>NC_141155.1:113570260-115970260 GCF_053477565.2 Lygodium microphyllum
AGTAATAAAATCCATAGAAATTTGTTCCCATGGTCTTGATGGAATAGATAAAGGCATAAGTAATCCATACTGTTTACCGTGATGTCTCTTAACTCTTTGACAAATCAAACATTCAGAAACAAAGTTAGATACATCAGTGTCCATATGTGGCCAATAAAAATCTTCAGTTAATGTACGTAAAGTAGATATGATACCTCTATGACCTTGATATGGAGGACAATGAATCTCATTCAAAACAAAAGATCTGAATGGAACTGTAACACATAATCTCTTTTCATAAAATATGAATCCATCATTATAAGATAGTGAATCAATAGGAATCCAGTTATTTCCAACTAATTTATTCCAATCAGCATGAAAAGTAATGTCCTGATGATAAGTATCTTTCATATAATTTAAAGAATCAAATGATATAACAGAAATATTATGAATGGTAGGACTTCTACTTAATGCATCGGCCACTACATTTTCTTTACTTGGTTGATATTGGATAATTGGATGAAAACTCTGAATAAAGGCTGCCCATTTGATATGTCAGTCAGATATTTGGGGTTGGCTAAGTAAATGTCTAATACTTTGTTGATCAGTCTTAATCATGAACTCAGAACCCATTAAATAATGTTTCCATTGTCTTAAAGCTTGTACTACAGCTAATAATTCTTTATCATATGTGGAATATTTAAGTTCGAAGGGTTTCAGTTTACAACTAGAATAGGCTATGGGATGATTGTCTTTCATAAGTATGGCTCCTATTCCAGATCCGCTAGCATCAGTAACTACTAAAAAGAATGGTCTATTAAAATCAGGTAGTTGTAATATAGGAGCATGGGTTAATGCATGTTTTAATAAGTCAAAAGATTTCTGTTGATTATCAGACCAATGTTAAACAATACCTTTCTTTAAAAGTTTAGTCAAAGGCAAAGTAAGTAATGAAAAATTTCGCACAAATTTCCTGTAAAAACTAGCAAGACCTAGGAATGATCGTAACGCATGCACATTTTTAGGTATAGGCTAGTTCAATATTGCTTCTATTTTCTTAGTGTCAATCTTAATACCATCTGATGATACAATATGACCTAAATATTCAATTTCTGTTTTAAAGAACTCACTCTTTTTCGGATTAGCATAAGGTTGATTATCTTTCAATAACTTGAAAACCAAGGACAAATGTTCATAATGTTCTTTCTCATTTTGACTAAACACCAAAACATCATCAAAGAAGACAATAACACAATGCTGATATTTCAAAAATATACAATTCATCATTCTACTAAATGTAGCAGGTGCATTAGTCAATCCGAAAGGCATCACTAAAAATTCATAATGACCAAATTGTGTTCTAAATGCAGTCTTGAATATGTCAGACTTATCTAATCTTACCTGATGATAACCACATTGAAGGTCTGTTTTACTAAATATGGCAAAACCTTGCAGTTTATCCATAAGGTCATCGACTCTAGGAATTGGATATCTATTCTTTACAGTGATATTATTTAAAGCACGATAGTCAATGCACATACGATAAGTATTATTCTTCTTCTTTACCAACAAAACAGGTGCACCAAATGGAGAACTACTAGGTCCATCCTCGATTTAGTAATTCCTCAACTTGATTTTGAATTTCTTTTTGCTCTATCTGGTTATGCCTATATGGTGCTTTACAAGGTGGTTGTGCACCAGGAATCAAATCTATTTTGTGGTCTTCTGGACGTGAAGGAGGTAAACCAGGTGGTAGATCTTCTGCAAAACAGTCTTTAAAGTATACAAGAAATTCTTTATGCCTAGGATGCATATGGTTTTCTTTAACTTGCAGTTCATTCACCCAAATTAGATAAGATTTACTACTTTTGCGTAATGCACGTTTAGCTTGAGTATGAGAAAGCAGTGGAAAAGTATTAGATGCATGCATACCATATAATGTAATATGTTTTCCTTGAAATTGAATATTAATTGAATGTGTGGAATAATCTATATCAGGGTTATGCTGATGACGCCAAGGCATACCTAAAATAATATCACTGGACTGTAATGGTACAACTAGAAAATTCCTTCTTTCAGTGTATTCACCAATTTGAATTTCTAAATCATGCACCTCTTGTGTTCCATTAAACCTTGTGCCTAAGAATGCTGCTTTAATGCGATAATGCGTAGGAACAGTTTGTAATTGCAATTCTTTCACTAGCTTTACAGAAATAAAATCATGAGTACTACCATCATCATGCAAAATAATCTTTTATTTTCCATACACTAAACATTTTATTGTCAATAAAGAATGTGGAGTTGGCATACCTGGTAAAGTATTCGAAGGAGTGGTAATGTCGTCTTCATCTTCCGTGAAATCAGGCATTTCTTCATGTTCGTCATCTTCCATTGCTCCAAGGTAGTTGATATGGACATGTGGCTTCTTCGATTGGCAATTGGCTATTAGATGTCCATGTTGGTGGCATTTGTAACACACTATAGGTTTGGCTTTAGATACATTGTTTGCAATGGCAGGAAGTCTAGGGATATTAGGATTTGGCTGTGGAATTGACTTGTGGTTTTGATTGGTATTGGATGGTAAAGCAGGTGGTTTTGCCCAAGTCTTACGGAAAAATGATGAAGGAAAACGACCTTGATTAAATCTTCTAAAATTTGAATTGAATTGCTTAGATCCATAGTTACCATTGGCTTGAAATTGCTGTGGACGCTTGTGTCTTCCTCGAAGCTTGTCTTCAGTGTCATGAGCTAAAGAAATTGCGTCTTCAAGAGTTGCAGGCTTGAACATATTGACTTCAACGTAGTAATGCCCAAGTAATCCAGACATATACTTGCGCTTGTGTGTCGCTTTAGGTACATCTTCAAGCATGCGTAACTGGAGTAATGCATTCCAAAAGTGCTCGGTGTACTGAGGAATAGGCTCACGATCCCGTTGCTAAAGAAGATCCCATTGCTTTATGGATTTTTCATGGAATTGTGGAGGAAGGAAATTCTGCATAAACTTCTTCTTGAAATTCTCCCAGGTAGTGAGACAATCTATACTCTTACGAACCACGGTCCACCAAAGAGATGCTCTATCCACTAAATGATTAGTGACACACTTGATTTTATCTTTTTCTGCATATGTTTCCTCATGAAAGTAATCATCAAACTGACTGACGAATGCAAGAATAGTTTTTCAATCTCGAGTGCCATTGAAAGTACGGAATTTGAAATTTCTTTTACTTATCTTTGTTTCTTTGTGGATGGATTGAGCTTCGAGAGTCGCGTCGATGATACGTCGAATAAGATCTTCAGATTGTGGTTCCTCTTTGTCGGTAGTCGATCTTTGTAAATTAGCCAATTGAACTTGTAATGCTTGCCGGGCTAGTCGTTCTTCATCCAACTGCATCATAATTAAATCCAGCTTTTGCTCCATCGTAGGTTCAGGAAGATCGCCTTCAGCCATTAAATCATCCATATGTGGTTCCGTCATCCTATAAAACTTCAAAAAACCTCACACTCTCAAAATCCAATTAGCGGGATCAGTGTAGCTCAAAATCGGGTGTACAAGGCTTATATATTTTTGTGTGTGGCTTTCATAATCTTCGTCTTTGGCTATTGCGGGATTTGTAATCTTTGAGAAATCTGTGTTTTATCCTTCTGCATGTGCTGAAACTGGTTCAGCAAGCCTGCATATGCGAACATTACCTTCCAAAGAACAACTTTGCAGTTTGGAGTTTCTGTGCAGGAACAGCCCTTCTAGGAGTTTTGAGCACAAGTCAGTTCTGACTTCAAATGGCTTGTCTGACTTGCAGAGTTGCGAACTTATGAGACTTGCAGAGTACCAGAACTTGCAAAACTTGAGTGACTTAGAAGACTTGCAGAATTTAAACTTTGTAGACTTGCAGAACTTATATGGCTTGTGTGATTGGAAGCTTAAGAGACTAAGCTTTAAGCTTAGTGAAACAAATTTGGAATTGTAAGGGGGGGGGGGGGCATTTTTTCCACCCGACTGCTGATGCAAACATGCCACAGCCACAGACGTCAAGATTTTAGAGCTTAAGCTATTAAGTAAGATTTTTAAGCTTACTTAAGCTTTTGAATTAAGCTTAAACTTTTGAGGTTATGAGAGCTTATCTCTATTTCTTGACGACTTGAAGAAGAGGATATAGGAGTGGTCCTCCGTCGTTGCAGGCCGGTTCGTCGCAATCAGATGATGGAAACAGAGATTCTTGACCTCCAGGAATCCACCCGTATCGACAATTCGCGATGAGATTGACCATAGAGCTCGATCGTTCCAGGAGCTCCGCCTTCGCTCAAGATGGGTAGCGATTGGAAGCTCTTGATCTCAGCTTTGCTCTAATACCACTGGTGCGCAAATCGGATGCTGTATGCTTGCGTAGTGAATGCCGGAAGGTCCTCAAGAACAAAAGAACTCTACTTTTTGCACAAAACTCAAGGTAAAAAAACATGCACAACATGAACAAGAGACCAATTGGGTGCAATCTTCCCCCATGCCTTGTGTGAGCGCTCCACAAAGCATGTATTTTATGTATTAATCATCTTCAAGCTCAAATAATAGCCCAAATTACAAAATAGCAAGCTTTTGGCTTTTGAGTTTGCTTTAGCACAAAATAGAAATAAAGCTAATGGGCGGGCGCCCAAAGAGTCAGGCATACCCAATACAATGTCCAAGTACAAATAACATAATCGTGCACCCATGCGCATACAAAATAATAAATAAATATCCAACGCCTCAATAAATAGGCGCGATAAAATATAGGTGCCATGCCTAAGGTATGCGCCCATCAAAATATAATCCATAAATCGAATACTCGCTATCCTCCAATGCTTTCCTCCACCACTATTGCTATCTCTACACATCAGCTGAAGCATTCACAATCGTTAGTAAAATAATACAATTAAACCGGCAAAAGTGAATACCTAGCAGTCTTCAGCTACATAAATAAATCAACTAGTTAGAAATCAATCCTAACCTTAATTTATTACGAGTGCGCACTCTAAACTCATAAACGTTTATTAATTTAATATGCATTTTGCGGAATCACCCCCTATGGAATCACCCATGTACACACTAAATTAATGAGACGCCCGAAAAGGATAGGCATCCCCATCAACTTCTCGCACAAAGAATCCACTTTGTGTATGAGCCCCGGTCAACAAAGTTTACGGAATCCACCGTAAAACCTCACAGAATCCACCGTGGTATATGCCTCATGGCATCAACTTGTGAAAAAAAAATTCGTCGAACAGGGGGTTATCGGCAATCCCTTCTCTCAGTGAAAAACATTTTCATAAGTCGTCTCTAAAAAAATTTTCAATGAACATGGAGTTGTTAGCAACTCCTTTCCAACAAAAAAAAATTCACATGTCCCCTTAGAGAGATGGATACAACTTGTTAATTTTTTTTTACTGAGAAGGGGTTGCCGGCAACCACCCCTATCTGGTGACTCAAAGCCGGTATATGCCGCTGCCAGTATATGCCAGTGCCGGCTTATACATAAATCCGGTATATTGTCGATGTGTTCTCTATATGTAATATAACTATGAATAGTAGGTTCATGTGTAGGCAATTGGAGAAGAGGATGCTGCAAAATTTGCCAGGGAAATGCACAAATTAGGTGCACTTGAAGGAGTAGTAGCTCATATATAAGGATCACCAAATTGAGCTGCAGTGTGAAAGATGAGAAGGATCAAAGCTTGCATGGGAGAGCTGTGGCAGGAGAGTAAAAGCAAGAGAGAGAGACTCACAATGTGGGAACTCCAACAATCACAATGTGTGACGGGCCTTCCCTTTATTCATTTGTTGCTAAAAGAAAAAATAATAAAGTGACAATGACAGGCGTCCACCGCCTGCAATGTGCAGGTGCAGATAGTGTCAATGTAATAATACACGGGTGGCTAGGTGGAGGCAACTTTACCCCCAACAACCTCCCACTTAAAGGTGAATCTACCCCAATGAGGAGTGAAAAAGAATTAGAGAATACAATATAACATGTACACATGTACAATAGGATGAGGAAAGACGTCATCTCATCCCACGCCCATCAATCTCCTGAGGAAGGCAAAGCACTCCATGGAGAGGCTTTTGGTGAGCAAATCTGCAGGATTCTGGTCACTCGAGATCTGGATAAGGTTAACCGACTTTTCCTCAATGACCCCACGTATGAAGTGATACCTCACCTCAATGTGTTTCGCCTTTGCATGGAAGACCGGCCAGATTCTTGGCTAACTGAATAGCACTCATAGAATCTGAATGTAGGGTAGGGATAGCATCAATACCAAGGTCAAGAACCAAATGACCCAATCAAATGGCCTCCTTATAAGCCTCAGTGGTTGCAACATACTTAGCCTCTGTAGTAGAAAGGGTTGTGCTTTTTTACACCCTGGACTTCTAAGAGACATCACCTCTAGCATAGGTGAACACATAGCCAAAAGTGGACTTCCTACTATCTACATATCTTGCATAATTAGAGTCGATGTACCCCACGACTCTTGTATCCTAGTAGCCATAGCATATGCATATATCTATAGTGTCATTTAGGTACCTCATGATACCCTTCACGGCATCCCAATGCTTCTTGCCAGGTGTAGCCATATAGCGTGCCACAACACCAACTACAAAGGCAATATCTAGATGAGTGGCTATCATGGCATACATAAGACTGCCCACTATGGATGCATAGGGAATCTTAGCCATCTAGGCCCTGTGCTCATCTGTTTGCAGACAATCGGCCTGTGATATCTTCACATAAGAAGGCAATGGATAGCCGATAGGCTTCACGTCCTACATGCAGAAGCACTCAAACATACTCCCTTTGTGACACGTAGAGGAGTCCCTGATGCCTGTCACATCTAATGCACATACCAAGTATGTGAGAGGCCTGTCCCAAATCCTTCATCTCAAAGCTCTTCTTGAGCTAAGTTACTCATCATGAGCTTTCCCTGCTAATAACATGTCATCCACATAAAGTACCAAAATAAGCAAAGAACCATCACGGGCTTTCTTCATGTACAAGCATGGATCCATAGCACTACAATTGTAGCCCTGTGACTACTTAAAGGCATTGAACTTATGATACCATTCCCTAGGTGCCTGCTTCAAGACATAAAGACTTTCTTCAACTTGCACACTAGGTGCTCCCTACCAGGCTCTGTAAAGCACTTAGGCTGCTCTATGTAAATCTCATCATGCAAGTCCCCATGTAAGAAAGCTATCTTGACATCCATCTGGTACAAGTCCAAGTCAAGCTCTGCAACCAAAGCCAAGACTAAGTGCAAGGTACACATCTTAACAACAGGAGAGAAGACCTCATCAAAGTCAACACCATGATCCTACTTAAAACCCTTTGCTACCAATCTAGCCTTATATCCTGACTTGGGGTGTCTAGGGGTACTTTTTAGCTTGTACACCCACTTGCATGGCAGAGCTTTCTTGCCAGCAAGCAAGGAAACCAAATCCCAAGTCATATTCTTATGCAAGGATTCTATCTCAAACTACATAGCCCTCTCCCAAGAGTGACTATCACCCCTGTGCATAGCCTCATCATAGGTGAGAGACTCTCCTACATCTGCAACCAAGACATAGTGCATGGAGGGCTCAAATCTATAAGGTGGACGTCTATCTCTAGTAAAACGTCGTACTGCGAACTCTACTGCCTACCCAACATTCTGCCCAACACCTTGGCCATGAGTACCTACTGTTGCTGCAAGTTGTCCAACTGGCTCTACGGGAGCTCATAACTCCTCCTGAAATATAACCCTGTGTATTTCCACTATCTTCTTAGGTTGCCTATGCATCTTGTCTTCATGGAAGACTACATCACGACTGTGGATGACTTTTCGCACATGCAAATCCCATAGATGGTAACCCGTCTCTCCTGCATCTCCATAGCTAAGGAATATGTATTTAACAATCTTAGGATCCAACTTGTTACACTTTTCCTTGGGCACATGGAAAAATGCTTCACATCCAAAGACACGTAAATGCACATAAGAGGGAGGCTCTCTTGTCCATACCTTCTCTACAACCTGAAAATGAATGGCACTACAGGAGGGTGATCTATTAATGATGTGCACGGCAGTTGTAACTGCCTCAGTCCAAAAGTGTTGGGGTAGGCCTACATGGTTAAGCATAATGCGAACCCTTTCCTAGATGGTCCTATTCATCCGCTCAGCCATACCATTTTGGGGAGGGGTGTAAGGGGCGGTCAACTGATGCTTAATACCCCTCTTATCAGATAACTGCTCAAAGAACGTGATACATATTCACCCCCATTATCTATCCTAAGACATTTCAGCCTATGCCCCGACTGGTTTTTTGCCAAAGCAAGCCATCTCTGAAAATTTGCTAAGACATCAGACTTCTACTTCATGGGATAAGTCCATAACTTACATGAAAAATCATCTATGAAGGTAATAAAATACTTCACACCACCCAAAGACTGACAGGGCATGGGTCCACAGACATTAGAATGTACCAAAGCCAAGGGCTCACTCATGTGGCGTGACATACTAGACTTCTTATACGTAGACCTAATCTACTTGCCATAAAGACAATGATGACAAGAATCAAAATGAGAATAGTCAAGGGGCGTTAAGTACTAAAAACAAAAAGTATTTTCATTCCCTTAGCAGACATGTGCTCCAAATGGGCATGCGAAAGAGATACATGAGGTAAAGACCCCATAGACAAAACATGATCAATTGTATATCCAAAAGCAACTAAGGGGTAGAGGCTACCAGCCTTGGCACCTCTCGCAAGCACAAGCTAGTGAGTAATCTTCCATGCAGAGTCTCCAAAAGATACATGATATCCTACATCATCAAGCTATTCAGAGGACATGAGACTGCTTGTCAATGCAGGTACATGATGTACATCGTGCATAACAAAATTGCTGCCAGAAGGAAACTGCAACCTAAATCACCAATGCCAACAATCTCAAGAGACCTGTCATCACCCAAGTGCATAGAACCTGAAACAGAATGGTATGAATGGAACCACTCTCAGCAAGGTGTCACATGAAAGGATGCACCCAAGTCCAACAGCCAACACTGTGCATACATAGAGTGTATCTCTAACATATGCAAAGCACTAGATGAAGCTTCTGTAAGGATATAATTCCCATCACTATCCTAGCGCTGCATAACATTGATCTCTTCAATTTTAACACTTGACTTAGTAGGTACTATGCTGCAATTAGAAAACTTTTCTTGCACTTTCTCTTTCCCCTTGTCTTTGTGTCTTTCATTGTGCAATTCATGACATTGTGGCCTTTCTTCCTACAATGATCATGAGTCAGATTTGCATTTCTCCCATAAGACTTATTGCACAACTTGCCACGCAACTTGGACCGAGATTTCTGTGAATCCCATGCACAGCCATTACCACGGTCATTCTTTGCATTTCCATCATGTTAGCCTATAACTGTCAAAGCATGAGACACATGAGAGGCATCCAAATTCTTACGGTTTATATCTTCCTACAGAAGAGAGCTCTCAATATCAGATAGCTTCAGAGTAGTGGCAGAAGCACATAAGGGAGTGCGGAACACATCCCAAGACTCATTAAGAGTTCCAAGCAAGAACAACGGAGTGACATCTTCTTTGAAATCAATGCCTTGTGAAACCAAGTTCTTAAGAATAGCATGAAACTGGCTCAAATGAGTTGACATCGTCACATTCTCTTTCTTACAGAGATCCATAAGTTGTTTCAGCCAATACATTTGACTTGTAGGACTTTGCTTGTCATAAAGGTTCTTGATCTTATCCCAAAGCTACCAAGCACTCTGTGCTTCCTCGACCACATTGTAATGCACTTGTTCAGTGAGAGATAAGATGAGGGTGGACTTGCATAACTCATCAAGCTCCATCCATTCATCATTAATCATAGTTTCATGCTACTCTCCACTCAACCTTAGTGGCTTTATCTGCAATTTCTGCACCAATACCTGCCAAACTTGGCTCTTCCAATAGGCATAATTCATACCATCAAGCTTAGTGATGTTGAAGATAGCACTCTCAGTGGAAGAAGATGCTATACTGCAAGTTGAAACAGTGTAGAAAATTCAAAACTGCTTGCTGTAAACTACAGAAAATGACCAAAAATCACCAAAATCAAGGCAAAATGGCAAGAAACGAGTATTTAATGATGATTCCCGCCAAGTACCATCAAAATTACATCAAACTAGGATGATTCAGCATGAAAAATACATAACAATCTAGAGATATATGCTTGCTGTAATTTATGACAGCAGTGTACATAGGCAAAACCCAATATTCAAAGTCAATCACTAATTGTCAATGCAAAACCAGCATCAAGTGCACATAAAAAAGCATGTAACATTCAAACTGACATGAGCCAACACCCAAGCATATCAATCAAAGTCTGTTAGTAAAGTCAGTACACCCCCCAATCAACAGGGCAAAATGTACATACCACTGCCAAGACCTGACACAAGTTGGTGTTTGCTCAGTGAATACAAAGCCAAATCAACCCAAGTACATCTACACGAACCAAGGTATATCAACCATACATCATCCACAAGGAGATCTTGGTCTCAAAGATCTAAAAGCTCAATATGCATAACCCGCGTTGCTCAATGTCTAGTAAGCGTACAAAGACACTCCCGCTGGCACAAAAGCCGTAAGTGTCAAGCAAACAAGCTCAAACAAAGCATGTAAGAGCACCAATGACGAAGTATCCAAGATCATACATTAGTAAGACATCCAAAGCATATGAGCGGTCAAGTATACAATGATAGCATCCAATGTCATGAAGACAATCCCAATGACGAGCCAAAGCAAGACCAAAATAAGCTCTAGAATATCCAAAGTCAAGCCCAAATGAAGCTCCAGTAGCATTCAAGTTCAATCAATGTAACTAGCATGTGTAGGTAGCATAAGCATCAAGCATGCACCAATGGGTCATACATAGACCATAGGTATAACCTTTGTCACAAAGCATGCCAATGTAGACCAATGTCAAGTAAATGCCAACCAATACGGAGCTCAAACAAGGTTCAAACCGAAACCATCCAAAGCATTTTGCCAACCTTCATTTGCATCCCAATAGTCATATGAAATACCTGGGAAGCACTCGTGACCAATAGGCAAAGCATAAAGTGACTAAATAAGCTTCAGTCTTGGAGTGTATAGTAGTGATTTACTATGTAAAACTAAGTATTTCAAGCCACTAAATCAGCTCCAAATGATGGCCAATCAATAGGCATGCATCCCCCTAACATTCGGGGACCATTCAGGACCCAACCGAGCATCAAATGTCAATGCCAACCAAGCATAAACATAAAGTGCTGATGTAACACTGTTTGTGGCTACTTATGGACTATGGAAAACAATCCTTGACTGAGGTAAATCAGTCCACAAATCAATGCCAATGATAACCACCAATGCAAAGCATCAATGGGGTGCTTCCAAGTGCCAAATGAAATGTTTTCAAGCTACCAATGAGTGCCAAGGGAGGGCTAAAGTAGAAAACAAATTTTTGCATGTCTTCAAGCTAGCCCAAATAGAGCTAATGTTGATGGGTATGCAACCGGTCCACGTGGCATTAATGGGGTGGAAGGGGGGCTCAAGTAGGGCCTAAAGAAGGCCTACACAATCAAACCTAATCAGGTAGGAGCCAAGATATGAAATGGGGGAGCTCCAATGGTTGGAGCTATGGCTATCCCTTCATGCTATACCCTGCAAACTGAAATAAACACTCAAAAGAATGCTTCAATACCTATGAAGGAATGTCCTAAGGGTGCCCAAATGGACCAAGTAGGCCCTTGGGAAGCCGGGGAGGAGTGATTGAAGCTCAAAGGAGTCAGATATGGTTGTCAAGAGAATGCACCAATGGTGTAGGGATTCAAATGAATGCTGAAGGAGTCACGAGCCAAGCTCAAATGCTCAAGCAACCATGCTCTAATACGAGTTGAAAGGTGAGAAGGATCGAAGCTTGCACGGGAGAGCTATGGCAAGAGAGCAAGAGCAAGAGAGAGAGAGACTCACAATGTGGAAACTCCAACAATCACAATGTGTGACTGGCCTTCCCTTTATTCATTGTCACTAAAAGAATAAAGAATAAAGTGACGGTTATTCTTTTATATATCCATTTACATTTCAAGAAAATCCCATGGATGCCATCCTCTTCAAGCACTTGCTTCTTTGTTTGACTAAGGAAAATCCCTTCAATACTATCCTCTTGGAATACATGCTTCCATGTTTGATTGAGCTAGCAGGTTTTCATGAGGGAGTCTAAGAGTTTGTTAAAGAACACCCATTTCACCTAGCAATGGATAGCCAGATTGATATTTAGTGTTTGCATTAGATATGTTCATGTGCTTTGCACATGGTAGCTCACTAACTTACAAATGCATTTGTGGATTTAGTATATTTTTTTATAGTAAGTTCATATTAGTATATTAAAATATTTGATTATTAAAGTTTGGAGTTTAAAATGAAGAATTTTTTAAAGGAATAACAACTACAAATAATGAAGCAATATGGAGCTATATTTTACGGATATTGTCAAGCAATTTCTGCAAGGGTCTATTATAAACATGCATAACTTCAATCCACATGTAAGGCCAATCAAATGAGAGAGAGAGAGAGAGAGAGAGAGAGAGAGAGAGAGAGAGAGAGAGAGAGAGAGAGAGAGAGAGAGAGAGAGAGAGAGAGAGAGAGAGAGAGAGAGAGAGAGAGCAATGTGCAAGTATTAGTGGATGTCTGTAGTTTGCTCGTATGTGCATAATTAAAGTATTCACACATCAAGATATAATTATAAAATATGTGTAAAGAAAAGAGAGGGGGGGATGTGAATGTATATATAGTGTGATATCTCATATGTACGCATAATTAAACCATTAACATTGTGATAATATTATCAAAGATAAGCACATAGCTTAATCTAGTGAAATAAAGCAGTTAAGAAGAGAGAACTACTAATTTATCTCTCTCTCTCTCTCTCTCTCTCTCTCTCTCTCTCTCTCTCTCTCTCACCCCCAGCTCTATCATTCATCATATATATATATATCACCCCGGGGTGATATATATATATATGATGAATGATAGAGCTGGGGGTGAGAGAGAGAGAGAGAGAGAGAGAGAGAGAGAGAGAGATGTATGTGTAAGTGTATAGAGTTTTGCTCATGTGTACACAATTGAAGTACTAATATATCATGATGTAATTATAACATATATTCAAATAATTGAGAAAAGGGAGATGTGAATGTATATGGAGTGTGCTATCGCTTGTGTATGTGTAATTCAACCACTAACACTATGATAATGTTATAAAAAATAATCACATAAGCTTAAGCTTAATGTAGTGATGTAAAGCAATTAGGGATAGAGAACTATTAATGTGTTGAGAGAGAGAGAGAGAGAGAGAGAGAGGGAGAGAGTTGGGGGTAAAAAAGGGAGGGAGAGAGAGGGTATTATTGAGGGGGAGGAGGAGAGGGAGAGAGAGGGTATTATTGAGGGGGAGGAGGAGAGGGAGATGCATGTTGTGGGTCTCCAAGATATGTGTGAGAGGGAGATGTTATTGAGGGGAGTGAGATATCAGTGGTTGACCTTCAACATATGAGAGAGAGAGAGAGAGAGAGAGAGAGAGGAGAATCGATTGTGGTTCTAATGAGGAGGAGGAGGAGAGTAAGATGTGATGGTGTAGTGGCAGTGGCAGTGGTAGTGGTGGCAACATAATTGAGGGGAGTAAGAGGTCAATGGTTGGTCCCCCACATATGAGGAGAGAGAGAGGAGAATTAGTTGTGGTTCTAATGAGGAGGGGGAGAGTAAGATGTTGTGGTGGTGGTGATGGTGCTAGTGGTGGCGGCAATGGTGGTAGTAGGGGTGGCAACGAGGGTGTGATTGGTGGCAATGGAGGAGTAGCATTGGTGCTTAATATATTCCCAAAAGAAAAAGAGGGACAGGTGGACGATTACCAAAAAAAGATCACTCCAAAAACTTCCTTCTCGTATGCACTCTACATCAAAGAACTAGGCTCAAAGAACCCCATCTCTTGAAGCTCCTTGATTTGCCTAGCTACTTTTTCATGCTCATATTTAGACAGTCTATAGGTTGGCTTATTGACTATCTTTGAATGTGGCTTCAAATCTATATGGTCATCCATTGCTCTCTAGGGAGGTAATGAAGTAGATACTTCAAACAAATCCCTATACTTCTCAAATAGAGCTTTCAAAGTTGGATGCTCTATTGAATTCTAGGACTAATAATCAATCTCTTTATTTGGATGCAAAACAAAAATATGAGAATGCTTCTTATACTCCTTTTTGAGTTGCTTTATGACAATAAGGTGAAAATCTGATTTACTAAGGATTCCTTGTAGATGGAAAAGCTGTTCATCAATGGTAAACTCCATACATAATTATGAGAAATCCATAGCAATCCCCCTTAAGGTCATCATCCAATCACACACAGACAACATTTATGGGTCTCATTGCCATTAGTTTCATCCAATCACACCCAAGTACTAGAACTATGGCCCCTATTGCCATTAGTTTAACACCTGCTTCATAAATTTCAGCCAACTATAAGGGAATCTATGAACACATTTGAGTGTTGATCTTCTCTCCACTATTAGCTATTTGTACTCTTATGGGATGCTATAAATCAATGGGAAAATAATGCAACCTATCCACAACTAATTCACAAAACTATGTATATTATATTTATCTATCACGATAAACACATCCTTATTATGAATTGTGCCCTTCATATGAAGTGTATTAGGGTCTTAGAACCTATCCCACCATCCATGGAAATAGAACAAAGGGTAGTGGTAGCAATAGGCAAATTTTTTCCACCAGGATCAAAGGGAATATGCCCATCGTGGTCAAATGAAAATCCATTAGCAATCTCATAAGATTGATCTGGATCAAGATCCTCATCATGCTTTTCAAATTTAGCTTGTGCACTCACACTTAGTTCTTTAATGATCTCTTCATTCACATCCTCAAGTAATATTATATTGTAACTCTTGGCTTTAGCATTTTTGTAAGTGCACTTAGATACATGATTGGCCATATATTTTTCACCACATTTGAAATGTAGGTCCCTTACCTTTGTGCTCTCTAAAAAGATCCATAGGTATGAACTTGTCGTTGCTTGACAAATTATTTCTAGGTCTATTATCACCTTACTTAGGCTCTATTTTATGGCCGATCTCATTGACACTTTGGAGTACTTTGTTGTCTTAAAGCATTGAGAGGAGGGTATATAAGGACTTTGGAACTACTAAATAAAGTATAGTACTTGCCATAATTGCCACCAAAGCTGCCCTACTTACTAGCAATTCTTTGCTATTCAAAAAAAGCCTTCATGAGAATATCCTTCCTATACTTTATGAGCATACCTCTTTGCTAACTCAATAGCTTGGAATAGTGTGGTGGGTTTCTGGGCCATAATTTTAGTTGAAAAAATCAGCTCTAGACCATAGATATATTTATGTAACTTTGCATCGCCGCTCACACTCTCTACATACATGGTAAGATTCAAGAACTTTTTGGTATACTCTCTAACTGATAGGCTTCTTTGGTCCAATTGATACCATCTTCTAGCCAAGTTTTCTTTCTCAATGGAAGAAACAAATACTTGAGCCATCTCAGCTTTAAATTCCTCCCCGCTATCAACTTCATGATTTTTCCTCTTTATGTACCTCCATCATGTATGAGCAACGTCATCAAGATGAAGTGTAGTAAAATGAATATTTTGGCCATCTAACCTAGGGAAAATGTCAAAATAAGATTCTAAATTTGAACTCCACTTCTCCAATTTAGCCCGATGATGATAAATGGCCACTACATTTGACTTTGTTTTTGTTTTTTGAGCCGAGTGCACCACTATATTTGGTCAACACAATTTTATCACAGAGTTTCCTCCCAACAAAGCCTTACTGTCCATTGCTTACTTAGGGTTGCATATCCATGTAACTGCCAATGGGGTTTGAAAGATTATAGGCACTCATATGATAATTGGTTTGAAACATGCCTAGAGGAATAGGTGACTGACTTCTAGCTCTTGGAAAAGAATTTGACCCATGAATACTCAAAATAGGCTCAATAGTCCTAAGGGAAGTCTCCCTAATCTCATAAGTGGTATGTGGTATACACTTTTTCCTACTACTTTATAATTAAAACATAATATTCTAGGTTCTTTTTGGTACAAAACAATCCATTAACTTGTAAAAGGCATGTTATGGTCTATCCATCTCTCTTGGGTCCAAACTAAGGTCTCCAAACCTTGTGCTACCCTGTATATGACCTGTAGAGATTAAATATAACTTGCAATACCCTGCCCTGTATATGACCTGTAGAGATTAAATATAACTTGCAATACCCTGTATAGACCCTTGAAAAATCTTGAGTTTATCTATAATACATATAAACAAGTAGGAAGTATCTCAAAATGGATCCCAATTCACTATTTGACTATAATACCCTATGCACAACATGTAATCAACCTAGAATAACCTATAGCACCTATAAATGGCTGAATATCAGCCCCAATCACTACCCAAGTACCATGCTACTCCTATGTATACTTGTACCTTGCTAATGAAGGGTGAAATAGGTTAAAATACCCTGTAATAAATTTGTACAATCCTTATAACTAATCAATGAAGCTTTGACTAATGTTCTTCAATTAAGCAGTACTTGTGATGAGAGATATAACGGTGTAACAAGCTTCATCCACAAACTTCAAATCACTAGGAGGTTAGCAAGGTTTCCTCTAGGTCAGTTGCTTGCACTCTTCTAGGATCTTTAATAGTGGGGGAGGGTCACCTCTCTATTATCTCACTATCTCCCCTAACATCCACATTTTTTCGAGGTCACAATATCAATATAGTAAGAGTATTCTATTTAAGAAAACATGGATGAGATGGATAACTACTTCAATCTTCAATGATATGCAAAGATTTGATCGATGAAAAATGAAATCAAGAAATGGAGGCCAAAATATCAATATAGTAAGAGTATTCTATTTAAGAAAACATGGATGAGATGCATAACTAAAAAATTCCTTCAATCTTCAATGATATGCAAATATTTGATCGATGAAAAATGAAATCAAGAAATGGAGGTTAGTTGAGAGTCTTACCACTACAATTCAACGACTCATTGATTGCAAGTACTTATCCTTTACAATATTTCTTTCCTGGGTACAAGAGAATTGCACAATCAAACTAGGGTTATGTATCAAGACATTGTAAATGGTAATCATGATGAAAAAGGACTAAAATGAATGCTGAAATTCAATTGATAGACTCTAATTAGTGAAGAGAAACACTAATCTCTGTGATCTATTTCTATTTAGAGGACTAATTAAGAATCTTCCATCAACAAGTGAAAAAGCTTAAAATAAGTGAATGTTGAGAGATTTTAGAGATTAAACAAGTGAAATACCTCTATTGAGCTTGGAGAAGAAGATTGATTCACTTATAATCAAACTTTAATCCATTAGATGAAGAGATTGCCCAAAATTTGTTGCCCAAAATCTGTCCAAGAGCTTCATGCTTTTAAGAATCCAATTAATTTAGCTCGTACATTCTTGAAGACCATTAAATCCTTGAAGAATCAATGTCTTGAGTATTTTTGAACACTTGAATATCAAGATTTAAGATCTTTGATCAAAAGCCCCAAAATATGACTCCATTATGCACTCCAAGAATCTCAATATGCTAAAATGTCTCTAGTTTCTTCAATGTTCCACCACAATCCTTGCTTGAATAATGTCCTTTGGCCTTAAATACAAGCTTGCTTCAAGATTCTCTAATTTCTTCAATGTTCCACCACAGTCCTACTTGAGTAATGTCCTTTGGCCCTAGATACAAGCTTTCTTCAAGAGTTTCGAAGGCTTTTAAAGGAAATTTAGCAATACCTTGTTGTCCATGGTCATTGGGAGAAGAAGAAAGCTTGAAGAGACAAGGCTTGATCTTGTTATATTGATAAGCCATAATCAAGTAGAGAGCCTCAAGAGCAAGAAAACGAGTAGTCACATGAGATTTGTCAAGGTTCTTAACCATTGAAGCTATTTTCCTATTCTACCATAGCTAGGGTTTAAAGAGGTTGAAAGCGAAGCTCAAAAGGTTGGAAGAGAAGTTGCCTTGCCCTTCAAAGATGATTTATATTGTCTTTCATCAACATAGCTTAGACTAGAGCTTGCTGAGAATGATGGCAAGAGTAGTAATGATTGGTGCAAAAAGTAGTGCAATTTTTAGGTAGTTTGCTGATCTTTAATCCCTACTTAATCTGGTCACGATAGTGCTCGTAACACTCGGCTTGATCTATTGATCCTTTACCCCATGGTTAGAGAAAAAGATAATGTGATTTTTGAAGAAGAATGACTGATTCTTGTTGTCCACTATGAAAGCTTTAGTAAGAGCTTGAAGGAAAGAGGAAAGAAAAAGCATGTCTTGAAAGTAACTCGACTATTAACCAAGATTAACTCTATTTTCCCATTCTTCTACCATTTTACATCCAAAATGGCATGTTTCTTGGTTACGACCTACTAGTTTGTCCATCACGCCTCCAACTTTGCCTTCATGTACTCCAATTAGCTCTAATTAGGCTGTCCTTGGTTTTCCTTGGCATGTCCTTGAGCAATTAGAATGTAACTAGTCCCTTTTTCCCCTCGCATTCTCTCTCTCTCTCTCTCTCTCTCTCCACTCCACTCTCTTTTCTTTATTTTTTCATTCTCTCTCTCTCTCTCTCTCTCCTATTTTTCTCTTCTTTCTCTTCCCCCATTTTTTTTCTTGGCTTTTTTCTCTCTCTCTTTCCCCTTCTCTCTCTCTCTCTCTCTCTCTCTCTCTCTCTCTCTCCCTCCCTCTCTTCCTTTGCATTAGCTCTACCATTCTCTCCCATCCCTATTTTTCTATCTCCTCTTTTTTCCGTTGCTCTCTCCACTAGCTCTCTTATTCTCTCTTCCCCCTTTTCTTTTTCTTTTTTCTTTCCTTTATTTTTCTCTCTCTCATTTTCTTCATTTTCTCTTCCCTTGTTCTCTCTCTCTCTCTCTCTCTCTCTCTCTCTCTCTCCCCTCATTTTTCTCTTGCCTCTTTTTTCTTCTCTTCTATTTTCCCCCTTTCTTTCCTCTTCTTTCTGTCCATTAGCTCTCTCATTCTCTTTACTACCTAGTTTTCTATCTCCTATTCTTTTCCATCTGTCTCTCTCGAATAGCTTTCTCATTCTCTCTCCCCTCCCCCTCTCTCTCATGTTCTTCTACTCTCTGTGTGTGTGTGATCATCATCTCTCTCTCTCTCTCTCTCTCTCTCTCTCTCTCTCTCTCTCTCTCTCTCTCTCTCTCTCTCTCTCTCTCTCTCTCTCTTTCTATCGCCTCTTTTTTTCTCTCTCTTGTTCTTTCCTCTCTACCTTTTACTTTTGTGTGTGTGTGTGTGTGTGTGTGTGAAGGTTTTTAGAAAACTTGTTCCTCAACTTTGATAAACCTAATTAATGTTCCAATATATCTATAAAGAAGTGACAAGCATTTCTTGTGTTATGTAAAATCTTCTTCAATACTTGAGAGCAATAGTAGACAAGACATGACTCTCCACGTTTGTAACGTGAAAGGATGTACTTGATAAATGTCATTTCATTAGGTTTTACCTTCAATTGAAAGGGCCATATATAGTCATCTAATGCTTGTTATATATTCGCATCTTAGTATCTTGGTAATATGCTATTCATGCAACATTTATTTTTTAACTTATCTCTCATCTCCATGAGACAAATGTAGAAACACTTTAAATCTTTCAACACTAAAAAATTAGCGTACCATCTTGAGTATAACCCTCATTGTTGAGTATAAAGGACACTTACTTTTGAAATACTACCTAATAGGACTTATTCATCAACTATTCCCTCGATATTTCTCATATATACCCTTAGAAATCACCTATTTTGAATTTGTGTTGGTGAAACTTGCACTTTGAGCAAAGATGCAGGCACATGCAACCAAAAGTAGAATTATTACCGACCTTTTTGATTTCTAAGCACTATTATCATAATTTCAAACACAATGCATTATAAATACATCAAATTTCCACTAAGACACACACATTTACAGTGGTAATTTTCTAAGGCGAGAAATATCAACCCTTTACTATGTAGAGAAAATTGTGAAACAAGAACACACACTTCAATATGTTGGATGATACCTATTCTACTTTACATTTGAAGTACTTGGAATGGATGAAGCTACAAAGGCCTCATTTGTGACTCACTTGCGATTGAAACAATGAAAAGAAGTAAGTCTCTACTTCATTGCATGGGTAATACTAAATTTTGCCAAAATTTGTTTGAAGCAAGGCCCATTTTATGTAAGGTGGAACCCAAAGCATTAGGAAACTCAATGTAAGAGAAACTAACTTGAGATTCCACACTATTGATGAATGCTTCAAAATGATGTGAAACTAATACTTGGCAAAGATGTCGATGATTGATCCAATATTGCTTGATATGATAGAAGTCATTTAGGGTGGTCTTACAAAAAATGCGGCACATATAACGCAACAAGGTATCTTGCATATCAAATGTAATTTAACAAACAAGGATGGAAAATTGAAGCCTCCTTACAACCTTGCATCGAGAATATCACAAATGTATTGATATTTTTGAAGAGAATTGTCATCTATATATAGGTAATTCCAAGCATTAGTATAAAATGCTTTTTGGCGCGATTACACACCTTTAAAATTCAGGGTTAAACCTTCTATCCTCACATTTGAAACAAAAATCTATTAGTTATAGTCCAAATCATGTGAAAGTTTTGCATTAATCTAAGGTTGGTGTGTTTGTTGGGACAAGACTCAAAGTGTCAATTGCCTTTAGAAACTAGTGAAATGCTTTTCTTTTATTTGGGTGTCTTTTTCATGATAGTTGTTGATGGCAGAACATGTTTTATCTTGGTATGTGTTTTATTTGGGTGTCTCTTTCATGATGGTTGCTACTAGTAGATTGTACTACAATCTTCAAGGAAACATGAGTTTGCTTCATCCTAGAGTTGGATCAAGTTTTATGAAACCTTTCTCAACATTGTTAGAAGGAAAAAAACATTTTCGAATACATAGGTTTGACTACGAGCTTTCAAAAACATGGTTCGACATAAAATATCTACATGTTGTAGACTATGGTGATGATTGGACTCTTAATAGACTCAATAGACCCCCATTGAGGGGACAATCTATGGAGCATCATTCTGCCCATTTCATTTAATAATTACAATAAGTCACAAACTTAAATTAAATAGTAAGGGTAGAATGAAATCGACACAAACTGCAAGAAAGCAAATGATTTTTTAACTCATAATAGACTTCCCACTGAGTGAACCATCAACAGTGATATCCTCTTCTCATCTCTACCCATTTCATTAGATAAATAGCATCTTACACGAATTAAAATGAAATATAAATGAAATTGACACAAACTGCAAGAAAGCAAAGATTCCCTCTTACCCTGCCCCGAAATAAATCTTTTTCAAAAAAGTTAGAAAACCTTGAAGTGAGAAAATAAAGAGGTTTTCTCTCAAAATTTAGAGGTAATGGGGCAAAAATACACTAAAATTCTCCAAGATTTGTAAGTTTTTTCACCTTCAAATTTTACTTTTAAGGGTAAATTTGGAAATTTGAAGGTGGGATTACACTATACCTAGGTTTTTTTTGGAGCATTGCCCGCCACTTCTCTCTCTCTTTCCGCTTTCCCTTCTTATTTTGCCTTCCTTTGCCTTGCCTTGCCTTGCCTTGTAAGCAACTACTAGGAACAAGCAAGAAGAACTTTTAAACGTACAAGTTGTATGTGCAAAGTTGTTGGCCATTCATTCTACCAGTTTCTTTTGTGCGCGCGAGCGCGGGTGCGTGAGTGTCCCGCGCTCTCCCACATCCCGAAACACAAACCTGCATTTGTGTTTGTTTTGAGACCTGCAGTGAGCAGGTAGGTAGTCAGTCGGTTCATTGCATATTTGTCTGTGTCTGTGGTGATCTGTGTTGTGCATCTCTGGCGCTCTCGGGCTAGAGCCTAGACTATCTCTGTCTGCGAGGATTGTCTTAGCTTTAGGCGGGGGGGGGGGGCGGGGGGGGGGGGTGAGGGTTGACACCTAAACCCTGTACTCATAGCCTCTCTCTCTCTCTCTCTCTCTGTGGCTAGACATGGGGGCGCATCTGAAAGATTCGGAGACGTACCAGAGTGTGAAGGAGTGGATGGAGGAGCCCGAGTTCTGCTGCTCGTCGAAGACCTGCATCAAATTCACAGTCTACATGTTCGTGGTGCTTGTTGTCCTGGGCATCATCTTCGCCGTCGTTGCCTGCACCGGCCACGTCTCCGGTGCCAAATGCCACCTCTAACCCTTCCTAGTAGGTGGTGTGCAGGTATAGCGCGTGTCTCTCCTTCATACTTTTCACCGTACTCAAGTCAGGGTTAACCCTCATAGAATGCGTGCGTTTAAAATACACCATCCCTTCCATTAGTCGTTGCCTCTTATGTTGCAGATCTATGTCGCTTGAGGATTCATACAAACATATGGCCTTTTATTATTGATTGGCAAGGAGCCAGGTGAGTCTTGACCCTCCATTAGCAAGTTGTTGCTTGAAGTGTTTGGTTGTTGCCTGTAGTGCCCGGTTAAAGGAGCAAAAGTTATCTGTCACCATACTAGCCCTTTCACCCTAACATTATGTTTGTGCAATACATCTTGAGATTTTACAAGAGTCTAGCAAGTAAAGTTTGCCAGATGCCAAGTTCCAACCCTTTGGTAAGTAAAAACGCAAAACAACACATTACACTTAGCTAGTATTGTCTCCAAAATAGGTACTTTCCATGTCAATCAAAAGAATTAAACAAAGGTTTCATCTTAGGGGTGGTCAATGGGTAAACTCCCAAATTTGGTTATCCTATATTACCTCACCCTTTGGATACTCTTTATTTTTGAACATGATATATTACTTTACTTTCAAGGCTTCCACAAAGTTTGGTAAGAGCTATACATGGTATAAGCATTAGTGTTCACCTCATTTGAAAAATTGTTTTATTTATTCACTTGCATTGAAGGTGAATCCTATGCACGCATAAGCCTTAGTGGGTTGCCCTTTTATATATGATCTCTAGCCTTCATTGTGTGTAAAATCATGGATTGTGTCACATTGAAATGCGCTCATTTTGAATCTATCTAATACAAGGGTGCTAATCTTTAAATCATACTCTTAGGTGAGGAATATTACTAGTAAGTTATAAGAAACGTGCCAATTATGCATAATTTAGACTTGCATGTATGCTATAGAATCAAATGTAGTGTGGTTAATATTTCAATTAAATTTATATATCTTATTGTTCCAATATTCAATATCTCATTGGTTGCTATTATGGTTTCTCACAGGTAACCCTCTTGCCACCATGTGAGTAAAAGATGTATTATCTTGCTTTTTAAAGGTTGGCCTTACAGATGTTTAGCACTTGATATTAGATACTCAGAACGTTTGAGGCATGTAACATAATATTAAAATTTATTTGTATATGAAGATAGAGAAATTTGTGAATTTTTGTTACATAATTATGTGTCAACTACTTAATGTTGTTGAACTTAAGTTTTTTAAAGTGAAGCTTTTGAGTTATGATTATATCTTCTCAAGTATACATGAATGATTTTTTATATAATAAGGAAAAGCATCATAAAGGCTTTGAAGATCGAATGAAAATCAAAGCATGATTTGGAGAGAGAGAGAGAGAGAGAGAGAGAGAGAGAGAGAGAGAGAGAGAGAGAGAGAGAGAGAGAGAGAGAATTGGATAGCTAAATTATTAAAGCGATTTTGTATTGACTATGAAAGTGACTTGAATAGAATTGGAGAAACACATAATATCTCTCTTGAAGAAAAAAGTTAGATTAAAGTATAATAAAGAGGGAGAAAAGAGGAGTGAAGATTATGGAAGGAGAGAAAAAAGAGAGAACGATTAGAAAAAGAGAAAGGCAGAAAGAGAAAGATATAAGAGAAAGCCATGGAAGCTTGAAGGAAGATGAAAAGACTAATGGATTGTCAATTTTTGGATATCTTATTTGAGTTCCTTTATACCTTTTATATCTCATCAGTGTGATTATTGAAGACAAAGACACTTGTGTTTAGTCACTTGTATATTACTACATTGGCAGTATATGAACACTTGTACATTGCAGGTGGTGGATGTTTATAATTGTTAATTTATTTTTTATTTTTGAGTGATATTTGAATAAAGAGAAGATTGGTTATGCATTGTGATTATTGGAGTTTTCATATGATATAAATATAAATATAAATATAAATACAAATATAAATATAAATATATATATTTGCTTTTGCTTTTGCTTGTATGCTTTTACTTTGGGTTTACTATTTTCAATTGGTATCAAAGCTAACTATTTGATGAGCTTTTTATCATTTGCTTTTGTTCAAATTCAAAGCTTCAACTCAAGGTTCTATGGCAGTCATTGTTTCTTTCTCTCAAGGTGTTTATTGAGTCATTTATTTAAAAAGCTTATTGTAGCTTGCTTTGCGTTTTTTGAGGAGCTTTCTAAAGCTTAGTTGAGTCTTGTTGAGTGCTTATTGAGTTGAGGACTAGTCATTTTATCGATTTTTGAGTGGATACAAAAGATGTTATAGAAGCCATGGATAATTATGGGATCTTGATAATATTGTGATATTTTGGCCATAACTTTTGTATATGGTATTGGATTTGGATATTTTGTAGCTAGAAATGAAAAGCACAATGAGATCTACAAATATGAGTATTCTTAGTGGTGACTTTATGCAAGTTTTTATTCTTTGTTTTATAGAGAACAAAATTGTTTTACAGAGAATAATAAATTTTATAATGCATGATTGATACTTCGCAAATGGTATTTTAGAGTGTGGATGGTATGGTTATATTGAGACTAATTTGAGCTTGAAATAGCTTTAATTTTATTGTTATTTTAGTGTTATAATAATAAGACAATAAGTATTTATTATCCATTTAGCTTCATAGGAGATTGAGTTTAATGATATTTTATATCTTTATTACTACTTGGTATTTTATGTGAATTGTGGGACACTTTTTGTATGGCTCTTTATGTTAAGGATGGGTTGAACTTACAAGATAATGAGAGGGTTCTCTCAATAGAATATGTAAATAGAAAGTAAGTGAATGCTTCATATACGTCTTATGCATTGACTTTGAGAGGTCAACAAAATGAAAATGATAGTGATAGAGACTTTAATAGGTATTAGTATAAGATATGTAGATAATCTTGTAGTAAGTTTCGTGGTCGTAAATTCGATTTTACTTGTCATTATCATGAAAAAAACAAATCATATTTGGCCACAATGTCATAAAATGCATGAAGATAAGTATAAGGAAAAGAAAAAGGATAAAGTGTAGGTAAAAAATGATGATCATAGCAATGTGCGTAATAAGTCTAATGTCAAGATTGAGGAGATTAATATAGTGTAACTTGATATATTTGATGATGATCTTATCTTGGTAGCCTTTTTTTTAGATGCTTAATAGTTGACCAATGCTTTATCAATATATGCTTAATGTTAATTGATAGATTTAGGGGTTTTTTTTTTATGTGACCCCTCATAGAGTGATTTCGCTCTTATTGTAGTATGATTGGATTTGTTTGTTTGGATGACTTAGTATTGGAGATAGTTGGTATTGATGATGTCCAACTATGTTTGGTTCAGACAACATGTTCACTCTTTATAATGTATGCTATGTATTGGCTCTTATGAAGAGTCTTATCTTTGTTGGTACATTGGATGATGCAGGTTATATTGTCTCTTTTGGTGATTCTTTATGAAAGATTTCTTGTGGAAATCTTATTATTGCACGTAATGCTAAGTTTAGTATTCTCTATTATTTCCTTGTATTTAGGTCAGTTGACTATATTTTGATTGTGATTGCAATTCCATATGTATCTCTTTGGCATCATTACCTTGGGCACATGTCTTTGAAAAAAAAAAATGCTCATCAGTTACAGTAGCTTTTGCTTCTTGATTATAAGTGTTTTGAGTAATGTGATCATTATTTATATGACAAGCAAATATGTAGCACGCATGAGAAGTTTAGCATGAAGTACATGGGTGAGCCTTTGACTGTTGCTTATTTAGATATATATAGTTCCGTGCCTTGTTAATTACATAAGGTCTGAGCTTACCATATTACGTAGAAATTGGATATTGTCTATCTTTTATCGTTGACTTATAGCTGTTGAAAATTAGTTTGGGTATAGGTTAAAATGTCTAAGGTTAGATAATGGAGGTGAGTATATCTTAAATGCTTTTGAGCAGTTTTGTGATGAGCGAGGTATTAAGTGTTAACCATTCTCTACACTCCTTTCCAGAATGATATTGCCAAACGTTTAAACATGATAATTCAAGAGAGTCCACATGACTAGACTTATCCCAATAATTTTAGGTAGAGGTAGTTACTATTGATATATACTTGATTAATAGGTTCCCTTAGATTGCTAGATTATAGAGAAGGTATGGACGTGAAAATCTCTATCATATACTCATTTGCGCATCTTTGGTTGAGGCATTTTGTCATGTTCTCAAGGACAAGCGCAATAAGTTAGATCTTAAATTCGTGAAATGTATATTTTTTTACTATGGGAATATAGGTAAGATGAGCTATCACTTATGAAATTTATAGGCTCACAAGGTTATCTGTAGTTATGATATCGTTTTCCATTGGGAAAATATGTATAAGTAGCTTGAGCAGATGGTTGACGCACTTAAGATGATCTTTTAAGAGGAGCTTTATGTTCACATATAGCTAGCTAGACAGCTTGTAGAAGCTAATGCTCTAGTGGCCCAAGCCCTGTGTATTATATAGAATCAACTTGCTTTGAAACACTTATGATGAGGCCATACATAGAGATGATAGTCACTCAGGATAGAGAGCTATGCAATTGGAGTTTGACTTTTTACAAAGTAACCATACGTGGGATTTGATTCCTTTGTCTCGTGGTAAGAAGGCATTGTCATGCAAGTGGATATAAAAGCTAAAAAGTATCCATGGATGCCTCAAGCTCATTTATAAGGCTACATTGGTAGCTAAGGGTTTCAAGCAGGGATATGGTGTTGATTTCGATAAAGTCTTTTCCCTTGTGGTAAAATAAGTGTTAGTTAACTATCCCCTACAGTCCTTAGAATGGTATTGCTAAATGAATGAACATGATGATTCAGGATAGAGTTCGCAGTATGCTTAGCTATGCAAGCTTATATAATATTTTTAGGTTGAGGTAATTATACTGTTGTACACTTGATTAGTAAGTTCCCTTGCACTGTTACTGATTGCCAGGTTATAGAGAAGGTATGGATGGAAAAATCTTCATTATATGCTTATTTGCTCGTCTTTAGTTGTGAGACATTCTACCATGTTCTCAAGGACAAGCACAATAAGTTAGATGATAAGTTCTTGAAATGTATCTTTTTTTTTAATGGAGATGTAGGTAAGATGGACTATTGCTTATGGAATCCGCAGGCTTGCAAGGTTATTTGTAGTCATGATATGATTTTTTGTGAGGAAAATATACATAAGCAACTTGAGTAGGTAGTTGAGGTACTTAAGGTGATCTTTCAAGAGGAGCTTCATGTTTCTATATAGCCAGCTAGATAGCTTGCAGCAGTTGGTGCTCTAGTGGCCTAGGCCCTGTCTATTGTACAGAATCAACTTGCTTTGAGACGCTCTTATGATGAGGCCATGCATAGATATGATAGTCACTCATGGAACAAGGCTATGCAATCAGAGTTTGAGTCTTTGTAGAGTAACCATACGTGGGATTTGGTTTTTTTGTCTAGTGGCAAGAAGGCATTTCCATGCAAGTGGGTATACAAGTTGAAAAGTATCCCTAGATGCCTCAAGCTTGCTTATAAGGCTAGATTGCTAGCTAAGGGTTTCAAGCAAGAATGTGATGTTGACTTTGATGAAGTCTTTTCTCTTGTGCTAAAAATGATAATCCTATGCTTGGTACTAGTATTGGTTACTCAACTAGATCTCGACCTTTATTAAATGGATGTAAAGATGGCTTTTTTACATGGAGACTTGCATGATGAGATCTATATGTAGTAGTCTAAGGGCTTTGAACAAAAAGGTAGAGAATACCTAGTGTACAAGTTGAGAAAGAGTCTTTATATACTTAAGTAAGCACCTACGGAGAATTTGAACCACAAATTTGATGCTTTTATACATTCATAGGGATATAGTTGTGGTGCTATAAATGTGTGTTTATACAAGAAGAAGGCTCGTGATGGTAGCCTTATGATTTTGATACTCTATGTGGATGATATATTTATTAACTGGGAGTGCTCAGGATGAGTTGGATGCCTTGAAAACTCAACTCAAGAAGAGCTTTGAGATGAATGATAAATGATAGGTCTTGCATATTCTTGGGATGTGTATTACACACGATCAAGGACATGGTAATTATCCTGCTTGTCCATGTTGTTGTAATTAGTCCCCCTACTCATGATTCAGCTTGGGAGCCATATCCATTTCTATCTGCATCAAACTAGAATCCCACGAGCCCTATTCAATATCAAAACCTTCATTAAAATCATCATTAATAACTTGTGTGAAGGTACATAACACAATCTTTAAGGACTAGCCAAAATTGTCATTGTTGCCAAACAGGCATCTATAGTCCATGATTTCAGCTTTGGGACTTTGCAAATCACCAAGATCCTCCTCAATATCACCATAATCATATTTTTGGTTTATTACAAAATTTGTCTCTTATATTAGGGGAGAGGAGAGAGCAAGGTCATAAACAAGTGTGTAGAGACACGTATGTCAGTTCATCGGTAATCGTGTTTGCAAGACAGAAGGTTAGATTTAAATATTTGTCCTTCATTCTTTTTAGGATTAGTCTAAACAATTTTGTCTTTTGTCTTTGTCCTTTCTTCATTCTTTTAATGATTAGTTGCAACGATTATGTTTAACAATTAGTCTATTATAACTAGTCAATATGATAAGTTAGTCTTTGTCCTTCTCCTTAGAATAGTTAGTTTTGTCATAGTTCAAATGACTAGTTTGAACGATTAGACTATATTTAGTCATCTTAGTTTAAACCATTAGTTTTAATGATTAGATTATATTGTTATAGTTAGTAAATATATAAGTTAGTACTAACTTATGTACTATTAGTAGTATAAGTTAATTAGTTAGACTTATTAGTAGTATTAGTGTTAGTTTACTATCGATATTAGATAGTTAGACTTACTAGTGGTAGTTAATTAGTTAGACTTGGTCAAAGTAAGTGCCAAGGTTTATCATTTAGTTTGTCTCAATAATGATACATAATTACATTATTTCATATGCAATAGTTAGTTCATAAGCTATAGTTTGTAAATGATCTTTAAATATCTACCGTAAATCAAAATTGATTAATTGATCATAAGGAAGCACAATTAGTGATTAGAAAGGTTGATGACCTGGCCATGCCGAGTCCTAGCAAAGAGCACCCTTAGCGCTATCGTTGATAGCTGGCATGCCACGATAGACCCGTCGTAGCTACACTTGATCATCATTACATCAAAGCTTCCAACCACTAGGCTTAGTGCCACCACCAAGTAGAGTTAGACATATTGAATACTTGTGCATATAGAGGACGTAGAGCATTAGGTTGATGACTTGGGAAAGCTAAGGTGGAGTATAGGGCTTGTAAAAGACGAGTTGAGGCAAAGCAAGGTGAAGCTAGCAAATGGCTTGGGAGCTAACAAGGTGCTTAGGGACTGCTAAAGGCAATTTTTTAAAAAATGTTAGTAGGACAAGACTAGAGAGAGAGAGAGAGAGAGAGAGAGAGAGAGAGAGAGAGAGAGAGAGAGAGAGAGAGAGAGAGAGAGAGAGAGAGAGAGAGAGAGAGAGAGAGAGAGAGAGAGATTGTTCTATAATTAGTTAATTAGTTAGAGTTTGGTAGTATTAGTAGTATTAATAGTTGTAGTATAATTAGTTAGACTTATGTAATATCAATGGTATTTGTAACAATTAATAGGTAATTAATAGTTGCAGTGTTAGACTTATTAGTAGCATTAGTAGTTGTAGTATTATTACTAAATTAGTTAGACTTATGTAGTATCAATAGTATTTGTTTTAGTTAATAGTTAAATAGTAGTAAAACAAAAGGGAAAGAAAATGATCTTTTGAACATATGGCGAAAATAAAAGCATAATGATCTTTCAAATGTATTGAAAAAAACGAAATCATAAAACTTCAACAAACGGGATATTTTGAATGGACGAGAAAATGACATCTTCTCCCATAATTATATAATTATGAAGAGATTTGTGCCAACTCTTTGACATGCTATATAGCATGTTTTTTTATTTTATTTAGTTTTTAAAGTATTATTATCATTTATTAATTTTATTAATTTATTAAAATTACTATTAAGAAAAAAAATCATCATCCTTACATGTCAAATGGATAAACTACTTTTTAAAAAATATGTATTTACAAAGTATATTATGTTGTTTCCATGAATAAGTGTAGTACAATAGAATGATTAAACTTTATTGTCCTCATTAGCATCAATGGACACTACACAAAAGAAAATTCACAGGGTATCCTTCAAGACGTCTAGAAAAAGAAAAGCTATGGCCTGTAGAAAAACACCATTAAAACCTTTTGCTGTAACTTGGTATGATATAGATAAATTTAAATAATCTTGGGCAACAGAATATGAAAGCATCATTGGAAGACTAACAATGTGTGCGTCTTGTGGTATAGTCACAATGCAACATCATATTATCATCTCACAAAAGACTAACCCATCTATAAAAGAAATACAAGTAACAATGACTTTGTCAAGCATTATTATCATCCTTGCATGCCATCAACACATGATGTCAACATGATGATATTAATGGAATGCTGACCATGTCTTGCAAACAAAGACAGAAACAAATACATGGTCCCACTGTTACCAGATTACACAAAATGAATTCTCAATGCAAAGTCGTTACAATTTCAACTATTGAGCATCATTTATACATCCATCTCGGTCTCCAAAATGACAAGAGCAATTGTGAATGGAACCTTGGACCGTCGATCTATTCTTGACAACCCTCTAGTCTCTTGGAATCATGGATCGCTTCAGTGGCCATCTACTAGAATTGACTTGACTACATCTGATATTGCGGATATGTTCACTTTCAACATGCTATATAATCCACTGATCCAAAAGTACATAGCTATTGCAAAACATCCACATCCAAGGACAAGGCTTTACATCCTTAGCTGCCAGACAATCCGTTGAAAGGATTCTGGAGCTCCATCATAAAAGCTCTCCATTCGAACCTATGCTTGGAGCAGAACACGAGAATGAAAGAGGTTACAATTTGTTGGACAATATAATCAAGCCAAGACGATGATAGGTTTTCAAAAGAGATGATCAACATGAGTTCACATGCATCATATTATGAAATAATGACCATCTCATAGAAAGAATAGCAATGTTCAGAATGGATGGCTTACTTGCAAAAAGCTTGCCCTGCCTAGATATCACCTTGGAAAATGTAGTGTTTCCATTCCTTTTCCCATTTGGCCATGGCGCCTACGATGGCAACATCTATCTAGTGAATACATCAATATACGGGCATCAATCTTGTTCTTTGTGTACACCTTACACAAGCTTTATATCTTGATTTTATATAAGCTAAAACAAGCCATCTTGATTGTGAATAACACAAGCACGACTTGTCTACAAAGGAACATCAACAACTATAAGCACACAAACAAGCACAAATCCCATGAGGAGGTCACCGGGCATATCCTTTGCTAGAGTGTTCTCGCTTCAATACCTAGGATTCCCATCTTGGTATCGGTGTAACTTGAAGGACCTTATCACAATGGTTGATGTATGGGGCACGCCTCATTTCTTCCTTACGTTCAATGCAGATGAGGTCACCAGTACAAGGTGGGCTGAGATTAACAAGTTGGATGCATTGCAAAGGGGTTCAATCCTGAATTCTCATGGAAAGATTGCGCCATCCTATTTCACACCAGATTCCACCTTTTCTTAACGAGTACATTCTTAATAGAGCTGCTTGCATTGGCGTGTCTAGCACCATGCCATTATGTACGAGATTCAACACAAGGGCTTCTTACATACACGTCATCCTATGGCTACATCAAGCAAACGTTGTAAATACGACAAATGAGATATGTGTGTACATTCCATCCAATGATGATTGATGCATTTTGACAAGAAAACTAAGAGGCCTTGTCATGGCAAAACAAATTCATAAGTGCCATCGTGCCTGCTACATAAGCAAAAGTAACAGCCACAGAAAGTGCAAGTACGGATTTCCATATGCCTCACGTGACGATTCGAAACCAACGATAGACCTTGAAACTCAATGATACATCTACTATCATTGTGGAGATGAGCACTAAAATGTTGTGCCATATCACCCAACGTTTTTGCTTCTCTGGGGAGCGCACATGAATATTCAACGAGTAACAAACTCATCCATCTCTTACTACCTACTTCAGTATGCAACAAAGGCAGAGCCAATCAAAAAGTTAAACATCTAGACATAAGAAACCAACAGATTGGGATTGAAAGACTTGGATGCAAACAAGCAAAAATTAATTTCTGTCACAATATTGTGCAAGCCATTGTTACCCATCAAAGTGGTGTTAAATTGCATGCAGATCCCAATAGTCACATAAAGCAAGTCCCTCGAGTACATCGACAACTCTCCTACATAAATACGATCGCGCAAGCTCACAAGGACATGGAATATCATCATGCTCCTTGTAGACCTTTACTATGCCTGGCTATCTAGCTTAGAGCATGTAACATTCTATCACTACCACAAAAACCACAGCATCACCAAAACCACAACTATATCCGATCACAAATCCACTCTCCATTGTGACACTTATGGCAATAGCGTGGAGAAGCATATGAGATTGATATGATTCAGAGATTTTCACCCAGTCCACCAAAATAAAGGTTTATTCTTTAACACATTACTACAACGAACAAGCTTCATGTCAGAGACCAAACTAATAAGCGTTGAGAACTTGGCACAATCATACTACATCGAGTACCAACTCTGTGATCTCTTGGCCAATGAGGAAGACCTCGAAATGTTCATTACAGACTACATGAAAAGAAACTTGCTTGCCTCAGACTGAACCCATCCAACTGATGAACACAATCATTCCAAAGATACCTTTCATCAAAGACAACCGAGCGCCATTCACAGTGCCTCCAACAACTTTTGATTGCAAAAGTAGCATTGCATCAATAAGGATAAAGATGTTACAACTCATGAAAGAGTTTCGAACAATTCTTGATAATACTCTAATAACAAAATAACAAGTTGTTTACAACCACCTCACCAATGCGACATATGGCCTACACATCCTTAGCACAACACTAGGCAGTGGAAAGAGCTTCCTCATACGTTACTATAGTTATAACCTCATTGCTAGGAATAACAGTGTACTATTAACACAACAACCCAGGAGAAACTGCAACTAGACTATGCAGCCTATCCACCACGGTCCATTGCTAGTTTAAGATACCAATACATTTGCAAGAGATGGATGAATGCTACATTGTAATATGAGAGGCTGACGCAATCATCATCGATGAGATATCCATGTTAACAAAGATGACATTCAATATAATAGTGCGACATATAGTGAGCGTCTACCATGGCTTGCTGCTCAGTCCATTTAGCAAGAAGCTCATAATACTATTTGGTAATCTCACACAGTTATTGCCTATCTACGACCATCAAATCGAGTTCTGCAAACAATGTCACATCACCTTCTCCTCATACTGGACACATGAAAAGCAAGACACTCTTCAAATCTCAGTTCGGCACACACGCGACTTGCCGTTCCTACAATTTCTATAAGTGATCATGCATCATTGTCCAACAAAGTGAGAAATACATGAAAGCTTATATCAATGCACATGATTGACGAGAAGGATGTCCTAGATTTCATCGACCAAAAAACAACAATCATATGCACACACAAGGAAGATATTCTTAACTACAACAAGTAGATTCTACATAAATACTACACAATCAAATAAATCTAGACATATGAATGCAATCGACAAGCCAACATTGCAAACTTGGCTACATGATAATAACTTCCACAAGATAGACGAGATAGTAGTTGGGGTGATTGCAATGATAACTAAGAACATTGACCTCACCGTAGGTGTAGTAAATGGTGCAATGTGTAAGATCATCTGTATTGACACATCAAATGACAAAATGATAATAGAAATCAATGAATCAACAACTCACCCTGTAGTGTAGCAAGCACACCAATGCAAGACACTGAATAGCAAGTGGTAACATAAATCCACGTTCTCTTCGATACTTGCATATGCAATCACCGGTCACAAATCGCAAGGAGCCACAGTTAACCAAAAAGCACTTCTATATATAAGAAACATGTTCGTGCCCAAACTAGTCTATGTAATGCTCTCCCGTATAATTGAAAGAAGAAATTTGCATAATGTCGGCTTTCTAGATCCATCTGTCTTTGCTTTGATACCTTTCATGGCACCATGACTCAAGTAAAGAAACAACACAATTCAACAAAAAGAAGACAAAGACTAAACACAATATATTCTATCACACAACAATCTCATATGCTTCTTGTAGCAAGTAATAATTCAATATTCTAAACCTTCTTACATACATTGTTTGTTAATACATTAATGTGTTTTTCAAAATTTCTTCTAATAGATTTATTAACATACTAATGTGCTTTTCTTATGTCTTCCTTCACAGATACACAATGCTTATTAAGCCAAAGATGATTCCAGACCAGGTTCACACAATCTAAATGATACCTAGTATGTATAAAAATATAAATATATTACTTCACCTAACTACATTGATCTATGCATGCAGATGTTCTAGCTATATATTCAAAACCATAGGAGCACCCAACACTAGATCAAGAATCATCCTACAAATATACAAAATTGCAGGTACGTAATGATAAACTAGATGAGAATGGCAAACGTTGCTTGTCGGCAAAAGCCATCAACATACATCAATGACTTTGCAATGCACAACAACATCCAAAAACTGATGGCTACATGCACACAAATTCTCGATAAACAAATAGCACTCACATAAGATGACAAGCTTGCTATTCGTACACAACCTCCTACAAATTTCACAACCATAATTTTTTCTTGAAACAACAATGCTAACTAATATGTAAACATGTAGGATTCCTCAAAGACATACTCGACAAACTCAAACTTGAGTGCAAAGGCTTGATTTGACAATTACTATGAACAAGCACGGCCAAGCGCTTCCTGGACACAAGAACAAATGGTATCTGGAACATACCCAATTGAGCTACTGCACTACAAATTTAACATTTTGCTCAACCAATTGGTAGAAGTCATGAAAAAAGAAGGCGAGGACACAGTAGAAGATTACATGAAAAATAACCACTATAATCATGGTTGTGACAATCCTACAATAACGATTGACAAGGTCACAAATCTACAGAGCAGAGAGGTCTACACCCAGAAACATGATTCCAACTCCGATCCATTCAACAACATAATCTACGTAACATGCAAGTTCTCAAACACGATTTCTTCTCAAACAATAAAAAAAAAACCAATAATTTCAACTTTTCTCGTAGAAATGTAGACAGAAGCAAATTGAGAAGAAACAAAACTTTTGCTAATAGCGCCAAGCTTACAGCCTCAACCACTACAAGTCTTGCCACTAGCTCAAGTACTTCCATATCGTTCAGCACCCTCCGCAAATAAAACCCATGAGATAGTCCAGAAACGCCAATAGAGACACAAAAGAAAGTGCTTTATCTCCAACATAAGATGTAAGAAAAATGGCAAGGAGTACGTAGAATAGACGAACAACATCAAGAAAAAAATCCAACAACATCGAAGAAATCCCATTAAGAAAATGAAAAAAGACATAAAAACACTCCAACTGTTCGACGATAACTTCGAGGTTAACATAGAAACACTAGTTGATAGCATAAACCTCATTTAATAAAGCAAAAAAAAAAGTGAATGTTCTAACTCATGATCATTGGCTCCAACTATATAATTATACATAATATTCTCCTTTCGAGATTCTTCGTGAACTTAAACAATGCTAGAAAATATCTACAAATATAGTTCTCTTTAAAACATGCCACATGTCTAAACAACAAAAAAAAAAACTACTACATAATAAACATGCAAGAATTGGATATGGAACTTTGTACTCCTTTACCTAGCTGCAGCTGTCAACCTAGTTTTCCAGATCCATTCTTGGAGGAATAGTATGGAGATACATTCGTTGCACGGGGGCGGGTGTGTTACTCTAAAAGAGAACAAAGGGAGAAGAGTGGGAAGCATCCTTGGGAGAACAAGGCCTTGTTATCTGACTTATTTGTATGAGTATATTTTTTAAAGGAAATCTGCTTTTTTCAGGAGTCTCACAGATTCCTCTCTGCAATTGACTCCGTGCCTCCATCTCCTGGAATTGAAACAAGCTGCCTTGAACTAGCTGTCGCTTGGTTGTGCCGTGTATCATCGTTGAAGATTCAAGAAGCTGGGGGAACCATCTGAGCATTAATGCTGTGTAGGTTGTCAGTGGATTCATGTTACCCGAGCTATCTGCATTGATGGCGATGCCATAGCAGAGAGCATACAGATTGTTGTGTAGGCTGTCAGTGGAAATCATCGAAGATAAGAAGATCTCAAGTTCGAGCGTCGGAGAAAGAGAAAGGCGTTGATTCAGTCTTCAAAGACAGTACCGTCGGTGTAATCTCTTTCCAGCATCGACACCTTTAAGTGGGAGGTTGTCAGGGGTAAAGGTGCCTATACCTAGCTACTCATGTATTACTACACTAACAGTACCTGCACTTGCATACTACAGATTGCAGGCACCCATCACTATCACTTCATTCTTTATTCTTTCACTAACATTTGAATAAAGGGAAGGCCAGTCACACATTGTGACTATTGGATTTTTCACATCTTTGAGTGTCTCTCTCTTGCTCTCTTTCTCTATCCGCCATAGCTCACACCTCTCTTGCTTCCGCTTGCATGTGCTTCCACTTGGGCTTCTCCCTTCAAAATATAGCAAAGAGTCTCATGCTAGGTTACAGTAAAGATAGAACCTACCCATTCTTTAGGAAAACATTCTACTCAATCCCTTTTCTAATATTAACTCATAGTATGGGTAGATACATGTATGCTATGCAAGCCTTAGTACGAGACTTGACCCATAAAGTTACCCTAAGGAGTATTGTATCAGATATAGCCTTCAACATCATCCATTGCCCAAATAGTCCATCAAGAGATTTCAAGAATGAGACTCAACCCATAAAAGTTACCCTAAGGAGTATTGTATCAAATACAGCCTTTAACATCATCCATTGCCCAAATAGTCACTTTGTTATTGGGCTACCCTGGCTAGAATTATATAATCATGACAGCATTTGGAGGTCTAGAAATGTTGAGCCAAGACCCGTGCAAAATAAGGGATTCATAATTTTTTATCAAATATTTATCAAGGATTACTCTAATATTGTTGCCGCTCTAACCAACCTAACTAAAAATGATAAGTTTGAATGGGATCAAAAAGTTGAACAAGCTTTTCAAAGATGAAAGCAAGCCTTCACCTCAGCACCCATTCTCATCCATGTAGATCCATTGAAGCCCTTTATTATGGAGATAGATGCCTTAGATTTTGCACTTGGATCTATTCTATCTCAGATCAATGATGACAATCTAATTCATCCAGTAGCTTTCCACTCAAGAAAAATCTCTGCTACAGAAAGCCCCTCATAAGATCACTATCTATATGGATCACAAGAATCCATAATAGTTTATGACTTCTCGAGTCTTGAATCATCACCAAGCAAGATGGAGTTTCATATCTAGATTTGACTTCGTCATTACCTACAGACCTATATGCTTTATCTCAAAGATCCTACCTAGCGCCAAAAGAAGGTGATGAAGCCCATGACCAACAAAATTTAATAATCTTGAAACATGAGCAATTGAAGTTAATTAGCACAACCCCAAAGACTTTGGGTTCTTATCAAAGATCAAGAAGGAAATCACAAAAGAATCATTTGCCAATGACATAAGGAGGCAATTACATCAAGGTCAATAAAAAACTCAAAGGGATTTCAAAACATTGATGGACTACTCTATTATAAAGGTCTCCTCTACATTCCTCTTGGTCCTTTGCAACTGGATATACTAAAGAAGAGACATGTTCTCCCTCAATAGGTCATTTTGGGTTAACAAGACAATTGAGTTGGTTTCAAGGGATTTTTGGTGGTTGTAAATGCGGAAACTAGTCAAGGACTTTATGCATTTTTATGGCATGTGCAATCAAGCTAAAGTCCCTCGTCATCAACCTCATGGCCTTCTTCAACCATTACCTATTCCAAGTAAGCCATGGTCGTTCTTATCCATGGACTTCATCGTTCAACTACCTTCTTCCAAAGGGTATCATTTTATATTTGTGGCAGTTGATCGATTCACAAAAATGGCACACTTCATCCCAACAACCAAGAGTATCAATGGAGAAGGGATGACAAGGCTCTTCCTGGAACAAGTATATCAACACCACATGTTACCTGATGATATCATCTATGATCATGGCTCCAAGTTTATATCTGGGTTTTGGAGAAGTCTCTTTAAAATTTTGGGAGTATGAGTGAATCTTTCTTTAGCCAATCAGCCACCACAAAGTGATGGACCAATAGAAAGAGTCAATCAAGTCTTGGAGAAATACCTTAGATGCACAATCAACTATCATTAAGACAATTGGTGGATCTATTGCCCCTTACTAAGTTTTCATACAATAATTTCTCGTGTCTCCACTCAATTCATACCATTCTTTGCTAACAATGGTCAACACCCAAGGATAAACTATCATATAAGATTACAAGAGAAGAATCTAGCTACTATGGACTTAGCTCAACACCTCTTTGATATTGATAAAGAGTTGCAAGCATAGACCAAACAAGCTTAAGAGAAATATAAGAGAAATGTAAATAAGCTTTGCATGCAACATCCATCATACAAAATTGGAGATCAAGTTTGGCTTCTTCGATGTGATGTGTGCTTCTCACCCCTCCCAAAAACTAGATTATCAACAACTCGGGCTCTTCAAGATTCTTAGTCGGGTAAATCGAGCCACCTATCGTCTCCAGCTTACCCAATTCATGAAAATCCATCTTGTATTCCATGTTTCAATCTTAAAGCCATGCCATACACCCAGTATCCTTTGAACAATACCACAGCCATCGCCTTCGATCATAATTGAACATCACCAATAATGTGAGGTAGAAAAAATGTTGGATTATAGAATTTCAAGAGGCAAATTACAATGTCTTGTCTATTTCGAAGGGCTACGGTGCAAGTGAACAAACATGGTAACCATCTTCACATCTTCAAAGAGTCCTTATTAAGGTTTGCAAATTTTATATTCAATACCAAACCAAGCCAAGGCCTATTCAAAAGCACACCATCATCCCTTGTGGAACTTGGTGCTAGAAGGGGGGGTAATGTAACAGATGCCCAAGCAAGGACAACCCTTGTTTCATATGCAAGCTGGGGCAACCCTTCGTTATATGAAGTTTCTAGAAGATTCTAGAGCATTCTAAAATATTCTAGAAGATATTTGCATCATCACTCATGTCATTATTGATGTTAGTGTGCAGTGTATTAACATGCATGTCATGGCATGTGTCCCAACATGTGTATGTCATACCATGTGGCATCCTCTTATAACGACATGTGTTCCCCTTAACCTCCCTAGGGTATAGTATAAATAAGGATCGTGGGATACAAGCCCTTCAACTTTTTTTGCCAATACTAGTTGTGAGGCTCTTGCAAGATGAGTCTTATTCCAAATCTTGTCTTGTTTTAGTCTATCAACTCTTGTCTTATAATCAAGCCACACTCTTGTGAGCATTCTCTTATAATCGAGTTATCTTGCAATCAAGTTCTAGTTCAATTTCTTTTTCAAGTTCTTCTCTTGTAAGTTGTGAGAGAAAATCTCTTCACTCTTGAGGAGCACTTGCTATGACCATAACATATAGGTAAGATGCACTAGTGTAGTGTACTATGATGGGCTATTTCTAGAGTGGGATGTATAAACCCAAGTACAAGCTATGCACACTCTAGTGTGCAAGGTGGATGCACATAGGGTATGGATATCATATGTGATAGTGTGGTGTACATGTGCTAGGATATAGTGTATGTACAAGTTGTATGCATGTATAGTGCACTAGGTGGTTGTACAGTAGAGTGTAGTGCCAAGCGCTAAGGTGTAGCAAGTGTGCATGCAAGGCACTACCTTCCTCCCTTATCTCCTTTCGACCCTTCCTTGCGAATAGGATGACTACCCATTAGGGTTGTGAGAGAGGGAAAGGAGTGGCTCTCGTATACTCACCAAGGTGTTAGCAATTGTATTGTAGGTGCTGGCAAGTGTGATGTATGCTAGGCTGTACACTAGATGGTAGTGCACCTATGTGTAGTACATTAGTGAAATTATGGGTAGTTTAAGGTGTGAGAAGAGTGTAAGATTCTACATATATGTCTAAGGTCTAGTGCAAGGTATGCAAGGCATATGCACAAGTGCAAGGGTCAGGAGCATTTGTAGGCAAGTGAGATAGGTGTACAATGGTATGCAAGGAGGATGTGCAAGGTGGTTTGCAAATAGTTTTGGATGTATGTGCATTGAGATGGAATATGCAATGCAAGGGTGGTGCACTATGTGAGAATAATGTTGATGTATAACAACGCGGGGTGCATTATGCACTGTGCATGGGTGTAGTGCACTAATGTTGGCACTGCAAGATACCACCTTCATTTCTCCTTCTTCCCCTTAGTTTCCCCTTGTGAACAGAGAGAGAGAGAGAGAGAGAGAGAGAGAGAGAGAGAGAGAGAGGAGGGATCCAACAGGTGCTCAAGTGCAAAGTGTGTGTGCACTATGGTTGTGCTAGTGCATGGTAGCATGTTGCAATTGGTGTCTATTGTGCACTATGCATTGAGGGGTGATCACAAATAGCCAAAATTTAATGGGCCACAAATTTTAACGCCCTTAAGCAATCTTCATGTCGAAAACACGAGTTTGATCCTCGTAGGGATAAGAAAGGTGAAACATTTTATGTGGTTTCGTATATAAATTTTTGCCTTTCCTAAGATGGGCGGTCTAAACTTGACAAAATCAATTGTGAGTCACAAATCAATTGTTCTAATTAACGCATTTTATTGCTACTTTAAAAATTACGATAATTTCAATGTGTTATGGAAAGCAACAAAAAATGGAGATGATACGAAGTCAAGAGCCCAACTTAAATGGGATATTTATTGCTTCGATATGTGGAACCAATTATGCATTCATGCTTACCATCATGGAAGTGATTTCTAAGGATGATTATCTGAAATGGCAAATTTTCAAATTGCACGTAGCCTACCAGGTTACAATCTTTTGTCTTGACAAAGGGAATATTTAACTAAATGATGTTAGACAATCAAATGCATATGAACTTCCTCCTTGCAATGTGGCATTCCCCCTTCCGATTAATGATGCTAATAGTAAAGACTTATTGGATGAAGATTGCATAATAAATTGCACCTTTGTAATTTTTGGCCTGGTTGTTGTTGGCTCTTATCGAGCGGCTCTTGCTTCTTGGCGGCTTCCTCCCTCTCTTCCGGCAGTTATTTGCCTCTTCCGTTTGGCTCCTGCCAACTCTTAGCAGTGCTTGCAATTTGGTCTACGATGTTGAGGGGCAAGGGAAAGAGGTGTGAAAATATGAGATGGTGGCGGGTAAGGAGTATGGGCAATGGTGACGGTAAGGGGATGGGGTGTACGTAGAATCTCTCGAGAAGCAAGAGGTCTACCATCAATTACTTTTGCACATACCGACTTTTCTTTCCATAGAAGATGTATAGCATGGTGCTTTGCAAAGTTATTGTCCATGAAGCGTGATTCGGCTCCAAAGTCTAACAAAGCTTGTCCTTCTATCTATCTTTCCTCTTCATGAATCTTTATTGATAACATAAAGCTAAACGTTGGATCTCTAGATAGAAGGATACCTTCTTTTGAGTTTCTTAAAGCTTTGTCTAGCTGCAGCGTCTCTATTGAGGCTGAACGTCAACATTTCCCAATTGTGATGTAGCAGTGGCACCATGAATTCTCATCCTTCCTTTGTTAGAACATTATTTTGCTATGTGTCCAGACTGGCTGCACTATATCTTTAGGACCTTGGACCCTACCACATTTGTGTCATCAGTAGGCTATGCAACATAGAGTTAGAAACCTTAGACATGCAAAACATTGGCCACTTTAATGGTCGTTGTATCAAATGCTACTACCATCCATGACACTACTTATACGAGCCAACCATAGAGAATCCCCACGTTCTCGTACGATCTATCATGGTGATTGAACAAACCCATGAAGGAGCCCAACATTCTTGTATGATACAAACAAATTGAGCAATGCGTACAATGTGGCAATCAAACTTTAACCAGTATTCTCTCCAAAAACTTTAATGTTAGGGTAGAGATAGTCAATAACCTAGGATTAGAGGATGACCTCATGACTCCACCCACTTACCTTTACTTCTGATTGACCATAACCAAGGATGTGACTATTGATGCACATTGATGAAGGTGCTAACTTCAACACCCTTTCTTACATCTATTAGCAAGAATTGGATTAACCACTACTATAGTTGACTAATGCTAAATTGCATCCCTATGGAGGGTAGTTATATTCACTTGTTGGGAAAGTCTAAAGTGAAATGGATAGTAGAACCTGAAACCATTCCAAACTTCTTCTATATTTTGTCAAATAGAGAAGGGGTTGGAAGTAAAATCCTACTACGCTGACCATTCAAATTCCTCATAGATTGTAATATCAACTACATTGATAAGACATATCCACTTGAAATTAACCATTTCTTGGCATTTAATCACATGGATCTAACTCTATGACCGTGCCAATTATTACCTCCACCCTAGTACACCAAATTGTTTTCACGAGTGACAAAACTCTCCTCTCATAGCTTCCATGTGCTCAAGCTTAGAATCAAAGACTTGTGAGCACCAATATCTACCACCTCAAATCCATTGGAGGCCCAAGTCCCAATCTCATATAGAATTCAAGTCCACTCCAATAATTGCTAAATCTCAATAAACACTTAAGAAACACTATCTTAATTCTCATAGGCCACGTATGACATGTTGATAGTTGCCTTCGGCTCTTATATATACCCACGAGTATTATCAAGGCTGCAAATACCTTTGGCTTCTTAAGAAACCACGCTGGTGCAATTGTATCATTAGGAGCTATTTTCCCATCTACACTAGCCCACAAAAACCCTCAAAAGTAGAAACCACAATTGCAATAGTAAAAGAAAGTCATAGGAAGACTGAGCCAAGCATGTCTTGCCTCTCAAGCTGCAAAGTGTATTGCTCTAGATGCTACATAGAGCATCCACTATTGTTGATCCCTATAAGGACCCTAGGCTCATCATGGTTTATCGATCCAAGCACACCACTATGAACCCCTCATTTCTTCTTTAGGCACCTATATCACCTGAATCTTTGGGCCTAGATGACCATTTAATGCTTCACTACTACTTGATCTACAAAATAACAAAAGAATTGGGCCAGCAAACCAAGTGATCCCCCACAAAATGCTTCTTAGAGCTAGACTAAATGTTTGGCATCTTTGCAAGACTTCTCCCCATGATAGATTTAGATCTAGTTGATGACAACATGATTATGCTCACATCCTAGTGGCTCCCCATGTGGGAAGAACATGAGGGCTCAAAGACCCATACAAGATTGAAATTCTCAAATAACAATGTACCTCATCTAGTTGCTTCTCACCAACTACACTACAATATGGAAACTAAAGATAGCCACCTTCTCACCTCGATGGTTGAACAACATTGTGCAGTTGATTTGCTAAGCAGTATCCCTACATACTAAGAATATACATACTTAAGATGATCTATCATTGAGTCTTGCAAACTTGATGCACCAAAAGAGTTGCTGCATTATCCATTGTTGGACAAGACCTAGGTTTTGGACATCCTTGCTAAGCACAAGTATAATTCAAATTTCTATAACTTGTGGCTCTCTAAAACTCCTATTGTACATAAACAAAACCATTATTAGTATAGATATCAATAGCCCTATAATCTTGAATTAAAAAACCCAAAGATTATTCATACAATGTACTTGCCAAGTCCACAAGCTCAAAAGCTTGTATTTTTTTTTTGTAGGGTTGGAGACATTCAAGCTATTCTCCCAATCTTCCAACTCCCCCTCACAAGGAAAACTAAATATGAAGGATATTTGACCTACTTTACTCTTTTTTGTAGATGGCATCACAAGTATGTTACCCATCCATCTCTCAATGTTGATTAGAGACCCTCTCAATGAGGATAAGCAGGTATTCACCAAATAGAAAAGGGCGGATTTTGATTTGTAAGTAAACATGTGGGGAGTAGGACTTCTATAGTTCTAGCTCTGAACCAACATGGAAGGTTTGGTAAACACATATGAGACCACTAGAGAGCTTATAGCCAAATTGGCTTAGCTAACTACATTCAAGCCACATGACATGCTTAGCTCTCATTAAAAAACTACCAACCATACACCAAATGTAGCAGATTTTCCTGTGCTTTAAAAAGCAGTGATCAATTTTTGAGACAAAACCAAACTTAGGAACTCAAATTGAAGCTGATCGAAACAACACTTGGGATAAGGGTTGGAATATGTAAATATAACATAACATAAAAATTACCGCAGGTTGCATAGAGATGGGATGACTTGATAATAAACAGTGAAGAAGTAGTGCTAAAAGAAATTGCTGATAAAGAACTCTACGTCATAGCACAAGTATTCCATCACCTCTTTACCTACAACAATGCCACCACCATCCCAATTCGAGTCCCAAAATGGCTAGTAGAGGACATTATAATAGCAAACATGGTTAATCAAGACTTGAATGCCCTCTGGCTGGAATGTGTGATAAAACCTTTGTTAAGGGCATATAAGGTTCTCTTGAAGGATCCAATACAAAAGTCAAATAACATAGAGGCACATAAACTATGGTAGTGCATTGCCTCATATCGTAGCACTTAGTGTGGATATCCCTCTATAAGAAATCATGTCATCCATGTGCGTACCCTAAAATCAACTGCCAAAGGATCACACTAGAGAATAGCACATCCAAGAGAAAGACAAGAGACAAAGAGAAGAAACCAAGAATCCCAATCCCACTAATGAGCCAAATAAGCTTGAGCTACACTACTATCCACATTTTGTATAAGGTTGTTGAAAGACATGTTTGGAAAAAAAATTCACCATGTGCACACACCCTTTCTATCCAAAGTCCTTGTTATATCTATATGAATTGGTCGAGAAGTACATTCTCAACAAAGGATGCCTCCACCAAATACTTAGGCCACTTTCTGAGTGATGTGTCTTCGCTTATGCAATCACTTGAATTTAGTACATTTATTATATTTTATTAAAGACTAAAAAAAGTTATACACTCATGGCACCTAGGGCAACCCCCTAGGGGCCATTTAGAATTGCCGAAGAAAGTCAAAAGTCTAATGACTATTTCCTTGCATTCGGATGGACTTAATGATTTACTGCCTTAATTAATTGGTTTAGCTAAGACAACTAAAGGACTGTGACATATCATATAGTCCACTCCCTCACATCACAATCTTGGGGAACATCAAGGGCAAGACATCTGTGGCTTGCTCAGATGAACTATTATCCTAGATTCAACACAACAACATAACTTCATACTAACTTTGTCCTCATATGTGGGAATTTTTTTAAAGTTTACTTGGAATTTGACCTAGCTCCTAGTTGCACATATATGGGCACTAGCTAATATATGAGTAATGCAGATTTACCCCTTAGGGAGAGCACAATTGACATAGCTAATATAGTGGACCTCTTACAGACCCATCAACCATGATCCATCTATCATTAGCTAGCCATCACTCCATCTCTCTTTGAGATAGTGTGTCAAAGCACAAGATTCTTCAATATTGTCATTCCAAGCCTCTAGAGTGGCTCTTCAACATCAACCCACCATCCCTCCTCAACCAAGACTTCTCACTAGTCATCTGAGAGCTTCTCACTATAGTAGTGAGTTACCCTTAGCATAGACCCATGGGGCTACCACTCAATTAAGAGGGGGGTATAATGTTAACCATAAAGAGAAAAAGATCTGCAAATTTTGAAAAATAAATTGTTCTAAAATTCAGTTGGATTGAGATCCGAGCTTCCTCCCATGCAACTTGTATCTAAATAAGTTGTGCCATGTGGTTACAACTTACATTGGACAACTTTTGGATCAAGACTAAGGTCCAGGTGCATGAAATAGGAGATAAGTTGGGTAATGATGTCATAGAAAGGGGTTGAATGCCCAAGGGGGATAGGGAAAATCTAACCCTAGAATTCATGTATAAAAGAGATGAAAACTAATGGAATAAGCTATTCATGTGTATGTAAGCAAAAACCTTGTCTTCTTGCTACTATAGTGAATTGAGAGAGAGTGTACAAGTGTGTGTGAGGAGTAAGGAATATGGCAATGAAGAAGCTCTTTGCATCCTTTTCCCCTCTTCTTTGTCCCATCCATTTGGTGAGTTGCAACATGAGCAAGATTGCTAGTTGAGAGTGTGAGGGAGTGAGGAACATGGTTTGTGAAGCTTCTTACTATTATTATTAATAGTTATATTAATAGATAATTTACCTTAGCTCTAGAATACTAATTAGTATAATTAAACTAACTAATTAGTTCAACTAAGTAAAAGCCACCATCATCCCATGCCTTAATTGGACTAAGAAGGAGTGATGGGATTCAAGCGATCACCACCCATCATGTGGTCTTAGTGATGGGATTCAAGCGATCACCACCCATCATGTGGTCCCAATGGGTGTGTGTGTGTGTGTGTGTGTGTGTGTGTGTGTGTGTGTGTGTGCGCGCGCGCGCGTGCGTGCGTGTGTGACTGGTAATAAGTGAAAAGCAAAAGTCAAAGAAAAAATTGAAGCAAGCTGAAGTGCAACTACTAGGAAAAACTTGAGGCACTTGGTATAATCATATCAATTGTGAGAGTCAAGCTCACTTCTCTACGAATTGTATTATTTCTCATAAAATCATCAATTTGCAAAGAATATGAGGATTGCAATGAGGTGCCCTATTCAAAATGACAATGCATGCTTTTATTTGGTTAATATTACTAGCCTCAATTCTTGGCTAAAGGGATTTATCAACCCATCCTAATTTCCAACCTCAATTGGAGTATCGATATCTTCCCCTCCCTCAAGGCAACTCTTACCTAGAATTTGGGTGGAAATCTCCTAAGTGAAACCTCACACTCTCTAGGTGGCATAATATCTAGCTGGCAACCCTTGTAAGACTCAAGGGGAGAATATAATGCTAGTTACAAATCTCAATGATAACTCCCATCAACCACATCCACAACAACCAAGATAGTCCTCTTCAATCACATCCACACATAGCCATCCAAGGCACATGCATATACCAAACAATAATTAAATATCCACTTGCATTTACATATATTTGTAGTGGGATTAATTTACAAATTATAAATGGCCAAATGTTTGAGGTTGTTTCCCATCGAAAAATGGAGAATCACCCACACATCTTCTATAAAAAGCATAATAGTCCAAGAGGACTTGCTAAAAATGTTTCCCAAGAAGAATTCTAGAATAGTGAGGCTAATTTTTGTTGGTCATATGTCACAAAGATTTAACATCAATATGAAGTAAAGTAGCTCAAACAAACATGTACTCTCAATCCCCATTCTTGAAGAAATAGTATATGTATAAAGTTGGCATTTCTTGCAAGAATTTTCAAATCAGGACCGGTGTGGAGCAACAACATGCCATTGAAAAACTTGAACACAATCCAACTCACTATAATGACATCTCTCTTTACTCCATCATTCTCTCATAGAACCTAGTCTACCTTCATATAACAAAAAATGAACCCCAATTCTATGATTGATGATTTTCCAAAAATGAACCCCAAATAACTTGAACATAAATAAACTCACCACCTTTATATATGTAACAAAAAAAAAACTTTTTCCAAAATTTACTCACAAACTTCCTTATAAGACAACACCAACCCCCACACTACAAGCTAGGAAGCATCACATATCCTTTCATGGGGGAAGGGACTGACATGGATCACATGGTGACAATTTCTTAAATGATCTCTATCATTTTTAACTTCCTTTACTATTTAAAAATTCTCATTATGATATTTTTAAATCTTGCAAATGGAAAAATATTCAAGTTCCTAAGCACCAATGCTCATTAATGACCCCATGAATAAATACAAGATTGTTTTATAATAAAGTTGTGTAAAGAATATGCATAATCTACAACCATCAATGTGAGGTGTCAACAATCTAAAATTTTGATTATTGAGGAATTTCGGAGAGGTTAAAGATAAGCACGACACAACCTAAAAGTTGGTGGAGGAGTGCAGTCTCCAAATCTTTGTTAAGTTATGCAACAGACTTGCCCACCTATTCGCATGTGTGGATTTCATTCAAAACAATGACCCCATCACCAAATCGCATATACTAGGCCATTGGGAAGGGGACAAACCTAGGTAATACTTACTCTCTAGTTAGTAAAACATGTATTCAGAATCAAACCAAGGATTGGAAAACACGAGAAGCCAATATAACCTTACCATAGGAATCAAACAGGGGACTAGAAAATATGAGAAGCCAACATGAATAGCAAATGTCTCATAAAAATAGGAAAAACTTCTAGTAACTCAAGATGCTTTGTTTGCCACCATCTTCAAGAAGGACTTGCATGTGATTGCATAAGTCTTCCACCACATGTTCACTTGTAATATAGCAAGCTTTTCCACATCCAAAATTCCAAAATGTCTTACAGAGGATATTTTAACGTAAGAAATATTTTAATAAGAAGTTGAATGACTTGTGGTTAGGTGCTATTAGCAAATCCATAGACCAATCTTGCAACATCCTCATATAGGACCTTTGAGCAAGCACCATGGAGATAAAAGTAGAAGTGGTCAACTAAAAGAGCACTTTCACCAAAATGGTTAATGTAGCACTAGGACTTCCTACTAAGGCATTACCCATTGTGGGAATAGCTACACTACCAAGCATACCCTCTCCACCAAGAGTGACCACTTCATAGAGAGTAGGTTAGGATTCTCCACACATAGAGAAAGTAGGACGACAAACAAATGAAAGGGATAAAAGACAAAGGAAAGTGAGGCAGACACGAAAGGCATGAGAAAAAGGTCTTAGAAATTGATAAAGAAAGGAATGCTACAACAAGAGAGAGTTGTAGTTCACATAGCCTTCAAAAAGTCAACAAAAGAGATGCAATGAATGTAGGTATTGTGGTTTTGATTTCATGCTTGGATATTGTGTGAGGTTATATTCCATATCTTATGCATATACAACAGAAATGCATAAAATGAAAGAAACATTACTAACATTACAAAAAAATTGTTTCAAAGTTGATTAAAAAATGTGGAAGTTTAGAAAGTGTTGGCCATTCATTGCAAGAGAACTTAGTACATTTAAAAGAAACTCTAATAGGATTTAGAGAGAGAAAAAGATCAATAAAAAATAGTATAGGCCAAGTTGCACCTTTTGAGTGTATGCTATGGAATATATGAAAAGTATGTTAATCAACTTTGGACAAGTAATATCCAAGAGCTTTGTCTTTGGAAGTACGACCCATCCCATGGCCCTTCTTAAAAAGCTACCTTCATCATCCACTATTTCCAACTAAAAATATAGATTATGTAAGAAAATTGTAAATATAATGATATTAAAAACTTTATATTTTGAATAGATATAATATTATCTTTTGGTTTTCATAAGCTTCAATATGAGATGTCTATAAGTCAGTTCTTATATGATTGCCACTATCTTATATATATACACTTATACTTGTAGAGGGCCAAACGGGTTGTGGAACTCAAAAGACCAGAGTGTGGTCCTTGGATTAACCACCAATCAATCAGGTGGCCAGAAATACAAGATGCCATATATCAATTTTTACAAGAGGGTGTTCAAATAGAATAGATGTATGCACGAATCTCCATAATCTTGCTTTTTCAAAGCCATTATTGACAAGCTTTGTATATGGATTTGAATGTGTTTGTAGGCATATTTAGCCTCATTATTCTAATAGACTATGAGTCTAAATTGAGAAATAATAACTTTGTGAGCCCGATTTGATGGTCTATTACCAAAACAATGTATATGTCATATGCTTCTAAAATAACTAGTGCATTAGGAGAGCATGATATGGATATATTCAGGAAGTTGATATAAAATTGCTAGTATTGAAGAAGTAGAAGTTGTTGTTTGAAAAGTCAAATTGTAATGGGATATCTAGGTAGGTTATAAACAGAGAGAGACTAAGGTGGTTGAAAAAAATTGTAGAGTTAGGAACATTGACCAAGACAATTTCATAATAGAACATGAAGGTACATGTAAAATGTTAATGTCAAAACAATGTAAGTATGCTAATTTCTTACAAAATGAATATTCAAAAAAGAAAAAAAAAACTTTCCCTCCTATTGATAGGAGAAGGATTCTAAATTTCTAAGGATTTCTTAGTCTTAGGGTTTCAATCCATGAATAGAATACCAATGTGTTTGAATAGGATTTTAATGATACCTTGCAAAGAGTCCAACTAATTATTAAGATTGGTCTCATCTTCCTTGGCCAAGTTATCAAGATATTTCATAAGCAACTTTAGCTTTGCAATAGCCAACTTAGTGTTGCTTAAGAAAATATGATGGTTTTCAACTAGCATGATGTGTGAAGTTGCAATAGAGGTAGGCTCTCTATATCAAGCTTGTCAATAAGGCTAGCCATTTCCATCTTGATTAGTGTCTAATGGAAATAAAGTGTAGACATTGTTGGGGGTGAAGGTGCATGTGTCTACATGGCCTTGTATTTACTATTACAGGCATAGTGACTGCACACCTATACACTGCAGATAGCGGGTCAATCACACATTTTGGCTATTGGAGTTCCCACATATTGTGTCTCTTTCTCTTGCTCTCTTGATCCATCCTCCATAGCTCTTACTTTCACTTATGTGCTTCCACACAAGCTCCAACCTTTCAACTGGTATTAGATATTGGATCAAGGAGCTTCCTCATCATTCACTTCAACTTATGACAACGCTTCAGCTCAAGGTTTCATGGAAACCATGGCTTCTTCACCTCGAGGTATGCATTGAGTCTCTATCTACTCCAAGGTTTCCAAGGTTTATTCTAGGGCTTCAAAGAGGTTTCTTAGGAATTTCTTGAGACCCTATTGTTTTTGGTAACACCTAAGGAAGAGAGCAAGAAATAGCCCACATTTTTTGGTGCATTTTGTGGGATGCACCCTACTTGTCTCACTTGGCTCAGTTTAGACATTGTTTGCTCTTGACACTTGACACACTCCTTGGAAATCATTCTAGTATTGTTCAACTTGCTCCTAGGCATCATTTTAAGTTTTCTTACTTAGTCATTGACTCATAGTTTGGTATAGACTTGTTGCATACCTTGTGGATAGCAAAAAATGAGCTTCATAATGCAAGTTTAATGCTTTGGTGATGCTATTTTAGTGCTTGAATGTCATGATTATGCTTTGGGATGCTACTTAGATTATTTAGAGCTTGATTAGCTCAACTTTGTAGAGGTTCTTTGCTATAATAGTTTGGGCAACACACTATTAATAGCCAGCTTTATGCATTTGAAGTCTGCATGCTCTATGGATATGCCACTTGAATGTATTGATGCTTAGCATGTTGAGATATCGAGCTCCACTCGTGATATGCCAGGGTGACCGTTGTGCATTTATGTCACCGACTTGTCAATTGCAAATGCGGTTGGTACACTGCCCATGAATAATAGCTAGATGACAGCTATCCTTATCTACTCTAGTTCGTGGCTCAGTTAGTATGCCACCTTAGTTAGTTGAGTTTGTTTTGAGACCCATACATAGGGTTCTTCTATTTCTATGTACTTGAGTTCTTTTGGCTTACACAACTAAGAAGAGAAAAACTGTTTTCAGCCTCCACCTGTGTGTGTATTCCCCCATTGTGCAAGAAAGAAAGCTACAAGTGAGACTCCTTCCTTCTCTCCCACAATCTTGACATGGTATCAGAGCCTTGTTCGTGGTAAGGAGCTCAAGAAAGCAAGCCAAGTTCGCGGTGTTCTGGTAAGAGGACCAGTGTTTCTTTCATTCTTCTGTTTTGGGAGTAAGTCTTTGCAGGTAGCACAGCCGGAAAGTGCAAGAGTGCATTGTCTCAGATTGAGACGCCCTTCGCGGTGAAGCAAGAGGGCAGTATATGCTGCGGGCAAGGGCTTTAGCCCTTGGTGACGCTGTTTTTTTGATTTGAGGCCATTTCGGGGCATGTTTTGGAGGCGGAAGTTTTCTGCACGTACTCAGGAAAAGGCCCAGTTTTATGCTGTGCAACCACTGTTCTATAGGTCAGTGAAAAGTTACTATAGAAATTGCATCGTATGCCTATGCGCAGAGACATTGGGAGTTACAGAATCATCCTTGTTGCCTGTTGATGCAAAATCATCACTAGGAAGTGACTGTGTGGTCAAATACCACTTTTGTTAGTTTTGCAGATTTGCCCTTGTGAGGCTGAAGCTGTGTTCTTTGCAGTGACATAATTTTTTGCAGTGTTCTGTAATGGCGTCTGACTCTCTTTCACAGATTGTCACTGAAAAGCTTGACAAGAACAACTTCCAAGCATGGAAGTTTAGAATGACGAATTTCCTTATGGGAAAAGGATACTGGGAATTTGTTGCAGGAAATGAATAAGAACCAGTTCTTCCTGATGTTCCCAATCAACAGCAAATGCAGGCATTTAAAGCATGGCATGAGAGAGCCATGAAAGTTATGTACTAGCTGTCTATCAGCATTTCAGACTCTATGATTGTGCATATTCAAGATGCAAGTACGCCAAAGGAGGCATGGGATACTTTGTCAAAAATGTATAGCACAAACACGCAAGCCAGGAAAATGCAGCTCAAGCAAGAGTTGCATAATGTGCAAAGAGAAAATATACGCATCAATGACTACCACATGAAGGTGAAGAAGATTGCAGATGCACTTGCTTCCATTGGGTTGCCAGTGGAAGATGATGATTTAGTTTCTGTGACCTTGAATGGTCTAGTAAAGGATTATGCACAGTTTCGAACATCCATTTCCGTCCATGAAAGATTTCCTGATTTTGAGGAGTTGATTGCTCTTCTAATTTCTGAGGAGTAGAGAAATGGTGGTGCATCTTCTTCAGGAGGAACTTCAAAAGAAGCTATCTTCTACTCAAATGCTGGAAGAGGTAGAGGCAGAGGTAGAGGAGGCCGATCTGGAGGCCGTGGTAGAAATCAGAATATGCAGGAAACTCAAGAAAACCAGTCCTATGGAGGAGGATGTGGTAACTCTAGAGGCAGGGGAAGCCAAAGAGGTTGTGGTGGATGGCAAAGAGGCCAAAATGCAAACAATAATGTTGAATGCTACTACTGTGGTAAAATGGGTCATATGGCTAAAGACTGCTATAAAAAGCAGAATGACATCATGAATGGAAAATTGCAACAAGGGAATTATGCATCTTCTAGTAGACAGGGTGATGACAAAAATGAGCATTTGTCTATGGTGCAGCACATGAACAATTCTGTGACAAGTGCAGAAGAAAGCAATGATGTATGGTATGTTGACTCAGGTGCATCAAACCACATGACAGGTCATGCAGAATGGATGGAGGATGCAAGGAAAATGGAAAAACCAGGATTTGTGGAGACTGGTGATGATACTGCACATCCTATTGTGCAGATTGGAAAAATTCCTTTGTCTATGCAGGATGGGAAAAAGAAATACCTGTCCGATGTATTTCATGTCCCGAATATCACCAAGAATCTGGTTTCTGTTGGTCAAATGGTTGAGCAGGGCTTGTAGGTAAGATTTAATCCTCATGGATGCTTTGTTGAGGATATGAAAAATAAAGGTCGCTTGATAGCAAAAGGAAAGAAGAAGGGCAGAATGTTTACATTGGATGCAAACATGCCTGAATTGAGTGCATCAATATTTGCACATGGGACCAGTGTAGTTGCAGATATTGATATCTGGCATAAACGCATTGGTCATGTTAATGTACAACGACTTAAATCAATGCAGGCCCAAAATATTGTTGTAGGATTGCCTAAATTCAAGGTTGCAGAAATGTATAAGGTATGTGAAGCCTGTCAATTTGGAAAATAGGCAAGGAAACCATTTCCTAGACATGTTTAAGAAAGTAAGAAGCCATTGGAATTAATCCACTTTGATGTGTGGACTACTAAAGCTGCATCTCTTGGAGACTGTCATTATTTTGTCACTTTTATTGATGACTATAGCAGAAAACTTTGGGTGTATTTTATGAAAAAGAAAAGTGAAGTTTTTGGGCATTTCAAAACTCTTAAAGCTATGGTTGAAAAAGAAACAGGCCTGCAAATAAAATGCCTAAGGTCAGATGGAGGGGGAGAGTACCTCTCAAATGAGTTTGCAAGGTTCCTGCAGGAGCATGGCATAAAGTAGCAATATTCATGTAGTCATACCCCACAACAAAATGGAATTGCAGAAAGAAAAAATAGGCATATTGGAGAGGTATCTCGTGCCATGTTCAACGAAAAAGACTTGCCAGATTTTTACTGGGCTGAAGCAGTTGCTACAGCAGTCTACATAATGAAGAGGACTCCCACTGTAGCAATACATGGGATGACTCTAGAGGAGAGGTATACTGGTAGGAAACCAGATATTTCTCATTTGAAAAATTTTGGTTGCATTGCCTATGTTCATGTGCCAGATGAATTGAGATCCAAGTTAGATCCAAAAGCTGAGAAGTGCATCTTTATTGGTTATTCTCTGCAGCAAAAAGGGTATAGATGCTATAACCCTTCTACTCGTAAGTTTATAGTGAGCATAGATGTTGTTTTTGATGAGATGAGTAGCTGGTATAAACCAGTAAATGTGATTGATAATGTAGATGCACAAAATGGTAATGCTGCACAGAATTCACAGCAGCAGTCACAAGATATTAGTGGACTTGGAGCATCCTCTAGCAGTGGTTCACATTCTTCGCCATGGACACGCAGATTGAGATTAGGAGAATCTTCTCAAAGCAATGCAGATAGTGGTATGCAGGTATCACGAAAAGGAAAAGAGAAGGTAGATCAGCCCATGTTTGATGTGAATGTAGGTCACTCTTATGTGGATGGTGAATCGAGTGGCTCAGAACAGAGCATTGATGATGAGTTGGGCATTCCTTCTATTGTTACACCTGGAGTAAGGAAGACCAGGGATGTTTTGAGAGCACCTGGGAGTGAACCTACTTTGCGCAGGTCTACCAGAGCTAGGTATCCTGTGGATAGGCTGAAATATGATGGATTTACAGCCATTCACTATGTATATATGGTCAAAGTGATACAGAAACCAGAACCCACTTCTTTTGAACAAGCCATGGGAAAAGAAAAATGGGAGAAAGCCATGGATGAAGAAATGGATGCCTTGGAAGCAAATGCTACATGGGAATTGGCCTAAAGGTGAGAGTGCAATTGGTTGTAAGTGGGTTTATAAGGTGAAGCACAATGCAGATGGTTCTGTGAATAGATACAAGGCAAGATTAGTAGTCAAGAGGTATGCATAAACATATGGCATTGATTATGAAGAAACATTCAGTCTGGTTGCAAGGATGGCAACCGTAAGAGCAGTCATTGCTATGGCTGCATCAAAGGAATGGTCTTTATATCAGATGGATGTAAAGAATGCCTTCTTGCATGGTGATTTGCAAGAAGAGGTATATATGGAGCAGCCACTAGGTTATGTGCATGCTGTTCATCCTGAGTTTGTTTGCAGGTTGAAGAAAGCCTTGTATGGCTTGAAGCAAGCACCTAGAGCATGGTCTGACAAGATAGGACAGTATCTTGTCACTATTGGCTTTCAGATTTCCAAGGCAGATTTCTCACTTTATGTGAGAAAAATAGAGAAAGGTATTATGCTACTTGTCATTTATATTGATGATTTGATTATGACAGGTGACAGTGATGAAGATATCCTTCATGTGAAAATGCTATTGAAGCAGAAGTTTGAGATGAAGGATTTGGGAGAGCTGCGTTATTTCTTGGGCATTGAGGTGATTAGATCACCAAGTGGGATACGACTCTTGCAGAGGCAGTATGGATTGGACATGCTGTCCAAATATGGGATGATAGGCTGTAAGCCTATTTCTGTTCCTTTGGAGCAGAATGTGAAGCTGAGCGTAGATGCAGGTGAGCTTCTGGAAGACCCTACTATGTACAGACACATAGTAGAAAGTTTGATTTATATGACTATTACCAGGCCAGATTTGAGCTATGCTATTGGATTGGTAAGTCAGTTTATTCAGGCTCCAAGGAAACCGCATTTGGATGCGGCTAGACGCATACTCAGGTATGTGAAGTCGACATTGCAGTATGGACTATTTTATGAGACTGGGGTTCAGATACAGTTGCATGGATACACTGATGCTGATTGGGCTGGTAGTATTTCTGATAGACGATCTACCAATGGATATGTGTTCTCTTTTGGGAGTGCTGCAGTCACTTGGAGCAGCAAGAAACAACCTACAGTTGCCTTGTCGAGCACAAAGGCTGAGTACAGGGGTGCAGCAATGGCTACATGTGAGGTAGCTTGGTTGCATAAGCTACTTTATGATATGCATCAGCCTATAGATGGGCCAGTTGTCATTTATTATGACAACATGAGCAGTATATACTTGGCAAATAACCCAGTCTATCATGCTAGAACAAAGCACATTGAGGTGCATTATCACTATGTGCGGGAGAGGGTTTTACTAGGTCTTATTGATCTAGTTTATGTCAGCACAGAGGATCAGGTAGGCGACATATTTACGAAGGCATTGGGCGCAGAGAAGCTGTGCAAGTTCAGAGACGTGCTTGGTGTGCAGGAATTGAGATTGAGCTCGAGGGGGAGTGTTGAGATATCGAGCTCCACTCCTGATATGCCAGGGTGACCGTTGTGCATTTATGTCATCGACTTGTCAGTTTTGCAGATGCGGTTGGTACACCGCCCATGAATAATAGCTACATGATAGCTATCCTTATCTACTCTAGTTCGTGGCTCAGTTAGTATGCCACCTTAGTTAGTTGAGTTTGTTTTGAGACCCATACATAGGGTTCTTCTATTTCTATGTACTTGAGTTCTTTTGGCTTACACAACTAAGCAGAGGAAAACTGTTTTCAGCCTCCAGCTATGTGTGTATTCCCCCATTGTGCAAGCAAGAAAGCTACAAGTGAGACTCCTTCCTTCTCTCCCACAATCTTGACATAGCATTGGGGTTTAGACTCATATATGATTATGGAATGCTTTGGGACTTGGTTTTGAGTTACAGTTGATATCTTGGAGCTTTGGCAATATGCTTTAGTTGCTTCAATGATTGTCATTATAAGTTTGAAAAATTATTAGGGTCTATGCTCTCAAATGTATCGGTTGATGTCTTTGGATATTTGAATGTTATGTAGTTAATATACTGAGCCTTGCATTGCTCTTTTACACTCCAAATACACTTCAATGAATGTGCTTTGAGATATTTGGATTAAAGCTTTGGATCTTTTATGTAACTGAGATTGGTCTACTAAGACAGTAGGGCTTTTGCCTTGTATACAAGCTCTCTTGGATGCTCTTAGATGCAATTACACCTACTAATGGGCTGATTTGATTTACATGCTTCAGACACTGGAACTCCTCTATCAATAGGATTCGTTGATGTATACATGATTCTTGGTTATGTATTGAGCTTCATTACTCTTTGCTCAGTTAGTTGTGTATTTCACAGATCTTTGCACTTGATCTTGAGATCTCTTACATAACGATGTCTGTGTCTATGGAATGTATTGGTTATTGACTCCCTTGAGTTTATGACAGACTTTAATACTAGTCGTATGTCTATTCACTACTAGTTTCTTTTACATATTACTTGAATATTCTTGTCAGTGGGACCTTGGTATTGTGTGATTATTTGTCCACACTAGTCTTGGTCATACTATTGCATATATTAAAATAGTGCTATAATTACAATTTTGAACATTTTCTTAAAGAGGAAAGATTGTACTCTAGTAATCTATTTCTTGTAGCTGGTGTGGACAACTCTCTACTTTGGTATTTCCTCCTATTTTTCCCTTGTTTTGATTGAGGTTTGGGTTTGTTTTGTTATCATTCATAGCAACCCATTCTCTTGGATTTTATATTGGTATACAATCATTATGACTGCTTCTTTGAATGATAGTGCTATCTTCAATATTGATAAATTTGATGGCACAATTTTTTCTTATTAGAAGATACAAATATGGTAAGTATTGGTGTAGAAGCATTAGATTAGGCCCTTCAAAACCAAGAGTGTCAAGCTTGAAGATATAGATCAAGATGATTGGGATGAGTTATGTAAATCCACTCTTCTATTATCACTATCTAAATAGGTTTATTTTAATGTTGTGGTATACCTAAAGATAATGCCTGATAGTTATGGAAAGAGATATGCAATCTTTATGACAAGTAAAGTTATGTGTCATAGATGCATTGGTTAAAACATATTGTGGACCTTCCCATGAATGAAGGGACTTCTATGTCCACTTATTTAAATGAGATTCATTCGATTTTTAGTTGGTTGACTTTGTAGGACATTGAGTTCAAAGATAATCTACCTCCCTTGTTCTTGCTTGTCACACTTCGCAAGTCATAGGACACTTTTCGTACGAGGACGTATGCTAATATACGTAAGAATAGCTTGAAACTCTATAATATTATGGGCTCTTTGCTCACTAAAAAGAATAGGGATGCACCTTGCACTTCTCATGCATTGATTGTTAGAGGAAAATATGATGGTAAGAGTGGTAATGACCACCATGGTAGAGACTCACAGAGGTTTCAGTCTCACGGGCAATCTCATAGTAAGTTGTGTAGTCATAAGTCCTCTCTGACATGCCATTAGTCTAGAAAGCATGGTTATATTTGGCTACAGTACCACATGATGATAAGCACAATGAGAAAGGAAAGGGTGAAGTGTAAGAAAAGTGTGATTATTGCAACATTGTCCCTAGAAAGTCTAGTGTAAATATTGAATAGATAAAATGTAGTGCAAGGAGAGTCAGATGATGAGTACATCTTAGCAGCTTTCTCTATTGCTACTTCATAGTTGACTGATGCCTTTTCTACATATTCTTAGTGTTGGTTGCTATAAGAAACTGGGAAGAATAAGGATTCGGTGTGTAAATAATATTGATGTTATGCCATGTCACACTGACATTGGTATAAAAGGAGAGGACATGTAAATTTTCCTATCTTTTTGACACATTAATACATTACTATCCTTCTTCTCTCACCTTGCTCACAACTTGAATGGCTTCTTTCTCTTTCCTGTCTTTCTCTATCCTATTCTAGTATTTCTCTCTCCTCATCACTCTATTTCTCTCTCTTTTGCACTCTTTTTTCTCTCTTCTACATTCTTCTCTCTCCTCCTCTCTCTCTAGTCCACTCTTTGACAATTAGTATTAGAGCATAGGTCTTTGATCCTTGTGCAACATCATTTTCATGATTTAGATCTTGCTGGGGAGGTTACAGTCATGAAAAATTTGGTTACAACATCTTTGGTTTGGGTTTGGAACCATGTTTGTTTGTGACTAGTTAGCTGGATTAACTAGCACAGGGAAAGCCACGGTTAGAATGATGGTGACTGCATCAAACGGTGCTAAAGATGGTGGATCATGGCAGGATCCACCAGGGGACAATGGCGGGCTTCTACCAAATTTGACAGCTTGTGACCCATTTCGGTCCAAAAATGAAGGGAGATGGGATAAATGCAAGTAATTGTGGTTTGGTTGGGGTTACTTTTGGGAGGTAGGGTTTACTTTTGCAAAACAATATTTCTCTCTCTTGCCCAAGCTTCCTTCAACCTCCATAGCCAAAACCTCCATCCTCTCTCTCTCCCATGAGTTCTACTGTGAAAATGGACATGAGAGCTTAAGTCTCCATGCTCTAAGCTTTCTATAGAGTACTCTTATGGCTCATAGGCCACCATTTGATCATGTAGGACTTCGGCAAGAACTGCCACGATTTGTGCCTACAGTTCATGCCGAAGCATGATGAGGGTTTGAAGAGCTCATTGAGCTCTTAGGCAACCATTAGAGGCTACAAAGCAAGGTCATAAAACTCCTACTTGATCTTCTTCAATAAATTTCATGGATGGAGCCTTCTTCTATCTCCAACAAACCCTAACAGGGATTGTTATGGACAACAAGCAAATTTTGGCAAATTTCTCATCAAGATCATCAGGCTTTTGATCATTATCACTCCCTGAAGCCTTTACACAAAGGATAGAACTGACATTGCATGGAATTTTCATCATGTTGGAGGAACAGAGTGGATTCTTGAAGGCATTATGGAAGGGGCAGCCATTGCCATTTGAAGAAGAGCAATTATTGAACTCTTTTACAAATTTTGAAGACTTCTTGGAGACTATTTCACACATTTAAGACTAATCAACATCCTCAACTCAAGCGGCATTCCTATTGAAGCCTTCTTCATCAATTTTTCAATCCAATGGTTCATAGGAGCACTCTTGATGAACAATCTTGATCAAGAAGTTGGACATTATCATTGGAGAGCTCAATTTGAATATCCTTGGATGTTTGCAAGCTAAAGACACATTCCACAAGTCTATGTGAAAGGTTTGAAGCATCAACCAATGCTCTTCTCCTCTTCATCAAGCATTCAAGGTACTTCTTGATCATTTTTGGTCTCCTATTGATTACCTTTTTGCTAGGCCATTACTATCATGATGAAATGGAGAAGGAAGAGTGTGTTTCAACCCTAATTCATTGATCTTGAAGCCTATCTTTAATACCTAGAGCTTCCCCTGTTTCAATTGAGTATTACCTTTCAGTTCTAATCACCTAAATCCATTGTAATGCTTCATTCTCACTTGCCTAACCTTGGTGGATTTGTAATGAGTAGTGAGTTACTGCTGTGAGTATTGCCCTATCCCATTCCTCTTTCATACTATTCACCCTTTTTAGCAACACACTTCATGTAAAGCTTTCCAATTCCTATCCATTGCACCTCATGTTAGATTGACAAGAATCTTATGTGGAAATTGTCATCGAAGCAGGCGCAGGTTATTGGCAATCATTAAAATATGATACATTAACTTGGTTTATGACTCGGATGAATTGGATTAGTAATGAACATATTTCTTGAAGCAAATGTTACATGGGTACTTGACATTGCAGTTGGAAGGCAATGTATCATCTTGGTTAGAGAATTCTTCTATTAATGGGATTGGAGCTGACATTTACCATCCTCTTCAAGATTAATCAAGGTATTTCTCTTGCTTAATCTTTGAAATTGCTAATGCTTTTTCACTTGTTGATGAGAGATTATTGATCAATTAATTCTCTGAATTGATCAATAGATCAGAGATAAGTATTATTCCTATTAATCTCATCCCATTTCATTGAATTTCAGCATTGATTCAATCATATCTCATCATAGATATCATTTACCAAGTTTGATGCATAACCTTGATTTGTTTGGTTGAAATTATTTTGCCCAAGATGAAATATTGTAAAAGGGTAAGTACTAGCAGTCAATGAGTCACTGAATTGCATTGGTAAGACCCACTCGTTATCCAATTTTTCCAGATTTCAGTATCTCAAAAAAGGGGCTGAATGAATATTTCAAAAATGCATTTCATGCTGGTTGATTAGAATAGAATGCCATTGCCATGTTAATATACCCACCAAGGAAAAAGGTGGATGCCAAGGGAGATAGTGGGACAAAAGAGAGGTGACCCTCCCTCACTATTGAAGATCTCGAAGGGGTGCAACCAACCGACCCGAGGGGAATTTTACCCAACTCCCACTGATTTGGAGCTCGTGTAGGGAGCATTTCCTATAGTTTTATCCCTCACATAGGTATAGTGAGTGGATAATTGAAGATTCAAGAGTTTCCAAAGGCTCAAGTACCTTCAGGACCAAAATAGGGTAAAACATGGACTTTACAGGACACTACATGGCATTTATAGGTCCTTACAAGTACAAACTTCATTGCTGAAGTACAAGTGCAGGTACTACAGGGTGTCCACAAGTCCTACTCATCCTTCTATAGGGTTTGTAGCCATTCAAGGTTACTATTTTACCTTATAGTGTGGAAACATGGCATTCATTGGTTAAAATAGGGTGCAGGCCTGGACAGTTTAGACTCAAAGATTGAGTTGTAGAATTTTCTGTCCTAAACTTGTTATAGTTTGCTATAGCTCATCTTGAAGAGGGCATTCTTAGCTTCGATTTGAACTAAAGGTTTTGGAATTGGAGTTTCCTATCCCAAGTTATAGCCATTTTTCTAACGGGGGATATTACAAGACTACACTATTATGGTAGGGCATAAAGGAAAAAATAAGGTCTAGGATGACTATGCTCAGCAAATTAGATATTCTATATTGGAGAGGGTACCCAAGAGAGCCCTGAAGAGCCTCAAAAACATGGAGAAATTAGTGCACTTAATAATACATTGTGTACACATGAACAAAGGCATCAACAATGTCATATAGACATATTATCAAGATTGGAGCAGATGGTTTTATCTACTGATCAAACGAAGTCTTCTATTGAGAAATTAGTGGATTCAACGACTCAAACAAAGGCTTCTATTGACAAGTTGGTGGAATCCAATGCTCAAATAATGACTCAATTCTCCCAATGGATGCAAATGCAAATGCAAATGGGATCTAAAGAAGGAAAGGAGAAAGCTTATTCAAACAGTGAGCCTTCAGTCCCACTTCAACTACCTAACCAAAATGGTCAAGGTCATGGAATTATTGGATGAAGAGGTATCCCAAATATCCAATATGAAGTAGGTGAGACTTTACAAAGGAATGATGACTATTTGGGCAGTTTGAATGGGGCCAACTCCTAAGCTTTTGGGCTGAATACTCAACTTCCTAGATGTCCTCTACTAATGGGAAGATTGCATAATGGTTCTCAATCACCTATTGGGAGTTTTCCATCTCATTTTGGGGGTTCAATGCCTGGCACTCATGATCAATCTATTTTGGGATAGCAATCATTCCATGAAAGAGAACTCAAAGACAAGATTGTTTTGGCCAAGTTTAATGGTCAGTCATCTTTACCATCTGATTTAGAGGAGTGGATATCCAAAATGGAATCTTACTTTGACATATTTCCTAGAACTGATGACATGAAGATTCATTTTGCTTCCTTACACTTGGAGGGATTTACGCATACTTAGTGGAGGTATATTAAAAAGGAGAACATACTTGTAGAGAATTGGGAAGCTTTCAAGACATGGCTGAAGTCTTTATCCCCCCTCTTGAAAAAGAGAAATTGGCATGCAAATGGTATGGTTTGGAGCAAAAAGACCTAAGCGTAAGAGAGTACAATAACCAATTTCTCAACCTAACCATGTATGTAGAGAGCATTAGTGATGAGGCTAAGCTCCACAAGTATATGCATGGCTTAGAGCCATCTTTATTAGTTGATGTCATGGCACAAAACTCTACTTCTCTTTTTAAAGATTTTGAGCTTGCGGAGTGAAATGGAAGGAAATATAGAAGAGAGCCTTCATTTCAGCCTGGTTTTGGATAACCAAGGTCTATTTTAAGATAGGGACAAGTTGGTAGCATTTATGGTAGCAATCATGCACCAAGTGGAGGCTTAAGGGTGCCAACTTATTTACCCTTCGATGCTTCAAGACCTCAAAGTAATTTCAGACAACAAAAAGCAGTCCTAGAGTTGACTTCAAACAAGGGGTTAGCAAGCCTAAATCCATTTCAGCCAACATGAATCCTAAGTCTATTCCTATGGACCTTTACAAGGAAAGAAAGGAAAAAGGATTATGTTTCAAGTGTGGGGAAAAGTATACACCTGATCATGCCAAAAAGTGTGTATACAAAAATGCCAAAGCCAAACTTTAGAGTATCTTAGACTTTGAGGATCCTGAAGATGAGATTGATGAAGCTAATGCAGTTTCACCCAATGTTGAAAATGATGATCTTGAGGAAGAAGTTGGGTAAGTGTACTTTTATGATCCAGCCGAATCTTTGAAGGGGATGCAATGGCAGTGGAGAAGGAGAAGAGGAAGATGCGGGAGAGAAGAGCACACACAATGTAGGTGTTGTCAAGAATGATATGACAGCCTTATTGCACTATCTCATATATATGAATAAAGAATATGGGCGGTCAATGTACACGGGCAAGCCCAAGGGCCTTTACCCCAATAACTTCCCACTAAAAGGCCAATGGGCCAGGGAGTGAAAAAACAAAGAATGCTTGTTAACTTATACTATATCATGAAATCCTATCAACAGTCATGATCCCGGACAGTACCATCCCTTTGAATGTGCGTATGTGCCTTTTCCCTAACGGATACAGCTAGGTTCTCCTTCATCATTTCTTCGAAATAGCGTTAAACACTCCGTTGGAAGCATCTTAATGACGAGAAAGCAAGGAGAGAATTGTCATCAGATCACTTAGTTAAAACAAAGAAAGAAAAAAGGAAAAGAGACAAGGTGAGGAATCATGACATCTCACCTAGCGCCCAATCGAAAAGTGAGTTGTGCAATAAGCGGGAACCTCTGCGAAAGAAGAGTTAAGCATCCCCGAGTCCATGACATCCAGGAGACAAGAAATCCCACAGCTCCATACAATGGAGCAATCCAAGAATGCTTCTCATGAAGCAAGCACAATTTATGAGTGCAAGGCTGTAAAGCATTAGAGTTGCATATACATAGCATCACCATAGCGCATACAAGACAGCGGAGAGAAGTCAAACTCTCGAGAGTCAATCACTGAAAGAGAGCCAACATCCTGCACACTCGTCCAACAGGGTCTCAAGACTACATGTGGCCTTAGCGAAGTGGAAGATTGCGCTGGCTGTCGAGCTTGCAAAACTATAAGAAAACGGCTTTCATGAACCTGCAAGGGGTCTAGTAGCTAAGCACCAACATCCTGAACCTGACTGCTATGCATAGCTATGTCATCTGGGCCAATAAGTATCTCATTTTTAGCATAAACAACTTGTTATAATGGCACTATAGCTACTGTAAAATCAGCCATAAAGCGTATTGACAAAACGCTCATCAAGAGGCCTAAGAGGTGTTTGCATCTCATAGAAGACAACATGACGGCTACGTAGTATGACTTGCTGGGCATCCAAATTCCATAATATGTAGGCCTTAAAGTCACTATCTCCATAACCAAGGAGGATACATCTACATGACATAGGCTCATGTGGCATACATACAGATGCCTAGCAGTCAAACATCCTCAAGTAATCATAGGAGGGCTGCATGCCACTCTATGCCTCATGGCGTGTAATACTATGCAAGGTCAAGCACGGCGTCCTGTTAACCAAATAGACTGTCGTCATAAGGGCCTCAGCCTAAAAGCCATAAGACAACCAAACTGTGGTAAGCATAGAAGCAACCTTTGCCTGTAAGGTCAGACACATGCCATGAGCAATCCCATAATACTTTGGGCACAAGAAATCAATGCCATGAGCAATCCCATAATATCGTGGGCACAAGAAATCAATGCCATACTGCCGACAAGAGATCTGAAAGTTGGGAGAGAGAGCATGACTCTCATAATCCATCTGCAAGCACCTAGGCCTACTACCAGCAAAATCCATAAACCTGTCAAGCATAACTGCAACATCCTCAATTTGCACCAAGGGAAAAGCCCAAACATGGTGGGTAGCACGATCAACAAAGGTCACAAAGTACGACGCTCCACCAAGTGACTGGGAAGGCATAGGTCCATATACTGCACATGGACAAGAACTAGAGGATCATGCCTCGTACGATTGCCATAAGCCATGGGGGCTCTGTAAGAACCAAGATTACAATCAGGGAAAGCATCAAGATCTGTAAGTGACATAGGAGGCAAGAATGAGTCTAAACGAGACAAGATATCCATCTCTACGTGGTGCATATGGCCTAGGCGATAATGCCATAACAATGCATGTGGTATGTGGATAATTGCAACCATAGAATCTCCCACATGAGAGACATGCACTGGGTAATGAGAACCAACTCTAGAACCTCTCGCCAAAACCAAGCAACCACAACATATCTTCCATGACCTATCTAAAAGAGAAATAGTATATCCTGCATTATGCAACTAATTGATAGAAATCAAGCTCTTACTGAGCATGGGAACATGTAAAACATCCCTCAGTATAAGAGAAGTCCCATTAGGCAAAGCTAGGTGTATATCCCTTGTACCAACAATAGCATAAGACAGCTCAAGGCCCAAATCAATACATCCGTCAACCTTCGTGTAAGAAGATAACCATGCTCTATGAAGGGTAACATGACAAGATGCCATAGAGTCCAAAAGCCAATCAAACGCATAGGCACGATCACTGAGCAAGTAAGCTGTAGGGAAACAAGATGACAAGAGTACATGCTCAATTGCATTATCATGGGTAACTGCATGTACCTTACCACTAGTAAGAGTGGTAACACCTGCTGCATCTGTTGTATCTCTGACTCTTTGCTCACATGTCAAGTCCGTCTCTGTCTTTGCTACTCCCTAATCCATCTAAAGCATTTTCTTTGAACATGCCCAAGCTTCCCACAATGGAAGCAAATAACATTTGAAGTAGAACCTGTAGAAGATGACAAGGAATCCAAGTCATCATGAATAGGGCTATCCATAGTATCCACGGAGCTCAAGCAGTTGAGGGCTATCCCAATGGAGGGAACCTACTCATAAAGACAATCATTTGCAAGTACATCCGTGGTAGAAGCATGCTGCAAAGGCTCGTGAAACCTCAACAGACGGGAGGACATAAAGGCATCAATCAAGGATGCAAAAGCTCCCACATGAAGAAGAATCGTAGCCAATTGCATGACATAACCAACCATAGTATGGTAAAGCATAAGACATCTGTCATAAGAGCATATGGTATTTAGCCATGAAATCAGCCCATAACCATAATGGCAAACATGACTCTACAGTACATCAGACCACATAGTAGCATCAAAGTCAATGCAAGACTAGTAAGTGGCATAAGATCCTGCAATGGTCAAGCTCCAGGAGAAGCCCAAGTATTTGTACAACAACATCCAAATAAGTGGCTCTGTAAAGTACATGACAATAGACAAAGTGCATAGCTGGGTAAGCATCAAGAGAAACTTCTCTCTGATGTGTATGGGCAAAAGCAACCCAACTAGCATAGAAGCTGGGCAACACATAAGCAATGAAGCCATAACTGCTAAACCCAAGCACTGTCAAGAAGTCTAGTGATCAAGGAGTAACCTGCAAAGAACCAAGCATCAATGAGTAGTGAAATCTCAATAACCAACTGCTAAGACAATGGAGCAAGCACTCCTCAAAACATGTATCTACATCCAAGTAAATCCAAGATCCATAATCGAGGCACCAAGGGCCAAATAGCATCCAAGCTGTATAAGTGATAAGCCAACCAAATGCAAACTACTCCACAAAATTCTCAAATGCAAGTCGATTCAAGCCCAGAAATCTGCCATAGTGTAGCCCGAACCCAAAAGCATCCACATCAAATATCAGTCCTAGAATGGGTAGCACGGGGCATAAACCTTGTCAAGTGAAATGCCAGCTACAAAGAAAATGACAATGAACCAAGAATTGAGCTCTACTCTTTTCTCAAGAAGCATTCGAGAGCATAAACATCAAAGTGACATCATCCAAATAAATCAGCATATCATCCCGAGTAGTCAGGAGCACTCGTAGACCATAGGCATAACCAAACTGGAGGTAAAATAACCTGTCAACCAAGGTAGCATAAATCCCAACCAACAACAAAGTGTCCGCATCCAAATCAAGGCTCAATAGCTCTCAAATAGCATATCTGGGCATAAACAATGATGACCAAGTATCAATACATCCAACAGGACACCCAAATGTCAACAGAGAGTATTATGAATAAGCTGTCCCTGATAAAACCTTGCTGCCTAAACAATGTACAATAGTAAATCCGTGTATAAATCGAGCTACAGAAGCTCAAACCAAGTTCTAAAGCATCTCAAAACATTGGGCAAACATCCCCAAAGCATTTGGGCATCAAATACCAAGCCCCAAGAGCATCACATAAGCTAATAGCATGACATTTTCTTGTTGTAAATCAACTCAGATCTTGCCTAAATTGGGTTTCGGATGCCTGAGATATGAGAAAAAATGAGATTTTTGAGCCAGATTTTGAAATAGACGCAAAAAATGTGAGCTGCTACTGTGGGGTATGCTAGTTATGCTGAGAATAAGGAGGAAAATGGGGGACATACAAGGTGCCCAATGAAGCCAAGGAACACCTGCAAAGAGCCTATGAGGGCCAGGGAGAGGCGGGAGATGAAATCTTATCTCGGGGGAAGAAGCCATGGATGGCATTGAAGCTCCAAGCTCTAGGTCTGCAATCCGGGCTAAAGTAATGCTGAGCCAAGCTCCACAATCAAGCTCTGATCTAAAGCTCTGATACCAGTTGAAGGGGATGCAAGGGTAGTGGAGAAGGAGAAGAGGAAGATGCGGGAGAGAAGAGCACACACAATGTAGATGCTATCAAGAATGATATGACAGCTTTATTGCACTATCTCATATATATGAATAAAGAATATGGGCGGTCACTGTACACTGGCAGACCCAAGGCCTTTTACCCCAACACTCTTTTTCTTTTGATCCAGGTGGGAGTGTTCCTTTTGATCCAGGTGGGACTTATCATGAGCCACTTGTTGCCACTAGTTGCTCTATTTCCATGGATGCTTGGATAGGTTCTAAGAGCCCTAATACGCTCAGTATGAAGGGTAACAGTCATGGAAAGACTGTGTTCATTTTGATAGATAGTGGCAATATCCATAGTTTTGTGAATAAGTCCATTATGGACAAGCTGAATTGTCTTCCCATTGATTTACATCATCCCATATGAGTTCAAGTGGCCAATGGTGAAGAAGAAATCATCACACAAATATGCCCATAGGTTTCTTTACAGTTGGTTGAAAATTTTGAAGCAAAAGTAAACCTGATCACCTTGGAAATGGGGCTTATAGATATTGTACTCAGCTGTGATTGGTTGATGACATTAGGCAAAATCACTATGGATTTCTCACAGTTGTATATGGAGTTTATCTTCAATGGAAAACTCATTTATTTATAGGAAATTCCTAGTAGATCAGATTTTCAGCTTATCACCATTCAACAACTCAAAAGCAAGAGGCCTTCACATATATTTGTTTTGAATTTGAATAAAGAAATGAAAGATCAATCCAATAATTTAGTAAGTCATCTAGCCTTGACAGGTCTTCTTGAGGAGTATAGGGATTTGTTTGAGATGCCTACTTCATTACCTCCCAAGAGAGCAGTAGATCACCCTATCAACTCAAAGCCAATCAATAAGCCACCTTACAGATTGTCTAAGTGTGAGCGAGAGGAAGTAGCCAAGCAAATCAAGGAGCTTCTTGAGATGGGATCCATTGAACCAAGTTCTTCACCTTATGCATCTCCAGTTTTTCTTGTAAAAAAGAAAGATGGATCTTTTAGAATGTGCATTGACTACAAGAATCTTTATAACGTGTCTGCTTGTCCACTTGTGGGACACGTCTTAGCAGCCCATCGGGAGGGGAGTCTAGAAAGCGCCACCTGGCACTCGCAAAGAATGTCATAGGGTTTGTGATCTAGGTCTTCCGGAGTCTGCCTCGAAGCGGAAGTATTCGGCCATTCCCACTTAGGACCGACTTGAAGTTAGGGTTTCTTTCCTATCAGCCAAGTCTCTAGGAAGTAGCTAGCGTCGAGCTCCAGATGAATCACTTTGCGTAGGAACAACAGAGTTGAAGCGGGTTTATACTGCACTTGGTTCATGGAGAATGGAAAACGAGAGGGATGCAGAGCTCAACCTTCCTGCCCATAAGGCATAGTCCCATTCCACTCCCCTAAAACAACATCAATTAGGATTCTAACTCTACTGACTCTAGGTCTTCATAGTCTCATTTTATCACGTCTTTTGAGAAAAGTTCCCAACTAACCGAGACCTTCCTTCCATAGGACGGACCCAAGTCGTGTCCACCGCACTTTCCTCGGGTTGCTTGGTTATCTAATTACCTACCACATTATGTTTGACATGCAAAGGCAGCTTTCTTGATTAATCAATTTAAACACGAGTTCCTTCACGTAACTTAGGCACTGACAACAAAAAAAACAATGTCAAGCAAGTTCCTTTTCCAAATATTTGACCATTATTTATCATAGTCTTGGAATACATCAAGTATCATGCCCAAAGGCTATCCCAGCAATCAACAAGATTGCTGCTCCAAGTTTCGCCCGTAGACTAGTACAGGGGCCTCGAGATCCCATCTCGAGTCACGTCGGCCTCTTGTGCGGGATCCGGAGGCAAGGAATTTATAGCAAGAGCCTCCCCTGGCACCCAAGCGTCCTCTCGCTCCAAGCAGCACCCACGGAAAGACCTCTCGTGACGGATTCGGTCCATGTGCCCGGTGTGGCTAACAACCCCCTTGGATAGGGCCAGGCAGACAGTCGGAGGTAACTAAACCTGCCTCTCCCTCCACGCTATTAACCTGAAGCATTAAGTGTTTGGCCTTGAATTAGTTCCTTGAGCTAAGAAGTTCAAACAATGTACCTAAGTGTAGAATCACGATCATTTTTGTGGTCGTTCGTACGACCAACTACTAAGGTGTGATTCCTTTTTTCCAAATACTCCCAGCATTCGATCCTGGATCGTTCACGACTTAGCAAGATTCCAAGGGCTTGGCAAGCTAGGTGGCTTGTTTCCCCTTTTTCTTTAGGTTAGGGTTTGTACCCTACCGACCTCAATTATCCTTACCTTAGGTCTCCTTATAGTCAATTAGATCTTGGACAACCCCGTCGTCCTCGTTAGGTCAATTTGCTTCTCGACAATTCACAATTTCCCTAAGTTTGACAAATCGGTCCCCAAGAGAGAGAGTTGTAGTAGGGTGACTACTCGACCTCTTAACGAATGTAACTAGTAATTAGATCTCGCCTCCCTTGGCCTAAGATGTAGTAGTAGCATCTTATGGTTTAGTTGCAATAGCATCTGACCCTGTAGACTAGTTGCACGAGATAGGTAGCAGTGCCTATCTTTAGGAATTACATCCCTTTGTTTGTTGATATTACTAGTATTCGTATCCTAAGGCCTGGTACCCTCTCTTACTTGCAACACAGAATGATCTAAGTACGAGAATGCTGGATTAACGCTGCAGGCGTAATACTAAGCAACTTTTTAACTTAACTTACCCTATCTTTCATATTGAATGTAACTATCATTACATGCGTATTGCATCCTATATGCTTTTCATCAAATGAAATATATCCCTTTTCCTTTTTATACATTTACTTACGCATGCAAGTTGCTTATGCTTGCATGTTATGCTATGTACAGTTACAATGATATTAAAATAAAAACATAATCTTTTCCTTTCCCGTGCAAGTCACACGAAATAAAATGCAGTTGCCTATGCAAAAATATAACCCTTTTGAAACATCCTTCTATGAATCAACCTATTTATGGTCGTCACAATGCATTTTTTTAATTGCACAAATGCATTGTGTACAACATAACTCATTCTTACCAACGTAAGTTACCCAATGCAAACCTTCCAATGCACATGAGCATTGCAATATATATTTAACCTATGTGCGCGATGCAACTAGGACATTATTGCATGAGTGCATTTTTTAACACATGAACCATATATTCAAGAATGCAAAAACCTTTCATCATGATGGTGCGAGGAATATAAGTACCTTGTCATGCAATTTAAAACCCTTCCGAACATACCTATGATCTTTTTAAAACAAAGAGTTCTAATAATGCAATTAAGTTTTCCCTATGCAAATTTATACTTTATGCGCCTATATCATGTGGAAACGAAAAGGGTGAATTTGATGGAACCTGGACATCCATAGGAGGGGTATTATCAGTTCTTGCGCTTCGGGTGGGGACTCCTACATGGGCTCCTCTTACTCCCACATGTGCTCCTCTTGTGTGGCGCTTTGGGGCCATCACAATTGGGACTTGGGAATAAGTCGGGCAGGTGGAGGGTGTGCTGAAATTCTCTGCAAATTGGCAGTCCTTCCTTCCCGCATGAGAACTCCCTTCACAGACAAACTGTGTCCCTTATGCGATCCGCGGGTGAAGCACCCTTAAGAAGGCTCTTTGTGGAAGCTTCTAGGAAGCTTCTTTAGCTTCTTCTTTTCTGGCAGTTGAGCCTGACATCATCTCCTCCTTCTCATTCACGTCATGATGGCAAAAATGATGGTGGTGAGGGTATGGCGGCGTTTGGCAGCCTAGCAGAGGGTTAGTGAAGTAGGGGGGTGGCATTGCAGATCATGGGAGGGGGGGGGGGCGCTGTGTGTCAGGCGACCTACCTGAGAGGGGGAGGGGGGGCTCCCCTTATGTAGTGGGGAGGGGTGGTTTATGGGGGGGGGGGGGAGACGACCGTCTGACGGGGTTGCAACCCCGACATGCTGTCAGTGGGGAGGGAGAGAGAGAGGTTAAAAAAAATGTAAGTTAATTTTAAAAATTTTTAAAGGGGGGGTTCTCATAGGGGAGGCATGGGAGATATGTTACAATCTTAACAAGATCACAGTGAAGAACAGGTATCCGATATCCAGAATTGATGATTTTCTTAATAAGCTTAAAAGGGGGTTTGATTCTTTACAAAGATTGATTTGAGGTCAGGGTATTATTAGATCCACATGCAAGGGAGTGATGAAATCAAGACTGCTTGTAGGATTGATTGAGGGCTCTATTATTTCTTAATGATGCCATTTGGGCTTACAAATGCTCCAGCTACCTTCTAGAGCCTCATGAATGAGATTTTGTAGCCTTTCCTCTTTCAGTTTTTCTTAGTTTTCTTTGATGACATTTTGATTTCTAGTAAGACTTTACAAGATCACTTATCACACAGGAGGAAGGTTTTTGATGTATTGAGACATCACAAGCTTTTTGCTAAGGAGAAGAAATGTTCTTTCATGCTGATTGAAGTGGAATACTTGGGACATATGGTTAGTGAGAAGGGATACAGGTTGACCCTAAGAAGGTGCAATGTATAAAAGATTGGCTAATACCTACTACTACTACTTCTCTTAGAGGATTTCTTGGTCTATCTTCATTCTATCGCCGATTCATCAAGCATTATGCGGCTATTGCAACTCCTTTGACTGGCAGGTTGGAGAAGGAAGTTTTCTTGTGGGATGACCTTGCAGATAGTAGCTTCAACCTGTTCAAGGAACTCCTTACTTCTGCTCCTATTTTAGTATGCCCAGATTTCTTAAAAGAATTTACCATACAATGTGATACCAATGGCCGAGGCATTGGGGCTATTTTGTTATAGGAGCATGGAGTGATTGCTTTTGAAAGCCGTAAGCTTACAGATAAGGAAACAGCCATGAATGTTTATGACCAAGAGATGTTGGCTCTCTTGCATGCAATAAAGAAATGGTACCATTATTTGTATGGCAGCCACACATGGTTCTTACGTATTTTCTTGCCTAGTCCAATCTTACTCCTAAGTAGTGTAGGTGGGCAACTAGACTACAGAATTATGACTTTGACATCATTCATACGAGGGATAAGGACAATATAGTGGCTAATTCTCTTTCTTGTATGTGGGCTTGCAAAGTTTCAGCAATGATTGAGATGCATAGTGATTGGATTGAAGAACTACATGAGGCTTATCTTTTGGATGAAGAGCTCAACCATATTTTTCAGAAATTACAACAAGGTCTCATGGAAGATAACTTGCATTATCAACTTAAAATGGCCTTATTTGGTTAAATGGCAAGATTTTCATTCCTTCCGTCTCTTCTTTTATACAGAAAAATTATGGAGGAACTACATTCTTCGCCTTTAGCTGGACACCTTGGAGTTTTCAAGACCTATGAGAGGATTAGCAAAAGTTTCTATTGGAAAGGGCTGTGGAAAGATATCAAGGACTTTGTCATGACGTGTATGCCTTGTCAGCAAAATAAGGACAACACCCATAAGCAAGGTGGTTTGTTGTAGCCATTACCCATTCCTACAGGTAAATGGACTCACATTACCATGGATTTCATTATTGGCTTACCTGCTACCAAAAAGGGATGGAATAGTATATATGTGGTGGTGGACAAACTCACCAAGGCAGCCCATTTCATTCCAACCAAGACCCAATTTACTGCTTCTCAAGTGGCTAGTCAATTCATGGAGTAGATTTTTAGACTACATGGATTACCGCAGGTGATTGTTCATGATAGAGACTCAAAGTTCACGAGTAACTTTTGGAAAGCGGTATTCACATCCATGGGTACTAAATTGGCTCCTTCTACGACCTATCATCCACAGGCTGATGGACAGACAGAAAGGGTAAATAAATGGTTGGAGACTTATATTCGCCATTTCTATTATGATGTCTAAGATTCATGGGATTCTTGGTTACACTTGATTAAGTTTTCCTACAACAACTCTACTCATGCTAGCATTGGAGTTTTTCCCTTTGAGGCTATGTATGGCTATAAGGTGCCCTTACCCATAATCATTTTTAATGAAAGAATCAACCCTCATGGGAAAGTAGAGTTGGAAAGAATGCAAATCCTTCTTCAGTAATGTAAGATGAATCTGAGAAAAGCTCAAGATCAAATGTAGATGTATGTTGATGAGAAGAGGCAGCCTTTAGAGTTTCAAGGAGAGTTGGTGTTATTGAAGGTGCCCAAGTCTAGGTACTTTACTTTGAAAGAAGGATCTAGTAATAAGCTTGCTCACAGATTTTATGGCCCCTATCGGATCTTGAAGCGCATTGGAGACTTGGCATACAGATTGGAGCTGCCCTCTTCCACAAAGATTAATAATGTCTTCCATGTTAGTCAGCTCAAGCCTTTCTATGGAGATCCTGTAGATAAAATTGATGAGCTGCCACCTATTGATGAAGGTCTTATTCAGTACATCCCCCAAAGGCTGTCATAGGTAAGCATGAGAAGAAGCTTTGATCTCGTTCCATAATTGAATATTTGATCAAATAGAGAGGTTTACCACCTAAGAAAACTTCTTGGAGGCCTGATTCTATATTAGATGAGTTTCCTTTCCTAAGGGACACATTGGTGGCTAAAGCCTATTGACTATGGAGCTAGCTTTGGTGTAAACAGGGTCAGGACAACATTCTATTTTAGAAAAATTTTTACAGTGTCTAATTTTTAAAAGTAAGCCACTTACATAGGGTCAAAGTACTCTTCAAGAGCTCCATTTTGACATGTGGCATGTTTTATTTGGACACTTCTACTAGAAGTTATGGCAGATTTGGTCCAACAGGGTCTGTTTACACAGCAAGTTGTCTACTTCATTTTGAGTTCATCAGTTGAAGATTTTATGGCTCCATATAACTTTTGAAGCATTCCTGATCATGTATATAGCTGAAAATTTCTTTTTTTCTTCCTTTTTAGTCCATATGTTGGTCATTCTTCACTCATTTTTCCATTTATAAAGCTGTAAAATAGAGTAGTACTCTGTTCTATCTATCATTTTCTAGTCTTTATAAGTTTGTTTTTGAGGGAAAAACATTTGGAATGGGATGGATTCTAAGAAGCTAGGAAGAATAAGGATTTAGTGTGTAAATAATATTGATGTTATGCCATGCTACACTGACATTGGTATAAAAGGAGAGGACATGTAATTTTCCCTATCTTTTTGACACATTAATACATTACTGTCATTCTTCTCTCACCTTGCTCATAGCTTCAATGGCTTCTTTCTCTTTCTTGTCTTTCTCTCTCTTATTCTAGTATTTCTCTCTCCTCGTCACTCTATTTCTCTCTCTTCTTTGCACTTTTTTTTCTCTCTTCTACAATCTTCTCTCTCCTCCTCTCTCTCTAGTCCACTCTCTAACAGTTGCATAATTTTGATTGATGTTTTTTCTACATATTCTTAGTGTTGGTTGCGTAATTTTGGGGCTTCCTTTCATGTTACCCCACATAGGGATTGGTTTCACTCCTATCGCAACATGATATATTTTGTGTGATTGGAAAATGACTCAACCTTGGGTATAATTGACATTGGAAATGTCACGCTATAATTTTTCTCATGCAGCTCTTTTTCTCTGTATAATATATATCATGTCTCAGTTTTGACCAAAAGCCTTTAGTTGGATGATGTAGGCTATTATGCATCTTTTGGTGATTCCTCATGGAAGATTATTTAACTGGCATCCTCTATCCTTTATTTAAATCTAGATCTCTTGACTATATCTTGGTTGTGGGACTAACATACCACACGTATCTTTAATGCATTGTCGCCTTGGGCACATGCTCTTAAAGGGAATGAAAATGCTTACTCATTTGCAATATATTTCACCTCTTGATTACAAATGTTTTGATTCTTGTGATCATTGTCTTTATGGCAAGAAAATAGGAAGTTCTCATAAGAAGTTTGGAATTATGTGTATAGGTGAGCCTCTAGCTCTTGTGCATTCTAATGTATGTGGTTCCATTCCATGTCAGTCATTGTGTGGCATAAAGTACTTTGTTACATTTGATGATTATTTTCATAAGATTTGGCCATATCCTATTAAGAAAAAATTGGATGCCTTATCTACCTTTGAGTGTTGGCTTGCTCTTGTTGAGAACCCAATAGTCTGAGTGTCAAATGAACTGCCTACAATCTAGTAATGGGGGTGAGTATGTCTTTAAAGCATTTGAATAGATTTGTGATGATATGGATATTAAGTGTCTGTTGAATATCCCACACAATCTACCCCAAAATGGTGTTACCAAGCACATGAGCAAGACCATTCAGAAAAGAGTCCACAATATGCTTAGTTAGACATGCTTACCATAGTATTTTTGGATTGAGGAGATTACTACTATTGATAAATAGATATCCATGCACTGATATTGGTTGTCAAGTTATAGAGGAGGTCTAATGGAGGGGAGCTACGAAGCTCTACCTCGAGACCTACAGACCACTTATTGATCAAGCGTTTCAAGCTGAGCGGCCATGGCTACCTCTCACATAACCGATGCGCAATGCCTACCTTACGGGTGTAGTGAGCTTACCTTGATGCTCGATTGAGTTCCCTCCTCTCTCTTGTACTTTGGTAGTTCCTCGATCTTTATGGCAAGCTCAAGCAACCTCAAGCCCTCTCCATCAAGCTCCATCCTCCATAGCCATGCGAGAAAAGAGAAGAAGAAAAGATGAAGAGAGAGGATGGGGAGCTTCTTCTCCACAATCCCTCACTCTCATACACTCACTCTCTCACTCCCTCACACTCCCTCAATCCCTCACTCAACCACAAGCAAGAAGGCAAGAAACAAGAGAAGAAGAAGAAGAAGCTTTTACCACACACAAGAATGAGCTTCTCATTCACTTTTGAACTTTATATACATGCCCTACTTTTTGGGCGGTCACCCCACTTTTTACATGGCCGGCCATTAGCCTAGGCCTTCTTTTCCTATTTCCTGCCGTTCTAACTTATCCCATTCCCAACTAATGCATACAATTTGCACAGGAGTGAGCTTGGCACTCTGTTACAAGGATTCGAGAGCGCTTTCACAATCAATGGTGCACTTTTACTCTTTTCTTTTCTCGAGGCAACCTCTATCCGGGGCGCCTTTTCCTTCCCTTGTCCTGGGCCCTTTCGGTTATCTCCTTCTTCCATTTTTCCACTCCTCTTTTCCATTTTCCGATCCTCTGTGCTGCGGTAAACATTACCCCCCTCCTAGCTGAGTGCTAGTCCCATGGCACCGTGGTGGGTAGTAGTGGGGTAGTTGGGATTGTTGCTAAGTGGAACTAGTGGGTAGATGACCACAATCAAAAGGTGCTATTGTGAATGAGGGGTGATGGAGTTTGATTAGCAATGACAGGGAGAGATTTTGGCATGCTTTAGACTTCCTGAAGATGCTCGGCATTTGTCACACAGTTGTAGCTCCCATTCTACGACGGCTGTTAAACCTGGGGATCTCTAATCATTTGGAGAAGATGAGGTTCCAAGATCTATGCCAATGGTGGGTCCATCACTAAGTTTTCCTTCTACTTGATTTGGTTCAGTCATGGTAGCCATCAACATGCAGATGGTTGGCTACATCAAGCATGTTGGTCCATCCACTTATCGAAATATGCAGAAGTTTTTCCTAAAGCTGTTGTAGTGGTGTGCTGTACAACTCAGAGAAAAATCTTGGACATTAGCAGATGTCGTGGATGATCTTCTTTATTCACTGAGTCATGATCATAGCATGTAAGAGAAGGTTGTGCACTCCTTAAGGGGTGTGTCTATCTCACGGTGTGGTGTAAGTGCATGTGTAGTGGAACTGGGAGGTGGGTCTAACCTTGGGTAAGCCCTTGGTAGTGTCCCACACTTGAGGACCCAGTTCGTGTGCCATTGAAGGTGCAGTGCAAAACTTAGGGTGACAGGTCTGGAAGTCCTACCCTTGGTGTGCCCTAAGCGTGAAGTGGGGGAGGGGCTAGGTGTGAACCCTAGGTGTAGTGAGTGAAGTGAGCCCTTATGCTTCACTTTTCTCTTTCTCTTTTTTTTTTTGAAGAATTGCATACCACCTTCAACTGGATTACGAGGTGGTTGCAAGGATTGGGATAGGAATGCACGACTTTGTAGATATTCTTTAATAGTGGCTCGGGCCTTCAGAGGTGTGGATGACAAGAAGAGATGATTGCACCTCGTGAAGTAGGTATCATTCATATCTTCTAAGATTTCTAGGAAAAAGGAGGAAAGTAGGGTTGCCCTCATCATTAATCTAGTCATGGCTCTACTATCTATCCCTAGGTTGATGTAAAAAAAGAATGGAGGGAGGTGGGCTTCCTCGACTGTGGGCCTTTGCATTAGTAGGAACTTGATAAGCCTAAGATAATTACAAGTGGTTAAGAAGGCTAGATCCGGGCAAGAAGAAAAATCCGCGAGGAAGCGGTTAATAGATGGGAGGAGATCCTCTAACCTAAAGACTAGGCATTCCTCGGTGCTCCGAGCATTAACGTTATATATTTTAGGAAAGTCAAAATCCCCATGAATGCTTCATCATAGTCAACTCCATGCCTACGGGGGTAGGGCATGTAGATGGGGTCGTTGTGTTCTTCAAGGAGCGAGCTGCAGAAGGCGATCCAGGCGTCAAAATTGGTATCCCGAATCCTCCTCCACCAGTAGCCACTTTTGAAGAATAACACTGGAACATGTCATCTATCCGCAACTCCAAATAGTTGACATACAAGACAACTTGCAAAACCACATCCCCCACATACCAGGCCATATCTACTTCATCTGGAATCAACAGATCTCCCCATAGATACATGTAAGACAGCAACATATATGGTATCCGTCGTCATAGAATCTTCAAACACCATACGGACCACTTCTGTCAGCAACTCAGGAGACCAAGCCCCACTCCAACCATCCTCTGGAAGAGAAAGATCCATCATTGAAAACTTCATATAGAAGGCTAACTTCTGCAACAACTGATAGTGGACAAAGAAAGAATGGTCCGGAGGAACATACTCCTGAAAGTGCTCAAATGTAGACCATGACAAATCCATCCTAGACTGCAATCTTTTCACTTTATCTTGGAACAAAGGACACAATGTGGCCTGTCTCTAGAGAACTACCAAGTCCTGCTTAGAGATAGAAGGAATCATAGGAACATTGGGGCTTGGAGGAACAGACCGTGACTGTGTCAGTTGGTCTTGCAACTGCTTGATTTGGAAAGCTTGTGATTCCACTGTGTCATGAGCAGTCTGTAAGGGTGAGAGCTTTGCATCTAAAAGAGTTTGAAACTCTTGAGCTTCTTTGGACATTCTCTCCTTCTTCTCTGAGACTTTAGTGACCTTTGACTAAGCTTCGGTTAACTGAATCTTCAAAGAAGATGTTTATTCTCTCTGGGCCTCAATCATTTGGGTCTGCTACTCCATCTACTTAAACAGATCTGCAAGTGTGTCTTTAGCAGAGGCTAACTCTGATGTTGCCTTATGCAACTGGTATTTGGACTGCATCAGTTCTTCATAAAAAGAAGCATACAGCTATTGAGCACAAGCTGTCACTGAAAGTTCAATCGAACTCTGGATGTCTTTACAGAGAAATGGAATGGCATCTCTCGACGCTAAAGTGTTCAGTGAAGGGATTGATATGTCAAAGAACCCTCTCTATGTGCTTTGAACAAATTGTTACATGTGAGGTAAGCAAAGAGGTCACTGCCAGATATAGCAAGAATTATGACTGAAGGAAGAACTAAAGGAGTTTTATCTGCCACACGCTTCAAGCGCTTCCGCTGAATGACCAGTGGAGGAGGGGAATCAAGATCCTCTATATCAATAGGTTCTGACTCTTCTGAAGGTGGAGGGGGAGGTACTGGATCAAATGGAGGAGGTGGAAGCACACCCTTCTTTAAGCTTGAGTATGTCAAGGAAGCATACAGTTAGGAACCATAGGTGACATTTGTGACATTTCCTCTGGTTGCTTTGACAAAATGTTGGTCCATCTTTGTAAGCAGATAAGTACTCCAATCAATGGCCACCCCTTTTAACATAATCTTGGAAGCTGTGAAGAGCTCTTTGGACAAGTAATGGGATGGTATTTTGACAGGCACAAACCTGTCTTGGAGAAACTAGCAGACTAACTTCCAAAGAGGATCAGTGATCATGGAAAAAGATACTCCTGAAGTGTTGATCACTTTCTTGACATCCAGAATTTCCTTGGTCTTTCTCTGTAACAACTTGAAAATCTCATAGTTGGAGAATAATTGTCTAGCTGTAACAAAGGGCTCTCCTTTGTAGGGAAGAGACAAAGCCTTTCCTAATCCTTGGGGTGTCAATATCATGGAAGCACAATGAAACAGCCCCGACTTCTTGCTGTATGATGCAAGGAACTCATCACACAAGGATGGATCATCTGGAATCAAGGGGAATGAAGCAGCCATGAAAGTCGCAAGTCCTGCTTTTGCAATAGGCTTAAAAGCCAGTAGGGAAGAATAATTCCTACTGACTAGCGAGACATACTGGATAGGAGGAGGAGCATAAGGCACCATTCAGATGGAAAACACACACACCACAACACAGACAATCACAAAGAATGCCTGCAAAAAAACCAAAGGGCTATAAAAAAGAAATCAATCAAAAGAATGACACACACATAGACGTAACTAACCAATTTACCACCCCAAACAACCCACATCCTATAAAAAATTCGGCATGACCTCTACACATATGCGACCGAAAACTTCATGCGATGCAAGAAATATGCACCCAAAACCTCGTATTAGGCAAGAAAGAAAGAAAAAATTACAAACCGTTCCCGTAATTGTAGCACATAAACAAACCATAATACCATAAAAATGTACATCAGGACCTGACCATAACCTTGACCATCAGTTTCAACTAAGAGGACTTTACGCGCCCATTCCACGAAGCATGTTTATTAAAAAAAGGGGAAAAAAAGTGTAGTGAGGGGGAATTGTTTTAATGAAAGGTTCATTTTAAGAAATTATTAACAATGGGCAACATTTTATTAGGTTATAAACCTTAATAAGAAACCGACGGTTTCTTCTTAAAATTTTAATTACAATTTATTAGGGTGAAACGGTGCTTAAATGAAATCCGGACTACGATTCCCAAACTGGGGTCTCTAGATGCAAATTGATTAATTAAAAATTAATAGTAATGTGGAGCACTTTTTTACCAGCGCGTGCTTTTTTATGACGGCTAGTTTATTTTTATTAAAAATTAAGGTGCCTCTTAAGCGCATGTAGCGCGTGCAAAGTGAACGTCTGGTTGATTTTTAAATTTAAAAAATGGTGTAATTAACGCGAATGCGCGTGGAAAAGTGGGAGAATATAGTTCATTTTAGCAATTAATGATGGTTAAAGGATAATGAAAATGAATAAAGCTCAAAAAATAAATACCTGATAGGGGTGTATATGCAATAAACTGAAGATGCATGGAGTAGTCTCCCAAATATAAGGAATCCAGTCAAACAAAAACAAACACCACTGACTGAAAAAAATAAAGCACCTTAGTGTTTTTGTTTTATTTGGATTTGATTTTTATTTTTTAAATTTTTTTTTGTTTGTAGTTTTTTTTCTTTTCCAATTTTATTTTAGGTGTGTTTTTTTTGTGTATATTGTTTGGTTTGGTTTATTTCTTTTGTTATTTTGTTTTCTTTTTTCTTTTTTTAAATAATTAAATCAGGATATATGACACATGAATATGTTATGAAGTGTAAGAGTGAATTTTCAGCCATCTACTAAGTATTAACAATGTATTGTAATTCATCCATGATTTTTCAACTGATTTTTAGAATTTAAAATGAATTTTTATAAAGTGAAGTATTAAATTTAGGGTTTTTGGCTTCAAATAATATTTTTCCATTTATAAAAAAAATTTAATTGAGAAGTTAGTGACAAAAGAAGCAAGGGGATTCATGGAATTTTTTGGATTTTTTTTGGATTTATTTCTAAAATTTTACTAATTTTTAATGAATTTTACTCATTTTACATGTAATTTTGAATGAATTTTCAGATTTTGAATTTTTTTGTAATTTTTTTTTTAAAATTTCCACTTTAAAAATATTCCAAACAATTTCAACAATATTGGTAAATTTTCAAAAAAAAAAAGTAAATTTTCTAAAATTTAAATGAAATTTTGGAATTTTTATGGATTTTATGTTTATTTTTATGTATTTGCGGGTTGGAAAATAAGAGGTGGCACCGGGGCTGCGTGTGAATAGCAAAGGATGATTGCGTGTGAACGGCTCACTGCAATACTCCATCTCATGGATGAGTCGAAAGCGCATCCTCGCGCGTGAACGCTCGCCGCTAGCACACTCGTACGCAGCAAGAAAATAACGGAAGAGAAAAGGCAAGAACGGGGGTTAACTGAGTAGTTTAAGTGAATTAAGTTAGCTTAGTCTGAGAAAGTTGATTAAGTTAATTTAGTTGAGTAAATCAATTAGGTTAGTGAGGTTAGTGGAGTTTGTTAAGTTAGGTTAGTTAGGTCAGTCTGATTAATTAGGTTAAGTCTAGTAAATTAGGTTAGTCTGGTTAGTGTAAGTAATATAAGTTAACTAAGCTAGGGGTAGTCACGTTAACTAAGGATTAAGTAAGTCTAACTAGGGTTAATTGGATAACTAGGGTTAGGTCATTATTTTTAAATAACTAAAATTCTGCGCTGTGTTTTTTTTCTCATTTTCTTGTGTCTTTGCTTTTGTTTTTGCTGTTGTTTGTTGTTTTTTTTCTTTTTTGTTTTTTTGTTTGATTTATTATTATTATTATTATTATTTATTTTGTTTCTTTTCGTGTCCTTGTTATTGTCGTTTTTTTTGGAAAAAAAATAAATGGAAGATGGGTGGGCAAAAAAATGCACCCCCGTCCCGTGCGCATGTGCGGGGTGGGAGTAAAAAATTTTGCAGTGATGGGATCAAACGGGGCAGGGGCGGCGATGTCGAACCATAGACGCCACGGGGGCGTCCCAAGGCGCGTAAAACCAGAAACATGCGCATTCACGCACGACACAAGAAACGCGGTCTCACGACAAAAAGGAATAAAAATTAATAAAACCCAAACTGTACGTTGGATCAAAAAACCGTAAGAAGGAAAAATGTGTCAGGAGATGAGGGGAAAAGGATGGGAATATGCAACATGGGTTCCGGGGCAAAATCAGGGTGTTCACAGGGGAAAAACGCAAAAAATAGACTTGAAAACACATACGGGTATTAATAACGAAAAATTTGTGCATCAGAACGAAGTGCGGAAAGAAGGAAAAGTGTGCAAAACAATGTGTCCAAAAACTCTATCATGGCAACACACAGTTCCGATTGAGATAGGATGCATTCACATGGGAAAAACCCCAAAAATGGGACTGAAAATGGACTCATAAATTAATACTGGAAGAACTGTGCACCGAAATAGAGGACAATAAAAAGGAAAAATGTCCGAAAGAAAGGAATTTACAAGGTTGGCACATTAACACTCAGTTTGGGGGAAAATTAGGAGGGGTTCATGTGGGAAAAACAAGGAAAACACACAAAAAACACTCGAAAAAATTAATAACTAAAAATCCAGTAGTTAGAAGGGGGGGGAGGAAAAAGGAAAAAGTGGAGGAAAGACTGGCAGTATACGACTGCCAAATTAAACTAGAATTCCGATGAAAATAGGATAGGGTCATATGGAAAAATGTGAAAAATAAGCATGAAAAGGTCCCGAAAACCCGCAAAAATTAGTAACGGATCAATCGTGCATCGGAATGATAGGGAGTAAAAGGAAAAAATGTCAGGGGGAAAGGGTAGGATAGGGCTAGCATATCAGATCAGGGTTCTGAAGTAATAAAGATGCATTCACATGGAAAACCGTCCAATTCACGGGAATTACTTCAAAAATTAATAACTTAAGAACTGTTTGTCAGAACAGGGGTTGGTAAAAAGGAAAAATAGGCAGTTCAAAGGGAAGAAAAAGGCTCTAAGGTTGGATTGGGATTCCAGCGAACGTAGGGTGCATTCGTATAGAAAAGTCACAAAACAAAGGATAAAGGCAAACGATCAAGGAACAACCCCGGAGATAGGGTGAAATAGAATGGAGGAGTGGGGAAGGGACCCCATCAGGGTAAAATAAAGTCATGGCGTAGATGCATGATCAAACAGGGTATATGCATGGGGGTATGCATCATAGATGCGCAGGGAAGTGTCCCCACACTTAAAACCTTAGCAGGAAGGGTAAACTGAACAACAAGGACCTAGGACCACACATTAGACCAACTACAAATGTCCCCACACTTAAGACATGACCGTCACTGAGAAACAGAAGGTGTAGGGTTAGAAGAACTTGGCCCATATTGTCGAGGAGGAATGTCAACTACTATCGAGGTTGCATCTTGTGCCATTGTCGGCTGCAGGAGGTAACAAGGTATCTCCACAGCACAGTACTTCATCCTTCATGGCAGAGACCATGCGACAGCACCCAGGGAGGTAGCTGGTTGAAGGAATCGCAGAAAATTCGTCGATGGCGAGGGATATTGCACTCAACTCACGATCACTCAAATGGAATGAAAGAACAGTCACTCGCCCCATTACTAACATCACTCGAGGAAATAATAATGAAACCAAGAGCTCACACTCGGTTTAGGAATCGACAAGGGGATGGTGTAGAAAGAGTATGCCATGGTGCACAGTTGATGGTGCATCAGTGTGTCCAACTCGTTTGGCATTTGTGCAAGGAGAAAGGCCAGGGAGCCTTGTAGTGCAGTGTACATAATAGAATGACGTGTCTTGTGCTGATGGCAGAGACCCAGCCCGTGGGTGCAGAAGTAAACAGAAACATACCTAACTCCAAGGGTCGTAACGTCCCTCAATCCTCACCTCTCAATAATTGGTTGAAGAACCATCAGCCACACTTAGCCCACCCTTTGTATCACGCTTTGTTGAAAGATACAGAGGGCAACCCATTCCTGAAACCCATTGATGTAATCCTCATTGTCACTTGTGCAGAGGTTGTATGCCTTGTGTGCATTTGATGGTGCAACTGTGCATCCTGCCTTGTGCCGGCATACAATGCAAGAAGGAAGGCCAGGGAGCCTTATGGTGCAGTGCACAGGAACAGATCGTGCATTGTGCATTGAGAAACCCAACCCATGTGTGCAACACTCCGGTCACACATCTCACCTCTCATTTGATTTAAAGAGAAAGACTGGTTACTCACCCCACTCTCTGTCTCACTCTTGAATAGATACAGAGGGCACCCCATACTCACGTCCCCATCCTGTTAGGAAGAAAAGCTCACATCACTCAAGGGGTTGGTGATGAAGATCATGTCGGCTGTTGTTGTCGTCAGGATCTTGAGGAGGAGGCGTACCCATGGAGACAACCAACAAAACTCGTACTTCAATGATTGGTAAGAAAAGTCATCTGTTAAGAAGGACAGACAGACTGATATTGCAGAGATAGCGCACCAAGGGAGGTGGCTTCAAATTACTTGCTAGAAAGATTTTGCTGGTAAGTCAGCTATCCTGAACTGCGGGGTGTTACCACCTTTTCCACAGTCAGCTTTCCGCCCAAGGGTGTTTCCACCTTTTCTTGGAACGAGGCCTGTTATGACAGGGAATTTCTTACTTTTCTCCCATAACAGTTTTGTTTGTTTTGTTTTTTTTTCTTTTTCTTTTTCTTTTTCATTAAGAAAGAGAATGGTAGAAATACCATATGTCAAGACCAACCTCGCCACCGTTGCTGGATCAGACGAGAAGAGAACAAGGTCGGGTTGAGATGTTTCTGCGAGGGGTTAGCAGAACGAGACCGCCTCATGAGGAGAATCATAAGTGCTATCAGAAGCACGACAAGAAGGACAGTGCATTGCCCAAAAGAGAGAGGGTAGGCCGACTGTGATTGTCAAGATCCCAAGGGAGGAAAGTACATCTTCAGGCGATAGCCATTGATGAGGAAAGGATCATTAGAGGCATCAACGGTCTGTACTTGAACAGAACCGTTAGGATTGACAGCAAGTACCTTGTATGGACCCATCCACCGTTGTTGAAGCTTGCCAGGAAACTTACCAAATCTCGAATCATAGGCCAGAACAAAATCACCTTCTTTGAAGTCATTGTGCTTGATGAAACTGTCATGATAGGCCTTGCATCACGCTTGAGTGGTTTCCATGCATTATAGGGCCATCCGTTGTATCTCATCCAAGCATTCCAAGTGCAGGAGGCAATGTTGTAGTGATTCATTATCTCCCAAGCATTTTTTAACTGCCACTCGCAAAGAGGGCAATTCTAGCTCAACAGGGAAGACGGCTTCTGTACCATACACTAGCTGGAAAGGGGTCTGTCCTGTAGCTACCTTATGAGAGGTTCTGTACACCTAGAGGGCCTCTGTAGTCGCGACGATGTGCAGCAACCGTTCTTGTCAGAATCGAGCAAAGGATGCTATTGGTGACTTCAACTTGGCCATTGGCTCTGGGGTAATAGGGAGTGGAAGCGATGACGGATCTTATATAGCTCAGTCAGCTCCTCCATGATTTTGTTAAGGAAATGAGTACCTCCGTCACTCACCAACTCAAGGGGACTACCAAAATGGATGTTAATATTCTCATACATGAACATGGCTATGCTGTTACCATCGTCTTGCTTCAGGGCTTTAGCTTCACACCACTTTGTGACATAATCCGTACATACTAGGATGTATCTATTCTGCTTCCGCCTAGTAGGTGGATCAATGGGACCCACAAAATCAATCCCCCACTTCTCAAACGGCTTTAGGGGAAGAATGGGTTGCAGTGGCAGGGCACTTGTTTTGGTGGGCTTCCCCATTCGCCGATAAGCATCACATCTCTTGCAGTAATCATATGCATTCTTATGGAGGGTTGGCCACCAATACCCTGCTAACAGAGCCTTCCTAGCTGTTGCTTCTCCTACAAAGTGTCCACCACATGGTTCGTCATAGCATGCTTTCAATACGATACCAATTTCATCCCCCACAACACATCTCTGCAGCACTTCATCTTTGCCTCTCTTGTACAGTGCAATGCCTAGCAAAGTGTAGGGGGCTGATTCTAATAGAAGCTTCTTCTTCTCACGGCTTGAGATGCCAGGAGGATACTGTTGAGTTGCTAGGAGATTGGCTATGTCTACATACCAGGGAGTAACTGTTTCAACTAGAAACAAAGAAGCATCAGGAAAGTCAGGATCATCCTATTCCTCTTCCTTTGTTTGAGGGATCCGTGATAGATGATCAACTAGGACATGGAAATGGCCAGGCTTAGTGACTACTTCAAAGTCAAACTCTTGGAATAGGAGTAACCATCTCATCAGTCGTCCTTTAACATCTGCTTTGTTCATCAGGAAGGACAAGGCTTCATGATCCACATAGAACTTGAAATGCGTTGACAATAAAGTGTCGAAACTACTCTAGTGCAAACACCATTGCCAAGCACTCAAGCTCTATCACTGTATAGTTCCATTCCCTGTCAGTGACCTTTCGACTTGCATAATATATCGGTTGATCTAATTTAGAGGGGCCCTTTTGACATAGAACAGCACCTAGCCCTTCAACCGATGCATTTGTGTGCACATGGAATTCCTTCATCTAGTCAGGAGGTTTTAAAATAGGTGCTTGGATAAGGCATTGTTTTAGGGTATTAAAGGCTTCTTCATAGTCATCAGTTCAAAGGAAATCCGCATCTTTTCTTAGGAGCTTGTGCAGAGGGACTGCCTTGGTTGCAAAATGTGCAATAAATCTTATGTAGTAGCCCACATGGCCAAGAAATCCTCTCCATTGCTTGAGGTTTGTTGGTGTTGTTAAGGCGGAAATCTTTTCAACCTTTGCCAGGTCTGTTGCAATCCCTTGTGCCGAGACAATATGGCCCAAAAGAACTCCTGATGAGACGCCAAAGACACATTTGCCGGGATTGAGAGAAATCCCATACTCTCGACATTTGTCAAAACATTGCTCTAGGTGTCCCCAATGCTCACGGATTAAGCTATAGACACAAAAGTCATCAAGATACACCTCAATGAAATCATGAAGATGATTCTGGAAGGCAGTCATCTTTACTCGTTGAAAGGTGGCAGGAGCGTTACAAAGCCCAAATGGCATCACTCTATAGGCATAGGTCCCCCATTCTATGGTGAAGGTTGTTTTGGATTGGTTCTCTTGTGCAATTTGGACTTAGTTATATTCGTTGAATCCATCCAAGAGGGAATATGGCTCATGGCCTGCCACTGTGTCCAACAGTTGGTCTGTAAAAGGGATAGGGAAATGATCCTTCTTCATCTTCGAATTGAGCTTTCGAAAGTCCACACATATTCGAAGTTTCCCGTTCTTCTTGGGTACTACCACAATGGGCGAACCCCACTCACTATTAGCCACGGGATAAATGAACTCTGCTTCAAGAAGTTTCAATAATTCAGCCTTCACTAGAGCAAAATAATTAGGATTCATACGCCTTTGTCTTTGCCTTATAGGTTTGGCATCGGGCTCTAGGTCAGTGTGATGTTGGCATACTGTGGGATCAATCCCCTTTAGGTCTTTTTATGACCAAGCAAACACATCTAAGTTCTCCTTTAGTAGATCTCACAGGACCACTAGTTCTTCTTCTGGAAGATTGAGACCCACTTTCAGGTGATGTTCAGTACCGTCAGTATCCAAGAATGTTACTTGCCTTTCACCTTCCACTTCACGGATAAATGTCCCACGGATTGCTTCTGGGTAGAGGTCCGACTCTTTCAAGAGAGTAGTATCCTCGTTTGATGTTCCACTAGAACCAGTGTCCTCCTTCTGAATAGATGACTCATTCGTCTGTTGAGGTTGCTGGAAGGGTATCAGAGCTTTGTCTACTTCTGTTTGAGTGGTGATTTCTTCTAGACTTAGGGATTCATCTTTCAAGGATGCATCTAGGAATGTCACATAACACAGACCTTCTAGAGGCCGTGGCTCTGAAAGCTTTGGCTTCTGTTGACAGGGGGCATCATCATCATCTTTTCTCTGGACTGAACAGTTAGGGTGACAGGAGCCACTGGTGAACTTAATTTTTATGATTTTAATCCATTGCTTATACAGATTCTGCATACTTTGTGGTCCATTGGTCAACCCAAATGGAACCATGGTCATTCCATCCAGCACCCGAAGATCTTCAACCTTTGAGGTCTTTGTAGGGATATCAACAAGGTCATTTGCTATCAGAGAAAATTCTTCATTTGCACTCTCATAGCCTGCTTTATTTTTTTCCTCATCATTTTCTTCCTCTTCCTCTCGAGGCTCTGTCTTTGCTTTTGTAGAGGCTATGTAAGAGAAGAACAGATCTTCTGCCTCTGCATCTGCTTCTGCTTCTGTCACAGCTTCTAACTCTGCTTCAGCCTCTGGCTCTGTGTTTGTTACTGTCTCTGTGAGACTGTCTTTGTATCCGCTCTATCTCTGTTCTGTATCCACTCTATATATGTTTTGTCTCTGTACTTTCTTTGCTCTATCTCTGCTCTGTAACTTTTCTACCTCTGTACTATCTCTGCAACTGTCATGTAATAGGGAGAACAATACATCCATGCTTCTATTTCATTGTCAGAGGTGATTTTAGAAGTTAATTCTAGTTGAGGCAGGAGTTATTCTCCTATGGACAATGATTTTACTTCCCTTGGCAGTTGGCTTATAGCGTCGACTGTTAGGGACTGCGCCTCTGTTTTCTTAGGAAAGATCTGCTTAACAGCCTCTTCGTCTCATGTTGTACCATCTGTTACCTCGTTGGAGGAGTCAGTTATGACTTCGATGGATGTGGATCCATTGCCTTTTTGCGATCCATACTGCTTTAACACCACTTTGTTGGGTTCTCTGCCTAGGGTTAGGGTTTCTTTGAACTAGTCCGTCTTGGCTCTTGCTTCAAAAAGCCAAGGTCTTCCCAACAACAGAGGGTATGAGGTCCCATAAGAATTTGGTTTGACCACCAGATATGTCAGCCAATAGTCTCTTTCTGCAAGGGCTGTTTTTACATATGGGAGAATGCCCAACGGTTTGATTCTGCTTTGGTCTGCCAATCTGATAAGCCACTGTGTAGGTTGAATTCCCTGCAACCCTAAGTCCTTCATTGTCACATCCGTCATTGTGTTTATTGATGAGCCTCCATCAATCAATGCATCTGAAATAAATCATCCTTCTATCCATATACTAATCTCTGGGGTTCCATGATCTAGAAAGGCATTAGCCACATCTACTTCCTTTACAGGCTCTAGGGCCTTATTGGTCTTGGTCATTGTTGAAGGAGCGATCCTTAGTCCACGTCTTCTTTTCAAGATGCTTTTGAATTTCTTTCGGCAGTTGGCAGACAGCATCAGCAACTGTCGGAATGTTAGGTTTGGTTTAAAAGTGTCTAGGTCTTTGACCAAGTCATAATCTTTGATAGGATCCAAAGGTTTCTCTAGCCGACTGGGAAATGGGGCTACACCCATTTTCATTTTTCCTTTTTCTTCTAATAATTGCAGTATCGGCACTTCTTCTATTTTTGGAGGTGCTTCTGTATCATCTATCTCCTGGATCTTTGGTCCTGTTTCTGGGACTGTCTCTGTGACTCTCTGTAGCACTACAGTGCTCTGTACTGCACTGTTCTGTCCTGTACTGCTCTAACCCTCTGTTGGAAAGTTGAACTTCACAGTCTTGGTAGGAGAGTTATTTTCATTCTGAACCACTGGTTCCTTCTTCTTGGTGCACGTAACAACGGAAACTTCCAACTCTACCAAATTGGAGGCAGGCTCTTGTGCCTTCTGTTGGCTGTCAGTGCCATTAGCCTTTACATGGGCTTGGCTTGGACAGTCCTTTGTAGTGTGGCCTTCACCTTTGCATCGGCTACATAAGGGCTTGTAATCCATAGATCGTCTAGGTTTTGGACAATTTGGGGAGATATGACCCTTTTCTCCACACCTATAATATTCCACCTCTGATCTCTGACCACCGCCAGACTGTCGTCCTCTGTAACTTTGAGAGGGAAACTCCTTGGACCAAAATTAGGACCACACTCCCTAGGCTTTGGTCCAATATCCTGTGTTGTCATTTTAGATTCCAACAAGTTGAATCTTGCATTTTCATCCTTCTGTCTTCGTTCATGCATCACTTTCAGAGAGCAAATATCCTCTGTATGGTTCTTCCTCAAACAATAAGAACAAAAGTCCCCATGAATGGTTGGTTTTTGGGTACATTCAGTGGCTAAATGTCCCGCTTGATGACACTTTCCACACCATGTATTAGAGCGCATCATATCTCTTCCAGCTTCCGCAAGAGTGGATATATTGGCGGTATTCACCTTCAGCATCTGTAGCTACTTTGTAATCACATCCAGAAGCTCTTTCTTGATACTTGCAACTGAGTTGGATAAGTAGTCCTTCAGATTTTAACCTCCTGAAGTGCTTATAGTAGGATTTTGGGAAGCTTCGGTAATTACTGCATACACTGGTTGGGTCGATCCAAAAGGTCCTCTGTTCTGGCTTTGATTCAGAGCTCCTGCTGAGACTTGGGGTTGTTGATTCCAGTTGGTAGGATTCCACTATTGTTGAGTCGCCATTGGAGGAACTGTGTGAGGCCACTGTTGCTGTGGTTGAACCTTCATTTGAGGCACTGTCATCTGCGGTGACCACAGTGGATTAGGTGCATTATACTGCGGCACTTTTTGCATCTGGGGATAGGGGTAGGGAACTGTCCCTGGGACTGCATTTGGTGGGTATACCATTCCTAGCATGGAAGGAGGTAAGACTCCTCTTCCTGGAGTCATTGACAGCCTTGCTTCAACTTCGTCATACAATCTTGCACCTTGCATCATAGCTTGCAGATTGACTTGTCTTCTCAATTTCAGAACTTGCAAACTTCTGGTTGTAGCCCTCTAAGGAACACTCCTTTTTGGATACCTTCGTCTAAATGATGATTAGCCCATCTCTTCAGGATGGATTCCATTCGCGAGACATAAACTTCTACTCTTTCTCCAGAGGACTGACTTAAGTTCATGAACTCCTCTCGCATCCGCTCTTCAAAACCTTCACGCCTGAATTTAGTGAGGAAGGCCAGCTTCAGATCGTCCCAAGTGCCAAAAGTTCCTGCTGCTTGTCTCTCATACCATTGAAACGCCGCACCCTTAAAAGTGGCAAGGAATATTGCTAACCAATGCTCAGGGGTTCTGGCATTGTTAGCCACACATGCTACCATAAATTCTGCTACATGAAGATGAGGGTCTTCATTGTACTCTCCCTTAAAATCTGGCAATGGGACTACATTTGCTGGCCTGTCATCAATATTTCTGGGACGACTCTGACTAGGAAGAGGACCTTGAGTCGCCATGGGGACTTCTGTAAAGAGTGATTTTAGGGCGTCAAAGGAGGCTTCTACTGCGAGCTTATTCTCAGCTTTGATTTTTGCCTTCTCTCTTCTCACATACCTCTGGACTCGTTCTAACGCTTGCCTCTTTATTGCGTCATTCATCAGGGGGTTGGCTCCAACCAGTTGGTATGTACTCAATAGGATAGTATCAGAGGGGGCTTCAGTCTCTGGAGGATTCTCTGGCCAACATCTCCTCTACTTCCTTCTTTTCAACATCTTTGAATTCGGCTTCCAAACCACTACAGAGGGGGAGATATTCCATTCTGAAAGTATCAAAACTCATTCTTCTTAGGATCGTTGTTGTGTCATTATAATAATGCCAGCTTCTGAGGGTTTCAAAAGTGTATGTTGTGAAAAACACTTTGTCTACCAACTTCCAGTGGGTTGCTAATTGGACAAACATAAGATTGTCAGTGCACCAAGCATCCCACGTATCTTGCTGTTGAGCATCCACGAACAAATTCCAACTCTTTTCCTTCTTGTTTTCGTGAACCTCCACAGACCACAACTCCTGAAGCTTCTTCACAATCTCCCACTTGATGATGTCTGGAAACTTCTCAATGAATGCCAAATCTTCCATGGATGGTCATTCTCTCTGTTTCTACTCTTCAGTTTGTTCCCAAATAGTTTGCCACCAAGATGTAAGTTTCTGCTACTTCAACAGGAAGAGGAAACATTCCACTACATGGAGCATGCATCATGATGGTGATATGTTTCCGCCATCGTGGGATGAACTTCTTGTGGAAAGTGGCTTTGATAATGAGAATTTACAACTCTTCAGTGGAAGAAGAAACTTTCCAAACATCCATTGAATTTTCCTCTTCTTGACAATGCCATTTCCTTCATTTTCAGCCTTTTCTGATGCTTGTTGATGGCAAGTTTTCCCCGGCTGCGCACCAAAAACATGGAGCCCCAAGAGGAACACCAAGGAAAAGGGGATTCTACTGCAAGAAAATCTATCTTGTAACATCAAAAAGCTTTTATTTCATTCTTTTGATGACCAAAACAAAGAAAACAGCAAATCTTCACGTAGCATCATAGTAGATATCTCCCACGGATTTGATAGAATCAACCATAATCTTCAACATCTTCATAGAATCCATCAATAGAACAAATAACACAAAAGAATACACCATCTTTTGAATGGAAATCAATCACATAGTATTCATCTTCAATGTCTTCATATTTCTCCCTCTCACTCTTTCATATACAGTTATACTGTTTTGATAGATTTGGCTATCTCTGGTTCTCTCTCTCTCTCTCTTTCTCTCTCTCTCTCTCTCTCTCTCAATAGTACATCATCTCCTCACTACAATACTCTCATAATAACTCTCAATAATCCATCTTAGGTCGTGGATGCACCTCCCAAGAGGTATGTCTGATATGAAGAGTCACCAGAGCCACTACAATGTCTCTTCACAGCTCACTACTGTCACTGTCACTTAGTCTTCTCTTCAGTCTTCAGCAGCTGCTTCTTCCACTTGTTTTAGCTCTTTTGAACTTAGATTCGTCCTTTCAAAAAGTTAGAAAACTTTCCCAAAGTCACACATACATTCTACAAAACACTTACAAAAGGTCTATAGAATAGTACAGTACAGTATCAGAGCAGCTACAGTACAGTTACAGAGCAGAGACAGAGGCTCTACAGAAGGTTTACAGAAGGTCATCAGAACCTCATAACTCATACTCAAACCATTCCAAACTATAAAAAACTATTCAATAGGCTTCCAAAAGATCTCAATCTTCATCAACCATCAATCCATGCTTCATTTAGAAGACAATCAGAACAAAACAGATTCTATATAGAACCAATCAGAACCTCAACAGAACCTATCAGAACATCACAGAGCTTCATATCTCTATTGAAAATCATCATGAACTTCCAAAAAAAAAATCAATATCATCCAAAACACTCTTAAGCACTTCCACTAACAACCATACATCACTCTAAATCCATAAAAAATTAATCATTCAGTCCTCAAAAACAACAAAAATCAGTCAAAAATTTAGTCTTTTTCCACTCTCAATAGAGTGGGTGGTATTTCCGGCTCTCCTTTGTCGCTTACTATCTTTTCGCTCAAGCCTTCTTTCTCACGGTGAGGTGAGCCTCGGTGCACATCTTGCTCTTCATCTACACCGGCGTCCTTGATGGCCTCATCAATGATTGCCATCAGGACACCTCCATATCAGATTGTAGAGGCTTTTGCAGGCTTTTTTCTTGTGGATCGTGCGGTAGAGGCCGTAGATTCCCCACCAGCTGGTGCTGCGGCTGGAGCCAGGAGAGCGCGGCTGAACTCTTGATAGTTTTCTGGACAAAGCCGTTCCAATCCACCTCCTCTGGAACTCCTGTAGCGATGCTTTCCAACAATGGCACCCCGATTCTGTTCATTAGTGCATTGTATCTGTGTCCTGAGAAAAGGGCGTGGACCATTTTAGCTTGCATCCTTGTCGCAGGGTCTAGAATGTCAGCCAAACTGATTCCATCCACCGTGTGCACGTCCTCTTTTTTGACTCCCATCATGGCATACACATCTCTTTTTGGGCACCTCTCCTTCTTGGACACAAGCCCCAGGGCTTTCTCGAGAATAGCTGCATTAAAGGGCACTTGCATCCTTCTTTCCTGGTCACCAGTCCTTAGTATGACCATGCCACAGCTCCTTCCTTCATCAAAGCTTGTTAAGAAGTCAACGCACATGCTGTAATCTACAGCCTGTCCGACCTTTTCCACGTACTTACGGAGGTTGCATTTGTCCACCAAATCCTTCATGGCCGGCTCTTCCAGGATGGCTTTATCTAAATTCATGGTATGCTTGAATGTGAACTAGCTATTTCCACGTGTTTCAACGTTGATTCCATACTTTGTCAGTTCCTCTTCAGTGAATGGAAGTTTACCCTGTCCTGTCATGATAGGTGCCTGTCATTACACCATGCCAATCATTAGCATTATGAATTTACTCATCACTAACAAAAACCCAAGAAGGAATGCGTGTGAATTTTCCGTGCTGATTCAAAGGCATGAAACTTGGAAATAATTCAAAAGCAACATCTATTTCCTCCTTGCATTCTTTCATATTTGAATTCAATTGATCATTTTCATCCATTATACATCTTGCTACACCACTTGGCTCTCACTTTGCTCCCTCCCCCCCCTTTTCCTTAAGTTTTAAGGGAATCCTTCTTAGGATTAGCAAGGGGAGAAGGAGCGCTCGCATGGACTTTGTGGGGCGAGTTACTTGGCCAACAGCCAAGTATAGAGGTTAGGGTTATATTCAAGCTGGGCATGACGATCAAGTTCGCATGGTCGTATGGAAGCTTGGGTGATATAGGTCAAGACATCATGAAAGATGTCCCCAGAGTTGAGGCGACTAGCATCAGGTGTAGAGCGAGCAGGCTTGCGGTATGAGGTAATTAGTCTTCTGAGAACGGCTTGCTCCTTTGAGATTTCTCCATTAGCGATTAATTCGTTGGTAATTTTGGAAAATTTGATGGTCATAAATTCGTAGTCTTCCCAGGTGCATGGCAACGCACGAACATCATAAGCAAGGGGTTCATCAAGAAGTCCTAGGTCAAGCCTCTCGTAGCTCCTAGCGAATATGGTGAAGGTGTTATCCAACTCCTTGATGCATGTCACTACGTAATCTCCCGAGGTCTCAGCGAGATCCTTGGCCACTGAAAGGAAGGATTGTCTTTCGTACGAAGGCCTAAGACTTGCTAGTGGTGATGGTGCAATTGGGCTGGACAGTGGTGACTCCATTGCTGGCGTCACAAATGGGACTTTGCATTCAGGAGCACTTTGAGATGCTGCTGGGGGCTCCAGTGGCATAGGAGGTGTGCTGCATTCTATCTGAGCCGGCATGGGGATGCTCGACTCCTCTGACTTGGATAAATCTGGGGCATTTAGCTTTGGATGATAATTGAGTTGGGATTCATTGATCACAACCGGTGTTGGTCCTACTTGCCTTGCAGCCTGGGCTCTGTATGTGCAAGACTCTCTAGCTAGAGGGAGGTTGCTTAGAGTTGAGCCTCTTGAGCGCCCACTCTTAGGCACCCATATTCAGGGGTTGCCCTCATAGTATCCTTGTGCTCGCAAGAGATCTTTGGGGATCCATTGTGGCGTGGTAATACCCCTATGTCGATAGCATCTGAGTTGCCTCTTAGGCTGTGACTAATAGTTTTTCCATTTAGAAGCACGTTTCTACGGTTTACAAGGAAGTGGCCCTTGTCATTTTGGCACCCATATGAGCGTGAACTCTTTGGCCTTGGGAATGGCTTGGGTGGGCTTGGTTCTAGCAGTTTGAGCGTGGCATGAGATATCACAACCCTTCTCCCTAGGCCTGGTCATGGGCATGGCTATAGGGGTCTCTATCGGTGGCTCTGCAATTGTAGAAGGCTCAAGATAACACTTACTGAAAGTAGTCACTATGCACACATTGCCTATGGCAAGATGAATGCAATCTAGGTTATAGTCCACATGGCAGTTCGTCTACTTTTTAAAAGCGCGACCTAGTAGTGACTTATTACCGACCCCTTTAGTGTTTGGCAATACATCAAAGAAGGATGGTACACTTTCAGACTTGATAGAGATGGCCACTTTGCATTTTCTTAAGAATGAGTAAGTGTTGCCCCAGAATGGGCTGAGTTTAGCGTTTGTAGGCTGTAATTTAGGTTGACCAATGCGTGTCCAATGGTTATGCATCAAGATATTATATTCGGCACCTTCGTCGATCAAGGCATCAAAGGAATACATCTGTTCTGCGGTGACCGTGATTTGTAGGTAGGCGGGTGCCACTGCTTCTTCATATTGATCTATCAGTTCGGTAATTGTGGCCACGCAAATGTTGATAGGGGCTTCAAGCATAGCTGGCTTGTGCAACAGATGGGAAGGAGGATAGTACTTTTTCATGCAACTGCCATTGAAGAAGCCTATTCCTTCAGCTTCAAGCGTCTCCAACTCAACATTGCCTGTTCTACTAATTGTACGTACTTGGAAAGGTCCTAGTTTTTGGAATTTCATTTTCTATTTATGACCCTTCACAGAGTATAGTAGAACGAGGTTCGGCTGATCAAAGTTGCGCAGCTTGACATGCTTGTCAAACCATATCTTTCGTCGTGCCTTCTCACAAATCAGAGCATGGGTGGCTAAGAGTCGAGTCTCCGTGAGACGCTCTAACTCCACTAAGCAGCTGCTCCAAGCCTCTCTTCCCTCCCAATGCTCCTGGGTTGCTATCCTTAAGCTAGGAACAAAGAAATCTAAGGGTAGAATGGCCTTCGTTCCATAAGTCAACCTAAAGGGCGTCTATCCTACATCCGTTTTATAAGCTATACGATAGACCCACAAGGCCGCCATCAACTTGTTATCCTAGTCTCTTCGTGATGTGGATACTATTTTAGTAAGCACGTTGACTAGGATTTTATTCGTGGATTCTGCTTGGCCATTTTCTTGAGGGTAGTAGGGCGGGGACCTTCTATGAATGATTAGGAAGGTCGAGAGCAGGTGGGATATCACTTCATTAATGAAGTGCGTGACTTGATCACTTACTAGTTCAATTGGACAACCAAAATGTGAAAAGACCTGCTCCCACAAAAACTTCGTAGTGGTTCTAGCATCATTCTTCCTGGTGGCTCTTGCCTCTGGCCACTTCATCAGGCAATCAATTGCTACAATGATGTAGCATGCCTGGGAGTACTGTGATGTAGGACTGATGGGTCCAATGAAGTCAAAGCCCCATTTCTCAAAGGGTTGTCGTGCTATTACGGGGGTCAACTCCATCTTATCCTTGCGCACAAGCACCTTAGTCCTCTGGCACTCATCGCAATGTTTTACAAATTTAGCAGCATCATGGAATAGGGTGGGCCACCATAGTTGGGATTGCAGTACCTTACGGGCTGTTGTGTCCCCACTAAAGTGTCCTTCAGTTATTCCACCATGCGCTTCTCTCAATACATTGTGCATCTTGTACTCACACACACATCTACGCAAAAAACTATCTTGTCCTAGCCTATAGAGTTGGTCGGCGATCAGTTGTCTGGAATCAATGTGGCGCTCGAATTGATTGGCACTTCAACGATCTCCCCGCAGCTCTCTCTCTCTCGCCCCTGGCTCTCAAGCTCACTGTCTTCTCAAAAGGCAGGATGTCAAATGTGGTCTTTCCTAGTTCCTTGGGCCTCTTATTGCCCTATCCCAGCCTGTTGTAACCTCAGAAATCAATCTCTCATACTCTTCCAGCCAGAAATCTGAATCTGTGCCCCTATTTCCCTGTTTCCAGCAGTATAGCAGAACCCTTCTGTTTTCCTTCTTTTTCCTATCCTAATCTTGACCTAATGCAACCAAAATCAAAACCAGAGATGGAGATGGATGGTCCTACTCTAATATTCAATAACAAATCAAAATACTTACTTGCTCCAAGGATCAAAACCTCCTAAATCTCCTAACTATCTCGAGCACTGGTTCAGGTTGCAAACCCTACTTCTATGCTCGATTCGATGTGCACGGCACTCAAGGCTCGATTCCGTCGGTCACGGCAACCAAACCAAAATGGAGGGGAGCTATGGAGCTCTACCCCAAGACCTATGGACCGCTTATTGATCAAGCGTTTCAAGTCAAGCGGCCATGGCTACCTCTCACATAGCCGATGCGCAATGCCTACCTTACGGGTGTAGTAAGCTTACCTTGATGCTCGATCAAGTTCCCTCCTCTCTCTTGCACTCTGGTAGCTCCAGATCCTTGTGGCAAGCTCAAGCAACCTCAAGCCCTCTCCATCAAGCTCCATCCTCCATAGCCACGCGAGAAAAGAGAAGAGAAGAGAAGAAGAAAAGATGAAGAGAGAGGATGGGGAGCTTCTTCTCCACAATCCCTCACTCTTACACACTCACTTCCTCACTCCCTCACACTCCCTCAATCCCTCACTCAACCACAAGCAAGAAGGTAAGAAACAAGAGAAGAAGAAGAAGAAGCTTTTGCCACACACAAGAATGAGCTTCTCATTCACTTTTGAACTTTATATACATGCCCTACTTTTTGGGCGGTCACCCCACTTTTTACATGGCCGGCCATTAGCCTAGGCCCTCTTTTCCTATTTTCCACCATTCTAACTTATCCCATTCCCAACTAATGCATACAATTTGCATAGAAGTGAGCCTGGCACTCTTTTACAAGGATTCAGGAGCGCTTTTACTCTTTTCTTTTCTCAAGGTGACATTGAGGCCTTCTAGGGAGGTTGTCATTCAAATTTTTCAGGGTCTGACCTCCATCCGGGGCGCCTTTTCCTTCCCTTGTCCTGTGCCCTTTCGGTTATCTCCTTCTTCCATTTTTCCGCTCCGCTGCTCCATTTTCCGATCCTCTGTGCTGCGGTAAACAATCTTCCATGTGAAGACAAAGCACATTGAGGTGCATCACAATTCAACATGGAGGTGGTAGAGGATAAGTCTATTGAGCTCATCAAGATCTTGAATAACAAGAATCTTTCATATCTACTCACTAAAATTCTCTCATCAAAACGTTTTGCCTTTCTTAGGAAGACACTAGGCATAGGGTAAGATAACATAAATTCCTCATCCTCTTATATTTTTTGTACATTTTTGCTTTATCACATTTTTTCTTGTTCTCTCCTCACTTGAGACACATTTGCATTTAAGTGGGAGATTATTACCAGTAGAGGTGCATGTGCCTATGCTGCCTTATATTTATTGTAATACACACCTTGACCACACACCTGTAAATTGCAGGTGGCAAGTACCCATCATTGTCACTTTATTCATTGTGCTCTCTTGCACTCTTACTCCACATCTTGTGTGTCTCTCTCTTGCTCCATCCTCTATAGCTCTTTCTTTTACTTGCATGCTTCCACTTGAGCTCAACCCTTTCAAAAATATAGGTTGAAGATCCTTGAATAAAGATGGATGGGGGAGATAATAGGTCCGCATAAGCAAGAGAAATTAATTCAGGGTGCCCTATATTATGTTGTGATAACATATAAATCATCATTAGCAAATTCTTATTGGTATAAATTATTATGAAAAAATATATTAAAAATAGCATTTAAAGAAGCTAGCTACACTTTAGACTAACTCCATGAGTCTATATTACCTCGAAGTAATAGTATAAGTCACATGGAACCTTATAAAATTAAAGAACACATAAGTGATCTTGAAAAAAATATTTGAAAATATATTTAATAACTTATTTGGGAGCATGTACATACATTTAAATAAAAAACACCTCATAGTGAAATGTTGCATTATTAGTATCATACATTAACACAAGACAACCAAATGCTTGAAAGAGAGAGGAACCATCTGTTACTTGCAACTTAAATACCTAGATTATTAATAAGAATCAAATGGCCCAATCCTACATCACAACCATCAACAATAGTCCCTAGTTGTTATCCATGTCACCCTTGAAAAAAAGTCTTTATCTTGTTTACTTGCATTACACAAACATCAGTTAGTTAAATCATAGAGAAAAGGTGATTGGTTACTATTCAAGTACAATAATAGTAGTACGTAGTTGGGACTTATTAGAGTGGCATGAGATGATCAAGAATGATATATTTGAGATACCAGAAAGCTAAGTAGGTGGTGTTTTTATATAACTCCATGCTTGGGGCGTAAATGAGTTGCAAAAAATTTGTGTGATGAAAAAATCCTACTGATATATGATAGCAAAATCATGATTATTGACACTAATTGTAGGGGAGAATTGTTTATCTATGAAATTAGTAGTAAAAGCACACTTGTTATTGCCTCTTAAATAGCCTTGTAGGCTAAAAAATAGGTTGTTTAGAGGCCCATAAATTAAAAACTATTGAGAACCTATTAGCATGAACTAGATGCACTAGTGGGGTAGGGAGAAAAGATGTTTTACAGCTATCATAGTTTGTATATTTACTTGCAAAGTTAGAGATCATACAACCTCCCTTTTTGTAGACATATTTGCATTGTGTCAACTAATAATGTGGAAAAATGTGCTTAGTAGCACACCATCTTGTGTTGCTATAGTAGCACAAGTAGTGGCAAAATAGCAAATTATCAAGAAAAATAGTAAAGTATTTAAATTCAATATCTATGAGTAATATTTCTACAACAAAATATTAAAGACCCTAGATCCCCCACAAAAGCAATTCAAAGTAATCTCCCACAACAAAAAAACTTTGGCCTAAGTGCTCCCCTCGTGTAACAACAATATCATCCCCCGCGTTGTGCATAAGGAACCGTGTGCTTGTAACCCGCAAGACACCGCAGGAACTCCCATTCAAGGGGAAAAGGGATAATCAATAATTGCAAATTTTTTTTATAAACTCCCTCTCCTTCTCCCGTTGCATGACGGGGAGAGAGGGAGTGTGTAGGAGTTATGGAGGGGCATGGGGGAGGGAAGCATGCGAATGCCACCTATGTGTCCCCCCGCCCCCCCCCCCCCCCCCAACCTTCACCTTATATAAACGCCCTTCCCAAGCTTGGGGGGCATCGTCTCGAGCTACCCGTCGTCAAACTGCCTTCACCGCCAAACTGTGCCACGCTGCCAGGTTACCGCCAACATCTTCCTCTCCCTCACACGATTCACCATCGTCATCCTCACTATCATCACTCCATTCATCATCACCATCACATCTTCTCACATCATCTCTGAACATCTAGAAGCTTGAGAAGCTTCTATTGAAGCTCCTCTAGACCAAGTTCACCCGCGGCTTCCAAGATTTTTAGTCCGTATCCTGCAAGGCCTAGTTCCTGTGCAGCAAAGGAGATCTCGTGTAGTAGTAACTTCGAAACTCCTAAGGGAGCCAAGGGAGAGTTTTCTGAGTGGAAATTTACTTCGTCAATGGCTCCTAAGCAAAAGTCGAGAGGAGCGCACATGGGAGCTTCCACCCAAAGTACGAGAGTGGACAGCGCCCCGATATTAAATGCCCGGGTTTCGAAACATATCCCCGCATGGAAAGGATGCATAAATCATGTCTTAATTCACATAGGGAAACTTAAATGCATTGGAAAATTTATATACTTGTTTCGATTTAAAAAGTTCAGCTGCATGACGAGGTACTTGCATTTGCTTGCACTTCCATGGTCAAAGGTAGTCGCATTTCTGAACATATGATGCATAAGTTAGAAGATGCAATTGTGCAAAGGCGTCCTTGTTGCATCACGCAAAGGATAGGGCATATAGCACACGATGCACTTATGTAATAAATACTTGGTTGTGACTCGTATATAGGACGACTGTAGAAGGTCATTTAATGATGACTAAATAGTTGCAATGAAAGGAAAAGGATTATGAACTTTGACAAAAAAAAAAAAAACATATAGTATGCAATTCGCATGCAAGGATAGTTACATTTTAGGTTGAGTTAAGTGATAAAGGAAGGATTAAATCAATGATGTATTCATTGGCATCTGGTCATGAAAGAATGATGCATCCATGCATAGAGTTCTTTTATCAAAATTTGTAATTGGGTAAGGATGCATCTTCATTAAAATACAAAAGCTTTGAATTCGATGCATAAACGTAGGGTTTATAAGAAATAGTTCTGAATGTCAATCAATATCGTATAGGGCAGGGAGAAGAAAGATCATTGTAGATAATATAGTTGCATAAGGGCAAAAAGGCCTATGGTCTTGAAATCGCATATTCGCATGGAATGATACATGCATCTTGCAGTTACTTTCATCTTTTAAGGAAAGTTTTTGCAAATTTTAGAGGGAAGTATTTGCATCCCTAAAGGAAGGATCATCCTTATTCGTAAGTTAGTTAGATCATTTATGTAAATCGCATGTAATTGAGTAACTCACATGAGATTCATAGAGGCGTGAATAGTTAGCGTAAGACGATCACCTCAATGTGCTAGGTTAGGTTAAGTTATGTTAAAATTCTGCTTAGTATTGCACTTAGGATGCCGATTTAATATTTTCCATCTTAAAAGTTCTACCCACATTCACGAAATGTTAGGATTATCTAAACGCCCATGTAAGAATGATCTAGGGTTCTCACCCTAAGGATCAGATGACCAAATGCTAGACTTTCGCAAGGATTTTAGGAACCCTAGGGCCAAATGATTTATCAGCCTAGTAGGATTAGGGTTTTGGATTGGGTCAATAGGACTCCCAAACCCTATATCTTGATCAAAGGTATTCTTGATCAAGAAATACCGTATGATGAGAGATATAATCCCACAAGTTAGGTACTGACACCTATCTCGTGCAACAAGCCTGCAAAGTCATATGCTCTTGCGTCTAAATCAAAAGTTAGTATTGCTACACCTTAGACCAGGGTTGGCGAGTTCTAGTTACAAATTAGATTCTCTATCAAATGAGTAGTTGCCCTACTACAACACTCCCTCTTGGGAATTGTTTTGTCAAGCTTAAGGTAGTGGTTAATTGCCAAGAAGCAAATTGACCAACCAAGTTAGGGCGACGCGGTTGTCCAGGATTTATTGACTATAATATAAGGAAAGCTAAGGTAATGACAATTTGGGTCAACAGGGTATAAACCCTAACCCAAGGAAAAAGGGTAAACAAGCAACTCAGCTTACTAAACCCTTGGGATCTTGCCAAGTTGCGAATGATCCAGGATCGAATGCTGTAAGTATTCGGGGAGAAGGAATCACACCTTAGTAGTTGGCCATACGAACGACTACTGGGATGCTCGTGATTGTACACTTAGGTGCACTATTTGTACTTCTTTGCTCAAGGAACTAATTCACGAAAAACAACTAATACTTTAGGTTAAAATCCTGGGGGGAGAGGCAGTTCCAGTTACCTTTGACTATCTGCCTAACCCTGTCCAAGGGGGTTGTTAGCCGCACTAGGTACGTGGACCGAACTCGCCGCGAGAGGTCTCTCCATGGGTATTGCTTGGAGCAGGAGGATGCTTGGGTGCCAAGGGAGGCTCTGGCCATAAATTCCTTGCCTCCGGATCCTGCACAAGGGGCCAACGTGACTCAAGATGGGATCTCGAGGCTCGTATACTAGTCAAGGGGCGAAACTTGGAGTAACGATCCCTAAGGATTGCTGGGATAGCCTTTGGGCAGGATATTTGATGTATTCCAAAGACTATGATTAATAAAGATCAAATGTTGAAAAAGGAACTTGCTTGACATTGTTTTTCTATGTCAATGCCTAAGTTACGTGAAGGAACCAATGTTTAATTGGTTAATTAAGGAAGCTATTTTTGCATGTCAAACTTAATGTGGTAGGTAATTAGATAACTAAGCAACCCGAGAAAAGTGCGGTGGACGTGACTCTGGGTCCGCCGTCCTATGGAAGGGTGGTCCCGATTAGTCGGGAACTTTTCTCGAAGGAATTGATAGCGAAGTAGCGATGATCTAGAATCAATAGAGTTAGAGTCCCGATTTATGTTGTTTTAGGGGAACCGAATGGGACTATGCCTTACGGGCAGAGAGGTCGAGCTTTGCATCCCTCTCGTTTCCCATTCTCCTTGAACCAAGTGTAGTATAAATCCGCTTCGACCTTGATGTTTCTGCGCAAAGTGGTTCGTCTGGGACTCGACGCTAGCTACTTCCTAGAAACTTGACTATTAGGAAAACCCTGATAGAGGTCATTCCTAAGTGGGAACGGCCAGATGCTTTCGCATCCCTCTCATTTCCCATTCTCCTTGAACCAAGTGTAGTATAAATCCGCTTTGACCCTGATGTTTCTGCGCAGAGTGGTTCGTCTGGGGCTCGACGCTAGCTACTTCCTAGAAACTTAACTATTAGGAAAACCTTGATACAGGTCAGTCCTAAGTGGGAACGGCCAGATGCTTCCGCTTTGTGGCAGACTCAAGAAGACCTTGATCGCAAACTCTGTGACATTCCTTGTGAGTGCCGAGAGACGCTTTCTAGACTCTCTTCTCGATGGGCTGCTAAGTTATGTCTTACAAGTGGATAGGGGGACACGTTGCAGTTGGTATCAGAGCGAACTAACGGGATCTAATATTTACAAGGGAACTTAATGGGGGAAAGTAGAGCAATGTTGCCATTAAGAAGATTTCCTTACTTACTTATGGATGCTGGGCTGCAAAGTCGCAAAGCATGGAATAAATTCTTGGTGTTCCAGGTTATGTTTATGACTGCAATGCTGCATGTTTCGGAGTATCGACAGAGGCTAAGCATGATGAATATTCTAGACCGCATTTACAATCCTTCACCCCTATACGTGGAACAGAGGTGGATGGGTGAATCAGGAATATATTACATAGCAGCCCACCGACTTGCGTATCTTCAGACCAACTTGAAGAGAATCAAGTGGATGGAGGATTTAAAGACCGTGAAGCTGTTCATCTTTTTTGAGGCTCCACAAACACAACCCTGCATGTCGACGGTCGGAAAGTCAAGCAGAACAAGTATGTGTACGAAGAAGTGACTCGAGTGATGCCTGCCAACAGAATCAAGGTGCTGGGACAATATGAGAAGAACGGATATCAAAGGAAGGGATACCCCAAGCTTCCTATGACCTATCAATTCCTTAAAATCCATGACCCCTCTCCATATTATTACTCAGTCCCCGTAGCCGAATGTAACACAATCCTATTTTCCCCAAACTAATGTGCCAATTAGCTTGTTCTACCTTTCCAAAATAAATGTACTCAAAAAGGCCTATGCCCACATGAATGAATAAGATTTTTATCATTGTCTGTCATGGCTATAAGTGTTGGTAAAGGAGTTAAGTGATTAGGTCACTTGGCTAAAAGCTGAACTAGGCATATTAGTGTAATGTGAGAAATTTTTAGTAAGTTTTTAACGTAAAGAATCTTATTGCCCAGGCGCAACCTCAAGTGCAGATTCCTAGTCCGACCCCTACACTAAGTACAACTATAATTTAAGAGAAGAATTTCCTTCTCAAACAAATCAAGCCACTTGAATTCAATGGTAAGGGAAGGACTGTCTAAACTGATGCCGAGCTCTGGATCGCCATGGAGGATTATTTTGAGGCAGTAGGAACTGTACCCACTAACCAAGCTATGCTCACCAAACTGAAGCTTACCGACAAAGCAAGACTTTGGTGGAAACAATGGTGCAGAGACCAAGGGATCTCGGAAGGGTCAGTTACTTTTGGGAGAAGCTTAAAAAAGTAGTGCGAGGGAGGTATCTACCATCTGCCTACCGCACACAGAAGATGAATAAATTCTATGAATTAAAGAAGCTTGGACTATCCCTGGATGCCTATTATTCAAAGTTTGTCTCTCTCTTAAAGTATGCGCCACAAATGGATATGACACAACACGTGTCAAAGTTTTGTGTTGGATTGAATCCACCCATAAACACCCGCTTGGAATCAATGCGCCCAACGAACCTAGAAGACACACTCATTAGAGCTGCAGCAATAATACAGGAGGTGCAAACCAAGCCAAGGAATAATAGGAATTTGCCTTATAAGGATCAGAATAAGGGAAGGTATAGGTCTCAGGCTAAGAGAGCGTAGGGCCAAAATTAGGGACAAAGGAAGAAAGCTAGGGCCAACGCTATCAGCAACTTCGTTCCCACACAAGGTAATGGCCGCAATCTTCGTTGCTTCCATTGCAACGAGCATGGTCACTTCAAAAGGCAGTGTTCCAAGCTTAGCAGAGCAAACACCAAGGGCCATTCCAAGGAGTCGTCCATGGCCAAGGAGTCACCATCAAGGCTAGAGGGAGAACCTCCAGTGTTGCCAACAAGGAGCTGGGTGATGAAGAAGATCCATCCATGGAAGCTGACATTGAGAGGGCAACGGTTCATGCTGCTCTTAACAAGAAAGGCCCGAATCGCCAATTCTCGGTGATTCAAACTCCATCAGATTATCAAGGTAAAAGCTTCAAAACCTTGATTGATTGTGGTAGTACACATTCCTTCATTTCACTAGTCTATGCAAAAAGGTTAGGAATAGCCACAATAGATGCACCTACTTTACTTGTGGAATTAGTAAATGGTCGTGAGGTCTCTTGTACCAAGAAAACTGCTAAGGTGAAATTCCTACTGGGTGGAAAGTCGACTTCCGTCAGATTCAGGGTAATGAACCTAGGTGTCCACGAATGTTTGCTTGGAATGGATTGGCTAATACCCAATGATGCCCACATTCACTGTGGAAAGGGCCAAGTCTCCTTTCGAAATTTTGAAGGGGAACTAGTCACAACTCAAGGAGAGGCTGGTAAGCCAAAAATTCAGCTAGCAAAAGCAACACGAATAATAAAAGGAGTTAGGAAGGGCCTACCTATCTATTTTATTAAACTAAATAAGCTGGATCAGAATCAGGAATCTAGGGAAGAACCTTCATGGTTAAAGGAATACGCAGACGTATTTCCTAAAGAGCTAACAGAACTTCCTCCTCAAAGGGAAGTCGATCACGAAATCAGATCACGAAATCAAGCTGGCGCCAGGAGTTGCACCAATCGCAAAGAGACCATATAGGATGTCCATCCCAGAAGCGATTGAGCTAAAGGAGAAACTCAAGCAATTGTTAGACCACGGCTACATCCGTCCTAGTAGCTCACCATAGGGAGCTCCAGTGCTGTTCCAGAAGAAGTAAGATGGAACGCTTCGGCTATGCATTGACTACAAAGGGTTGAATCAATCAACCATTAAAAACAAATACCCCATTCCAAGAATAGATGAACTTCTTAACCGTCTTCAAGGTGTGAAGATCTTCTCTGAGATAGATCTCAGGTCTGGATATTATCAGATAAGGATCAGGGAAGAAGATATCCCGAAGACCGCATTCAGCACAAGGTATGGACACTTTGAATTCCTAGTCATGTCATTCGGGCTGAGAAATGCTCCTGCTACCTTCAACAGGTTAATGCAGGATATCTTTAGGCCTTATCTTGATGACTTCCTACTCGTCTTCTTTGACAATACCCTAGTCTAATCCAAGCAAGAAAAAGATCATGAACCCCAGCTTTGCATTGTTCTTGAAACAATGAGAGCACACAAGCTTTATGCCAAGAAGAAGTGTGCATTTTTCAAGTGACAGATTGAATATCTAGGATTCATTGTATCAGCGGAAGGAATTTCAGTGGATCAGCCAAGGTCAAAGACGTTCTAGAATGGCCAACACCAACTTCTGTCAAAGAAATACGTAGTTTTCTTGGTTTGATAGGATGGTACAGGGTCTTTATAAAAAATTATGCTTTGATTGCAACGCCTCTGACTGATCTACTAAAGAAGCAAATATCAATTGTATGGTCACCTGCTGAACAGACCAGCTTTGACAAACTAAAGCAAAGCTTGGTATCAGCACCCATTCTGAAACTTCCTAATCTTAGTAAGGAGTTTGAAGTGATAATTGATGCTAGCGCACTTGCCTTAGGATGTGTGCTCATACAAGAAGGTCATCCCGTAGCATACTCTTCAAGGAAACTAAAGAGCGATGAAAGGAATTATGCTACCCATGATCTGGAGCTATTGGCTGTCATCCATGCTCTCAAAAATTTGGAGACACTACTTGCTGGGTAACAAATTCGCCTTAGTGACGGACCACAAGAGTCTTAAGTGGATTTTCACCCAGAATGAGCTCAATATGAGGCAACATTGATGGATTGAAGTACTGGAAGAATATGATTTTGAAATCAAATACCGGCCTGGAAAGGAGAATGTAGTTGCCGATGCACTCAGTCATCACAAGGCATTTCTAAATTCTCTGATTTTGCAAGATCCATCAACAGCAAGATCTCTAGCCACAAAGGTATCAATGCCAAACAACCCAATTCTTGAGCTAGCTAGAGAAGAGGCATGTCTTGACCCAACCTACCAGAAATTGCTAAGAGAGATCCCCATTAAAGATCAAGACCTGAAGCTAGAAACGAAGTATCAAGAATTCTCTATCAATAGTGGACTTGTCTACTTTAGGACAAGATTATGTATTCCGACAAGCCAATCTCTCAAGCAGAAGATAATTTGGGAAGCCCATGACTCCCCTTTCTCATGACATCCTGGCTATGCCAAGACCCTTAATGCGGTCAGGAAGAGCTATTATTGGGATAGGCTCAAAGGTGACGTTCTCAAATATGTCACGGAATGTTTGTCTTGTCAATGCATTAAGGCCGAACATGTCAAAATACCAAGGAAATTGCAACCACTTGACATTCCCCAAATGAAATGGAAATTCATTAGTATGGACTTTGTTGTTGGCCTGCCCCAAGTTCAGGGAGGATACAACTCCATTATGGTTGTGGTGGATATACTCACCAAGGTTGCACATCTTATCCCTGTTAAGACAAACTATAAGGCCTCAGACATCGCAAGGTTATTCATCTAGGAAATATTCAAACTACATGGGTTACCTAGGAGAATCATTAGTGATCGTGACTCCCTCTTCACATCACACTTCTAGAGGGCTATCTTCGAGGCCATTGGGACTCAAAACTGTTTCAGTACAGCTTACCATCCCCAAATCGATGGTCAAACGAAACGAGTCAACCAAATCATTGAAGATATGCTTAGGGCACACTACTGTCACGAACCCAAAAAGTGGATTCAATATTTGCCACTGGTTGAGTTTGCCTACAATGCTTCTTACCAACAAAGCATTTAGATGACCCCTTTCCAAGCACTGTATGGGCACGATTGTCGTATTCCTTTGAGCTTTTTGAATCCAACCTTGAGGGTTGAAGCTTCAAGGCAGATGCTGGAAGACATGGATGACCAAATCAAATCAATAAGACAAGACATCCAAGCCGCCAAGGACAGACAGAAGGCTTACGCGGACTTGAAACGGCAAGACAGATCCTTCGTTGAAGGTGATATGGTCTTCATTTGCGTACGTCCAAAGAAGAGTTCCCTATCGTTGGGTGAGTGCAAAAAGCTAAGTCCAAGGTATTGTGGACCCTACAAGATTCTCAAGTGCCTAGGGCCTAATGCTTACAGACTTCAACTCCCTGAAAACCTAAAAGTTCATAATGTATTCCATGTCAGCCTATTGAAAAAGTATGTGCCTAACCCTAGTCATGTGCTTGATGATCAACAAATTGTAATGCCCAGCCAAGGAGTCCTTGAGCTATGGCCTGACAGAATCCTAGATGTTAGGGACATGCATTTGAGATCCAGGACCTTGAGAGAATACCTCATCCAATGGAAAGATTACCCCGAAGAGGATGCCACCTGGATGGATGAAAGTACTCTCAACCAGCAATACCCCCAAATCTTCTCGAGATGAGGATATCTCGATTCCTCTAAGGGGAGGAGAATGTAATATTTCTACAACAAAATATTAAAGACCCTAGATCCCGTGCAAAAGCAATTCAAAGTAATCTCCCGCAACAAAAAAACTTTGGCCTAAGTGCTCCCCTCGTGTAACAACAATATCATCCCCCGTGTTGTGTATAAGGAACCGTGTACTTGTAACCTGCAAGACACCGCAGGAACTCCCCTTCAAGGGGAAAAGGGGTAATCAATAATTGCAATTATTTTTATAAACTCCCTCTCCTTCTCCCGTTGCATGGTGGGGAGAGAGGGAGTGTGTAGGAGTTATGGAGGGGCATGGGGGAGGGAAGCATGCGACTGCCACCTATGTGGCCACCCCCCCCCCCCCCAACCTTCACCTTATATAAACCCCCCTCCCAAGCTTGGGGGGCATTGTTTGGAGCTGCCCGCCATCTGCCTACGCCGCCAAACTGCGCCACGTCGCCAGGCTGCTGCCATCATCACCTGGCTACCGCCACCATCACCAACATCTTCCTCTCCCTCACACGATTCATCATCATCATCCTCACCATCATCACTGAATTTGTCATCACCATCACGCCTTCTCACATCATCTCTGAACATCTAGAAGCTTGAGAAGCTTCTATTGAAGCTCCTCTAGACCAAGTTCACCTACGGCTTTCGGGATTTTTAGTCCGTGTCCTGCAAGGCCTATTTCCTATGCAGCGAAGGAGATCTTGGGCAGTAGTAACTTTGGAACTCGTAAGAGAGCCAAGGGAGAGTTTGCTGAGTCGAAATTTACTTCGTCAAAGGCTCCTAAGCAAAAGTCGAGAGGAGCGCACGCGGGAGCTTCCACCCAAAGTACGAGAGTGGACAACGCCCCGATATTAAATGCCCAGGTTCTGAAAAATATCCCCGCATGGAAAGGATGCAGAAAGCATGTTTTAATTCACATAGGAAAACTTAAATGCATTGGAAAATTTATATACTTGTTTCGATTTAAAAAGTTCAATTGCATGACAAGGTACTTGCATTTGCTTGCACTTCCATGGTCAAGGGTAGTCGCATTTCTGAACATATGATGCATAAGTTAGAAGATGCAATTGTGCAAAGGAATCCTTATTGCATCACGCAACGGAGAGGGCATATAGCACAGGATGCACTTATGTAATAAATACTTGGTTGTGACTCGTATATAGGACTATTGTAGAAGGTCATTTAATGATGACTAAATAATTGTAATGAAAGGAAAAGGATTATGAACTTTGACAAAAAAAAAACATATAGTATGCAATTCACATGCAAGGATAGTTACATTTTAGGTTGAGTTAAGTGATAAAGGAAGGATTAAATCAATGATGTATTCATTGGCATCTGGTCATGAAAGAATGATGCATCCATGCATAGAGTTCTTTTATCAAAATTTGTAACTGGGTAAGGATGCATCTTCGTTAAAATACAAAAACTTTGATTTCGATGCATAAACGTAGGGTTTATAAGAAATAGTTCTGAATGTCAATCAATATCGTATAGGGCAGGGAGAAGAAAGATCATTGTAGATCCTATAATTACATAAATGAAAAAGGCCTATGGTCTTGAAATCGCATATTCGCATGGAATGATACATGCATCTTGCAGTTACTTTCATCTTTTAAGGAAAGTTTTTGCAAATTTTAGAGGGAAGTATTTGCATCCCTAAAGGAAGGATCATCTTTATTCTTAAGTTAGTTAGATCAATTATGTAAATCGCATGTAATTGAGTAACTCACATGAGATTCATAAAGGCGTGAATAGTTAGCGTAAGACGATCACCTCAATGTGCTAGGTCAGGTTAAGTTATGTTAAAATTCTCCTTAGTATCGCACTTAGGATGCCGATTTAATATTTTCGATCTTAAAAGTTCTATCCACATTCACGAAATGTTAGGATTATCTAAACGCCTATGTAAGAATGATCTAGGGTTCTCACCCTAAGGATCAGATGACCAAATGCTAGATTTTCACAAGGATTTTAGGGACCCTAGGGCCAAATCATTTATCAGCCTAGTAGGATTAGGGTTTTGGATTGGGTCAATAGGACTCCCAAACCCTATATCTTGATCAAAGGTATTCTTGATCAAGAAATACCGTATGATGAGAGATATAATCCCACAAGTTAGGTACTGACACCTATCTCATACAACAAGCCTGAAAAGTCATATGCTTTTGCATCTAAATCACAACTTAGTACTGCTACACCTTAGACCAGGGTTGGCGAGTTCTAGTTACAAATTAGATTCTCTATGAAATGAGTAGTTGCCCTACTACAACACCCCCTCTTGGGAATTGTTTTGTCAAGCTTAGGGCTGTGGTTAATTGCCGAGAAGCAAATTGACCAACCAAGTTAGGGCGACGGGGTTGTCTAGGATTTATTGACTATAATATAAGGAAAGCTAAGGTAATGACAATTTGGGTCAATAGGGTATAAACCCTAACCCAAGGAAAAAGGGTAAACAAGCAACTCAGTTTACTAAACCCTTGGCATCTTGCCAAGTCGCAAATGATCCAGGATCGAATGCTGGAAGTATTCAGAGAGAAGGAATCACACCTTAGTAGTTGGCCATACGAACGACCACTGGAATGCTCGTGATTGAACACTTAGGTGCACTATTTGTACTTCTTTGCTCAAGGAACTAATTCAGGAAAAACAACTAATGCTTCAGGTTAAAAGCTTGGAGGGAGAGGCAATTCCAGTTACCTCTGACTGTCTGCTTAACCCTGTGCAAGGGGGTTGTTAGCCGCACCGGGTACATGGACTGAACCCCCATGAGAGGTCTCTCCGTGGGTACTACTTGGAGCAGGAGGACGCTTGGGTGCCAGGGGAGGCTCTGGCCGTAAATTCCTTGCCTCCGGATCCTGCACAAGAGGCCGATGTGATTGGAGATGGGATCTCCAGGCCCGTATACTAGTCAACGGGCGGAACTTGGGGTAACAATCCCTGAGGATTGCTGGGATAGCCTTCGGGCAGGATATTTGATGTATTCCAAAGACTATGATTAATAAAGATCAAATGTTGAAAAAGGAACTTGCTTGACATTATTTTTCTATGTCAGTGCCTAAGTTACGTGAAGGAACCAATGTTTAATTGGTTAATTAAGGAAGCTATTTTTGCATGTCAAACTTAATGTGGTAGGTAATTAGATAACTAAGCAACCTAAGGAAAGTGCGGTGGACGTGACTCTAGGTCCGTCCTACGGAAGGTGGTCCCGATTAGCTGGGAACTTTTCTCAAAGGAATTGATAGCGAAGTAGTGATGACCTAGAATCAATAGAGTTAGAGTCTCGATTTATGCTGTTTTAGGGGAACCGAATGGGACTATGCCTTACGAGCAGAGAGGTCGAGCTTCGCATCCCTCTCATTTCCCATTCTCCTTGAACGAAGTGCAGTATAAATCCTCTTCGACCCTGATGTTTTTGAGCAAAGTGGTTTGTCTGGGGCTCGATGCTAGCTACTTCCTAAAAACTTGACTATTAGGAAAACCCTGATACAGGTCGGTCCTAAGTGGGAACGACTAGATGTTTTCGCTTCATAGCAGACTCGGGAAGACCTTGATCGCAAACCCCGTGACATTCCTTGTGAGTGCCAGGCGGCGCTTTCTAGACTCTCTTCTCGATGGGCTGGTAAGTCGTGTCCTACAAGTGGATAGGGGGACACATTACACTATGCATAATTGACATTTTACATATGCATACGTTGTAATTACTATGACAAATGCACCTCATGATAAGTATATAATGATTAGTAACTACAACATTAGTGTTTGATTAATTCATAATTAATTATGAAACATGTACATCATTTAAAATAATAATAATCATCGTGCTTTAATGCCAATTTGATCTTTGCCACAACCAATATCTCATTATTTGCAAAGCCTTTGTACAAGGATCCGAATGTGTGCATAGTCATATTTAGTAAAATTGTTAAAATTTTCTATGGGTCCAATTTGAGAAATAATTACTTTCTAAGCCCGAGAAAATAATCTATAGCTAGAATGATGTATAGGTCATTTGCTTTTAAAAGGAAGCTTATATGTTTTATTATATGTTTAGAATATTAGTGCGTTAGGAGAGCATAATAGGGCCATATTCAAGACATTGTTAGAGAAGGATATAAAATGGTTAGTATTGAAGAAGTAGAAGGTGTTGTATAAAAATTTAAAATGTGATGGAAATTTCAGGTAAATTGTGAACAAAGAGAGACGTGATTGTATAAAAAAATTTGTAGGATTAGGAACATTGACTAGGAAACACCATGCTAGAGAATTTGGAAAATTTCCAAGTCCCAATTTCAAATAAGTAATAAATATTTGACCACGTGTCTAAATCTTGATCCATATTTAAAAGTGGGACTTGGGAACGTAGCTTGTGTAGCATTTAGGCTATGTTGACTTGATTTTTTGGCTCATTTTTGTTGTTCTTGAAGAGTGAATAGTTGATTTTTCATTGATTTTGTATGTTTATTAATTGTTTTGTTTGAGATGGTTTTGGATAAGGTTGATTACGTTTTAGAAGCTCGTGATAGTTTTTAGAGGAGATATGATGTCCTGACATGTCCTGATGTTGTTTTATTGGTTCTGTTGAGCTTCTGTTTTGTTCTGATTTCTTTTTGTATGAGAGGTTGGAATAATGAATAATGATTTGAAGAGTATTTGGAAGCTTATTGAATGATTCTTGATGGTTTTGAATGGCTTTAGTTGAGCTAAATTATTTCTGATGACTTTATTTAACCCTCTATTGAGCTTTTGTAGAGCCTCTATCTCTGTTCTGTTTTTGTTCTTTATGCATTTGTAGGTGTTTTGTGGGATGAATGTGTAGCTTGGGGAAGTTTTCTAGCCTTGGAAAGAGATGAATACAAGTTTAAAATAGCTCAAAGAAATGAAAAAAGTAGCTACTAAAGGCTCAAGTAAAGACTGAAGTGACAGTGACACTATTGAGCTATAAAAGGCCATTAAAGTGGCTCTACTAACCTTTCATATCAAACATACCTCTTGAGAGAGGTATCCATGACCAAAGAGGGGTTATAAATTATGATTCTTCATTATTCCAATGTACTATTGAGAGAGAGAGAGAGAGAGAGAGAGAGAGAGAGAGAGAGAGAGAGAGAGAGAGAGAGAGAGAGAGAGAGAGAGAGAGAGTGTGTGTGTGTGTGTGTGTGTGTGTGTGTGTGCACGCGTGTGAGAGAGAGATAGCCAACTTTCTATGAGAAACATTGTATCTACATGAGAGAGACTATGAAGACTATAAAACTATTGAAGATGAATACTATGTGATGATTCCCATTAAAAATGGAGCATTCCTTTGTATTCTCTTTTTCTTTTGGAAGAATATGAAGAATGTGTTGAAGTTTTATTGTGATAAATCTGTGGAAGAATTATTATATGATGTTGTGTGAAGATTTCAAAAGATTGTTCTTTTTCTTCTTATGGTTGATTAAAATATGAAGAACATGCTTGTCGATGATAAATATATATTTTCTTGCAGTAGATTTCCCATTTTCTTGGTGTTCTTCTTGGGGCTCCATGTTTTTGGTGCGTAACCAGGGAATATTGCCATCAATAAGTATCAAAAGGGGCTAAAAATGAAGGAAATGGTATTGTTGAGAGGAGAAGATTTCAATGGATGCTTGTAAAGTTCCTTCTACCATTGAAGAATTGAAAATTCTCATTTTCAAAGCCACTTTCTACAAGAAATTTACCCCACAATGGCAGAAACATATTATCATCTTGATGCATGCCCTATATGTGGTGGACTATTTCCTATCCCTGCTGAAGTAAGAGACGTGCATCTTGGTGGCAAGTGGCTTTGGGAGCAAAAAAAAGAGCAAAAACAAAGAGAATGACCATCCATGGGAGATTTGGCTTTCATTAATGAGTTTTTAGACATCATCATGGGAGATTGTGAAAAAGCTTCAGGAATTGTGGTCAGTTGAAGTTCACAAGAACAAGGAAAAGAGTTGAAATTTGTTTATGGATGCTCAATAGTAAGATACATAGGATGCTTGTGCAATGACAACCTTCTATTTGTCCAATTAGCAACCCATTGGAAACTAGTAGATAGTGTGTTCTTCACAACATACACTATTGAAACCATCAGAAGATGGCATTACTATAATGATGGTACCACAATGATCCTCAGAGGAATGAGTTTCGATACCATTAGAACTGAATATCTTTCCCTCTGTAGTGGAATGAAAGATGAATTCAGAGACGTTGAAAAAAAGGAAGTAGAAGAAATGTTGGCAAGAGAGTCCTCCAGAGACCAAGACCCTTCTGATTGTGTTTTATTGAGGCCATACAAATTGGGTGGAGTTAACTTCCTGATGAATGACACAATCAAGAGGAAAGCACTAGAACGAGTCCAAAGGTACATGAGAAGTGAGAAGACAAGAATCAAAGTTGAGAATAAGCTCGCAGCAGAAGCCTCCTTTGACACCCTTGTAAGCACTCTTTATAGAAGTCCCCATGTTGACTCAAGGTCCCCTTTTTAGTCAAATCCATCTTGGAAATATTGATGACAAGACAAAAAATATAGTCACGTTACCCATCTTTAAGGGAGAATACAATGAAGACCTTGATCTTCATGTAGTTGAGTTCATGGTAGCATGTGTAGCCAACAATGCAAGAATCCTCGAGCATTGGTTGGGGAATATCAAAGGCACAACATTTCAATGGTATGATAAACTAGCAACATTAACTTTTGGCACATGGGATGAACTAAAGTTGGCCTTCCTCACTAGATTCAGGCACAAAGTTTTTGAAGAGCGGATGGGAGAGAAGTTTATGAATCTAAGTTTGTCCTCTAATGAATAGGTGGAAGCAAATGTCTCTAGAATGGAATCCATACCGAAGAGATGGATCAATCATCACTTGAATGAAGACATCCAGAATGAAGTTTCTCTTAAAGGCCTACAACCACAAGTTTGTAAGTTTATGGAGCTAAGAAAACTAGTTAACCTGCAAGCTGGAGTGGAAGATTCAAGACTGTATAATGAAGTTGAAGCAAGGTTGTTGATGACCTCAGGAAAAGAAGACTTACCTCCTCCCATGCTAGGAATGGTATACTCGCCAAATGCAGCCCCAAGGACTATTCTCTACTCCTACTGGAGCCCCAAGAGGAACACCAAGGAAAAGGGAATTCTCTTGCAAGAAAATCTATCTTATAACATCAACAAGCTTGTTTATTATGTTTCATATGATCACAATGAAGAAAAGAACACCAGGCACAACAAATCCTCATGCAGCATCATGTAGATCTCCCACGGATTTGATAGAATCAACCATATTCTTCAATATCTTCACAAAATCCATCAATAGAACAAAGAAAGCAAAGGAATACACCATCTTTGAATGGAAATACATCACATAGTATTCATCTTCAATATCTTCATAGTCTTCTCTCTCAATCTCTCATATACAATCACTCTGTTTCAGTAGAATTGGCTATCTCTGACTCTCTCTCTCTCTCTCTCTCCATCAATAATACATCATATCCTCACTAAAATCTCCCTAAATAACTCTCAATAATCCTTCTTAGGTCATGGATACCCCTCCCAAGAGGTATGTCTGATATGAAGAGTCACCAGAGCCACTACAGTGTCCTTTCATAGCTCATTACTGTCACTTCACTCTAGTCTTCACTTGAGTCTTTAGCAGCTACTTCTTTCAGCTCTTTTGCACTTGTATTCACCTCTTTCCAAGGCTAGAAAACTTTCCCAAGCTACACTCTCATCCATCAGAACACATACAGAAGCATACAGAACAGTCATCACAGAACGGTACCAGAACAGCTATAGTATAGAACAGAACAGAACAGAGATAGAGGCTCTACAGAAGACCTACAGAAGGTCATCAAAACCACATAACTCATACTCAAACCATTCCAAACTCTCACAAACTATTCAATAAACTTTCACAAGATCTCAATCTTCATCAATCAATACTCCATCCCTCCTTATACAGAAGACAATCAGAACAAAACAGAACAAAACAGAAGCTATACTGAAGGTATATAGAACCAATCAGAACCTATCAGAACATCACAGAACCACTAATAAACATCATGAACTTCCAAAACACAAGCAATATCATCCAAAATACTCTCAAACCACTTCCAAACCAATCAATCATCTCATAAAATCAACCATTCAGCTCTCAAAAACAACAAAAAACAGCCAAAAAACAAGTCATTTCAACACTCAACATATCCCCACACTTAAGAAGGAAGCGTCCTCGCGACCCAGGAAAAAGGGAATACAAGTTCAGGTAAAAGCTCAACTTTAATCTTCAATAGCTCTTTAAAAACAATCCATCCAACCATGACCTCAACTTATCACTATCTGATATAAAAATACAACGAAAGGAAAACCCTTTATACATTAACACTTCTTATCAAATTGAAAATCACAACAAACATGTAAAGGATATAAGAGTTTTCTTCTTCTTCATCAGCATCAGCATCTTCAACTCTCCAACCACGACCCCATCACCACAATTCTCCAAAATGTAGCTCACACAGGAAATCCACTCCAATAGGAAACCACCACATTCGTTTTACATAAATGAACTCATAACACAAACACTACACACAACATAACCATCTGAATGACTCCTCCAAAAAGAGAGATTTTCATTAAAAAGAATCCACCATACATTGGAAAGGTATCAATGAAGATGATCCCTCTTGAAAGATTGATGTTGTCGGAAACGATCCATAGACAAGGATTCATCTACAAAGGTTTTGGGAGGATTTTGAAAAAACTGAAGACAGCACATCCTTTCCAACAGGACCAGGTATCTGCTAGGCAAACAAAGGGCATGAAAATACAATATATCTAGCTGCTGGGAATCAATGCTCACATTAACATTCATGCACAACTTTGTAATAGGCTTGGAATCATTATGAGAGTGCCTATGCATATACGCCAAGTACCAAGCAAAGTGAGCAGTTAATCTCACTGAAGGATCTGCAGGCTGTGAATACTGCTGAGCAAAATGAATATAGTTCTGATAAGCTTGACTGGCAGCTGTCCATTCTCCTGGAATTACTGGCCAATTGATCTGAGGTCCTGTAAGGGAATCATTCGAACTCCATCCCCTTCTTTTAGAAATCTGATGATCAAACCCGTCATAGTCACTAACCAACTGAGGTGGTTGAGATATAGAAGTATTAGGAGAGGGAAGTGGAATAAGGAAAAGTGGATGAAGTGAAGCGTAGGCAAAATCATAAAAGGAAGAATGATTTAAAGAAGGAGTGGCAGAAAGTTGGAGGGAATCACTAAGGAAGAGTGTTAACTGATAAATAGGAAATGTGGAGGGTACATGAATGGATGGAGAAGGACAGGGTGGAGAAGGGAAAAATACTCTATCCTCAATAAAGGAACAGTATGTAAAAATGGGAATTTGAGGGAAAGATGAAGGTTGGAAAAGAAGGGGTAAAATAGTGGTGGAATTAGATTGACAAAGGGAAAGATATAGATCATATCGGTGAGCCATTTGTTGGTAATATAGGAGGGTAGGAACAGAAGGTCCTAAGAGAGATCGTCTATGATAGGCATCAAAGAAGGTAGAATCAAACGGATTATGTTTTGAAAGATAAGCTAAGAGATCCATCCTCAGTTGATTAGTACTCTAGGCATAGGTAGGAGCTGTGTTTTGTCTTTGATTCAAAACCACAGAATCAATCATGGGATGCCAGGAATTATCATGACAATCAGCCACTTTGGAGGAGTAACTCTGGAACATGTCAGCTATGCGCAACTCCAAATGGTTGACATACAAAACAGCTTGTAGAACCACATCTCCCACATACCATGCCATATCCACCTCATCTGGAATTAACAAGTCTCCTCGTAGATACATGTAGGATATCAACATGGTATTTGGCGTGACAGAATCTTCAAACACCATTGTGACTACCTTTGTCAACAACTCAGCAGACCAAGCCCCACTCCATCCATCCTCTGGAATAGGTAAATCCATCGTGGAAAGCTTCATGTAGAAGACCAACTTCTGTAATTGGTAGTGGACAAAGAAAGAATGGTTTGGTGGAACATATTCCTGAAACTGCTCAAATGTAGACCATAACAAGTCCATTCTGGACTGCAATCTTTCCACTTTATCTTGGAATAGAGGACACAAGGTAGCCTGTCTTTGAAGAGCAGCCAAGTCCTACTGTGAAAGAGAAGGAATCAAGGGAACATTAGGACTTGGAGGAACAGACCGTGACTTGGCCAGTTGATCTTGCAACTGCTTGATTTGGGAGGCTTGGGATTCCACTGTGTCATTAGCAGTCTATAAGGCTGAAAGTTTGTCATCTAAGAGAGTTTGGAACTCCTGCGCTTATCTGGACATCCTCTCCTTCTCCTCTGAAAGGCTAGTAACCTCTGATTGAGCCTCTAGTAACTGGATCTTCAAAGAAGAGATCTCATCGCTTTGGGTGGCAACCAGTTGGGTTTGTTGTTCCATCTGCTTAAACAAATCTGCTAGGGTATCCTTAACAGAAGCTAACTCGGATATTGCCTTATGCAATTGGTCCTTAGACTGCATGAGTTCTTCATAAAAGGACGCGTACAGCTGTTGAACACAGGCTGTCATTGACAATTCAATGAAACTGTGAATATCTTTACAGAGGAAAGGAATTGCATCTCCTGAGACTAGACTGTTCAGTGAGGGAACTGATATGTCTAATGAACCTTCTCGATGTGCTCTGAACAGGTTATTACAAGTGAGATACCCAGGGAGATCACTGCCAGAGGTAGCAAGAATGGGCACTGAAGGAAGTACTGAAGGAGCTTTATCCGCTACCCGCTTCAAGCGTTTGCGCTGTATGACCAGGGGAGGTGGAGAATCATCATCCTCTATGTCAATGGGTTCTGACTCATCAGAAGGTGGAGGAGGAGGGACTGGATCTGATGGAGGAGGTGGAGACACACTCTTCTGTAAACCTGAATAGGTTAAGAAGGCAGACAAGTATGATCCATATGTGACATTGGTAACATTACCCCTGGTGACTTTGACGAAATGTTGATCCATTTTAGTGAGGAGGTAAGTGCTCCAATCAATAGCAACTCCTTTCAACACCATCCTGGAAGCTGTGAAAAGCTCTTTGGACAAGTACTGGGATGGCGTTTTGGCAGGCATAAACCTGTCGTGGAGAAATTGACAGACCATCTTCCATACGGGATCAGTGATCATGGAAAAGAAAACTCCTGAAGAGTTCATCACCTTCTTAACATCCATCATTTCCCTTGTCTGCTTTTGCAACAACTTCAGAATCTCCTCATTAGAGAAAAGCTGACGAGTGGTAACAAAAGGTTCACCTTTGGAGGGAAGAGACAGAGCCTTCCCTAAGCCTCAAGGTGTCAAAGTCATAGAAATTCCCTGGACTAGTCCTGTCTTCTTGCTGTAGGAGGCCAGAAACTCATCACACAACGATGGATCCTCTGGAAGCAATGGAAAGGAGGTAGCCACAAAAGCAGCAAGACCCGCCTTCGTGAGAGGCTCAAAAGTGAGTAGGGAAGAGTAATCCCTACTAACTAATGGGACGTACTGGACAGGAGGAGCGTGAGAAGGCGCCATTCAGATGGTTACACACACACACCACAAACACAGACAATCAAGGAGAATGCCTGCAAAGCAACATAAAAAAAACCAAGGATAAGAGAACAACCAAAACAATAAAACGTGACTCGACCAACTAACCCCAAGCAATCCACAGCCTAGAAAAAATTCAACGAAATGTTTATTTTAATAAATTATTAAGAATGGGTGAATTTTTATTAAGTGATAAACCTTAGCAAGAAAACGGCGGTTCCTTCTTATAAATTTAATTACCAATTATTAGGTTAAAACGGTGCTTTAATTCGAATCCCGGACTTCGATACCGAGACTGGGTCTCTAAATGCAAGTTCATTGATTACAAATTAAGGTGATGTGGAGTGCTTTTTTGCCAGCGCGTGCTCTTGTGACGGCTGGTTCATTTTAATTAAAAATTATTAAAGTGCCTCTTTAGCGCACGTAGCGCGTGCTAAGTGAACGACGGGTTTATTTTAATTTAAAAAATAATATGGTGTATTTAGTGCGAATGCGCGTGCCATGGTGGTAGTTAGGTTTTATTTATGTTAATTATTGGTTTGTTTGTTTGTGTGTTTTTTTTTTTCCGTGGTTGATTTTTATTTTGTATATTAACCGTGGGTTGTGGGGTAGCTGAAAAAATAACAATTAAAAAGGAAAATACCTGGTAGTGGGTGTATGGAAATGCAAAGAATGCGCTCTCCTCAACCCAAAAATATCTGGATTTTTTTATAGATGTTTAGTTAGGGAGTTGGATGAAAAGGGTTTTTTTTGTTATTTTTTTAATGTTCAAGGAATTTAGATGTGAAAGGAAAGATTATGACAGCTGAGAAAAATATGCCAAAAAGAATGAAAAATGTTAATGGAAGTGTTAGGACTTTTCCTGAAATTAATTTGGAATTTTTAAGCATTTTTTATGAATTTTTATCATATTTTTGGGTATTTTGAAAGATTTTGGAATTTTAAAATGGGCAAATATATATATATTTTAAAATTTACAAGTTTAAAAAAATATGGCCATAGGTTGCAGAAATAAGAGGAAAATTTTCTAGATTTTTTTGTAATTTTTTCAAAATTTAAAGTGTTATTTAATGATTTATTTTGTATTTTTCAATGTTTTTGTTTTTTTTAAATTAAAAAATTGTAAAAGGGTTGGCGGGTATGTGAATTAAAAATCTGGGAAAATACCCAGCAATAGGCTGCATGGCAGCTGCGTGTCAGTAACCAACGATCAAAGTCCCGCAGCCGCGCACGAACAACCGCACGATCAACCACAAACTCCCACGCGCGCGTACACACCAGTGTGCGTGTTGAAGGACGGAAAAGGGTAGTTGTGCGGGTAGGGGGAACAACGGCTGAGGAAGGCAAACGGTGGGTTCGGCTGGTGGGGTTGTTGCGTGGGAACAGGGGTTTGGGAAGGGGTACAGCGGAGGTGGGTGTGTGCAAAGGTGGGGGGAAAGAGGGCCTGGTTAGTGGTGGTGGGTGTGCGTGTGGGGATGGGGTGTGAAGGGGGATGAGTGGAGTGGGGGAGGTTGTGGGTGCTGGGGGAAGGAACAGGGATTAGGGGAGGGGATGGGGTTATGTGTGTGCTAGGGGAAGGGTATGGGGGTGGTGGGAAGGGGGTTTAGTGGGGGGGTTAATGGGTATGGTGGAAAGGGGGTTTAGTGGGGGGGTTAATAGGTATGGGGGGAAGGGGGTTTAGTGGGGGGGTTAATGGGTATGGTGGGAAGGGGGTTTGGTGGGGGGGTTAATGGGTATGGTGGGAAGAAAGGGGGGACCACGTGGCGGGCAGGAGCGCAAGGCGTGATGGCGACCGTGGCGGCAGGAGCGCAGGGCGTGATGGCGACCGTGGCGGGCAGCCACGTCAGCGGCGGCACTGGACGGCAACGAGGGCAAATGGCAGGGCATGAGGCCTGTAAGGCGGCCGCTCGAGCAGAGCACCAGGAGGTGGCCAGGCGCTGCAATGGCCGTAGGCGGGCGACTCCGACGGAGAGGCGGCGGCTGCGATGGGCAGGACGGCTGACGAAGGAGGCGCGGGCGACGGCTGGTGAAGGAGGCGCGGGCGGCCGACGACTGGCAGGGGCTGCTGGCCACAAGGCAAGGAGGCGGCCGCTGCGAGGCTGGCCGGGGAGGGAGGACAAGGCAGGGAGGGAGAGGAAGGAGGGGAAGGAGAGGGGAGGAAGTAGGAGAGAAGGAGGAAAGAAGGAATGGCGGGGAGGAAGAAGGGAGAAGAAGGAAGAGAAGAGGAAGGGAAAGAGAGGGGAAGAGGAGGAGGTGGAGAAGAATAGGGAGGGAAGAAGAAAAGAAAGAGAGGGAGGTGGAGTTGGAGGGAGGTGGGGGAGTGGAGATGAAGGTAGGGAGGGTGGAGATGGAGGCACGAGCAGGAACAGCGGGAGAGGGAGAGAGGGGAGGGGAGGCAGTTAGGATTGGGGAGGGCTCGGGGAGAGAGAAGGACATGGGGGGGTGGAAAGGGATATGGGCGGGGTCCATAGGGGGGGTGCCCAAAGGGTGGGAAGGGGGGTAGGGTAGGAAGATGGGCAGGGGCCCAAAGGGGGAAAATGGGCGGGGGGTCCCATAAAGGAGAGGCGTACCCCCCGGTCCCGCGCGTGTGCGCGGGGCGGGGTAAAAACATTTGCCGTGACAGGAGTGAAAGGGCTCCCGGATACGGGGACGAGGCACGCGGATGCAACCGGGGCGCGTTAAAACGCGTAAAATTGAAAAAGGGCGCGTTCACGCGCGGGACGGGTGCGGAAAAACACATAAACATAAAGAAAAATTAATAACTTCCAATCCGGACGTCAAAACGAAATGGTGTAAAAACAAAAACTGGACAGGACGGCAAGGGGAAGATAGGGAAAATATGTGACGGAGGTTCCGGGAGGGGTAAAGGGCGATCACGTGCAAAAATCACAAAAAACGGACAAAAAACGCAATTAAAAATTAACATCAAAAGATCCGCGAATCGGAACGAGGTACAAGAAAAAGAAAAACTGTGCAGAAAGAAGTGCCCGACAATCCTATCACATCCAAACATAGTTCTGACTGAGATAAGACGCGTTCACGTGGGAAAAACCCAAAAAACAAACCTGAAAATGGGATCGAAAATTAATATTGGACGAACCGTTCGCCGGAATGACATGCAATAAGAAGGAAAAATCTCCATAGGAAGGAGTGGCACAGGGTTGTTGCATTAAACCGCAGTTCCGATGGAAGTAGGAGGGGTTCATATGCAAAAGACACCAAAAATACGCCCGAAAACTCATTTAAAAATTAATAATAAAAAATCTAGAAGGTGAAAGAGGGGGGAGGAAAAAGGAAAAAGGTGGGGGAAGGCATGGGAGACATGGCTGTCAAATCAAATTGGAATTCCGATGCAAACAGGGCAGGTTCACATGGAAAAATGTCAAAAAGACGCACGAAAAAGTCTTAAAAAACCAAAAAATTAATATTGGACAAACCGTGCATCAGAATGACTCGGAGTAAAAAGGAAAAATATCAGAGGAAAAGTGCTTGTCACGGCTATGATGTCAGATTACGGTTCTGAAGCAAGCAAAGCGCGTTCACATGGAAAAATCAGCTAATTTGTATAAAATACTTCAAAAATTAATAACTCGAAAGCCGTGCACCAGAACAAGGGTAGATAAAAAGGAAAAATGGTCAGTTCAAAGGGAGGAATAGGGCTACAAGGTTGGATTTGGACTTCGGTGAACGTAGGGTGCGTTCACATGGCAGGACCTCAAAATCAGGGAATGAAGGAAAACTGCAAGGGAATAGCTCCAAGGGTAGGTGGAACATGAACGGTCAGGTGGGAAGGGACCCCATTAGGGTAACAGCGAGGCATGGCATAGATGCATTAGCAGGTTAAGGCATATACAGAAGGGTATGCAATATAAACGCGTAGGGATGCGTCCCCATACTTAAGACCTTAACAGATAGGGTTAACTGAGCAACAGGGACCTAGGACCATGCCACAGACCATCCACTAACGTCCCCACACTTAGAACATGAATGTCACTGAGAAACATAAGTTGTAGGGTTAGAAAAACTTGGCCCATTTTGTCAAGAATCAAGGTTGATTGTCAATGGCACGTCCTGTGTCGTTGTCGGCTACTGGAGGTACCAAGGCATCTTCACAACGCACATCCGTCATGGCAGGGACCACGCGGCAGTTCCTAGGGAGGTAGCTGATGGAAGGAATCATAGGAAATTCGATGTTGAAGGATATTGCACTCAACTCACAGTCACTCAAATGGAATGAAAGAACAGTCACTCACCCCATGACTAATATCACTAGAGGAAAAATGATTAAAACCCATATCTCGTACCCGGTTTAGGAATCGACAGGGGAATGGTGCAGAAGGAGTATGCCAGAGTGCACAGTTGATGGTGCATTAGTGCGTCGAACCCGTTTGGCATTAAGTGCAAGGAGGAAGGCAAGGGAGCCTTACAGTGTAGTGTACAGAACAGGGTGACGTGTCCTGTGTTGACGGCAAACACCCATCCCGTGGATGCATAGGGAAACGAGAACATACCTGACTCCAAGTGTCGTAACGCCCCTCAATCTCACCTCTCGGTAATTGATTGAAGAAACTCCACTCACACTCAACCCACCCTCTGTCTCATGCTCTGTTGATAGATACACGAGGACAGCCCTTTCCTGAAACCCGTTGATGTTATCCTCACAGTCACGTGTGCAAAGGTTGTATGCCTTGTGCGCATTCGATGGTGCAACTGTGCATCCTGCCCTATGCCGGCATACGGTGCGAGAAGGAAGGCTAGGGAGCCTTATAGTGCAGTGCACAGAAACAAATTGTGCTTTGTGCATGGAGAGGCCCATCCCATGTGTGCAACACTTCATTCACACTACTCACCTCTCATTTGATTTGAAGGGAAAAGACTGGTCACTCGCCCCACCCTTTGTCTCACGCTCTGTTGATAGTTACAGAGGGCAACCCATACTCACGTCCCCATCTGGTTAGGATGAAAGCTCACGTCACTCGATTGTTTGTCGATGAAGATCGCGTCGTCAGTTGTTGAAGAGGTGTACCCAGGGAGGTAGCCATCAAATCGAATGTTGTGTTGGATAGGAACATGTCGTCTGCTAGAGGACATGTAGACGCTTTGCAGAGAGACCCAGGACACAGCGTACCAAGGGAGGTAGCTTCGGAATTGGATCCTGGGGATATCAATTAATGAATCCGCTTTCTGGACTGCTGGGTGTTGCCACCTTTTCCACAGCCAGCTTCTCGCCCAAGGGTGTTTGCTACCTTTTCTTGGAACGAGGCCTGCTACGACAGGGAATTGCTTCCTTTTATCTCATAACACGTTTGTTTTTCTTTCTTGTTTTTTTTTCTTTTTGTTTTCTTCTTTTTCCCTATTCCCGAGGGTGTTTCCACCTTTTCTCGAAGAATAGGTCGGCATGACAGGGACCTAAGTCCTTTTATCCCATGACCGATATGTATATTTTTTTCTTTTTTTTTTCTTTGAATTAAACAAGGGAATGGTAAAAAGACCAGGTATCAGAGCCAACCTCGCCACTGTTGCTGGTGGAAAATAGAGGATAAGAGATCACGGCTGGAAGGTAGGGTGGAGGGGACAGAGGGTTGCGTCCACCTCATCAGGAGTGGTTGAAGAACGGCTATCAGAAGTAGCATTATAAGAAGTACATTGCGATGCCAACGAGAGAAAGGATCAAGTGACCGTGATTGTCAAGATCCCCAAGGAGTGAAGTACTTCTTCAGGCGATATCCATTAATCAGGAAGGGATCATCAGAGGCATCAACGGTCTGCACTTGAACAGAGCCATTAGGGTTGACGGCAAGTACCTTATATGGACCCATCCACCTCTGTTGGAGCTTGCCAGGAAACTTGTCAAATCGAGAATCATAGGCTAGGACCAAATCACCTTCTTTGAACTCCCTGTGCTTGATGAAGCTGTCATGGTAAGCCTTGCGTCGAGCTTGCATGGCTTCCATGCACTATAGAGCCATCTTGCGAATTTTGTCCAAACATTCCAGGTGCAGGAGACGGCGTTGCAGTGAATCATCGTCCCCCAAACGCTCGTTGATAGCCACTCTCAAAGAGGGTAATTCCAGTTCAACAGGGAAAACAACTTCTGTACCATACACCAGCTGGAAGGGTGTCTGTCTTGTTGCTGCTTTATGGGAGGTTCTGTACGCCCGGAGGGCCTTTGTAAGTCGATCATCCCAATCACGATGATGTGCGGCAATCGTTCTTGTCAGAATCGAGCAAAGGATGCGATTGGTGACTTCGACTTGGCCGTTGGCTCTGGGGTAATAAGGAGTGGACTTGCGATGGGGCGGATCTTATACAACTCTGTCAACTCTTCCATGACTTTATTAATGAAATGAGTGCCTCTGTCACTTACCAGCTCTAAGGGACTGCCAAAATAGGTGATGATATTCTCGTACATGAATAGGGCCACGCTGTTACCATCGTCCCGCTTTAGGGCTTTAGCCTCACACCACTTTGTGACATAATTCGTACATACGAGAATTTATCTGTTCTGCTTCCTTCTGGTGGGAGGATCGATTGGACCTAGAAGTCGATGCCCCACTTCTCAAACGGCTTTAAGGGAAGAATAGGTTGCAGTGGCATGGCATTTGTCTTTGTGGGTTTCCCCATTCTCTGACAAGCATCACATCTTTTACAATAATCATAGGAATCCTTATGAATGGTAGGCCACCAATATCCTGCTAGCAAAGCCTTCCTAGCTGTGGCTTCTCCTGCAAAGTGACCTCCACATGGCTCGTCATGGCAAGCCTTCAGAACAATCCCAATCTCATCTCCTGCAACACATCTTCGCAGCACTTCATCTTTGCCTTTCTTATACAGTGCACCACCTAGCAGGGTGTAGGGGGCTGATTCTAGCATAAGCTTCTTCCTCTCTCGACTAGAAATACCAGGAGGATACTGTTGGGTTGCCAACAGATTGGCAATGTCTGCATACTAGGGAGTTACAGTTTCTACCAAGAATAGGGAAGCATCAAGGAGGTCTGGATCATCCTGCTCCTCGTCTGCAGTTTGTGGGATACGTGACAGATGATCAGCCAGAACATGGGAACGACCAAGCTTAGTAATCACCTCAAAGTCGAACTCCTGAAATAGAAGGAACTATCTCATCATTCGTCCTTTCACATCTGCTTTAGTCATCAGGAAGGATAGGGCCTCATGATCCACATAAAATTTAAAGTGGGTAGACAGGAGATAGTGGCGGAACTTTTCTAGGGCAAACACCATTGCCAAGCACTCCAGCTCTGTCACTGTATAGTTTTGTTCCCTATCAGTGACTTTTCGGCTTGCATAATAGATCGATTGATCCAGCTTCGAGGAGCCCTTCTAGCAAAGGACAGCACCTAAGCCTTCAATGGATGCATCAGTATGCACATGGAACTCCTTCATCCAATCAGGAGGTTGCAGAATGGGTGCCTCAATCAGACACTGCTTCAGAGTTGAAGGCTTTGTCACATTCTTCCGTCCAAGTAAACTCTGCATCTTTCCTTAGAAGCTTGTGCAAGGAGGTTGCCTTTGTTGCGAAATGAGCTATGAACCTTCTGTAGTAACCCACATGGCCTAGGAATCCCCTCAACTGTTTGAGGTTGGTGGGTGCTATCAAAGCTGCGATCTTTTCGATCTTTGCAGGGTCTGTTGATATCCCTTGTGCAGAGACAATGTGGCCCAACAGAACTCCAGAAGAGACCGCAAAGATGCATTTGTCGGGGTTGAGGGAAATCCCATACTCCCGGCATCGATCAAAGCATTGTTCCAGGTGTTCCCAGTGTTCACGGATCAAACTATAGACACAGAAGTCATCCAAATATACCTCAATAAAGTCGTGCAGATGATTTTGGAATGCGGCCATCATGACTCGCTAGAAAGTAGCAGGGGCATTGCAAAGCCCAAATGGCATCACTCGGTAAGCGTAGGTCCCCCATTCTGTGGTGAAGGTTGTTTTGAATTGATCTTCTTCTGCGATCTGCACTTGGTTGTATCCGTTGAATCCATCCAGAAGGGAATAAAGCTCATGTCCTGCCATTGTGTCCAATAGTTGGTCTGTGAAAGGGATAGGAAAGTGATCCTTCTTCGTCTTGGAATTGAGCTTTTGGAAATCCACACATATTCAAAGCTTGCCATTCTTCTTGGGTACAACCACGATGGGTGAAACCCATTCACTATTTGCCACTGGATAGATGAACTCGGCTACCAGAAGCTTCAGCAGCTCTGCTTTCACCAATGTGGAATAATTCGTGTGCATTCGCCTCTGTCGTTGCCGTACTGGCTTGGCATCAAGCTCCAAGTCAATATGATGCTGACATATTGTGGGATCAATCCCCTTTAGGTCTTTGTAGGACCACGCAAACACGTCAAAATTTTCTTTCAACAAGTTGTACAAGGTTGACAACTCCTCTTCTGGGAGGCTACTACCCACCTTCAAGTGGCGTTCAATGCCTTCTGCATCCACAAATGTTAACTGCCTTTCACCTTCTACTTCACGGATGAAGGTCCCGCGGACTGCTTCTGGGTACAGATCCGACTCCTTCAAGGAAGTGATGTCCTCTTCGGATGTTCCACTAGACCCAACTTCTTCTTTTGGTGGAGACTTAGGTTGCTCCTTAAGATGTTGGAATGGGATTAGAGTCGTTTCAGGTTTGGTTTCACAAGCAATTACCTCTTGACTTGAAGACTCATCTTCTGATGACACATCCAGGAACGTCACATAACATGGACCCTCTGATTCCTGTTGGGTTGGTGGGACTGGTGCTTGTTGGCACGGTGCATCATCATCATCTTTTCTTGGCAAAGATGGGTTAGGACGGCATAAGCCACTGCTGAAAGACGACTTATTCTTCTTAATCCATTTCGTATAAAGATTTTGCATATGAGAAGATCCATTTACCAAACCAAATGGTACCATTGCCATTCTGTCCCACAGCATGAGCTTGTCTACTTCTGATGCTTCTGAAACTTCTTCTCCAAATGTATCCTCTTCGGGTGGAATAGACTCTTTTGGCTCACTTTCATAACCTTCTTCGTCCATATCATATCCATCCTCTTCTGTCTCTGCTTATGCTTCTGTCTCTGGCTTTGCTTCTGCTTTTGTCTCTGTCTCTGTAGGAGCTCTGTAAGAGAAGAACAGGTTCTCTGTTTCCTCTCCTGCCTCTGTCTCTGGCTCTGCTATGGCCATGTAACAGGGAGAGCAGTACATCCATGCTTCTATCTCACTGTCAGAAGTGATTTCGGAAATCATTCCTGGTTCAGGCAGGAAGTATTTACCCATTGATAATGGCTTTACATCTTTTGGGAGTTGGCTTACAGTGTCCACTGTTAAGGAACGTGCCACTGTTTTCTTGGGAAGGATTTGTTTGACAGCATCTTCGTCTGCTGATGTTCCATCCGTAGCCTCATTAGGGGAGTCAGAAGATAATTCCAAGGAGGTGGATCCATATCCTTTTTAAGAACCATATAGCTTCAGCACCACTTTGTTGGGTCCTCATCCCAAGGTCAAGGTTCCTTTGAACCAATCCGTCCTTGCTCTAGCTTCAAAAAGCCATGGTCTGCCCAATAACAGAGGATAGGATATGCCATAAGAGTTTGGCTTCACCACCAGATAGGTTAGCCAATAATCTTTTCCAGCCACTGTAGTCTTTACATACGGGAGAATGCCCAAAGGCTTGATTCTGCTCTGATCCGCCAGTCTGATGAGCCATTGGGTGGGTTGCACACCTTGTAGGCCTAGATCCTTCATTGTCACATCCGTCATAATGTTCACTGATGAACCTCCATCAATCAGTGCATTTGCAATAAAGCAGCCTTCTATCCACACGCCAGTCTCTGGGGTACCCGGATCTAGGAAGGTGTTAGCTACGTCCACTTCTTTGACAGGCTCTGGAGCTTTATTGGACTTTGTTGCTATTGAGGGAGCAATCCTTAAGCCACATCTTCTTGTCAGTATACTTTTGAACCTTTTCGGTAACTGGGAGACAACATCAATAATTGTCGGAATGTGAGGTTTGGTTTAAAGGTATCTAGATCTCTGACTAGATCGTATTCCTTAATAGGATCCAATGGCTTCTCTAATCGGATAGGGAATGGGGCAACACCCATTTTCATTTTCCCTCTTTCTTCCAATAGAGGAATCATGGGAACTTCTTCTGCCACTTGCGGCACCTCTGCCTCTTCTGTCTCCTGGACCTCTGGTCCTGTCTCTGGAACTGTCTCTGTAACTCTCTGTGGCACTGTAGTGCTCTGTATGGCACTGTTAGGCTCTGTTCTATTCTGTTCTTCTGGTGGAAGATCAAACGTCACTGTTCTGGCAGGAGGATTATTTTCTTTCTGGATAGGTGGTTCCTTCTTCTTTGCACGTGTGATGGCAGCAACTTCCAATTCCACTAAATTGGAGGTGGGCTCTTGGGCCTTAGCCGGACTATCAGTAGCACTGTTCTTCACTGGGGTTGGACTTGGACAGTCTTTTGCAGTGTGGCCTTCTCCTTTGCATCGACTTCATAAGGGCTTGTAATCCACTGACCTTCTGGGATTTGGACAATTTGGTGAGATGTGCCCCTTTTCTCCACATCTATAACACTCCACTTCTGATCTCTGACCACCGCCAGACTGTCTTCCTCTGTAACTTTGAGAGGGAAATCTTCTAGGTCCGAAATTAGGACCAAACTCTCTAGGCTCGGGTCCAATATCCTGTGTTGTCATTTTGGATTCCAACAAGTTGAATCTTGTGTCTTCTTCCTTCCTTCTCCTATCATGCATCTCCTTTAGAGAGCAAATGTCCTCTGTATGGTTCTTCCGCAAACAGTAGGAACAGAAGGCTCCAGGGATGGTTGGTTTTCGTGTGCATTCAGTGGCTAAATGGCCTGCTTGATGACACTTACCACACCAAGTATTTGACCGCATCACATCTCTTCCTGCTCCTGCCACATTGGATATACTGGCAGTATTCACTTTCAGCGTCTGTAGCTGTTCTGTAATTACATCCATCAACTCCTTTTTTATATTTGCAACTGAGTTGGATAAGTAATCCTTCAAGCTTTCTCCTCCGGAGGTACAAGTAGAAGGGTTTTGAGGAGTCTCTATAATCACTGCATAAACAGGTTGGGCTGGTGCAGAGGAATCTCTGTTCTGGTTCTGATTCAGAGCTCCTGTTTGAACTGTTGGCTGTTGGCTCCAGTTAGTAGGATTCCACTGCTGCTGCTGATTTGGCATTGGGGAAATTGGTTGGGACCAGTGTTGTTGTGGTTGAACCATCATTTGAGGCATTGATTGTGGCCACTGTGGATTTGGTGCACTGTACTGTGATACTGGGGGCATCTGTTGGTAGGGGTAGGGGACAGTCCCTGGGACTGCATTTGGTGGGTACATCATTCCTGGCATCAAAGGAGGTAGGACTCCTCTTCTTGTATTCATCGCCAATCTAGCTTCCACTTCATCATACAGTCTTGCACCTTCTGTTGCAGCTTGTAGTGTGGCTGGTCTTTGCAGCCCCACAAACTTATGGACTTCTGGTTGTAATCCTCTGAGAAACACTCCCTTCTGAATGCCATCATCTAGATTATGGTTAGTCCATCTCTTTAGGATGGATTCCATTCGTGAGACATAAGCTTCTACTCTTTCTCCAGAGGACTGACTTAAGTTCATAAATTCCTCTCGCATCCGCTCTTCAAAACCTTCATGCCTGAATTTAGTGAGGAAGGCCAACTTCAGGTCGTCCCATGTGCCAAAAGTTCCTACTGCTTGTCTCTCATACCATTGAAATGCCGTGCCCTTGAAAGTGGCGACGAATATTGCTAACCAATGCTCAGGGGTTCTGGCATTGTTAGCCACACATGCTACCATAAACTCTGCTACATGAAGATCGGGGTCTTCATTGTACTCTCCCTTAAAAACTGGCAATGGGACTACATTCGCTAGCCTGTCATCAATATTTCCAGGATGGATCTGGCTTGGAAGTGGACCTCTAGCAGGAGGAGGAAGGGCTTGATGTGCCATTGGGACTTCTGTAAAGAGTTCCGCAAGGGCGTCAAAGGTGGCTTCTGCTGCAAGCTCGTTCTCAGCTTTGATTTTTGCTTTCTCTCTTCTCACGTACCTCTGGACTCGTTCTAATGCTTGCCTCTTTATTGCGTCATTCATCAGGGGGTTGGCTCCACTATATTGTTAGTGCTCCACAGAGGGTTACAGAAGGCTTTAGTATCTGGAGGACTGTCTTGCCAACATTTCTTCTACTTCTTCCTTTTCAACGTCTCTGAATTCTGCTTTCATGCCACTGCACAGAGGAAGGTATTCGGTTCTGAAGGTGTCAAAATGCATACGTCTAAGCATTGTGGTGGTACCATCATCATAGTAATGCCAGCGTCTGATGGTTTCAACAGTGTATGTTGTGAAAAACACTCTGTCTACCAACTTCCAGTGGGTTGCTAATTGAACAAACAGAAGGTTATCAGTGCACCAAGCATCCCATGTATCTTGCTGTTGAGCATCCACGAACAAATTCCAACTCTTTTCCTTCTTGTCTTTGTGAACCTCCACAGACCAAGACTCTTGAAGCTTCTTCACAATCTCCCACTTGATGATGTCTGGAAACTTCTCAATGAATACCAAATCTTCCATGTATGGTCATTCTCTCTGTTTCTGTTTTTCAGTTTGTCCCCAAACAGTTTGCCACCAAGATGCAAGTTTCTACTGCTTCAACATGAAGAGGAAACTGTCAACCACAAAGAGCATGCATCATGATGGTGATGTGTTTCCGCCATTGTGGGATGAACTTCTTGTGGAAAGTGGCTTTGATTATGAGAAATTCCAACTCTTCAGTGGAAGAATGAACTTTACAAACATCCATTGAATTCTTCTCTTCTTGGCAATGCCATTTCCTTCATTTTCAGCCTCTTCTGGTGCTTGTTGATGGCAATCTTCCCCGGCTGCGCACCAAAAACATGGAGCCCCAAGAGGAACACCAAGGAAAAGGAAATTCTCTTGCAAGAAAATATATCTTGTAACATCAACAATCTTGTTTATTATGTTTCATATGATCACAATGAAGAAAAGAACACCAGGCACAACAAATCTTCATGCAGCATCATGTAGATCTCCCACGGATTTGATAGAATCAACCATATTCTTAAATATCTTCACAAAATCCATCAATAGAACAAAGAAAGAAAAGGAATACACCATCTTTGAATGGAAATACATCACATAGTATTCATATTCAATATCTTCATAGTCTTCTCTCTCAATCTCTCATATACAATCACTCTGTTTCAGTAGAATTGGCTATCTCTGACTCTCTCTCTCTCTCTCTCCATCAATAATACATCATATCCTCACTACAATCTCCCTAAATAACTCTCAATAATCCTTTTTAGGTCGTGGATACCCCTCCCAAGAGGTATGTCTGATATGAAGAGTCACCAGAGCCACTACAGTGTCCTTTCATAGCTCACTACTGTCACTTCACTCTAGTCTTCACTTGAGTCTTCAGCAGCTACTTCTTTCACTTCTTTCAGCTCTTTTGCACTTGTATTCACCTCTTTCCAAGGCTAGAAAACTTTTCCAAGCTACACTCTCATCCATCAGAACACATACATAAGTATACAGAACAGTCACAGAACAATACCAGAACAGCTACAGTACAGAAAAGAACAGAACAGAGATAGAGGCTCTACAGAAGACCTATAGAAGGTTACAGAAGGTCATCAAAACCACACAACTCATACTCAAACCATTCCAAACTCTCACAAACTATTCAATAAACTTTCACAAGATCTCAATCTTTATCAATCAATACTCAATCCCTCCTTACAGAAGACAATTAGAACAAAACAGAAGCTATACAGAAGGTATACAGAACCAATCAGAACCTATCAGAACATCACAGAACCACTAATAAAACATCATGAACTTCCAAAACACAATCAATATCATCCAAAACACTCTCAAACCACTTCCAAACCAATCAATCTCTCATAAAATCAACCATTCAGCTCTCAAAAACAACAAAAAACAGCCAAAAAAACAAGTCATTTCAACACTCAACACCTACCCTCAAATGAAAGCAGTGCCACAATATAATGTACAAAATCCACAATGGTTGCATGATAGTAGTACCTCAAATGATGGTTCAACCACAACAACAGTGGCCTCAAATAGTTCCTCCAAAATGGCAACTCAACAACAATAGTGGAACAAAAAATCCCCAATCTCAACAGGAGATCTGAATCAGAATCTAAACAGAGGACCCTCTAGATCAACCAATCACTCTATGTAGTGATTATAGAGACTTTCCAAAACCCTACTGCAAGTACTCCAGAAGGAGAAAATTTGAAGGACTACATGTCTAATTCAGTTGCAAGCATCAAGAAGAAGTTGACTGCAGACGCTGAAGGTGAATAGCGCTAACATATCCAGTCCTACAAGGATGTGAAAGAGATGTGATGTGATGCAATACATGGTGTGGAAAGTGCCATCAAACCGAGACAGCTAGCCACTGAATGTATTTGAAAACCAACCATCCTTGGAGCCTTTTGTTTGTATTGTTTAAGGAAGAATCATACAGAGGATATCTTCTCTTTGAAGGAGATGCATTAAAGAAGGATGAAAGATAAAGAACCAAAATTCAACTTGTTGGAATCTAAGATGACCACCCAAGATATCAGACCAAATTCTAGAGAGTTCGGTCCTAATTTTGGCCCAAGGAGGTTTCCCTTGCAAAGTTACATAGGATGGCATTTTGGCAGTGGCCAAAGATCAGAAGTCGAGTGTTATAGATGCTGAGAAAAGTGACATATCTCACCAAACTGCCCAAACCCGCTAAGGTCTATGGACTATAAACCCTTATGTAGTTGATTCAAAGGAGAATGCCACACTACAAAAGATTTCACCAGTCCAGCTCCTGTGAAAGCTATCTCTAATACCTAACAAAAGACCCAATAACCTACCTCCAACTTGGTGGAATTGGAAGTTGCCGCAATAACATGTGCCAAGAAAAGAGAATCCATAGTTCCAAAAGAGAAAATTTCCCCTACCAAAATGGTAAAGCTCAATCTTCCCAAAGAGAAGCAGAACAACACATAATAGAATAATACAACCATCTAGTAGTACAAACGGATACAGAGATAGTTACAGAGACAAGACCAGAGGTCCAAGAGATAGAGGATGCCAAAGTACCTCTAGTAGTAGAAGAAGTGCATATGTTGCCACAGTTAGAGGAAAGAAGAAAGATAAAAGTGGGCATTGCCCTATTCCCTAGCGGATTGGAGAAGCCCTTGGATCCTATAAAAAAATATGACTTAGTTAAAGACCTAGACACCTTCAAACTAAACCTAACATTCTGACAGTTGTTGATGTTGTCTCCTAGCTATCAAAAGAAATTCAAAAGCATACTGACAAGAAGAAGAGGCCTAAGGATTGCTCCTACCATTATCCCTAGATCCAACAAAGCCCTAGAGCTTGTAAAAGAAGTGGATGTGGCTAATACCTTCTTGGATCCTAGTACCCCAGAGATCGGCATGTGGATTGAAGGATGTTTTATAGTGGATGCAATGATTGATGGAGGTTCATTTGTGAACATAATGATGGATGTGACAATGAAGGATCTAGGCTTACAAGGTATGCAGCCAATGCAATGGCTTATCTAACTTGCAAACCAAAGCAGAATTAAGCCTTTGGGCATTCTCCTATATGTTAAGACAATCCTCGCAGGAAGAGGTTATTGGTGGCTGACCTATTATCTGGTGGTAAAACCAAATTCCTATAGGACCTCATACCCCCTGCTGCTAGGAAGACCATGGATTTTTTTGAAGCAAGGGCACAGAGACGGATTGGTTTAAAGGAACCCTAACCTTAGGCAAAGGACCCAACAAAGTGGTGATGAAATGATATGGCTTGCAAAAAGATAAAGGATTCACTTCCATTGAAGTCATCGCAGACTCTTCCAATGAAATAATAGATGGCATGTCAGGAAATGAAGAGGCTATCAAAAATATCTTTCCCAAGAAAATGGAGGCACAATCCCTGACAATGGGCATTGCAAACCAACTCCTAAAATAAGCAAAGTCTTTGTCAATGGGTGAATATCTCCTGTCTGACCCAGAATGACTTCGGAAATCACTTTTGGCTGTAAGATAGAGGCATGGATGCATTGTTCTCCCTGTTACATGGCTGTAACAAAGACAGAGATAGAGATAGAGATAAAAGCAGAGCTAGAGACAATAGCAAAGATAGATGCAAAAGCAAAGGTAGAGGATACAATAGAGAATATGTTATTCTCTTATAGAGCTCCTACATAGGCAAAGACAGAGTCTGAAGAGGATGAAGATAAAATTATAGAAGAAGATTATGAAATTAAGCTAGAAGAATCTATCCTACCCAAAGAAGGCATGAATGAGGAAGAGGTCCCAAAAGCCTTAGAAGCAGAAGACCCGAGGCTATTGGATAGAGTCATGATGGCACCCTTTGGACTAGTAAATGTCTCCTCATATGCAAAACTTTATAAGAAATGGATTAAGCAAAGTAAGCCCCCTTCAATAGTGGCTCTTGTCACTCGAATCTACCCTTCTCAAGAAAGGATGATGACGATACACCTTGTCAACAACCACCAGTCCTATAGTCCAACCAAAACTCCGAAGGGTCCTATTGTGTGACATTCCTGGAAGCATCCTGGAAAGATAAGTCCTCGAGTCAATATATAAATAACCCTCCCACCAGTTTTGAAATAGCCCTGGTATCCTTTTGTCATCCCAAGGGGCAAGCAGATTCCTCATTGAGAGAGGAAGTTGGTTCCAATGGAGCATCATAAGAGGAGACCACTCCCTTGAAGGAGTTGGATCTCTACCCAAAAGTAGTTACTGGGACCTTCATTCATGAAGTGGAAGGTGAAAAGAAATTAACATATGTGGATGTAGATGGTATTGAACGTCTCCTAAAAGTGGGTATCAGACTTCCAGAGGAGGAGTTGTTGGTCCTGCATGACCTACTAAAAGAGAACTTGGACGTGTTTGCATTGTCGTACAAAGATATGAAAGGGATTAATCCCACGGTGTATCAACATCACATCGACCTAGATCTTGATGCCAAGCTTGTGAAGCAAAGATTTTGAGAAATAGACAAATGATGTATGCTCCAGGAAGAGATGTCTTGAATCCCATATGCATAGTGAGGAGAGTGGAATAACCCAACTTCTATAAAGCATTGTACTTGATTATCACTTTCACAATGATGAATACAATATCATGATGCTTTTCTCTTTCAGTTAATGTCATTGTCATTGTTAGTCCAATACATGAGATTGTCTTTATGAGTCCAAGCTTCCATCTTGGAACCTAATTCACTTGTGTAATAGTTGTCTACTCTTTGTCCATGTCAACATGTATTTAGTCTTCACCTTCCAACCTTCATAGCTCTTGCCATGCTCTAGATCCAACATTCTCACATGGTATGAGAGCTCAATTGAGCATGGCATAACTCCCCTCTCTGCTCTCTTAGTCCCTCTTAACCTCAAGTTAGCTCAAATCCAGCTCATGGTTCCATTTCTCACTTCCATCTCCACTTGACCTTGTGGCAACCATAGCCAGAACAGTGCCTACCCTACTTTGAGCAACTAGATCTCTCTCTAAAAGCCATATCTTCCAATGTTTCCTATTCGGAAAGTGTTCCATGACTCCCAAATCTTATCTATGGCACATCAAACACCAACATTGTTCTAATCAGAGTCCCCATCATAACATTTTTTGCCAGTCACTGCCCAATCTATGCCTGCGTCTATTTGTACAGCCTGTGCCACGCATACAAACCACGATGTTGATGATGATCATGGGGAATTTGAAGGCCCCCAAGTGGACAATCTGAGGCTGAAAGGGCTCCCCAAAATTCTCTCTCTATCTTTCATAATCTGTGAAACCCTAACTGTTATCTCAGTAGGCAACGATAGCCAAAGCTTCAAAGCTTGACATTTTCACTGTTTCTTCTCACTAAAGCTATCAATAGTGATTTTAATCACTGAGCTACACTCTCTGAAGTTCATTGCAAATCTGGAAGTGCCAAAGGAAGATCAGAAGTCATCCACAAAATTCATGAGAGAAAGCATATCAAGCACCGACTAGTATCCATTAATACTCAACTAGTGTCAATTTGACACCAATCTTCTTATGTCTCTTGACACATTGAACTACAACTCTTTTGCTGGTTATTTGAAGCTTATCAACATGGTAAATCTTGATCAAATACCAAAGTTCAATGGAGAAGGCTTCCATGCTTGGAAGAAAAAGACCATGTACCACCTCATGAGGAAAGACCTCTAGGATCTCTTTGAAGATGATGAAGGTGATGAAAATGATGGGAAAGAAGATTCATAAAGCAAGATCCTTGCAGTAGCTCCACCAAAAACCAAATAATGAAAGAAGATGAATAGCAAGGAACTAGGCATCATTGCCTAGGGACTAAGTGATGATGCACTACATCATATCTCTGGCATCAGAGATGCTAGAACTGCTTGGGAGGAACTTGACAAGATGTTTAGTACCCAAGCAAATAATTCAAAGGTAAAGTTACTCATGCAATTTCATAAACTAGATATAAAATATAGTACTTCCATGACCATACACATTAACAAGTTCAAGAGTCTAAAAACCTAGCTTGCAACTCTTAAGAAGAATATTGATGAAGATGAAGCAATAGCCATACTGCTTGCAAATGTAAATAAGGATCCATATGAGAATCTTGTGTCCACCCTAAGTAATGTTCCAATTCTCTTACTTAAAGGTATTGAACACTCACTACTTGATGAAGAAAGAAAAGTTAAAAGAAAGGATGCAAAGGAATACACCACCAAGAACAATCTCTTATACACCAAGGGCACTTATGGAGCAAAAGGCCGTGATCAAGGACTTAGCACGAAAAACAACAACAAGGATAGGATTATATGTCATTACTGTGGCAAGATTGGTCATACAACTAGTGAATTTTTCACAAGAAAAGAGCACAGCAAATGCAGAATGATCACCACCAGAACTAGTTCATGAAAGAAGAAGAAGAAGAAGAAGAAGAAGAAGAAGAAGAAGAAGAAGAAGAAAAAGAAGAAAAAGAAGATGCTTCTACTACCATCAACAACTTTGACAGATTGTTTTAAATAATTTTCATTGTATCTTTCATATTCTTTTCCCATAGTGGATCTCTATGTTTCCCTTAGTGGATTTGCTTTGTAAAAACCCTTGCCAAAGATGTAAAGTTTCAAGCTTTAACTAGACTAGGCTGCCTATGAGCTAGTCTCCCGAACTATGTCACCATGTAGGGGGGAGAAAAAGCTAGCAACTATAGGGACTTGTCATTTGAGGGGAGTGTTGAGAAATAGAAAAATGATGTATGTTTCATGAAGAGATATCATGAATCCCATATGCACAGTGAGGAGAGTGGAACAACCCAACTTCTATAAAGCATTGTACTTGATTATCATTTTCACAATGGTGAATACAATATCATGATGCTTTCCTCTTTTAGTTAGTGCCATTATCATTGTCAATCCAATACACAAGATTATCTCTATGATTCCAAGCTTCCGTCTTGGAACCTAATTCACTTGTGTAACAATTGTCTACTCATTGTCCATGTCAACATGTATTTAGTCTTCACCTTCCAATCTCCATAACTCTTGCCATGCTCTAGATCCAACATTCTCACAAAAGACAGAGGTGCATGAATCCAAATTACTCAACCCTAGTAAAGGCCAAACTGTTGAAGCTCCTTGAAGTCGACTTTATCTATCCAGTGGTGGCCAATAGTGAATGGGTTTCACTCGTTGTGGTAGTACCCAAGGAGAATGGAAAGTTGTGAATATGTGTGGACTTTCAAAAGTTAAACTCCAAAACTAAGAATGATCATTTTTCTATTCCTTTCATAGACCAATTGTTGGACATAGTGGCTGGACATGAACTCTATTCCCTCTTGGATGGATTCAATGGATACAACCAAGTCCAAATCATAGAAGAAGATCAATCTAAAACAACCTTCACAACAGAATGGAAAACCTATGCTTACAGAGTGATGTCGTTTGGGCTTTATAATGCACCTACTACCTTCCAATGAGTGATGATGGCCGCATTCCAAAACCATTTGCATCCCATTATGATAGTATCCAAGAAGAATGGAAAGTTGCGAATATGTGTGGACTTCTAAAAACTAAACTCCAAGACTAAGAATGATAATTTCCCTATTCCTTTCATAGACCAATTGTTGGACATAGTGGCTAGACATGAACTCTATTCCCTCTTAGATGGATTTAGTGGATACAACCAAGTTCAAATGAGAAGAAGATCAATCCAAAACAACCTTCACAATTGATCCTGCTACCTTCCAATGAGTGATGCCAGTCGCATTCCAAAACCATCTGCATGATTTCATTAAGTACCTAAATGACTTTTGTGTCTATAGCCTAGTCCATGAGCATTATAGACACCTGGAGCAGTACTTTGATAGATGTCAAGAGTATCGAATCTCTCTTAACCTTGAAAAATGCATCTTTAGAGTCTCTTCAGGAGTTTTGTTGGGCCACATTGTCTCTGCACAGGGGATAGCAACCAATCCTACAAAGATTGAAAAGATTGTAGCTTTGAAAATGACCAACCAACCTTAAACAATTGAGGGGCTTCCTCGGCCATGTGGGTTATTAGAGACAGTTCATTGCCCACTTTGTAACAAAGGAAGCCCCCTTACTTAATCTCTTGAGAAAAGATGCAGAGTTTACGTGGTTGTGATGAAGCATTCAACATCGTGAAGTAGTGTATGATTAAAGTACCCAACTTGCAACCTCTTGATTGGATGTAGGAGTTCCATGCGCACACTGATGCATTAGTAGAAGGGTTAGGAGATGCCCAAAAGTCTCCTTAAAGTTAGATCAACCTATCTATTATGTAAGCTGAAAATTAATTGATCAAGAATGGAACTATTCAGCAAAAACAGAGCTTGAGTGCTTGGCAATGGTGTTTGTCTTAGAAAAATTTTTACACTACTTATTGTCAACGCATTTCAAATTCTATGTGGACCACGAGGCCTTGTCCTTCTTGATGACCATGGCAACAGAGCTTGAGTGCTTGGCAATGGTGTTTGTCTTAGAAAATTTTTTACACTACTTATTGTTGACGCATTTCAAATTCTATGTGGACCATGAGGCCTTGTCCTTCTTGATGAACAAAGCAGATATGAAGGGAAGAATGATGAGATGGCTCCTTCTGTTCCAGAAGTTCAATTTCAAAGTGGTTACTAAGCTTGGTTGCTCCCATGTCCTGGCTGATCATTTCTCACGGATCCCTCAGAGTGAAATAGAGGAGCAGGATAACCCAAACCTCCTTGATGCTTTCCTCTTTCTAGCTGAAACTGTCAATCCATGGTATGCAAATATAGTCAATCTCTTGGCTACTCAACAATATCTTCCTGGTATCTCTAGCCATGAGAAGAAGAATCTTCTGTTGGAATAAGCCCCCTATACCTTGTTAGGTGGCGCTCTATACAAGAAAGGCAAAGATGAAGTATTGTGCCGATGTGTTGTAGGAGATGAGATTGGAGTAGTGCTGAAAGTATGCCACGATGAGCCCTCTATGCATGACATTTTGCAGGAGAAGCAACAGCCAAAAAGGCCTTTCTTGCAAGATATTGGTGTCCAACCCTCCATAAGGATGCTTATGACTAATGCAAACGTTGTGATGCTTGTTAACAAATGGGAAAGCCTACCAAATCCAGCACTATGCCATTGCAACCCATCCTTCCCCTAAAGTCGTTTGAGAAATGGGGAATTGAATTTGTTGACCCCGTTGATCCGCCAACCAAAAGGAAGCAGAATATATACATTTTTGTCTGTATAGACTATCTAACAAAGTGGTGTAATGTAACGTGCCCGCCCCTCAAATCGCGAGACATGTCTTAGCAGCCCATCGAGAGATCAATCTAGAAGATGCCGCCCGACACTCCCGAGGAATGACGCGGGGTTTGCCAACTAGGGTCTCTCAAGTCTGCCCCGCAATGGAACTTATCCAGCCGTTCCCACTAGGATCGACCTGAAGTCTGGGTTCCTAGCAATCGCGTCTTCCTAACAGCCTTCTACTGTCGGTCTACAGTCGCTCCACTTTGCATGGATACAACTAGACCCAAGCAGACTCATACTGCACTTGGTTCAAAGAGAATGGGAAACAAGAGGGATGCCTCACTCGACCTCTCTGCCCGTAGGGCATAGTCTCATTCCGGTCCCCTAAATGGTATGAATCAAGATTCTAACCAACATTGTCTAAGGTCATCGTCCATCCTTCCCTAACATTTCTCATTAACATTTCCTTTTGAGGAAAGCTCTCAGCTAACCAAGACCATCCTTCTGTAGGATAGACCCATTGGTCACATCCACCACGCTTCCCTCGGGGGTTGTTTTAGTTATCTAATTACCTACCACGTTATGTTTGACACATAAAAGCAGCTTTCTTAATTAACCCATTAATCATAGGTTCCTTTACGTAATTTTGGACACTGACACGAAGACAAGATCAAACAAGATCAAACACTTCCTTAACTTATCTTAAGATTAAGGTTTGCCTCCTGCCCATACAGGAAAATTAAGTGTTCCTTTCTGCCTCTGCAGAAAAATCCTTCCGTCTCCCGGCAATAAAACCCAAAGGTTTATCATCCCAAGATTCTGCCTTGTAACTAGTATCAAGGCCTCGAGATCCCATCTCGAGTCACGTAGAACACTTGTGTAGGGCCCGGAGGCATTGGGATTTACGGCCAGAGCCCCCATTGGCACCCAAGCGTCCTCCTACGCTAAGTAATTTCCACGGAGAGATCTCTCGCAGCGGGTTCGGTCCACATTCCCGGCGCGGAATGACAACCCCCTTGGTTAGGGTTTGGTGGTTCGCGGGGGGTAGCTAGCGCCATCTTTCCTTAATTATTCCTTTAGGGAATCAATCATAGCTGAAGTACCCAGCTTACAAACAATTACTAAGGAAAACATCCCTTTCATTTCCAATCAAGAAAATATCATTTTCTACATCAAGCAATCACTTTGCTTATAAATCACTTGTCCTTAGTAGGATCTCCTCTTACCAAGGCAACCAGTCAATTCACTTAGAAATATCATTTTCAAAACAACCAAGCATAAGCCTTTATCAACATTCCATTTAGAGTCAGTTTACTAGCCTAGCTTAAACTTGGAGGATATCCACTTTCAATAATCTAAGACAAGATCCTTAAAAACAACTCACAAGCACGCGTGTTTAATCACTTAACTTCTTTTGAATCCCTCTTTCCCTTGGGTTTTACCCTAGGGTTCCAAGTTGTGAATTCTCGATTCCTTGCACGTCTTTTAACATACTTGGTAATCTTTAAAACACATTAAATATATTGCAGGACTTGTCATACATTCTTTCCATCCTCTCTTAGTGCGATGCTATGCAGAATTTTGCCATCAAACTCATTTTTTGTGCACAAGGGTCATTTAATAAACTGACACAATCTACGATCCTTAACTCCCTTCACATTTAATCGATGACTTTTTTAATCTTAATATGCACGTATTTGTGTGGCTTAAGTACATGAAGCCTAAATTTCCATGCATTTGTGCATTTGCATGCTACGAATGGAAGCTATCATTTCATGTGTTTATTGAAGTCACCAGCGCGAACCATGAACCCTAGATAAGTGTTCATGTACTAGTTTGGGTGGAAGCCTATTATTTTATGTGAATGGAAAAACCCTATCATTTCATGTGTGTAAACCTGGGCTTGATTCGTGTATGCTGCATTGGTCGTTCCGCTCGTCCCTCCAGCATTACCAGTGGCTTGGAAGCCTACACTTCCCGCGACTTTCTTCTTGGGAGCCATTCGCCTCGCGAAGATTAGGCAATTCGCCTTGACAGGTTTCGGGTAGATATGTTTGGTTGGGAAAGACCGCTGGACGGGGTTCGTTGGGTGACTTGTGGTGGTTACTCTCTTTCTCTCTCTTCTTCTTCTTTTTCTCCTCTCCTTTCTTTCTCTCTCTCTTCTTCTTCTTCCCTCCTACTCTCTTCTTCTTCTTCTCCTACTCCCCAATTCTCTCTCCCTCTCCTTCTCTTCTTCTCCTTTTCCTCTACTCTCTCTCTCTCCTTCTCTTCTTTTGCTTCTCTCTTATTTCACTACTCTCTCTCCTTCTCCCTCTTTTCCTTCCCTCTTATCTCTCTACTCTCTCTCTCCTCTTCTTCTCTTCTTCTACTACTCTCTCTTCTCCCACTTCTCTCCCTTCTTCCTCTTCTCTCTCTTCTCTCTCTCCTTCCTCTTCTCTCTCTTCCCTCTTCTCCTTCTTCTCTTCCTCCCTTCTTCTTCTTTTCTTCTCTTCCTCTCTAACCCTCTTCACTCTCTTCCTCCTTTCTCACTTCCCTCTTCTCCTTCTTCTCTTTCTCCCTCTTTCTCTCCCTCTTCTCTCTCGTCCTCCCTTCTTCTTCTTTTCTTCTCTTCCTCTCTAACCCTCTTCACTCTCTTCCTCCTTTCTCACTTCCCTCTTCTCCTTCTTCTCTTTCTCCCTCTTTCTCTCCCTCTTCTCTCTCGTCCTCCCTTCTTCTTCTTTTCTTCTCTTCTTCTCTCTTTTCTCCTTCTCCCTCTCCCTCCTCTTCTTCTTCTTCTTCTTCTTCTTCTTCTTCTTCTTCTTCTCCTTCTTCTTCTTCTTCTCCTTCTTCTCCTTCTCTTTCTTCTATCCTCTCTCTTCTCTCTTTTCTCCTTCTTTCTCTCCCCCTCTTCTCCTTCTTCTTCTCTTCTCTCTCCCTCTCCCTCTCTTCCTCCCTTCTATCCTTCACACTGGTCACGGCAGGAGGGGGGAGGTTTCATTTGTAGTCGACAAAAAAAGGGGAGGGGTGCTGATGTCACGGGGGCAAGGGGTGCCTGCTGATAACCCGGTGGGGGGGGGGGGGGGGGAGGGGGGGGGGAGCTTGTTGCCCATGGATGAGAGCCTACTACTGCTGCCACAAACAAGGGGGGAGGGCGTCACAGCAACGAGGGGGAGATTCTGCTACGTCCGTTGGAGGCGGCCCGATATGCAACCGGGGGAGAAAGATTTATAGGTGGAGGGGGGAGGTGGCAAGGCGGTGCCACCCACCACCTAGGGGTTGCATGCCCCGCCATCTACCACATATCACACACACACACACACTCTCTCTCTCCCCGCCATGCACACGGCGGTAGGGGAGAGATAAAAAAATTTGTCAAAAATTAAAGGGGGGTGAGTTCCTATGGGGGCCACGGGGGGGTCACGAGGGGGGGGAGGAGAACTGTCACATGTGAAGCCAAAGCTCTCAAACAGGATAATGCCAACACCGTGACCCTATTCTTGTATGAAAATATCCTAATCTGTTTTGGCAGGCCCCTAGAGCTAGTAAGTGATGGAGGTACTTAGTTCCTTAACAAGATTATGGAAGAATTCATAGAGATGTACAAGATTTACCATCGCAAGTCCATGCCTTGCTACCCCAAAGCCAATGACCAAGTCGAGGTCACCAATCACATCCTCTATGTTTGATTTTGACAAGGAGCATTGTTGCACATCGCCGTGATTGGGATGATAGTCTTACAGAGGCTCTATAGGTAGACCGAACCTCCTATAAGGCTGCTATAAGACAGACCCCTTTCCAGTAGCTGCTATATGGCATAGAGGCCATCTTTCATGTTGAATTGGAATTTCCCTCTCTGCAAGCAGCTATCAAAGAGTGCTTGGGAGATGACGAGTCCTTGCAACATCGTTTCTTGCACTTGGAATGTTTGGATGAGATGGCCCTATAGTGTATGGAAGCCATGCAAACTCGAGAAGGGCCTATCATGATAGCTTCATCAAGTAGATGGAAAGACATTAATCAGGAAGGTGACTTAGTCCTTGCTTATGATTCACGTTTTGGCAAGTTTTCAAGCAAGCTTCAACAACATTAACTAAGCCCCTTTAAGGTAATTGATGTCAACCCTAATGACTTTGTCCAAGTGCAAATAGCTGATGCCTCTGATGATCCCTTCCTAATCAATGGCTATCACCTAAAGAAGTATTACCATCCTTGGTGACCCTGACAATCAATGCCAATAGTCCCTTCATCCCTTGTGTGTCGATTGATAAGGCTTTGCCTATTGCTCTTGATAGCCCTCTTGCTTATCCTGATGAGGTGGCCTCATTATTCTAGCCCCTCATAGGCATATCCCATCCCTACATTGCTTCTTTTCCATCTGATCCAACAGAGGTGGCAAGGATGGTTCTGATACATGATGGTATTGTTGCCATTTTTCTTTTTTTTTTAACACACAAAGAAAAAAACAAGAAAAAAAACATAAAATCGTTATGGGAGAAAATGAATAATTTTCCTATCATAACAAGCCTCGTTCCAAGAAAAGGTCGCAAACACCCTTGGACGGGAAGCTGGCTGTGGAAAATGTGGCAATATCCCCGAAGTCCAGGATAGTTGAATCATTAGTCGACCTTCTAGGATGCAGTTCTGAAGGAACCTTCCTTGGTGCATTATATCTTGCAACTTTCTCAGTGTATCTACCTTCTATAGCAAATGATATTTCCAAAATGCAATCCAAATACCACGACTTGTTGGCTACCCCCCTAGGTATGCCTCTTCATCACCCGATGCAAGTTGACATCATTAACTAGTCGAAGTCGCTCTTCATTGATAATCCTTTGAGTGATGTGAACTTTCATCCTAACTAGATGGGGATATGTGAGTATGGGCTACCCTTTGTATTTATCAAAAGAGTGTGTGACATAGGGTGGGTGAGTAACCAGTCCTTATCCTTTATATTCAAATGAGAGGTGAGATGTGTGAATGACATGTTGCATGCACAAGTTTGTCCTTTCAATGTAGAAAGCACAATTTTTTTGCATGCATGGCATTATAAGGCTCCATGGTCTTACTTCCCACACGATATGCTAACACAGGGTGAGATGCGGTGTGGTACTATCAATTGCACACAAGGCATACAACTTTTGCACAAGTGGTAGTGAGGATTACATCAACGATCTGAGGAACGGGTTTCCCTTCTGTATTTATCAATAGAGAGTGAGACGGAGGGGGGGTTGAGTGTGATTGATTTCCCTTTCATCAACTTAGAGGTGAGGATTGAGGGACGTTACAACAATTAGAGGCATGTATGTTTTCATTTCCCTATGCACACAACACGGATGGACCTTCACCATCATCAATACACACCTCACTCTATTTGATGCACTGTACGATAAGGCTCCTTGGCCTTTCTTCTTGCACCTATGCAAGATTGGTTGGGACGACGCATTGATGCACCATTAATTGTGCATGCTGACATACTCCCTCTAAACCATCCCTCTTGTCGATTTCTAAATCGGTGGGAGATACAATTATTATCCTTCGAGTGACATGAGTCATGGGCAAGTGTCTGATCTATTATCTTCACATGAGCAACTATTGAGATTATTGTTGTATTCTTCGTTACATTGACACCTGAATTAGAGCTTCATCAACAATGCTACCTCCTTTGGTGTTGCTGCATGGTCCATGCCATGTTGGACGAGTGTAATGTGGTAGGCCATGGTACCTCTTGCCAATGACTACGGCACTTTACGTATCAGCGATGGTCCATCTCAACCATTTGCAAATCATGACTTGGTTTTTCTAACCCTACCCTTTTGCTTACAAGTTTCGATCCTATTTTAAGTGTGGGGATGTTAGAGTCCAAATTCTTGTCAAGTCTTAGGTCCTTATTGCTTAGTATCCCCTCCTTGGTAAGGTCTTAAGTGTAGAGACACATCATTGGGGTTGTTCCTTGCCCATTTGTCTTTATCCCTTGTTTTGTTGCTTTTCCATGTGAACACACCCTATGTTCACTTATATTAAATTTTGATCTTATAACCCTATTTGTCCCTTTGAATTGGCCACTTTTAATTTTTATGGCCCTTAGTTCTAAGCCATATTTTATGAGCTATTAATTTTTTAAGAATTTTACTCGATTAGGATCTGTTTCCATACGAACGTGCATCTTTTGCATCGAAACTACAATCTGATGTGCTAGCCCCGATCTTCCCCTTTTCTCACACACTTTTTCTCTTTATAGCCTCTCTTTTTAGTGCATAGATTGACCATTGTTTTTTTTTTTTGTGGGTTTATTTTTACATGATTTTTTTTTTCATGTAATCATGCTCTTTTCTCATTAGAATGACGTTTTGTTTGAATAGCCTCGAGCTATTAGTTCCCTCGGTCATGTTTCATTTTTTCTCCCCCTTGTTCCAGCCATCTAATTTTTTGTTATTAATTTTTAATTGAATTTCCTTAGGCATTTTTGCCATTTTTCCATGTGAAGGCACCTTCTTTGCATCGGAATTACATTCTGCCCTGATAACCTTGTCACCTACCATTCATCGAACATTTTTTCTTCTTATTGCCCCTTGTTACGACTTATGAATTGTTGGGAATTAATTTTTGTTCGAATGTTTGGGTGTGTTTTTATCATTTTTTTCCATATGAATGGGTCCTATTCTCGTCGGAATTGCATTCTGATGTGATAAACATCTCTGACGATTTTTCTTCTTTTTTGCATTTTGTTCCAAATGATAGATTTTATGAAATTAGTTTTTGTGTGATTTTTTGTGGTCGGTTTTTTTTTTCTTTTTTCATGTGAACCCCCTATTTGTTGTCAACTACAATAGACACATTGTCCATGTCATTCCCCTCATCGCCTTGCCTAGTTTTGCTTTTTATGGCATCTTCATCCGATGCCAAGATCTCTCCAAATTAAATTTTCCATTCAATTTTTTCATTTTCACCCCCGCACATCACATAAATACCCAGTTTTTTGCCTTAATACACATGCCTAGCTTTCTCATGTGGCATTCAATCATCTGGATTCTCACCCACCCCAAGCCATTCTCATGGCATAAGTTTTTTTGCCCCCCACCCATGTTTGTACCTCTTTTTTGTTTTTTAAAAACTAATAATAATCACAATAAAATTTTAAAAAACACCTACTCTCCCAAGCGTCTCCCTGTCCTTCCCCTCCTCTCTCTCTCTCTCTCCCTCTCTTTCTCACTCCCCCCTTCTTCATCTCCCCATCTCCCCTCCTCCCTCCCACCTCCATCTCTCCTTCTTTCTCCTTCATCTCCCTTCCCTCCTTCCTCCCTTTCTCCTCCTTCTCCCCTCCCTCCCACCTCCTTGTTCCCTTTTTCCCCCTCCTTTTCCTTCCCTCCTCCTACCTCCTCCCTCCTCCCTCTTCCTTCTCCTCCCCAGCCCATCTCCTAGGCTGCCATCGTCACCCGTTCATGCTCCTCATTGGTGCCATCTCCCCCCACACCTTACTCTAAACCCTCCTCCCCCCCCCCCCCCCATTATTAATCCCCCTACCGTTAATTACCCCACCACCCCTTAATTACCCCCCAATACCTTAATCCCCTCCAACCTTACTTATCCCCTCCCCAAACATTATCCCTCCCCCTTCAATTTATCCCCCACTTATTATTATCACCTGCGCGAATACCCTCTTCCCCATGCAACTGCTCTTGTATTGGCTCTGTCGTGCCCATTCACATGTAGGTTCATGCTGCTCGTTTCTGCGTGTTCGTGCTAGTGCATATTCGCGCACAATGTGTCCATGAGTGTGTCGTGTTAGCGACTGTTCACACACACGAGGACGCGCGTGTGGTCTTCTCTGTGTGATGGTGAGTTTCAACTATTCACACATAGTCAAAACACACTCTGCGTCCAAGTACCCTATTCTTGACATTTTTAAATTTTGCAAAAACCCTAAAAACATTAAAATTTTTCCAAAAACCACTAACCGTTCAAAATGAATGATAAAAATTTCCAAAAAAAGCAAAAATATTACAATATTTTTTGGAAATTTTGATCTTGCATATCAGGTTTTTTTTTTACTAAAAATGAAAAAATCTCATTAAAATCTAAATATTCTATTTAAAATTCACAAAAATAGTTTAAAATTACATTTTTTTAAAAAGTGAGTAAATTTCCATGATCTATTTTCAATCTTTGTCTTGTTGATTGAATAGTGTATATATATATATATATATAAATAAAAGAAAAAAACCTAAATCTAATATATTCAAATAAAATTTAAAAAAACTAGGAAAAACAAAAATAAATCAAACAAAATACATGTGATGTTGTGGTATTTTCACTTATATCAAAAAAATTTCAACTAGCCAAAATTTATTTTGGATTCAATCATGATCGTGCTCGTTTCCCCTCTTATCAATTGATTTTTGTGCACATTCAAATTCATTTGCATTCACACCCCCTCTAGCTACCCCATTTCTCTTCTTATTTTCCTTTTTTTTTGCACCAAACATTACAATTAATTGTTAAAAGTAACCAGCTCACCATATTTTTTCACATGCATTCACACTAAACACACATATTAATTAATTACAATAAACCAATCATTTACATAGCACACACTTCTTATGCCAAACACACTTTTTTAAATTTATAATAACATGAACATGTCGTCACAAGTGTATGTACTAACAAAAAAGTGCTATACACACTAATTTGTGAAAAATGAACTCTTGCATTTAGAAACCTTGAGTCAAGATGTAGCCCTTTAGGGACATTAACAAGCACCATCAAACTTAATAAGTTTTTTCTAATGGATAAAATGAACAATCGTTTTCTTATTAAGATCTATCACCTGATAAAAGTTTACTTCTTGTTAATTAATTTGTAAAATGAACATTCAATTAAATTTTCCATTTCCCCTCACATTGCATAATTCCCTTTTTCAATGAAGCGGTATGTGGGGTGGGTGACGTGGTTGTCAATCATAGTCCCTATTAACTATCTTAGTCAGTTGAGGTTTGGTTAATCAATCGGTTGTGGTTTGATTTAGTTATGTTTTTTATTGGTCATTTGATTGGAGTCAAGGAGACGGTGTGATTTGATTATATTTTATTTGGATTGCCTAATACGGTGATATTGGGTGCCTATTTGTATGCATAGCACGAAGCTTTCGGTTGTATAAGTGGAGAGGTCATGCCAAAATTTTTCAAATGTGGATTGCTTGGGGTGGTCAATCAGTTGTTCAAGTCCATGTGAGTTTTTTATTGTAGATATCTTATTTGCTATTATTTTTCTATTTTGTAGGCATTCCTTGTAATTGTGTGTGTGTGTGTGTGTGTGTGTGTGTGTGTGTGTGTGTGTGTGTGTGTGTGTGTGTGTGTGTGTGTGTGTGTGTGTGTGTGTGTGTGTGTGTGTGTGTGTGTGTGTGTGTGTGTGTGTCCTCCCCCGATCTAGTATATTCCCTTAGTGTTGCATGATTATTCACTATTGCTAGATTTGGACCTTATTGCTGAGGCTGGGTTATCCAAATTTGTGACCCTTCCATTGCCTCTTGTCCTAGATGACTCTGATATGTGTGATCAATTCTTAACCTCTTACAACAAGAGGTTTGGCCCTATTCATGGTACAATAATCCTCATGACACCTAAGAGCCTAGGCATAGTACTTTCTTTACCATACTGTGGGGAACCTTTTTCTACTACCTGTCAACTATTCTCTAATGAGGATATTCAAAAGTTGTTACCAAATTAGACCCAGGATGTCTTGGATTCTAATGGATTATCACTACTTTAGGAGTTAGTGTGTCCATGATTTCCAATAATTTCTAGAAGCTGTTGTGCCAGTTCCTTTAGGATAGGTTTATGCCCAATCATTTCCAATCATTTATAGCTTCCTGCATGGTGTTGAAAGGTATCACCATTGATTGGAGTTCATATCTCTTGGCTAAAATGGATCAGCAAAATTGATCAGAACCACGAGGGGTAATGTGACTAATGTCACATTTGGATCTTACATGTATGTTTTCCTGACATATGTTACCCTTGAAAAGGAAATTGCCACACTACCAGTTGATCCTCTAGAGGTTCCTCTTCCTCCTATTAAAGATTATGATATTATCATTGAGGATGCTGATTCTCCCCCTCTTATGGTCATTCAGAGGAAGCATCTTAAGTGAGTGGCTGAATCAATACTAGTTTCCACTCCTCCCATTTCAATTCTTGTTCAATCTTGCAGTTAGATACCTGCTTTTCTTACAATGCCAAATCTTTTCAGAGCACATAGAGATGGTACTCTAGATATTTCCATTCCCTCTGTGCAATGTCTAGTGACAGGAGATATAATTCTCTTTTTGTGCAAAGATATCTAGAGCTCTATTAAACTCTCAATTACTGCTTGTATCTAGCAACTTTATTCTTCTTTTTATGAAGAGGTTTAGCAATCCAAGGAGTATTTGAATAAAGATAATGCTGAGCTAGCCTCTACCAAAGAAAACTTTTCTAACCTCTATACATAGATGGAGCAACAGACTAAGGTCATTGATGCCCAAAAAGTGGAGATCTCTACTTTACAAGTTCAGTTGGTAGAGACTAAATCCCAAGTTTTTACTATGACTGAGCAGAGGGGATAGGTTGTTGAAGGAGGCTCAAGAACTAAAAGCTTTGATAGTTACCCAAAAAAAAAAGCTTAAATCAACTACAACTATTCTAGACCAGAGCAACACTCAAATTCAACAGCTTAAAGAACAATTGACTCAGTCTCGTTCTGCTTCACAGAGTCCTCTGCAACCATTCCTTTCTTATCTCTTACAGATTTAGCTGTCCTTCAAAAAAATGCCACATTATGTCCTTTATTCCAAGCCAAGGTGGAAAGGCTTCAGTCAAGAATGGACTTGTTGTAGTCTTCATTGAGCAGTGCTAGGAGTTTGTTCCTCTAGATCACCCCTTTATGCATTATCAGCAACATAAGTTGGCATTTTATATTAATCTTTCCATGATAGATTTGCCTCTTCCAAAGGATTGTTAGAGTGGATCTTGGTCTTCTGATTTGTTGACTGAAGTGGTTACAATGGTTTTTGAGGATTTTGTGACTACATATGCCATGCTTATGTCTTACGTGTACTTGAGAGGTGACTTATTGATCCCAGATGATGAAGACTTGTCTTGGTATGTGGGGGATGTAGTATTACAAGCTCTTTTGTATGTTAGACATTTGGAGTTGCAGATAGATCAGATATTCCAAACATATTCCTCCAAAGTGGATGATTGTCATGAGACTTCTTGGCATACCATGATTGATTCTGTGATTTTGAATTTGAGTCAAAACAAAGCTTCTGCTCATGTGCAAAATACTAAGCAACTGAGGTGGACCTCTTACCCCACCTTTCCAAACAACCTCCTTTTGATTCATCTTTTTTTTATGCTTATCATCATAGATCTGTTTGGGTCCCCATCAATGCCTTTTTTATCTTATTATCAGTAAATGGACCATATATATGAAACCTATCTTTCACTTTATCAATCTAATCCATAGGTTATTTTATCCCTTCTATTTCAACCCCAAGGTGATCCTCAAATCCCTATTTTCACTCGTTGTTCTTTTATTGAGGATCGTATTTTTTCCCCTTCTCCTTGTCCTTCCCCATCCACAATCATTCTTTCCACTTTTCCAATATACTTATTAACACCCTTTTTAAATGATTCCCCTAAATTTTTAGCTAATCCCTCTTTAGCTCATTCTTCGTTTTATGATTTTGCTTACCCGTCCCTTCATCCTCTCTTACTTGTTCCTCTTCCCTCTCCTACCACTTTTTTCCCTCATCCCCTTAGTTCATTAGTGGTTATACAAGCTTTAATTAGAAGATTCTTAGATGATAGGGATGGAGTTCAATAGATTCTCTTATAAGACTTTAAATAAATTGGCCGTTGATTCTAGGGGAATGGATGACTGCTAGCCAAGATTTTCAAAATTATCTATATTTTGCTCAACAATATTCTCAGTCTTCAGATCCTTCATTGCGATTGACTATTCACTTCACTTGGTATCTTGCGTACATGTATAGGCATTCGCATAATGATCAAAAGTCAATCCCGAAGTTGTGTATGAATGCAAATGTGAATATTGATCCCCAACAACTACATATATTGTAGTTTCATGCCCTTTACTTGCCTTCCAATATCTTGTATTAGTGGAGAGAATGTGTTGCCTACATATTTTCCAAAATCCTCCCAATACTTTTGTAGATGAATCTTTCTCTATGGATTGTTTCATAAATCACCAAGATTTTAAGCGAGATCATCTTCATTGATACCCATAGTTATATTTTTTATTATTCATAATTATATCTCTGTTTTGGAGATGAAATAATAAAGAATAAGTGAATGTGACGGGCCCGCTACTTGCAATGTACAGTGGCAGGTACTATCAGTGTAGTAATACACGGACAGCTAGGCAGAGGCGCCTTTACCCCCAACAACCTCCCACTTAAAGGCGAATTTGCCCTAGTGAGAGAGAAAAGAAAAGAAAAAGGCAGTACAACATGTACACATGTACAATAGGATGATGAAAAAAAGACGTCATCTCATCCAACGCCCATCAATCTCCCGAGGAAGGCAAAGCGCTCTATAGTGGGGCTCTTCATGAGCAAGTCTGCAGGATTTTGCTCAGTCAGAATCTTGACAAGGTCAACATACTTGTCCTCAACGACCTCACGAATGAAGTGATACCTCACCTCAATATGTTTCGTCTTCGCATGGAAGACCGGGATTCTTGGCCAACTGAATGGAACTCATAGAATCTGAATGCAATGTAGGCATAGCATCTCTCATACCAAGGTCTGCAATCAAACAGCCTAACCAGATAGCCTCCTTGCAAGCCTCTATGGTTGCAATATACTCAGCCTCTATAGTAGAAAGAGCCGTACACTTCTGCGCCCTGGACATCCAAGAGATAGCCCCTCCAGCATAAGTGAGCACATAGCCAGAAGTGGACTTCCTACTATCTACATGTCTTGCACAATCAGAGTCAATGTACCCCATGACTCATGTATCCTGGTTGCCATAGCAAATACACATATCTGTTGTGCCCTTCAGGTACCTCATGATACCCTTCATGGCATCCCAATGTTTCTTGCCAGGTGTAGCCATATAACATGCCACAACCCCAATTGCAAAGGCAATATCTGGACAGGTGGCTATCATGGCATACATAAGACTGCCCATGGCTGATGCATAGGGAATCTTGGCCATCTCGGCCCTATACTCATCTCTCTGCGAACAATCAGCCTGTGAAACCTTCACATGAGAAGGTAATGGACATCCAATAGGCTTAACATCATGCATACAGAAGCGCTCAAGGACTGTATGAATGTACTCCCTCAGTGTGACAGATAAAATAGTCCTCCCTGAGATCTATCGCGTGTAATGCGTATACCAAGTATATGAGAGACATGTCCCTCTTCTTGAGCTGAGTCTTAAGAGAATCTAGCTCCTCATGAGTTGTCCCTTCTAAAAGCATGCCATCCACATAGAGTACCAAAATCAGTAAAGAACCGTCACGGGCTTTCTTTGTGTACAAGCACAAATCCACAGCACTGCGGCTATAGCCTTGTGACTGTATGAATGCATCAAACTTATGGTACCATTCCCTAGGTACCTGCTTCAAGCTATATAGACTCTTCTTTAGCTTGCACACTAGATGTTCCCTGCCATGGTCTACAAAGCCCTTAGGCTACTCCATGTAAATCTCATCATGCAAGTCCCCATGTAAAAAAGCCTTCTTGACATCCAACTGGTATAAGTCCAGGTCAAGCTGTGCAACCAAAGCCAAGAATAAGCGTAGGGTGGTCATCTTGACCACAAGAGAAAAGATTTCATCAAAGTCAACACCATGCTTCTGCTTAAAACCCTTAGCAACCAATCGAGCCTTGTATGCTGGCTTGGGGTGTCCAAGGGTACTTTTCAGCTTGTACATCCACTTGCATGGCAAAGCCTTCTTACCCTGAGGCAAGGAAACCAAATTCCCAGTCTAATTATTATGCAATGAATCAAGCTCAGAGCATAGCCCTCTCCCAAGAGTGACAATCACCCTTGTGCATAGCCTCATCATAAGTGAGAGGCTGTCCTACATCTGTAACTAGTACAAAATCCATAGAGGGCGCAAAACGATCCGAAGGTTATCTATCTCTAGTAGAATGCCTCAACCCAGGCTCTGTTTTGCTGACCGACATCCTGTCTAACATCAACATGTCTAACATCTGGGCAATGAGCATCAGGTGATACTACACACTATCTAGCTAGCAGTGGAGTGGGCTGAACGGGAGCAGGTGGCTCCTCCTAAAAGATAACTCTGCATACCTCAACCACTTTCTCTTTTGTCCTCATGAAAGATGACATCATGGCTGTGGATCACTTTCCACCCCTACGAATCCCATAGACGGTAACCCATCTCTCCTGCATCTCCATAGCCAATGAAAATACATTTGACACTTTTAGGATCCAGCTTATTGCGTTTGTCCTTGGGCACATGGAAAAATTCCTCACATCCAAAGACACGCAAATGATCATAAGAGGGGGGCTTGCATGTCCATACCTCCTCTCCAACCTAAAAGTCAATGCCACTACTAGGCGACCTGTTAATGAGATGCACTAGAGTAGTAACTGCCTCAGCCCAAAAGTGCTGCGGTAAGCTAGCGTAGCTAAGCATGTTACGGACCTTTTCTTGAATGGTCATATTCATTCATTCAGCCATACCATTCTGGGATGGGGTGTAAAGGGCGGTCAACTGACGCTTAATACCCCGCTCATCACAAAAATTATCAAAAGCACATGATACATACTCACCCCCATTATCTGACCTTGGGCATTTTAGCCTTTTCCCAGACTAGTTCTTTGCTAATGCAAGCCAATGTTGAAATGTGTCTAAGACATCGGATTTTCTCTTTATGGGATAAGCCCAAACCTTACGTGAGTAATCATCTATGAAAGTAACAAAGTACTTTGCCCCACCGAGTGACTGACAGGGCATGGGCCCATATACATCTAAGCGCACAAGAGCCAAGGGCTCACCCATGCGTTTCTTACCAGACTTTTTATGTGTATTTTTAGTCTACCTGTCATACAAACAATGATCACAAGAATCAAAATGCGGAGAGTCAAAAGGTGGAAGATACTGCAAAGCACAGAGCATTTTCATTCCTTTAGGGACATATGCCCCAAATGAGCATGACAAAGGGATACATGGGGGATAAAACCCACATATACAACATAATCCAAGGTATCTCCAAATACAAGTAAGGGATAGAGGCTGCCAGACTTGGCACCTCTTGCAAGCACAAGCCTGCCATGAGTAACCTTCCATGCAGAGTCTCCAAAAGACACAAAATACCTTGCATCATCAAGCTACCTAGCTGACATGAGGCTGCAAGTCAATGCAGGTACATGATGTACATCTTCCAAACAAAAGAACTTCCAGAAGGAAACTACAACCTAACATCTCCAATGCCCACAATGTCAAGAGACCTATCATCACCAAGTTGCACAAAACCAGAGATGGTACGATAGGTATGAAACCAATCTCTATAGGGTGTCACATGAAATGATGCACCCAAATCCAAAAGCCAGCATTGCGCATACATAGAATGTATCTCAGAAGCCTATAAGGCATCACGTGAAGAAGCTGCAAGTATGTAATCTTGATCTAAATTAGTGGCCTGCATGACATTAACATCTTCTATCTTTACACTGGACTTGGTAGGTACAATACTGTGCTCAAAAGTCTTTTCCTACACTTTCTCTTTTCCCTTTTCCTTGTGCTTATCATCACGCATCTTATGGCACTGCGGCTTAATATGTCCTTCTTTCCCACAATAATGACAGGTAAGATCAGACTTCCGTCCACAGGACTTACTGCGACCACGTGACTTGGACCTGGACTTCTGAGAGTCCCTACCCTTATGATCATTATCATGCCTGCCATGTCTGCCACCTCTAATGGTCAATGCATGTGAAGAGCGGGAAGCATCATTGTTTCTCATGTTGATTTCCTCGTTCAATAAAGCACTCTCAACATCTTTGATTTTCATCCCATCAAGCTTGTTCATGCATATGGCAGTACGGAAGACATCCCATGATTCAGGCAAGGTGCCAAGTAGAAACAACAGGTGCAAGTTGTCTTTGAACTCAATACCCTATGACAATAAATTCTTCATGACAGCATGAAACTGTCTGAAATGAGATGATAGGGATGTCCCCTCCTTCATGCAAAGGTCCATTAACTGCTTCAGTCAATACATACGTGACGCAGGACTCTGCTACACATAAAGCTCCTGAATCTTCTCCCATAAATCCCATGCACTCTGATTCTCATCTTCAACAATATTATGATGGACCTATTCTGAGAGTAACAAGATCATGGTAGACTTGCATAGCTCATCAAATTCCATTAAAAAAAATCATCCATATCCTCAAGTTTAACACCCTTGAAACGCAAGGGTTTAATCTACAACTTTTGCACCAAGACCTGCCATATCTGGGACTTCCAATACCCATAGTTGGTACCATCCAACTTGGCAATGTTAAAGAGAGCTGTGTCTTTTAGATGACCAGCCATACTGTCCCAAATCAAAGGAAAAATGAAAAATTGCAAGTTGTTGTAATTAGCAAAAAACACATTAAAACCATTGCCAAAACTGGTTGAAAGAGTGGATTTCACCAAGAGAACTAGCTGTCCACCAAATATGACCAAGATAACATCAAACAGTAAGCATTGCCCTCATACAAGTGCTCAAAATCTATAGATTTCAACTTGCTAGAATGAATTATAGCAGTATGTAAAACTGTCCCAAAGTGAAGCAATCACTGATACATATGATGCCAGGAGGCATATTTCATGGTGGATTCCGTGCCACGGTGGATTCCGTGAGGTTTTACGATGGATTCCGTAAACTTTGTTGACCGGGGCTCATACACAAAGTGGATTCTTTGTGCGAGAAGTTGATGGGGACGCCTATCCTTTTCGGGCGTTTCATTAATTTAGTGTGTACATGGGTGATTCCACAGCGGGTGATTCCGCAAAATACATATTAAATTAATAAACGTTTATGAGTTTAGAGTGCGCACTCGTAATAAATTAAGGTTAGGATTGATTTCTAACCAGTTGATTTATTTATGTAGATGAAGACTGCTAGGTATTCACTTTTGTCGGTTTAATTGTATTATTTTACTAACGATTGTGAATGCTTCAGTTGATGTGTAGAGATAGCAGCAGTGGCGGAGGAAAGCATTGGAGGATAGCGTGTATTTGAGTTATCATTTATATTTTGATGGGCGCAAACCTTAGGCATGGCGCCTATATTTTATCGCGCCTATTTATTGAGGCGTTGGATATTTATTTATTATTTTGTATGTGCATGGGCGCACGATTATGATATTTGTATTTGGACATTGTATTGGGTACGCCTAACTCTTTGGGTGCCCGCCCATTAGCTTTATTTCTATTTTGTGCTAAAGCAAACTCAAAAGCCAAAAGCGTGCTATTTTGCAATTTGGGCTATTATTTGAGCTTGAAGATGATTAATACATAAAATACATGCTTTGTGGAGTGCTCACACAAGGCATGGGGGGAGATTGCATCCAATTGGTCTCTTGTTCATGTCGTGCATGCTTTTTACCTTGAGTTTTGTGCAAAAAAGTAGAGTTCTTTTGTTCTTGGGGACCTTCCGGCATTCACTACGCGAGCATATAGCATCCGATCTGCGCACCAGTGGTATCAGAGCGAAGCTGAGATCGAGAGCTTCCAATCGCTATCCATCTTGTGCGAAGGCGGAGCTCCTAGAACGATCGAGCTCTACGGTCAGTCTCATCACGAACGGTCGATACGGGTGGATTCTTGGCGATCAAGAACCTCTGTTTACAACCCCTGATAGCGAAGGACGGCCTATAACGGCGGAGGACCACTCCTACATCCTCTTCTCCAAGTCGTCAATACACCGAGATAAGTTTCAAAACTCCATAAGCTTAAATCGACGGCAGTAGGGCAGCCTTTCCGTGATTTTCGCAACGTCAAAAAACGCTCCCCCCCTAAAAACTCAACATCTACAGTTACTAAGCTTTAAGCTTAGTTACCTAAGTCACAAGTCACAATAAACTTCAGTTTTCTCAAGTTTCCTAAGTTTTGAAACTCTGCAAGTTTGGCAAGTAACCTGAAGTCAAAACTGACTTGTGTTCAAAACTCCTATAAGGACTGTTCCTGCGCAGAAGCACCGAACTGCAAAGTTGTTCCCTGGAATGTTCTGTTCGCATACGCAGACTTGCTGAACCAGTTTCAGCACATGCATAAGGTCAAAACGCAGATTTTTCAAAGATTTCAAATCCTGCAATAGCCAAAGACAAAGACTGTGAAAGCCACAAAAAAAAATATAAGCCTTGTACACCCGATCTTGAGCTACGCTCATCCCGCTAATTGGATTTTGAGAGTGTGAGGTCTTTTGAAGTTTTGCAGGATGACGAAACAAAATATGGATGATTTGATGGCTGAAGGCAATCTTCCTGAACCTACCGGGAGCAAAAGTTGGATTTAATTATGATGCAGTTGGACGAAAAATGAAGAGCCTGGCAAGCATTGCAAGTTCAATTGGCCAATTTACAAAGATCGACTACTGATAAAGAGGAACCACAATCTGAAGATCTTATCCGACGTACCATCGATGCGACTCTTGAAGCTCAATCCATCCGAAAAGAAACAAAGATAAGTAAAAGAAATTTCAAATTCCATACTTTCAATGGCACTCGAGATGGAAAAACTGTTCTTGCATTCATCAGTCAGTTTAATGATTACTTCCATGAGGAAACATACGCTGAAAAAGATAAAATCAAGTGTGTAACTAATCATTTAGTGGATAGAGCATCTCTTTGGTGGACCGTGGTTCATAAGAGCATAGATTGTCCCACTACCTGGGAGAGTTTCAAGAAGAAGTTTATGCAGAATTTCCTTCCTCCACAATTCCATGAAAAAGCCATAAAGCAATGGGACCTTCTTCAGCAAAGAGATTGTGAGCCTATTCCTCAGTACACCGAACGCTTTTGGAATGCATTACTCCAGTTACGCATGCTTGAAGACGTACCTAAAGCGACTCACAAGCGCAAGTATATATCTGGATTACTTGCGCATTACTATGCTGAAGTCAATATGTTCAAGTCTGCAACTCTTGAAGATGCAATTTCTTTAGCTCATGACACTGAAGACCAGCTTTAAGGAAGAGACAAGCGTCCACAACAATTTCAAGCAAATGGTAACTATGGATCTAAGCAATTCAATTCAAATTTTAGAAGATTCAATCAAGGTCGATTTCCTTCATCATCTTTCCATAAGTCTTGGATAAAACCACCGCTTTGTCATCGAATACCAATCAAAACCCTAAGCCAACTTCACAGCCAAATCCTAATATTCCTAGACTTCCTGCCATTGCAAACAATGTATCTAAAACCAAACCTATAGTGTGTTACAAATGCCATCAACCTGGACATCTAGCAGCCAATTGCCAATCGAAGAAGCCACCTGTCCATATCAACTATCTTGGAGCAATGGAAGATGAAGAACGTGAAGAAATACCTAACTTTATGGAAAATGAAGACGACATTACTACTCCTTCGGATACTTTACCAGGTATGCCAAATCCACATTCTTTGTTGACAATGAAATGTTTAGTGCATGGAAAAGAAAATATCATTTTGCATGATGATGGTAGTACACATGATTTTATTTCTACAAAGTTAGTGAAAGAATTGAAATTACAAACTGTTCCTACGCATTATCGCATTAAAGTAGCATTCTTAGGCACAAGGTATAATGGAACACAAGTGGTGCATGATCTAGAAATTCAAATTGGTGAATACACTGAAAGAAGGAATTTTGTAGCTATACCATTAGAGCCCAATGATATTATTTTAGGTATGCCTTGGCGTCATCAGCATAATCCTGATATAGATTATTCCACGCATTCAATTAATATTCATTTTCAAGGAAAACATATTACATTGTATGGTATGCATGCATCTAATGCTTTTCCACTGCTTACTCATACTCAAGCTAAACGTGCATTACGCAAAAGTAGTAAATCTTATCTCATTTGGGTGAATGAACTGCAAGCTAAAGAAAAACATATGCACCCCAGGCATAAAGAATTTCTTGCACAATTTAAAGACTGTTTTGCAAAAGATCTACCACCTGGATTACCTCCTTCACGTCCTAAAGACCACAAAATAGATTTAATTCCTCGTACACAACCACCTTGTAAAGCACCATATAGGCATAACCAGATAGAGCAAAAAGAAATTCAAAATCAATTTGAGGAATTACTAAATAGAGGATTGATTAGACCTAGTAGTTCTCCATTTGGTGCACCTGTTTTGTTGGTAAAGAAGAAGAATAATACTTATTGTATGTGCATTGATTATCATGCCCTAAATAAGATTACTGTAAAGAATAGATATCCAATTCCTAGAGTCGATGATCTTATGGATAAACTACAAGGTTCTGCCATATTTAGTAAAATAGATCTTAAATCTGGTTATCATCAGGTGAGATTAGATAAATCTGACATATTCAAGACTGCATTTAGAACACAATTTGGTCATTATGAGTTTTTAGTGATGCCTTTTGGATTGACTAATGCACCTGCTACATTTAGTAGAATGATGAATCATATATTTTTGAAATATCAGCATTGTGTTATTGTATTCTTTGATGATATCTTGGTATTTAGTAAAAATGAGAAAGAACATTATGAACATTTGTCTTTGGTTTTCAAGTTGTTGAAAGATAATCAATTGTATGCTAATCCGGAAAAGAGTGAGTTCTTTCAAACAAAAATTGAATATCTAGGTCATATTGTGTCATCAGATGGTATTAAGGTTGACCCTAAGAAGATAGAAGCAATATTGAACTGGCCTATACCTAAAAATGTGCATGAGTTACGTTCTTTTCTAGGTCTTGCTAGTTTTTACAGGAAATTTGTGCGAAATTTTTCATTACTTGCTTTGCCTTTGACTAAACTTTTAAAGAAAGGTATTGTTTATCATTGGTCTGATAATCAACAGAAATCTTTTGATTTATTGAAACATGCATTAACCCATGCTCTTGTATTACAACTACTTGATTTTAATAGACTATTGTTTTTAGTAGTTACTGATGCTAGCGGATCTGGAATAGGAGCCGTACTTATGTAAGATAATCATCACATAGCCTATTCTAGTTGTAAACTGAAACCCTCCGAACTTAAATATTCCACATATGATAAAGAATTATTAGTTATTGTACAAGCTTTAAGACAATGGAAACATTACTTAATGGGTTCTGAGTTTATGATTAAGACTGATCAACAAAGTATTAGACATTTACTTAGTCAACCTCAAATATCTAACCGACATATCAAATGGGCAACTTTTATTTAGAGTTTTCATCCCATTATTCAATATCAACCAGTTAAAGAAAATGTAGTGGCCGATGCATTAAGTAGAAGACCAACCATTCATAATATCTCTGTTATATCATTTGATTCTTTAACTCCAATGAAAGATACTTATCATCAGGACATTACTTTTCAATCTGATTGGAATAAATTAGTTGAAAATAACTGGATTCCTATTAATTCACTGTCTTATAATGATGGATTCATGTCTTATGAAAAGAGATTATGTGTTACAGTTCCATTTAGACCTTTTGTTTTGAATGAGATTCATTGTCCTCCATATCAAGGTCATAGAGGTATTATATCTACTTTGCGTACATTGACTGAAGATTTTTATTGGCCACATATGGACACTGATATATCTAACTTTGTTTCTGAATGTTTGGTTTGTCAAAGAGTTAAGAGACATCATGGTAAACAGTATGGATTACTTATGCCTTTATCTATTCCATCAAGACCATGGGAACAAATTTCTATGGATTTTATTACTGGTTTATCTAATACTAAAGCTAACCATGATATGATTTGGACTGTAGTAGACACGTTTAGTAAACAAGCATATTTGATTCCTTGTAAGAAAACTTTAACAGCATCTCAGGCAGCACAATTGTTTTCGAAAACTGTTTTCACTAATCATGGATTACCAAAAGTTATTATTTCTGACTGTGATTCTAGATTTTGTAACAACTTTTGGATTACTTTGTTTGCTAACCTAGGAACAAAGATTGATTTCTCATCTACATTTCATCCTGAAACTAATGGACAAACAGAAGCCACTAATAGTACTATTTTAGATCTTTTACGTGCTTACACTATTTCTAAACCACAAACATGGGACATACATTTGCATTTACTACAGTTTGCATATAACAATACACCACACACATCTACAAAGAAAGCACCGTTTGAAGTGATTGATGGTTATAGATTGTCTACACATGTTGCATCTTTATCAAATAGAATTCAGAGTGCTGATGATATTGCTAATATGCACGCTACTATTTTTTATGAGGTTAAAGACATGATTGCCAAAGCCCAGCAATCATATACCAAACAAGCCAATAGGAAAAGACAAGCAATGAATTTCAAAGTTGATGACTATGTTTGGTTGAGAATAGAAAAACATAGATTACAAAGTGTAGATAAACACCCAGTTGTGAAATTAGTACCTAGATTCTATGGACCATTTAAGATCATTCACAAAATCAATGATAATGCATTCAAGTTAGAATTACCACCTCACTGGAAAATTCACAACACATTTCACATTAGTCTATTACGACCCTTTAGAGGCCAATTACCTATACACCTTGTTTATGAAAAACCACCTTTGTTAGATGAAGAGACTGAAATACTTGAACCTGAAGCTATCCTAGATACTGATTTTATGACCACTAGAACTGGCGGGGGTATGATGCCAGGAGGCATATTTTACAGTGGATTCCATGCCATGGTGGATTCCGTGAGGTTTTACAGTGGATTCCGTAAACTTTCTTGACTGGGGCTCATACACAAAGTGGATTCTTTGTGCGAGAAGTTGATGGGGACGCCTATCCTTTTCGAGCGTTTCATTAATTTAGTGTGTATATGGGTGATTCCGCAAAATACATATTAAATTAATAAACGTTTATGAGTTTAGAGTGCGCACTCGTAATAAATTAAGGTTAGGATTGATTTCTAACTAGTTGATTTATTTATGTAGCTGAAGACTGCTAGGTATTCACTTTTGTCGGTTTAATTGTATTATTTTACTAACGATTGTGAATGCTTCAGTTGATGTGTAGAGATAGCAGCAGTGGCGCGGAGGAAAGCATTGGAGGATAGCGTGTATTCGAGTTATCATTTATATTTTGATAGGTGCAAACCTTAGGCATGGCGCCTATATTTTGTCGCGCCTATTTATTGAGGCATTGGATATTTATTTATTATTTTGTATACGCATGGCCGCACGATTATGATATTTGTATTTGGACATTGTATTGGGTACGCCTGACTCTTTGGGTACCCGCCCATTAGCTTTATTTCTATTTTGTGCTAAAGCAAACTCAAAAGCCAAAAGCGTGCTATTTTGTAATTTGGGCTATTATTTGAGCTTGAAGATGATTAATACATAAAATACATGCTTTGTGGAGCGCTCACACAAGGCATGGGGGGAGATTGCACCCAATTGGTCTCTTGTTCATGTCGTGCATGCTTTTTACCTTGAGTTTTGTGCAAAAAGTAGAGTTCTTTTGTTCTTGGGGACCTTCCAGCATTCACTACGCAAGCATACAGCATCCGATCTGCGCATCAACATATGTCACTACAACTACCAGGTAGCAAGATACATCCAACAGTGAGTGTCAAGGGGCAAGAAGGTACCAAGAACTATCAAACCAATAACCTGTCAGGCAAGAGACATCTCATAGGTCTAGACATCATGCATGTCATGAGTCTTGGGGTAAGAGAAGAGATCAAGCACAAACACAACTGATAGAGCAAGAAGCTCAATTCATAACCATCCAAGATGCATACAAAACTATCAAACCTGTGATAGAGATAGGTGTCTACCCCAATAGGCATATCAAATCAGCCCACTACAGACTAACTGCAGACATAAAGCTCTCAAGAGAGCAAATGCATGTAACTGTCCCACAAGCTTAAGCTCAAGTGTACGTAAAACTCTGTGTACATCTGAATATGCCAACATGCTCCCACTGGAAGTAAAGTCAGATGCAAATAGAGCAAGCAATGCTCAAATACATCGAGTATATAGCATTAGACATGCCAAATCCCAGTAGGATACATGTAGAGCATAAATCCCAAGCTATCTCAGACATGTAAAGCATAAGCTTGAAAGCATTCAAATAACGTGTAATCGAAAACTAAATATAATACTCAGTAGGTCCAAAATGCTCAAATACACCTAAATATGAAGCTCCAAGTGACTGTCAAGCATGGGCAAACCAAGTGGCATCCATATCTGGCCAAAGCATAAATGCAAGAAGCCTAAATGTCAAGCAATGACAATAGGCATAAACCGGTCCAAAGCATGCCAACTGAAGCCAAATGCCAGTGAATGATGACCAAGGCGGAGCCTAATCCAAGCTCAAAAGCATTCCAAGACCAAAAATAAGCATTTGACAACCTCCAAATACATCGTATGATCATCTTAATCTCTAGTATGCACCTCGGATCCAAGAACCAATGCATACACCAAGTAAATGAGCTTCAGTCCACTATATTACAATAGTATATTTACTCTTAAATGAAGCTCAAATGATGCCCAAATCTACTTCAAATCAGTCCCAAATCATAGACATAGCATCCCATAACATCCGGGCATCACCGGGCATCAATAGGCATCAAACAGGCAATGCACAGAAGCATCAAACAATAAATGTCAAGTGCTGCCCTATTTTGACAGTCCTAGGACTGTGTATACAATAATGGCTAAAGGTGGAAGCACTTAAATGGATCACCGGGAGCCAGGAACTAATGTTGGGGAGTCCAACAATGATGAAGAAGGTTGTCAAGAGTGCCGAGAAGCCAGGGATGAAGCGGAAAATGCCAGGAAGAGATCAGCCCAACCCCCTAAAAATGTGCCGCATTTTGCACTGGCTGTTCTTGGGGCTGGGGGGTCTTCAGCAGTGCTCTAGAGCACTTGGCAATGTTGAGGGGGCTCCGATGTAGTCCTGAAAGGTGCCAATGGAAGGCCGAAAGATCGAGGAGGAGATGGGAGATCAAAACATACATGCAAATGAAGGTGCCATGGCTGCCATTGAAGCTCGGGTTGAAGCTCTTCAAATTCAGGCTAAAGAGAATGCTGGGAAAGCTTCAATGCCTTTGCTTTGATACCAGTTGAAAGGGAAGTGGAACCAAGGAGGAAGAAGCTTGGTTGTGAGAGCTATGGCGGATGGAGAGCAAGAGCAAGAGAGCAAGTAAAAATCAAAGTGGGAACTCTAACAACCACAATGTGTGGCCAGGCCTTCCTTTATTCAAACTGTAACTAAAAGAATAAAGAATAAGTGACTATGATAGGTCCCCGCCACCTGCAGTGTACAGTGGCAGGTACTGTCAGTGTAGTAATACACGGGCGGCTAGGCGGAGGCGCCTTTACCCCCAACAAGGCCACGGTAAAACTTTGATACTTGTTGTTCAATATCCATAGGTGCCACATATTTTAGTAGGGTTATAAACTTTGAGTAGTAAGCTTCTAGGGTTAATTCCAGCTACTTGAGCTTGAAGAATTCATTCATCTTCAAAGTTTGGTAGGCTGGCGGAAGGTATCGTCCGCGTACAGCATCTTTTAGCTAAGCCCAAGTGATAGCGGCTTCAGAAATAACTTGATCTTTGCACCATTGCTTCCACGATAACTGAGCCTGGTCAACTAGCTTAAGTTTGGCTATCATTGCTTGATTCATGGAGGCAGTTTCCGAGAAGTAGAGAAATAGTCATCCATCAACTCAATCCATGTCTCCACCTCTGCTACGATGTCTAACCCTTCTCCATCAAACTCGAGTGCCTTAATTTGCTTGAGAATAATTTTTTTTGCTTGCATGTCAGCATTCGTGGGTGCAGAAGGTGCCTGACAATCAGCCATACCACTCATGTCATTTCTATTTAGGATATGTCTGTGAACCAAACATTAATCAATCATGCATCATCATGAAGTTTTGCTCTAATAACAACTGTAACGTGCCGACTGTCCAAGCACGTTTTAGCGGTCCATCGAGAAATGAATCTAAGCATTGCCGCCCAACACTCCCAAGGAATGTTTCGAGGTTTGTAACCTAGAGTTTCCCGAGTCTATCTCGCAACAGAACATGCATGGCCAAACCCACTAGGATCAACTTGAAATTTGGGTTCCTAGGGCCAAGGTCTCCTAACAGCATTCTAGTGTTGAGTTTTGGACATCTTACTTTACGTAGAGATACCCAATCTAAAGCAGATCCATACCGCACTTGGTTCAAAGAGAATGGGAAACGAAAGGGATGCGCCGCTCAACCTCTTTGCCCGTAGGGCATAGTCCCATTCTGGTCCCCTAAAACGACATGAATCGGGTTCTAACTTAACAAAACCTAAAGCTGAATGGCGATAAATCCTTGTGAGAAGCCTCCCAGTTCTCTGGGACCACCCTACTGTAGGATGGACTCATCGGGGATTCTGTCCACGTGCTTCCCTTGATAGGTTTAGTTCTCTAATTAGGTCCTACCACATTTATGTGCGACATTTAAAATAGTCTTCATTAATTAAGCCTTTTAAGGCACAGGGTTCGTTCATGTAATGTATAGCACAGACACGAAAACAAAACAAGTAGTCCTTTTGACAAACAAGTTCCTTAACTTATCTTCAAGTCAATCTTTGTCTCCTGCCCATACAGAAGAATTATGTTTCCCTTCTGTCCAACAAAAGTACCCACTCCAAATCACATGGCACCAAAACTTCCATCCTTTATCTAGAATAGGATCTTCCAATGCCCTAGACATTGGGCTTACGACAGTCTACAATTCCGTTCCAATCTAGGCAAGGGGTGTCCAGAGCTCCACTGACCCCAAGTGACCTAGGAGTGAGACACAACTTCTGTGGTTGGCCTTTTCACTGCTCAACCTTCGGCCCGTAAATTGAGCAATGCTGTCTTGGGGTAATCTATGATGCGATCTTGGAAATGATCCATCTGTGCGAAATATCCTTCCTTAATTAATCCAATTAAGAATCAAGCATAATCAAGGCAATCAGCCTAATATCATCTTCTAATGAAACATTCATTTATTTCCCATGGCTACTTGTTATTATTGATCTTGCCATGCTTTTACCATCAAACACAATCACTTGGAATATTCACCCAAATCACAAATGCAACAATCAGTTGATTGAAAAAGAACATTTAGGGTGTTGTTCCATCAACCAACAAAACTAGTTGTATTTTTCCCAAACAATACAAGAATAGATGCGATAATAATTCCATCACATATTCGCTCTTCCCCTTGGGATCAAAGAGCAATTCTATGCAAAATTTTCTTAACACGTATGCACAATTCCTAATGTTATTCTTTTTACAATTATGCTATTCATAATCCTTGACCAATTGCTCTATCAAGGAATAAGCCATACACAACTAAGTGCAATTAACTTCCCTTAATACATGCACTTTGCAAACTCCATCTTTCAAATATGTGAGAAGAGACATATCCCTTCCCATGACCTATTCTCGTACATCATAGGATGGAGCCTAATGTATCTCATGCAAGAATCAAAGCAAGCATCTATCAATTTAGAAATACATTACTTACGACTGGAACCGCAGTTGGATTGACAGTGATGCCTTCGCTCGAAGCTTCGTTGTTACTGGCTATAAGATTGCCATCCGCACACGACATCCTTCGCTTGCAGGCCATCATCCCAAGTAGACTCAAGAGATTAAGAAGGCACAATAGATTTGAGAGATGGGAGAGTGAAAGAGAAGATGGCTAAGTCGAGGATCGAGATGGAGGGAATTGGGCTAACTCTCTCCCTTGCAGCCTCTCAGGGTAATTACTCTCTCTCTCTCTCTCTCTCTCTCTCTCTCTCTCTCTCTCTCTCTCTCTCTCTCTCTCTCTCTCTCTCTCTCTCTCTCTCTCTCTCTCTCTCTCTCTCTCTCTCTCTCTCTCTCTTGGAGGGGTATCCTTCTCTCTACCTCTCTCTCACAGCCTCTCAGGGTCTCCTTATGCTCTCTTGTGCCTCCCCATGCCTCATATTTATAATGAATTAGAGAAGAGGGGATGAAGCTGAGAACAAGAGTTCTTGGTGAAGGGACTCTTGGAAAACTCAGTGATCTAATGCTTAACTCATAAATATTATGGTCCATTGGCTCCAAAAGGGGGGTAAAACTCCAAGACACTTGATTAGAAAGCTTTCAGATCACTCCTTCTTTCTCTACATGTTTGAAGTGAGGTCCATTGCCTATAGATTGCGATCGCAACGCGCGCAATTTCACCAATCACTCTCTTTATATTTTTTCTTTTTATAAAATCTCCAAAAATAACTAAGACATCACTTATCTTTTCTTTTAAATGGCATCTAATTCTACCTTTTTATGATAATATCTAAAATATACTAGTTTTTTGCCCAAAAATCTAATATCGTTGGACCATCCATATTATACACAGTAACATTAATGATAAATATGGCTCATAACTCTCGTTCACATTGTAACTTCCGTAAAGAGTGGCTATGGTCCTTGTTAATCCAAAGAAAATATCGGATTTATGACTCTTAATTTTTTTAATAAAATATTTTTTAATTAAATAAAAAATCTTGGTTATTAATGTTAGTTAGTTTTAACCTTAGTTAGTCTTTAGTTAGTAATCTTAACAACTTATTAATTAACTAGCTTTCAAACTAACCGAATAACTTTTATTGCATGGAAATATTACAAAGTTATATTCAAAAAAGAAAAGATATAAGTTGCACCATAATGGGGAGTAACTAAAATCTATTAGGATATCGTAGCACTGCCTTTTTATAGACTTAGCTAGTGTGATGAATGTACTGTTATAATCCATAAATTGAGGGAAATACATTCTTTTAGTGAAAAAGCATCACAATTATTATGGCTAGATCATGTCCACGATGCTGTTGAGAGTGGAAAAAGACTGAATTTTTGACTTATTTTTGTTGTTTTTGAGGTCTGAATAATTGATTTTTGATGGATTTAGAGTGATGTATGATTATTAATGGGATTATTTGAGAGTGTTTTGGATGATATTGATTATGTTTGGGAGTTCATGATGATTCTCAGTGGAGATATGAGGTTCTGTGATATTCTGATAGGTTCCGATTGGTTCTGTATAGCTTCTGTTTTGTTCTGATTGTCTTCTGTATATGAAGCATGGATTGATGATGAAGACTGAGATCTTTTGAAAGCCTATTGAATAGTTTTTGATATTTTGGAATGGTTTGAGTATGATTTATGAGGTTTTGATGACCTTCTGTAACCCTCTGTAGAGCCTCTGTCTCTACTCTGTCTCTGTACTGTAACTGTATTGTAGTTGTTCTGGTGCTGTACTGTGTGACTGTTCTGTAGACCTTCTATAGGTGTTCTGTAGAATGTATGTGTGAATTTGGGAAATTTTTCTAATCTTTGGAAAGGATGAATCTAAGTTCAAAAGAGCTAAAACAAGTGGAAGAAGTAGCTGCTGAAGACTGAAGAGAAGACTAAGTGACAGTGACAATAGTGAGCTGTGAAAAGACACTGTAGTGGCTCTGGTGACTCTTCATATCAGACATACCTCTTGGGAGGTGCATCCACGACCTAAGAAGGATTATTGAGGGTTATTATGAGAGCACCGTAGTGAGGATATGATGTACTATTGATGGAGAGAGAGCCAGAGATAGTCAATTCTATCAAAACAGTGTAATTGTATATGAGAGATTGAGAGAGAGAACTATGAAGACATTGAAGATGAATAATATGTGATTGATTTCCATTCAAAAATGGTTCATTTCTTTGTTTTCTTTGTTCTGTTGATGGATTCTATGAAGATGTTGAAGATTATGGTTGATTCTATCAAATCCGTGGGAGAAATCTACTATGATGCTGTGTGAAGATTTGTTGTTTTCTTTGTTTTGATGATCAAAAGAATGAAATAAAAGCTTGTTGATATTACAAGATAGATTTTCTTGCAAGATAATTCCCTTTTCCTTGGTGTTCCTCTTGGGGCTCCATGTTGTTGGATCAGACGAGAAGAGAACAATGTCGGGTTGAGATGTTTCTGCAAGGGGGTAGCAGAATGAGACCGCCTCATGAGGAGAATCATAAGGGCTATCAGAAGCACAACAAGAAGAACACTGCGACGCCCAAAAGGGAAAGGGTAGGTCGATTGTGATTGTCAATATCCCCAGGGAGGGAAGTACTTCTTCAAGCAATATCCATTAATCAGGAAAGGATCATCAGAGGCATCAACGGTCTGCACCTGAAGAGAGCCGTTAGGATTGACGACCAGTACCTTATACGGGCCCATCCACCATTGTTGAAGCTTGCCAGGAAACTTGCCAAATCTCGAATCATAGGCTAGAACAAGATCACCTTCTTTGAACTCCTTGTGGTTGATGAAACTGTCATGATAGGCCTTGCGTCGCGCTTGAGTGGTTTCCATGCATTGTAGGGCCATCCGACGGATCTCATCCAAGCATTCCAAGTGCAAGAGACAGCATTGTAGTGACTCACTATCTCCCAAGCGTTCTTTAACTACCACTCACAAAGAGGTTAATTCCAGCTCAACAGGGAAGACGGCTTCTGTACCATACACTAGCTAGAAAGGGGTCTGTCATGTAGCAGCCCTATGGGAGGTTCTGTACGCCCAGAGGGCCTCTATAAGTCGATCGTCCCAGTCACGACGATGTGCGGCAATCGTTCTTGTCAAAATCGAGCAAAGAATGCGATTGGTGACTTCAACTTGGCATTGGCTCTAGGGTAATAGGGAGTGGACTTACAATGGCGGATCTTATACAGTTCTGTCAACTCCTCCATGATTTTGTTAAGGAAATGAGTACCTCTATCACTTACCAGCTCGAGGGGACTACCAAAATGGGTGATAATATTCTCATACATGAACAGGGCTACACTATTACCATCATCCCGCTTTAGGGCTTTAGGTTCACACCACTTTGTGACATAATCCGTACATACTAGGATGTATCTATTCTGCTTGCGCTTGGTAGGTGGATCAATGGGACCCACAAAATCAATCTCCCACTTCTCAAATGGCTTTAGGGAAAGAATGGGTTGCAGTGGCATGGCACTTGTTTTGGTGGGTTTCCCCATTCGCTGACAAGCATCACATCTCTTGCAGTAATCATATGCATCCTTGTGCAGGGTTGGCCACCAGTATCCTATTAATAGAGTCTTCATGGCTGTCGCTTCTCCTGCGAAGTGTCCACCACATGGTTCATCCTCTATAGGAGAAGAACAGATCTTCTGCCTCTGCATGCGCTTATGCTTCTATCATCAGTTCTGTCTCCATTGTTGCCTCTGGCTCTGGCGTTGTATTGTTTAACCGCCTCTGTATCCACTCTATCTCTGTTCTGTAGACGCTCTGTGTCTGCTCTGCCTCTGTACTGACTCTGCTCTGTAACTGTACTATCTCCGTACTGACTATGCTCTGTCTCTGCGACTGTCATGTAACAGGGAGAACAGTACATCCATGCTTCTATTTCACTATCAGAGGTGATTTCAGAAGTTAATTCTAGTTGAGGCAGGAGGTATTCACCCATGGACAAGGATTTTACATCCTGTAGTAGTTGGCTTATAGTGCCCACTATTAGGGACTGTGTCTCTGTTTTCCTAGGAAAGATTTGCTTAACAGCTTCTTCATCTCCTGATGTGCCATCTGTTGTCTCGTTAGAGGAGTCAGTTATGACTTCAATGGATGTGGATCCATTGCCTTTTTGAGATCCATACAGCTTTAACATCGCTTTATTGGGTCCTCTACCTAGGGTTAGGGTTCCTTTGAACTAGTTCGTCTTGGCTCTCGCTTCAAAAAGCCAAAGTCTTCCCAACAGCAGAGGGTATGAAGTCCCATAAGAATTTGGTTTGACCACCAAATATGTCAGCTAATAGTCTCTTCCTGCAAGGGTTTTTTTTACATATGGGAGGATGCCAAACGGTTTGACTCTACTTTGGTCTGCCAATCTGATAAGCCACTGTATAGGTTGAATTCCTTGCAACCCTAAGTCCTTCATTGTGACATCCGTCATTATGTTTACTGATGAGCCTCCATCAATCAATGCATCTAAAATGAAGCATCCTTCTATCCATACACTTATCTCTGGGGTTCCGGGATCTAGGAAGGCATTAGCCACATCTACTTCCTTTACAGGCTCCAAGGCCTTATTGGTCTTGGTCGCTGTTGAAGGAGCGATCCTTAGTCCACGTCTTCTTGTCAATATGCTTTCGAATCTCTTTCAGCAGCTGGGAGACAGCATTAGCAAACTAGCAGAATGTTAAATTTGGTTTAAAAGTGTCTAGGTCTTTGACCAAGTCATAATCTTTAATAGGATCCATAGGCTTCTCCAGCCGGCTTGGGAATGGGACTACACCCATTTTCATCTTTCCTTTTTCGCTAACAATTGCTGCATTGGCACTTCTTCTATTTCTGGAAGTACTTCTGTATCTTCTATCTCCTGGGCCTCTGGTCCTGTCTCTGGGACTATCTCTATAGCCTTCTGTGGCACTATAGTGCTCTGTACTGTACTGTTCTATTCTATACTGCTTTGTCCCTCTGTAGGTAGGTTGAACTTCATAGTCTTGGTAGGAGAGTTATTTTCTGGTTCCTTCTTCTTGGTGCATGTAATAGCAGCAACTTCCAACTCTACCAAATTGGAAGCAGCCTCTTGTACCTTATGTTGGCTATCAGTGGCATTGGCCTTTACAGGAGCTGGATTGGGACAGTCCTTTGCGGTGTGGCCTTCTCCTTTGCATCGGTTGCATAAGGGCTTATAGTCCACAGATCGTCTAGGGTTTGGACAATTTGGGGAGATATGTCCCTTTTCTCCACACCTATAACATTCCACCTCTGATCTCTGACCACCACCAGACTGTTGTCCTCTGTAACTTTGAGAGGGAAACCTCCTTGGACTGAAATTAGGACCAAACTCTCTAGGCTTGGGTCCAATATCCTATGTTGTCATTTTAGATTCTAGCAAGTTGAATCTTGTGTTTTCATCCTTCTGTCTTCGTTCATGCATCTCTTTTAGAGAGCAAATATCCTCTGTATGGTTCTTCCGCAAACAGTAGGAACAGAAGGCTCCAAGAATGGTTAGTTTTCGGGTACATTCAGTGGCTAAATGTCTCGCTTGATGACACTTTCCGCACCATGTATTAGAGCATATCACATCTCTTCCAACTCCCATAGGAGTGGATATATTGGCGGTATTCACCTTCAGCATCTGTAGCTGCTCTGTAATCACATCCAAAAGCTCCTTCTTAATACTTGCAACTGAGTTGGATAAGTAGTCCTTCAGTTTTTCACCTCCTGAAGTACTTGTAGTAGGGTTTTGGGAAGCGTCTGTAATTACTGCATAAACTGGTTGGGTTGATCCAGAAGGTCCTCTACTCTGGCTCTCATTCAGAGCTCCTGTTGAGACTTGGGGTTGTTGATTCCAGTTGGTAGGATTCCACTATTGTTGAGTCGGCATTGGAGAAACTGTTTAAGGCCACTGTTGTTGTGGTTGAACCATCATTTGAGGCACTGTTGTCTGTGGTGACCACACTGGATTAGGTGTACTATACTGTGACACTGCTTGTATCTGGGGATAAGGGTAGGGAACTGTCCCTGGAACTGCATTTGGTGGGTATACCATTCCAGGCATATGAGGGGGTAAGACTCCTCTTCCTAGAGTCATTGACAACCTTGCTTCAACTTCGTCATATAATCTTGCACCTTCCACTGCAGCTTGCAGATTGACTGGTCTTCTCAATTCCACGAACTTACGAACTTCTGGTTGTAGGCCCCTGAGAAACACTCCTTTCTGGATACCTTCATCACCATCTCTTCTGGATGGATTCCATTCTCGAGACATAAGCTTCTACTCTTTCTCCAGAGGACTGACTTAAATTCATGAACTCCTCTCGCATCCGCTCTTCAAAACCTTCACGCTTGAATTTAGTGAGGAAGGCCAACTTCAGGTCGTCCCATGTGCCAAAAGTTCATGCTGCTTGTCTCTCATACCACTGAAACGCTGTGCCCTTGAAAGTGGCGGGGAATATTGCTAACCAATGCTCAGGGTTTCTGCCATTGTTAGCCATACATGCTACCATAAATTTTGCTACATGAAGATCAAGGTCTTCATTGTACTCTCCCTTTAAAAATGGCAATGGGACTACATTTGCTGGCCTGTGATCAATATTTCCAGGACGAATCTGACTAGGAAGGGGACCTTGAGTCGCCATGGGGACTTCTGTAAAGAGTGCTTTTAGGGCGTCAAAGGAGGCTTCTGTTGCGAGCTCGTTCTCAGCTTTGATTTTTGCCTTCTCTTTTCTCATGTATCTCTGGACTCGTTCCAACGCTTGCCTCTTTATTGCATCATTCATCAGGGGGTTGGCTTCAACCAGTTGGTCTGGACTCAATAGGATAGTGTCAGAGGGGGCTTCAGTCTCTGATGGATTCTCTGGCCAACATCTCCTCCACTTCCTTCTTCTCAATATCTTTGAATTCAGCTTTCAAAACACTACAGAGGGGTAGATATTCTGTTCTGAAAGTATCAAAACTCATTCTTCTTAGGATTGTTATTGCATCATTATAATAATGCCAGCTTCTGAGGGTTTCAACAGTGTATATTGTGAAAAACACTCTGTCTACCAACTTCTAGTGGGTTGCTAATTGGACAAACAGAAGATTATCAGTACACCAAGCATCCCATGTATCTTGTTGTTGAGCATCCACGAACAAATTCCAACTCTTTTCCTTCTTGTTTTCATGAACCTCTACAGACCAAGACTCCTGAAGCTTTTTCACAATCTCCCACTTGATAATGTCTGGAAACTTCTCAATGAATACCAAATCTTCCATGGATGGTCATTCTCTCTGTTTCTGCTCTTCAATTTGTTCCCAAACAGTTTGCCACTAAGATGCAAGTTTTTGCTGCTTCAACAAGAAGAGGAAACAGCCCACCACAGAGAGCATGCATCATGATGATGATATGTTTCCGCCATTGTGGGATGAACTTCTTTTGGAAAGTGGCTTTGATAATGAGAAATTCCAACTCTTCAGTGGAAGAAGAAACTTTACAACCATCCATTGAATTCTTCTCTTCTTGGCAATGCCATTTCCTTCATTTTCAGCCTCTTCTGGGGCGTTGATGGCAAGTTTTACCAACTGCGCACCAAAAACATGGAGCCCCAAGAGGAACACCAAGGAAAAGGGAATTATCTTGCAAGAAAATCTATCTTGTAACATCAACAAGATGTTATTTCATTCTTTTGATCATCAAAACAAAGAAAACAGCAAATCTTCACGCAGCATCATAGTAGATTTCTCCCCCACGGATTTGATAGAATCAACCATAATCTTCAACATCTTCATAGAATCCATCAATAGAACAAATAACACTAAGGAATACACCATCTTTGAATGGAAATCAATCACATATTATTCATCTTCAATGACTTTATAGTTCTCTCTCTCAATCTCTCATATACAATTACACTGTTTTGATAGAATTGACTATCTCTGGCTCTCTCTCTCTCCATCAATAGTACATCATATCCTCACAACAATGCTCTCATAATAACCCTCAATAATCCTTCTTAGGTCTTGGATGCACCTCCCAAGAGGTATGTCTGATATGAAGAGTCACCAGAGCCACTACAGTGTCTTTTCATAGCTCACTACTGTCACTGTCACTTAGTCTTCTCTTCAGTCTTCAGCAGCTACTTCTTCCACTTGTTTTAGCTCTTTTGAACTTAGATTCATCCTTTCTAAAGATTAGAAAAATTTTCCAAAGTCACACATACATTCTACAGAACACCTACAGAAGGTCTACAGAACAGTCACAGTACAGCACCAGAACAGTACAGTTACAGTACAGAGACAGAGCAGAGACAGAGGCTCTACAGAAGGTGACAGAAGGTCATCAAAACCTCATAAATCATACTCAAACCATTCCAAACTCTCAAAAACTATTCAATAGGCTTTCAAAATACCTCAATCTTCATCAATCATCAATCCATGCTTCATATAGAAGACAATTAGAACAAAACAGAAGCTATACAGAAGATATACATAACCAATCAGAACCTATCAGAACATCACAGAACCTCATATCTCCATTGAGAATCATCATGAACTCCCAAAAATAATCAATATCATCCAAAACACTCTCAAATACTCCCATTACCAATCATACATCACTCTAAATCCATCAAAAATCAATCATTCAGACCTCAAAAACAACAAAAATCAATCAAAAATTCAATCTTTTTCCACTCTCAACAGATGCATTGCCACCATTATCATCATCAAAGAGGATATTATGTTTCTTACAGTAAAAGGCCCTAGAAATGATCTTGCAAATTACTTCAATGAGTCCATTTTTCCTTGGTGTGGTATATTCTCATAACATTTAGAGATATTGGCTTAACAATAGCTAAAGATAGATTCAAGAAATTTAATAAAGGTTTCTTGTCTTGAATTAGTGAGGCAATATACTTGTATCTTCTCTCTGAACTGAGGAACACATGTTTGATTAGTTGGATAGTGATATCCTTCATTATAACTTTGCACATTTAAAGGATACAACTTTACTTAAGAATATAATTTGAATAAAGATATTATGTAGCATTACTGAGCCACTTGAATTCATTTTTGTGTGTTTTGAACATTCTCATAAGATAGGGCAAGCAAGGTAAGGTAGGTTATTGAATTGTATTATTAAAAGACACTACGTCTGCTTGAGCAATCTCAAAATTGTTGCCATTAAATCTTTCCATGGAAAGGTCTCGAATATAATTTTTGCAAAAGAATGAAGGGTTATTAATAGCATTGTCTATACCTCCAACATATAGATCTCTAATAAGTGTTTTTAATTCATACTCATAATCCTCATATTTAGTTAGCTCAAAAGTTATGGAACTAAACTTGTTATCCAAATAGCATCAAATAGAGGAAATAGATTATGATAATTGATGTTAAAATTTTAACAAAATCCCATAATGCCCATCTATCAAGGATTTACTGGCTTCAATAATATAAAAAGGTCTAGTTGGAATATGATTGAGTCCCTTGATAGAAAGCTTTCTTAAGGGAATGATATGGATGATGTCAAGATTAGTGGTATCCACATGTCTTGAGTTGAGATAGTAGAAGGCACTAGAGAGCTTATGGATGATGTCAAAATTAGAGTACCCACTTGTCTTGTGTGTGTGTGTGTGTGCATATGTGTGTGTGTGCGTGTGTGCGTGGAAGAGAGGGAGAGAGACAGAGTGGAGCGAAAGATGAGTCTCAGCTAATTGTTGTTGTTCTTCCATTATTCTTCCATCATTCTAACTGAAAGAGACTTACACACATAGGTATGACTAACCAAGACTAACTATGGTGAAGTCACTGCGAGTACACCGACTTATTGAATGTCACACACGTGTACAGCTGTATCCAGCTAATGTCGATCACACACATAAAGATAGACTGACTAAAGAGTAACCTACAGTAAGTCCTTGGTTAGGACACTTGCGGAGTTGTACTCCTACGTCCACTGACACGGATATGATAGTGAGAGGGAGATTGGATAAGGGAAAAGAAAATATGCTTGAGGATGTGACAGGTCCACTTATAGTAGGTTATGAGTCATCTTACAGTGACAGTTTGGATAGCGAGTTGGGCATTTTGTCTATTATGATGCCTGGAGCAAGGCAGGGTCGTTATGTACCACCTCATGAGAGGCAAGCTCAGAGTGAGCCACAGCTACGGAGATCTGAGAGAGTCAAAAAACTAGCTGACAGGTTTACATACACTAGTTATTCAGCCCACCATTATGCATAATTGGCTAGTGTGACAGGTTACAAAGAACCTACAAAGTTTGATGATGCAGTTAGAGATGATAACTGGTGTGCTACCATGGATGAGAAGTATGCAGCGCTAATTGAAAATGAGACATGGGAATTGGTTGAGTTACCTGAAGGCAAAGTCCCCATTAGCTGCAAATGGGTGTACAAGGTTAAGTGCAAGTCAAATGGTTCATTAGAATGCTATAAGGCCATGCTAGTTGCAAAAGAGTATGTGCAGCAGTATGGCCTCGACTATGAGGAGACTTTGAGTCCAGTGGCTAAAATGGCAACAGTCAGAACTGTCATTGCTTTGACAGCATACAAAGGCTAGAAATTATGGCAAATGGACGTCAAGAATGCTTTCTTGAATGGTGATTTGGTTGAGGAATTATATATGGAGCAGCTTGAAGGCTATGTTCACCCGGACTTTCCTACACATGTATGTAAGCTGGAAAAGGCTTTATATGGACTGAAACAGGCACCTAGAGTATGGAATGCTCAGATCAATAGTTATTTACAGCAACATGGATTTAGATTGGGTGATGTAGATCACAGTTTATTCACAAAGAAGACAGATCATGGATATGTGTTTCTAATGGTTTATGTAGATGATCTTATCATCACTGGAGATGATGAAGAGGGCATTGCTGAAATTAAATCATGTTTACATGCTGAATTCAAAGTCAAAGACCTTGGTGAACTAAAGTATTTTCTTGGGATTGAGGTAGTCTCTACGCCTGAGGCATGTGGCTGCTACAAAAATAGTATGCTCATGACATGTTACGGAAGTATGGTATGGATGAATGCAAGCCTATGGAGACACCTCTTGATCAGAATGTCAAGCTACAAATTGATGTTGGGAATGGCATAGAGAATGTGACCATGTATCGATAGATGGTGGGAATCTTGATATACTTGACTATTACCCGTGACTATTACCCGGTCCTGACTTATGTTATGCAATGGGGTTGATTAGTCAGTTCATGCAGAAGCCTCGCAAACCATGTTTAGATGCAGTCATGAGGATCATGAGATATGTAAAGGGTACTATAGATTATGGGTTGTTTTAAGTATATATAAAATTCATTAACTTGATAGGGATTACTGATGCTGATTAGGCTGGTTGTGCCTATGACAAGAGATCAACCAGTGGTTATGCATTTGGATTGGGCAGCAGTATAATTAGTTGGCAGAGTAAGAAGCAGTATAATTAGTTGGCAGAGTAAGAAACAACCTACTATTGCGGAGCTACCTTAGCGGCTTGTGAAGTAATTTGGTTGATGAAACTATTGAAAGACTTGGGAATACAACTGGAAAGCAAAGTGAGATTGCATTGTGATAACCTCAGCATTGTTATGTTGGCTAGCAATCTTGTCTACCATGCTAGGTCTAAACATATTGAGGTTCACTACCATTTCATCATAGAAATGGTTCTTATAGGGTAGATTGACTTGATTCATGTGAAGACTTAAGACCAAGTAGCCGATATATTTACCAAGTCTCTTGGTAAAGAAAAGTTCATATACTTCAGACAAATACTTGGAGTTTATCAAATGGTTTGAGCTTGAGGGGGAGTGTTAGAATATCAAGCTACGGTGTATAGCTGCAAGTTACCTGTCTTTTGATCCCATGTTTAGCAAGATACCTATCAAACTAATTAGAGACATATTCTCTACCTCCATCTGATCTAAGACATGAAATTTTATAACTCAACTCATTTTCAACATGCTTCTTGAAGTCCTTGAATGTATCAAATACATCATCCTTATATTTCAGTATGTAAAGCCAAGTATACATGCTGAAATCATCAATGAAGAATACATACGAGCACCACCAAATGAAGCATTATGAGACGGACCCCATACATCTAAATGTACCAACTGGGAGGGTCGTGAGCTATTTCGTACATGTCTCATAAATGAAAACCGTGCTTTCTTTCCAAATTGACATGCATCACATACATGTCCAAAGTCATGATACTTGAACTTAGGCAATCCAAGTACAATCTCCTTCTACTGCATAGATTTTAGCTTTTGTACATTCACATGGCCAATCCGCTTATGCCATATCTCAACATCCCATATAGCACCATCATCATGCGCAAACATGGTTGATTTCAATTCTGGAATTGACACATCAAGAGTAAACATTCTGCCATCTCTTCAGCCTCTAGCAATCAATTTGCAGCCATAACCATATTCTTCAACAAAGCATCCATCTCTATTAAATCTCACCTGCAGATTCTGTTCTACCATCTGTCCAACTGACAAAAGATTCTTGGTTATTGTAGGTGCATGTAGTACATCATGTAGGCTCTTTTTTTGCCATCGGGCATCAACAACGGAACAATTCATGTGTGATGAATGTCATGTTGGGTGTCATCCCCAGTACACACATAACCATGTGAACCTGCAACCATCTCATCAAACCATTCTCCATGGGGTGTCATATAATTTGAAGCCCTTAAATCAATGTACCATCTCTCATCTCTGTTCTGCCTAGATGCATTCTTAGACATATGTTGCATGGCAAACAATCTGTCAGCCTGCTCATCATGAGCACTGCTAGAAGATGCATAGTGTCCATGCCGTTTGCCCTTTGCCTTCATATCTCCTTGCTTCTTGTAGTAGTCCTTTGCAATGTGTCCATATCTGCCACAATAATGACATTTCTTATCTCTGTTTGACTGATCATTTGACTGTCATGAACCAGATCCACCACCTCTACCATGGGGTGATCTCCCGCTGCCTCTAAAGTTGCTAGATCCACACTGGCCCTATGTATTTGTGCCATGCCAAGCATTTTGTTATGCTTTCCATAAGTGTTTTGAGTGTCTCCTCAACCTTGAAAAGAGCCACGACCTATGCAGCCTCTGCCACGCTGACTAAAGTAAAGAACAGTGTCTCTGATTTGAGACATACTAGAACCTGTATTCATCCCAAGCTTAACTTCCTCATGCAGCAGCAAAGCAATCAGCTCGTCCCAATCGGGGGATTTAGATCTCATAGAAATAGACATATCAAATGCTTTATACTCTTTACCACGTCCATTCAATGTCATTGCAATCATATCATCCTCAAACACTGAAGATCCAATGGTGGCAAGCTGATCCGTTATGTTCTTGATCTTTGTAGTGTAGGGTTGAATGCTTCTGTCATTCCTAAACATGTTATTAAATTGTTGCTTTAGCTGAATCTTTCTTGCATGTGTTACATTTCCATACTTCTTCATGAGTATGTCCCATGCATCCTTTGGGGAACTGCATCCAGTAATCTGTATAACCATAGCATCTGATATACATAAGGAAAACCAATGTAACACCTTGCATGATCTCTCAGTCCATAGCCTATGAGCCCTTTTCTGATCATTTTTTGGATTCCTTTCATGTATTTCAGGTTCAACCTCATCACCGGTAAATAAGTCCCAATAACCTCTGCCAACAAAAAAGTTATTCATACAAAACTTTCATAAAGTAAAATTTTTGTTGTCCATCTTTTCTCCCACAATTTGAGTGATATTGTTAGTGCCTTGAGCATTTGTCATATTTGCAGCTTAGGTATCTAGTGATGTATACAACCTGTAAGTATCTGACTCATTTTCCTACAGTTCAGGACCAGTTTCCTGCAATTCATGACAGTTTTCCTGACAACTTGCTTGCTGTATATTGTATTCCAACAATGAAAAAACATAGTCAATCAAGCATAAACCAAGCTCAAATCAGTTCAAAACATTGTATGGTAATGGCAAAACATCCCAACAACAAGCTATGTCCATACAAGTATCAATGTTTGTACTATATGCAAGTAGCAGTATCAAATACATCCAACCCACTACTATAACTAGCAGTATTTTCTCTATTAAAATAAGAGTATTAAGACCTCAAAATAGCCCCAAAACATCTCACTTAGTTGCCACTATATGCAGGAGTTGATACATGTCCAACCGATCAGAATATATTGCATGTATCTCAAGTGAAGATGATAGGTATCCTTCCTGCAGACAATAACCAGTCAATACCCTAGTATAACCAGCAACATATTAGTCCAAACTTTGGACTTTCAGCACTCACAATATGCCAAAAAGCATCTACCACTCAAGTGGTATGAACCAAGCATTTGTCACTAGCAAATAAGCATCACAGATACTTCAACCATGTAGATATATTGTTTCCAAATTTAGGACAACAACTAGTTCATTGTTTCCAGCCTGCAAATAAGCTCCAAACTGAGCATTTAATACTCCAGTATCATGCTCAAATGCATGATAATAAGGGCATATACATTGTTAGGATGAAAGCCACCAATGCCCTAGAATCACTTGTTGTTTACTGTAGTAAACAGCCAATATGTGCTAAATATATCAAAATCTATGAGAAATTTGAAAAAACTTTCTTCTGCAAAGTTGTAGACCACGTCGAAATGGTTAGGAATTGCAAACCATTTCTCCAAAAACCATTTCTATAGCAAGATATAGCTTCTTCAAAAAATGGACTACAAACATAGTCTCATTTGATGACGTTTTCTTCAAATCTGATGTCTTGATGTCAAATGGCCACTTCCAAGCCTTCATACTTCAGATGTTCAAGCTTTGATACCATGTTGGAAGAGAGGGAGAGAGACAGAGTGGAGTAGAAGATTAGTCTCAGCTCATTGTTGTTCTTCTTCCATTATTCTTCCATCATACTAACTGAAAGAGACTTACACACATAGGTATGACTAACCAAGACTAATTGTGGTTAAGTCAATGACTACACTGACCTATTGAATGTCACACACGTGTACAGTTGTATCCAGCTAATGTTGGTCACACACATAAAGATAGATTGACTGAAGAGTAACATGAGCTTGATATTCTAACATGTGTGTGTGTGTGTGTGTGTGTGTGTGTGTGTGTGTGTGTGTGTGTGTGTGTGTGTGTGTGTGTGTGTGTGTGTGTGTGTGTGTGTGTGTGTGTGTGTGTGTGTGGAATATTCACTTCTCTTCTTCTTTTTTTCTTTATTTCCTTTGCTTGATAGGGGTAGCTAGGAATAAGCATTACATATAGTCTCATTTCGTATAGAGATTTTTTAAGCAACAAATTTATTTTTATTGTTAGAACCAAGTTGGATTCTACTTGCTTAGTGCTTATATATACACAATTTTGTTAAAATAGGAGGCCGTGATTTGTTAGAGCAGATTGAGTATGTTGCCCCCAAGAAATCATACTTTCTACTTCATGTTGTTAGTTTATTCCCTAAACAATTCAAGATGAGCTTGATATTTTTCATTGTTGTTAATGAGCACTAACATTGAAAGGCTCTTCTTCTTCTTCTTCTTCTTCTTCTTCTCTGTGTGTGTGTGTGTGTGTGTGTGTGTGTGTGTGTGTGTGTGTGTGTGTGTGTGTGTGTGTGTGTGTGTGTGTGTGTGTGTGTGTGTGTGTGTGTGTGTGTGTGTGTGTGTGTGTGTGTGTGTGTGTGTGTGTGTGTGTGTGTGTGTGTGTGTGTGTGTGTGTGTGTGTGTGTGTGTGTGTGTGTGTGTGTGTGTGTGTGTGTGTGTGTGTGTGTGTGTGTTCGTGTTCACAAGAGAAAGTGAAGAGGCTACTAAAGTGAAAACTGGAGTGAAAGCAAACGAGACTCAATAGTGCCAAAAGAACAAACACATGTGGATATATTTGAGAAAAACTCAAGGATGTAACTTTTAATGAGAAACAAGCTCACTCCCATGCAATTTGCAATCATTTTTGGAATCACAATCAAAGATGCGTAAGTGTTGGGGGTATTGTCTATTCATTTCACTTATGCTTGGTTCAATGAAGCGTTGCTATATACAAAAATTAAGAGGACCGGGCAAGAGCCACAAAGAAGTATAGGATTCCCAACATTCAGTGAGAAATCCTAAGCCTCTAATGTATAAAAGGTGACAAAAATTAATGGAGAGCTCTTTAAATACCATGTGCATATTTTGGAGTTCCACTCCTTTTCTCAATACTCTTATGACCATTCTTGAGAGAGAGAGAGAGAGAGAGAGAGAGAGAGAGAGAGAGAGAGAGAGAGAGAGAGAGAGAGAGAGAGAGAGAGAGAGAGAGAGAGAGAGAGAGAGAGAGAGAGAGAGAGAGAGACCCATTGAGGAGAAGCTATACTCTGACCTCTTCTTTATCTTATTATTCTCTACCTTCCTCTCCTATGGTGGAGTTTCTTAAAGTGGATGCAAACGTGCTAGAAGGAATGACTTGATGAGAGTGATACTTGAATTGTGTGATTACCTATAGCTTCCATTATTTGGTCTACAACATGGAAGATGATAGGTAAGTATACTATGGCTTGAATCCTCCATACAATCTTGCTTATCTGAAATATGTAGAGAAAAGCTTGGTTGGTTTAGAATAGAGTATAAGCCAACAAGGTAAGAGATAGTTAAGCTATGTTACAGTTGAGCTCTTGAAAGAATAAGAGTGACATCCAATGTCCCATCATTAAGCACTTGTAGAGGTTAGCATTTTGGTTCCATTGCTATGACAAAGTACCAAATCAATTTGTCATAACACTCATATTTGCACATGTGGCAAATAAGAGAGGCTTGTACACTTCTATGGGATGCAATGATGAAGCATCAATCTCCCTCTTGCATGTCGTAATCACTCTAAAACATGCACGCCTAGATTAGGAGATCAATTCAATGAGAAATTGGCTCAAAGTTTTATTCTAATTGAGTAGGATTGATTAGGATATACTATGAGCATTGAATACTGAGAAAAAATTTTAAAGATCCCATTGAAAAAATACTCGGTAGTCTTTCTTAGCCAAATTATTCTTGAAATACATTAGTTTCTTACATTAGACTACTTGTGCTTTCCATATCGTCCACCAAAGAAACTTTTATGTGTGCTAAGAAGAAATGTTTAAAAAAAATTTGAGTATCTATTTACTTGGGTCAAGTCTATCTACTTGTTTAGTTAGAAAATGTGATGTTAAAATCTGTTCTCATAATTGAGTTTGTTTTCTTGCATCATTATAGTCAAAATCACCTAGGTAGAGACAGCTTGCTTTAGTCTACTTGGGCTTAGATTATTGAGTAAAATTGTGAGAAAAAACCACTACCCCTAATTAGCTACAAGCCATTATTATGAGGCTTGTGTTCAACCAACCCATGAGCCATCAAAAAGACCCTTCCCACAAGACATACCTAGCCATACCATGATCCTTCTCACAAGCACACCACCATAACTTGACTATGACGAGAACACCTATAACTTGAGACAGTGTTGTCTCCAATCAATTTAGACTTATTAATATGATTGCATCCCTTCATTATTGTTGAAAATAGTTTTCTATGATCATAGCAACATGTTTTAATTAAAAAATATCCCTAAAAGCAATAGAGAACATCAAATAAGCCATGCACATCATGTTGATAAGTAGCCTACAAGTGATCTCATACTACCATCTTATGAATAAGACAAGCCATATGCATTGTGACCATGAGCACCACTTAAACTCACACTACAATATACAGTCAAGAGTATGAGGGCCCCACCTACTTGTGATCATGAGCCACTTGCATATGACCCTAGGAGTTGACTACATAACTCATGACCCTAATGATCTTGCTCATGAACCACATAGGCAACGAGACCATGTGGCACAACCTCATTGGCATGAACCCTATCTAGTGACAAGCCACACCCTGAGTGCCATCCACAAGTGCATTTTTATCTACTATTACTTTTATCAAAGGCATGTAATAACTCATGCATGTGGTCCAACACAAAGTAATGAGAGAAAAAACAAAAGTGATTAGTGTGTAAATACAACTGTGTGATGCCATGACCATAAGCCCAAATTAGACACACATTGCTTCACGATCACATTCTCCCACTCACCTTCTTTTGTGATTGGGTACATAAGAAACTAAAAGGCCTTGCCACCATAGATCATCACACCCACCATTGTAGCTTCCATCAACATAGCCTTGCCACCATGCAAATTAAGCCTTTCAATTTGAGACCACATCAACAAAAGTGATCCTAGCAATGTGTACCAAGAGTGAGATCAAAGCCTCATCACCAAAAACTCTTAACACTCAACCAACATGAAACATGAAACAACCATGACTAAGGCCCAAACATCACCAAAAACTCTTAACACATTGGCCAACACAAACTATGATTGAGGAATAGACATTGCAACAAATACAATACATACTTTAGACCTAGTTATGGGGATGATAAAAGAGCAAAATAGAGAAGGAGACACAAGAAGATTAGGAAGACAAAGGGAGATTGGATATTAGATTGCAAAAGACATCATTAGACTTAAAAGGTATAAATTTTCCTTCTTCTTCTTTTTGCTTGATGCTTGATTGGTTGTGAGTGCCAAGATTGGTTTACTATGATAATATTAAGTATTGGGTTAATGTGTTGCACTGACTAGCAGTTATACAAGCGTTCTTGTTGCCTCAACCTCTAATTAGGCTCAATCGGACTTACTAGACTCAAACACTTGCTCACCAACCCACTCTTGTATGCTAGTCTCTCCCACCCACTTGTGTGCTCAATTCACTTGTGGATCCATATGCTTGAACTCACCCACTCATGTGCAAGATTGACCCACTCATGCAGCCACTTGTCTGCTCACCCAGTCATGTCCTCAAACCACCCATCTACCTTAAACTCATCACTCATGAGCTCAACCAACTCATAGACTCAAGACCACCATTAAATCTAAAGTCAGTCATGGGCTCAATCACTCCCACCACTCAAATCACTTAGACTACCACATTTACTCACCTATGTCCTAACCACATTCACATAGACTCGACATAATCCACTTAGACTTGATACTCTTGGACACATAGAGATGACACATAGACAACACTCCTAGGCTCATTCACAGACTTACATCTCTTAGATCTATCACTTTAAAGGTTTAGCCAGATTTTTCCCACTTAGATACAAAAACCTAGACCTAACCACCTAGACTCAATCATTGAGACTCGTCCACATTTACACTTAACCTTACACACACTTAGACTCACTAATTGGACTCGGCCATATTAAATACCCATCTAGAATCAATTAACTTAGATTAAAGCTAACCTAGAATCCATAACTTAAGCTAAACCAACCTAGACTTAGTAAGAAATCATGGCCTCATAACCTATACACAAAGACTTAGACTTAACAACTTAGATTCATCTTATTGTCAAATTGCTTAGGCTCATCCACTTAGATGTAACCCATAGACTCATCTCTCAAAGATGTAGCCTCTATGCCACAATTAAACACACTAAGACTAAGAATCATACAAAATCAATCCAGTTAGACTCAATCTAATCTTGAAGTTAGCCAATTGTGTGTGCCCATCACCCATAGCCAAGCTCATCAAGTTGAATTGAATCAAACACTTGATCTTAACCTCACTAGGGCACATCTTGTGATGCTTAAATCAAACATTAGGGCTAGCCCAAGAGTGTCCCAAAGATGTTAGACCAAACAAACCTCCAAGGTGGACTAGTCATCAGATCCTCAAGCGACCTATTTTCTAGACTTCTTGATTTTCTTAACTAGTGAACAAGTCTCCCTCGAGATATGAAAACTAATATCACATTAGCCTAGCTTCACAACCCTACTTTCTTAAAACTAAGTGCATATGTAGACAATCTAACTCCGTTTAGGCTTGCAAAACCAACTAGGTTTGGGCTAGTAAGGAGTGACTTGCATGCTCAAGTAGGTTGAAAGTCCAAGTGTTCAAAAATTACATTTGTGCATAATTGAAAGAAATTGGTTGAGCACTTGAACATTTGATTGTAAACAAGAAAAAGGAATGATTGAGCACAATGACACTAGCGCTCAAAAACATAATGCATTGAGAATAAAAGAAATAAGGATTGGTTGTTCTTATGTTTTGAATCATAATTGAAATTTGATGTGAATGGTGAAACATAAGATATAAACTAGGGGGGGTAACAACCATTCAAAGAACATAGCAATAATATAAGGATAAGACCCAAACAAACGCTTAATGGCATAGTTAAGAACAAAGGCGGAAAACTATGTAGGACAAAAATAAAGACGTAACCTAAATACACACAAACAAAGAAAACTCATCAAAGCAAAACCCACTCGTAAAGAACAAGTAGAAACCCTAGAGCAAACAAGGAATCAAAACTTGCAAAAAATCAAGAACAAATTACTATGCAAGTTAAGAGGTAAAAAGCACAAGTGTGTGTGTGTTTGCGTAGTAGCTTAAAGATCTTGTCTTTGAGAAGTGACTCTTAGCCTTGGAAATACCTTGAAGGACCTTCAAATCAAAACCACCTAGGTTTTCTATTGATTGATAGAATTATCCACCTCATAGAGCAAAAGAGATAGCTAGGAACAAGGCTAATAGGATGAGAGGAAAAGTCACATACAAGATATTTTGCAAGACCTAAGGGGGTCCCTAGATGGCTTCCATGCTATTCTAGACTTTGATCTTACTAGTGACCGGAGAGACCCTACAGCAAAGAGTCCTAACCCTAAAGGACCAAATCAAGAGCACTCTCATCAAGCTGATAGACCTCACGATGGTTGTGCAACAATAGAAAGATGAGATGCAAAAGCAATTTGATGATATTAGGAGACTAGTCTTGAACATAGGCCTAGCCTCCAATGATTTGTTATTGGACCTTGTTCAAAGGACGTTACTTGATAACTCAAACACAATCCAAGAAAGTTTGCAAATGGAAAGCACTCTACTCATAGGGCTTGGTATTATTCCAAGTTTTTTCTTGATTGCCAAGAAACTAGATAAGTATAGGGAAGGGGAATGATCCCTACGAGTATGGTAAAGACATCTATTTTTTGGTCAACCTCATACTCTATGTTCTTGATAGATCAATCCCTTTCTCCTCATATATTTTAACAAGTAAATATGATAAAAAATTGGTTATGGCCTCTATTATATTAATACTTCTATTTTCCACTTGCAATTGTATTCCCTAGTCTTGCTATTTGGGCTGAAGGTTCAGCTATGCAGACACAAAACTCCTCTTTTATCAACCCTCAATCATGTATACTTATAGCAAGACTAGAACTTTGGCTCCTTGGATGCAAGTTTTGTAACTTCTTCACAAATTAATCCTAATCAAGTTGGAAACCTCTGAGTGAATCTCAAGGGAATTCAATGGATGCAAGATGAAGTGGGAGCTCACGCTCAACCACTAAGACCCATGGACCGCTTATTACTTCAAGCGGTTTCAAGCAAGCACAAATGGCTATCTCTTACCTAGCCAATGCACCTTCAATCCTATGGGGATGTAATGAGCTTACCTTGATTCCGGAATGAGTAGCCTCCTCCCTCAAGCAAATCGATAGCTCCACAATTCGAGATGCAAGCTCAAGCAACCTCAAGCCTCCTTCTTTGAGCTCCATCCTCCATAGCCACACGTGAGACAAGACAAGAGAAGAGGAAGAGAGGAGATTATGGAGATCTTATCCACCATTGTCCCTCACCCTCACACACTCACTCCCTTACACTCTCACACTCCCTCTCTCAAGCACACACCAGCAAGAAAGAAGGAGAGAAGAAGAGAAGAAAAAGAGACCACTTTAGCCACACACTAAAGAATGAGCTTTTCATTCAAATTTTGAGTTTATATACAAGCCCTCAATCCCTTGGGGGCCCATCCCCTTTTTACATCATCAGGCATCTTGCCAAGGTCCTCTTTGCCTATTCCCTTTGAGTTACCTTATCCCTTCACCTATGCCCCCATCTATGTTTTATAATTCGCACAAGTTGGAGCCTAGCGCTCTTTTACAAAATTTTAGTGGTGCCTTTGAATTATAAAATACGCCTTTACCTTCGACTTGACCTTTGCAGTATTTTGAATTTTTTTTTTCGTCTTGTATTGGGGTTCACATTAACCCCTCTCCTAAACGAGTGGCACGTGTGGGTCTATGTTGATGAGGGTTTGGTGATCTGAAGGGTGGTTGTAATGTGCCCGCCTATCGGCTATCCAAGCATGCTTTTAGCAGTCCATCAAGAGAAAAGTATAAGTGACACCACCCGGCACTCCCATGGAATGTCACGGGGTTCGTCGCCTAGGGTTTCTCGAGTTGTTTCTTTGCAATAGAACGTTCATGACGAACCCACATGGATTGACTTGAAATTTGGGTCCCTAGCAGTCAAGGTCTCTTGACAGCATTCTAGCATCGCGAGTCCTGGACATCCTACTTTACGCAGAGATACCCAAGCCGAAGCAGATCCATGGTACACTTGTTTCAAAGAGAATAAGAAACGAGAGGGATGCACCGCTCAACCTCTCTGCGGGCATAGTCCCATTACGATCCCCTAAAACAACATGAATTGGGGTTCTAACCTAACAATTGCTAAGGTCTGGACATCCCTAAAATCTTGTGAGAAGCCTCCCAGTTCTCTAGGACCACCCTACCATAGACAGACCCGTCAAGGGTTCCGCCCACTCGCTTCCCTCAATAGGCATTCTTTAGTTATCTAATTAGGTCCTACCACAATTATGTGTGACATTTAAAATCAACTTCCTTAATTAATCCTTTTAGGGAATAGGATTCGTATGTATAACTTATAGCACCGACATGAAAACAGAGCAAGCAGTCCTTTTGACAAACAAGTTCATTAACTTATCTCTTCAAGTTAATCTTTGTCTCTCCTGCCCATACAAGAGAAATTATATTTCCCTTCTGCCTTGCAAAAGTACCCGGTCCAAATTACATGGCACCATAAATTTCATCATTTATCTAGAATAGGATCTTCCAACGCCACAGACGTTGGGGCCACGGCAGTCTTCAACTTCATTCCGGACTAGGCAAGGGGTGTCTAGAGCTCCACCTGACCCACAAACGCCCTAGGAGTGAAACATCATTTCCATGGTTTGCCTTTTCACTACTCGACCTTCGGTCCGTGAATCGAACAATGCCCTTCTCGAGTTAATCCATAGTGCAATCTTGGAGATGATCCAACCATGCAAAATATCATTTTCTTAATTAGTTCATTTAAGAATCAAGCATAGTCAAGGCAATCAACCCTAATATCATCTTCCAAAAAAACATTTATTTATCCTCATGGAAATTTGTCATCACAAACCCCTGCCATGGATTTACCACCATCAATTACAAGCATTTGGAGTAATCATCCAAACCACAATCCAACAATCAATTGAACGTAAAAACATTTAGGGTGTTGTTTGATCAACCAACAAAACCAATTGTATTTTTCCCAAACAATACAAAAATAGACATGATAACAATTCCGTCGCATATTCACTCTCCTCCCCTTGGGATCAAAGAGTGATTCTATGCAAAATTTACTTAACACTTGTATGCACAATTCTTAATGTCATTCTTTTTACGATTATGCCATTCATAACCCCTGACCGATTATTCCTTGTAATTGCTCTATCAACCAATAAGCCATATCCAACTAGGTGCAATTAACTTCCCTTTATACATGCACTTCGCAAACTCCATCTTTCGAATACTTGCAATGAATTTATCATTTTCAATAACCCATTCTCATGTGGCATAGTATGAGACCTAATGTATCTCATACAGGAATCAAAGCAAGCAACTAACAACTTAGAAATGTATTATTTATATCCGGTACTGTAGTTGTATTGGGGGTGATACCCTCGCCTGAAGCTTCATTGTTGGTTGCAGGATCGCCATCCGCATGCGACATCCTTCACTTGGGGGCCATTGTCTGCAAGTAGATTCAAGAGATAAAGGAGGAATGAATTTAAGATGGGAGAGCGTAAGAGAAGATGGCTTAGTCGAAGACCGAGATAGGGAGAATTGAGCTAACTCTCTCCCTCACAGCCTATCAGGGTAACTCCTCTCTCTCTCTCTCTCTCTCTCTCTCTCTCTCTCTCTCTCTCTCTCTCTCTCTCTCTCTCTCTCTCTCTCTCTCTCTCTCTCTCTCTCTCTCTCTCTCTCTCTCTCTCTCTCTCTCTCTCTCTCTCTCTCTCTCTCTCTCTCTCTTGGAGGGATATCCTTCTACCACTCTCTTGCAGCCTCTCAAGGTCTCCTTTTGCTTTCTTGTGCCTCCCTAAATAGTCCCCGTGCCTCATATTTATAGTTAAATAAGAGAAGAAGGGTTGTGGCTAAGAAGAAGAGCTCTTTGTGGAGGGGATCTTGGAAAAATCGGTGATCTGATACTCAAATTATAAATCTGATAGTTCTATTGGCTCCGAAAGGGGGGTAAAAAACCAAGACACTCGTTAAAAATCTTTCATATCACTCCTTTTTCTCCCTGTTTTCGAAGTGTTATTTACAACCTGTAAACTGCGATCATGGCGTATGCAATTTTGCCAATCCTACTTTTTTCGTATTAAATCTCCAAAACTAGCTTAAAAATCACTTCTTCTTTTTTTCATGACATCCACTTCTAGAAATTTTCATATCTTTTTAGGGTATTTACAATAAGTAATATCTAAAATATACTAGTTTTACCCCAAAAATCTAATATTTTTGGACCATCCATACTATACACATTAACACTTGTGATTAATATAGCTCATAACTCTCGTTCACATTGTAACTTCCATGAAGGGTAGCTATAGTCCTTGTCAATCCAAGAAAAATGTCGAATTACGACTCTCAATTTATATATTTTTTAATTTTTATATATTTTTTAATTAAATAAAAAATTATTAGTTATTAATGTTAGTTAGTTTTTACTTTACTAGTCTTTAGCTAGTAATCTTACTAACTTATTAATTGACTAACTAAATTTTGAACTAACCAACTAACTTTTAATTGTGTGAAAATATTACAGTGGTCGTGTGAGTCGATAATGATGGGGCCTCGTGTTGAGATGATAAGCTGCTCAACACATGCGGACATTAATGATGGACCGCCCGGTGGTTAGATGGGTCCACACATCTACACTTAGCACGTCGATGGTCATTATGACTCTCACATGGCCACTGACTCATTACTTATTATATTCAAGTTGTTACACCTATTTACAGCTGGCATAGTTATAGCGCCAGTCGACTAGTGTAGTCGATTATGCATTGTTTGACTTAGTAGGCCACTTTCCTTTATGTTGTATCTTATCTATGTTTTGTGTACATTGTAAAGTGTGTGGAAGAAGAAGAAGAAACCAGTAAGAAAATGTTTTGGCCTCTATCTCTCTTCTTGTCTCTTGAGTGAGCTTCTCCTTATGCATTCTGTGTGTGTTTGGGCAGCATCTTGACCACGCGATTCTTGACATGGTATCAGAGCTACACCACTGATTGAGGCTGGTTTTGAAGGCTAAATCAAAGAAGAGGAGCCAAGGATTCGAGCAAGCAAGCAACAGGTAAGAAGCTCTTCCATTCTCTACTTCTTCTCTTAGACAGTGCCTGTGGAGGCACCGAAAGCAGGGCAAAGCAAAAATCTCAGATTGTAGTGAGATTTGGTGTGCACGAAGAGTGTTATGTATTCTGCAAATAACCCTTTAGGGCTTTCCCGTGCTGCTATTTTGGCCATCCGAGGTCATTTCAGGCCCCTTTATAGACTCACAAGGTTGCAGACAGCAATTCGAGATACCTTGCAATTTCAGCTGTGTCTGCCATATACAGGTGCATAGGTTATAGATTTTAGATCTATAAGTTCAAAGGTGTTTATCAGCAAATAAACACAAGGTTTATCTACAAACTGGTTACATATTGAATGTATTGTTGAGCAGACAATGAAAAAGGTTGTTTGATGTATTGCTGTGCACTACAAGTCGAGGGTTGCAGAAGATTTGCTTGTTGTTTGGTATTAGTTTTGTGATAATGGTCTCCCTTATGATCGCTGAAGAGATCAACATGCAGAGTGAGACATCTAAAAAAAGTGGTGAACAGGTCTAAGCTTTCTACTCCAGTTCAGGAATGGGACGTGGCAGGTCCTCTTCAAGAGGCCGTGGTACAGGATGTGGTAGTGACAACCAGCAAAACAGATTGAATCAGCAATTTGGTGATATGCAAGTTTCAAGAGGTTGTGGTAACTTTAGAGGTAGCGGGAGCTTTAGAGGAAGAGGTGGATGGTAGAACAGAGGTTCTAACAACTTTGGTATTGTGTGTTACTACTATGGCAAAACAGGTCATATTGCAGCCCAATGTTATGTTAAGAAAGATGATATTCGCAGTGGTAAGTTGCAACAAGGAAACTATGCATCATCTTCACGACAGAATGAAGACAAAAATGAACGTCTGTTTGTTATGCAACATATATTGAATGCTGTTACAGGAAAGGGAACACATGATGATGTTTGGTATGTTGATTCAGGTGCATCCAATCATATGACCAACCATGAAAAATGATTTGGAGAGATGCAGGATTTGCAAAATACAGGTTATGTGCAGATGGGTGATGATTCATGCCACCCAATTTTACACATTGAAAAAGTTTCCTTGTCCTTGCATGATGGTAAGACAAAGAGTCTTTCAGATGTATTACATGTGCCATCTATTACAAAGGACTTGGTGTCAGTCGGTCAGATGGTAGAGCAAGGGCTGCAAGTCAGATTTAATGCAAAGGGCTGCTTTGTAGAAGACTTCAATGACAAGTGCAGGTTGGTTGCAAAGGGAAGTAGAGTTGGACGTATGTTTACTCTAGATGCTGGAATTCCTACTATGAATGCTGCTATGTATGCCAAAGGAAAAGGTGTTGTTGCAGATATTGAAATTTGGCACAAACACATTGGACATGCAAATGTGCAAAGGCTAAAATTAATGCAGTCCAAAGGGTTGGTTACAGGTTTGCCTACATTTAGAGTTGCAGAATTTCATAAGGTATGAGAAGCATATCAGTTTGGTAAGCATGCAAGACAACCCTTTTCACATGACAGAGATGTAAGCAGAAATATCCTTGATGTTGTGCATACAGATATTTGGGGGCCTACACAAAATGTATCTCTTGGAGGCAGTTCATACTTTGTCACATTCATTGATGATTGTTCTAGAAAGCTGTGGGTATATTTTATGAAGGAAAAGAGTGAAGCGTTTGAGCACTTTAGAACTTTCAAGGCTGCAGTTGAAAGAGAAACAGCCTTGAAAGTAAAGTGCTTGAGGTCAGATGGAGGGGGAGAGTACCTCTCGAATGAGTTCAATGATTTTCTGAGGTCTCATGGGATAAAGAGAGTTCACATGCAGGTATACCCCACAGTAAAATGGGGTTGCAGAAAGGAAAAACAAGCATATTGCAGAAGTTGCACGTGCCTTGATGGCTGAAAAGAATATGCCTAAGCATTTTTTGTCTGAGGCTATTCATACTGTTGTTTATATTATGAACAAAACTCCCACAGCTGTAGTTCATGGGATGACTCCTAAAGAACGCTTTACTAGCAAGAAGCCTGATGTATCGCACTTGAAGGTATTTGGCTGTATTGCATATGTTCATGTGCCAGATGAGCTACAGAAGAAGCTTGATCCAAAGGTAGAAAAATGTGTCTTTATTGGATACTCTTTAGAGTAGAAAGGGTATCTCTGTTATAACCCTGTCACATATAAGTTCAGAGTGAGCAGGGATGTCATCTTTGATGAAATGAGCAGTTGATATGCACCTAGTGGTGATGCATTGGATAATGATGATGATCATGACACTCATGTACAGGCTTAAAAGCAAGAATCACGGACTCTTAGTGGACCAGAGACATCATCTGGTGGTCCTTGGTCTGGGACTAAGGAGTAGCTCTACATCTTCAGGTGCATCTAGTAGCACTACAGGTAAAGACAAAGGAAAGAATAAAGTGACAGATGTCATTGATGCAATTTTTGATGGAGACTCCAATGGCTCAGAGAGCTTTGATGATAAGCTTGGTATTCCTTCTGTCAGGACACCAAGTGTACAGAGAGCTCATAGTAATGTAAAGGCTCCATTGAGTGATCCGGTGGTACGTAGATCTAGCACGGTCAGATACCCTGTTAAAAGATTTGGTTTTGAAGGTTATGTAGCTCACCATTATGCTTATATGGTGAAATTAGTCGAGGATGTTGAGCCCACTTGCTTTGAGGATGTTGTTGGTCATACTCATTGGGATGCAGCAATGGATGAGGAGATGGCTGCATTATTGGCCCTAGGATCTAGTATCATTACCAAAGGACAAGAAAGCTATTGGATGTAAGTGGGTTTATAAGATTAAGCACAATGTAGATGGTTCTATTAGTAGGTACAAAGCTAGGCTAGTTGCAAAAGGCTATGCCCAGACATATGGCATAGATTATGAAGAAACCTTCGGTCCAGTTGCTAGGATAGTAACTGTCAAATGTGTGATTGCTTTGGTAGCAACCAAAGGTTGGAGGTTGCAGCAAATGGATGTGAAGAATGCCTTCTTGCATGGTGATTTGCAAGAAGAAGTGTATATGGATCAGCCAACAGGTTATGAAGATTTAGAGCATCCCATGTATGTGTGCAGGTTGAAGCAGGTGCTCTATGGGCTCAAGTAAGCACCTAGAGCATGGTCTGACAAGATCAAAGAGTATCTTGTCAATATTGGCTTTTATGTTTCTGATGCTGATCACTCACTATATGTGAGAAAGGGAGATGTAGGTTTGGTCATCATAGTCATCTATGTGGATGACTTGATTATTATAGGTAATAATGATAGTGGGATTGCTGAAGTCAAGGACTTTTTGAAGAAGAAGTTTGAGATGAAGGATTTAGGTGAGCTAAGGTACTTCCTTGGCATTGAGGTGATCAGATGTGATGATGATATATGGTTGTCCCAAAGACAGTATCGCTTGGATATGTTGTCCAAGTATGGTATGACAACATGCAAACCACTTTCAGTCCTGTTGAAGCAAAATATAAAGTTGAGTGCTGATGTTGGGGATGAGATAGAATACCCTACTATGTTTAGGAGGATAGTGGGGAGTTTGATCTACATGACCATTACAAGGCCAGACTTGAGCTACGTTGTTGGTCTTGTGAGTCAGTTTATGCAAGTACCTAGAAAGCCACATTTGGATGCAATTAGATGCATATTGAGATATGTGAAGTCCAAATTACATTATGGACTTTTCTATGAGACAGGTACAAATATACAAGTGTTTGGATACACTGATGCAGATTGGGTTGGTAGTATGTATGATAGAAGATCTACCAGTGGATACATGTTCTCTCTTGGTAGTGCAGCAGTTACTTGGAGCAGCAAAAAGCAATCTACAGTTGCTTTGTCAAGTACAGAGGCTAAGTATAGAGGTGCTGCTGTTGCAGCATGTGAGGTAGTATGGTTGCAAAAGTTATTGGCTGATTTAGATGTGCAGGTGGAAGGTCAAGTTGTCATTTATTGTGACAACATGAGCAGTATACAGTTGGCTGGGAACCCTGTGTTCCATGCTAGGACAAAACATATTGAGGTACACTACCACTTTGTGAGAGAGAAGGTACTAGCAGGTGAGATTGACTTGGTGTATGTCAGCACACAGGATCAGATAGCTGACATCTTTATGAAGGCATTGGATACAGAGAAGCTTCAAAAGTTTCGAAGCTTACTTGGAGTTGCAAAGATGCAGTTGAGCTTGAGGGGGAGTGTTGAGATAACAAGCTCAACACATGCGGACATTAATGATGGACCGCTCGGTTAGATGGGTCCACATATCTACACTTAGCACGTCAATGGTCATTATGACTCTCACATGGCCACTGGCTCATTACTTATTATATTCAGGTTGTTACACCTATTTACAACTGGCATAGTTATAGCGCCAGTCGACTAGTGTAGTCGGTTATGCATTGTTTGACTTAGTAGGTCACTTTCCTTTATGTTGTATCTTATCTATACTTTGTGTACATTGTAAAGTGTGTGGAAGAAGAAAAAGAAACCAGCAAGAAAATGTTTTGGCCTCCATCTCTCTTCTTGTCTCTTGAGTGAGCTTCTCCTTGTGCATTCTGTGTGTGTTCGGGCAGCATCTTAAGCAAGTCCCCCCACCACGTGATTCTTGACACCTCGTGGGGATTGGTCTTGGGGAGAAGCTGATCAAATGATTGAGGTGGTGGAGGCCGAGAGTGAATTGAGTGGATGATGGGGCCTCCAAAGTTGGTGGTTTGCAGCATTTGTATTTATGTGAAAAGAAAAGAAGATGCACTACCTGGGGGGGTGTGTCTACCTTACCATGTGGTGCATTGTGCTCATGCTACTGGAACTGGGAGCAAGGTCTGAACCATAGGAAACAATCCTAGGTGTTGTCCTACACTTGAGGATCCAGTTTGTACATAAGGGAGGTGCGGTGGGTGTAGCTTAGGGAGATAGGTCTAACCATAGGCGAGGGTGACCTCCCTAGGTATGTCGTATCCTTGATATGCCCTAAGTGTGAAGTGGGGAATCAAAAGAGGGCTAGGAAGTTAGGGTTAGAGCTAGCCGACCGAGGCCACTGGACACACCTAACTTGAGGACCCCTAGGTGTAGTGACTATGGCCTACATGTAGTGTGGTGATTCATTTGCTTTCTCTTGTTATTTTCTTCTCTTGTTATCTTACTCTTTTCTTTTCTTTTCTTTTTTCCTTTCTTTTGGATTATAACGAAGAACTAATCTTCGTCATCATGGTCATGTGAGGGAGAAGTTGGAGACTTAATGGACTTGCTAAGAACTTGCATGCCTTGGATGTATCCTTTTAGGCCCATTTGAATGTTAAGAGGAGTGATAGATAGGAATGGGTGGTTACATTGAGTGAAGAGATTGTCGTTCATGTCCTCTAAGAGGGCCATGAAGAATGATGGTAAGAGAGCAGCTCGCATCATCAATCTAGACATAGCATAGCTATCTATGTCAGCATTAAGATCAAAAAACAGTGGTAGGAGGCAGTACTCTTACGCGGTAGGATCTTGCTTTAGCAATACTCTAAGGAGTCTAAGATAATTACAAGTAGTGAGGAAGGCAGGATCTGGGCAAGAGGAAAACTCACAAAGGAAATGGTCAATAGAAGCATATAAGTCATTCTCGTTGAAGGTCAAGGCAACCTCTAGCTTGGTGATATTCATGTTGTATATTTTTGAGAAATCATATCTACTGTGGATGTTTGGATTGTAGTCCACCCCGACCCTTCTAGGATATGGCATGTAGATAGGGTTATTTCTCTCGAAGGGCAAGGTGTTGCAAAATGACATCCAAGCATCCATGTTGCCATTCTAGATTCTCCTCCTCCATGTTAGTTGGCACTCATAGCCTTTTATTGTTCTAGGAACTTCCACAACCTTGTTCTCCCATTAGTCGGGAGCTTATGTTCCCCATAGGGTAGGAAACTTTTCTCTTTCAGAGGTCCATCTATCTCCCAACCTCCTTTTGACATTAATCACCTCTTCCACCACCTTGATTGATAACATTTTGCTATATGTGGTGGGTAATCGGAAACTAAAGTCAAATAGTTCATGGCCATTCTCCTTCTACTCCCAGACTACATGTTTTGCATTCCAATTCATTGGGAAGTAGTCTTATCTTGGCAAGATTGGCGTTACTAGAACCATTGTTGGTTAAGCTTGTAGCCTTTTTCATGCCTGTTCTAGCATTCTCATTCTCTTCTTTTTAGCCCTTCTTTCCTCTCAGCAAAGGTGTCCACCTCTTGCTGTACTTCAGGCTCTGTGGAGAGGGAGGTGGTGGGACTAGCTTGTCATCTTGTTGTCCCATCTCATAGCTTATTCCTTCTCCTTCCTCTTTTTTGTGTTCCGATGGTGCTCCTTCAGTGAATCCCAAGGCATCCATTTATTGTACAATCAAGCCTGCCCTCAGTAAATAGCTCCTTTGATCTTGTTGGCTTAGGCTGACTCCTACTACTTGTGATGGCATATATAGCCCCTGTTTCATAGCCTTGTGGGTGACTCCTAGCTTTCTTTTTAATGAATCAATAGCCTTCTCCTCCTCTGTTTGGGTGGCATCCATGATAGTGTTGAGGAAGGCATGTCGTTGGGCTTCTAAGCTTACTTGTGCAGCCTCTGCCCTACTCTCTATTAGCACCTTGTCACCTTCTCCGCTAGGTCTTTAACTCTTCTTTCACTTCCATCCACCCATTCATCTGCTGTCTTTTTCATCTCTTCCAAGCTTTCACCATGCCTTTGAGCTAGGATCATTAGTCTTTGCTCTTGTCCCTCAATTTCTATTTCTAATCTATTTTGCTCTTCTAGCTCTAAGGCTACCCTCTTCTCCAAATTTTCTATGTACTCTTAATACCTTCGACCCCTCTCTTCTTCTACTACTTCTAACTCATTTGTGGCATCCTAGACTTCTTCTATCTTCCCTTGCAAGTTTTTATGTAGCACTACTAGATCATCAAAATGTTGTTGTAGGCTCATGAGGTTCTATGTCTCTTTGGCGATCCTTGCTTGCCACCTATCTTCTTCTCCTTCCTTGGCCTTGAGCTTGGCTTTCAGCTCACTTATCTCTTTTTTACACAAGGCCACTTGGAGGGTTTTCTTGATCTGAAAGGTCGCTAATGTATCCTTTTCGGCCCCTAGCTCAAAATAGCCACCTTCTTTTCCTCCTTCGCTCTTTCCAGCTGTGAAAGAATGTCTTTGACATAATCACCATAGTTAGCAGATGGCGACAGTACTATAGGAGTAGTCATTGTGGATGCTTCTATCTTCTGTCTCTTAGGATCTTGTCTGGATTTCGCATCTGTAGCTACCAGTCCTTTTGCTCCAGTCACTGTGGTTCCTCCATTTGCATCATGTGACATCTCTTTATTGACAAGGAATTGCACCCAGGACATGATATTGCTAGCATCCACTTTGGGTGTAGAGCCTTGGATGGTTGTGGTAATTGGGGTGGTAGGCACTAGGGTAGGTGGAATAGGCATTTTGGCACTTGGGCACTTTCTCTCTGTGTGGGCTTATGCCAGCCAGCTCATCCTGCCTGGACTTCTACTCTATTGACAAGCGTGTTGCTAGAGCTATGTCCTCTTCTTCCTTCTCCTTAGCTCTTCGGCTTCTTTATCTGCTTTCCTCTTTCTCTCCTCTTCAGCCCTCTTGGATTCCTCTTTTATCCTCTCTGACTCTTCCTTTTCTTTTCTCTTTCTTTCTTACTTAGCTTTTTTGGACTCTCTTTGGGCTCTTTGTAGGTATGATTTCTCTTTCTTCCTGCTCTCTTCTTCGGCCTTCTCTTGTGGATTCTTTTTCTTTGACTCCTTGGCCCCTCCATGGCTAGATTGTGCTTCTTGCTCTTGTTGAGAGTGGAAAAAGACTGAATGTTTGACTGATTTTTGTTGGTTTTGAGGTCTGAATGATTGATTTCTTATGGATTTAGAGTGATGTATGGTTGTTAATGGAAGTATTTGAGAGTTTTTTGGATGATATTGATTATGTTTTTGAAGTTCATGATGATTCTCAGTGGAGATATGAAGCTCTATGAGGTTCTGTTGATGTTCTGATTAGTTCTGTATATTCTCTGTATAGCTTCTGTTTTGTTCTAATTTTCTTCTATTTGAAGCATGGATTGATGATTGATGAAGATTGAGATCTTTTGGAAGCTTATTGAATAGTTTTTGATAGTTTGTAATGGTTTGAGTATGAGTTATGAGGTTCTGATGACCTTCTGTAACCTCTGTAAACCTTTCGTAGAGCCTCTGTCTCTGCTCTATCTCTGCTCTGTAACTGTACTGTAGCTACTCTGGTACTATACTGTAACTGTTCTATAGAATGTATGTGTGACTTTGGAAATTTTTTCTAACCTTTGGAAAGGATGCATCTAAGTTCAAAATATCTAAAACAAGTGGAAGACGCACCTGCTAAAGACTGAAGAGAAGACTAAGTGACAGTGATAGTAGTGAGTTGTGAAAAGACACTGTAGTGGCTCTGGTGACTCTTCATATCAGACATACCTCTTGGGAGGTGCATCCACGACCTAAGAAGGATTATTGAGGGTTATTATGAGAGTATTGTAGTGAGGAGATGATATACCATTGATAGAGAGAGAGAGAGAGAGAGAGAGAGAGCCAAAGATAGCCAATTCTATCAAAAGAGTGTAACTGTATAGCTGTATATGAGAGATCAAGATAGAGAACTATGAAGGCATTGAAGATGAATATTATGTGATTGATTTTCATTCAAAGATGGTGTATTATTCTATGTTCTTTATTATAATGATGGATTATATGAAGATGTTGAAGATTAGGGTTGATTCTATCAAATCCATGGGAGATATCTACTATGATGCTGCGTGAAGAATTGTTGTTTCCTTTGTTTTGATGATCAAAAGAATGAAATAAAAGCTTTTTGATGTTACAAGATAGATTTTCTTGCATTAGAATCCCCTTTTCCTTGGTGTTCCTCTTGGGGCTCCATGTTTTTGGTGCGCAGCTGGGGAAACTTGCCATCAATAAGCATTAGAAGAGGCTAAAAATGAAGGAAATGGCATTGCCAAGAAGAGGAGAATTCAATGGATGTTTGCAAAGTTCCTTCTTCCACTGAAGAGTTGGAGATTCTTATCATCAAATCCAATTTCTACAAGAAATTCATCCCACAATGGCAGAAACATATCACCATCATGATGCATGCTCCATGTGGTAGGCTGTTTCCTCTTCATATTGAAGCAGCAGAAACTTGCATCTTGGTGGCAAACTGTTTGGGAACAAAGTAAAGAGCAGAAACAGAGAGAATGACCATCCATGGAAGATTTCATTCATCGAGAAGTTTCCAGTCATCATCAAGTGGCAAATTGTGAAGAAGCTTCTGGTGCGCAGATCGGACGCAGATAGCTCACGTGGTGAATCCCGGAAGGTCCCCAAGAACAAAGTACTCTACTTTTTAGCACAAAAACCCATGTAAAAGCAAGCACGACATGAGACAAGAGACAAATTGGGTTCAATCTCCCCCATGCCTTGTGTGAGCGCTTCACAAAGCATGTATTTAATGTATATTTCCAATCTTTATGCTCAAAAATAGCCCAATTACAAAAATATGACAAGCTTTTAGCTTTTGAGTTTGCTTTCTACCAAAAATAAGAAAATAAAGCTAATGGACGGTGCCCATAGTGTCTGGCACGCCCAATCTCAATGTCCAAATAGAAATAATATATCCAGGCGCATAAGCGCATACAAAATAATAATAAACAATCTATGTCTCTATAGTCATAACAAAATATAGGCGTGGCACCTATCAAAATATAGTCCAAAGATCGAAAACCCGCTAGACTCCAATGCTTTCCTCCGCCACTGCTGCTATCTCTACACATCAACTGAAGCATTCACAATCGTTAGTAAAATAACACAATTAAACCAACAAAAGTGAATACCTAGCAGTCTTCAGCTACATAAATAAATCAACTGGTTAGAAATAAATCCTAACCTTAATTTATTACGAGTGCGCACTCTAAACTCATAAACGCTTATTAATTTAATATGCATTTTGTGGAATCACCCGCTATGGAATCACCCATGTACACACTAAATTAATGAAACGCCCGAAAAGGACAGGCGTCCCCATCAACTTCTCGCACAAAGAATCCTCTTTGCGTATGAGCCCTGGTCATCTAAGTTTACGGAATCCACCGTAAAACCTCACGGAATCCACCGTGGAATATGCCTCCTGGCATCAGCTTCAGGAGTCGTGGTCTGTGGAGGTTCACGAAAACAAGAAGGAAAAGAGTTGGAATTTGTTCGTGGATGCTCAACAGCAAGATACGTGGCGTGCTTGGTGCACTGACAATCTTCTGTTTGTCCAATTAGCAACCCACTGGAAGTTGGTAGACAAAGTTATTTTCACCACATACACTGTTGAAACCCTCAGAAGCTGGCATTATTATAATGACGCAACAACGATCCTAAGAAGAATGAGTTTTGATACTTTCAGAACAGAATATCTCCCCCTCTATAGTGGTTTGAAAGCCGAATTCGGAGATGTTGAAAAGAAGGAAGTAGAAGAGATGTTGGCCAAAGAATCCATCAGAGACTGAAGCCCTCTCTGATACTATCGTGTCGAGTACAAACCCCCTGGTTGGAGCCAACCCCCTGATGAATGACACAATAAAGAGGCAAGCGTTAGAACGAGTCCAGAGGTACATGAGAAGAGAGAAGGCAAAAATCAAAGCTGAGAACGAGCTTGCAGCAAAAGCCTCATTTGATGCCCTAAAAGCACTCTTTACAGAAGTCCCCATGGTGACTCAAGGTCCCCTTCCTAGTCAGATTCATCCTAGAAATATTGATGACAGGCCAGTAAATGTAGTCCCATTGTCATTTTTAAGGGAGAGTACAATGAAGACCCTGCTATTCATGTAGCAGAGTTCATGGTAGCATGTGTGGCTAACAATGCCAGAACCCCTAAGCATTGGTTAGCAATATTCCCCACCACTTTTAAGGGCGCGGAGTTTCAGTGGTATGAGAGACAAGCAGCAAGAACTTTTGGCACATGGGATGACCTGAAGTTGGCCTTCCTCACTAAATTCAGGCGTGAAGGTTTTGAAGAGCAGATGCAAAAGGAGTTCATGAACCCAAGTCAGTCCTCTGGAGAAAGAGTAGAAGCTTATGTTTCACGAATGAAATCCATCCTGAAGAGATGGACTAACCATCATTTGGATGAAGGCATCCAAAAAGGAGTGTTTCTCAGGGGCCTACAACCAGAAGTTCACAAGTTCGTAGAATTGAGAAAACCAGTCAATCTGCAAGCTGCAATAGAAGGTGCAAGATTGTAAGACGAAGTTGAAGCAAGGCTGTCAATGACTCCAGGAAGAGGAGTCTTACCTCCTCCCATGCCAGGAATGGTATACCCACCAAATGCAGTCCTAGGGATAGTTCCCTACCCCTATCCCCAGATGTAAACAGTGCCACAGTATAATGCACCTAATCCACTGTGGTCACCACAGACGACAGTGCCTCAAATGATGGTTCAACCACAACAACAGTGGCCTCAAACAGTTCCTCCAATGGCGACTCAACAACAGTGGAATCCTACCAACTGGAATCAACAACCCCAAGTCTCAACAGGAGCTCTGAATCAGAGCCAGAATAGAGGACCTTCTGGATCGACCCAACCAGTTTATGCAGTAATTACAAAAGCTTCCCAAAATCCTACTACAAGCACTTCAAGAGGTGAAAATCTGAAGGACTACTTATCCAACTTTGTTGCAAGTATCAAGAAAGAGCTTCTGGATGTGGTTACAACTACAAACGCTGAATGTGAATACCGCCAATATATCCACTCCTGTGGGAGCTGGAAGAGATGTGATGCGCTCTAATACATGGTGTGGAAAGTGTCGTCAAGCAAGACATTTAGTCATTGAATGTACCCGAAAACCAACCATTCCTAGAGCCTTCTATTCTTACTGTTTGTGGAAGAACCATACAGAGGATATTTGCTCTCTGAAAGAGATGCATGAACAAAGACAAAAGGATGAAAATGCGAGATTCAACTTGCTGGAATCCAAAATGACAACATAGGTTATTAGACCATAGCCTAGGGAATTTGGTCCTAATTTTGGTCCAATGAGGTTTCCCTCTCAAAGTTACAAAGGCCGACAATCTGGCGGTAGTCAGAGATCAAAGGTGGAATGTTATAGGTGTGGAGAAAAGGGACATATCTCCTTGAATTGTCCAAACCCTAGACGATCTGTGGATTACAAGCCCTTATGCAGTTGGCGCAAAGGAGAAGGCCACACTGCAAAGGATTGTCCAAGCCCAGCCCCTGTAAAGGCCAATGGCACTGATAGCCAACAGAAGGTACAAGAGCCTACCTCCAATTTGGTAGAGTTGGAAGTTGATGTTGTCACGTGCACCAAGAAAAAGGAACCAGTTGTTCAGAATGAAAATAACTCTCCTACCAAGACTGTGAAGTTCAACCTGCCAACAGAGGGACAGAGCAGTACAGAACAGAACAATGCAGTACAGAGCATTGTAGTGCCACAGAGAGTCACAGAGACAGTCCCAGAGACAAGACCAGAGGCCCAGGAGATAGATGATACAGAAACACTTCCAGAAACAGAGAAAGTGCCAATGTTGCAATTACTAGAAGAAAAAGGAAAGATGAAAATGGGTGTATCCCCATTCCCCAACAGGTTGGAGAAGCCTGTGGATCCTATTAAAGATTATGACTTGGTCAAAGACTTAGACACTTTTAAACCAAACTTAACATTTCCAAGACCAAGACCAATTCAACAGCTGTCTCCTAGCTGTCAAAAGAAATTCAACAGCGACCAGGACCAATTCAACAGCGACCAAGACCAATTTAACAAGAAGACATGGATTAAGGATCGCTCCTTCAACAGCGACCAAGACCAATAAGGCCCTAGAGCCTATAAAGGAAGTAGATGTGGCTAACACCTTCCTAGATCCTAGAACCCCAGAGATTAGTGTATGGATAGAAGGATGCTTTATTTCAGATGCATTGATTGATGGAGGCTCATCGGTAAACATAATAACAGATGTGACAATGAAGGACTTAGGGTTGCAAGGAATTCAACCTACACAGTGGCTTATCAGATTGGCAAACCAAAGCGGAATCAAACCATTGGGCATCCTCCCATATGTAAAAACAACCCTTGCAGGAAGAGATTATTGGCTGACATATTTGGTGGTTAAACCAAATTCTTATGGGACCTCATACCCTCTGTTGTTGGGAAGACCTTGGCTTTTTGAAGCGAGAGCCAAGACGAACTAGTTCAAAGGAACCCCAACCCTAGGTAGAGGACCCAACAAAGTGGTGTTGAAGCTGCATGGATCGCAAAAAGGCAATGGATCCACATCCATCGAAGTCATAACTAACTCCTCCAATGAGATAACAGATGATACATCAGGAGATGAAGAGGCTGTCAAACAGATCTTTCCTAAGAAAACAGAGGCACAGTCCCTAACAGTGGGTACTGTAAGCCAACTGCCAAGGGAAGCAAAATCCTTGTCCATGGGAGAATACCTCCTGCCTCAACTAGAATTAACTTCTAAAATCACCTCTGACAGTGAAATAGAAGCATGGATGTATTGTTCTCCCTATTACATGACAATCGCAGAACAGAACAGAGGCAGAACAGATACAGAGCAGAGACAGTACAGTTACAGAGCAGAGACAGAACAGAGGCAGAACAGAGATAGAGCAGATACAGAGACAGTAACAAACACAGAGCCAGAGCCAGAGCCAGAGCCAGAGGCAGAAGCAGAGTCAGAAGCTGTGACAGAAGCAGAAGTAGATGTAGAGGCAGAAGATTTGTTCTTCTCCTACAGAGCCTCTACAGAAACAGAGACAGAGTCTTCAGAGGAAAAGAATGAAAATGATGAGGAAGAAAATGAAACAGGTTATGAAAGTGCAGATGAAGAATTTCCTCTTATAGCGGATGATCTTGTTGATGTCCCTACAGAGACCTCAGAGGCCGAAGATCTCAGGTTGCTAAATGGAATGACCATGGTTCCATTTGGGCTGGCCAATGGACCACAAAGTATGCAGAATCTATATAAGCAATGCATTAAAAGCATAAAAATTAAGTTCACCAGTGGCTCATGTCGCCCTGACTGTTCGATCTCCAGAGAAAAGATGATGATGATGCCCCCTGCCAACAGAAGCCAGAGCCCTCAGAGCCACAGCCCATAGAAGGTCCGTGCTATGTGACATTCCTAGACGCATCCTCTGAAGATGAATACCTAAGTCCACAAAGAAATTACCACTTACATAGAAGGAGACAAAGCTCTGATACCCTTCCAACAACCTCAATAGACAAACAAGTCATCTATTCAAAAGGAGGACACTAGTTCTAGCAGAACATCAGACGAGGATAGTACTCTCTTGAAAGAGTCAGACCTCTATCCAAAAGCATTCCGTGGGACGTTTATCCGCGAAGTGGAAGGTGAAAAGCAAGTAATGTTCTTGGATACTGATGGTATCGAACGTCACCTGAAAGTGGGTCTCAATCTTCCAGAAGAAGAACTAGTGGTCCTGTGAGATCTACTAAAGGAGAACTTAGATGTGTTTGCTTAGTCATACAAAGACCTAAAGGGGATTGATCCGACAGTATGTCAACATCACATTGACTTAGAGCCGGATGCCAAACCTATAAGGCAAAGACAAAGGTGTATGAATCCTAATTACTATGCTCTGGTGAAGGCCGAATTATTGAAACTTCTTGAAGCAGAGTTCATTTATCCCGTGGCCAATAGTGAATGGGTTTCGCCCATTGTGATAGTATCCAAGAAGAACGGGAAACTTCGAATATGTGTCAACTTCCGGAGACTGAATTCGAAGACAAAGAAGGATCATTTCCCTATCCCTTTTACAGACCAACTGTTGGACATAGTGGCAGGCCATGAGTTGTATTCCCTCTTGGATGGATTCAGCGGATATAACCAAGTAAAAATTGCAGAAGAGGACCAATCGAAAACAACCTTCACCACAAAATGGGGGACCTATGCCTATAGAGTGATGCCATTTGGCCTCTGTAATGCTCCTGCCACCTTCCAACAAGTAATAATAGATGCCTTCTAGAATCATCTGCATGATTTCATTGAGGTGTATCTTGATGATTTTTGTGTCTATAGTCTAATCCATGAGCACTGGGGACACCTAGAGCAATGATTTGACAGATGCCGAGAGTATGGGATTTCTCTCAACCCCGACAAATGTTTCTTTGGTGTCTCATCAAGAGTTCTTTTGGGCCATATTGTCTTTGCACAAGGGATTGCAACAGACCCAGCGAAGATTGAGAAGATTACTGCTTTAATAGCACCAACAAACCTCAAGCAATTGAGAGGATTTCTTGGGCATGTGAGCTACTACAAAAGATTTATTGCACATTTTGCAACCAAGGCAGCCCCTCTGCACAAGCTCTTAAGGAAACATGCGGATTTCCTTTGTAGTGATGACTGTGTAAAGAAACCTTTAATACCCTAAAACAGTGCCTGATCCAAGCACATATCTTACAACCTCCTTATTGGATGAAGGAGTTCCATGTGCACACAAATGCATCAGTTGAAGGGCTAGGTGTTGTCCTATGTCAAAAGGGCCCCTCTAAATTAGATCAACCAATTTATTATGCAAGTCGAAAGGTCACTGATAGGGAACGGAACTACACAGTGACAGAGCTTGAATGCTTGGCAATGGTGTTTGCACTGGAGAAGTTTCGACACTATCTACTATCAACGCATTTCAAGTTCTATGTGGATCATGAAGCCCTGTCCTTCCTGATGAACAAAGCAGATGTTAAAGGACAACTGATGAGATGGTTACTCCTATTCCATGAGTTCAATTTTGAAGTGGTCACTAAGCCTGGCCATTTCTATATCCTAGTCGATCATCTATCACGGATTCCTCAAACAGAAGAAGAGAAACAAGATGATCTAGATCTTCCTGATGCTTCCTTGTTTCTAGTTGAAACAGTTACTCCCTGGTATGCAAACATAGCCAACCTCCTGGCAGCTCAACAATATCCTCCTGGCATCTCAAGTCGTGAGAAGAAGAAGCTTATGTTAGAATCAGCCCCCTACACTTTGCTAGGTGGTGCACTATACAAGAGAGGCAAAGATGAAGTGCTGCGAAGATGTGTTGCAGGGGATAAAATCGGCATAGTATTGAAAGCATGCCATGACGAACCCTGTGGTGGATACTTCGTAGGAGAAGCGACAGCCAAGAAGGCTGTGTTAGCAGGATATTGGCGGCCGACCTTCCACAAGGATGCATACGCCTACTCCAAGAGATGTGATGCTTGTCAGTGAATGGGAAACCCACCAAAACAAGTGCCATGCCACTGCAACCCATTCTTCCCCTAAAGCCGTTTAAGAAGTGGGGGATTGATTTTATGGGTCCCATTGATCCACCTACTAGATGGAAGCAAAACATATGCATCTTAGTATGTATGGATTATGTCACAAAGTGGTGTGAAGCTAAAGCCCTGAAGCGAGACGATGGTAACAGCGTAGCCCTGTTCATGTATGAGAATATTATCACTCATTTTGGCAGTCCCCTCGAGCTGGTAAGTGACAGAGGTACTCATTTCCTTAACAAAATCATGGAGAAGCTAACAGAGCTGTATAAGATCTGCCATCGCAAGTCCACTCCCTATTACCCCATAGCCAATGGCCAAGTTGAAGTCATCAATCGCATCCTTTTCTCGATTCTGACAAGAACGATGGTCGCACATCGTTGCGACTAGGACGATCAACTTACAGAGACCCTCTGGGCGTACAGAACCTCCCATAAGGCAGCAGCAGGATAGACCCCTTTTCAGCTAGTGTATGTTACAGCAGCTGTCTTCCCTCTTGAGCTGGAATTACCCTCTTTGCGAGTGGCAGTTAAAGAACGCTTGGGAGATAGTGAGTCACTGCAATGTCGTTTCCTACACTTGGAATGCTTGGATGAGATACGGCGGATGGCCTTACAGTGCATGGAAACCACTCAAGCGCAATGCAAGGCCTATCATGACAATTTCATTAAGCACAAGGAGTTCAAAGAAGGTGATCTTGTCCTAGCCTATGATTCGAGATTTGGCAAGTTTCCTGGCAAGCTTCAACAACGGTGGATGGGCACGTACAAGGTACTGGCCGTCAATCCTAACGGCTCTGTTCAGGTGCAGACCGTTGATGCCTCTGATGATCCTTTCCTGATCAATGGCTATCGCCTGAAAAAGTATTTCCCTCCCTGGGGATCTTGACAATCACAATCAACCTACCCTCTCCCTTTTGGGCGTTGCAGTGTCCTTCTTATCGTGCTTCTGATAGCCATTATGATTCTCCTCATGAGGCAATTTCATTCTGCTATCTCCTCCGCAGAAATATCTCAACCCGCCATTGTTCTCGTCTCCTCTGATCCAACAACGGTGGCGAGGTTCGTCCTGATATATAGTATTTCTACCATTCTATTTTTTACGAAAAAAAACACAAGAAAAAAAAAAGAAAACAAAAGAAAAAAAAATGAGAAGAAAAAGCAAAAGAAAAAAAAAAGAAAAACAACAAAACTGTTATGGGAGAAAAGGAAGAAATTCCCTGTCATAACAGACCTCATTCCAAGAAAAGGTAGAAACACCCTTGGGCGGGAAGCTGACTGTGAAAAAGGTGGTAACACCCCCCAGTTCAGGATAGCTGACTCACTAGCGGAATCTTTCTAGCAAGAAATTTGAAGCCACCTCCCTTAGTGCGCTGTCTTTGCAATATCAATCTGTCTGCCCTTCTTAACAGACGACTCTTCTTACAAATCATTGAAGTATGAGATTTGTAGGCTGCCTCCCTGGGTATGCCTTGTCCTCAAAATCCTGACAACAACAACAGCCGATATGATCTTCATCACCAATCCCTTGAGTGATGTGAGCTTTCATCCTAACAGGATGGGGATGTGAGTATTGTTGAGATATCGAGCTCCACTTGTGATATGCCAGGGTGACCGTTGTGCATTTATGTCACCGACTTGTCAGTTGCAGATGCGGTTGGTACACCGCCCATGAATAATAGCTACATGATAGCTATCCTTATCTACTCTAGTTCGTGGCTCAGTTAGTATGCCACCTTAGTTAGTTGAGTTTAGTTTGAGACCCATATATAGGGTCCTTCTATTTCCTTGTACTTGAGTTCTTTTGGCTTACACAACTAAGAAGAGGAAAACTGTTTTCAGCCTCCACCTTTGTGTGTATTCCCCCATTGTGCAAGCAAGAAAGCTACAAGTGAGACTCCTTCCTTCTCTCCCACAATCTTGACATAGTATCAGAGCCTTGTTTGTGGTAAGGAGCTCAAGAAAGCAAGCCAAGCTCGCGGTGTTCTGGTAAGAGGAGCAGTGTTGCTTTCATTTTCTGTTTTGGGAGCAGATCTCTCCAAGTAGCACAGCCGGAAATTGCAAGAGTGCATTGTCTCAGGTTGAGACGCCCTTCGCGATGAAGCAAGAGGGCAGTATATGCTGCAGGCAAGGGCTTTAGCCCTTGGCGACCCTGTTTTTTTTATTTGAGGCCATTTCGGGGCCTGTTTTGGAGGCGAAAGTTTTCTGCATGCACTCAGGAAAAGGCCCTGTTTTATGCTGTGCAACCACTATTCTACAGGTCGGTGAAAAATTACCACAGAAATTGCATCGTATGCTTGTGTGCAGAGACATTGGGAGTTACAGAATCATCCTTGGTTCCTGTTTATGCAAAATCGTCACTAGGAAGTGACTGTGTGGTCAAATACCACTTTCGCCAGTTTTGCAGATTTGCCCTTGTGAGGGTGAAGCTGTGTTTTTTGCAATGACAGAATTTTTTGCAGTGTTCTGTAATGGCGTCTAATTCTCTTTCACAGATTGTCACTGAAAAGCTTGACAAGAACAACTTCCAAGCATGGAAGTTTAGAATGACGAATTTCCTTATGGGAAAAGGATATTGAGAATTTGTTGCAGGAAATGAAGAAGAACCAGTTCTTCCTGATGTTCCCAATCAACAATAAATGCAGGCATTTAAAGCATGGCATGAGAGAGCCAGGAAAGTTATGTACTGGCTATCTATCAGCATTTCAGACTCTATGATTGTGCATATTCAAGATGCAAGTACGCCAAAGGAGGGTCAAAAATGTATAGCACAAATACGCAAGCCAGGAAAATGCAGCTCAAGCAAGAGTTGCACAATGTGCAAAGAGAAAATATGAGCATCAATGACTACCACATGAAGGTGAAGAAGATTGCAGATGCACTTGCTTCCATTGGGTTGCCAATGGAAGATGATGATTTAGTTTCTGTGACCTTGAATGGTCTAGGAAAGGATTATGCACAGTTCCGAACATCCATTTCCGTCCGTGAAAGATTTCCTGATTTTGAGGAGTTGATTGCTCTTCTAATTTCTGAGGAGCAGAGAAATGGTGGTGCATCTTCTTCAGGAGGAACTTCAAAAGAAGCTGTCTTCTACTCAAATGCTGGAAGAGGTAGAGGCAGAGGTAGAGGAGGCCGATTTGGAGGCCGTGGTAGAAATCAGAATATGCAGCAAACTCAAGAAAACCAGTCCTATGGAGGAGGACGTGGTAACTCTAGAGGCAGGGGGAGCCAAATAGGTCATGGTGGATGGCAAAGAGGCCAAAATGCAAACAGCAATGTTGAATGCTACTACTGTGGTAAAATGGGTCATATGGCTAAAGACTGTTATAAAAAGTAAAATGACATCATGAATGGGAAATTGCAACAAGGGAATTATGCATCTTCTAGTAGACAGGGTGATGACAGAAATGAGCATTTGTTTATGGTGCAGCACATGAATAATTCTGTGACAAGTGCAGAAGAAAGCAACGATGTATGGTATGTTGACTCATGTGCATCAAACCACATGACAGGTCATGCAGAATGGATGGAGGATGCAAGGAAAATGGAAAAACCAGGATTTGTGGAGACTGGTGATGATACTGCACATCCTATTGTGCAGATTGGAAAAATTCATTTGTCTATGCGGGATGGGAAAAAGAAATACCTGTCCAATGTATTTCATGTCCCGAATATCACCAAGAATCTCGTTTCTGTTCGTCAAATGGTTGAGCAGGGCTTGCAGGTCAGATTTAATCCTCATGGATGCTTTGTTGAGGATATGAAAAGTAAAGGTCGCTTGATAGCAAAAGGAAAGAAGAAGGGTAGAATGTTTATATTGGATGCAGACATGCCTGAATTGAGTGCAGCAATGTTTGCACATGGGACCGGTGTAGTTGCAGATATTGATATCTGGCATAAACTCATTGGTCATGTTAATGTACAGCGACTTAAATCAATGCAGGCCCAAAATATTGTTGCAGGATTGCCTAAATTCAAGGTTGCAGAAATGCATAAGGTATGTGAAGCCTGTCAATTTGGAAAACAGGCAAGGAAACCATTTCCTAGACATGTTCAAGAGAGTGAGAAGCCATTGGAATTAATCCACTCTTATGTGTGGACTACTAAAGCTGCATCTCTTGGAGGCTGTCATTATTTTGTCACTTTTATTGATGACTATAACAGAAAAGTTTGGGTGTATTTTATGAAAAAGAAAAGTGAAGTTTTTGGGCATTTCAAAACTCTTAAAGCTATGGTTGAAAAAGAAACAGGACTGCAAATAAAATGCCTAAGGTTAGATGGAGGGGGAGAGTACCTCTCAAATGAGTTTGCAAGGTTCCTGCAGGAGCATGGCATAAAGCAGCAATATTCATGCAGTCATACCCCACAACAAAATGGAATTGCAGAAAGGAAAAACAAGTATATTGGAGAGGTATCTCGTGCCATGCTCAACGAAAAAGACTTGCCAAATTTTTACTGGGCTGAAGCAGTTGCTACAGCAGTCTATATAATGAACAGGACTCCCACTGCAGCAATACATGGGATGACTCCAGAGGAGAGATACACTGGTAGGAAACCAGATATTTCTCATTTGAAAATTTTTTGTTGCATTGCCTATGTACATGTACCAAATGAGTTGAGATCCAAGTTGGATCCAAAAGCTGAGAAGTGCATCTTTATTGGTTACTCTCTGTAGGGCAAAAAGGGTATAGATGCTATAACCCTTCTACTCGTAAGTTTACAGTGAGCAGAGATGTTGTTTTTTATGAGATGAGTAGCTGGTATAAACCAGTAAATGTGATTGATGATGTAGATGCACAAAATGGTAATGCTGCAAAGAATTCACAGCAGCAGTCACAAAATATTAGTGGACCTGGAGCGTCCTCTAGCAGTGGTTCACATTCTTCACCATGGACAGGAAGATTGAGATCAGGAGAATCTTCTCAAAGCAATGCAGATAGTGGTATGCAGGTATCACGAAAAGGAAAAGAGAAGGTTGATCAGCCCATGTTTGATATGAATGCAGGTCACTCTTATGTGGATGGTGAATCCAGTGGCTCAGAACAGAGCATTGATGATGAGTTGGGTATTCCTTCTATTGTTACACTTAGAGTAAGGAAGACCAGGGATGTTTTGAGAGCACCTGGGAGTGAACCTATTTTGCGCAGGTCTACGAGAGCTAGGTATCCTGTGGATAGGCTAAAATATGATGGATTTACAGCCATTCACTATGCATATATGGTCAAAGTGATACAGGTTCCAGAACCCACTTCTTTTGAGCAAGCCATGGGAAAAGAAAAATGGGAGAAAGCCATGGATGAAGAAATGGATGCCTTGGAAGCAAATGCTACATGGAAATTGGTAACTTTGCCTAAAGGTAAGAATGCAATTGGTTGTAAGTGGGTTTATAAGGTGAAGCACAATGCAAATGATTTTGTGAACAGATACAAGGCAAGATTAGTAGTCAAGGGGTATGCACAAACATATGGCATTGACTATGAAGAAACATTCAGTCTGGTTGCAAGGATGGCAACCGTAAGAGCAATCATTGCTATGGCTGCATCAAAGGGATGGTCTTTACATCAGATGGATGTAAAGAATGCCTTCTTGCATGGTGATTTGCAAGAAGAGGTCTATATGGAGCAGCCACCAGGTTATGTGCATGCTGTTCATCCTGAGTTTGTTTGCAGGTTGAAGAAATCCTTGTATGGTCTGAAGCAAGCACCTAGAGCATGGTCTGACAAGATAGGACAGTATCTTGTCACTATTGGCTTTCAGATTTCCAAGGCAGATTTCTCACTTTATGTGAGAAAAACAGAGAAAGGTATTATGCTACTTGTCATTTATGTTGATGATTTGATTATGACATGTGACAGTGATGAAGATATCCTTCATGTGAAAATGCTATTGAAGCAGAAGTTTGAGATGAAGGATTTGGGAGAGCTGCGTTATTTCTTGGGCATTGAGGTGATTAGATCACCAAGTGGGATACAGCTCTTGCAGAGGCAGTATGGATTGGACATGCTGTCCAAATATGGGATGACAGGCTATAAGCCTATTTCATTTCCTTTGGAGCAGAATGTGAAGCTGAGCGCAGATGCAGGTGAGCTTCTAGAAGACCCTACTATGTATAGACGCATAGTAGGAAGCTTGATTTATATGACTATTACCAGGCCAGATTTGAGCTATGTTGTTGGATTGGTAAGTCTGTTTATGCAGGCTCCAAGGAAACCGCATTTGGATGTGGCTAGACGCATACTTAGGTATGTGAAGTCCACATTGCAGTATGGACTATTTTATGAGACTGGGGTTCAGATACAGTTGCATGGATACACTGATGTTGATTGGGCTGGTAGCATTTCTAATAGACGATCTACCAGTGGATATGTGTTCTCTTTTGGGAGTGCTGCAGTCACTTGGAGTAGGAAGAAATAGCCTACAGTTGCCTTGTCCAGCACAGAGGCTGAGTACAGGGGTGCAGCAATGGCTGCATGTGAGGTAGTTTAGTTGCATAAGCTAATTTATGATATGCATCAGCCTACAGATGGGCCAGTTGTCATTTATTGTGACAACATGAGTAGTATACACTTGGCAAATAACCCAATCTATCATGCTAGAACAAAGCACATTGAGGTGCATTATCACTATGTGCGCGAGAGGGTTTTACTAGGTCTTATTGATCTAGTTTATGTCAGCACAGAGGATCTGGTAGCTGACATATTTACGAAGGCATTGGGCGCAGAGAAGCTGCGCAAGTTCAGAGACCTGCTTGGTGTGCAGGAATTGGGATTGAGCTCGAGGGGGAGTGTTGAGATATCGAGCTCCACTCGTGATATGCCAGGGTGACCGTTGTGCATTTATATCACCGACTTGTCAGTTTGCAGATGCGGTTGGTACACCGCCCATGAATAATAGCTACATGATAGCTATCCTTATCTACTCTAGTTCTGGCTCAATAATATGCCACCTTAGTTAGTTGAGTTTGGTTTGAGACCCATATATAGGGTTCTTCTATTTCCTTGTACTTGAGTTATTTTGGCTTACACAACTAAGAAGAGGAAAACTGTATTCGGCCTCCACCTTTGTGTGTATTCCCCCATTGTGCAAGCAAGAAAGCTACAAGTGAGACTCCTTCCTTCTCTCCCACAATCTTGACAAGTATGGGCTACCCTTTGTATCTTCCAACAGAGCGTGAGACACAGGGTGGGGTGAGTGACCAGTCTTTCCCTTCAAATCGAATGAGAGGTGAGATGTGTGAACGGAGTGTTGCATGCACGGGATGGGCCTCTCTATGCACAAAGTACGATCCGCTTATGTGCACTGCACCATAAGGCTACCTGGCCTTCCTTCTTGCACTGTATGCCGGCACAAGGCGGGATGCACAATTGCACCATCAAATACGCACAAGGCATACAACCTCTGCACAAGCAACCGTGAGGATTACATCAATGGGTTTCAGGACAGGGTTGCCCTCTATATCTTTCAACAGAGCGTGAGATAGAGGATGGGCTAAGTGTGACTGGTGTTTCTTCAATCAATTACCGAAAGGTGAGGATTAAGGGACGTTACAACCATTGGAGTCAGGTATGTTTCTGTTTCCTTATGCACCCACGGGCTGGCTTTCTGCCATCAACACAGGACACATCACTCTGCTCTATACACTGCGCTACAAGGTTCCCTGGCCTTTCTCCTTGCACCTATGCCAGACGGGTTGGACGCACTGATGCACCATCAATTGTGCACCCTAGCATACTCCCTCTGCATCATTCCCTTGTTGATTCCTAAACTAGGTGTGAGCTATGGGATTTTATCCTTATTTCCTCGAGTGATATTAGTAATGGGATGAGTGATTGCTCTTTCAATCCATTTGAGTGATCGTGAGTTGAGTGCAATATCCCTCGTTATCGATGAATTTTCTACAATTTCCTCAACCAGCTACCTCCCTGGGTGCTGCCGTGTGGTCCCTGCCACAAAGGACGTTGGACGTATGCTGTGAAGACACCTGGGTACCTCCTACAGCCGACAATGACACAAGACGCAACCTCGATAATCAACATTCCTTCTCGACATTCTTTGTGATTGTCTGTGTTGTGGTGTGTGTGTTTTCTATCTGAATGACGCCTCATGCTCCTCCTCCTATTCAGTATGTCCCAGTGGTCAGTATGGATTATTCTTTCCTACTGGCTTTTGAGCCTATAGCAAAAGTTGAACTTGCGACTTTCGTGGCTACTTCATTCCCATTATTCTAGAAGATCCATCCATGTGTGATGAGTTCCTTGCATCATACAGCAAGAAGTCGGGCCTGGTTCATGGTGCTTCCATGGTGTTGACACCCCGAGAGTTAGGGAAGGCTTTGTCTCTTCCCTACAAAGGAGAGCCCTTTGTTACAGCTAGACAATTATTCTCCAACTATGAGATTTTCAAGCTGTTACAGATGTAGACCAAGGAAATTCTGGATGTCAAGAAAGTGATCAACACTTCAGGCGTCTCTTTTTCCATGATCACTGATCCTGTGTGGAAGTTGGCCTGCCAGTTTCTCCAAGATAGGTTTATGCCTGCCAAAATACCATCCCATTACTTGTCCAAAGAGCTCTTTATAGCTTCCAGGATGGTGTTAAAAGGAGTAGCTATTGATTGGAGCACTTACCTACTCACAAAGATGGATCAACATTTCGTCAAAGTAACCAAGGGCAATGTAACAAATGTCACCTATGGGTCCTACCTATATGCTTTCTTGACGTACTCATGCCTAAAAAAGGGTGTGCTGCCACCTCCTCCATCTGATCCAGTACCTCCTCCACCACCTTCAGACGAGTCAAAATCTATTGATATAGAGGATCTTGATTCTCCTCCTCCCCTGGTCATTCAGCGAAAGCGCTTGAAGCATGTGGCAGGTAAAACTCCTTCATTTCTTCCTTCAGTTACAATTCCTACTACATCTGGCAGTGACCTCCCTGCTTATCTCACATGTAATAACCTATTCAGAGAACATCGAGAGGGTTCCTTGGATATATTAGTCCCTTCATTGAGCAGTCTAAGTTCGATTGAACTTTCACTGACAGCATGTGCTCAACAGCTCTATGCTTTCTTTTATGAAGAACTGATGCAGTCCAAAGACCAGTTGCATAAGGCAACATTAGAGTTAACCTCTACCAAAGACACACTAGCAGATCTGTTTAAGCAGATGGAGCAAAAAACCCAAATGATTGAGACCCAGAGAGAAGAGATATTTTCTTTGAAGATTCAGTTAATAGAAGCTCAATTAGAGGTCACTAAAGTCTCAGAGGAGAAAGAGAGAATATCCAAAGAAGCTCAAGAGTTTCAGACTCTTTTAGATGCAAAACTATCAGCCTTACAAACTGCTAATGACACAGTGAAATCACAAGCTTTCCAAGTCAAGCAGTTGCAAGACCAACTGGCACAGTAACAGTCTGTTCCTCCAAGCCCTAATGTTCCTCTGATCCCTTCTCTCTCAAAGCAGGACTTGGCAGTTCTCCAGAGACATGCTACATTGTGTCTTTTGTTCCAAGATAAAGTGGAAAGATTGCAGTCCAAGATGGATTTGTTATGGTCTACATTTGAGCATTTCCAGGAATATGTTCCTCCGGACCATTCTTTCTTTGTCCACTATCAGTTGCAGAATTTGGCCTTTTACATGAAGCTTTCAACGATGGATCTTCCAGAGGATGGTTGGAGTGGGGCTTGGTCTCCTGAATTGCTGACAAAAGTGGTCCGTATGGTGTTTGAAGATTCTGTGACGACGGATACCATGTTGCTGTCATGTATGTATCTACGAGGAGATCTGTTGATTCCAGATGAAGTAGATATGGCCTGGTATGTGGGAGACGTCGTTTTACAAGCTGTTTTGTATGTTAACTATTTGGAGTTGCAGATAGATGACATGTTCCAGAGTTACTCCTCAAAAGTGGCTACTTTCCCTGATAATTCTTGGCACTCAATGATTGATTATGTGGTCCTAAATCAATGGCAGAATACAACTTCTACCTATGTACAAAGCACTAACTAACTGAGGGTGGATCTCTTAGCTCACCTTTCCAAAAACCATCCATTTGATTCAACCTTTTTTTATGCCTATCAGAGAAGATCTGTCTTAGCTCCCTCTGTTCCTAGCCTATTGTACTACCAACAAATGGCTCACCGTTATGATACCTATCTTTCCCTTTATCAAACCAATTCAACAGCAATCTTACGCCTTCTTTTCCAACCTCAATCTTTTCCTCAAATTCCCATATTTATCTATTGCTCTTTTATCAAAGATAGAGTATTTTCCCCTTCTCCCCCATGCCCTTCTCCATCTATCCATATACCTTCTACCTTTCCTATTTATCAATTAACACCCTTCCTAATTGATTTCCTAAAATTTTTAGCCACTCCTCCTTTAACTTATTCCTCCTTTTATGATTTTGCCTACCCATCTCTTCATCCACTTTTACTTATTCCACTTCCATCTCCTGCCACTTCTATTTCTCAACTCCCTCAGTTGGTTAGGGAATACGAAGGGTTTGATCAATAGATTCCAAGAAGAAGAGGATGGAGCTCAACTGATTCTCTTACAGGACCTCAGATAAACTGGCCAATAATTCCAGGAGATTGGACAACTGCCAGTCAAGCATACCAGAACTACCTTCATTTTGCTCACCAATATTCACAATCTTTAGATCCTTCAGTGAGATTGATAGCTCATTTTGCTTGGTATCTAGCATACATGCATAGGCATTCCCATAATGATCAAAAGGCCATTTCAAAACTTTGTATGAATGTCAATGTGAACATTGATTTTCACCAGTTGGATGTCCTGTATTTTCATGCCCTATGTCTACCTAGCAGATACCTTGTTTTGCCAGAAAGGATGTGTTGCCTGCAGTTCTTTCAAAATCCTCCAAAGAAATTTGTAGATGAATCCTTCTCCATGGATCGTTTTCGAAACCACCAAGCCTTCAAAAGGGATCATCTTCATCGATGCCTTTGCAATGTATTTTGGATGATTCTTAATGATATATATCTCTTTTTGGAGGTGTCATTCAGATGGTTGTGTTTGTGTGTTTGTGTGTGTTGTAATAATTGTATGTGATGAGATCGTGCTGATTGAGAATAATTTGTTCGAGAGCTCTTTTCAAACGATTGATGATGGATGGAAAGCCTATGGTGGAAAGTTGAAGAAAAACCTCTTATATCCTTTACAAATTTGTTATGATTTTTTTTAAATGATTAATCAGATGTGTTAATGAATAACGAAGTTTTCCTTTAGTAGTATTTTCTATCAGATACAAGTAATAAGTTGGGGTCGTGGTTTAGAAAGACTATTGAAGATCCTACGGAAGACAAAATTCAGCTCTTCAATGAACTTATATTCTTCTTTTCCTTAGGTCACGAGGACGCTTCCTTTCTAAGTGTGGGGATATGTTGAGAGTGGAAAAAGACTGAATTTTTGACTGATTTTTGTTGTTTTTGAGGTCTGAATGATTGATTTTTGACGGATTTAGAGTGATGTATGGTTGTTAATGGAAGTATTTGAGAGTGTTTTGGATGATATTGATTATGTTTTGGAAGTTCATGATGATTCTCAGTGGAGATATGAAGCTCTATGAGGTTATGTTGATGTTCTGATTAGTTCTGTATATTCTCTGTATAGCTTCTATTTTGTTCTGATTTTCTTCTATTTAAAGTATGGATTGATGATCGATGAAGATTGAGATCTTTTGGAAGCTTATTGAATAGTTTTTGATAGTTTGGAATGGTTTGAGTATGAGTTATCAGGTTCTGATGACCTTCTGTAATAACCCTCTGTAAACCTTCCGTAGAGCCTCTGTCTCTACTCTATCTCTGCTCTGTAATTGTACTGTAGCTACTCTGGTACTATACTGTAACTGTTCTGTAGACCTTCTATAAGTGTTTTGTAGAATGTATGTGTGACTTTGGGAAAGTTTTCTAACCTTTGGAAAGGATGAATCTAAGTTCAAAAGATCTAAAACAAGTGGAAGACGCAGCTGCTAAAGACTGAAGAGAAAACTAAGTGACAGTGATAGTAGTGAGTTGTGAAAAGACACTGTAGTGGCTCTAGTGACTCTTCATATCATACATACCTCTTGGGAGGTGCATCCACGACCTAAGAAGGATTATTGAGGGTTATTATGAGAGTATTGTAGTGAGGAGATGATGTACTATTGATAGAGAGAGAGAGAGAGAGAGAGAGAGAGAGAGAGAGAGAGAGAGCCAAAGATAGCCAATTCTATCAAAAGAGTGTAACTGTATAACTGTATATGAGAGATCAAGATAGAGAACTATGAAGACATTGAAGATGAATATTATGTGATTGATTTCCATTCAAAGATGGTGTATTATTCTATGTTCTTTGTTATAATGATGGATTATATGAAGATGTTGAATATTATGGTTGATTCTATCAAATCCTTGGGAGATATCTACCATGATGTTGCGTGAAGAATTGTTGTTTCCTTTGTTTTGATGATCAAAAGAATGAAATAAAATCTTGTTGATGTTACAAGATAGAATTTTTTGCATTAGAATCCCCTTTTCCTTGGTGTTCCTCTTGGGCTCCAGCTCTTCTTCTTCGTCACTCACCAATTTCTCACTAGACTGCCCTTGCTAACGATGAGGCGATGGCATGCTCAATGTTTCATCGACTTCTTCTCCACCTTGGGCTTCCCCCAATGCCTCCGTGATGATGGCCGTCAAGACCCCACCAAATCCTAGGGTCAAGGCCTTGGAGGATGACGTATTTCTTGCCTTGGAGGCTGGGAACTCTCCACCTATGGGTTTTCCTCCTGTGGCCAATGCCTTTGCTAAAGTCTCAATGGTCTTCTACATGAAGTCGTTCAGGTTTACTTCATCTAGAGATTTAGTCACAATGCTTTCCAACATCAACACATTGGTCCTGCTCATCAATGCATTGTACCTTTGGCTGGAAAACAGAGCATACACCATTTTGGCTTGCAATAAGACTTCTGGATTAGGGATATCTACCAACAAGTTGATGCCATCATTAGTGTGGACCAAAACTTTGTCCATTCCAAGCATGCTATATACATCCCTTTTTGGCCGTCTTTCCACCTTGTTGGCTAGGTCCAATGCCCTCTCCACCAACTCTGGGGTTAGCTCAACTTTCATATGGCAAGTGTCTTCTCCTTGATGCACCGTTATAGTGCCGCGGTTCTTGTTGAAGGTCCAGAGGAACTCCGTGCACTGACTATAGTCTACCGCCCCTAGACAACTTTCTCTACATATTTCTGCAAGTTGCATTGTTTCACAATTTGCTTCACGGCTTGCTCCTCAATGGCTACATCCTCCAAATTCAGGACATGCCAAAACTTGAGTTAATTGAAGGCCCTCATCTCGACTGAGAGGTTATACTTTGCTTGCTTTTCCTCCAAGAACAGCAACTTGCTACTTTTTTCCTGTCCTGCCATTGTAGGTGCCTTTCATGAAGCCATAGCTCACCATTAGTATTCTTTAAAACAATTTCTTGTGGAAAGACACGTAGAAAATTGAAATGCTTAAGTACAGAAATAGACTTTTCCTTCAAGCATTCCATGCATTCTAAAAATTTTAATGACACTTTTCCTCAATCCTAAGTTGTTTTTTATCCATTCTTTTCTGCTAGTCTATTTTTATGTTCCACACCTTACGCCCTCCCCCCCCGGGAGATGAGAAGAATCCTTCCTAGGATTTGAAGAGTTAAGGGAATTCGGTGCATGCTCACGATACTGCACTTTTGCATGAGCCAACCATAGAAGTTCGAATTGTATTCCATATTAGCATAGTCATCCAATGTGAAATGTCGGATGCCTATGGGTGATGTAGGTGAGAACATCCATTAGAAAATCACCAAATTTTATTATGCTGGCAATGTGTAACTCCTCCTTTGTCAAAATGCAATCCAAGTAGGGGTGATTCATGTGCTCTTCTAGGGGCTAGTTGCGAATGGTTGCCAACACCCTATAGGATGTTGGAGCTATGTAACTTGGATCATATTCCAAGGTCTTGATTGCATATCTCTGCTCAGCATTGGTCATGATTTGATATCCCTCTTGCTCCCATTGAAGTCGAAGAGCATACTATTTTTGCAAGAAAGAGGAGACATTGTTAGCAAGTTGTTTCAACTCCTCAATTTCCTCATTACTGTGGTAGCAAGGACCATGCCCTTGTCGTAAGATGTAATGAGGCATTACTTGTATGCTTGTTCGTGGGAAATCTTGGTGGCAATTAGTTCCTCAGCTGCCTGGGGAGCCTTAACAAATACAAATTATGATTCTTCCCATGAGCAAGGTAGTGTGCCTACCTCCATTGCTAAAGGCTCGTCTAAAAAACCTAGGTCTAATCGGTCATAGCTTTTAGCAAGTGTGATAAATGTGGCCTCCAAGCACCAAAGGCAAACAACCAATTCATCTCCTGTACTTTCAACTAAGTCTAAGGCCAAGGTAAGAATCGATCATCATTTCTAGGAGGGTTTAAGGCATGTCGAAGACTGGGGGCTTTGACTGGACTCGACAACTCAGCAGTGACATCTGCAGTTGCAGCTGCTTCTGAGTGTGTGGTTTAGCCTCTTGTGCGGTAAGAGTGGTTTGTGATTCTAATGTTGTGCTACCAGATTTTTGTGAGGCTTTAGGGGCACTAGCAGTGCTAGATTGAGTCAGTTTGGAGTCAGCAATGGTCTTGATCAATAGACTCATTGAGGCTCTACAAGCTTAACGGTATTGGGCTCTATGGGCTTTGCAGCTTGAGTCTTTTGCAATTTTAGTGCTTGATCTATCGTGGGGCTTTGTGTGGTCAAGTTTGAGGGTGGCGTTTGAATAGTGCCACTGGCCATCTTGGCTTTAGGCACCCATACCAGGCATCACCCTCATAATAGCCTTATACTTGCCTATAGTTTCTTCTTTTCCTCCTAGGTTTTTGAGTATAGTTCCTAGGCTTACAAGGTTGTGTTTGTATACTTCTAAGCAACAGTCCTTGATGTTCAGGCACCCAATTCAACTATGGTTCAGGGGCCTTAGCTTTGATCTTAGGGGTTTGCTGGCGGTGTAACTTGGCAAGTTGTGACAAGTCACAACCCCCCTCCTTAGGCTTGGTGGTGGGTTTTTATAGCAGTGGCCTTGCAAGCTTTGATGGAGCTTGCTGAAAGTCATGATTATTCGTACATTACTGATAGCAAGGTGAATACGTTGAGACTCATAGTCAACATTACAATGTGTTTGCTTTTAAAATGAGCGTCCTAACAATGATTCTTTACCAACATCTTTTGTATTCGACAACCATAAAAAATTACAGGTATGCTTTTAGAATTGATAGAGATTGCGACTTTGCACTTTTCTAAAAGTGCATATGATTGGCCCCCAAATGGGCTAAGTTTGGTGTTGGTGGGTTGTAGTTGTGGTTGGCCAATTTGAGTCCAATGATTGTGAGTTAAGATATTAAAATCAACTCCATCATCGATCAATGCATCAAAGGCATGTGTTTGTTGGCAGTGACCATTATGAGCAGGTAAGCAAGTGCCACTACCTCTTCATCCTCCTCATCAATTTCTGTTATTGTGGCAACTCGGACCTTCACAGGGGACTCTCGAATGGGAGGCTTCTATGGTGGATGTGAGGGAGGATAGTACTTCTTTATGCAGCTACTGTTGAAGAATCATATGCCCTCTCCATCTAGGGTCTCAAGCTCTACATTGTCAGTTTGCCTGATAGTGCAGACTCGAAAAGGCCCTAATCCCAAAACTTCATCTTCTATTTATGGTATTTTACTTAGTACAACAACACTAAGTCACCCTGCTTGAATTCTTACTACTCAACGTGCTTGTCAAACCAACTATTGCATCATGCCTTTTCTCAAATCAATGCATGGATGGCTAGAAGCCGAGTCTCTGATAAACGTTCTAGCTCAATTAGGCGCTCCGTCCATACCTCCTTTTTTGTCCCATCTCTTTTGGATGTCTACTTTTAGGCTCAGGACAAAGAACTCTATAGGTAGAATAGCTTCAGTCCCATAGGTTAACTTGAAGGGAGTCTATCCTACCGCCGTTTTATAGGTTGTTCGATAGGCCCATAAGGCTACCACCATCAATTTGTTGTCCCAGTCGCTGCGCGAGACAAAGACTATTTTGGTTAGGACGTTCACTAAGATATTATTAGTATACTCAGTCTGGCCATTTGCTTTAGGGTAATAGGGTGAGGATTTTCGATGGATGATTAGAAAGGTCGATAGGTGGTGAGCAATCACTTCATTAATGAAATGTGTACCTTGATCATTAACTAATTCAATGGGGAAACCGAATCGTGAGATGACTTTTTCCCAAAGGAACTTAGCAATGGTTCTAGTGTCATTTTTTCTACTAGCTCGTGCTTCTGTCCACTCTGTGAGATAATCCATGGCAACTATGATGTACTTAGCATGTGAGTATTGTGCCATAGGACTGATCGGCCCAATGAAGTCAATTCTCCATTTTTTGAAAGGTTGTCTTGCAATGATTGGGGTTAGCCCCATTTGGTCTTTGTGGATAGGTACCTTAGTTCATTGGCACTCATCACAATGCTTTATGAATCATCTAGCATCTAGAAAAAGAGTAGGCTGTCATAGTTGAGACTACAACACCCTACGGGCTATCATGTCTTCGCTGAAGTATCCTCCAGCAATTCTAACATGTGCTTTTGCAAGTATGTCATGCATCTCATGTTGCACACGCATCTATAGTGCAATCCATCTTTCCCTAGCTTATAGAGATGGTGGCCTGCTATCAACTGATAGGGTTGTATCTTGAGAATGAATTGCTTAAGTCGAGCCTTCTCAATAGGTCGTTCAGGTAGTCCATGTTTCAACACTTGGACTATGTCATTTGCCCAGTATGGCATCAAATTGGCTCTAAACAAATCCCTCTTGCTAGACAAGTTAAATAGATGTGCATTTGGAAACTCGTCCATGATGCCATGTCCAGTGACTTCTCCTGTGGGTATGTGAGATATATGATCAGCCATGTAGTACTACTTCCCTTTGCGTACAACCACAAAGAAGTCGAATTCTAATAACAGAAGTAACCATCAAGCAAGGTGTCTAGTAGCACAAGGTTTGTTAACAAGATAAAGCAAGGCTTGATGGTCAACAAAAAAGGTAAAAGGTGTAGCCAAAAGATAGTGTTGAAATTTCTTTACAGCAAACACCATGGCTAAACCCTCTCTCTCTGTCATGAAGTAGTTCATCTCCGTATTCATGAGTTGTCTATTGCTATAGCAGAGCTCATTGGATAGTCTAGATTGTGTTCACCAGGTTGGCATAACAGAGCTTCCATGGCAAACTTCAAGGCATCAATGTGAACGTGGAAGGTTATGGTCTAGTTTGGGGCTCTTAGGATTGGTGCAGTGATTAGAGCCTTCTTCAATTCTTCGTATGTTCTGTGGCATTCCTTGGTCCATTTGCATAATATCAGTAGTTTGTATAGAGGTCTAGCAATTAATGCATAGTTCAACACAAATCGTTGATAGTATCCCATATGGCCTAGGAAGCACTGAACTCCCTTGTAATCAGTTGGTGGTGGCAAGTTGACAATAACCCTAACTTTTGAGAAGTCGATGGCAATGCCATTCTTGGACACCACGTGCCCTAGGATACATCCATGCTTAACTAAGAATTGGTACTTTAAGGGGTTCAATGAGAGACAATATAATCTACACCGTTCAAAAACTACTAGGAGTTTGTCTAGGTGTTCCTTCCAACTTAAGGGAATACACATGTTGTCAATGAACACTACTAACCTTGCGTAAGCATGTCCTTGAATATAGCATACATCAACGTTGAAACGTGGCTAGTGCATTTGTCATCCCAAAGGGCATGACTATGTAGGTAAAGACACCCCACTCGGTAGCGAATGTGGACTTATGCCTATCATTAAGATATACTTACACCTAATTGTACCCTGAGAGGCCGTGCAGAGAATTGTAGGCCTCTTTACCATCTACTCTATCGAGCATATGCTCAGTGTACGATAGCAAATAATTGTCTCTCTTTGTAGCAACCTTCACTTTCTTATAATTAATGCACCCTCTGATCTTTCCATTCTTCTTCACTATGATCACGATGGGTGAAACCCATTCCATGTGCTCAATTTCATAAATGAATCCTACTCTCAACCACTTATTGATTTTCTCTTTGACAACGTGAGTGTGCTTGGGATTCATGGGATACAGTTGTTGCTTGACCAACTTTGCATCAAGTGTCATGGGGATGTTATGAGTAACCACGCTCAGATCTACCCCTTTCAACTCATCAAGGAACCAAGCAAATACATCTATATACTCTCATAAGAGAGCAATGAGACTCACTTCTTCTTGCTCGTGCAAGTCATCGACTATGAACACAGGGGGGCATTTCCCCTTTCTTAGCTAGATTGACCTTTCCCCTCCTTCACTTTGGCATGTCCTTCTATCGGCTCACTTACTTGCCCTTGTCATTTGGCTCTTAGCAAGATCACTACCCCATCACCTTTCTTAAATTTTATGAATCGTTTCAATAGGTCTTGCGGCTTTCTATGTTCCTCAGCTTGCGGTTTCCTAGCCTGTCTCCTTCTTTCCTCCTTCAACCTTTGGTGCCTTAGGTGGACTGGTAGGTCTCCCTTGGTGCATTTGGTCTTAGGTGGTTGGGGTATCTCATGATCACCATCCAAGCTTACTTTCAACTCAGAATTGAACTCTCTGTTTTCACTAGAAGAGGGAGTCAATTGCTACAAGTTCATCAGCTATGTAGAGTACTTCATCGTCTCTGACTCATGTACGGAGGTAGAGCTTGCTCCCTCTAGTCAATTCTCTCTCTATTCTCAAAGGAAACGCTTTGCATGATGGATGGATTCCATTGAAGGTACAGTTCTATGTTTTCTTTGCACTTCTACTTAGGCAAGAGCCTCACTGTCCAAGTTCAGGAGCAGTTGTTGGTTTCTCCAATGCATGAAGTAAAGAAAGTGATGACCGTGCCACACATGAACAAGGTTTTTCAGCACTGATCTAGTGCTATTTGTGGGACTGTTTTACTGCTAGAATGATGCCAGGGTAAAAGGAATGTTGTTTTGGATATATTGGACACTAAGAACAGTAAATACAAAGTTCTGTAGACTGCAATTCTCCACATGAATCATTGAGTTATGGTCACAGAAAATGCTTTCTTGAAAGGGATGTTGTTCTAAATATATTGGACAGTAAGAAAAATAAATACAGAGTTTTACAGACTGCAATTTTGCACATGAATGATTGAGTTATGGTCACACAAAATGCTTTCCTAAAATTCTCTCTTGAATAATGATTATATTCTCTCCTCTCCGAACATCAATCAATATTCTAATTTCTCAATCTTGTTGACAAGTTACAACTGACTGCACTAGAAAATCAATCAATAATCTAATTTCTCAAGCTTTTGCTGATAAGCTCGTCGGCTCCTTGGGAGTAAGGCTAAGACTTGGGATTGGATATTATGATTATGTCAGTCCCAAGGACAACTCAGCAACGTATGCCGACGAGCCGCACCCCACTTGGTAGAGGTGGGTGTCTACGTTTCAACCCCACCAAGGATCGATTCCTACGAATTGCCGTGTGTCTCTCCTGCAGTTGCCATCCTCCACGCGATGTATCGCATTTAAAACTCCATACAGCTACTCGTTACAATAAAAGCTTTGCAATTGCACGCTTTGAGAGCTAAGCTTTCTCAGCTATATCAACTTCAAGCAATCTGGGATGGAATCAATTGGTCAGAAGAGCAACGAGTTGGTTGGCACGTGGGCTTTAGGGGAGGAGATGTCGATGACCGGTCCGCACTTCGGGGAGGAAGGAGCGTTGTTATCCATCTTCTTGCTGCGGAAGAGGGCCTTCTTCTTCAACGAACCATTGTCGACCTCCTTGGCGCTGAGGCTCGGGTAATCCAGGTAGCCTTTCACCTGGTCGTGGGTGTAGAAGGTGGTGCGGTCGTAGCGGTTGAGCTTCGACTCCAGGGCGAAGCGGAGGGGGAGGTCGGGATTGGAGATGAAGAGGCGGCCGAAGGAGATAAGGTGGGCGGCGCCCGACGCTATGGCAGCCATGCCGGACTCGCGGGTGTAGCCGCCGCTGGACATGACCAGCCCCGCGCGAAACGCGGTGGCGAAGGGGAGGGCGGTGTCGGGGATGTCCTCCCGGACCCCTTGGCTGGTGAAGCGGGGCTCCGTCAGGTGGAGGTAGGCCAGGCCGCCGCCGCAGCGCCTATTATTGTACTTAGAATTGAGCTGGGAGATGAGGTAGAGCCCCAGGGCGTGCGGTTCGGAGTCGGTGGCCCCGAGATGGTCCACGATTGGGGACAGCCTGATGGCCGTGCGCTCCTGCCCCACCTCCTCGGCTATGGCGCCCAGCACCTCCAGCGCGAACCTGCACCGGTTCTCGATGGAGCCCCCGTAGTCATCTGTGCGGTCGTTGATGCCGTCCTTGAGGAACTGATCTACCAGGTAGCCGTGGGCTGCGTGCAGCTCTACCCCATCGAACCCTGCAGCAGTAGCGTACGTCCAACCACACACACACACATATTGAGTTAACACACACATATTGAGTTATAAGTAGGACGACGATGATGGTCGTGTGCGTGTGTGTGTGCCCGCGCTCATCCCAAACAAAAATGCATCATTCAGTCTTGTGCCCATGAACACACGCACGCTGTACGCACCCGCTCTGCGTGCATTCCTGGCTGCTTGGCGGAACTGCTCCACCACCCTCGGTATCTCTTGGGTTTCAAGAGCGCGTGGCTGAGAGTACTCTGCAGTGGCCCCATCTGGAAGCTTGATGGACCATTTCTCAGGTACCCGTTGGGAAGTAGACGACACGGGCGCACATCTATCGGGCTGGTAATCTGCTGAATTAAGGATCATTAGTTCTGTTCGTTTATTTTGCTCGAACAAGCCATTGATCAGCAATCTAAAGCCTAAGATCAGGTTCAGTTCCTTTTTCAAAGGTTGACAGCTTGTGTGTAGAGACAAAAGGTTATATTGTATACGGAGGTAAAGAAAAGGGGGCTTGTACATACATGTATGCGATGCTCGGCCTACATGCCATAGCTGGCAAAAGATAATGCCCCCTTTATCATGCACAGCCTTGACGACCCTCTTCCATGCCTCTACTTGGTCCTCTGCCCAGATGCCCGGAGAATGGGGGAACCTGACACCATACGCACAAACAAACCTTAAGAGTTTATGCTACGCAAACACCACATATATGCCAAAGATCATACCTTATCACAGGAGACTTTAGTGCAACATAGGGGAGAGTCTAATGCCAATAAATGATACAAACACGTTCTAATAAGCATATGAGCATGAACTTCGAAACATAGAGAGATGCACTGAGACTCACCCAATGCCCTCTTGGGACACTGCCACAGCTTCAGTTATCAAGAGGCCACCTTGTGTAGTTCTTTGGGAGTAGTACTGAATGTGGGCTTCTTGAGGGACATAGTTGATAGCGCGGCATCGCGTGACAGGTGCTAACACAACCCTGGTCATGGGGAACAAATTAAAACAAAAACAGGGTGATAAGGCAGCGAATCACACAAATTCGCACATCGAAATTAATGCCCTTGTTCTACCTGTGGGAGAGGGAGAATTTGCCAAGGTTTACGGGAGCCAAGAGGTTGCTAAAGATGTCGTCCGTTCTCTGACAAGTGAGGATTCGTTTGTGCATGCTCCTCTCTAAGGATACGAAGGAGGTTGTTCTTTGTAGGATGGATGGGATAGAGGTCAAGGTTAGAGAATACCCACAGACGAAGGCAGCTTGTAAGGGGAAGTTTTCTCTGGAGCAGCAGGGGGGCGGGACGTGTTTGAACTATGGAGAGAGTGAGGCTACAGAATGGGAAGATGCGTGTGGATATCCGTATACGTACTGTATCCAGGGGTCGGTTGGCCTCAGATATTAGGCAGGCCGCTTGCTTGCTCACGAAGCAAGCGGCCCTCATCCGGCCCGACCCTCACGATGGCTTCATCCCCAAGCAGCAGTTTTCTCGGTAGAGAGCCTCTGACGCGTCACGCCAGGCCCTTTCTTTGTTCTTTCCTTGTTGCCAGCTGGAGCCTTAGGCCTTGTTCACACTTACCCCCCAAACAGGTTAGATGTCTCGACTCTCGAGTTGTCCTCACCGCTCTCTCCCATGGAGATCTCTCTCTTAAAGTGACGGCCGAGTGTCCTGCCTGCATCTCGAGACAACGAACAACCCACGCAAAAGCCACCGGGTGACCCGCGCTCAGTGTTCATGAAAAACATTTTTCGTAGCAAATACAAAAACCTGTAATTCAAATTTTTGTAAGGATTTCTAATTCAAATTACATATATTTGCCATTTTTATATTAAAACTTTTATAAGTTCGAGGTTTGAAACCTTCTTTCAATTTTGAAGGTTTTTCTTTTAATTGCAATTCACTTTACATTAAACCTTAATTTTAAAGGTTTTTCTTCTAATTGCAATTCACTTTACATTAAACCTTAATTTTTCATGAACATTGCCCGTGTTGTGCGACACATGAAGAAAGAGAGATGCAAAAGTGCTTAAGTAAAAAACACGTACACGTCAACACATGAAGAAAGAGTATGGAAAGGTAAATATTCCAAGTGATACATCACATTGGTCAACTACGATTAGCACCCACCAAGACTCTCCATTCCTAGGACATGCAACTACACTCAATTCACTTGAATGGTGAAGATGTTTATGCTAAAGGAAATAACACCCCAAGTTCACCAAAGAGTTCTTTTTTTGGGTCACCTCAACATCAACATATCCTTGATTGGAACAACTTAGGATGATGTAAGGCCTTATGAATGTGGATGAAAATAAAGTCACCTAATTACAAGGACATACTAGTTTCCCTTCTTATTTGCCAAATGTAGGCCTAACTGCAAGGACACTTTCCTACTTTCCCTTTTTAGTTGCCAAATATCACTTTCCTACTTTCCCTTTTTAGTTGCCAAATATAAACCGTCATACACTTTTGAGAAAAAGTATAGAAAGTAGAAAAGGTTTGTTCTAACAATCCATCTCATCAACAGTAAACATAAGTCGGTAGCAAGAATAACCATCTCAACAATAGCTAGCTATTGAATGATTCTTCTTAAAAGGAGAGATATATACAATGTGCATGCACTTTGAGACATACCATTTGACTCTTAAAGTACTAAACCAACCTTCCTTCAAGGCATTGAGGTTATAAAAATGACATAGGAGGATGTTCTAGTGTTTATTTAAGGAATGATATCAAAATAAATTTTGTTGAAAATCACAGGATTGTCAAAATTTATGTTTCTTTAAAAAAAGGATGCTTTAGCCTACCAAAGTTGTGATGTACTTATGTGAGGGCCTGGACCAAAACTCACTCACTCTCACTCTCACACACACACACACACACAATCTCTCTCTCTCTCTCTCTCTCTCTCTCTCTCTCTCTCTCTCTCTCTCTCTCTCTCTCTCTCTCTCTCTCTCTCTCTCTCTCTCTCTCTCTCTCTCTCTCTCTCTCTCTCTCTCTCTCTCTCTCTCTCTCTCTCTCTCTCTCTCTGTGAACACACCATTAGACCCATCAATGAGTTTTCATGTTTCTGAAACTTTGGTGATCTTCAAGTATAATAAATAAATTATATTCTTGACTTGCTTATCATAAAGACAGTGATTATAGGATGTTGGGAAATGGTGGACTTTTAAAAGAAACCTAACTTTGCTTATCAAAGGACATATAATTATATGAAAATTAGATTACTTAACAAAAGCCATGAAATTCTATGAGAATCTCAATAGCATAACTCTTCAATTATGACTCATTTAGGTTTTTAAGAAGACCAATAACAAACGATTGAAAAAAAAAAATCAAAATGAAAAGAAATCGAAGGAGAGAGTAAGTTGTACACACCTCTAATGATAGGTCAAGAAAAAAAGGGCTAGAAATAGCATGAGAAAGGGGTGTCTTTAGTGGTCCTCCTCCTTCATGTGCAACTCTTCTTATCTCTCCTTTTTGTTGCTTCACCTACATGTTCCCTTGCAACTTCTCTTTAGATCTCATATGTGCCATGGTAGTATTTGTGTGTGTGTTTTGGCAAAGTCTAGGTACAATTGAGAGGAAATGAGAAGGGAGCTTGTTTTGTCATTTGATCACATTTCCTTGGGTATATCCTAGATAAAACATGACATGAAATGCTAAAGTTCAAAAATACTTATCTTGGTGTTTCATATAGCAACTTTGACAGCTAATATCCATAGCTGATATTATTGGGATTGACCTTTTAAGTATGTGGCATCCTTTTCTTATACTTCTTGATTCAACTGAGAAATTTTCAATAATAAGTCAATACACAAACATAATTTTATTTCAATTTTTCTCGCATGAAAATACATAAAATATTTCTTCCAAGGGGCTATCTTAGATAAATATCTTTGGTAACATGTGTTGATATTTGCAAATCTAAACTAATTTGAGCCTATAATTTGACCCTTTGCTTGTTACCTCGTGGGACTTAGCTTAGAAAATGGTGTACTTCCAAACTAGACACCAAACTAGAAATGAGATTTCAGGCCTAGATTGAGGCTATGGAAGGTTGTGGACTGAGTATAATAGTATATAAGCTCTCTCATGACTAATGTTGAGCCCTGGGGCCTTTTCATTGTTTATATGCACATATTTTGGCCTTATCTTTAGGCTAGTGGATTAGTTTAAAGTCAATGTAATCAATTAGAGTTAGTCCTTAGGGGTTATGGATATCCATGATTGGTAGAATTTCTTAGTTAGTTGTTGATTTTTTGAGTTCTCAACAAGTTCTCATCTCTTCAATCACTCATGTTTACTCAAAAGAGATCTCATGAAGATAGGAGATCAAGAGAACACTAAGGATTGGTTACCTTTTTGTGCAAAAGTGAAGTAAATGAGGTAGAAATGAGAGAGAGAGAGAGAGAGAGAGAGATCATGATGACTAAATTTTTGGACATTCTTCTACAATCCCCCACTCTAATTTTTATGTGATTTATGCTTCTTAATTACCATTTTTAACCTCCCACAATATTAGCTACTATTTTTTCCTATTTTTTCTCATTATTGGTTATTTTTCACTATGAATTTTTTATTTAAAAAATGTGCTTTCACCCTCTACCTTCAATTTAGTGGTTAGAATTATTATTTTCTCATATCTTAGCATCATTAGCTAATGCCAAAATTTCTTGCATTTTATGTTGAAATCTAAGAGTCAATCACTTATAAAATTATAGTATTAGTTAAAATCAATTATTCTAATGGTCTTGTGGATATTATAATAAAATTTATGGAGTATTTTAAAATAAAAGGAATGTCTAAAATAATTGTAAAAATATTTTATTAAGTAAATTCAAGTACAAACACACTACATATTCTTATGAAACACTCTAAATATGTTACAAATAGTTAGTAAGTAGGATAAAACTAATGTAATGCAGTTATGGAGAATAAAATCAAATTAAAAATTCATATTAACTTGTCAATATTTTTATAAAATAAGTTAATTTCATTTAGTAAGATAGGCTTGGGAATGGGGTACATTACACCAACACAAACAATGCATGTAGAAATTCAGTACACCAGTTAGAAGGAGAATAAGGGTGCATGAAGACCTTTGTATATATTAGTTTTTATTTTATATAAGTGGTTATTATATGTAAGGACTATTTTTTCGTTCTTTTCCTTAAACATACAAAGTTAGAGCCCTTCTCAGTGTTATTCTAAGAGATATCCTAGCCTTTGCCTCCTTGTTTAGTGTCTTGCTTGAAGTCCTTCTAGGAGATGCCTAGGGTTCTATCTACTTTTGAGGAGCCTTTTCTAGGCTCTCAACTGGAGTTTTTATGGCCTTCTTCTCTCCTCTCCTAATCCTTATCCTCTGCATGCTTTAAGCTCTTTTCTTCATTCATCTTCTACTTTTTTGTTGCTCTTATATATAGATTTGCATCCTCCTTTTATCCCTTGGTCCTCTCATGCTTGCTTTATTAGGGGCATTCTCTTTCTTAGTTGCAACAACTAGCTTCTTAGTTGCAACTACCTTCTTAGTTGCAATTGAATTATCAGTTAAAGTTTATCCTTTGGCTTTAGTTGGCCCCTTCGTTGCTATAGTTGCTTTCTTAGGTGCATCTTCTTTCTTAGTTGCAACTTCTCTCTCAATTCTTGAAAAATATGGGTCTAAAGGCAAGGTAGCCTGCTTGTCAATAAGAATTATGATTGTTTTGGTCCTTACTGGCCAGATATATTCTTCCTTGTAGCAATCTTCTATGAATTGCAAAAATTAGAGACTAGATGTTGTGAAAGTTTATAAAATACATTGTATTATGTCAAAGCAAGAAAGTGAATTATTTACAATCATTCTAATGTCTTTAAGCATCAACTTTGCCTCTAGCAAGCTCTAGGAATTTGCAATCACTCTCCATCCATGAGAGAGTCATCTGATGAAATGAAAGATTCCTTAAAACTCCATTAGATATCATAGAAATCAATTCCGAAAAGTGTTGTGTAGCCTTACTATGTAAATTTTAAGTAGGGATATCCTTAAATTGTAATGTTATTTTTCTATTTGTAAAATAGAAATTAGAATTACTATTGAGATCACAGGCTAGGCTAATACTTGGTTTCAACTAAAACCAAAGTATTTGTGAAAAAATCTAATCACCATCACATCACAGCATTCCTTGGAAATTATCCACGGTATTGAAATATAAATTAGTTGGAGACCAAACATATTGAAAAATAGTCCATAGAACTAGGTACGCCACCTTGTTACATGCAAGGTAGTAGTACAACATAATGGAACTATAGATGTGGTTAATAAGCACACTTTTGCAGGTGTATTTAAAAGCCCATTTACATACCCATGTATATGCTTGTTTCATGTGCAATTTTTAATGCATTGCTAAATGAGCATTTAAATGTGATTGGGATGTGATTTAAACATGGATACATATTTAAGCCTACCGTCAACTAACTTTAATTTTCAATGTTTTTGAGAGAAATAAGGTTGAAGAAGAGTTGAAGGAAAGATTTGACTAATAGAGAATAACCACGATGAGACACAAAGAGCTTATATGTGAGAGCTATAACCAAGGTTGTGTAGATTTTTCTTTCCTTCTTTTTTGTTTTGAAAATAAACTATTATTATTCTTCTTCTTCTTCTCCTCCTCCTCCTCCTCCTCCTCCTCCTCCTCCTCCTCCTCCTCCTCCTCCTCCTCCTCCTCCTCCTCCTCCTCCTCCTCCTCCTCCTCCTCCTCCTCCTCCTCCTCCTCCTCCTCCTCCTCCTTCTTCTTGTGAAGCATAAACAATTTAACCTCTCTCTTTTTTGTTCGTTGGCTCTCCAAGAGAAGAAGCAAATAGGAACTCAAAGAAAGCTATAACCAAGCTTGTGTAGATTTTTCTTTCCTCCTTCTTTGTTTTGAAAACATATAAATTTGTTTTTTGTTTACATATTTGTATTGTGTTAGATTTATGTTAGAATTTAGGTTTAGGCTTTGGTACTATAGTAGTACTTTGTGCAGAGCATTTGTAGTACTTAAGTTAGGAAGTGTTTACAAAGCACATATATTAGTGCAACTAAAGTGTAGCTGCTCACATTGATAAACATGCTTATAGATGCACCTTGTGATCTATGCAAAGTTTTATGGTGCTATGTTTGCTATGCAAAGCTTTGTAGTATTCTATGTATTATTTTTCTATGCTAAGTTTGTAACATACTTTTGAGTTTTACTTTTTTTAAAAAATTTCCTTTGTTTTTGCATACAGAAAGAAAATCGCAAGGAAGCAAAAGATACTGAAATCAAAATAGAGAATAACCAAACAAGGTTTCTTATGTCCATTCTTTTTTTAAATTACCTTTATTATATATCTTGCACTAAGTGCTTTTATGCTGCCCTTGCTTGCATGTTTAGCTATAGACGTGAACAAAATGTTACACTTATAAGCTCCACATGCATTAAGAATGTTCCCATTAGGAGATGCTAATCCTCCTTCACAACATGTGCTTCCAAGTGAGTGAGCCCTACATCCATGTACCTCAATTTCACATGTTTTGTACAAACTCTTTTGTAAACAAAGTTAAATCTAGCTTTGAGATATATGTACTTATTTGAATAGATGATTCAACAGCTTTCTGTAAACCATTTTGTGAAATTTTTACTTTTGATATTACATTTTGTTCAATATGGTTGGTGTTGATAATTAAATTTAAAAAACTAGGGAGATGTTATTTGTAGAATTTTGTACTCACTAGCTCTTTCGTACTCTTTTGTGCCAAAGCATTAGCACACATATAGACATGGGTTACTTAAATATTTTACTACTTGTACAAACAAATATTGTATGACACACAAAAGAAATGGTGAAAATATGTGTAGGAAATTGGGAAGGAGTTTTCATTTAACTCATGTAAGGTATAAGCTTTTCATATTTAGAATTGTGTACCAAAAATGTGTATAAGCAGTGTAATAAGGCTATAGTTAGAAGTGTGGGTCAACTATAAAGGTAAATTTGTATAAGAGATTAGATATGAGTAAACACATGTGTGTGTGTGTGTGTGTGTGTGTGTGTGTGTGTGTGTGTGTGTGTGTGTGTGTGTGTGTGTGTGTGTGTGTGTGTGTGTGTGTGTGTGTGTGTGTGTGTGTGTGTGTGTGTGTGTGTGTGTGTGTGTGTGTGTGTGTGTGTGTGTGTGTGTGTGTGTGTGTGTGTGTGTGTGTGTGTGTGTGTGTGTGTGTGTGTGTGTGTGTGTGTGTGTGTGTGTGTGTGTGTGTGTGTGTGTGTGTGTGTGTGTGTGTGTGTGTGTGTGTGTGTGTGTGTGTGTGTGTGTGTGTGTGTGTGTGTGTGACAAATTTACATGAGTTCACATGTGCATACATAAATTCCTAGATTCTCTAAGTGTTACAAATCACATTAGGGCACTTTGTGTCCCAAAACCTTGTTTTACAATGAATGATGTGCCTATGAAGTTCATGCTAAGGACAAATAAAAATTACTGAATTTCAACTTAAACATCGTTATACAACCTTATGTACCACCTTAAAGGTATATGCCTTCAATATTATGTGGTGAAAAACATAGACTAGAGGATAAGTAGATGAGAAGACACTATGCACAATATATGAGGAGAGAAAGAGAGAAAGTATGGAAAGCGGCATGAACTATAGTTTCTAATTTCATTGCTTGCAATCGTATATATACATGGTACATTAAATGAGGTAGATGAGCTCATATTCTAAATATCTAAGATATATACAATGAGGATCACTATGGGATCCTTTTGTCCATATGTTGCATATATTTATCTCCATACTTTATCCTAACGTCCCCTCTCAAAAGGATTCCATAAAAAATATAAATGAATACAAGTGAAAACAATTGGAAAAAAAGAAAAACCATAGAAGATCCAATTTACGTCCACCATGAAGTCACGATTTACATCCATCTATGAAGTCATATCATGTCCTCCCCCCCCCCCCGAAGAACATGCAAAGGATTTGCATTGCAATTTTGTGCTTTTAAGTGTGGAAGTGATTTGGTGAGGAAGTCAACAACATTGCCATAAGAGGGTACATAATCAAGAGTGATATGAGAGTTTTCCACTAACTCTCTTACAAAATGATATCTCATGTCAATATGGCAGATTTTAAGACTTAATTTGGGTCCTTGAACCATAGATATACATTCTTTGTTATCGGTGAAGATGGGGATTTGTTGAGGGTGGTATCCAAACCTAATGTCCTCCAATAGTTTCTTAATGTAGATTGCTTCTTGGATTGCCATGATGCATGCCACATATTTAGCTTCCTTAGTAGAAAGTGCTACTAAGTGTTGTTGCTTAGTATTCCAAGAGATGGGACCACTTGAGTAACAATGAAGCCAATGAAAGATCTTATGGTATCAAGGTCTCCATCCCAATCTACATCCAAATAGACCTTTAAAAGAAACTCATTGTGTTCTTTAGAAAAACATAGTTCCACATGAGATTTGGCCTTGAGATATGTCAAGAGTCTTTTTAGCTACTTCCAATGTTTGTACATTGGTTGATGCATAGCCATGGAGCGAATGTGTCATGTATAAGACAAGTCTGGACGGGTGCATGTAATCAAATTTTTAAAGTATCCAAGTGCTTTCATGTAGGGTATAGTTTCCATTTCATGAGCTTGCTTGATGGAGAGAGAATGAGAAGAAGATGGATTGAATTGGAGATTTTAAGCAAGAGGAGTGATTATGGGATTACAATTTTGCATGGAATAGTGGGAGAGAATAGTCATGATGTAGGTATGTTGATGCATTTTCATGGATGTAGATGACTAATCAATTTCAATGCCAATATAGTAATGCATAGGACCATAATCTATTATAGCAAATTGGGAATATATTATAAGATTTGGCCTTTGACATTATTAATAAGAGTTAGCTACTAGGATAAGAATATCATTGACATAGAGGCCTAGGATAATGATTGTTGCCTTGAATGAGAACATAGATGTTATGATCTGTATTCAACTGCCTAAAGCCATGGTGTACTAAGTGAGTATGAATGAGAGTGTACCATTTCTATGGTGCCTGTTTCAAGCCATATAGAGCTTTATGTAAAAGACAAACATAGGTAGGAAATTTGGAATTCACCAAATTAGGAGGCTAGGACATATACATTTCTTCATCTAAGTAACCATATAGGAAAATGGTTTTAACATCAACATGATGCAAAAGAAATTTGAAATGAGCAGCAATGGAAACTAATACCGATAAGGAAGTCATGGAAAGCACTGGAGAGAATGTATTTCCATTGTGGATACCTTCTATCTCTTCGAAAACACGAGCTACAAAGTAAGGTTTATAGTTGTCAATCTCACCGTATAGTTTGAGCTTTTTCTAAAGCACCCATTTGTAGCAACAACAGCTGATTGTTGATTGCCCAAGAGGAAGAGGGACCAATGTCCAAGTGTGGTTTTGAAGAAGAGCCTTGTACTCTTCAAGCATGGCAGCTTATCAATAAGGAGCTTCATTACTTTGTAGTGCTTGACTGACGAATCAACAATTTGGTGGCTTTGCAATGCTATTAGGAACTGGATTTCTTGCTTGGCCAACTGTAATATTAGTTTGGACATAGAGGTCATCCAAGATCTTGTATCATGGAGTGGATAAGGATATGAATTCATCTTCTTCAGAGTCAGAGGAGTTGGAGAGAGTAATGGGCTTAGAGGAGCAGATGGGAGATGGAGGATGAAGGATGGTAACAATGAGGGCAACAAGGGGTAAAATGCCATTGGTGGAAGACATTGCAGCTATCCTTGCAAATCTACAAAGACCTGTGAGATTGAGTTAGAGCTATCTTTTTTTCCCTAAATCCTTGTTGTAACGATTAGGTTTGCTCTAGGGGTTTGTATTGGAGGGGTTACACTCCCACTCGAAGTAGGTTGACTTTTTCGGAAAAGGGGAATGTTAGAGCTTCCTTCTCCCCTGACAGACTAACTAGGATATTAATTGGGTCAATAAGACCACTCACTCTTAGTGATATTGGACTGTTGTGCTTAAGGAAGCAACTTACATAGAGAGAAGATGATGATGATGATGATGTTTGGGCTAGCTTGCATAGTGAAAAAGAAGAAGAGAAGCGGGTTGCATTGAGAGAAAGACATGATGATGATGATGTTCGTGCACTCTATAATGCAAAAGATGATGCTACCCTTCCAAAAATTCATTACATGGTCACATAGAGAGAGAGAGAGAGAGAGAGAGATTTTTGCATCCTATTTTTTGGTCATGCCTATATCCACCAACATGATTAATAGGCAATCTCTACCCTTTTCTTTTTTGAAACATCCATCCACTTACCTTGTCTCTTTTCTTTTCTTTTTTAATATTTATTTACTTCTCTTTTTAAATTTGGTATCTTCTCTTCTATTGTACCACATAGGCTTGGAAGCAATATCCTTGGTCTAGAATATTGAACCTAACCTTTTAGAAAATGTCACAAATTTACATGAGTTAATATATGCATTCATGAACACATAAATTCCTATGGATGTACATAAGTATCAACCCATGTAAGTAATCAAAATATATATACATGTGTGTGAAAGGGTGGGCGCATGTGTACTTGTACTAAAATGTGTGTGTGTGTGTGTGTGTGTGTGTGTGTGTGTGTGTGTGTGTGTGTGTGTGTGTGTGTGTGTGTGTGTGTGTGTGTGTGTGTGTGTGTGTGTGTGTGTGTGTGTGTGTGTGTGTGTGTGTGTGTGTGTGTGTGTGTGTGTGTGTGTGTGTGTGTGTGTGTGTGTGTGTGTGTGTGTGTGTGTGTGTGTGTGTGTGTGTGTGTGTGTGTGTGTGTGTGTGTGTGTGTGTGTGTGTGTGTGTGTGTGTGTGTGTGTGTGTGTGTGTGTGTGTGTGTGTGTGTGTGTGTGTGTGTGGACTCAAAAAGGGCCCTTTAACTCAACAATTAATGACTTTCTTGGTTGCAAGATATTTGAGGTGGACTAATGGGAGTGGGGGTTGGTGTGCACATGTGTGTGTGTGTGTGTGTGTGTGTGTGTGTGTGTGTGTGTGTGTGTGTGTGTGTGTGTGTGTGTGTGTGTGTGTGTGTGTGTGTGTGTGTGTGTGTGTGTGTGTGTGTGTGTGTGTGTGTGTGTGTGTGTGTGTGTGTGTGTGTGTGTGTGTGTGGACTCAAAAAGGGCCCTTTAACTCAACAATTAATGACTTTCTTGGTTGCAAGATATTTGAGGTGGACTAATGGGAGTGGGGGTTGGTGTGCACATTTAATCCAATTCCTTTTTTCCCTTGGGCCCACCATAAGTAGGCTTATCTCTCTACCTCCAATTCACCTTGCCAACAACAATTATCTCTTACAATATGGTCCCCATGCTAGGTGGGCCCCAAAGATCATCCAAAAGTAAAAGAAAGATTTTGAATTTTTCCCTCCTCTCCAAGAAGGCTCTTTCTTTACTAGAAGCTCATTCATGTTGTGCATAGTCAATAACAATAGCTTTTTGTATGTTATTCTCAGAACCACTTCAATTATTTTGCATTCTTCCTCTTCACTTTATGAATCCATTGATCAAATTTCTCCATGTACACAGTTCCTTTCATAGCCATAGCCATAGCTATGCAATTACCTTTCTCATTCGATGTAGTTGATGTTCCATAGCCACCCATTCATCCTTCTTACAATAAACTTCCCACATTCTTCCTCCCAAGAACTACAAGTTTCTCCTTAATAAAGTCATTTTGATGTGATATCCAAGTCATCACCAATGTCCTCAAGATTCCATCAATGCTATCTATGTCCATAGCACAAAGGATGAGCATGGACCATGGAAAGGATCAATGTTCAAGAAAGATTCATGCTTCTCCATGCAACCAAGAGTAGTAGCCCTTTAATGAGTAAGACAACATGATATTGAATAATCATTGGAAAGATAAATTTATTGATAGAAGGAGGTGAGACATGGTAATGTTGTGTTTGTAGTACAATATGCAAGAACTATAATAGATTTAAAGCTCGCTCCCATGATATACATTATGCCTTCCCATCTAATTGTAGGTCTCTATTATAATATTTCTCTTCTTGGTTATATTGCTTTACATTCATGATTTCCATCTTCCCTTATAGATTTTTTTCCATCAAATTTATTAGAGAAACAACCCTTGACAAGCCTAGTTAGAATGTATGAAGCTTTGCATGTTGATATGGATAAGATATTGATGTTGGAAAGCTTTAGGAAACCCTCTCAACTCTAAAATTCTCTTTTACAAGCTATCATTGGCCGAGAAGGAAAGTTGATGTATTGATATATATAACTTAGTGTTTGAGTTACCAACAAGTTAAGAATGAAAGAATCAAACTGCTATGAGAGTTGCATCTACTTGTGGCACACAACAAATGAAGTGGGAATACCTCATCATGGATTTTGCGATTGGTCTTCTAACTATACAGAGACTATACAGTGGGAGGATATGACTCAATACTAATGGTTATGGATTTGCTAATGAAGGTTGAGCATGTCATTCCTATAAACGCTACCTCCAAGGCTTTTGATATCACCAAATTGTTTGTCAAGGAGATCATCTGACTATATAGATTACCAAAAAGGATTGTCAATGACAGAGATTCCTTATTCACCTCCAAATTTTTGACGTGTCTCTTTCAAGCTATTGATGCTCTACTGTATTTCAATACCACTTATCATCCTCAAATTAATGGGAAAATTGAAAATACTGAAAGATGTTTTGAGGGCTTACTACAATAGAGAGCCAAAGAAATGAATTGAATACCTGCCTCTCTAATTGAGTTTTCCTGTAACACTTGAAACAAAAATAGAATATTGGTATGACTCCTTTTCAACCATTGTATGGTCAAGAGTGCCTATCCCCTCTCAATTCTCTTATCAACCCTAAGGGTCAAAGCATTCAAGAAAATGCTAGAGGATATGGAAGAGTAGACTAAAGCAATTCCTTAGGATATAAAAGTAGCTCAAGATAGATAGAAGGCATATGCAAATCCCAAAAGGACTCCCTAGACTCTTAGAAGGAGACATGGTTTTCCTAAGAGTTTGATCAAAGAAGAGTTACTTTATCTCTTGGTAAATTCAAAACTCTCAATCCAAGATATTATGGACCCTACAAATTTGATCAGTTTGTTGGTAAGAACACTTATATGCTAGCACTTCCACCTCATCTCAAAGTGCTAATGTATTCCATATAAGTCTTATGAAATCCTACATCCCTAACCCTAATTATGACCTAGATGATGGATAAATTGTAACGGAAACTCAAACTTCTTAAAGTACAACTTGATAGGATTCTAGAAATTAGGAAAAGACATCTCCAAAACTATACTCTCTGTGAATACCTTATTCAATGGAAAGACTTCGTCGAAGAAGATGCTACATGGATCAAGGAGTCCATTAAGAGGGACCATCCTAAGTTCCTCTTGAGATGAGCACATCTGTATTTCCTAAGTGATAGAGGATGTAATATATAGACTATTTTCTTATTTTCCTAAGTGATAGAGGATGTAATATATAGACTATTTTCTTATTAAGCACCAAAACTATGTATTTTTTTTAAATATATGCACACTAGGATGTAATTTGATCATGTTCAAGTAGCCCTATACAAATTGATGTCTGTCCTCAGAACCAAAAATTGTGCTAAATATCCAAAAATCAACTCACAAACCACGAGCAACAAGAGCAAAGAATGAACTAATTAACTTTAGAGAAGGGGAGAAGGAGAGAGAGATAATAAAAAGGTAAAAGATGAGAAAGAAGGGGGGAGGAGTTGTTGACTACCATTAGACCAATGACCTCTACAAATAATCATTTTCAAAATGTTTTTTGAATTTACCCTAAATAGACCCCCCTCTCATCATTGTCAATCCCCTTCCTATAATAAAAGGTTTTCTTTATTAAAAAGAAAGGCTCCCCTCCATTCATAAATGAATCTGCCCTCTCCCTATTTTCAAAATTGAAAATTTAAAAATATACTCCCCTCCCCCCGATTAACTCACCCCTCCTCTTGATAACAAGATGACAAGCCACAATATCATTTTCCATGAGAAGAAATGAGAAAGATAGGTAAAAAACTCTTCCATTTTTGTGATAACCAGGTCCCCCCCTCCATCATGATTTCTTTATCTTCCTAATGCCATATTATAACAAGTCAAATACCTTGATGCAAATAAGCATATATGTGCATGTGTGTGTGTGTGTGTGTGTGTGTGTGTGTGTGTGTGTGTGTGTGTGTGTGTGTGTGTGTGTGTGTGTGTGTGTGTGTGTGTGTGTGTGTGTGTGTGTGTGTGTGTGTGTGTGTGTGTGTGTGTGTGTGTGTGTGTGTGTGTGTGTGTGTGTGTGTGTGTGTGTGTGTGTGTGTGTGTGTGTGTGTGTGTGTGTGTGTGTGTGTGTGTGTGTGTGTGTGTGTGTGTGTGTGTGTGTGTGTGTGTGTGTGTGTGTGTGTGTGTGTGTGTGTGTGTGTGTGTGTGTGTGTGTGTGTGTGTGTGTGTGTGTGTGTGTGTGTGTGTGTGTGTGTGTGTGTGTGTGTGTGTGTGTGTGTGTGTGTGTGTGTGTGTGTGTGTGTGTGTGTGTGTGTGTGTGTGTGTGTGTGTGTGTGTGTGTGTGTGTGTGTGTGTGTGTGTGTGTGTGTGTGTGTGTGTGTGTGTGTGTGTGTGTGTGTGTGTGTGTGTGTGTGTCCCTCCCTCCATACTTATAAATAGAGACCAATGCAAGAAGAAGAAGAGCAAGAAGTGAAGAGCAAAGCAATGCCAAAATAAGTCTACACAAGAGAAAGAAGGCTTGAGAGGTGAGTGAAAATTTTAGAAAGAGAGAAAAAGAGAGGGTGAAGTCAAGATGAATTGAAAGTTATCCAAGGCACAGAGTGAAGGATAGCAAAGTGAAGACATATTATGATAAAATGCCTCTTTGGCAAACCAAACCCTCCCCCCCTTAAATTTCTATCCTTCCATTATTCTTTTTTATGTCACCTCGTAAGCGAGTCAATATGGTAGGAATCCTTTAATCTCCTTAACCCTAGTACATCAAATAAAAAGAAGAATATGACATCTTGCATATAACAAATTGCAAGATAATGTAGGACAATTGGGTTTCTAATCCCCAAAGTGTACGTCCTACAAGATAATACTAAGAGTCATCACCTAAGATAGAAAATCTAAATGAATAAACTAATCTTGAATGCCACTCACAAAAGGCATATCAACATAGAAATATAAGTTCTTAGAACAAGTTAAACAAAGCAAATTCATATATATAAACGATCCTTGACAAGACGAGCAATATAGACAAGTTCCTTACTACTTAAATAGGCAAACCTCATAGTAATTCAAAACTATTCCCTAGTGGTTAAGAGTTAGAAATTTAGTGTTGACTAAACATTAGGACACTTTGAACTTATTAAATCCAAAGCTTAGATCTTGCTTATTAAGTATATTGCACATGAGAAAAACAAGCAAGGCAAAGCACCTTAAACCCTTAATTTTTATTAGAAATGCTTAGACAAAGTGAGTAAATTCCTAGTTAGAAAAGCTTAGATAAATTAGAGAATCAACAAAGTCAGGTCAATTTGACAATGATTAGTGAATTCCTAAAATTAGATATGTTTTCTCATGAATAAGTGTAGCTATCTACTACCTAAGGCTTGAGAATGACTATTTAATAGTTGGGTTTGGTAAAATTGATTGTGGTTTATATCTGCAATTAAACTAAGATCAGTGCATGCCTAGATGGCTGGTGGAATTGGTCAATGTTGAGCCCTCTCAAGGGCACGAACTAGGGCCCTTACACCCATGCCAGAACTTTTACCTTCCTTCAAGCACTTGAACTATGTCAAGGTAGGAGGTCACATATGGAAGGTTCCCTCTTATGACATTACAAAAACTAAGGAACTATGGTTGCTTTCAGTAATGTTGTATTATAGAGAGAGGAAATTCAAACGAATACGATGTGGTGAGCATCAAGAGCATGGGACTGCATGCATGATGAATGCCCTTTAGCAGAGTAGAGCTTTTCTATCTTTACCTCTTAAGAAGGAGAAACTAGCAATGTTAATATCTATTTATTAAAACGACTTATTATAAAAGAATGTTTTCTTGAATTCATTTACCTATTTCTAAGTGCTAAGGGATAATCAATGAAACTTCATTTATATGTTGAATAATGTGCATAGCATGTTGTGCTTAGAAAACTAAAGAATATTGGTTTATTCATGGGAAGCAGAAGAGCGAATTTTCCTTACGTAATCACTCAATGGCTAGGTAGACTTGATTGATTGGGTGCTTTCCAACTATGGAAAATAGGCCAAGGCTGATCAATGAGTTTCTTAGGGTCTAGTTATAGAACCCAACTAAGTGCTCTTTTAAGGGGTCGGAGCTGATATTTTGCCTTATGGATGGAGGGGTGAGTCAAACTTCCCCTCTCTCTCAACTCTCTTTGAACCAAGTGTGGCAACTAGTTTTCTCTTAGTCATGATTGATTACAAAGTGATCACCTTGGTTGAATACTAGAATGCTATTAGTTATTGTTAGGTTTGTAGGATCCCTCAGGTTGATCCGTGTGGGTCAAGGGCAAGGCAATTCACTACAAGGTCGACTTATGGCAAGGCTAGTTAACTCAATGTTTTATTATTCATGTGGAGTGCAAATGGTGGCAACTACGATGAGACCCTGAGTGACTACCAAATGTTATTTTTCAGTTTATGCAGCAAGTACTTTATAATGATCTTAATAAATAAACACAAACTTCTAACCCTAATTAGGAGCATAGATACTAATCATTTCAATTTTTGAGTTGGATGCAAAAAGATATGTTCATTTGTATTTTTCTCTTGGATCTACTATATTTGAATGCTTGCTTAAATTTCATTTTCTTGGGGGATATTGTCGAGGATGGTGGAACTTCCATGGTTGACCTTGAATCACTATTGTGCTAATCATGCATCCTCTTCTTTCTTACTTGCAATTGCTTAGTTGTTGATTTGATCATCCTCACTCATATGACCCTCCATTGGATCCTCTACTCAGCTCACACATTAGATTTTTCCAATTTTCATTCCAATTTGCAATAGAAAAAGTCATTTTGGGTAAAATAAGTCGTGTTAGACAACACCATCCTTCATTGGCACCCTTCATGAACTACCACATTACAAGTATTCCTTGACCTAGTAGGGGAAAAATCATTTATGGACAAATTTTCTTGTGTTGGCTCTATGTTAATGAAAATTTGCATATGTTTAGTTACAAATTTACATGTGTTTTGTGTTGGCTAAATTCACCCTATCATCACTGTGGACTACTCTAGGGGAAATGTTAGGAGCTCTATCAACACTAGTCTTCAAAACATTTTCAAGGTCATACATTCTAGCATGATGCTAAGAGCTCCCAATACTTAATGTAAATATTTTTGTGTTCTACATTGGCTAAAGTAGCCCACACCAATGCAAGCTACTCTAAGGGGATGCTAGGAGCACATTGTGACACATACTTTTGCTTGTGCACATTGTGACACAATGCTTTGCAAAATGGGTGTAGTTGCATTTTCTTGTATGATTGATGCTCTTGAAGTCTAAGATACTTCTTTATACATGTATGTTTAGAATGCAAGATGTTGTTGAAGAACATGGCTACTAGTTAAGATTTTTGTTGGATCATTAGCAATGCCATTGTTTGTTAAGTTTTTTGGATAATATCATGAGATGTGAGTCCTCTTGAAGGACTTCAATTCTTGAAAAGGAATATCCTTATGGTGGAAGGTTTTAGATCTATAAAATTTTATTCCTTTTATGATGACTTGAAAGATACTATCGTAATGATGATTCCTTAGCTTGTGCCACAATCTTGCACAGAAATAGGGTTCCACATATAGAAAATACATGAAATTCTTTTATGTTTCATGAAGCACAGAATTTATCAAGCTTGTTTAAACAATAAATATGTTTTCATCTTTCGAGTTGTAACTTTGGTTGTCCTATTTGACCCAACATTTTTCTAGAGGCACCCTCGTTCTACTTAATCATTGCATTGCTTGTGTTCTTCTTGGGGGAATTCCTTGCGGCTTAAGTAGCATGTGCTAGCTTTGGGATACACTAGGGGCTAGAAGTAGTCACAAGTGAAGTTTTAACTCTCAAAGTTTTGTTGCCTAACCAAACTCCTACAATACAAATATGACTCCACCTGGGTAAAAACTACTAAAAATATTATATTACTAAAAGACTATTACAATCTTGATGGTGTGGCAAAAGGCATAAACCATAGATTTTATAATAACTTCAAACATGTTTCTTCCAGGCTTAATACAAACATGCACAATCTACACATACTTATATTGGAATTTTCATAAGTGGTTATATTTATATGCATACAAGCTTTGAATACAATGCAAAATTTCAAGGCCTAGTAATTTACAAACAAAATAATGAAATCAAATACAGCTCATTAGTAATAAGCATAGCATTAAAACACATGTTTAAACTGATTGCAAACAAATCCCAATGAACTAATTTTACCTAGTTAGAGGCAACATAATCCAATAAGTATCAAAAAACACCATACCGTGAACTAACATTACACAAGCTAGGACATTGCCCCATTTAAATAATATCACATATATTTAATTACTATTGTTATTTAATAGCTAATGTCTAACCCAATGCTTTATCTCTTGCATACTTGCAACCCATAAGAGGACCACATACCCAATATTTAAAGTACTTTGTGATTGCCATGATATTTTTTCAAAAAGAAGAACCAAGATTAGTAGACAATCTAACATTACATTTTACTATCACTAGAACAAGCAAGCCGATCTTATATGTCACATGCTTTGATTCTTTGTTTTTAAGTGTGATGCAAAGAATGGAACTTGGCTTATCCACTTAATGCACAAGATACTTTAGAGGTTTTGCCCTATAGAAGAGTTCTTCACCGAAGAAGAATGCACTTACTAAGAGACTCACTCGAAAGCCAAAAAAGTGACAAATGTGGCTAGGATCCTCTAAATATAGGGGTTTTCCCATGTTTAAATGGCTCATCACAAAATCTAGATTTCTCAACAGACTCATCGAGTTACTACAATAGGTCGATGGGCCTGTTGAGATGTACAAATTCCCGGCAAGTGGACTAGTACAACTAGTTCCATCGATTGATGTTAATTTTAACATTATTAATATAAAATCTCAGAGTTATTAACATGTTATTATTACAAGATCACAAAATCATAATCACATCATTGTGATGTTGGCTTTCAATGTATTGAGCTAGGGCAGAATCCCTTCCAAAAGCCCCTCAAACCCCTTGATGACTAGGAAACATTTGGGTGGAAGGGGGGGGGGGGGGGGGGGTGGGTGTGTTGGTGTTGTTGTAGGGTAGATTTTACCTCAAGTGGAGTGATTGGGCATCTCATGGCACCTACCCTAGGATGAGTGGCCATGAATTTTCCAATCTTAACTATGGCATGCACCAGAGTGTCAATTACATCATCTAGCATAATGATAGCACCCTCTAGCTCTTTAAGTTTGGGGAAGGTAGAGGGAGCTAGCAATGTTGGCAAGGCATCTAATAAGAGCTATCAATCTTCATATTATTATTGCATGTTTACTTGTGTATTTCACAATTCTTCCATATCATAAGCATTAGGTATTCATTAAAATTAGACAAAAGATTGAAATAAAATCAAGACACATTTTCTAAACTTGGATTGATTGCAAAATTTTATTCCAATACAAATTGGTAGTGTGTTTATATTGTTTATATAGCTGTTGTAAGTATCTAGCAATAGCATTCACATGTGAGTGTATGTTTTTTATTTTTAACCGCACTTGATTTTGTATGTTTAGGTTAAATATTTAAATTATTCATTGTTCCATAGATTTTATATTGATTATTTATATATTTCATTTTTGTTTGTTCCATGGATTATTTCATGTATTGCTTCTCTCTTTTTGGTAATATTATGAGCATTCAATGCAACTAGTAATATTTAGTGATCAGATAAGACTAAGAAGTTGGTATATACATATTGCAACAATAGAATCGTATGAATTCTTAAGAGAAGTGATTGTGAGGTGGGAATGCCCCTATGGATGTGAAATTGTGATTATGCAAAGGCAAAAATATCCACCTTTGATGGGATCAACCATTCAGAGGGCAAGAATCATACCATTGCAATCCAACATTGAGATGTAAATGAACCTAGAGGTACTAGATGCAGACATTAAGGAACATCTAGCTTGTCAAATGGCTTGGTCCTAGGAAGCACTTGCCTCTCTTCTAGCCTTGGTACAAAAAACCTTAAGTATTGTAAATGATTGACCACCCATGTACATTTCTAAACTTGAACATGTGAGGGTTTTATTTATTTTACAATGTGACACTTAACTTGTACAATAAAAGAAGTATTCATTGGATACATAGCTAATAAAAGAAGTAAAGAATCAAACAGTTGTATTACTACATTGCGTTCATTCAATGTGTATACAAACAAGATTACATTGCAATCCCCAAGTAGGTTTTAATCAAATAAGTTACAAGAAGTAGTGGGAATACTCTCTTCTTTGCTCTCTTGAGGTTGTGTATGAGACATTCTAAATATTATGTACAAGAATTTGATGTAATGCTTGCATGGCAAAAATTATGAGCATGTTTCCTTTTCAAGTGGTTTGAAGCAGCCTATAAAAATATTGCTCAAGCATTTTGAGAGATCTACATTTTTCATGGTGGTGTGTGGATGGAGTACATCACTCTTGAGGTGGTCTTGTGGTAACAACCCCCCCTAAGAAGTGTCCTCCATGATGCGGCACTCCACACATTCAGCAATCTATGTGAGTATCTCAATCCACTCCTCAATGCGAGTATGCACTAGTGATAGTGTTTGGGATTAAATGACATGTTAAAATTCCATCTCCCGTTGGGCCAGCTTGTTTTTCAAGGCCTCTTCTCTTGCATGTAGGTCTACTACTGCAATGCTAGCTATAGATCATTCCTTGTGATGGTCACACATTGTGTCCAAATATCCTCAATGTAACAATCAGTTTCCTTCAATAAGGAGTCCATTGTATTTTCCATCACAAACTACATGTACATCATTTTGGGTATGTACTAGAGAGAGTAGGCACTATGAAGGGGCTATGTACTAGAGAGAGTATTCCATAATGTTTGGATTTAAGAAATTGCAACTCATTACAAGGCATCTTTGGATTCATGAGTTAGAGAATCTAAAAATTATTAAGTTGCTATACAATGAATAGGGGCTCTTTGGAAGGGGTGGACTAAGCTGTATTCATGAGCTATACAAACTCTAAAAATTGCTATGTTTTTTTTACAAAAGATAGGGAGAGATTGCAAGGGATGGGCTCTTTACAAGGATAGTGCCAAATAGGCCAATCTCTACAGGAAATCATTATGCCTTCGTAGGATTAGTGACTCATTCTACTTACCACACTATGCCCTTAAAAATTTGTCCAAATCTACAAAAAATGATCTCATGGCCTTGTTATCTACCAACATGCAATATTGGCCTTCAGTTCTATCAAGTGCATAATCACTTTATCTAGAGCATCCCTTGGCTCCTTGTGCAACAAGATAATGATGAGCTAGCCCACAACATACATATCTAACTTCTTGATGTAGGCAGAATGGCATAGCACATCATAAACTCTGGTATAGTCCAAGGCCTTTTTCTTCTTTCTAGCTCTAATTTTCTTTGGTACTCATCAATGGTGTGCATGGGCTCATCTAGCACTCCACATTGCCAATTGAGAGTTCATCTTGTTATGCCAAATATAAGCATTAGGCCCCAATCTATTATGCCCCCTAAGGTGTTGTCTCTCATGAAGTAGCACCATGTTGTTGGCATCCAAGTTTGAATGGATGATACTAGCATTATCCATGGCTTTCATCCCATCCACCAACTTGTGAATTATGTGTAGCATATTGTCGATGACAACCATGATCCTAGCCCTCTCCTTTGAATTAGGCACCACGTGAGAATCTAGTATGAACCCCATTGTTAGCTCGTGCAAATGCTTGATTGTTCCTCTATATTTGTAGTCATAAAAGTGCCCCACATCAAGATATGGTTCAATGTGCCACCATTGAAGACATGAAAGATTATTACCCAAGGGGCTTATAAGTAAAGGTAATGCATCATATAATCAATACATTAACCTTTTTCATCCACCTAGAATTGATGTAGCTCGATGCTATTGGAGCCATTATATATTTTGGTGCAATATTTTAAGTCTGAAGAAAAATAACCAAATTTTCTATTGTCGCTTCAACACATTGCCTAAAGGCACCTTGGCCGCTAACCATGCCTAACTTTATGGCATCAAAGGGAATACCAATTTTTGACACACATTTGTGATTTGTCAACGTGCACAACGTGGTTCTTGCCCCTAATGAATCATCTTGCTACCTTGTGGCACAAGAAATGGGCCTTGCACCTAATGTCACCTTTATATGCTTTGACAAAGAGGTTGCGCCAAACAAGTCCTTCACTCTCTTTAAACCATCTCCTCTCTCCCCTTTGTGTTCCATAGGGCTAACTTCTCCTTTGATGTAAATGCTCATGCTAACTCCCTAAGATCTTCAAGTATCTTAGGTGCATTTACAAGTAGTGTATAGCAAAGATGCATGCTCTTCTCAAGATCCCACAATACATCAACGAGACTAAGTGTGAGTATCATTGCTATTATAGCATGGTATGCATGGCTACACATGCTTGATTGTAGAAGTTGACAAGGGCAATACCATTGTTGTTAAAGTGATATCTACTCATCTCTGCTAGATGAGATGGCATCTATCAAGCATATGTGGAGTGCTTTGGTAATGTTAATGGCCATCTTCACAAATCATAAACTCTCTACACTAAAGAAAAACAAGCATATAACCATGGTGGCTATTACTTAACCTAGCACAACTATAAGTCAAGTGTAAGAGAGGGGGAAATAAAATAATGGGGATAAAATACATGCTACATTGGTTGGTATAAAAGGTGTAAGGGACTTGATTTTTTTCATCATCATTATCATAATACAAGTCTCCTTCAACTTCTCTCTTTCTCAACTTTCATGGTTGCCTTCTCTCTCTTTCTATCTTTCTCTCTTATTTTCTAGTATTTCTCTTTCTTCTGCAATCTCTCTCTTCTCTTTCTCCCTCTCTAGTCCACTCCTTGACAAGTGGTATCAGAGCTACTTAGGTTCTTGATCTAGTTAGCTGTGTATTTCATATAAGGTTTTCCTTTTGAGTTAACAAAATTCTAAGAAACTTTCAAGTACACATGTGCAAACATGGACAAGGAGTAGCAATGAAGTGACCAAGTCCATAGACCAAAAGGATTGCAGGCCTAGAGAAAGCAAAAGAACTGGCCATTTTGTGGGAAGCTCGTCCTACAGGATCATGGGCAGAAAGGAGGATGAACCCCAACTCATGAAGCAAGAGTTGAAGCATCTTGTCCATTCCCTTAAGCATTATCTCAATAGCAATGACGTGCTATTGACTTGGCCGCAACACACTCCCCAACCTTCTTCATCCTATATTGATTGTTATGGCAGGCACCTTCACAGCCTCTTTTTTGCCCAAAATACTCTACACATTGCCTCTTGGCCCTCTGTGGTGGACGAGCCTCTAACAATTCCTTTTTATTTTGTGACTCAAGCTCCCTTTTTCTCCTAACAGCCTTTTGATACACGTCTTGCTTGTTGCAGAACTAATGCACGTGCCTTTGTTCATATTGCCTTCAACAGACTTGCCCTCTTCTCCTCATATAAAGCTATTTTTAGGCAAATCAATGCTCTAAGTGCCTCAACCTGTTCTTGGTCCTTGCCCTCTTGTGTTGTTCATTGTAGGATAGACTATGCAATTCTCTCATGCACAGGAAAGAGACAAAGAAGAAAGAGACTCAGATCATGAGTAGGAGAAAGATCGAGATGGTTTACAGCATTTGCCAAATAAACACAAGTCCCTTAAATGGCAAATGAGTTGATTCGCAAGCAAGCACAAGTTGAGAACCTCTCGAAAAAGGGAAAATGGAGCTATAATTCCTAAGTCTTCACCTCGATGCTTGAGTAGTGCAAGATCCAGCAAGCACTGTTACTCAGCAACAAATCAAAGAAGAAGCTTATTCATGTTCAGTTTATGTTGGGAATGTTGATTACTCCTGCACATCTGAGGAGGTATAGCAACATTTTCATTCCTATGGCATAGTCAATCGAGTTACAATTCTAATGGACAAATTTGGGCAACCTAAGGGGAATGATATTGGACTTCACATAAGATTTGTCATTGGTGGTGGTGCATTTACTAGACCTACTACCACTATATCTTCTGGGGAAGACAAGAAGGTTCCAAAAATCCTGCAAAATAAGCTTCTATTTTTTTTAAAGAAGGTGAAAAGCATATTGAGAAGCCAAGAAACATACCAAGATTTTTTGAAACATCTGAATTTCTACAATGAATAAATAATTACTCGAGCAGAATTGCTGGGAAAACTCCTAGATCTTGTTGAAGGCTTCAACGAGATTCTCACTCTGTTTGAAACTAATGAGGGAAATGCATACCTTTTATGGAGGCCACCCTCCTCTTCATTTATTAGTCTCTAAATAATAGGATTAAAGCTTGCAATAGTTGATAAGCTCTAACAGGCCAGCACTTGGCGAAAACACAATAAGACATTCTTGTTTGTTGTGGAGCAGACCTCACTCATGGCATCTCTAACACAACACTTGATAAGGTATAAAATCGTCTGCACATGACTCAAAATCTGCTAATACCTCCTTTGATAATAACTTCCATTAATTGGCAAGCCTACTTTACAATACTTGATCTTCAATGTAAAAGTTGAAGACTTAATGGGTTAATGAGATGTTTAGGAAGTGAAGGAAAACATGCATACTCAACAGCTCACATTCATCAACGTGTTGTGCATCTGGTATTATTTCCTGTCAAGCTAGCCATGCTCCTCAAGACATTATCCTTTTGCTTGGTGCTTCAAGTCTATGTCTTCTACATTTGTTGAGCAACTGACCTGGTGTACCATTTGTTAAGCAATTTGTGATGGAAGGAAGAACATCCCCAAATGATATGCAGCTGATGTTCTTCAAAAAGGGGTTTGGATAATAGTGGCTATGGAATCCCTATCAAGAAGGTTTCAAGATAAGGGGCTTTCACTCTTAGGAGGTTAAGAGTCCTTTCTACAATAGAAATCTTCAACTTCAAGTATCAAGGGACCATCAAACATTGCGATCATGGAGTATTATGGAGCATTAGGGAGTAATCCCGGAGTCTATGGCTATTGATTGAACCATATATTTTCATCAAGCACTAAGAGGTATTTGGTTCTTGATCTCTCTCTCATTTCATCCTCTTATTGAGCCTATGCCACTTGTTGGAGAGATTCAGGAGCTAATTGATGCATTAGGTGAAGGCTTGATTGCTTGAATGTTGCCCATTGTCCTGTTGTTATGCTTCCCTTACATTGGAATGAGTTGTTTAATGCTGAAAATTTATTGGTGTTGACATTCTTTCCTAACCTTAACCATTTGGACTATTGTTGATTGACTGAGCATAAGAAATTATTAAGAAATCCATTGTAATAAAGGTAAGCAAGTAGTGAGCCACTGCATGGTAAGCCTTCACCTATCCCTTTTCATTCCATTCTCAATTTTTCTAAATTCGTGGAATGGACTGAATTTTTCCTTTCAAATCATGCACTTCATGCTAATTTTTAAAGTTAGCATGCCATTGCCATATATATTGCCATGAGGAAAAGCAGATACCCAGTGAGATGTGGGACAAAAGAGAGGTGACCCTCCCTCACATCGAAGATCCAAAAGGGGTGCACAACTCGACTAGGGAGGAACTTTGCACACCTCCCTGCATCTCGAAGCCCATGCATTTTCAAGTTTAGGTGCGGGTGCAGGTACTCCTTTGAACAACAAGAAAGCAGCATGCCATTGATGTTTTCACCAATGTATTCATGTTTGGGATACACCGAGATGCACTCTTGACTAAAGATGTATAAGATGTGCTCACAAGAATGTATATGCAGTCATTGGTAGTGGAATGCCTATGCTAGGGTTGCATATGAGAGGCCTATGCTTGGTAATTTTGGCATTGCAGTGCTTATCCTTATGGTTAGCAGAGGTGTGTTGATGCAAGCTATGATTTGGGCTATGTTGGCAATGTATCATGCCATTATAACAAACATTTAAATCATACAGTAAGGGACAGATTAGCCTTCCCTTGACTCCCACTGGGTAATGTGGCCTTTTCACTTCCAATTACAAAAGTGTACATAATCCCAAGAGTAAAAGTGTAGGTCCCACAAGGTGCTTACAGGTCTTACCAAGACTCTTGCTTAGTTTGGAAGCTCCAATCGAACCCCACCATGTATTTACAAACCCAAACAATCCTCTTATAGGCTACAAATAGAGTGCTAAACTATACAATTTGGCCACACATTTCTTATTACAGAATTTTCTGTATAAGACTTGCTATTGAATACTTATGCTCATTGTGTATAAGGGATCGAGAACTTCGAATTGAGTCAAAAAATTCTACAATTGGAGTTGTCTAGCTCAAGATATTACCGTTTTTGTGACAAGGGGTCGGGCTGGACTGCACTTTGAAATGGTAGAAAATAAGGGAAAAGTAAAGGCAAATGAGGATGTACACCAACAAATCAGGGATGCCAAGGACTTGAAAGCTAGGCACAACACAACCTTGGAGTCAATTATGAAGAGTAATCACAAGACATGGGAATCCCAAGTGCTCTAAATCTCACCTTATGTTTGCATGAAACAAGGTCTGCTTAAAGACATGAAGCCATGATGGAAAAACGGAAGCTGTGATGGCAAGCATAGTAATAAGCACATTCAACCATGCAGAAATGATGAAAGAAATGCGCCAAATGTGAGCCACCATGGATACATTTGTTGGCCAATTCACTAAAAAGTGGATGGAACTTCAGATGAAAGGAAAAGATCAAGAGGACAATTCACATGTACATCCTGAAAGAGTGACTCTCCCATCAATAAATGTAAGGTCTCAAAGTATCTTGGGAAAAATGGGTATTCCAACCAGCAATTTTGAGCATGGGAAGCCTTCACATAGGCAAGATGAATCAAGGGGAAATGCACTACGGGGTACCAATCAATTTCCACAAAGTCCCATGCCTTCCACAAGATTTTAGCACTCTTTTGGAAGAAATTATTCCAATAATAGCACCTTCCCTGGCAACCATACTAATCAGCCTCAATTTGGACAGTTTGGATAGCCCTCTCACCATGAACAGGAACTAAGGAATAAGATCATTTTCTCTAAGTTCCATGCTCAATCATTGTCCCCCATCGAACTTGAAGAGTGGCTCTCAAAACTTGAGGATTACTTTGACATTTTGCCAAGGAGAAATGACCAAAAGATTCACTTTGCCACTATACGTTTGGAAGGGTTTGCTCACACATGGTGGCAATATATAAAAAGAGAAAATCAGCAAGTAGATATTAGGATGTATCCAAGGCACTTATGGTGCAAGTTTTTGTGTCACCCGTGGAAAAAGAGAAGCTCGCTCATCAATGGTATAGCCTAGAGCTGTGTGATCTCACTGTTTGGGACTACACCAATCAATCTCAACCTCACCATGTATGTGGAATAAATTAGTGATGATGCCAAGTTGCACAAATACATATAAGGACTAGATCCCCAATTATCGGTTGATGTTTCAACACAATCCCCTTCAGATTTATTCAAGGTCATTGAATTGGCTGAAAGGTACTCTCGAAAGTATCGTAGGGATACTTCATTTCAATCACATTATGGATAGAAATCTCAATCATCCTTTGGACAGCAAAGAGGGCTTGTGCGATCATCTTTTGGACAACAATGAGCTGTTGTGAGACAGGGACAACTCGAGACCACTTATAGTGGTAATACACCATTCATCACTCCTAAAATCCCCACATACCCCACCTTCAATGCTTCAAGACAACAAGGTAATTTCAAGACAACAAACAATGCAAGAATGGATACTAGACAAGGGGACAAAAAGAATAAAAATGCTTTAGATTTTGGTAGCCAAAAATCCATTCCTATGGACTTTTACAAGGAAAGAAAAGAGAAAGGACTTTGCTTTAAATGTGATGAAAAATATATAGCTAAACATGCCACAAAATGTGTCTATCAAAATGCAAAAGCAAAGGTTGAAAGTATGTTGGTATTTGAGGATTCAGAGGATGATCAGGAGGATGCAAATGCCTTAATGATGCTCCTAAAACTTATGATTGATGAGGAATTTGGTCAAGAAGAGTTCTTTGACCCAAACAGACATCTTTCCCTTTGACCCAGGTGGTCATACGTCTTTGGATATGAGTGGAAAGAGTGATTTACATGATGTTACTGTTTATTCTATCTCGTTGGATGCTTGGACAAGATCAATAAGTCCTACTACACTGTACATTCAAGGCAAATTTCATGGCAAGGATGTGTTTATATTAATAGACTATGGCAGTACACATAGCTTCATTAATAGAGCAATCATGGATAAGCTGAAGTGTTTTCCCACAGAATTACAATAGCCTCTTAAGGTATAAGTTGCCAATGGGGATGAGGAAATAAGCACTCAAATGTGCCTAGTTGTGCATATATAGTTGGCTGAAAATTTTGGATAGCAAATGGATTTATTTGCATTAGAGATGGGGCCTATAAATGTAGTCTTGGGTTGTGATTGGCTGAAAAATTTGGGCACAAGTACCATGGATTTTTCATTGTTGTACTTGGAGTTTGTTAATGTTGGATAGCTCATTCATCTACAAGGAATCTAAAACAAAATTGAGTTTCAGCTCATTACCACCAAACAACTCAAGAAAGAGTTTAAGAGACATTCCCAACTCCTTGTAATGCAATTAAATAAGGATACTTCAAATCAGCCCAGTAAAGCAGTGAATAATTCAACAGTGAAAGTCCTCCTTGAAGAGTATAAGGACTTGTTCCTGTTACCCACAACACTACCCCCCAAAAGAGTAGTTGATCATCCCATAGATGTAGAGCCACATTCAAAGTCATTGAATAAACCACCCTACAAATTGTCCAAATGTGAAAGAGAAGAGGTTGCTAAGTAGATTAAAGAATAGTTGGACAAGGGATTCATCGAGCCTAGCTCATCCCCCTATGCTTCACCTATTTTATTTGTCAATAAGAAAGATGGCTCAGTCAAGATGTGTATTGATTATCAAGATTTAAACAAGATTATTGTGAAGAATAGGTATCCCATACCTAGGGTGGATGATCTACTTGATGAAATCAAGGGGGCTACGTACTTTACAAAGATTGATTTAAGATTTGGCTATCATCAGACCCGTATGCATGAAGGGATGAGGTCAAAAGACCATTCAGGACTGATCGGGAGCTTTATCATTTCTTTGTCATGCCGTTTGGATTGACCAATGCACCTGCAACTTTTCATAGCTTAATAAACAAGATACTTCACCCATTTTTATTCAGATTTATGTTGGTTTTCTTTTATGATATTCTTATCTATAGCCGTTCATTGGAAGCTCATCTCTCACACATGAGGCAAGTGTCTGATATACTGAGACACCACAGACTTTTTTCCAAGGAGTCAAAATGCTCTTTTATGCAGATTGAGGTAGAGTACTTGGGCCATATTGTTAGTGAGGTAGGCATTAAGGCTGACCCAAAGAAGGTGTATTATGTTAGAGAGTGGCCTACCCCTGCAAAAATTACTTCATTGAGAGGATTTCTGGGTCTTTCCTCCTTTTTCCGCAATTTATCAGGCATTATGCAACTATTGAGCTCCTCTTGCTGACAAACTTAAGAAGGAAGCCTTTTTCTAGGATGCTATTGCAGATGGGAGTTTTAACCCATTAAAGGACTTGCTCACTTCAGCCCCAATTCTAGTCTGCCTTAACTTTTCCGAGGAGTTCACTATACAGTGTGATGCTAGTGGGAGAGGTATATATGCAATACTTTTATAGGAGCATGGTGTGATCACATTTGAAAGCCATAAACTTGCTGAAGATGAGATGGTGATGAATGTCTATGACCACGAAATGCTGGCCATCCTCCATTAAAAAGTGGCACCATTATTTATATGGCAGTAGATTTAGAGTTAAAAGTGACCACAGTGTACTTAAGTATTTCTTATCCCGATCTAATCTCACTCCCAAACAATGTAGGTGGGTGGCCACTTTGTAGAACTATGATTTTGATATCGCACATACACATGGGAAGGACAATGTAGTGGTTGGTTCCCTATCAAGAATGTGGACATGCAAGGTCTTAGCTGTCATGGAACTTCACAGTGACTGGATAGATGAGCTTCAGGAGGCTTATTTGTTGGATGTTGATTTCAACAATATTTTTCACAAATTACAACAAGGTCATTGTGAGGAGAACTCCCCATTTCACCTAAAAAATGGCCTCTTATGGTTTTAGGGTAGATTTGCTATTCCATAATCTTCCCCATTCAAGTAGAAGATCATGCAGGAGATGCATTCATCACCAAAAATGGGCCATTTGGGGGTGTTTAAAACCGATGCTAAATTTGCCAAAATTTTTCATTAGAAAGGCCTTTGGGGAGATGTCAAGAAATTTATCTTGAGCTACATGCCATGTCATCAAAACAAGGACAGTACATCAAAGCCTGGTGGGTCGCTACATCCATTACCCATTCCTGAAGGCAAATGAACACACATCATTATGGAAAGGGTGGAATAGCATTTATGTAGTGGTGGACAGACTTACTAAGGCAGCTCATTTTATTCCTTGAAGGTCTAATATACTGCACCACAAGTAGCTAGCTAGTTCATGGAATATGTATTTAAATTGCATGTATTACCACAGATCATAGTGCATGATCGGGATGCCAAATTCATGAATAACTTTTGGCAAGTGGTGCTTAGGTCAATGGGCACTCAATTGGCTCCCTCTACAACCTATCACCCACAGACAGATGGCCAAACAGAGAGGGCTAATAAGTGGCTAGAAACTTACTTGAGGCATGTTTGCCATGATGTTCAGCATGCAAGGACTCATGGCTACACCTAGCTGAGTTTGCCTACAATAACTCCACTCCTTCTAGCATTGGAGTATCCCCTTTTGAGGCTTTATATGGATACAAGGTCCCTCTTCCAACAATCATTTTCAATGACAAGATCAATCCTCAAAGTAAAGAAGAATTAGATCAAATGTAGGCCTTACTTCAACAATGCAAACTGAATCTGAAGAAAGCTAAAGATAAAATGAAGCTTTATACAAATGGGAAGAGACAGGACATTGAGTTTTAGGAAGAAGCAAAATTGGTTTTATTGAAAGTGCCTAAGTCTAGGTATGCCACTCTTAAAGAAATGTCTAACAACAAACTAGCTCATAGATTCTACAGGCCGCCTTACAGGATCATGAAGAGAGTGGGTGACTTAGCATAACGATTGGAATTTCCTCCTTCTACTAGGATTCACAATGTTTTTCATGTGAGTCAGCTCAAGCCCTTTATTTGATCATCAGTGGATTACATAGAGGAGCTTCCTCACATGGATGAAGAAGGCATCATTCAATACATTCTAAAGGCAGTCATTGGGCAAATAGAAAAGAAGCTTCATACTCGGTCCATCTTGGAATATTTGATAAAGTGGTAGGGTTTACCACTTGATGAAGCTTTTTGGAGGCCAACTTCAATTGTGGAAGAGTTCCGTCATCTCTTGGAAGCTAACTTGGCTTAAATTTAACTAATTGTAGCCTGCTCCAATCCACACAACTTGCAGGTAGCCTTCTATTTTGAACTAGATTTTATTATGAATTCTCGATAGCATTGACTACCATACATAGGCTAAAAGTACTCATTAAGAACTTTGTTTCTATGTATCAAACCCCTTAATCAAGGTCCTCTTTACAAAGTTATCTCAAATTTACTAAAGCAGGGTCTTGCAATAGACAACATGTTGTCCACTGCCTGGAACCTTCATTTTCTTAAAGAATATGGGTCAAGTTTTAAATTTTATCATTCCCTAATCATACCCATACATCATACCTAATCAATGACCCTTTATAGATCAACAATTACCCCTCATTCCATCAGATAATCCTTGTAATGTCTGCAGTAGAGTTGTACTCTAGTGTGCCCCCACCTTGTCTTTTGTAATAAGTACCCCAACTTGTTTTTAGGGCAAAAACTTTTGGGTGGGGATATAATGTAAGAGAGGGGGAAATAAAATAATGGGGATAAAATACCAGCTACGCTAGTTGGTATAAAAGGTATAAGGGACTTGATTTTTTTCATCATCATTATCATAATGCAAGTCTCCTTCATCTTCTCTCTTTCTCAGCTTTCATGGTTGCCTTCTCTCTCTTTTTGCCTTTCTCTCTCCTTTTCTAGTATGTCTCTCTCCTCTTCACCCTTTTTCTCTCTCTTTTGCAATCTCTCTCTTCTCTTTCTCTCTCTCCAATCTACTCCTTGACATCAAGTTACATCACTTGTATATAAACTTATGATGCAAGCTTAAATCCTAAACCTACAAGAATAATTTGATATACTCACAATCACAATCAACAAACACACATGTACAAAAATAATATGTTATAATCTTGAATAAATACACACAATTACATTATATAAAAGATGTTAAAAACGCAACATAAATTGCATTAAGTTGTTGTTCTTTAAGTCGTACCTCATTTTAAGTTAAATAATGCTACCTAACATTAATTTTAAGTAAAATAGGTATTGTGTATAATCTTCAATTAAAAATGTAATCGCATCATATCAATTTTAAGTTAGGTAATTAGTTCTACATATAATCTTGATTAAGAAATGCAATTTGTAAGATATCAATTTTAGGTTATATTTGTTGCATGATAGAAAAGACATTGGAAAGGTAACAAAATATGCATTAAGTCATTGCTCATTAAGTTAGAGAGAGAGAGAGAGAGAGAGAGAGAGAGAGAGATGCCTATTTTTATATTCACTTAATCTACATAATTACACAATATGAATTAGATAGTTTTCAATTGAAAATAAAACTTCATGATATTAATTTTAGTTGAATTGGTATTGCATGTAATCTTTGGTTTAAAAACACAATTGCATGATATCAATTTTGAGTTATATTGGTATTTTGTATATTTTTTATTAAAATATACACTTGAATAATGTAAAAGACATTAGAAATGCAATATAAATTGCATTAAGTCATTGAATCATCAAGTTTAAAAAGCAAAAGAAGTTTCTAAGACTTATTATTAAGAACTACATGTAAGCCATGACGTTTGCTAGCTAAATATACAACCTAATTATGCATCGCATCAAACAATATAAAACAACTAGTGAATCATGACATTATCTAGCTAAATACGTGATCAAATGCCCATCACTTATTTATTTTTTTGTAGCTTATTAGGACACTATCTAGTGTGAAATCGCCGACAAACGAGCTATTGAATTGATGAAAATTTTGCCTTTAAAAGTATTTGACTAGCTTGCTTGTATATTGCTCCCCTTAAACCTATAATGATGCCTCGCAACTAAAATTTGGAACACAATACATATTATCTTGTTTCTATTAGACTTGTATGGCAACCATTATATCTCTAGTTTTGAATTCTTGAAGTTATGATATGTTCCATGGATTAAATGGCAATTAAAGTCTTGAAGTAAATTATATTTAAACTACAACAATCTTGAAGCTTTTGACTAGTTTACCACTACTCATTCTCATCAATCTATATTCAAGGTATTTGAAACTATGATAAGGAATGTGTTGAAGCATTTAAGGGAGGTGGAAGCATCTTGAAGCATTGACCAATATGGTAGTCACTTAGGGGACGGATAATGGTACATGAAAGCATGAGCAGGATGGACCTCTCCTAGAGCCCTCCAACCTTCTTCCACATCAACTCTAGGTTGCATACATTGCAACTACTGAGACTTACAAGGAGACCTTATGGTTAGGCCATCTGATGGTAGACCTTGGTACGACTATGACTCCTATATTGCATTTGAACTCTATGATTGCCATTCAATTGGCACATAATATGATCTTTCATGCAAAACCAAGAACACTAAAGCCCATTATTATCACTCATTAAAAAGGTGACAGAGGACAAGCAAATAGAGCTTGTCAAGATATTGACTGATGAGAATCCTAAGATCTGCTTACTCAAAGTCTCCCAGTGGAACATTATGCCTTCCTTAGGAATATGATAGGCATAGGACAAGATGACAACTATTCCTCATCTTATTGTACTCTTATGTGCACATTGTACTTTGTCACTTTTTCTTGTTTTCTCCACAGTTGAGTACATTCACCTTTAATTGAGAGGTTGTTAGGGATTAAAGGATGCATATGCCTAGTCATCTATATTTATTTGTACTTACTGCCTGCACACACTGATACACTATAGGTGGCAATCACTTGTCACTATCAATTTATTCTTTATTTTTACTATGACAATAGAATAAGGAAATGCAAGTTGCATAGTATGATTGTTGGAAGCACAAAATACTCACAAGTGTAGATTGGTCAGCAATTTTGTTCGTCATATAAATCTAAAAGCTACCAAAATGTAAAATAAAGGATTAAAAAGCTTGAGAGGGGCCAAGGCTTAAGGCTACCCGCCCAGGCAACCTATGCATATGATTTGTAAAATGGATGCATCTCTCATTCTTGTCTATGCAATATTTGGGCTCTTCCTTCTTCCCCTTGCTTCTGTTTTAGTGAGAGCTTGAGAGTCCGACTCTGTGTGTGTGTGTGTGTGTGTGTGTGTGTGTGTGTGTGTGTGTGTGTGTGTGTGTGTGTGTGTGTGTGTGTGTGTGTGTGTGTGTGTGTGTGTGTGTGTGTGTGTGTGTGTGTGTGTGTGTGTGTGTGTGTGTGTGTGTGTGTGTGTGTGTGTGTGTGTGTGTGTGTGTGTGTGTGTGTGTGTGTGTGTGTGTGTGTGTGTGTGTGTGTGTGTGTGTGTGTGTGTGTGTGTGTGTGTGTGTGTGTGTGTGTGTGTGTGTTACTGGGAAGGTATTTAAAATGTTTAAAATGAATTGAATGTAAAACACACAATGGACTGTTGTATATCCAACATAAGATGACATTTTTAATAACATACTATCACATATCTCTCCAATAAAAGATTATCTTAACATTATTTGCACCCAGCAAAGAACATGCAGTGAATTTGTAAGGAAATTAGTTATATTGTTAATCAATAATATAAAATAGAGTACAAGGTTTGCTATATTGATTTACAAAGACTTCTTAGAAGGGATGGTTCAAGTTTGGGTTGTGGAAACTATAACTAGGTGAACAATAAAAGGAAAGGGAGCAGAACAAGGAGGGTTGGGGGTATACATATAAGGGACTTGTTGAATACAAGTCTATGAGTTATTGTGGAGAGAAGATGGTACCAAGGCACAATCAGATTTTATCAATTATTATAGATGCCATGATAGTTGCACATAAGTTCTAGTCTTGGAAAATGATTTACATAAATATGTGAGGGTAAGGTGTTAGTATCACATTGATGTAATGGATGTATGAGCTACCCTTCCTATTAGACCGTTTGGGGGTAATTGCAGACACAACAGTGAGAAGCACAGGGGTGGATGTTGCATGTGTATGCATCGAGTTGTATAAATGTTGGATGAGTAGGTTCAATAAAGATAAACAAAGATCTATGAATCCATGTTACTTTTTAGCACATGCAATCATGCATGAACATGAACATGCAAAAATCATGCATCCGACACTCATGTGATACCAATAAGCATTGCAACATGCAATAGAGGAATCATATTTGTACATTTTACAATCATACCAAAGCCCACAATACACCCATTTGTTTTAAACAAAAGAAAACTCAATAGACATACAAGCCATATGGCCACACATTGTGACCGTATTCAGGTGCATTAGACAATGGCATAATGATAGCTATAGTCCACATAGCTTGGCTTGACGCATGAAAACCCAACCAAGCATGAACATGAAACCAACATTTGATATACGAACATATACAAGATACAACCACCATAAGCGATAGTAATTAAGCTTGACAAGGCAATGGCATACTACTAACACTAGATGTGCATGGCTTGATGCATGACCAAAAGTAAACGATCATGAGTCCAATGTCAACTAGATATGCAAGTTCATTCATTTTACAAGGTGACAAGATTCTATAGTTACTACATATAGTTTTTACTATGATAAATGCCACAGAAATGAATGTGTGGTTTAAAATGGCTTGCCTAATGCTCATTGCCTTAGAGGTGAAGTAGGAAAAACCCATCCACATCAATGAGGGAGTAGTGCCGCCTAGAAACCATATCAACCATAAAAGAAGTTTTCATGAGATCAGGGACTATAGTGCACAAGGATCCCCCTATAAGTAGCCATAGTAAAGAACAAGAAGGAGATAGTGGGCCAAAGGCCATAATAAAGACGGAGATAGTGTGCCAAAGGCCATAATAAAGGGAGAGGATAGTCAAATAATGGCATAAAGTTATGAGGCAAAGCTATCGTGAGGTAGGTAGGTTGTGTTTTTAGGCCATGAAGAATATCTAGATAGAAAGACGATGGAAAGAGAAAGCGGGTTGTGGACCACAAAGGTTTGAAAGGAGAAGCTTTATGAATGGAGCTACAATAAATAGGAGAGAACTAACATGAAAGACGGGGAAAAAAAGGCTGCAAAAAAAAGAAGGGGGTTTTTCCAAAAGAAAGGGGGGAGGGGGTTTAATATCATAGTCCATAGAAGGGTTGGAAATAAATGGAATCCATGGGAGAGATATCAAAGGCATGTCAAGAGGAGAATTAAGGTGGAAAAAATATGTTGGGAGAATGGTTGCAAGAGTTTTCAAGAGTGAGTCATGAGAGGGTTGGACTAAATGTAGAAAATTATGAGAGGTATACAAAGTGAAAAAGTATTAAAATAGTGTTTTAAATCTTCTAAATTAGGCCTATAAGAATAGGAAAAAAGGGAAATAAAAATTACGGAGTATGTAGAATATTCTAAAGGGAAATGTGAATATGTAGGTATATGAGAGTTATGTGAAGAAGAAAATGTATAAAATTTTGAAAATAAAAATAAAAATAGTGTCTAAAAGTTTATAAAATAGACTATAAGAATAGGAAAGAAGGAGAAGAAAATTTATGAGGTCTATAAATATGTGAGGAAATTTTACGAAATAAAAATGTATAAATAATCAAAAATTAGTGCTTAAAATTTGAAATATAAGAATAGGAAAAAAGGAGAAGAAAGCTTATGAGATAAGTAAAACATTTGAAAGGGAAATGTAAATGCATATGGTGGATTCATAATTTCACTAATAGAGAATGCCAATTTATAAGGTGGTAGAGTATGAGCAATGCAAGGGCTATTAGCAAAACAATTACAAAGAAAATCCAAATATACTCGAGAAGGCTTGCCAATGGTAGATACTCTAAAACAAACACATTAGTTGTGTGTGTGTTACCATAGTGGAAGTTAGAGCAATTAGTGAGGCTACATACATTTGATTAATCATATTGACTATATTTCATCATATTATCAACTCTTTGGCTAGGCACAAGTTCTACTTTGAAGAAAATATTTAACACATCTTTTCTCATAAAAAGAGGAGGTTCAAAGGAGGAATTAATACCATGAGATTGGGAAAACATCCTTTTTAAATTAATGAATTGAGCAATATACAAAAGTAGAAATTCGACAAAGTGTGCCAAGATAGGGGTAGAGGAGCAAATTGATACCTATAATCAAAATAGGCCCACATATTAGTGAGAATGAATAAGCAGTATTGTATCACAAGTGTTGTCATTCACTCTTAATTATTATCCTTTTCCACCCATATACTAGTTTACCTTGTGGAGTCCATGTTGAGTATATTGCTAGGGGTTGCTATTGCAAATTAAGAAGAAACCATGCTCCAAGTAGTAGTAGTCCACAAGCTAGAGTAGGGAGGTACCATTGATTGGAATATGTTGAAGGAGATACAAAGAGGTTGGGGAGGGAGATGGGAGGTTAAAGTGGTGGATCATATTTATAATGGAGTTGTATGCTCATGGGTTAAGTCTATTGGCTACTCTATAAAAGTGGGGTGCGAGTAAAGAACATGTCATTTTAGATGTATTGTGATCCTTTACATGTTTCCTACACGCACCATGCTCAAATTTTAGTAGGAGGGGGGTGTTCGTATTATGTGTACAATGTTCAAGAATGTGTGTATGCAAAGATACAATGGCACATTATAAAGATATATGCTAGACTTGTTGATGGTGTGGGAATGCAAGCCTTATCCTTTTGGTCCATAGGTTTTTGTATTATTTGGATGCACTATTGCTAACATATAGGCAATGGAAGTGATGCATATGTTTATGTGGATATTCATGGCTTACATGATATGGAGTGAACCAAGGTTTCTTATTCCTACATACAACCTATGGGATATCATCCATACCACAAGACATGGAAAAACATATGGTCTTGGATATGGTATGTCATACGAGTATATGAGAGCATGGGGAAGAAAAATATACATAAGTGTAAGAGTATTGAACCTTTCTTAAATGAAGGCACCATCATCAAGTCATGTTATAGTTACAATAGCCCTCATGATCTTGGATGCCACAGAGCAATAGCCATCTGGGGCTTTCAAGAATATCATTAAGGGCTTGTTTCTAAGAGTTGGCCGATGTGAATGTTCAAGTTTGGTTGGCAAGCTTAGTTGGCTCATGGTCAGAGATGGTCCTGCATACACCTAAATATTGTTAGCATATGGGAGACCTCAACCATATAATAGTATGGCATGGCATGGCTCCTAGGTTGTCAACTATAGATAGACATGCATGTCCACTTTAGTGGAATAATAGCCTATTGATATATGTAGGAGGCATCTGGAAAAGTTAGATATGCATCCATTGAAGGCATGATATGGATCAACTTTTAGGCTAGGATCTATAGCCATAGCAAAACTGTTTGATCATTAGGGCATCTGGACAATTGCATGGCATTACCATGTGTGGGTAAGCTAGTAGCAGCTAGTGAAGGTATTCCCAATAGTAATGGTGTGGATCATGACCCATAGAAGCATAGGCACAACCATGCTATGGATTGGCCTCCTATGCTATCACACTGAGGGAGGAGATGATTTTCAAGAGTTCGTGGTGGGGAAGGAGGAAGGGGACCACAACTAGGATTGTGAGAAGGAAATGAATGTAGAGAAATATGTCACTTTAAGTAGACAGAGAGGAGGGAGTATAGCACTAGTCATGTTTTGAAGTTCAAAGCAATAATTGACCTAGGGAATCCAATGTGTTGGAAAAGGAGGAAAAGAGCTTTCTTAAAGTTAGCAAGGCTAGCCTTGTACCAAGCAATAAAGTCGTGGTGAGAGAGAGAGAATTTGGTTGAGACTATCAATTCCATTTGGTTAGAATTAGAGGGTGAAAGGGGTTGAAAAATCTAGTTGAAAAGGAAAGGGATTCATGTCTTGAAAAGGGTTTGTACACCTTTTACATTATACGTCCATCTATGTACCAACATTCTCTCCATACATCTCATATTTAATGAGCATTTGCATTATACATCTAGCCTATTATGTAAAAAGTCAAACCACAAGTATGCATGCATTATATTTCATAACATATAAAAAAAGTTTGAAAATCACATATTGTCATGATTGTGTGTAAGTGTATAAAGGGATGTATGTATACATAAAGAGATGTATATTTATTATATATGAAATCATTATTTCACAAGAGGAAGCTACCTACATGGTTTTACAATTATGTGCATGAAGGATATATCAAATATCAATGACCTAGCAATTTGCACCTCATAAGGAAGCCAGACATTAATAATGTGTGAGTTGGACATATATGTGTGTGTGTACACACATCCCATGTTATTGACATAGTATGAGAGTAGTAGTTACTGCAATTGTCTTGATATTGCAACTTTTACATGATATGTATGAGTGAGAGTGGAGAGCTAAAGAAGTGGCATTGGCAAGCAAGATAGGACATTATGTGGAAGAGCAAGGTCGAGGGAGTGTGGTATGTAGAATAAGGGAGGTTGGGAGGAGAAGGTGGAGGGGGAGGGGGAGCTACCATTCTATGCTACATGAGCCTATTCTGCTTGTAGAAGTTGTCACCAATGCATTCCTTTTAAGGTGCAGTTTTTCTTCCTAAAACATTACGTTGGTGTAAGTGAAGAAGTTTTTAATTATGCCCTTGGAGGAATCTACCCATTGGCTGAGATCTTATTTTATGAGGCAATATAGGCTTTCAACAATCTTCCTAATTCAAACAATTACATTACTAGGGTTAGATAGGGTGATATGGTAGATTTTTAGCCAATTGGAGTAGTAAGAGCCTTCAAAGTCTAATTGACCTTAGTTATCAACAACAGAGTCAATGTCAATAACCACCTAATGAAGGTTTGGGAAGTTAATGTAGCATATAATGTCCTAAATCAAGATGGAGGGTGGGGGCAGTGAATCTCGATACCCCATTATAGTGAGGTCGAGATGCCATGTCATAGACTACAAAAGCATGATAGTATGAGATCAATCAAAGAGAATTATAGGGACAGGCTATAGTAGATATCTTCATATGACAGTGTCTTACCAAGAGATCCTACCATAATTGTAGTTAGAGAACTTGCTGAGGCTATATACATTCGATTAATCATTTTGACTATATTTCATCATATTATTAATTGTTGGGCTAGCCATAAGTTATACTTTAAAAAACTATTTGACACATCTTTTTTCATAAAAAGAGGAGGTCTAAAGGAATAATTAGTGCCACGAGATTGGAAAAATATCCTATTTAAATTAATAAATTGAACAATGTATGAAGGTAGAAATTTGAAAGTGTATGTCAAGGTAGGGGTAGAGGAGCAAATTGGTACCTCCAATGTGTGCATGCGTGCGTGTGCGCGCATGTCAGAGATAACAAGAAGCCTCTTGTTTTCCTTCTTCTTCTTCTTCTTCTTCTTCTTCTTCTTCTTCTTCTTCTTCTTCTTCTTCTTCTTCCATACCCAATTGTGGAGGCTTGAGATAAGTTGATCTTGAATAAGAGTGAATGTATGTGTTTGTGTGGGCGTGCATGTGCGTGTGAGTGCATGCATGTGTCTGTGTGTGTGTGTGCACCTGCACATGCATGAATTACTACAACAACATAGAAGCTTATTTCCTTCTTTTACTTCTCTACCCTCATGAGACTATCAAGCTTTCTTTCAAATGGATAGGCTACAACGAGAAAGGTAAGTTTAGTAAGTCTACTACAAACTTTCAATCTTCTTTGCAATCTTTCACTGGGGTATTAAATGAAGAGGCATACTCAATTGAGAGCAAGAGTACTAGTGGGCTACATGACCCGATTGTGGAGGCTTGAGATAGCCATTGCTTCGATCTTGAATAAGAGTGAATGTGTGTGTTTGTGCGGGCATGCATGTGCGTGTGCGTGTGTGCATGTGTCCATGTGTGTGTGCATGTGCACACACATGCATGCATGAAGTACTACAACATAGAAGCTCCTTTCCTTCTTTTACTTCTCTACCCTCATGAGACCATCAATCTTTCTTTCAAATGGATAGGCTACAACGAGAAAGGTAAGTTTAGTAAGTCTACTACAAACTTTCAGTCTTCTTTGCAATCTTTCATTGGGGGATTGAATGAAGAGGCATACTCAATTGAGAGCAAGAGTACTAGTGAGCTACATGAGAGTAGCTTGAACCTTTAAGTAGAGAAGGAAACTCTTGAAAGAACAAGAGTTTGTCAAACTCCCACTATTACACATAAATTCAAAAATTATGGTTCCATTGCTAGGTCTTTTTCTTTTTAGAAAAACACATAAAGATCCATATAAAGACACATCTACAATCCATTTTTTAGCTCAATGTGCAAAATGCATTTTGCTTACTTGTAGGGATTATTGTACTTCGTGTCATATTTTGGTTATGGAGCATAAAAAATTTTGACTTCATTGCATACTCATATTTGTGCCTTTCTTGACTTTGTGTGTGGTCAAAAATGGCTTAATCCATTGGTACATGTCGTAGGTTTGTGGTATTCCTTGGCAACCATCATCGGAATGGCATTGTGCTTATTTATGCCCAAGTAGGAGTGTTTTCTTTATCACCATGACTATGTTATGACCATCAAAATGGCTAGTTTTTGTCCCCTTGATCTCATTATTTCATGATTTTGAATTTGGAAACAAAATACAAGGCATTTAAGGAAAGAGGTCCAAGTAAGACATTGTCCACAAAATGACTGTTTGCTTCATCACCATGATTGATGTTTGATCGTGCCATGATTGGTAGTTTTTAATCTTGGTCCACAAACTAAGGGGTTTTCTTGATCATCATGACTAATGCAACACCATTGTGATTGCTAGTTTTTAATCTAGTAATCATAGCATTTTGCAATTTTTGAGGTGATAACAATTGCATGATACCTAGAGAATAAACTCCAAACATAGAAGATGAAGTGGGAGTGTCAACCATTGTTTTTATGCAAGCATAGAAGGCCTCAAGTGATCACTCCCATTGACTATAAGGACCACCTTGATACTGGTTTTGAGGCCTTTACTTTTGATGCCTTAAAACCCATCATTTCATCTAAGAAAACTATCGTGGTGATGGGGAAACACACTCTAGATTATGGTTTCTCACCCAAAAAGTGCACCCATTTGATCAGCTATGGTTAGACCAATCATAAGAAGGTGTCCACTAGGTTTATGCATTGCAAATCAAGGAATAATATGTGTTTATTCTCTCAAAATTTAGTCATGGTATTCCTAGATGCAACTCACAATGGTGAATAAATTTCTCTTAGATTATGTTAGACTTGTTTCTAGCTACATTGCATGCAAGCTATGCTTTGATCCTATGGTATATGCAATAGAAACCAAGTTTAAGCACTTCAAAAGCAAGTAAAGAAGGTGATTTCTATCCCCGAAAAGTCAATCATGGTGTGGTCAGGGCTTGCAATCATGATCATAGGATATCTCAAGCAAGTAAAGAAGGTGATTTCTATCCCCAAAAAGTCAATCATGGTGTGATCATGGCTTGCAATCATGATCATAAGATATCTCAATCAAGATGGCATCAAACAAGTTCTTGGTATTAGCAACAATTAGTCCTTGACCCCCTCATGCTTGGCCTTATTACCCTCCATCATTTAGATATTGTCCCAGCTAGTGCCCTTTTTATCATTGCCTTACTAATCGCATGGCAAAAGACCTTGGGGCAAGCTTCTCATCCCATTTGGTCACTATCTTCAAGTTGAATGAGAGATTTTCCTCACAAATAGACTTTTTAATGATTACATGTTGGAATGAAGTGAAGCCAATCCATGTTACCAATAAATTTAGTTCTTTAAAGGCATTTTTTTCACTTATAACATGTTGTAATTCCATAGAGTGAGTATTGGTCCCAATGATTGTGGAAGTAATTAGCCTTCTCTATGAGGCAAGTACAATAATGTTTTGAGGAACACCCTTCAACCCCAAGAGTACAATGCTTTTGAAATCTAGGCCTAGAGCATTGTTGTAAAAAAAGATTGATATTGATTTCAAAGTGATCCTATGATTAAAAGTCCAAAGCTATATGAAGTCTCTGTCTAAGCAAAAATAATGGCTTTGACTGCTAGGTATCCCCTATAAACAACATTGATGCTAGACTCCAATAGAATCATTTTTTCCTAAAACAAATCAAGGTGACAAACTTCAATGGCATGGATTGAAACAATGGGAGATTACTTGTCCAAAGTAGGCACTAATGCTACATACCATTCAATGATCACTTGGCTTTGTTTGATAGATAAAGCCCATCTTTGGTGGAAATAATGGTTGCTAGATCTAGGATTGCATGAATGCAAGTACATAGCTAGGAGAAGAAGAACCTTGAGAGAGCACAACTCAAATAGTGTTGAAAGGTATCAATAGAGAAGATTTGCAAAATTAAGTATGCCCTAAATGAATAGGCATATATACAAGGCCAAGGGAAAAAACATCCTTAAGAGGGAAAAAAATTCATTGGCACCCTAAGTGTATTCACACATATCACTATTGAGATATGGTAGCAAATCCCCCCCTAAGAGTGATGCAGTGAACAAGAACTAGTACTCATATATAGGAAATTTCCAAGCTCAATGGACTATATCAATCCACAAAGGGGGAACAAGTCCAAAGCCTTGTGGAAAGCTTCAAACTTCTCATGAGGCAAAGCCTTTGTAAAAATATCATAAATGTTACCTTATGTTGCCACATAGGCCAATCTAATCTATCCTATAGAGAATATCTCCCTAACATAATGATAATGTAGCTCAATATGATTCGTATGTGCATGGAACACTAGATTTTGTGCAATTGCCAATGTCCTCTCATTGTCGCTAAAGATGGTGGTGGTAAATAATTGTCCAACACCCAAATTAGCCAAAAGGCATCTAAGCCAAGCACACAAAATAATAGTTGCGAAGATTGCTATGCAGTTAGCTTCACAACTGAAAGTGGCCTCACTGGGCTGCTTCTTGCTCAATGTTAATGTGCACGAGTTGCCAAGCATGAAGCAAAAACCACTTATGGATACACAAATGTCATAATAATCATCCCATTCAAAATTTGAATAAGCGTGTAAATTTGGCAATAATGATCTCCTTTGGGATGAAACAACACAAGGTGCTAAGTACCACTCAAGTACTAAAAGATCCGCTTCACTATTTGCCAATGCTTAGTGTTGCAACTATGCATAAACTTGCTCATTTATGAAACTACAAATTGAATATTAGGTCTCATAATGCATACATAAATCAAGCTTCTAATAGCTTGTTGATAGAGAAAGTTATCAAAGCAGTCTCAAGCATCGTGAAGTCTTAGCTCCATATGAGTAGTAATAGGCTTGTAGTCCTTAAGACCAAATTATTGCGATAATGTATTTAACTAGATTGTTTTATACAAACCAATACCTCTGTCACAATGCTAAACTAAGGTAATAGGTCCAAATCTATCTTGTCAAAAATTGAATTCAATTCGACCTTAAAATCATCAATATGTGTCTTATTAGGACTACTAAGTAGCACATCATCAACATTAACCACAATGATTAGAGGCACATCACCCTTATGTCTAACATATAAGGTGCTCCGAGTTGGAATATTTTGAAAACCACATGCAGTCAAGTATGCATATATCTTTTTATACCAGGCCCAAGGTGCTTTCTTTAGACCATAGAATGTTGTTTTCAATTTGCACACTTTGTTTTCTTACTCTTTCTACACAAAACTAGAAGGTTAAGAATGTACACTCCCTCATATAAATCACCATTCAAAAATGTAGTTTTGATGTCTATAGCTAATGTACATTCCAATCATTATGAGTTGTTAATGCTAGTTTTCATTTTGTAGGTGAGAGCAAAGGTCTAATCAAAGTCAATGTCCTTCTGATGAGCCTTATCCTTTGCCACAAGTCTATCCTTATAGCAATCAATACTACCATTTGTCTTATGCTCTGACTTGTAAATCCACTTGGTGCCAATGGCCTCCTTTCCAAGAGATAAGTTACATAAAGACCAAGTACCTTTTCGACAATAGCATCATACTCAAATTGCACAAAAGCCATCCAATTTTCTAAAATTTTGCACCTCTTCAAAAGGCATAGACTTGTCCTCATCACACAAACTAGAAACTGCCATTGCATAACAATTCCATGCATAAGAGGAGACACTATGAAGAGTCCAAATGAGTATGACTAGTCAACAATGCATCCAACTTATTGTCACACAATATTTATACCAACCATTTTGTCATAGTCCTAGACTGCTCAATATCTACTTTCTCATCAAGAAGTACATCATTCACATCTATATTAGAAACAAGCTAATATGTGATATCATGAGAAACATCATGGGTTGAAAAACTATCTCATTTGGTGCCACATGTGGCTATGAACCACTAAAAAGAGGCAACATAGTATGTTAGATATCCTATGAGTATACATATTCCTCTTTCATACATGAAATTAAAGGCTAAACACCATCTTCCATAAAGGCAACATAGTATGTTAGATATCCTATGAGTATACATATTCCTCTTTCATACATGAAATTAAAGGCTAAAAACCATCTTCATCACAACTAACCAAGATATGCTTACTTTGTAGAGGATATAACTTATAACTTTGCTTTTATTACAATACCAAAAAAAAAGAGCATTTTACAGCCTTGTCATCTAACTTCTTGCATTGTTGTATTAATACTAAAGCATAAGCCAATCAAAAATATGCAAGTGAGCCAAAGATGGCTTTATACCATGCCAATCCTTGCATGGAGTGATAGATTGCAATGCCTTAGTGGGATGCCTATTAAGTACATAGGCTGCACAAAAAATAGCCTCGAGCTTCAAGAAAATATTTGGAAAAGGTTTGCCCTTTATCATGCATCATCCCATCTCCATGAGAGATCTATTTTTCCTATCAACTACACCATTTTCTTATGGTGTATATGGCATTGTAAATTTGTGTTTTATCCCACATTCAGCTAGATATACATTAAATTCCTTCGACATATACTCCCCTCTTGTTTGCTTAAACAGAATGAGGAGTGCCCACTTTACATCTTGAAATTTTTTTTGTGATGCTCACAAACTACTTGAAGCATAAAAATACCTCAAACTTAGCTATTTTAAACCAATACCCATGCATGTTTGAAGCATTCATCAATGAAAATCACAAAGTAAGTTGCCAATATATACTATTTGTATTTGACCACAAACATCACTATGTACAAGGCATAGAGGTTTGAAACATCTCCCATTGAACTATGTTTTGGAAATGAAGCACACTACATTTTATCGAATATATATATAGCCTTCACATATGTGTTTTCCAGATGCCTCAAAAGTAGGCAATAGATACACCTTATGAGATTTCTGTAGGTGTGATAAAATAGAAAATTCTATATGACCAAAACATGCATGCCAAAGTTTTGCATCTAAAATTGCTTATAAGTTTGCAACTATACATGTCATATATTCTATATATTTACCATACTAATGAAGCTTGTATATTCCACAACATAGTGAGCCAAGTGCAATAATTGCATCATTATACACGAGAGATCAAGAATTGTACATTTGTTATCAACAAAATCCATAATCAAACCAATCTTGGCAAGTGCAAATATAAATAGTAGATTCATCTTGATATTTGGTATATACAAAGCATTAATTGTGAAAGCAATACCTTTAATAGCAACAACCAACACAATTTTTCCAACTTTTTCATGATATAAGAGGACTTATTGGCAATTATTGGCATATGTGAGAGTATTTCCCTTAGGATAGACTCAAGAGAAGTGAATAGACTACATACAAAAGTAATATGCTTAGTGGCACAATAGTCAAAATATCATACATGTAAAACCATAATAGACATGTAAGAATCATGTAAAGAACATAACTACATTATGTTGTAAATGCCTACTATGTATTTTGCACAACCTTTGTAGATTTTGACTTAGAAGTAGAGGCATCTACAACATCCATATTAGTCTCTTTCTTCTCAGCCTTTTTTGCAACCAATTTAGGACAACCCTCAATAACATGAACATTTTCCTTACGATACTTGCAAAGCACACCTAGTTCTGATTTTTCTTCTTGTCCTCATTAGCCTTCTTTGTTTGAATAGCATTTGCATATTTTTGCTTACTAGTAGAAAATATAGATGTTCCTTTACCTTTCTAACTAGCCATAAAAACTTGATCTACAACACACACAATGGACTCATTTTGCTAAGATTCTTCTTCTTGCAATAAATAGAAAAGCAACTCATCAAATGACAAAGCATTCATGTTGCCTTTCATCATCAAATAATGAGTAGATGTAAAACTCTAATAAGAATTAGGAAGATCATTGAAAACAATCTACATAAGTGAAATTTGAAGTGAAATCCCATCTGCAACAATCAACTACTCCTTAAGATCATTGATCTTTGTCAAAAAAATGTCCACGATCCATATATTCACTCTCCAATTACTTATGTAGGTAAGTAACATGTGCCATATTTTTAACTTCATACAAACATGCAAGTATATCTTAAGCATCCTTAACTGTCTTATATGAACAATAGATAATGCAATCAAAGCATGAACCTCTACATTTTTTCCATTCGAATGAATCTGTTTAGGAGTAGGTGAATGTGGTGCTCTAGCATTAACTAGAGAAGAATTGGAACCTGTAGCAGCCTTAGCAACACTTAATTTTGTTGTTTCTACTACACTTATAGCTTCCAAAATACCACAAAAACTTTTTCAATTCCATGCACTTTTTTTCAAATTCCCTTCGCAATCAATACATGATGCATCAGATAAGCCCACAGTGAATAGTTGGTTCCATCTAACTTGTCCTCAACATTCAACATACTGAAAAACATCATGGCTATTGACTATACTTGATACAAAAGTTGCATATGCAGAGGAAAATATGCTAAAAAATCAACTTTTGCTGTATAGCATAGTACAAAAGCGACTGTAAGGGCTATTACCTCCATAATTGATTATTATCAAACATTTTTAAAAAAAGGATGAAATGGCTTGTGCAATATTGATAGCAACGCAAACAAAGGCAAAAGACAAACTTGAAACAAAGACTAAAACAAACCTGTAGCATTTGTCAATCTCTGCAAATGCTAGTCAAATCTTGCCCCAATTTGATGAAATCAAGCAAAGGGTGTTGATGACTTTGCCTAAGAGGACAAAGCTTTCTCCAATTGTTGGATTTAGGGTTATAGGAATGCAAGCACACAGCTATAGGAAAAGAAGAAGCTTGAGAATGCACAACTCAAAGTGTATTGAGAGATATCAATAAAGACGATTTATACCACTAAGTATGCCCTAAAGAGAATAGGCATACATACAAGGCTAAGGGTAAAAACCTCCTAAAGAGAGAAAAGTTTCCCGAAGGTTCTAAGGGTGTTCACATACATCGATACCAAAAATATGGTAACATTGGTGTCATTACAAAATTGTATGTAAAGGTTCCTAAACTCAAGGATAGATTAAGAAAGTAGTATAATGAAGATAACTCCCACCTTTCTTCAATTTGATAAAGATAAATGAGATAGTTTGAAACAAATGGAATTAGACTTGAAAGGTTGTAACTCCCAATTTGTAGCCCTAAGTATGCACCCTAGATGTCCAATACTCAATAAGTTGCCAAGATGCACTCTCAGAAGCATGTAAATCTTGATTTATAGCACTTAGGAAGTATGCACCTTAGATGTCCATTAGTCAACAAGTTGCCAAGTTGCACACTTGGATACACATCTTGATTCCAAGAGATTTACAACCCAGGAATATGGTTTCATATATGGTAAGCCCTTGTATAGAGGGATCAATGAGAATAACCAAAGAAAGAAAGTTCAAATCATTATACTAAAGAAGGGACATTATAAACTATCATGGTGCCAACTCCAAGGCACATAATAGTCATAAAACCTAGATAACCATCAATGCTTCTGCAAAACGTGCCCCAATCATGAGTTGGGACATCTTCAAGTGGAATGTCCCAAAGGAAAGTGAGCTACTCAAATAAGCTACAAAAATGAGATAGGTGTTATAGGTTGTGCAACCAAAGTACAAACCTCAATTGTACATGGAGAACTAGAGACCAACCCAACTTTTGAAGATGCAATAGAACTTACCATATTGCTAAGACTTAGGAAGCTTTAAAATATTATGAATATAGACCCACATATATATTAGAAGACAATAAAATTTTCATGGCCACTCAATGTATATTGGGTAGAAGAATTTGTACTTTAGAAAGAGTATTCCTAGTTTCTTCAAAAGGAGGACACCTTGATTGCTCGAAGGGGGAGAGGCTTTAATGTATCCAACTTATTCAAAAAATGTTATTTCAAAAGGATTTTTGTTCAACTATTGATAATGAAGAGACTTTCTAAAGATAATTCGCATAAGTTTTCCAATTAGTTGTAATCCAAATTTGAACCTTGGCAAGTAGTAGACCTTGCAATTGGTTAATTGTGCAAGAACAAGGGCTTGTGAAAAAGTCTTCAATCCAAGATATCTCAATTTTGCTTATGAAGAGATGTTTTCACTTCAACCTATCAAGTTACTACAATGATATTTTGAATATATGAGCCCTATAGGATACACCCCTAATCCATGAGAAGTGCTACTTAACAAGGCTACATGTGAAAGCCTTTGTATGTGGAATAATTTTACACATATCATTATAATCATTAAAAAAGAACCCACTATGTTGTTTTTCTAGCAGATGCTTTTGTTTTTTGGAGAAGGGAGGTTGACCAAACATGTGGCCATTCTTCCATGCATATTGGAGATGGGGAGAGGCAAAATTGTCAAGCAACACTATGCACAACCACAACTTTGATTGTTGCTATCATAATTATATTGGGTGTTGGGGGGGGAGGGTGCTATTGTCTTTAGGTTTCCTCACTAATACCTTGAAATTAAAGGAGGAGGGTTGCTTGGGATGCCAGTCCAACCAAACTACCCCTCGAAATCTTATAACTATCAACTACCAACACAAGCCTCATATACCATCAAGTATTGATGACATGCTTTTGCCTTTTGTTGTGCCATGCATAAGTTGTGCATGATATGGGTAGGTCCATTGACAACAAGGTTTCAATAGTTGAGAGCCAGATTATTTAATGTGTGAGTGTAAAAGTGCACATTTTAGTAATTGGGGCTTTTTGAATCTTAATGTCTAAATTTTGGTTAAATTAGAATTGGGCAATAGGGTCAAGGTTTGGGTTTGGACATTGAAAATTAATATTTTTGGATTAAAATATTTTTAAAGGGAAAATTGTCAAGAAAAATCTTAGAAATGCAAGTCAAGTTTCTATGCCAATGTTTGGCAAATGAAAGTTGTTTTTTAGGCATCTATGGCAATATAGGGAGGGGTTGGTTGTTTTACAACATAGTAATATCTTTCTCTCTTTTTCCCACAAGCATGCATAAAGACAATTTATTTTCTCATCTCCTCAAAACTTGGTCAAGGTAGAATAGTAGTGTGAAATGCTAAAAGCGGTCATGTTATGCTAATAGTAGCCTTGGGCTATTTTGGATATCATAGACTTACCATCTAGGTTTTGCATGCAAGACATGTGCAACATTATTTCTTCTCAATGGGCACCCATGTTGTTATTGGCAGCTATCTTTGGATTATGTGCAGGGGGCTTTTTCAACTTACTAAGTTTTTGTTGCAAAGGACTAGATGTACTCTCTCTTCTATACAAAAAGGACAAGATTGGATAACATTATGCAAGGCGAGTTGAAATGTTTGGCACTGGTGACATGTTAAAGTATTCAACATAGATTTGCTATCTAGGTTTGCAAAGGACTCGATGTACTCTCTCTTCTATATGCAAAGGATAAGGTTGGAAAACATTGAAGGGCGTGAAACCTTGAAGTGGAAGAATGGAGCAGAAAGCAAAAGCTATGGTGGAGAGAGAGAGAGAGAGAGAGAGAGAGAGAGAGAGAGAGATCTCCAATAGTCACAATGTGTGACCAGCCTTCCCTTTATTTAAATGTCACTAAAAGAATAAGTAATGAAGTGACAATGATGGATGCCCTACTGCTTGTAGTGTATAGGTGTGCGGGTGTATGGGTACTATCAATGTAACTAATACACAGGCGGCTAGGCACAAGTGCCTTTACTCCCAACAACCTCCCACTTAAAGGCAAATGTGCCCCTAGTGAGGTGAGAACAAGAAAAAAAAGGTGACAAAGTACAAAAGTACACAAGTACAATGAGATAAGGAAATATGTCATCTCATCTAATGCCCATCAACTTCCAATGCAAAACACTCCATTGAAAGGCTTCTAGTGAGCAAATTTGCATGATTTTGGTCAATTGAGATCTTGATAAGCTCAACTAACTTGTCCTCAAAATAGCCTCTTGTATAAAGTAGTAATGCACCTTAATGTGCTTCGTCTTCACATGGAAGACTAGATTCTTGGCCAACTAAATAGTACTCATAGAATCCAAATGCAATGTAGGGACCACATCAATAATGCCAAGGTCTATCACTAGACGGCCTAACCAAAGAGCTTCATTACAAGCCTCAGTGGCCTCTGTAGTAGTAAATAGGGCCATGCATTTATGCACCCTGGATATCCAATAAACAACACCTCCAGCAAAGGTGAAGACATAGCCAGAGGTGGACTTCCTGCTATGTACATGTCTTGCGTAATCAGAGTCACTATATCCCACGACTCATATATCCTAGCCACCATAATAGATGCACATCGCTACTATGCCCTTCAAGTACCTCATGATACCCTTGATGGCCTCCCGATGTCATTTGCCAGGTGTAGCCATATAGTATGCTACAACTCTGATTACAAATGCTATGTAAGGTGGCTATCATAGCATACATCAAACTGCCCACTACGAATGCATAAGGGATCTTGACCATCTCAACCTTCTCCTCATCAGACTACGAACAATCGACCTGACTAACCTTCACATGAGAAGGTAAAGGATAGCCAATAGGCTTGCCATCCTGCAGATGAAACTACTCAAGGACCTTTTGGATGTACTCCTTTTGTGAGACGAGGAGAGGAGCCCCTTAGAGCAATTGTGTGTAATGCATATCCCAAGAATATGCGAGACATGTCCCATGTCCTTCATCTTAAATCTCTTCTTGAGCTAACCTTTCAAGTCATCCAACTCATCATGAGCACTCCCAATAATCAACATATCATTTACATAGAGGATTGAAATCATAAGGCTGCCATCACGAGCCTTCTTCGTGTATAAACACAGATCCATATCATTGTGGGAATATCCATGTGAATGTATAAAGGCATCAAATCTGTGATACCATTCCTTAGGTGCTTACTTAAGGCCATAAAGATTCTTTTGTAATCTACACATTAGGTGTTCCCTGCTAGATTTTTCAAAGCCCTTAGGCTGCTCCATGTAAATCTCATCATGCAAGTCCCTATGAAGAAAAGCTATCTTGACATCCATCTAATAAAGATCTAAGTCAAGCTAAGCAACCAAAGGCAGTACCAAGCATAGGGTAGTCATCTTCACAAAAGGAGAAAAGACTTCATCAAAGTCCACACCATGTTTCTACTTGAAGCCCTTAGCAACCAACCTGGCCTTGTATCCCAACTTGGGGCATCCAAGGGTACTTTTCAACTTATACACCCACTTGCATGGTAAAGCACGCTTGCCACTAGGCAAAGGAACCAAATCCCATGTATGATTTTTCTGTATTGAGTCATACTTAGACTGCATGGCCTCATCATAATAAGTAAGAGACTCACTGGCATCTATCACCACAACGTAATCCATAAAGGATTTAAACCATATAGGCTCTTGTCTATCCCTAGTAGACTGCCTTAAAACTAGTTATGGGACCTGTACATCCTATGGAGCTTTAGGGACCTGGGCCACTAGGGCATTATCTGTGTTGTTGATGCTATTGTAGGTTGTCTACTTGGTTGTACAATAGTAGGAGATTCCTCTTGAAAGATCACCATGAATACCTCAATGCAATGCTTAAGCTGCTTATGCATTTTCTCCTCAAGGAAAACAACATCATCACTATGGATAACCTTCAGAGCATGCAGATCCCATAGGTGATAGCCCATCTCACCTACATCCCCATAACCAAGAAAGATGCATTTCCTAGACTTAGGATCCATCTTATCATGCTTGTCCTTGGGTACATGGCAGAAAGCCTCACAATCAAAGATGCACAAATGAGTATATGAGGGAGGTTTTCCTCCAGACCATATCTCCTCTACAACCGGATAGTCAAGAGCTATACATAGGGACTAATTTATCAAGTGCAGAGTAGTAGTAATTGCCTTAGCCCAAAAATGTTATGGTAAGCCTACCTAGCTAAGCATATTGTGAACTTGCTCCTAAATTGTTCTATTCATTCGCTCAACCATACCATTCTAGGGTGGGGTATATGAGGCAATCAACTGATGCTTAATATCCCTCTCATCATAAAACTGCTCAAAGGCTAGAGACATACTCACCCCCATTATTTGACCTTAGGCCTTCTAGCCTATACCCAGATTGGTTCTCAACCAAAGCATGCCAACACTAAAATGTAGCCAAGACATCTAATTTTTGCTTTATGGGGAATGCCTAGACCTTATGCATATAGTCATCAATGAAAGCAGTGAAATACTTCACACCACCTAATGGCTTGTAGGGCATGGAACTACATACATCCAAATGAATGAGAGCCAATGGATCACCCATGCATGTCATATCAAACCTCAAAGCACTTATAGTCAAGGGGCAAACGATACTAGAAATAAGTAAGCATTTTCATTCCTTTCAAGGACATGTGCGTAAGGCAACGATGCCAAAGAGATACATGTGGAATTTCATCCATTGCCAAAATATAGTCAATTGACCTGGATACAAGCAAGGGGCAGAGAGTATTGGACTTTGCATTGCATGTAATGACAAGATTCCCTCGGGTAATCTTCCATGAGGAATCACCAAAAGAAACTACATAACCTACATCATCCAAAGTGCTGCAGAGATAAGGCTCTTTGTGAGAATTGATACATGATGTACATCATGAAGAGTAAATGTGCAACTTGAACTAAACTATAGCTGGATATCACCAATACCACCTATCTCGAGTGCTAGGTTATTACCCAAATGGACAAATTCAGTGAAATTGCAATTGGAGTGAAACCACTCTATGAGGAGTCACATGAAAGGAAGCCTCTGAATCTATTAGCCAATACTGAGTATACCCTGATAAAGCATTGGTTAGCTATGGAGTATCAAGAGAAGAAGCTGCAAGTATAAAATCATCATCATAATCATTCTACACAACAGTAATCTCTTCAATTTTAACATTGTACTTGCTAGGGACAATATTGTGATAATCATTTTTGTCATGTACTTTACCCTTGCTCTTGTCTTTGCACTTGTCCTCGCGCATCTTATGGCGCTCTAGTCGAATATGCCCTACTTCCCACAATAATGGCAAGTCAATGAGGATTGACAACCATGAGACTTATTGCGGGATTGTCCATGTGATTGAGAGTGAGACTGTTGAGAATCTCTCCCACGACAGTCATTACCAATCCTACCATTCTTGCCTCTAATTGTCAAAGCGTAAGAGGTGCGAAAAGTATCAACATTCTTTTCATTAATCTCTTCAATCAAGAGTGCACACTCTACATCCTACAACTATAATTCATGTGTAGGTATGTTGGCACACATAGTAGTATGAAAGGCATCCCATGATTCATGTAGTGTAACTAAGAGGAACAAGAGAAGAAGAGTGCCCTTGAATTCAATCCCATACGAAAAAAATGATTAACAATAGAATGAAACTCGTTTAAGTGAGCTGACATAGAAAGTGCCCTCCTTCATGCAAAGCTCCATGAGTTTGCTTAAGCCAATATATCTGAGAAGTAGGGCTCTACTTGTCATAGATATTGCAAATCTTTTCCCATAATTTCCATGTGGATTGCCCATTAGATTTAACATTATAGAACATTTGCTTAGAGTGGGATAATGTGATGGTGGACCTACGTAGCCCATCTAATTCAGCCCAATCCTCTACATCAATAAGTTCAGGCTTGACACCCTTATGTTTCAAAGGCCTAACCTACACTTTTTGCACTAAAACTTGCTAGATTTGGGCCTTCCAGTAGCTGTAGTTGGTGCCATCCAACTTGTCAATATAGCACTATCACTTGAGCTACTAGCCATAATGAAGGCAAACGAGTGCACACACTATCAAAGCATGCTATTGTAATTATTGCAAATAGCCCTAAAACCACTACTAGATCAAGTTGAAAAGAAGGGGTACTGACCAAGTAATGAACTGTCCACAAAGTCAATGCAGAGAACTATCAAATAAAGGTGATTGCTTGCATAAATAGTGCAGTAAACTACAATTACAATAGGCTAAAAATGAAGAATAATAGTAAAAAATTAATGCCAAAGACGGGCAATCACTGATATAAGACAAACTGCAACTATTAGGGAATAGCTCCAACTAGTAGTGAGTGAATATGTGACTGGCACTGAGAATTGTTAAGGAACTAATGTATCAGATTGAGATACTTCCCATAAGCATAACCATTATGCATAGAGTGGGTCTCATAGGTAATAAAAGAGATCAACAAAAGGCACAACACACTGTGAGCAATATAATGGAAGCTCAATACATACCAACCAAGATGCATACATCACTAATAAAATTGTGACAAAGATAGGTGCCAACCCAAGAGGAACGTCAAATCAGCCCAAAAGCATCAACTACATACAAAAAGCATGACAAGAGCATGTACATGTCACCAAGCCCCATGGTCTCATTGGAAGACCCTCAAGCTCCAACTACATAACCAAATGCACAATGTAATATCCAAGTGTTCAGTAGTAACTCCCATTGGAAAGAAAGTCGAATGCCAAATGAGCAAACAAACTTGCAAAGCTCTTATTGGGGTACCAAAATTCCATACATAACACTGAATGACAAGAAATGTCAAGATTCAAAGCTTGAATCTCAGCTCAAAAGCAATCCGAAAGCATAACTAAGCATGTAAGTTCAATGGTATACCCCAATGTAGCATCCAAAATGCTCAAGAAGCATCAACAACAAGCAATAGACATGAAGTCTCTCCGATAAAATAGCATTCAACCCTGCTTATTATAGTAGTAAAAAACCTCTATTAAATTGAGCAAAAGAGTGCTCGAATCAATCCCATAGCATTCCAATACATTGGCATAACATCCCCAAATGATTCGACATCAAGTAGACATCTTGGGAAGCATCAGTGACCTCTAGACAATGAATGAAGTGCTATTGTGAACTATACAATATCAAATTGTCACAAACTATGAACCAATGGCTGATCCCAAGAGCTTCAATTGATGTTGCCAGCTACTACCATATACAAGTGCTAGGAGGTGTTGCCAATGATCACCAGGGATGCCAAGAGTGCCAAGAGCCTATTAGAGGCACTAGAGGAGTGACCAAGCTGAGCAGGGATGCAGGCTGCCCAAATAGGCACAATTATGTGGGCTACTACTAAAGGAGTTTCCTTAGTTGTTGGCCTTATTAGGCCTTGTGGCAAAGCTCAATGGCCTCTAGAAAGGCCCTATGTTAGGCCTCAAGAAGGGGTAAGAAGCCGATAAGAAGATGGAGCTCAATACATACCTCAAGGTGAAGAATCCATGATTGCCATTGAAACTATGAACTGAAGGTTTTTTCCACAAGCTAAAATTGGGCTTGAGCTCTTAGGGAATATGGCTCTGATACTAGTTGAAGGGATTGAGCCCTAAAGTGGAAGCACAGAGCGAAAGAAAGAGCTATGGTGGAAGGAGCAAGAGCAAGAGAGAGAGACACGCACACACACAAGATGTGGGAACTCCAATAGTCACAATGTGTGAGTGGCCTTCCCTTTATTCAAATATCACTAAAAGAATAAATAATGAAATGACAGTGATGGGTGCCCACCACCTACAATGTATAGGTGTGTTAGAGTGTGGGTATTGTCAGTGTAACTAATACACGAGTGGCTAGGCATAGACACCTTTAACCCCAACAAACATTGTGCAATAGTAAGTTGAAATGTCAAGTGCTAGTGACATCTATACCATGCTAAGTGGGAATGTTTGGCACTAGTAACAGCCTAAAGCCTCTTTGTTCAATGTAGACTTGTTATCTAGGGTTGCAACTAATCTACATGCAACACTTTCTCTCTCTAGAGGGCATAAAATTTGTTGTAGGAAATATCATTGTCATCATAAGACCCACGTCAAGGCACCATGGCACTCAACCTTCTGTGTCTTACCTTTGTGTCTTTAATCACCCCAATCATCATCACTCCCACATCAATCCCTTGACATCCGTCAATATCACCCTAATCATCATTACTCCCCCATCATTATTCCAATATCATCCTTAAACATTACAATAACCTAGCTTTAGTTAAGCTACTTTTAGCCTCACTCTCCTCTATTTTACTACTCATCTTATACACCTTCTTCATACTCTTCACTTTTATAGTATATTATTACTACCTTACTTATTGTCAATATCTTACTTAAATCCATAGATTGTAAGTGATGCCCATGGTTAGGGGTAGTAGTAGTCTATCTATGAGGACATGTCCAATGTTGTGATGTGGTGACTTGTTCATTGATCTATTTGGGAAAACTCCTTGCTTGGGGAAGTTTGGGACACCGCAATTATAGGACTACAATAGCATGATATTGACCATTAGTTCTACTCATAGCTAGTCACTCACGGTTATAGGGCCATGGGGGTGTGCTATTTAAGTATGAGGCCTAGAAATAGCTCTAACTATAAGGGAGAGCCAATGTTGGGCTTATTTTAGTTTTGACAAAGTGCCACATCAAGGTGGACAAAATTTTAACAAAAAAAAGTTGTTTAAACATCTGATATAAATATAGATCAAATAACCCTTTTGAAAACTTTAGTATTTTCATTGAGTAGGCTTTCATACACCATTCTCTCCAAAGTGACTAACCCTTAACTAGGTTACTAGGCCCTAGATCAAGCTCATACATGGATCTTCCAATCCCTCAAAATATTGGGCACATGGCAACTTACTTTCCTATCTTTGACAAGACGATGGGAATTAGTAGCCAAAAGCCTTGTTGACTTCCCATGCACCATAAGAGTGGATATATCACTCATGTTTGGCCCACACTACTCAACCATTGGCCATAGTATCAAGTAGTGCCCTTCTAGGATTCATCATCACCTTTTAGCGACATGGTGGAAGAACTTGGGTCAAGTTCATTGTTGTATAACCTTTCCTTGCCTCATTTGTCCATTATTTTTGAATCATGTGAGGGCTTTTCCTTGCAATATCTCCTTAATTGTTACAAGAAAACATCAAGAAAATCCTATCCATATTACAAAAGGTAGTCCTTTTAAGGCATTTGTTCTACTTACAAGTCCTTGTGATTCCATAAATCCAATCCTCCATCACTATACAACAATACTTTCTTATAATTAGTAGGTGCTGACCAAGCAACACCGTTGTCTAGCCAAAAAGTATTTAAGACATACTTAGTTATTGATATCAACTAACCCCTTTCTAAGAGGTCTGTGAAGAACCTATAAGGTACTTTGTACCCAAAGTCTTATGTTAGGATTGAAGGTTGGTCTAAGGTAGGGGTAGGAGACATCATTAACAAAAATACTTCTAGGATTTGTTAGACCTTATTCCAAGGACTTAAGGATTCAAGGGTGTTAAGTTAGCTACAATGGAGCTTCTGTGTAGAGATGCACGTTGAGAGAGAGAAGAGATAGAGACACATGGTTTGTGGTCCTAAAGAGTGTACCTTAATAATGTTTTAGATAGGTATATGTACTCTGTACAACCTCGCCCTTACGAGTGAACATGGGCATTGCCCTTTATCCCAACAACCTCCCCCCTAAAGGCAATGTGCCCAAAGGTAGAGGAAAAGAATCAGCTAAGTCTAAGTATGTACAAAGCTGAAGAGACTATACCTATCCAATATCCATCATCTATCGACAATGGGAAAACCTCTTTGCTAGAAGACCTTTCGTGAGAAGGTCTGCAAGGTTATCATCAATGCGCACCTTGACCAGCTCAATGCTCTTACTGTCAAGTACCTCTCTAATGAAATGATACTTCACTTATAGGTGTTTTGTCTTTGCATGAAAGACAGGGTTCCATGCTAACATGATAGCACTTTGACTGTCACAATGGAGGACAGGAACCTTAGTAATCCCAAGCTCAGCAATTAAATGTGACAGCCCATAAGGCCTCTTTGCATGCCTCAGTGGTGGTAGCCACATACTCTACGTTCATAGTAGACAGTGCAACACACTTCTGTAGCTTGGATATCTAAGAGACAGATCCCCCTATGAAGTTAAACACATACCTTGTAGTGGACTTCTTGCAATCCGCATATCCACCATAGTCTGCATCTGTAAAGCCAATGACAGATGTCTTCTACTTACCAAGGCAGATGCACAAATCCGTTGTGCCCTTGAGGTATCTCATAATACCTTTCACTGCTTCCCAATGCTTCTTGCCAGGGTTTGACATGTACTTGCTAACCACTTCCACTGCAAAGGCAATGTCTGGGTGTGTAGCAACCATAGCATACATCAAACTATCAAGGGCTGAAGCATACAAAATCTTGGCCATTTCAGCCTTTTCATCATCAGATGTAGGATTGTCTTTTGCGTTGAGTTTCACATATGGAGGCAATGGAACTTCGATTGCTTTCCCCCCCTCCATATTGAAACACTGCAAAATCTTGGATACATTCTCCTATTGAGATAGATAGAGTAACCCCTTCAATTTATCTCTGAGTATCTACATCACCAAGATCCTTCATGTCAAAGCTGCCATGAAGACTTTGCTTCAAAGAATCCAAGGCATGAGTATCCCTATATCAATTAGCATGTCATCAGCATACAAAATCAAGATAATCATGCTGCCATATGCTGCCTTCTTGGTGTACAAGCAGTGATCAACTTGACTTCTCTAAAAGCCTTGAGACTGCATGAAAGTATCAAACTTATGATACCATTACCTCAATGCTTGTTTCAACCCATACAAACTCCATTTCAGTTTACAGACCATCATCTCTTTGCCTTTAGCAACAAAACCTTCAGGCTGCTACATATATATGCCCCCATGCAGATCACCATGTAAGAATGTAGTATTTATATCCATCTGTATGAGCTCCATATCTTCAATTGCAACCAAGCCCAAAATGGTTCTTAGAGTAGTCATCTTAACTACAAGAGAGGAGATCTCATCAAAGTCAATTCCATGTTCCTACTTGTACCCCGTTGCAACTAACCGTGCTTTGTACTTTGGCAAAGAATGAGAAGTGGCCTTCATCTTGTAAATCCACTTGCATGGAAGAGTTTTATGTCCTCTAGGCAGCTACACCAAGGCCCAAGTACCATTCTTATCAAGTGATTCCATTTTCAATAGTATGGTCTTGAACCACTTCTTGATGTCCGGTCCAGTCATTGCTTCCTTGAAGCATGACAACCCACCACAGTCAGTAACCATGACATAATTTGCAACATACTACACACCGAGAACAAACCTATTTGGCTGCCTTGAAGGTCAAGACCTACACAATGAAGGTTCTGCATTTTTTTGCTGCTGGGCTTGCAAATCTGCATTTACAAGTTGTTGTCTTGAAATACGGGTCTATAATTCTGCATATATAGGTTGCTGTCCTAAAATTCTAGCATGCTGTTTTGACAATTCAAGCTATCCTAACTACATATTTCCAAGCTAAAACTGTGGTGTATCATGGGCAATACCTTGTTGGTCATTTCCAACACCATTTTCTGCGTTTTGAGGTCATTTACAATAGGTATATGTTATTGTCCACTGGGCACAAATGGCTATCTAAAAGGTACAACCTCCTTGAAAACAACCCTCTTGACTTCCTCAGTCTTCTTGGGCTGATTATGCTATATACTATCTTTCTTTTTTTGAGATCCCAAAGTCTATATCCCATCTCACCCTAGTCATCGTATCCTAGGAATATACATTTACAGGACTTTGGTTCCAATTTTTTACGTTCTTCTTTCCATATGTGCACCAAAGCCTCACAGCCAAACACTCACAAATGAGCATAAGAAGGTGGCTTGCCCAACCACTCTTCTTGAGGGACTCTCCCCCCCTAAAGACCTGTTCAGTGACGTGTTAATCAGATGAACAACTGCCATAACATCCTCTACCCAAAAGCCATGGGGTCCTACCATGCAGCATGAGATAGCATCGTACGAACCTTATCCTGTATGGTCCGATTCATGCACTCTATAACTCCATTTTGGGGTGGATTATGAGGGGTAGTGAGCTCTCTCTTTGTCCCTTTGCTATCAAAAAATGCCTAAAAAGGTTTTGGACACATACTCCCCACCGTCATCAAAGCAAAGACACTTAAGTGTCTTATCAGTTTAGTTCTCAACCAATGCCAAGAATTTTTGAAACCTGACAAGCACTTCATCCTTGCTATGAATAGGGTAAACCCATACCTTCCATGTAGCATCATCAACAAATGTGACAAAGTATTTCTTTCCTCCTAGAGATAACCCTGGCATCCGATATACATTGGAATGTACTAACTCTAGAGGTAAAGATTTCAGTGAAAGAGACTTTTAATGAGTTGTCTACGCATGCTTACCATAAACACAATGATCATAGTGCTCAAAATCAGCATAATAAAGACGAGGCAAGTAACCCAAATGAGAAAGTACTTTCATTCCTATTTGACTCACGTGTCCCAATCAGCCATGCCACAAGGAAATACTTGGCTGCTTGATCACGTTGAAAACATGGTCACACACACTAGGTACATGAAATGGATACAAAGTATCACTCTTGCAACCTCTTGCAATAACCCTAGATCCCTTATAGATCTTCCATTTTCCATCACCAAAGGTGGTATGAAAACCATCGTCATCTAGATGTCCAGTACTAATCAAGCTCTTCTTGAGATGCGGTACATGCCTTACATTCTAAAGAGTGAAGACAGATCCATGTTAAAACTGCAGTTGCACATTGCCAATGCATGCAATGTTACATGCATAATTGTCCCCAAGATGGACAACACCATGTCGACCTCCTGTATAGTCTATAAACCACTCACGGTGAGGGGTGACATGAAAAGAGGCACCTAAATCCAAAATCTAAGTGTGCATGTCATTGTCTGTATTGGCTATCAAAGCATGTGCACTAAAACATGAAGAGACAAAGAGTATATCATTTCCACTATCTCTCCCATGGCTAACTACATTCACCTCTTTGATCTTTACACTGCTCTTCTTAGCAGGTTGACTCTCTTTTTTCTCTTCCTTGTTGTCATCTGTTTTCTTGACATTCCCTTTCTCTTTCTTCCATTTATAGGAGTCACGTTTGAAGTGACCCTTCTTGCCACAGTGATGGCATTGGAAGACTTACGGGATGCATTGTTTTGTCAATTCATTTCTTCCATGAGTAGAGCACTCTCTACATCAACATACAAAAGCATAGCATTAGAATTGTTCATAGCAATCCTGAAGGTATCCCAGCTCTCTGGTAGAGTGCAAAGCAAAAGCGTAGCTTTGAACTCATCATCAATATTGAACTGCAAAGCAACAAGCTGGCTAAAAATGGAGTTAAACTCACTAAGGTGAGTAGGCATTGTAGTACCCTCTTTCATACACAAATCCATGAGTTTCTTCAGCTAGTAGACTTTGCTTGCATTACTCTTTGGGCATACAATTATGTCAATCACTTCTAAATGTCATAAGCAAAATCCAACTCTTCAATGTTAAACAACAAGGCATCAGAAATCGATAGCTCAATGGTCAAGCGTGCAAGCTCATGTAGCTCATCCCAGTCATCTTGCTTTACATCAGCTGGTTTGTTCCCTTTACTTTAATCGGCTTTGCTCTGCAACAAGATATTATAGCAAAGCTTTTTCCAAACTGCAAAGTTGTGTGCTCCTTCAAGCTTCTTGATATGCATAAGATGATTATCACTATTGCTAGCCATGATTCACAACCAAATAACTGTATGATAGTAAACGATAGCTAATGGCAAGCAATGGAAGCTCCAAAATCCACTCGATAGTATGTTAGAAATATCCCCAACTATGTAGTAGCAAGAGCATACATCAGTTCATTGCCCAAAATGCCTCAAAAGCATTCTATGACAGTAAGCACATCAATTTCCTAACAAAAATGGAGTGCAGTCTTGAAATTCCTAACAATACAGGTGGTTATCCTACAATTCAGGAGTGCAGTCCTGAAATTCTTGACAATATAGGTAGTTGTCCTATAATTCCGGAGTGGAGTCCTAACATTTAGAAAAAATTGGTCTTGAAAATTTAGAAATGAAATAACCTCTCAAACTGACTGAGATTGAGATGCAAAGATCATGCAAAGCTTCTCAAAAATTCACCATAATGTTATAGCATAGAAACATATCAAATTTCTTGACAGTGAGGTATGTTGTCCTGAATATGCAAGAAACTATCATGAATGTATAGCAATTGACCTGTAGGTAAAGCTGATCCAAAAATGAGCTTTAATCATTGCTCAAATGCATTCTGGAATCAAATCCAAGCATGTAACATCAACCACAAGTATGAATACATGGTATAGAATGCCCAAGACCAAGTCTAGAATCAAGACATAATGCATATGCAGTCAAAATGTCATTCAACCCTGTTATTCCAATAGCCAAATCTCTGTCAAAATGAAGCAAAATGATGACTCTAAACACCCCAAAATGATCTCTAATCATGGACATAACATCTCCAAGTCATGTAGCACCAAATGGGCATCATGTAGTCATCACATAAGTGAATCATAAGCATTATTCACTTAAGAAATAGTTGCTTCCCTGTTTCCAACCACAAATATGTTTGCAAAATGAGTCAAATCCTTGCCAAGATTAGCTCAAAATGGCCTCAAGTCAATGCCACATGGTTCCCAAAGCATCCAACATCAAGATACATCCAAATAGCTATCATATGAGCATCAATATCAAGAGAGCAAGTGCTGCCCTATTTATTACAGATCCGAATACTGTGTATTTCAAACCTAAAACTGAATGTATATCAGCCCCAAGTGTAATACTACACTTCAATGCTCAATGCTAAGCATTAGATGCAAAGTTTGGAGCACAACCATGATGCCAAATGAAGAGGAGCAGCTGATGTAGGTCTTGAGCATGCTGAAAACCAGATTTGCATACCCACACTGATGGCACCTTCAGCCCTGAAGAGATTTGAATGCTAGTCCAAGTGTTGGAGATGATGGGGAGGGTCCCCAAGTGGCCAATGATGAATGTCAACAAGCTCAAATGAAGAGGGAAACTTCAAGCTTCAAGAAGAAGCTTCAAACCTTGCTGCCCTGCCTGTAGACTTTCATAGTGCACTCTTCTTCAACTTCAAGCTCCTGCACTTGAAGAAATGCCAAGGTCTTGATTGCTTGAACTAAGCTCTGATACCAGTTTGTTGAGTTAGCTGCAATGGAGCTTTTGGTGTGTAGAGATGCAGGTTGAGAGAGAGAAGAGATAGAGACACATGATTTGTGGTAGTGGAGAGTGTACTTCAATAATGTTTTAGATAGGTATATGTACTATGTACAACCTGGCCCTTATGGGCAGACACGGGCATTGCCCTTTATCCCAACAAAGGGTTGGTTATTCCTAAGAATTTAGACTCGTATAGTCAAGATAAGGAGGTTTGCGGTCTATGGGCTCTTTCCTTTGACATTAAATAGGTTTGTGGTATGTGGGCTCTTTCCTTTGACATTAAATAGGTTAACATGTCCATTATATAGTACCTTCTAGATTAGTTTTGAAGTTTAATGGACATCAAGTGTCATCCTAATGGGTGCCTTTGTTAAGGAAAATTAAGTTTTGGTTATGATTGTCAAGCCATAAGGACGTATTACTCTTATTTGATTCACCTATTCTAACCCTTTGTTACAAACCCTAGTGTTCTATTCTTTTTATTAATTCCCCTTCATTAACTTGACCTCCTCATCTATCTCCTTGTTACCCTACTTGGACTAGGGAGTGAAACCCTAAATGGGGATGTTAATTTGCCAAGCCATTATTGGGGTAGCTCACCCTAAGGCTTTGCCTAGCTAGAGTTACCATGGTTGGCTTAAGGCCCTCCTAACTTCTCACCCTTCTTACTAATGGCCCTTTACTTTTCCATAAAGGAACATAGGGCTAACCCTAGTGTCCTAGATTTTAACTCATTGACCCTTGGGCTGCTACAACCATTTAATAAAAATTTCCTTTTATTTTAATGTTATTGGCTATAGCATGGGCCCAACTTTACCATCTTAAATTAAAAACCTATTTCCTTACAACCTCTTTAAACCACTATTAACAAATCTTGTTTCACCTAGTGATTAGGAAAGTTACCCTAACATTCATCCTCACTTGGGTCTCTCTCCCTCTCTTCCTCATAAGCTAAGGTTCTCTACTCTATTAGTAATCTACTTCTCCCTTTACTTTTCCGAGTAGTGTATAGGATTACAATTCCCTTTGTTAGATGCAGTAGTCTTTCTAGAATTATGAAATTTCTTAGGATTTCCTAAAAATGGTTATGGCTTTTAATACCTTATTATACACTCTATGCTAAGACTACCCTACATAGTTTATTGGTGGGTCTAGTAAGGTTGGCGTTTAGTGACAAGCATTTTTTTCATAGCTCCAAAAGAGCTTGAATTCTTCCCTAAAAGACTAAATAAGGCTAGACATTCATCCAAAACATGGTTGAATCGACATGTTGCCATCTTTACAAAACAATCACAATTGCATTAACAAAAAAAGAAAGGTTAGAGTTACAAATTGTTTGTCTAGGATGGCCATCATTTGTTTCCCCTTCCATAGGAATTATTTTCTAAGGTCTTGACACAATAATGCTATAATAAAGTTATTTTACAAGATCATATCAACCCTAATGAGCAATAACTCTTCCTAGATGCTACCACTTTCACTCAGTAGTTTCTTGCTTTTAAACAAAATTTAGGGGTTCCTTATGAACATTAGGGCCTTACAATAGCCTATAACCTTATTTGATATTTCTTTAACTTACATAATGATCTCCCAATGTAAATTGGTGAATGCATTGCTACTAGAGTCCTTGGTTATTCATTTCACATTAAGGTTGCATGTTAGTTGAACATGTATCATTGTAATGTAATCTCAGATTCAACATTTACCCTAACTAAGGTTTAACTTTAAGTTTTAGTTACCTAAGCTTAACTTTACAAAGATGTAGATAATAATATTAAGATTAGGAGAGTGATATTTGTAACCCCTCTTAGTTGTATATATCATAATTGTCAAATGAAGAGAACTTGGACTCCATGATTGGATGGTGGTAAAACAAAAGTGTTGTTCGACAGAGCTATGGTTGAAGCCAAAACTAAGGTGGTCAAATGGCTCTTGGGTTCTGTGTCACAAATTCCACGGGCTCATAAATGTCTCACTAATAGTCTTCATCATGTTTTTCAATTGGCGTAGGAGAGCCTTCATATAATTTGTGGGATGGTGGGATGATCATAACATTCAATACTAAATGATGGAGCTATTAGCAGTAAGTGGAGCAATAATAATACACCACAAAAGTGAAGTGTATGGTGGAGAAGGTATATAAGCTAATGGGTAGAGTAGAGGAGGGAGAGAGATTAATGTCAAAAGAATGAAAGAGGCATGATTATGGTTTAGGGCAATAACCATAGAGCATAGGGCAACAACTTGTCAATGTATTAAGTTGACCAACTTGTTAAACTTGGTATAATAACAAAAAGGGTAAATGTGTAAATAATACGTATGAAGTGTCACAAAGGTGTTCTAGTTGAGATGGCATTTTGTGTTTAGTGTTTATTGCTAATTAAGAAGTGGCTTTAAGAAAATGCAAACATTTTGAATTACTTTTGATTGGGCTGCATCATAATCAAATTAGATCAATGCAAGAGGGGAGTGATGATAATTAGGGTGATATCAACTAACATCAAAAGAATGAAAGGGAAGTGATGATGATTAGGGTGATATCAATAGAGAACATATGAATTGCTCAAGTATAGTTACAGAAGATTGACCTTTCTCTATCGATTGAACTATCACTTGTTGGTAAACGTGGTTATTGTGTTAAAAGTTTTGCAATACACTTCTTATTTTCCTCTAACTAACACACATACAATCTATATATTTTTGATGTATTGATTTTTGAAGAGTCTACTTTTGGCCTAGAGAACATACCAATTCCAATATTATTTCTGCTAGAATATTGTTATTGTTATTATTATTATTATTATCTTACTACTATATTATTTTGGTTGTAGGTGAACCTCTAGAGGGCTTTTAGAACAGTACCCCCTTTTCCAAACCTCCATTATTCAATTAAAACACGCTCCCCTCTCCTCTCTCATGTGTAATCTCTCCTTTTCTCTTCCCCCTCCCCTCTCCTCTCTCATGTGTAATCTCTCCTTTTCTCTTCCCCCTCCCCTTTTTAATTAAAAGTGCCCCCCCTTCTCTCATTGTAAGGCCTGGGCTTTCTCTCTCTTTGTCTAATTAAAACCCTCTCCCCTCTCTCTCATGTATAATCTCTTCCTTTCTCTTCCCCATCCCATTTTTAATTAAATTCCTCCCCCCTCCTCCCCTCTCTCATGTGTAAGCCTTAGGTTCTCTCTCTCTCTCTCTCTCTCTCTCACTCATAGTTACCTTAAACTTTCTTTTTAATTAAACATTTTTAAAGGATTTTTTTAGTTTAAAGTTTCTAGACATAGCTTTTCACACTTTGAGAGAGAGAGAGAGAGAGAGAGAGAGAGAGAGAGAGAGAGAGAGAGAGAACCTAACCCCTTTTCCAAACCTTCATTTTTCAATTAAAACCCCTTCCCCTCCCCTCTCTCTTTTTCCAAACCTTGCTTTTTTAATTAAAACCTCCGTCCTTCCACTCTTTCTCACGTGTAATCTCTTTTTTTCTCTTCCTCCTTCGCTTTTTAATTAAAAAGCCCTTTACCCTCCCCCCCTTCTCTCGTTGTAGGGCTTAGGCTTTCTCTCTTTCTATCTCAGTCTCTCTTTTTCCTCTCCTTTAATTAAATCAAACTTCTTCTTAAATCAAATGTTTCTCTCTTTGTTAGATTAATTTTAATTTTAATTTTTAATGAAATATTTTATTTTTTTAAAAGTTTCAAGTTTTGGACATAGTTTCCCACACACTTTGAGAGAGAGAGAGAGAGAGAGAGAGAGAGAAGAAAAATAATAGGAAGAAGAAGAAGGATAAAAAAAGAAGAAGAAAAAGAGAGAAAAAGATGGAGAGAGGGGGGAAAGAGGAAATAGATTAGTCTTTTTTAAATTAAACATTTTTATTCCCATCTTCCCTCCTCTCTCTCTCTCTCGTGTAGGGCTTAGGTTCTCTCTCTCTCTTCCCTCTCCTTTAATTAAATTAAACTTCTTTTTAAATCAAAAGTTTCTCTCTCTCTCTCTCTCTCTCGTAGTTAGATTAAACTCTTCTATTAAACATAATTTTTTAAATTTAATTTTTTGGACATGGTTTTTATACTCTTTGAGAGAGAGAGAGAGAGAGAAGAAGAAGAAGAAGAAGAAGAAGAAGGAAAAAAAGAAGAATGAGAAAATATATAGAGAGAGGGGAGGGGAAGAGGAAAGAGAATAGTTTTTTTTAAATTAAACACTTTTTATATAGTTTTAAACTTAGAGAAAGAGACAAAGAGGAAATATATAATTTGAAAGAGAAAGTAAATAGAGGGAGAGAAAGGGGAAGAGAGGAAAGAGAGAAATAGAGAAAGAAAAAAAATATATAGAGAAAAAAGCGAGTGAGAGAAAAAACCTGAAAGAGAAAGAGAGAGGAAAAGAAAAACACAGAGAGAGAGAGAGAGAGAGAAAGAGAGAGGAGAAGAAGAAGAAGAGAGATTATAAAGAGAGAGAGAGACTAATAGAGAGAGGAAAGATAAAATTTAAGAAAAAGAGAGAGAGAAAGAGAATAAAAATTTAAAAAGAGAATGAAGAGAGAAGAAAAATGAAAAAAAGAAGAAAAGAGGAGAGGGAGAGAGAAGGAAAAGAGAGGAGAGCAGTTGGGGGAGAAAAAAAGGAGAGAGAGAGAGAGAAGAAAAGCAGGGAGAAAAAATGGAGAGAGAGAATCAAGAGGAGAAAAAATAAACTAAAATAGAAGGCACAAAGAGAGAGGAAATTAGACAAAAGGAATTGAGAGATAGAGAGAGAAAATAGAAACAGAGAAAGAAAAGAGGAGAAATGAATTGCAGAGTGCGTGTGCATAGAACGCTAGTTATTATTATTATTTGTACATTATCTGATATCAAAATAAAGTTTTATTCTGAGTTTCTGGCCTAAGTAACTCATGGCTTAGTCCGGTTCCGCGTCAAAAGTCATCCTCCCGCAATCAACAAACAATTCGGAGTCTTGCTGTTGGCCTTTTGTGAAGATCGGCCATCGTGATCGAGCTGAGCCCCGTCTACGGCGAGCCAGGCCCTTTTCCGCCATACGAGTTTGCAGTTGGCTGAATGTTTGGAGGCATTTGCGACTGCACAACAGATTGATCATACACAGACTGAAGTTTCTTGCAAGGCTTCTGTATTCAACGCGTGGTTAGTTCATCAGGCCGCCTTCATAGTCGATTTCTCCTAAAACCTCTTTATTGGTGCACGGGAGAGGCATTATATGTTCAATGTCCTACCTTAGAACGCATACGTTTTCCCGGCATAAAGCATAAAATGTAGTTTGAGCTTCTCTGAAATTTTTGTTCTATTAGGACTTGCATCGAGAAGAAACAGTACATTTCTAGTTTTATAATAATAGATATATGGTGGTGTATTCTCTGGTCAAAAAGTAATGCACCAGAGTGAAGATAGTTATGAAATCAGAAAGATCATCAATGATCACCGCTTGTATGGCCTCTAGTTTAGAATTATCATTACTGTTTTTATAATTCTCTGAACTTTTCCACGTTTTGTCTCACAAATGCAGGCTATATTGTATCATGCTAGAGAAAAGAAGCCTTGTCATTGCAACATGGGACTAAAGATGATGTGTACTTGCTCGAGTGAGCAGTTCAAAGCAGAGCAGGACTCTTTCTATGCCATGGCAGCTGAAGAATATGCAGCTAGCGGTCTTTCTGCAAAGACTATAGAGGGTGAGACTAAACTTGATGAAGGCAACATTGAAGAAGCAGAATCCTCTCTTCGTGAGGCCCTATCCCTGAACAATGAGGTAACTGGGGATGAGCTCCTTTAATTTATTCTTTGTATAAACCAAGTGCCCTTGAATAAAACAGAACATATAGTCTCCATATTTTTTCCAATTTTGCAAAATAAACCCTCCAAGGTTTTTGTCCTACTATCACAAGTGGATGTAGTGTCATAGACCCTGTATACTCAAATCCCTGCGTCCATCCCATTGGACTTTTAGTTTCATTTATCATGTCATCTTCCTAGCTGATCACCCCCACGAACAATTTTGATTTGGTAAAATACAGTTTTATTGGTGCTAGATACCTGAATGCACCAGATTTAGCAGCGTATGAGATGCCATTCATGTAATCAAGTTTTGAAAAGACTCTCTTATAGCTTGTCAAAGTCATAATCTCATGGTGTTATAGTACCTATACTAGTTGATTGCTTCAAGAACAGGTTAAACAGTGAAACCTTATAGTAGCATGGATCTCAGGAAGCTCGAGCTCTTCTTGGCCGACTGGAATACCAGAGGGGCAATGTGGAGGCTGCTTTACAAGTCTTTGATGGAATTGATATCACCACTGTAAGATCTCGAATGAAATCTTCAATTGTAAGCAAAGGCTATCATCGTCGAGCCCGATCAAAAAATGAAAGTGTCCAACCGCTATCTTTACATGCAGCCAGCCTGCTTCTTGAAGCTATATTCTTAAAGGCTAAAGCACTGCAAAAGCTTGGCCGCTTAGCAGGTACTTGTAATCTGCATTGGATGCCATGGGGTGATGCATATGTGCATGGTTGAATGATCGAAATGGAACTTCCAAGTGAGTGAGTGTAATGCTACTAGGATCCATGAAGCTTTTGACAACAGTTGCTTATAATCCTGCATAGTGCATACACCATTTACATGCCAAGTATGACCCCCTGTGATACTGCATTAAAATGTTTGAGAGTGCTACTTGTGCGAAGGTCTTTGTATATACACTTAGATTCATGAAGTAAAGTGTTTACATTGAAATTCTTGAAGTCGACATCACTAGCAATAATTTTCAATAGTGCCCTGCCTTTATGGAACAAATTTCTTGCTTTTTGTAACGTTCCATTGTTAGCAGTGCAATTGTAAATCAGAATATGTCTTCATGAACTGCAAAGAAATCATATAGGAAACAGTGCAAGGAAAACTCAATGCCCAGTAATTGTCAGGAAACTCCATGATGAAGTGAAGTCATAGTTGTCTGTCGTTAGTTCTCATTTCTGTTTTAATGAAAAATTTCAGAATTTAAAGTATTTGCTTCGATTTGCAGACGCAGCTCAAGAATGCAAAAGTATACTTGATACACTAGAATTTGTCTTTCCCCAGGGCATCCCAGATGCTTTAGGTGAGAGCAAGCTACATGAGACCATCAGCAATGCTGTGGAGTTACTGCCAGAGCTTTGGAAACAAGCAGGTCTTTACCATGAGGCAATGTCTGCTTACAGACGTGCACTGTTACATCAATGGAATTTGAATCCAGAATGCTGTGCACGTATTCAGAAAGAGTTTGTCCTTTTACTGCTGTATGGAGGCATAGAAGCAGGTGCTCCTAGTTTAGGTGCCCAGGTTGAAGGTTCCTTTGTTCCCAAGAATAATCTAGAGGAGGCTATTCTGCTGCTAATGATTCTTTTAAGAAAGAGCTCATTAAGGAAAATTGCATGGGATCCAACTGTAATAGAGCATTTAACTTTTGCTTTGTCAATGTGTGGGCAGACTGCAACTTTAGCAAAGCAGTTTGAGGAAGTTTTACCTGGAATATACAGTAGACCTGATCGTTGGTATAATCTGGCACTCTGTTACAGTGGAGCAGGTGAAAGAAAGGTAGCATTGAATCTATTGGAAAAGTCATTGCATCAGTTAGAGAAGCCCGATGACATCTCTGCACTGTTACTAGCTGCCAAACTTTCTGCTGAAGAGGTAGATTCTGCTGGTGATGGGATCAAACTTGCAAAAAGAGCATTGGCAAATATGAGAGAAGAGTCTCATTTTGGCAAATGTGTTGTGTATCACATATTAGGAGTTGCCATGGGCAAGCAAGCAAGGATTGCTTCTTTAAACACTCAGAGGACTGGCTTACAGACAGAGGCTTTAAAGGCATTGCATGAGTCTGTAATGCTAGACGAAGACAATGCAGAGTCTTTCTTTGACCTTGGGATAGAGTATGCTGAGCAGCGAAACATGACTGCAGCATTGGAGTGTGCCAAAAAATTTCTTGACTTGACAGGTGGTTCTGTAGTGAAAGGTTGGAGATTCCTTGGACTGGTGCTTTCAGCTCAGCAAAGGTATGTTGAGGCGGAGAATGTGCTAAATGTTGCATTAGACGTGACTGGCAAGTGGGACCAAGGTGAATTATTGCGAACCAAAGCTAAGCTGCAGGTTGCACAGGGTCTATCTGCACGTGGTATTGAAACATACATGCGATTATTAGCACTGGTCCAGGCACAGCGAAAGAGTTTCGGAGCTGGCAGTTCACGTTCAAAGGTTTGATTCTTAATCCAGCTTGAGCTGCATTGCATGTCTCATAAATTCTGAGTTGTGGGAATGAAGAACATGCAGTTAAATCATAGTATCGTAATGTAATGTATAGAGTGTTTTACAATGTGCATTTCAGAAAGCTACAATGCCTGGTGCAAATGAGTATGAGATTGTAAGTCCAAACGGATTTCCTACTTGGAGTTGTCAGCCAGATTGGGTATTCAGATTGGGCATATCTTGTAATTATCAACATGGAAAGATGCATCTTAATGTCAGTCTGAGGAGGGAAACCTGTTTTACCTAGGATGGTTATTGTTGGAAGGTAAAAGAGAATGATGGAAACATATTTTTATAATTTTACTGCTGCCTTGGTATGATCTTCAAGTTGGAATCTATTTATTTGTTATTAGAGGAAAATTGAGTTTATGGTACTTCCTTTTGGGCTTTCCAATTGCAGCCTCTCCTTGGGAAGTGTGTTATTCTGTTTCTAGATGCTATCTTGGTTTATAGTTAGTCTTGGGAGAGGCACTGTGATCACTTGGGGCAGGTCTCGCTCTTATTCCAAGAGAATCAACTATTCTTGAATCGGTGGAATCATGAATCCTATATGATTTTAATTTCTCATTTAGGGTACATCATTTCTTCAAGGGTGATATTTATAGACCCCAAGAAGGTCAAGGCAATCATGGAGTGGCCCTGTCCTAAAGATGCACCAAAGTTGCACATGCTCTTGGGATGGATAGTGCTTTATCACAGGTCGTGATGCACTATATGTACGCGACATTGCCTCCTATAGGTACCATGAGGTAGGAGCTCTAGTGGACTATGTCATTGGAGGTGGACCAACTTCCAAGCTTTCAAGGAGTTGATTACCATCTATTCTTTGGGTCCTGTGCTGAGATTGCTTGTCTCAATGAACCTTTTGTGTTGATTTGTGATGCTGATGGTCATGGTGTAGGGGCAATGTTGCAACAACATGGCCATCTAGTGGCCTATGAAAGTTGGAAACTCAATGCAACTGAGTTGAATCATTCCACCTATAACAAATGTACGTGACATTGCCTCCTATAGATACCATGAGGTAGGAGCTCTAGTGGACTATGTCATTGGAGGTGGACCAACTTCCAAGCTTTCAAGGAGTTGATTACCATCTACTCTTTTGGTCCTGTGCTGAGATTGCTTGTCTGAATGAACCTTTTGTGTTGATTTGTGATGCTGACGGTCATGGTATAGGGGCAATGTTGCAACAACATGGCCATCTAGTGGCCTATGAAAGTTGGAAACTCAATGCAAGTGAGTTGAATCATTCCACCTATGACAAAGATCTATGGGCCATTATGCATGCCTCAAAGAAATGGAGACTTTATTTGATTAGCCATGATTTTCACATCAAGTTTGATCATCAAGCTTTATGCAACCTGTCACTTTGAAATTGGCCTTTGATAGCTCAAAGGGCAGTAAACCCTAGTTGGCAAATGCAAGATGACAACATAACCAGTAAATTCAACAATTTAATCCTCACAAAGGGGGCATCCTACTCTGCATAGAGACACCTGATTGGCCCCAAAGCTTGGTGCCCCTTTTGGTGTTTCTTGATTTGATGGAGAATTGCCCTTTATTGAGTATAGTGCAACCTGGCTATTGGTTGGTCTTGGCCCTATTGAATGAAAAATGCATTACATGCTGATTAGCCACAAACACGATCCTAGAGAGTGTTTGTGTCCCATAATCCAAACCCTAATTTGGGAGGGCCCATCCATCTATAAATAGACCTATTGCCCACCATTCAGTCTTAATCTTGTTTTTGTAGCTTGCAGGTGCATTCTTTGCTGTCCACACTCTGTTTGTGGAGCATATCTTAGTTTTGAGTTGCTATCAACATGATACAACTTCCTATCATTAGATGCTTCTATTCAATCCTTCTTCTACTTTGGTGACCGTTACCAGCTAGTTTACACTGCTAGATGTCTACTCCGGGCTATATTTTGTTGTTCTCTGTCACCTATTGCCTGCCTTTGACTATTAGCTGCTGTTGCCAATTGTCAAAATCAGTGCTTACTGTTGTGTTTTCAGTGTGTGCTGTCTGTACAGCCTGCCACGCCACTTGGACTCTTAGACAGCTGCTTTTTGGAGCTGCTGCAGTTGCCTTCATCCTGTAGACTAAATTCCACTGTTTCTTTGTTGCTCGTTTGTCCCATTGATCCAGCCACCTACTTCTGCGTTTGTTGCTGCCAAACACTCACAGAGACTGCCTGCTGCATTTCAGGATTTGTCATAGTATGGCACTCTCTTCCGCTCATACTCTTTGCCTTGGTCCTTGAGACATGGGAGTTCGGGGTTTAGTTTTCACCCTTGAAATAGTGTGTTTGCTGCATTGAACATTGTAGTTATTTATTCATTATTCATATTTCATTATCTTCTGTGTTAAACCCTGACCCTAATTGTGTTATGGGAGCACTAGATTGTGCTCGAGACACTAGACTAGATGCAAGATTTGTTACAAGAATTCTGATTTCAAGATAATCCCACGTAGGGGCACAAGGTACAATGATAACTTAATAAGATATGAAAAATCTCACAACCCAGGACCGTAGGTATAGACAATAGGACTCCATAGGATATGAAGGATTCCACATGGGATCGTAGATATGGATACAAGATATTGGAATTACAAGATCTCCTTGGATAGGGATGAACAAGATACAAGATAGTACTAGACAAGATCTCGTACTATGAGATTACAAGGTGACAAGACAACAGGAGTATAATGGAAGACAAGACAAGACTAGATATCATGACTAGATAAGAACTAGAATTGGAACTCGAAGTTACTTACTTGGTGGTCTTGACTCCTTAAGCTCCCAAGATTGGCATTGGCAAGACTGAGGAGCTCTATGGTGAGCCCCTCCTTTTATAGATGTTGGAGGGCGGCTAAAGGTCTTCTAGAGTGTTCCATGATGACATCATTGATGATGCAAGCAATGACATGGTATATCTTCTAGAAGGTTCTATGATGATATGGCAAGGGTAGGTTCGCATGGTTGGCTCGAGGATGTTCTATTAAGAGTGCATTTGCATGGGGTGTGGATTCATATGGCATGAGCAAGAGTTAATCCATACACTTGATCGTGCCATTTTTGTGATATCACCCCCTTCTCTAGCGCAAGTTCAACGAGGAGCGGCTTGGTGGTTTGGTCCAAGTTTCGTTGGATTCCTCTTGTGAAATCATTTAACTTTGAGAGGTGCTCTTTTGAGATATTATGCAGGTTCCCAAGTGTGATCATTGATGTCAGATCCTTTCCAGTGAACAAGATATTCCAATCGACCTTTGGAGATCCTCGAGTCTAAGACATGCTTGACCTCAAATTCTTCACGATCTTCAATTTGGACAGGTGGTGGGGTATTAGATCTCTCCCCCCTTAGTGGTGAGCTATGACATGGCTTGAGCAAGGAAACATGGAAGACTGGGTGGATCTTCATGGTGCAAGGGTGTTGGAGTTAATAAGTAATTGGATTGATCTAGGCTATAATAGTGAAGGGTCCAAATCTTTGGTGATCTAGCTTGGTGGAGGGCCTTGTTGTTTGGAGGTTATGCTTGAATAACCATGCGTTATGTTGTATGCTGGATGTTGGGGTCGATGCTGGTTCGTATAGTGCTTGTATTGATTTTGATCCTTTTGGATTTATTGCTTGACTTCTTGGTGTATATCTGCTAGGTGTTGAGCTTTATCTCAGGTGGTAAGGTTCTTTACTTGATTGGAGAGATGTACATCCATCCTTGGATGCCGGCCATAGTTTGCAAAGAAAGGAGTTTGCTTGGTAGATGCATGGATACTATTATTATAAGCAAATTCTGCAGGGCCAGAGTTCATCATTCTGATGGTAGTTAATGGTGCAACGGAGATATTGTTCCAAGACTTGATTTACCCGTTCTGTTTGACCATCAGTCTATGGATGATTGGTTGTGGATAACTTAACTTGGATTCCAAGGAGGTTACAAAGGCTCTTCTAAAAACTAGATATGAATAGGGGATCCTGATCGTTGATGATGTTGTTTGGGAGTCCATATAATCTAAAAATATATTTGAGGAAGAGTCTAATGGTAACTGCGCCTGTGATGGTCTTGGTGGTTGAAACTAGCCTTCCTCCTTGGATAGGGTGGTAAATCCCTAATTACAACTTAATTACAGCAACAAACAATAAATGCAAATTTGAAAATACAAATTTACCTACTGATCTTGGACAATGCACACCCGATTGGTCCCAAAATTGGTGCCTCTTTCAGTATTTCTTTAGCTTTATTGAAGAAAAAGTTGATTTACAATGAGATTCTCCCAATCCCTTTCAGTGTTTCAACTCCCCTTGCTGTCCAAATTGACTAGCAAGTCTTCAATCTATTTTGCCCCTTGATTCGGGCACTCGATTGGCCTTCACCCTATTTGATGGAGATGGAAAATACCCTAGATTCAAATATTTGCTGGTCCCTCCACTTGAATAGACTAAAAACAGCTTCAGCCCTATTCAATCCAAGTCTTGGAGCTTCCAATTTCTGGCATGATTCTCGAGTCTGCTGCTAAACCCTAATTTTTGCTGCATATTAGGGTTTACAGCACAAAAATCTGAAATTTCTCAACCTCCAAGGGTCCAAATGTTGAGATCTTCGGAGCAAGGCTGTGAAATGGTTGGGAGATGAGAGGGAAAGCTATAGAGAGAGAAAATTCAGAGTTTTGTCACGAAGAATGATTGAAAATCAGTTAAGTGCAGCTGCTGCCCTGCCACAACAGCATGTAGATGCAAAGAATTGAAGAAAATCAGTCATTTACTGTTGTTGCCATGCCTCAACAACCTATAGATGCTGTCTCTTGTTATTGATTGCTCTTCTTTTGCCCCTTGGCTACCTCAGAAGGTCCTCCAATGGCTGCAAATCAGACCAACAGCCTCCCCTCCTTCTCTCTTGCAGGCTGAATTTATAGAAATGCCTCTCTCCAGCCTCTAAAGACGTTTTCCAGTCTTGCATGGGCATTTTTCACAAGTGGCAGCCGTTCTAAATGGTTTTTCCAGCATTTTTCATAATTACATAATAATTTTCAGCCTTAGAATATTGAAAATTAATCCAATAATTATTTCGATGCCGTGAAAAATAATCTAACTGGCCAATAATTAAATTGGCTAGGCAACTTCCATTCCCGAGTGTCTCTGCGCCATCTTTGACCATCAGATTGGCGTTAGGTGCCATTACACACCACTTCTCTAGTGTTACCAACTGACACTTATGGCCAAATGGAGGACCTAGACTAACAACTGGCATCAAATACCACGAAGAACGTGTGTGGCATAACTTATAGCAACTTTTGCCTTTGACATCTTGTGATTTCTTCGGGTCCTGGGCTCGTAAATTTACTTTAACCCCAATTGCACCTCACATGTGCATCATTTACTTAATCATGTGATTAAAAATTAATCCACATGTTAAGTGAGGTTTCAAAAATACATGTCCTCATGACAGCCCTCCCCCTTGAAATCCTTGCAATCGTCCTCGATTGTACTGCCAAATGCATCAAAAGCAAAGTACTACACTGGAATTTTCCATAGGGCATCATAGTCAACATAACATTGCGCATTGTTGTGCAACCGTTGCGTATGCCCAACATATGCTGAAAATTACCAGCCAACATAACATAGGATAAAACTTGCAAAGAATCTCAAAAACATTGCCAGATTATCATGTGACATGTCCATTTCCCATGAGCTCAACTCATTTAGCAAAATCAAACCATAGCAAAGCATAACCAAGCATAAACCATGGCTAAAACATCAATGGCATCATAACATATGTTGTTGTCCATGGAACTAGATATAAACCATTGAAAACTGAGCATAATCTGATCATAAATTGATCACCTGTTGATCTGAGAACTGATCACAAACTGCTGCAAATGTGACCCCAAACTGGTCACAAAAACCTGCAATCTGTGCAAAAACTGATGCACAACTGATCCAAAAAGTGACCATAAACGACTCTCAATCTGATAAAAAACTAAGCTGAGTACCATTGAATATTAATGATCATACGCTGAAAAATAACATTCGATTATCAGCCCTTGATGATCATTAATTGATGCTACACCAAGCATAACCAATGCCATACCAAGCATAACTGATTACACCTCGAGCATAACAGATATAAATGTACAGTTTTAGAGCTGCAGTGAAAATCATACCAATCTGCATATCAATCATAGTGACTAGTACACTGAATAGTGATCTCTTGGCAAACATACTGTTCAGCTATAGTACCCTGAATGTATGCTGAACATTCGAGATCCACTACATACGAGAGATGTCCATAACTGGAGGAGTGGAAGTGCTACCTTCCCCTTGAGCATCAGGCAATACTCCGGACCCTTGCTCTGCTGAACTTGACAGAACTAAAGTCGGCTCTAACTGAAAGGCATCTAGGTAAAGCTGCAACAACTGAGGATGGTCTGCCAAGTCATCCTCTCCATCCATTTGGCATCCATTGGTGAATAGTTCTGAAACTTCACCAAGTACCTCTTGGAAACTTTACCTTTGATCTTTTTTTCCTTGTGTGTCAAAATCTGCTTAGGTACCAAAATCTCATCTAGCTCCTCAACCTCAAGTTGAATTTCAGCAGACATATCCTGTGGCACATCATCATGAAAAACCTCAACAAACTGACATGAAAGTCATTATGTATCTGCCAATGTGGAGGTAATTTCAGCTGATATGCCACATCCTTGATCTTCTCCAATACTTGGAAGGGCCCATAGTATCTCATACTCAACTTCGGATACAATCTTTCTCTTCCTTTTATCTTTTTCAGCCTTGCCTTTTCAAAATGCAGCAATACATAATCACCCTCTGCAAACTGCAAAGCACGTTTGTGTCGATCAGCTGCCCTCTTTTACTTTTCTTGCTATCTCTAAAGTGCATATTTTATCTTTGCATAAGCTACATCCAAGTTTTCTACATAATGATCAGCCTCAAAGATCTCATTCTTAGTTTGCAGAATAGGTGGTATCTTCTTGCTACCCTCAACCACCTCAAATGGAGCTTTGCCCGTAAAACTATGCACTATGTTGTTGTAAGCAAACTCAACCAAGGGCAAATACTACTCCCATTGTGTCTTTGGTCTGAAACATAGCACCTTAAAAGATCTAACACTGTGGAATTTGCTTGCTCAGACTGACCATTTGTCTGCGGATGGAAGGATGATGAGAATTTTAGCGTGGTATCCATATTCTCAAACAAGTCCTTCCAAAATAAACTGGTCATCTGGGGGTCTCGATCACTAATGATCGACTCTGGTATACCATGATACTTAAAGATATGCTGCAAAAACAATCGTGCCATATGATCAGCCTTTATTTTCTTCCTTACCGGAATGAAATGGGCTTGTTTGCTAAACTTGCAAATGATAGTCCATATCCCATCATTCCCTGTAGGTGTCGTAGGAAGCTAAAAAATAAAGTCCATTGCAATGCTTTGCCAAGGCCTATCTGGAATAGGCAAGGGCTGCAACAAACCTGGCATCTTTTGCCTATCATGCTTTTCCTTTTGGCATACGATGCTTTAACAAACTGTTCCACATCATACCTCAATAACTCTAGGCCTTAACTCTTATACAAAGTGTCCATGCCTTTGGACATTGCAAAGTTAATCATGAACATTAGCAAAGTTCGAATCAGCAACATATTGCTCTTTTATGGCATCCAACTTAGTGTGATAAACCATATTGACAGCCGACAATTGAGGTTTACGTGACAGTGCATCACTTTTCCCACTCTTGCTCTGCGATTTATTTCACTTTTCAGCCATATTTTTCAGATCTGCCTTGATTTTCAGCTTTATTTTCAGATTTACCCTTTTTCTCAGCCTTAGCCTCTTTGACATGTGACTTGGCATCATCATCATAGAATCCTGCATCCTCTCCACGCAGCAATGTGTTTGGCTGTAGTAGCAGTTTCTGTAAGCTGAGACATGCTGAAAACAGTGGACTTAATGCAAAAATCCTTGATTCCTTTGGCAAACCACAAATATACTTCTCCACCTACTCATTGAGGGGTACTGTGCAATAAGAAGTAACTGGCAACAATGCATCCCCAATGTCTACTTCAAAGGTACTTTTCAACCAATTTGAAGCAAACATTTACCTGAATTGGACCCAAGTGGTAGGTGACTTCCCTTGAATAAGGAGTGTAGAGCACCACTGCAACGCATTTCCCGTAAAAAATGTGGCTGCCTTGCGTATCTTAGATGCCTCTGTGAAGTTGCCTCCAGAATAGGCTACATCAAACTACTGAATAAAAACAAGTGCTTTTAGCCTATCTTGTGCTCCGCACTTCACACTTTTGCCACCTTCATCATAGTCCTTCGACGGACCTATGGGAGTCAAGTTATCATAAATGGGCTGCTGCAAAACGGGTGCATTGGTTGTATTTGCATGAAAACCAACACTATCTGAAGCACCTACATGACCGGCAACAAATCCTTGTGCTCCAATAGTCCCTGGGGGTGTTGATACATGTCCATATGGCCCGCTTTGTGCCCCAAGCATCATACTTATGCTGCCATACATGGGATTAGGCATTCCACTTGCATTACCCGGATACATTGGGTGTTGTGAGCCATGCATTGATTGTTGCATACCATAGGGATTTGTGCCATACATTCCCGTATGCAGTGCTTGTTCAACCATAGCATGAAAAATGGTTTCACCACCAAAGTATCCTTGGTGTCCCATGCTTGCATGTGCATAATTGCCTTGCTGCCCATGTTCCCATGTATTGGCACTACCAAGTTGGCCATGCATTTGCACTTGCTGCCCCACAGATACCAACTGTTTGAGCTCATTAGGCATTTTGGGCTCTTCTAAAGAAGGCTTAGGCATTTCCTTCTGTTCTTGTCGGTGTCTTGAAGCTGTAGAAGGTGTCTTCTTCTCTTTGCCTTCGCTGTCCTTCTTTGGGGCATTTAAGAATCGAGTAAACTGGGGATCCTTTGCCAATTCAGGCAAAAGATTTGCTGCTGTACGCATTCGATCTTTGAAGCTATTATCAAATTCTTCAGCCCCTTGCTGGTCATCAGCCTCTTAATGCATTGAAGTGCCAACATTTGGGTCATTTTCCACATTTTCAGCATGTTGTCCATGCTGAGAACCATACCCAACATCAGTCATTGCATTTCCCCCTTTACCATGTGATTTATTAAGGAGTGATGCATTCTCTCCACTTGATCCCGTATCACCATGTGAAGACATGCTTGCTATAATTCACTGTTGAGAACAATTTCAGCGATAATGCAATAGTCCCAAGTTGCAATCAAGTACCACGGGCCCACCAATTCAAAGGATTTGATGGTATCTTGGCAATGGAACCATGTAACTAGCCTTCCCTTGGATAGGGTGGTAAATCCTTGATTACAACTTAATTACAACAACAAACAATAAATGCAAATCTGAAAATACAAATTTACGTACTGATCTTGGATAGTGCACACCCGATTGGCCCTAAAATTGGCACCCCTTTTGGTATTTCTTTAGCTTTATTGAAGAAAAAGTTGATTTACAATGGGATTCTCCCAATCCCTTTCGGTGTTTCAACTTCCCTTGCTGTCCAAATTGACCAGCAAGTCTTCAATCTATTTTGCCCCTTGATTCGGGCACTCGATTGGCCTTCATCTGCTTTGATGGAGATGGAAAATGCCCAAATTCAATTATTTGTTGGTCCCTCCACTTGAATAGGCTAAAAACAGCTTCAGCCTTGTTCAATCCAAGTCTTAGAGCTTCCAAATTTTGGCACAATTCTCAAGGTTGCTGCTAAATCCTAATTTCTGTTGCATATTAGGGTTTACAGAAGAGAAATCTGAAATTTCTTAGCCTCCAAGGGTCCAAATGTTGAGATATTCGGAGCAAGGCTGTGAAATGGCTGGGAGATGAGAGGGAAAGCTGTAGAGAGAGAAAATTCAGAGTTTTGTCACGAAGAATGATTGAAAATCAGTCAAGTGCAGCTGTTGCCCTACCACAAGAACATGTAGATGCAAAGAATTGAAGAAAATCAGTCATTTGCTGCTGCTGCCATGCCTCAACAGCCTATAGATGTTGTCTCATGCTGCTGATTGGTCTTCTTTTGCCCCTGGTTGCCTCAGAAGGTCCTCCAATGGTTACAAATTAGACCAACAGTCTCCCCTCCCTCTCTCTTGCAGGCTAGATTTTTCAGTCTCGCATGGGTATTTTTCACAAGTGGCAGCCTTTTCAAATGGTTTTTTCAGCATTTTTTATAATTACATAATAATTTTCAGCCTCAAAATACTGAAAATTAATTTAATAATTATTTCGATGCCGTGAAAAATAATATGACTGGCCAATAATTAAATTGGTTAGGCAACTTTTATTCCCGAGTGTCTCTGCGCCATCTTTGACCATCAGATTGGCATTAGGTATTAAACGCCACTTCTCTAGTGTCACCGATTGACACTTATGGCCAAATAGATGACCTAGGCCAACAACTGGCACCAAATACCACCAAGTACATCTGCGGCATAACTTATAGTAACTTTTGCCTTTGACACCTCGTGATTTCTTCGGGTCCCAAGCTCGTAAATTTACTCTAACCCCAGTTGCACCTCACATGTGCATCATTTACTTAATCATTGATTGAAAATTAATCCACATGTTAAGTGAGGTTTTAAAAATACATATCCTCATGACAATGGTAGGGATGAAATGTATCATTTTTGTGAACCTATCTACCACAACAAAAATAGAGTCATATTTGTTTGATTTGGGAAGATTTGTTATGAAATCCATGGAGAGAGAAGACCAAGGTCACATTGGAATGGCCAAGTATTGCAAGGCCATGTGGTTTGTGACGAGGTACCTGTTAGAGATTGTCATCTTGTGGACATGCATTTTCCTTAGTTAGGTTGTGTATATATGTATTTTTCTAGCCGGCGGGTTGTCATTTGAGAGTGTTTTGGGTACGTAGAGTAGGTTTACCATCTGCCAATGCAACGTCAAAAGTGCCAAGTTAGTATCTAGATAGGCAGGGTGCAGTCAGAGTGCCACGTGGTAGTCCAATCGGATAGTGTAGTACAGTCGGTCAGTTTGCAGTACAATTGGCTGCATTTAATGTAGCCGACCTAACAGTTTTTTTTTTTGTATTTCAGCAGGCTATAAATAGTTTGACACTAGCACGCTCTCCTACACTTGCAGTTGTAGATTTCAAGGTAGAGATTGATCAGATTGTAGTAGACTTCGATGTGTCTAGCAGCAGGGAGGCATTGTTGAGGTTAAGATACGTAGACATATGGATTGCGCCTGTGTATATATCTGTATTCCTTTGTATTCAGCATACTTTATACAACAAATCTTCTTATTCTTCTGTCTCTCTCTCTCTCTCCTCTTTGTGTTCACCCTACTCTCTCAGTCTTGGTCTCCCACGCTTTTGCATTGCTGCACTCTAACAGTACCTTGGCCTTGTTGCAAGTATCACATGATTTTATATATTCCTTAACTTCTTCCCACATATGAGGCCACCAAAAATCTCTTGAAATAAGCTCTCAGATCTTGCTAACTCTAACAGTACCTTGGCCCTGTTGCAAGTATCACATGATTTTATATATTCCTTAACTTCTTCCCACATATGAGGCCACCAAAAATCTCTTGAAATAAGCTCTCAGATCTTGCTAACTCTGAAGTATCTTGTTGCTGGGGTGTCATGGCTTTGTTGGAGTACTTGGAGTCTCGGGTTTCCTAGAGGGATGTAAAGTAGATTCTTATAGTATAACAATCCATTAGTTTCCTGAAACTCACATTTTTCCTCTTGATTTTTTCTTTTGATATTGTTGGCCAAATCATCATGCGGCATGGCTTCATGGATTAACTGGATCAAGGTAGGGTCGCCTTGGTGACAATTGGAGATGGCTGCTAGTTGGAGGTGCTCTGACTTGAGTAGTATTGCTCGTTATTGATCAAAAGCTTCTCCTCCCTTCTTAGGTGCTAGGTAGGATCTTCTTGATAAAGCATTTGATTGGCATTGCTGGTGTCCTGGGCAATAGGTGATGACAAAGTCAAACCTAGATAAGAAGTTACTCCAGCGGGATTGTCTTCGATTGAGAATGCGGGCTGCCATAAAGTATTCTAGGTTTTTGTAATCTGTATAGACGATAACTTTATGGGCTGCACCCTCTCGATGATGGCACCAAGTATCAAAAGCATCTACAATGGCAAGGAGTTCTTTGTCATGGATCTCATAATTTATCTTTGGAGGGGAGAACGTCCTTGAGTGGAATGCCATTGGATCCGCATGACCATCATCTCCATGCTAGGACAACATGGCTCCCAAGGCATAGTTTGATGCATTGGTCTCCAAGAAAAATGGCTTGGTAGAATCTGGGTGGACTAGGATTGGGGCGATGGTGAAAGCAGTCTTCAAGGTTTGGAAGGCCTTCTTAGCTTTTGGGATCCATGAGAACTTTAAGTTTCCTGTGAGTCTGGTGAGTGGTGTGACTATCTTTGAGTAATCCTTGATAAATATCCTGTAGAAGTTGACAAAGCCAAGGAAACATTGGATATCACAGATACGTGTGGGTGTTTGCTAGTCAAGAATAGTTTTGAATTTCTTGGGGTCCATGAAGATTCCTCTTTGTGAGACATTGTATCCCGAGAATTCCAAATTTGTCTAATGGAAAAACCACTCCTCAAGTTTTGCATATAGTGCTTTTTCTCTGAGCTTTTCCAAAACTAATTTTACATGGTGCTCATGCACCTTTAGATCTTTTGAGAATATCAAGATGTCATCAAAGTATATAACTACAAAATCATCTAGATGCTCTCCGAAGATATCATTCATCATATGTTGAAACATTGTAGGAGCATCGGTGAGATCGAATGGCATAACAATCTACTCGAAGTGACCATACCTTGTGCGGAAGGCTGCCTTCCATTTATCTTCTTCTTTGATGCGTACAAGATTGTAAGCTCCTCGTAGATCAATCTTTGTGAAGATCTTGGCTTTTCCAAGGCGTTCCAAGAGCTTTGGTATCAACGGCAAAGGGTATCGATTCTTGATTGTTATCTTGTTGAGTCCTCGATAATCGACACACATTTGAAGTGACTTGTCTTTCTTCTTCACAAACAGAATTGGGGCTCTAGCAGGAGCCTTTGAATGCCTAATGAACCCCTTGGCTAAGTTCTCATCAATGTTCTGGCATAGTTCAGCTAGTTCATCAAGGGATAGCATGTAGATGGGTCCAAAAGCTGATTGAGGCTCCTCATGGAGTTCTATAGCATAATCATATGGTTTGTGTTTAGGTAAGAGTTCTGCAATTTTTTTTTCAAAGACATCTTGGAATTCTTAATACTGGCTTGGTAGCTTAATTGACTCATCCTTACTAGATTCTTGAGTTGGTAAATGATATATCATATAGGTTGGTTCTTGCCTTTGTTGTGTGCATAAAGGCTTTGGCTTCTAGATATATCGACTTTCCTTGATTTTCACAACGTATAGTCTTTTGCTTAACCCAATTAATTTCTAGGTTGTGTTTCTTTAGCCAAGGCATCCCAAGGATCACTGGATTTGTGGGACTGGATATGACATTAAAGCATATACGAGATTTGTGATCACCAAGAGTTACCATGAGTGGTCGGGTTTCCTTGGTAATATTTCCAGATACGAGAGGTCTTCCATCCACGGGTGTAGGATTGGTCTTTTGGAGTACTGGAATTTGGTATCTATTCACAAAGCTATCATCAATGAAAGATGCGGAGGTCCCAGAGTCGACCAGGGCTTTGAGGGAAAGGGTCTTTCTCCGCAAGATTATCTACACTGTGACAAGGAAAGTTTCCATGGGTGTGGATGGGATCAAGAGATCCTTTCTTATATTAAGGTCCAGTTGTATGTTCTCATTTACAACCAGACATCCTCGTTTTCCTGCTCAAGGATGGTTGCAACAACTATTGGGGTTCTTGCCCTCTTATTTGGACAATTCAGGGCGACGTATCTAGGGTTTCCACAATATAGGTATAGATGATTCTCTCTTCGTCTTTGCTTTTCTTGTGGGGTCAAGGGCTGGAATTTGGTATTATCTATTTGAATTGGTTCGGGTTTGGTTTCTTCTTTGATTGGGTCTCTGATTGGGGTTGGGTTTCATTGGCGAGGCCTTAATTTTTCTTACTTTTCTTGCTTCCTCTCGAACAATCTATTATCACATTGGATGGCTTACATGATATAATCGTTGAGTGTTTTTGCCTCAGGCATAGTGAGCATGAGGTCCTTGATGTCATCTCAAAGATCCCATGTAAATTGGCTGATAAAACACTCCTCATGCCAAGTAAGCTCACATATTAATTACCTAAATTCAGATATATAAGGAGAGATAGGGCGGTTACCTTGTCGTATCTTTTGAACTCTTGTTTTTGCTACTCAACCAGTGTCCATATCTCCAAATGTGGAAGTAAGCTTGCAAAGAAATGCCTTGTAGTTATGAAGTACTGGTATATTCTTTTCTAAGATTGGGGCGAACCATAATAAAGTTTGACCACAAAGCAAAGTCCCAATGAATCTCACCTTGAAAGCATAATCTAGGTACCTATCTGATTGCATGCGGATATAGAGCTTTACTTGTTTCAAGAATCCCTTGAACTTCAAACGATCACCATTGAACTTCTCTTGCCATGTTGATCTTGGGTTCTCTTATTGGGGTTGATAAACACGTGGAATCATTTGATCACTTCCTTTGTTGTTTTGCAAGTCTCGGATCTAGTCTTGCATCTCTTGAAGCGCAGGGCCTAGATGCATAGGGTGTTCTATTTGAAGTTACACTTGTTGTTGATTCAATTCTTGAATTTGTTGTTAGAGGTTTTGAAGGGAGGTCATGACTCTTTCAAGGGTCGCCTCTATGGTGCTCAGTAGGGCTAGAAAGTAGTTTTGCCAAACTGTTACGGGAGCACTAGATTGCGCTCAAGAGACTAGACTAGATGCAAGATTTGTTACAAGAATTTTGATTTCAAGATAATTCTACGTAGGGGCACAAGATACAATGATAGCTTAACAAGATACGGAAAATCCTATCGCCTAAGACTGTAGGTATAGACAACAGGACTCGATAGAATATGAAGGATCCCATAACTCGGGACCGTAGATATGGATACAAGATATCAGAATTACAAGATCTCCCTTGATGGGGATGAACAAGATATAAGACAATACTAGACAAGATCTCGTACTGTGAGATTACAAGGTGACAAGACAATAGGAGTATAATGGAAGACAAGACAAGACTAGATACCATGACTAGATAAGAACTAGAATTGGAACTCGAAGTTACTTACTTGGAGGTCTCGATTCCTTGAGTTTCCAAGACTGACATTGGCAAGACCGAGGAGCTCTATGGCGAGCCCCTCCTTTTATATGTTAAAGATCTTCTAAAATGTTCCATGATGGCATCATTGATGATGCATGCGATGACATGACATCTTCTAGAAGGTTCTATGATGACACAGCAAGGGTAGGTTCACATGGTTGGCTCAAGGATGTCCTATTAAGGGTGTGTTTGCATGGGGTGTGGATTCATATGACATTAGTAAAAATTAATCCGTACACTTGATTGTGGCATGTTCGTGACAAATCACATTGTTTTATCATTTTGTGTGTTTGTTGTACGAATGCGTATGCATTCTATAGATGAGCATTTCTTTACATAGTATTAGAGCTAGATGCTCATTGAAGAAACCTAGGTCCTTGATTGGAAAGTTTTGTCTGTAGAAACAGAAACTACAAAAAGAAGAAGACATTCATGGCTTAGAGAGCCATGAAGATTGAAGAGCTCAACAGAAGAATAGCCTTTTGACAACAGCTACTCAATGGACGTATAATTGATTCTTTTTTGTTAGATGCTACATATAAATCTGCTGATGTAGGGCTGTAGAGGCCTCCATTAGTGATGGATCCCCAATGTTGGAGAAAGAGATCTTGAGTATGTCCCTTACTTTCATATTATTCCTACTACTTCAGTGCAAGGTATACAAATTTCGTTCCTTCTTTCTCTTTTACTTATCCTCCTTTGTTGCATTTTGGTAAAGATTAGGATGAAGCTAGAGTGCTATATGTTGATCATGGTAAAAGCCCTTTTGAAGCTTCATTTTTCTATGTTAATACACACAGAGGTGACTATAGAAAAAAGATTAGTAACTCTTATTTCCCTTTTGCTTCTTTGAATTATGCTTCTCAAAGTCAAAATGAGTTTGGTTTTTTATATTCTATTCATTTCAATTTCTATCATTACATCAACATTATCAATTTAATGCATTTGTATCTACATCATTTACACCTCAATTTCAAAACCCATCTATTCCATCTACTTCTTTTGTTGCATCGTGATTACCATTTACACCATTTACTTTCCCCTTTTAGACTCCACTTATACAACTGCACACCACACTAGGGGGATCTTCAAACATAGGCACATCTTGTCCCTTTAGGTTCTTTTCTTTTGCATAACCAAGAGGTGGAGGTACATGAGTGTTGGGGGTTTATCTCCCCAATCCAACCGTCCATGGGGGCCTATATGTAGGGATATCCCATCCACTTGTCCCAAGCCCCATCCTATTCTCCCATCTCCCAAGTGACCACATAGTTTGTTAACATGCCATTACCCATCCTACATTTTTGTGGTATCTCGACTATCTTTTACTACTTAGTCTAATTTGATATGGCATGTCTTGGATTTCCAAGGATCGTGGAGATTTGTCCAAGGACAAGAACTTGAGCATAACCCTCGTTGGTTCTCATATGAGGTTGTTGGTTGATGCAAGGTTTCATGCTGGAATTTCACTCCGAACTTCAACAATTTGACCTTGCCTTTGAGCATTGGACACATCTCATTGACCCACTATGCGGCTTGTGATCGTATCCGCTGTATCAACCTTGGCCATGAGCTCCAAGAGTTCAAAATCATTAAGAGGGATGATTTCTCTATTAAGCTGGTAGAGTATCGACAATTACTCGTTGAATTTGCCACAACTAGGGTACCCAAGTCACCAGATGATTGAGTTACTTTGTTCACGAATAAGTTATCCCAAAAATACTTCTATTTTATCGTGCAAATCATTTGCCTAACCGACTATACCCACCTTCTATGAATTTGAGTGTCAACTGTGGCTTGACGCTCGACTATTGAGCAGTTTTATAACACTCCCATTTTCCTCTTTAGAGGGGGGCCTTGACTTCCCAGAAAGTGAAGCATGGTAGTGGCAAGAGCAACACCAAGATAGATAGAGGTGGGTAAAGAGGCACAAAATAGCACCCCTCCAAGATTGAAACTGGTTAAGGAAAATATTCCTAAAGAAAATAGGTATTCTCAGCATTGTCAAAAATCCAGTCACTTTGATGATGAATGTCACTCAAAAGACCAAGAGTATTGTGCTCAAGACTCGTCCCTCCAGCACGTTAGGTGAGGGTCCTTTTGTCCCACCTCCACAGCCAAACGGAGGTGATTCTCAACCCCAACAGGGTTGCTCTCTTGTTCATATGGTGGTTGGATCATCTGCTCCCTCTTTACTTGAGGAGTCATCAAAAATGTCCACCCACCCTATTGTTTTGGACTTTAGCCCTCTGGCACTTCTTGTCTTCCTTGATGATAGACTTGATGGGTCCCCTTCTCTTTTCGAGTTGCCCTCTACATTGAGTGTGTAGTCAAAAGTAGTTGAGGCGACTTTCTCTGGAGATTCTTTGATCCAGCAGATTATGGGGCCTTCTTTCGGTTTCAAATGTTGACGACATTAATCATAGACGTATACACCACCCACTGCATATATGTTGATTCTTGTAGGCCATGCTCTAGTCTAGCTTCACTACTTAGTTGCACATTTTTACTTTTACTTTCCTACCTCTTTAGCATGCCTACTTTTTGTAGTGGGACCATCTTCAAAACCAATCCTTTGTACTCACAAGCACTTTTCATTGTAGTTGAGGTATGCATGTTTTTGGTTTTATGTGGTATTTTTGCTTCTAACTTGTCTTTTGTAGGTTGGTACTAACTCTAATAGGACCTACTGGCTGATTGGAGTGAAGACTTGGATCGTTCAAACACTTCTTGGTTGCCCTTCCTAGATGGGGATTTATACTTTGGATCAACAAGGAGTCTTTTTCTTGGGAGGCCAAGTTCTTACCTTACTTGAGATGCCCTTGGAGGCCATTCATTTCATGGGTTTTCAATTGGGTATGTAGTTCACTCTTCTTCCTTGAGTGCTTCCTCTTTCTCCCATCGACATTGACATCTTTGGGAGAGATAGATACTCACTTCTCCTTTCACCGTCCGATCGTCAGAGGAGTGGTCTTCTACTCTTGTTGTCTACATGTCTTCGATTACTTTAGAGACATTGTCATTATTGTACTTTGTATCATTATCCATATCATGAGGATGATTATGATTATAAAAGGATGCTTGGGCAAGTGAATAATTCCCCTGTGAGGGCATTGTCCAAGTGGCACCATTGCATAGCATTTTGCATGAGCATGATAATTTGTATTGTCTTTTGCATAACCCTATGCATTGGCATTTTGTTCTTGTAAACATGCATATGTGCATATTTATCCTCTTTTGGTCAAAGAGTGGTTGACTCTAGATCACCATATTTGCGGTAGCTCACATAGCAATCTTCCTTTGTTTCCACTGATCTTTTTTGCTTCACTGCATATCCTCCATAGATTTCATCACTGATATCCAATAATGATCGGGATAGCTTGTCAGTTTTGTGATGTGTTGGGTTCGACCATCCCTTTATTCTCCTTAAGGGGCACATATTCCTCAATAGGATGAACACTGATTGAAAACCTACACTTAATGTTAAATCAAATCAAAGGTTTTAAAAAAAGAAGGCAAAGTCCACTCATTATGGTCCCATCTACCTTTGCATTACATGTTGAAAGGGAAAAAAAAGGGCTTGGGTTATCACAATCCCTTTCTGGTTCTAGTTTTGTGTTTGAGAGGGGGTATTGAGCTAAAAATGCATTATATATTGATTAGCCACATTAAACAACCTCAAAACAAGCTTAACTAATCAATTTATTGAAATTTTCATTAAAAAGAAATGCAATCCTAGAGACTGTTTGTGTCCCATAAGCCCAAACTTAATTTGGGAAGACCCATCCATAAATAGACACGTTGCTCACTACTCAGTATTACTAATCTCATTTTTGCAGCTTGCAGGCCCCTTCTCTCTACTGACACCCTGTTCACAGAGAATATCTTAGTTGGAGCTACTGCCCACTGCTTTCTATCATTAGGCACTCGAATTTAGCCCTTTATCTACTTTGGCAATTGTTATCAGCCAACCTACATTGCCAAACTTCTACTCCAGGCTGTGTTTTGCTGTTCTCCATCAACGTGCTGTTTGGTTTTGACCATCAGCTGCTGTCGCCAGCTGTCAACGTTAGCATTCACTTTGCATTTTCAGGTTGCGCTATCCATACATTTGCCATGCCACCTAGACAGCTGTGTTTTGGAGCTGCTGCTGTCACCTTCATCCTATAGGCCAAATTTCACTATCTAGTTGCCCATTCATCATTGATCCAACCACCTATTGCTGTGTTTGCTTTGTTGCCAAACACTCATGGAGGTTGCTTGCTGCATTTTGGGATCCGTCAGAGTACAACACACTCTACCTAAGACTTTTGCTTGTACTCTTTGCCCTAGTCCTTGAGACATGGGAGTTTGGGGGCCAGTTCTCACCTTGCATAGTGTGTTTGCTACATTGAGCATTGTATTTATTCATTCATTATTCAGTTTTCATTATCATGTGTGTTCATTGTCTCTGTGTTAACCCTAACCCTAACTATGTTTCTTTATCAATATGTGTGCTTGCTGTATGATTGTGTTTGTATTCCATAGACGAGCATTTCTTTACAGGCCTTGACCCCTAAGCTTGAGATTTGTGGATCCTTTAGTCCCAATTTGCTCTCGGACACTTATAATTGACAAAACAATAGGTCAGCTTGCAAACCCTAAAAACTGAGTCATAAAGCAGCAGCAAATTGGTCCACAAAAGGGGCAAATGCTCCAATTTTTGTTTAGTGTCTTATTTGATGTCTCCTCCTTGGATCAGCCTTGCAGGCTCCAGTGCGTATCCAATACCTTCTCCTTGGCTTAGCCTTACAATCCTCTCACAATCCAAGGCATTTCATGCAACAAAATTGTCTAAATTTCGTTTTCTTCATGACAAGGGTGTTCATCAAAAGTGCTATAGTGCCGAGATCTTGAGGAATGCAAATTGGAAGAGTGAAAGAAGAAAACCAGCAATAGATAAGGCTGATTTTAGTGTTCCAAAGCTGCTATGTTGATTCTCAAAGCATAACGAAGAAGATAAATAGCCATCTTGACCCATGCACAAGCTTTAGCTTCAATCTCCATGGTTGAGTCTCCCTAAAACAATAGCAAAATTGATCCAACATGAAATAGGCCTTTAGAAGCCCAGAGGGAAATAGACCACATTTTATCAAAATTGATTTAGCTTAACAGTAAATTCAGCAAGAAAAATTTCCACAAATGACATGCTATCATGTGTGTACAAGTACAATGAATGAAAGCCATGGAAAACCTTATCTATACAAGTATTTCAACAATATGCATATGGGATGCCAATTGCCTCTTTTCACAAGGTCTTGAACCAACATGGTAACATCATATAATGTCCTTTGCAAGAGCCAACATGTTAGTAGGGTATTAAGCCAATAAGTGTCAATGTGTGGTGTAGGAGCACTCTAGCTCCAATTGTGTGTTGAGTTTTCTTGTTGAATTTACTATTAAGTTGAATTAAGTGTTTGCTAAAATGTGATTTAGTACCATTTGGACTTCCAAAGACTGGTTTCACAAGCCCAAAATTGGAACCAAGAAGGGATTGGAAGAAAAAGCTTAAGCCTAGTTTTACCCCTAGGCGTCCCATCCTGAAGCAACCATGGCATCGGACATAGTGTGCACATTGGTCGCTCAGTGGCCTACTAAGACTATAGAGGCGATGGTTATCTTACTAAGGGAGTCTAAGTAGTCACCCTAGAGAGGACAGGGTATCATACAAAGATTGCTCATTGGTTTCCCTGTGGCCTACCAAGTCCTACAAAGGCGGATGGAATTACATTCAACTTTTTTTTTGGGACAGAATAGAGATGGTTTGTGGCTTTCAAGTACTTTGTTCCATGGGGAGAATGAAAAGAGATGGGTACATCCAACAGATGACGAAACAAACAAGCTAACCCAACCAAGGGTGTCGATGATGAGAGAAAGGGTGATGAAGTATGGTGAGGTGATGGTAAGGTGGTGAAGTATCATGGGTGGAAACACCTTAGGGTCCACCCAAGGGTGCTATGCATTATGAGATGCATAGAGTAGTGTGCTACGGGATGAGAATATGCATGCAACATGTGCCAATTGGATAGTATCTTTCATGGAAAAATTGTTCATTTGCTCAAGTGCCCTTTACAAAGATAATGAAATGATGCAATGCAAAGGAGAAGGCATAATAGGGGGGGGAAGATCGATATTGAAGACAAGTGCCTAAACTTGTAGAATACCACGAAAGGGGAGGAAACTCCTCTCAACCTTCGATGTCGATGCGGAAGAAGAAAGAGGTCGATGTTGGTCTTCATGTGGTGCCGAGAACCATGATGATGAAGATGAGGAGGAAGCACCCCATTGGAAGAGCACGGTCGAAGTCATTACCATGATAGCATCAAGAGAGATGTTGCATAATTTTCCTCCTTGAGAGGGGAAGCCTCCATGCTAGTAGAAGAGTGTATCTCGTAGGAAGATGAAAACACAAAGGGCATAGCACACATCCCATGTTTTCAGCCTAGGAAGGACCAGTGCAAATTTGCATGTTAGTTCTACATTGAAATACACAACCTTGCAAGAGAGTTCAGAATTTGCAAAACAGAGGCTAGTATTGAGAAGCAAAGCAAAACAATGCAATGAGTATATATATGAGTCGATGCAACGGAAGATTGAAGGAGAAAAGACTAACCACTATTGTGTACATTCATCAATTGGTCGTTGCTAATGAAACGCTTGATGAGGTAGAGAAGTGGCCCTAGATGGAGGTGTAGAGGATGGCCTAGAAATGGATGCAAAGAGCAATGGGTGATGAACTAGCAGATCAATCTGCTAATCCTTCAAGAGTACTGAAAGATATAGACCATTGACTCTTGAGGTTGTCCGTGTACCGCATGTCTAGCGGCCACCAGGTTTGAAGGAGTAGATGGGGTAGCAGGAAGAGGTGCAGCCCCACTGTATTGTCCAATAGGAGTGGAGGTAGTCATAGTAGTTTGCTAAGGTTTCTTAGGAGGAAGACCTTGGGCCTTGGTATAACACTTCTCGTCCATATGGCCCGATCTCTATGAGTGTGTGCAAAACCTATTTTTCTTAGGGAGTAGTTGGTAGATGGGTTTTGTTTCTTTGGTTAGGCAAGTAACTGTCTACATTCGGCCAACTTGATTTTTAGATCATCCTCTTTTTTAATGGAAAATTTTGAAGCTCAAAATTGAGATTTATACGTTGAATATGATATTGTGCCGCATAGCAGTTAATGAGATGACTCCAACTCTTAGATGCGAGGTAGAAATGTTGTAATTGAGAATGGAACTCTAGAAGCAACCCTTGGATAAGCTCAACATTAGCTGTGGCATTGCAGACTCTCCATTGATAGATGTGATTAGGGTAAGCTGATTGAGGGTCTTCCATCGGCTCTAGACCAACAATGAGGTTCCAAATGCCTTGAGATTTAAGTATTTGTTGCATAAAGTTCGACTAGGTAGTGAAATTTGACCTGTTGAAATGAGTTGTACCTGTAAAGGCATTCTTGGCCATTGTAAGAAGAGTAGTAGTGCTAGAAGATGGATAAGGTGGGGGAGTGGAGTACACTTGGGAATGAATCCTTGAGTGCTCACTATGCATGCAGTAAGTGTGCACAATGGATTCAAAGGTGGGAATGGATTGACTAGGCATGGACATGGTGATTGCATGAGTAGCCCGTGGAGAAGAAATAGGGATATGTGGAGTAGAAGATGGAAATCCCTATGTAGGAGTGATCCATGGAGTGTGATAGCACACCATAAGCAAATGATGGAAATCCTTGCATCTAAGAGGCTGATAGATGGGAAGGTGAGTGGCCTAGGTAAGTGAGGGGGATATCCATCATTGCCATCCTAGAGTAAATAGATGTGCTCACTTGCAGGTGTGGGTAAGGCACAATATTAAAGGGTGACATTCTCCCTAGCGATGTACCAGGGGGTAAAGTGACATTCACTGAAGAGTAGGTGACATGGGGTGTAAAGAAAGAGAAGGACCTAGGATCAGAGATGGAAGACCCAACTTCTAGTGTGTTGGATACAAAAGTGGAGTGCAATCCTAGAAAGAGATTTGGGAGATGTGGTAGGATAGGAGGAATTTGAAAAGAGTGGTTTACATGCTCAAATGAAACAAAAGATGTAGATATAGTTGATCAAGAATCTTTGCTTTAAGAGCCTCCTGTATTAAAGTTTACATATTGCAAACCATCCGGATCTTGCATACTATAAGGAGAAATAGGAGATTGTTTTGATTCATACGACTCAAAGGGGTTATATGGCCTTGCTGAGACGAAGAAGATGGGTCGCTAGTTGTCCCAAATGTTGTATGTCCTCCAAGATCAGAGAGGTGATCAGTCTCACCAACTGGTTCGGATGTAGCAGCAAAGCTGGTAGGAGGGGTGTAAGCTTGACTATATGTGATGCACAAGTACTCTTCAAACTCCTCTGCCATGCAACTAAATTTGGAATAGGAGAAGAAAAAGAAGGTGAAGATGAAGGTGGGGTGTTGTCTTCCTCATGGAGTTCATAATGCCTCCTTAGGGCCTCCAAGGATGGAGAAGCCTGATAAGACATCGTGGGATCCCAAGAACAAGGTATTTGAGACATCATGAATTAATTATGTGTTGTTCGTGTATCTCGCACAAAACCAAGGCTCCACATAGTCTGAAACTAGCCTTTCTTCCATGGAGGGGTGGTAATTCACTGATCAAGCACTTGATTACAGCAATCAGTAAATAAATATACATTGAAATGCACACTTTACCTTCAAGATTTTGGACACCTTGTTGGCCCCAAGACTGGTGCCTCTTTCGGTATTTCTTTATCCTCAATTGCTAATGGATTGATTACAAGCCGAGATTCCACTATCTCCTTGGTTGATCCAAAAGCCCTTTGCTGTTTTAATAAACAGCATACAAATTGGGCAAATTGCCCCTTGGTTTTCACCTAGAACTTGCTCTAATTGGACCCCAACTGACCAAAGGCTACCCCAAATTCACAAGGGATGGACTCGCATCTGAAATCCTTGGCAATGCCACAAATTGTAGGTGCTAACTTGAGTGGATGATGCCTTCTATTGATGGCATGGGTCCAGAGGTGGTTGTTGCTAAACCCTAAATTTTACAGAAATTTAGGGTTAATAGCAGATTTCCTTTGCTATCTGCCAAATTTGGCTGAGGTCTACCCAACTGGCTGAGATAAGCTGAGATCTTTTGAGAATGGGCCAGAGAAGATGAGAGAATGCTAGAGAGAGAAAATTCAAAGATTCTTCATGGAGTAACCCTCCAGAATGGTTGTAGCTTGTCAAATTTGATCTAGGAGTTGTCATCCACTGCTAGGGAAGCCAAAAACTGTTGTCACTAACCCTACATGGCATTCCTCCTGCTATCACTTACCTGCTAAGGCCCCCAAATGGCTGCCGCCAGCAGCAATTTGCTGTTCCCTGATCGGAAAAATGGACCCGGCCCAAAAAACGTTTTTCTTAGTTTGCACGGGTATTTGTGTTAAGTGATAGCCTTCTAGACCCAATTTTCAGCATTATCCAAGCATTTTTTCACTATTTTGGGGCTGTTTTAAAGAGCTACTCATTGGGTAATAAAGTTTTAGCTTAACAGGCCCATGTGGATTTTGGAGGAGATTGCATATGTGAAGGTTGCCCTTGGCCAGGAGCACACATCAAGGCTGAAATATAGGTATACTATAGGGCATACATTGCATGAATGAAGTTAAGCTTTGTGCTATACTTAAGATTTGAAAGGGGATGCTTTTGGTTGGATATATGAAGATTCACTGTTGTAATACACTGTTGTATACATAGGGAAATAGGGTAGCATTGTGTTATTCATGTTCTCTTACAGTTACATGCTCATGAATGCCTTGTTTAGAGAAGATCAAGTGGACTGTTTTGAAGTCTTCTTGTATGTATACTGTCTTGACGATAAAATCAAGGATTTGGAAAGATTTGGTGGGTTGATCTTGTTGTTATGTAGGGATTTTTGTATGTATATGGGCTATTATAGAACTGGACTGTTCTAAGGACTGTTTTTGAAGCATGAAAGGATTGTATGTTGTCTTCTCATAACCATAATGATATATATGGAATTTGATTGATATTGACCATGTCCATGATGAAATGTGAATCCCATAATTGATGTATATTTTGGTTATGATTCATATTTATGAATCTTGAAGGCTTCTATGAAATACAAAAGAATTTTGGGCTCTACTTCTTGAACCCTTGTCTCATAACTATCATTTCTTCCCTTGTTTGTTACAAGTCTGAAACTTGTTTCTCCCTGCTCTGAGCTCTATTTCCTTGAGTCCCTATGACTTTTGGCCATATACGGGTGAATTCCCCTGACATCTTTGGTGAACCCGACGTGAAAGGCCAAAGGAAGAGTTCTACAAGATGGTGGATAATATAGTGCAATCAAATGACACAAGGCAATTGCTTTAGACCTTCAATAAGTATTTGCAACAACAATAGTAGCGGCAATAATAGTAGTAGGTACAACAGCAATGATAACAATAACAACAACAATAGCAGCAACAATAGGTTGTTTCTAAGCTCGAATCAATTGTGACAAAAACATTGCGAGTTGTAGAAATAAAGTGAAATAGTTTGATGGTAGGAATGTATCAAAGTATTTGAAGGTCTATGTAGAAAAATTGCATTTCTTTGGGATGTTTGCAAATCAAATGGGTCACTATTTTGTGCGAGTTGTAGCTCAGAAACTCAAGCCACATGGGATGATTTTAAGAAAGCACTAAAAGAAGAATACCTTATAGAAGATGCAAGGCTAGTCACAAGAAAACCTTCTTGGAGTGGGTTGCGAAGTCCAACAAAGGGGTGGCTATAGCATAGTTGCCTTGTGGATTTGAGCAGAGATATGCCTAGTTGGATTACACAGTGTAGCAATCTCTTGAATCCAAAAAGATTGAGTTGTTTATTTAGTTAGCGGACTCTGCACTACAATTGAGCCTTGAGTTGCTTTGAAATCACAAAGCAATGATTTAAGTCAGATTAGAAAGATGTTAAAGATGTTGTGTCTATGATGGTGAAGCGACAAAGGAAAAGGGCAAAGATGGACATTGGTGGTATTCCTTCACTTACAAATAAGGCAACTGAGCAAATAGGTAAATAGCCGGTCACTATTGTGACTCTGATGAAGGATATAATATAACAGATGAGTTAGTGAAAGGTATGCAAGGCTTATAGCTGAAATTTGCAAAATTGAAAGAAAAGGAGTGATCTTTGTTGGAAAATGATAGCGAGCTATGGAGGAGAGAAAAGAGAGACAATGAGAGTGTGCTAAAGCAAAAGAGTAGAGTGTACTTGCTGGGAGTGAAAGGTACAAGATAGGTCTAAGATAGACTTAGCTCTAACTCAACTAGAGTTAATTGGCTCTAACTCTAACTCTAAGAGTGGTGATACAACTTGTAACTTTAGTTGTGTTAACACTAAGAATTGAAAAAGAACTTAAGACTAAAACATTGGGCATTGCCCATAGAATTGGCAAATTCTAATACCCCCCCTGTAGTACCAATGTGGTAAAGTATAAGAATGATCAATCACCAAAGGATAGCAAGTTTAAGGACTCACAAAAAGCCTCAAACTTCTCACGAGATAGTGCCTTTGTGAAAATGTTTGTAACATTTTCCTATGTAGGAATATACATTAAATTGATCTCTCTTGCATAGCATCTCTCTAACATAATGATAATGCACGTCAATATGTTTCGTGTGAGTATGAAAGACAAGATTTCGTGCCATTGCAATAGCACTTTGACTGTCAGTAAGAATGAGTATAGGACCCTCCAATGGTAAATGTAGATCAACCAACAATCTGTGCAACCATACACATTCCATTGTTGTCGTGAAGGTTGCCCTATACTCAGCCTCATAGTACGAGGTAGCCAATGTATGTTGTTTCTTGCTTAGCCATGAAATGAATGAATTGCCCAGAAAGAAACAATATGCATCACATAAATATCCTTATATAAATCCTTATTCAAGAATATTGTCTTAATGTCCAAGTGATGTACCTTCTAACCATAATTTTCAGCCATAGCAATTACACATCTCACCATACTCATACGGCAGGTGTAGGAGCAAGAGTCTCTTCATAATCTATACCTTTCTTCTGTGCATCGCCTTTTGCTACCGAATGTGCTTTATACTTATCAATGGTACCATTAAACTTGCCTTTGAGTTTAAAAACCTATTTGTGCCAATGGCCTTCTTGCCAAGTGGTGAATCCACAAGATCCCATGTAGAGTTAGTGGCAATAGAGTCCAACTCAACTTGCACGGCTTGTATCCACATCTTGTTGAGCTTTGTCCAAGGAAGTAGGTTCAACATCATCCAAGAGTGAGCTCATAAATATATGCTCATCACAATCAACTACTTCCGTAAAATCAGCCAAATGGGCTACCCTTGCATCATGTGCTTCATGTTAAGCAGCCCTTCTAGTGTGTTGAGCTAAAGGAGCATTCGTTTTACTCTCCTGGAGAGTTTGTAATAGCCATTGTAGGGCTATTTTTGCTGCATTTACAGCAGCCCTTTGATGCTGTAGTGCATCTTCCATAGCATGTGGCAAACCATCGTCAGTATCTTGCTGTTCAGGCGCATATGGTGCAGCAACAACTTGCTGTATTATGTCTGTCCAGCCATTTATAGTAGGCACAAACTCCAAAGAAAGTGGCAAGAGACCCTCAAAGACATCATAATGTCATGGGTGGTTGGCATTTGAAACTGATCATGTGAAAATGCAACATTTTCAGCAAATATGACATCCCTATTGACAAAAACTTTCTTTGTGCGTGGGTTGTATAGGCGATGGCCCTTGCTTTCTGAACTATAGCTAGTAAATATGCATTTTACAACCTTGTTATCAAGCTTTCCATGAAGCTCTTTTAGAACATGGGCATAGGCTATGCAACCAAACACCCGAAAGTAGTCAACCTTGGGTTTCTTGTTGTGCCAAGCTTCAAATGGGGTGATTGTCTTCAGTGCCTTAGTGGGTTCATGATTTAGCACATGATTTGCACATTGAAGGCCTTCTAATCAAAATTTATGAGGCAGCCCCTTGCTTTTGAGCATACAACGAATCATCTCCGTAAGAGTGATTCTTCCTTTCAGCAACACCATTCTATTGAGAAGATATTCTTACAGTGGCTTGATGTGTAATGCCATGATCAAACAAATATGTCTCAAAAGCACGAGACATGTACTCCCCCCCTCTATTCATGCGAAATGTGTGCACTTTCAAGCTAGTTTCAATCTCAAGCTTTGCAACAAGATGTTTAAAATGCATAAACACATTAGATTTTGCTTTCAACCTATACACCCATGTATGTCAAGAGTATTCATCAATAAATATAACAAAGTCAAGATGAACCTCCAAATGCACGTGTCCTCATGGGACCACAAACATCATATTGAATAAGCTGCAATTTTCAGACAACATGTAATGCACCATTCTTTTTGAAGGAAAATCTGTGCATCTTGCCCAAAATACATCCCTTGCGTGCATGAGGTGGAGTCTCCACTGAAGGCAATGGATCTACCATATGACACCTTTGAAGGGTCATCAAACTCCCAAAACTCATATGCCCATAGCGGGCATACCATAGCTCCGCATTGTGCATAGCATGAGATTGTGCACCATAGGTATCCAACAAAAACAAACCCTTATACAGGGTCCCAAACAGTCAAAAGTGCATAATCCATCTCCCTGTCTCTAACAATGCATTTGTGATCCTCAAAGATGACTTAAAAGCCATGCTTGTTAAAAGCAAAGATAGACAACAAGTTCTTTGTAATACCAAGCACAAACAAGACATCTTGAGACATGAAGTCAAAACCATCTACAATAGTAATAGTGACTGTCCGAATGCCATAAACATCATAATTGTTGTTGTTCACACATATAACATGCTTCCTAGGAGGGGCTGAATGCAAAGAGGAAAATAAACACTTTGTAGAAGTGATGTGCTTTGAAGTTCCACTATCAAAATACCATGTTTGTTGCATTTCAACAACATTAAATGTTAAGTCAGCCATTGAAGAATCATAACTGCAAGCCAGAAATGCATAGTCCTCCTCCACAAAGTTGGTTGAAGTATCAACATTAGTAGATTTGCTGGCTAATGTCTCTTGGACAGCCAAACCAAAGTCATTTTTCTTCTCTTGGGCTAATCTCTTACAGCATTCATAAATATAGTGACCTAGCTTCTTGCAATAATGAAATTTTCCCTTCTTTTTAGACTTTTCTATGTCTTGGATAGCCTTATTTGATGGCTATCCAGCATCACCCTTTTGTTGATTTTTTGCATTTTGCTTGACTTTTCCTTTGCCTTTGAACTTGGAAAGCATAGCCACATCTCCTGAATGCAATGCAACATTCTTTCAAGTTTGTTACTCTTGCAACAAGAAGCCTTTCAACTCCACAAATATAAGGGGATGTTGCCTCCTCTCTCAAAGACAACATCAAAGAGGTGTGGAAACCAAGATACGACTTTGGAAAAGAGTTCAGTGTGATGTTTACCAATTCAACATCCTAAATAATTTCATCCACAGTGAGTAGTTGCTTGCGCAAATCTTGTATGTGAGTAAGGTGATCTGTCATGCTATCATCCTCATCTATGTTTACATTTACCAACTCTCTACAGAAATAAGATATTCTAGCCTCGTTATGTGCTGCCAACATATGCTCAAGTACATCCCATACTGATTTTGAGGTATTACAAGATCGGATGTATGGAATGATCGATCTTTTCACTGACAAGGCAACTAAAGAAAGTGCCTATGCATCTTTTGAGTCCCATCTCCTCTGATCCTTGGTAGGAGGGGGGAGGGGTAGTAGCACTAGCAGTCTCTTCTCTAGCGTTACGTTGAGGTGCAAGATCTCTTGGTCGCTATAAATCACCTGTAACATAGTCCCACAAGTCCTTTGCTACAAGAAGGTTGCGGACCATAAAACTCCACAATGGGTATTTTGATCCATCAAGTTTGTTCTCCTGAGTGAGGACACTAAGGATGTTGCTCTGATCATTAGTCCCTTGACGTGCCATATTGTCAGTAATGGACAAAAATCTGCAGCCAAATACTTCTTTGCTGAAGTATAGATTATACTCCTCAAAGTACCTAAAATCCCCTTGGGATTATGCAACAAGTACCAAACTGTCACATAAATGCCAAAGTGTGCTCAATTTGACCCAAAGCAACACTTAGCCAAGATATAACAGCAATGCACTGTAGTACCACACCTGCCTTGTAATGTGCATAATCAAAAGTACAAACTAAAGCAACTAAATGTTGATTCTTACCAAAATTGCTGATTTTTTTTCGAAAATTTATGCTCAATCTAATTGTAACAGCAATTAAATACTATTGTACCATTTTTTTGCTGCCTTGCAATGCCTTTTGGATAAAAGCTTCAAATTTTTTTCTAAAATTTCAAAGAAATTGAAGAAATTTGTACCTTACAGCTTGAATTTCTACAGTAATGTCACCTTGGGTGGTGCCAACAGTGAGCAAAAACTAGAATCTACCTCGTGATGCGTGCTAGAGCCTCTAGGACAAAAGCCCTAAATTTCTTGCACAAATGTTGATGAAATTGTGCAATGTTGGTGTTTCCAATGAAGATTCGCATGTGGACTACAAATTGGGCAAAAGCCTCGGGAATGTCAAAGAAATTGTGAAATTTCTTCGAATTGGTTGTCAATTTAAACTCCGGGAGTGAAAATTGACAAAAGCCCCAAATTTTGGGCAGCATGAATTGAGATCCGGAAAGAGATGGGCAAAATGGATGGGAAATCGCAGAAATTTTGAAAAAACCTCACTTTGAAATTAGGTTTTTGCACTTTTTAGGGTTTGTAGAAAGTCACAAGCAAGGTTGAGAATATGGCGGGTAGAGGTGAGAAAATAAGGAGTGGAGCTGAAAACAGTAGCAGCTCCTCCAAAACAGTAGCTTCTTAGGCTATGTGCGGGCTGCATACGAGACTATGTGTAGGGCTGTGCAGGCTGAAAACAGCAGCAGCTTGTCCTTCTCTTCCTTGGGCAGAGAGTTGGTTGACAGCACAGGACCTTATGCGGGGCAGCACTAGTTGACGATGGCTGAATTGAATCCGTGTGTAGAACCTTGATCTGATACCAAATGTTGGAAAATGACAGCCAGCTATGGAGGAGAGAGAAGAGAGACAATGAGAGTGTGCTGAAGCAAAAGAGTAGAGTGTACTTGTTGAATTGAAAGAATGAGAATGAAAGGTACACTAAGATAGACCGAGCTCTAACTCAAGACTAAAACATTGGGTACTACCCATAGAATTGGCAAATTCTAGTAGTCTTCAAGACCGAAGTTTCAGACTCGTAAAGACTTTGTGTGCATATGTATTTGGTGGGATAGTACGGAGCATGAATATAGAGATTGTGAAACATATAAGGATGCTTTGGATAAAAATTAGTTTTTCTTCAAAGATGAAAAAATTCATGTGTGAAATTAGATTACTAATCAATCCAAATTTTGGAAAGTGCGGTATGCAGTAATTGATAGATGAAATGACTGTTAACAATGAATATGCTGCAGTCGAGGTTGCAACCTTTGGCTTGTAGATAGAGAATATTTCCAGGAAGGATTTCGGATGTGAGACTCTGTTTGGCAAGAAAACAAAACCTTGGTCACATGTGATGCATACTACAGAGAAATGGAAGATTCCTAGAGATGAGTTGAACAAGGCAGGGAATTGTATTTGGGAAATAATAGGATGGGATGCTCTAGTTGATTCTTTCTTTTTGTGTATGCATATTTGGCCAAAACCTAAAATACCAAGGTTATTGTAGAGGAAAAGAGGAATCGGGATGATGGGAATCTAGGGACATCATAGAGGGCAGCAAAAGGGAGTGGTACCTCTTGTCAAGGAGCAGTCTATGGAAGATGTATCAAAAGGAAAGAAGCAAGATCATGGTAAAGTCAAAGGTAAGCAACAAGGTACAAATTGCAATTTGATATTTAGATAGCTATTGAGTTGAAAAAAGTTTTGGAAGAGCGGATTTTAAATAGTGAAGTGGAATTCACATTGGGTGAAATTCTTGGCATTGCTAAGTGGGAATTTCATGAGGAGATTATTGATATTATGAAGAGAAAGTGGTAGCTTGTTGGGGATCCAACACATGCTACTATTTATAGGTTTGCAAGGTATACAAGCAATGCAAGAAGATGATGAGGATACTGAAAATGTAATTTCTGATGCTGTAAATGTAGTTGATGCTGAAAATGCAGTGTGTTGTAGTAATACTCATCAATCGAGATGATATGACCAAGATATAACAATTGCATGCTAAAAAATTTGCACTTTGATAGTTTTGCAAACAATTGCTCTTGTCTTAAGGGATATAAGACAATGCACAAATGTTTCACATGTTCCTCCGATGACTTACCATAAGTAAGGATGTCATTGTCCACTTTTGTGTTCAAAATGCATTTTTTGAGACATTTTCAGAAGCTATCCGTATCTAATGGTAACCGGTTGACATACACCGAACTTTAGTGTTGGTCACTTATCACTTTTATTGGCCACATATTAAGACTATGGTTGAGTCTTATGTGCGTGAGTGCCCCCAATGTTAGCTCAATAAAGCTAAATGCCACAGACAAGTGGAGATATTACATCCTTTACAAATTCCCAATAGAAAGTGGAGTAGCATTTCTATGGATTTTATAGTAGGATTACCCTGTATAAATCAAGGTCATGATGAATCCAGGTTGTGGTCCACCAATTGACAAAAATGGCTAAATTTATTCCTACAAAGACAACCATGAAAAGCCACGAGCTAGCTAGCCTCTTTGTCAAACATCTTGAGACTTGCAATGTCAATTTCTCTCTTGCCCGGTGGCAACGTATATATGGTCTCGATTGTTCAAGTTTTGGGGATATTTTGCCGGGCATCCATGCATCCACAAGATTGGGTTCTTGACAAACCCAAATGTGATAATTGTTTTCCACCTTTTGTGTTGGGGCTGCTGGCATAATTGGATTATCCGGAATGGGTTCATTTTTCATTCCCATTCCAAAGTGCACAATCACATTGGCTGCTTGAGAGGTCTCCTACATTTGGTGTTTATTATCATACAATATGCAAGCCTCATTTCAAGGGATGATTTGGCTTCTTGGCATGCTGTTATTTCTTCAGTCTCTTTGTCTTACTTATAGTTCTCTTGGGACTGTTGTACTTTGTGTTCAGAATAATTAATACAATCACCTATTATATGTGTGTGTGTGTGTGAGAGAGAGAGAGAGAGAGAGAGAGAGAGAGAGAGAGAGAGAGGGATAATCCCTTTTTTTTGGATGGGGAGTAGGTTCAAGAAATGAAGGTGGCTGAGGTGGAAGTCTGGCAAGATCTGGCTGGGATATACACAAGCTTAGCCCTGTGGCATGATGCTGAAGTATGCTTGGAGAAAGCTCAAGCACTGAAGTTACATTCTGCAGCAACATGGCATGCTATTGGTCTGTTTGCCTTCTTTCTTACAGCCAAAAACTATTTTTAAAATGAAAAATCATATTTAAGTTCAGTTGTAGTAAACTAATGTAGAATCTAAGAAAAGTGCCTATTATTCTGTGCCTGTTTTGAACTCCTGTTAACGTAGTCTAAAATTTTACCTCGTGGACAACATCTACAATGACTTGTTTTTACTCTTCTGTAGCCTGAGAATTGTAAGCAGTCATGAGGAGTCTAGTTACTTATGAAAATGGAGCTGCATGCAGATTATGGATCCATCGTTTTGATTTGGTAATACTGAATCTGGGCTGTGAAGTGCACCTCGATGGTGGAAGTCCAACCACAATTGTGCAGTTAGAACTGTGATAAGTGTCAAACATTCTCTTTCCTAGGAAACTTATGCCCTTCCTGAGGGAACCGGTAGTCTGTAGTACTGTCCAAGTAAAAGCTACGGAACTTGAAAAGAAAGAAAATGGATCAAAAGGTATGCAAAAACAAGCTGTGATGGATTATCAAGAGGAATTTGTAGTCCAGGATGTTACTAAACAAGGCCATCCAAGATACTGCAGTTGTCCTTAGGTCCTCATCTCCTACAGTTTGGATTTGTCTCCAGATATCGTAGATGCCTGTATGGTGTTTTGTGGCATTAAAACGAGTCATCATTCTACTGACCTTGGCCACAATCAATCAATTATTATCATAGCCACTATGTTTTCTGATGACCCCATCTATGGTGTTTCATGGCATTAAAGTGAGTTGTTTATTGAACTTGCCTGCAATATTTCAAAGAGTATTCTAGTCTCTAGCTGTTCCGATGATCCCATTTATTCTCTTCTTTACCTTGAGGGTGCTTTCAAATGATTGGGCAGTTACGATTTATTGATAAGAAGATTATGGCACTTTCAAACCAACTTTCCTGTGTTTGTGTTTAGAAGATGTTGCATTTTATTAGTCAATCTAATATTTCGGGACTCTTCTGAAATTCAGGATGCACAAGTTGGATGGATAATTCGTTCATTGATCAGATTGATAAGGGTTCTGTTGATTCATATCCAGGAAATTTGCATGAAGCTCGTGGGCGATTACGTGAAGCTGCAACTGCCTATGACAATGGGCTTGCAGTTGACCCTGACCATGTCCCAAGTAAAGTCTCAAAGGGAGCATTACTGCGACGAACTGGTGGAAATTCCTTGCCTGTTGCTAGAAGTCTTTTAACTGATGCACTTAATCTTGATCCAACAAATCATACTGCCTGGTACAATCTAGGGATGGTACACAAACTTGGAGGAAGGGCTTCAGATGCTGCAGATTGCTTCCAAGCTGCATTTTTGCTAGAACAGTCTGCTTCTGTCGAAAACTTCAGCTCACTGTACTGAAGTTTTGCATGGAATTTTGTGTTATTTAATTGTATTCTACTGATTCTTTTCCAAGTCTTGGCACATCTTATGCATTGTATCCTGTATGATTGACTGCTACGATGGCCATCTTTAAATGAACACGACTGCTGAGTCATACATTAAACTTGGAAGGGTTCTGTATTAGTAGTGTCTTACATGCGGGTGAAGGTTTCTCAGTAGCCTCACCAATGCCTCTGCTGGTGTATCTGCCCTATACTTACAATAGCAAAGAAAGGATGCTCTGTTGTGCCTCTGCATTTTCCATGTATGGAGCAGCAGAGACTTTAAATCCTGGTTCCAATGAAGTTTCTGGGATGGAGTATTCTAGATGCTTCCTGTTTTTTTTTTTTTTTTCTAAAATGAAATTTCTTATGAATGAGTTAGCTCTTAATAAGCTTTGGAGGATTCACAGAAGGCTAACTCTCTCCTAACCGAGTTTTTGGAGATGCCAGATCATCAAGTTTTGATTGACATCATTGCCAATGGTGTTCACCATCCCATGGGATTCGATTATTGTTCTTCCAGCTTGTGAGCTGTCGTGAGTCTCAATCAGTATTCCAAAATGATGCAGTAAGTTGGAATTTGTTGGTTTTGAGTGGATTGGAAGCATGTTTGCAAATTTTATTATCGTGAGTCATGACAAATCCTAGCCTGAATGGATTGTTTGTGTGACCAGTAGAGAGAGTTTGTACATCAGTTTGAAATGTTTGGAACGAGCAACATCATTTTCCTTGAAACGGATAGTTTCAGCACACGATGTGCCACTCCAATCCCAATGGCAACCACAAAACCTTACGATTTTCTTCTCCTATGCTCTCATCTCAAAAATGCATCTTCTACATTGATGCTTCTGTTTTTTTATTTTGTCGTAACAAGGATATACCTTGCCATGGTTTGAATCATGTACTATTGAAGAACACTTCGGATAGATGCGGAACAAGGATATTCACATCATGTTGACATAATGTTAAATAAACATTTAGATCAAACAAAGCCTGTCAGTTAGAAAGCAATACCAAGTGACATATTTTTAGTATGAAAATACTTGGGATTATATAGGCTCCGAACCCTGAAGATATATGCATATGCTCTCTCTCTCTCTCTCTCTCAAGTTTATAAGTTGTGCGATGAGGTTATCTCCATAAATGGAATTTATGAAATGCATGACGAACAAATCCACAATAAGGAAAGAGATGTTTCTTGTTAGTGTATAACTTTGTGAACCATGTTATTTCTTTATCACTCCAGAAAAGTTCGAAGAAGTGAGTCTTGTTTGAGTTGGAGGTGAGATTATATGTTGTATATACTTCGAATTACTTTAGGAAGTTGTACAATCATCCCTAGCTCTAAACTTATATATTTTCTTGGGAACTAAGGAAATCCTTTCTTGAACTGGGCATGGCACCAAGTTCTACAAGTAGAGAATTTGCTACATGCATTCCAATATGAAGGGCATGAGTTTAACTCAATCTATGTTGCACTAAATCAATGAAAGATCGAGTCACTTGAAGATCTTGTGAGACTTACATTTTGTAGTAGCTTCCTAATGTCATCCATCTCTCATTGCATGTTCTCCTCATGTTGAGAGGTTATGGTCCAATTTGTCAATTTAGCTAGTGTGACCTTGCTTCTCCCAATTGGATCTAATTTTGATATTTTGCACTTATTGATTACAATTTGCTAGTGTACCTCTTGGAAGCTACCTAGGGCCACACTTGAATCTTCTAACTCGTCCTTCAATTAACGACTCTTTCTTTATTGTTGTGTACTCTAACATAGTGGGCTAATAGGATTTTAAGCATATGCAAATGTGGCCCTTATTACTGATTCTTATGGTCTTATAATGGAGTCTCTTAGTCCCAAGTGATAATTGAAATTGGTGATGCAACTCTAGAGTGTGGTGTGTCTTGTGTACGATCCTAATTTATATAACCTACTTTCTAAATTTGATACCCTATTGATTGGTATTGGTACACCAAGACTGAAGCTCTAGAAGCTACAATTGATCATGATGTCTATCCTCAAGGTAGGTGGAATGAGAGCTTTTTTTGAGCCCACGAAGGCCTTACAGAGAAGTTCTTAGAAGGTAGCACCATAAAGAAAGCCAATCAGTTCCTATAATTAGCGCCCTAAGGCACAAGATCTTGCTGTGTGTCTTTGTTGTACTATGGTGTTGTGACCATGTCCTAGGGTTTCTTGCTTTCTAAGGTGGTGATGATTTTAATTATGAGAGGTTCTCTTTGTGAGATATGAGTGCATCTTGGGCACTTCGTGAATTGTGTGCCTAGTGTATGTTTGCCCAACACTTTCGATGACCTAACCCTTAATTAAGAATGATGCGTAAAGAGATCAAGTTACAAATGTGACTAGAAAACCTTGAAGTTTTTGAGTTGGAAAGCCTCAATACTAGCACATGAAGTTCTTGCATTTATCTTGAACTCCCTTCAAACTTATGGGGCTTGCCTCAATTCTAGGTTAGTGAAGAGTTTCCACCTACACACGTAGTTTTGAGTGCTACTATATACCTTATGGGTTCAAAAAGAAAGCTCAGTAGAGTTTGCGAGTGTGCTTGGTTCCTTGTGGGAGGCACTTTTTGGGCAATGTATAAGCCCTAATCTTAATGCATTGAGGGTTTATCCTAGAGCATGGGTAAAGCATATTAGCCTTGCACTACAAGTGTCATGAATTGTCACTACCTTCTCTTACTTGGGAGGTATGACCCTAGCAATGGCAAAGAGGTTTCTACAATGCTCTATTTATGAATGTATGCAATGGAACCTAAGGGTCATGGCTTTATGCTCCCTAAAGTGCCTAATAGCAACTAGTGGTGAGGTTGTTTTTTACATGATGCACATGTAGTATGGAATGAGTTACCAAAGTTAGGCGTGACTCTTTATGGTTGGTGCGACTAGTTGGGACTTTGATAGGGGCGTGGGTGAGTTCTCAAAGGTCTATATCAAGTAAGTTTGTCAACAAGGATAAGTTTTAGGCAAGATTGTCAACAAGGATGTTGGAGCCAAGACTGTCCCAAGATTCATGTACTTCAACTAGGGCTTTTTTGCGAATGCAAATGCACTCTCTTATTGCTGGTGATTCTTCTCCTAGTTGGCCTAACACACCCTATTCTCCTTAGCTAGATAGACTATGACTGAAACTAACCTAAGGGATGTGCCTATTCTTACCTAAGTGCCACATGTGTTTCTATATAGATTTTCTAAGGGTGCTAGTGTGTTCACAACTCACGACTAGGTGGGTATGTGTGCTTCTATCCTAGCCTAAGTGTGTGTGATGTATTGTGTGTCTATAATGTGTGTGGTTTGTCTTATGTGACTAGAGTAGTGACTAAGCATCTTGTGGTTGGTGCAGTGAAGCTAAGCTAAGCATGTAGTCCAATTAGTGTATTGTAAATAAGTGTACCTACAATGGGTGTGTGATGTGTGCAATACCTAGTGCAACTAGTTGTGCAATGCATTTATTATGTGTGATGACTAGTGCAGTGTGTGTTATGCATGTGGGTATAGCTTCGTGTGTTGTGTGATGTGTTAATGCAATGCCCTATGTGCTTAGTGAATGTGCATATGGATTTGATTGTGTTTATAGTGAGTCATTGCAAGTATGAGTCATGTCTATCATGTGTGGCATGTGGCACATGGATTTGAGAGTGAGAGTGAGAGAGAAAGAGAGAGAGAGTGTGTGTAGTGAGTTGTTATGAGTGTGAGTCATGTCTATTGTGTGTGACACGTGGTGCATGTTTAATGACAATGCCTATTGGACCTAAGGGTCATGTGTGAGTGAGTTATGTGACTAACATGGTGAGGTAGGGTCTATACTGTGACTCATGTGTGCACGTAGCATCTAAGGTGTGTAATACATATGTGTGTATCATAACCTAGAGTGAAGTGTGTGTTTTTGTGTATAGTGGAGTGTCGTATGTGTGGATTGTGTATGCACGAGTGGAATATAATGCTTATGTGTGTTTCGGTGTAGTGGAGTGTGGTATGTGTGTGTTTAGTGCATTTGAGTGGAATGTAATGCTTGTGTGATGGAGTATGGTGTGTTATGTGTATGAATGGATGTAGTGTGATTAGCGTAGTGAGTGTGCAAGGGGGGGTGAGTTTACTGTATCACTAGTATAGCTTAGTGAGTTGTGTGACTAATGAGTTTGTAAGTTATGTCAGTAAGGTGTCTATGGGTTATCCCTATACACAGAGATTACCTCCATCATCAATAATTAGAGTTATTATACTTAATACTTTATTTGTAATTTGTGCACATACTCTAGTGTTCAATGTGTTGAGTGGGAGAAGCTACTTACTAAGGATCATCAACAAGAAGTTGAAATTTTGGTTTATGTGCTACATAGTAGTCCCAACCCCTATGCGCAAGCTACTTTAGGAAGGCAAATGGTCCTTAATTTTTGAGAGCCAAACGCTCTATTTTGGCAAAGCTTCTCTAGAGAGTTACTATCAAGGAGCGTTCATTTTGCACATTTCTCCTCGTTTGGAACACAAAGATAATAATACAATTGGTTTTTGGGAGAGAGAGAGAGAGAGAGAGAGAGAGAGAGAGAGAGAGAGAGAGAGAGAGAGAGAGAGAGAGAGAGAGAGAGAGAGAGAGAGAGAGAGAGAGAGAGAGAGAGAGAGAGAGAGAGAGAGAACAAAATGGAGGCCTCGTTGAAGGTTGTTTTGTCATAAAGTCTATGTTGTATACATCGTAGGAACCATTTGTTAAGTAGGGCGTTCACAATATAGTTGCTTAACGGGCATTACTCTTTATCCATTTGCACCAATGGATATTTTTGATGGACAAAACAACATTACATCTAGTTATTTTTTTCACGTAGCCATGTCACAACGGGCTTCATGAGACCAAGCATGACTTTTTTTGGGTGGAACTTTAGCTGGCTTAACTATGATATGATCATCATGACCATGATCAACTACATTCTAATTTCTAAGAATATTCTAGCTTATGCTTTCGACAACTATTGAGTCTCAACTCTCCTTCTAAGGTAGTCTTTTTTGCTTCTAGAGTATGTCTTCTAACTCATGATAAATTGATGCAGGGCTTTACTTCAACCTTCTTTTATATTACTTCATGCAAATTCCTAGACTTGAGAGTTGCAACACTCAATTACAAAGTTGCCAACAAGCGAGCTCCCAACATCACCTTGATAAGGATTGGAAGAATCTACTACAATTGTTGTTTCAACTAGAGTGATTGCAACTAGTGCCTCTATAAAGTGGCATGATCATTATATTGGCAATAATTATTTGTCATATTGAATGTGTTATATCGTTCATGCTATGACACCGCAACCAAACCACTTGCATTATTACCCTTATTCATAATAATGCTAGAGTTTTGTTAAGGAGGTTGACTAGAGAGGATCAAGATTAATATAAGAAAATTGGTTGCCTAAAATTTTTAAACAAAGAAGACCAAGAAGGTTTATATGATTGAGAGTTTGAACATGGAACGAAGGAGGAATTTGAAGGGAAATCTTGAGGCCATGGTCTTGCATACATTGCAAGAGTTGAAGAGGTAGAAAAAGACATTGCAGACATCAAAGCATGAATTGTGGATCCTTGCGAAATAGCCAGAATTAAAACAAGTATGTTTAGATTGGCTTGATTGGTTTTGGTTGTTATAAATGGTTTCCATGAAGAAGGGAGAGAGGCTAATAAACATATAGCTTGGAGGTTGTCAATGAGGCTCGAAATTGTGAGGTCATCCTACGGTCCTCTAAGTTTGCAAAAATGTGGGAACATCATCAGCATTAGTCATATTAATTTTCATTAATTTCTTAAGATTAGAATCTTATGAAGAAACATCAGTATGTTGATAGGTGTCTTTTAATTGCTTCCAAATTGTAGCAGCTATAGTCAAAGTTCTTACAACCTATTTTTGTTTGTTGTCCATGTGCACGTAAAGCTTGAGGCGAGGATTGAGATATTTCACCTTCCAATTGGCAACACCTTGGGCATTCACCAAGTTAGTCAAATTTGACATAGGCAAGGTTCCATCAACAATGGTAAGCAAGTCAAGTTTCTACAACAATAATTCCATTGTCATCTTCCATGGTTGATAATTGGTGTCGATTAGCTCGTCAGCCTTGTTGGTATGCAAAGCAACAACAGCTTGAGCCATTGCGATGACTATCAAGATCAAAAGTTAGGATGCTCTAGCTTTGCAAGTCTCTTTATGGCATTGCTTAGCTCCTCAAATCTGTCGAGATACCATGTGAGAATTTGACACATAGAATACAAGACAAAATTGTTGCTCTCACAATGTGTAACAGGATTAAGAAGAATGTCAATAATTGTATTATTCAGAATGTCTCGAGTTACATTTTGCACAAACAATCATTTGTGATTATTTGTCACAGATGTGTCAGTTCAATGAATGAAATGTATGTTTTTATTTATTAAATTGGACTTTAGACATTTTTATTTCAATAGCTAGCCTTACTTCTGCCTCTAGCCTTGTGCTCTTGCACTAAGCAAATCTTGATTTTATCATGTTTTTGCCCTTGAAAATAATCACCCCTCAATTTGTAAAAATTACATGGTGCAGGGAATAGAATTTGAGCAATAGATAGAGAAAGAGAGTACATTGCAGATAAGAGGAGAATAAAAAAATCCTTTAACTCCAAACAAGCTGATACAGAGCAAGCTGGCTCTATCCACGCATGTGCTTCCAATGTGAAGCTTAGATGGTGATCTAGACAAAAGATAGGTGAAGAGCTTAAGGCTAGCTAGAATAACTTTGATTAGGTGAAAGGATGGATTATGAAAGCTGTGAAGGGGTCTACCTTTTATAGCATGTGAAGGGGGTCATGATGGATGACCTTTAATATGCACATGTGTCTATTGACCTTCCATGTGTACATGTGCTTGTTGACCTTCCATGTGCACATGTGTCTTTTGAACTTCCACATGCACCTGCATTAGTTGGCCAATGAATATTTTAGTGAATATTCCCTACCCTTAGTCAAGACCTACTTTTGTAGCCCTTAGACCCAAAATAGGGGTCCTTGATAACTTTCTTACCCCGCAACTCAATACGGTGTGCCTCAAGTTGCTACAAGCTTTAACTACGTTGTCTAACCCAAAGGTTGACTCCGGTCACCTTTTGGTCACATAGACCTCATTTGAGATATAAGTGAGGATCCACCAATGTCTAGGTTCACACATGGCTTCTCCTCATAATGGGGGCCTTACAACTTTGAGCACCATGGATCATTGGTGCCACCTTACAAGGGTAGGGCATTGAGCATATCTAACACTCCCCCCCCAAAATATCCACTTGCTCTCTGCAAAAGGCAGATGAACTAACTCTTTGGCCCAATGCCAAGTCTCTGAAGATGAACTTGAAGCATAACCTTTGAGAGTGCTTTGGTGAAGATATCTACTCTATTCTCTTCTGTTTGGTGGATAGTAGTCCAACTCTACTATCCTATCCTCAATCAAACCACACACATAGTGATACTGGATCTCTATATGTTTTGTGCATGCATGAAACACTAGATTCTTGGCAATGGAGATCAACTTTGATTGTCATACCTTAGCACAATTGGATCTTCATCCTACACTCCCATATGCCATAAGATCCTCCTTAATCATATTGCTTCACTTGCAGTAAAACAGGCTGCCTTGTACCCTGCTACGGTTAGAAGACAATGCCACTATTGGTTGCTTCTTATTACTGATCCAAGATAAAATTCATGAGCCGAAAGAAAAATAATAACAAGAAACTAACTATTTGGAATCACTGTCTCCTGCCCAATCTGAGTCACAATACCCCACAAGAGAAGTATCGAAACTGTATGTGATACCATAGTCAAGAGTTCCCTCCAAGTATCTAAGCACTTGCGTCCTAGCCTTCTAATGACTCTCACGAGGTTTGTTTGAAAACGTGCTAAAAAATCTAATAACAAAACTAATATTTGGCGTAGTGTTGCACAAGTAGATTAAGTTGATGACCAACCTCTTGTACCTCCCAATGTGTATCCTCAATGGATAACTTTGCATTGACCTCCATAGGTGTAACTATCTCCTTGCACGTAGTCATACCAAATGCTTTCAAGATATCCCATGCAAACTTCTTTTGAGAGATGAAGATCTATCCTGACTCTTGCAAGATTTCAATCCCCAAACAATAGTGCAACAAGCCCAAGTCTCTCACTTCAAACTCACAGCTCAAAGCCTTTCGAGTTTGGTTGATCATATCTTCATAGTCACTTGTAATAAGAAGGTCGTCCACATATAGGACACTAACTACAGACTTTTCGCCATCCTTGTAGACATACAATTTACATTTGAGGCACATCTTTTGAAGTTTAAGCTTAAAAAGAACTTATCAATTTGCTAGTACCATGCTCTAGGGGCTTGTTTTAGCCCATACAGTGCCTTCTTCATCTTACACACTTTGTTCTCAGAATGGGGGGTCTCAAACCTTGGTAGCTGAACCACGCACACCTCCTCCTTGAGGTTACCATTCAAGAATGTTGATTTAACATCCATTTGGTAAATTGGCCACTTATTGTGGGAAACCATTGCAAGTACTATGCAAATAGTGGTCATTTTGGCAATTGATCAAATGAATCTTCAAAATCAAACCCTTCAACCTGTGAAAATCCCTGTGCAACTAGCCTCGCTTTGTACTTTTCTAAGGTTCCATAAGCCTTGTACTTAACCTTCCAAACCCACTTGGTGCCAATAATCTTTGTCTTTGGTGGCCAATCCGCTAGCTCCCAAATGTCATTCTTCATTATGTTGTCATACTCAGCTTGCATAGCTACCTTTCATGTTGGATCTGCAAGTGCTTCTTCAATGTTAGTTGGCTCCTTTACTTCTCTCATAATCTTAGCCATCAAGGCCATATTAACTATGTGAGTAGTAGCTCTTCTTTGCTCCTCTATTCTTTGAGATCTCCTTGGTCCATCTGCCTTCTCCTCAATAGATGTAGGTATAGGTTTATTTTGGTCATTGAGTTTCTTCACCCATCATGGCAATGGCTTTTCTGGTGGTGCGATGTCAGGTTGGTGAGCTTTCTCTTCATCGTCCAAAGATGATTCTTCCTCCTCCTTAAGGATAGGGGTAGCTCTCTCTTGGGATAGGTTCATAGTGGACTACTACTTCATTTGATGTTAAAGTGGAAGAACTTACCTTCTCCTTCTCCATTGTATGCAGCTGCTCCTTAAATACCACATCATGGTTTGCTATGATATTCTTTGCCTCTTGGTTATACAATTTGTAAACCTTTTTCTCATCAGGTTCTTACTTGTTTATTTTCTCATGAAGAACTTGTGCATATCACTCACATCCAAAAGTTTTGAAATGTGAGATAGATGGTTTTTAACCAGTATAAGCGCATGATGAGGTGTTTTTTCCATGAGAGCCTTTGTGTAGCTCCAATTTAGAGTGTAGACTGCAATATTTACAGCTTCAGCCCAAAAATGGTTTAGTAATCACTCACCTTTTAGCATGCACCTTGCCATCTCCACAATAGTGTGATTCCTACATTCCACAACACTGTTATGTTGAGGTGTATGAGACATCATCAATTGACGCTTGGTTCCTTTGCTACTGCAAAAGTCTTCAAACTCCTTTGCATTGAACTCACCATCACCATCTGTTCTAAATTTCTTTACACTTTTCCCTATTTTATTCTCAAAAAGTTTTAGCCATTCTTTAAACTTATCAAAATCTTGAGCCTTATCACAAAGAAAGTACACCCACATCTTCCTATTGTAGTCATCGATGATCAATATGAAATAAGAAGATCCTCCCAAGGCTTGTGTAGGCATCTTACTGCACAAGTCATCATGTACCAACTCTAGAGGAGCATTTTTCCTATTTTTGCTTTCATGTGGAAATACCTTACTCTGTTGCTTGCCCATCATACAAGCTTCACATGGAGCCTTCAGTTCAATAAACTGCATGTAGGTGAGCAACCAAACCTTGGTTATGCATCACTTTCAAAACTACAAATCCAATGTGTCCAAACCTTTCATGCCAAAGCTTACTTGTGCCCACTCTAGCAGTGGCTGTAAGAGCACTTAGCTCATATAGGTTGTTCATTCTTTCTCCTTTGCTAACAACTTTGCTAGCACTATCAAGAAATTTTGCACATGTCTTCTTGAATCTCACTTCATGACTAAGATCAATTATGACATCAACAACTGATAATAGATTTCTCCTAATTTCTAGAACATGCAACATATTTGAAAGCTTTTTGACTTCACCATTTGTAGAAACAAAGAAAATAGTACCTGTGCCCATACCAAGGCATTTTGCATCATTTCCAATTGTCACAGTGATGGATTCTTGTAGAGGTTACATAGAACTATATAGACCTTTCTTGTTGGTCGTGTGATGGGAGTCACCACTATCCAACACCCATGAATTAGTGGTAGATTCTTCTTTTGTCGAGGAATACACTTCCTTGATGGTTTCCATGAATAAATCTAGCTCTACTTCAATCGTGTTGACTATCTCCTTCCCCTCACTTTTAAGGGTACCATTCTTTTCATCTGCCTTCTTGACATGACAATCTACAATTGCACGTTCTTTCTTTTTGCAATAGAAACACTATCCTTGAAATTTATTATTACCACCTTTCTTTTTTTTGTCATCATTATTTTTGGTGGAGGAGCCACATTTTCCTTTTGCATTTGTGGAGAATGCAACATCTCCACTGTTGCTTCCTTCTCGGGCTTTTAGCCTCAACTCCTACTCCATTAATAATGCACAAAACTCCTTAAAAGTCAAACCTTGAGGTTTCACCTGAGTATTAAGGGCAGTTACCAATCCATAAAACTTTGGTGGACATAACCAAAGACACCTCCTTGCTAGCTCCTTGGTAGTCTTTTGTATCCCAGTGCTAGCTATATGGTCACACAGATTCTTAATCGGAGTGATAAATGCTTCAGCTATCTCTCCTTTAGAAAACTTCTCCACTGCTTATTGATTCTCTAGGTTTTGAATGCTTGTTTGATTTCATGTTTTCATTGACTTCTCAGTACAATTCATGCTTCTGATGCCTTGGTTGTATGTTGAATCAAAGTCAAAATACTATTAGAAGAGCTTGTAACTAAGGCACATAGTGCATCTACAATCCTTTGTTTCCAAGCTCATAGAAGAGCTGCATTTGGAGGAATCATCACACTCAAATTTGATCGGTCAGGGGTCGGTTGTGGTTCTAGCATCGTCTCTAGGAGCTCATAAGAATCAAAGACTGTATTGATTTTAAACTTTCACAAAGTATAGTTTATGCCATCTAACTTGACTTCGCTAAAGGTTGGTGGATGAATCCTCAGTGTTTGAGTAGTCTATGTACAGCAACACCACCTCTAGAACTACTTTGTGATGTGCCAAAACGGCTTGTGAAAGTCGACATTGTTTCTCCTTGCTATTGAATCCTTTGCCTCTCACGTACTCTTCGATCCCTAGAGCCCCCTGGGCTTTGATACCATGTAAAAATTACATGGTGTAGTGAAATAGAATTTGAGTAAGAGATAGAGAAAGAACATATGCAACAAATAAGATGACACCAAAAATCTTTAACTCTAAACAGGTTGATACAATGATGGCTTTGCCTACTTGTGTGCTTCCAATGTGAAGCTTAGATGGTGATGTAGATAGAAGATAGGTGAAGAGCTTAAGGCTAGCTAGAATAACTCTCACTGGGTGAAAGGATGGATCATGCAAGTTTGCGAAGGGGTCTACCTCTTAAAACATGTGAAGGGGGTCATGATGGATGACCTTCCATATGCACCTCTGTTTGTTGACCTTCCATGTGCACCTCCACTAGTTGGCCAGCAAATATTCCAATGAATATTTCCTACCCCTAGTCAAGAGCTACTTTGATGGTCCTCATATCCAAAATAGGGCTCCCTAGTAACTTCCTTACCCCGCAACCTGATGCGGTGTGCCTTGAGTTGCTACTAGCCTTAACTACTCTGTCTAGCCCAAAGACTAGACGGCGGTCACCTTTTGGCCATTGTCACATAGACCTTATCTGACATACAAGTCACCCACACATATCTAGGGTCACACATGGCTTCTCCTCATAATGGGGGCCTTACAACTTTAAGCACCATGGATCATTGGTGGCACCTTACAAGGATAGGGTTTTGATTATATCTAACACAAGTAGCCTGTGTCGATGTGGCTACTTAGAGGCGATTCTTTTCAAGGGCAATCCTTTATTTGAAGCTAATAATATGTAGGAGTAGACATGTTGTAGGCTATGCTCATGCCCTTCAAACAATCCTCTATATTAATGGAGATGCCTTCAGAATATTTATCTTGTAACCCTTGGTTATTTTCCAATCTAATTTGAAGCATATATTGGTAGCACTATAGGGTTTCTGAATCCATGGAGGGAATGTTGAATCAAGGACAAAGAATTGCCTTTGTGCAGTCATGGATGCTGTTGATACAGATACTGGAGATGTATTCTTTTTTGATGGTCCTGGTGGGTCTGGGAAGACTTTCCTATACAAATGTTTACTTGCAAAGATGCGCAGTAGTGGTCGTATAGCATTGGCAATAGCATCATGTGGCATTGCTGTCTTGCTTTTGCCAGGTGGTCATACAGCTCAATTGCGGTTTAAAATCCTAGTAGAATTAAATAATCGATCCACTTGCAATATTCCTATTCAAAGTGGCCTTGCTTGATTATTGAGACAAACAAGCCTTATTTTGTGGGATGAGGCTCCTATGACCCATCGATATGCCTTCGAAGCAGTTGATAGAACTCTAAGAGATGTTATGAGCTGTGATAAGCCATTTGGTGGAAAAGTTGTTCTGTTGGGGGGGGGGGGGGGATTTTAGACAGGTCTTCCTGATTGTGGTAAAGGGAACACGTGAGGATATTGTTAATGTTACATTGTGTTACTCTGATTTGTGGCGTTACATAAGGGTGCTAAGGCTATCTGGCAATATGCGAGTGTCGACAGCTAGTAGTGTGGTGGACAATGGGTTCATCTATTGGATTCAAGGAATAGGGGATGGAGTGGGTGTTACCGAAAGTTGTGATAAGTTGTGTGTCCCACGTGGCATGATATTAAAAGGACACTCTATCAAAACACTGATTGATAGTGTCTACAGTGACGTGTCCAATGTGGGTGACTACACGTTGTATTTTAGTGAGCGGGCTATACTTGCCTCGCGAAATACAGAGGTGGCTACTTTGGATGACCGTGCATTGCAACTAATGCCAGGGGAGGTCAAGCAGTATTATAGTACAGATTCAATTGTAGAGACCGACGACTCATTTTTGTACTCTATTGAGTATTTAAATACATTGGACCTTGGAGGTGGATTTCCTCCTCATTTATTGCTGCTAAAGATAAATGCACCTATTATTCTTCTTAGAAACCTAAATCCAGGAAGGGGTATGTGTAATGGTACGCAATTGATATGTAGAGCTTTCAATAGGAAAGTGATAGATGCTCAGATAATAACAGGGGCAAATGTGGGCGAACGAGTTTTTATTCCCCGGATTACTTTTGTTTTGAATGCTACACAATTTTCATTTACTATGAAGCGGAGACAGTTTCCCATTCGGTTGGCATTCGCTATGACAATTAACAAGTCACAGGGGCAGACTTTCTTCATTGTTGGGCTTTATCTAAAGGCGCTAGTATTTACACATGGTTAGCTATATGTTGCATTTTCAAGGGTAAAATCTTCGCATGGTGTGAAAGTGCTATTGGGTGAAGAGGATGGGGATATGACCACAAACATTGTATACAAGGATGTTCTCCGAAAGGTGTAGTAATGCGCATTACTTTCTTTGCGGAGATGTAGTTATTGATGACCATGTAGGGACATTGGTTTTGCATATATGTGAATTACTCTTTGTTGCTTTCTTTGTGGAGATACAGTTATTGATGACCGTGCTGGAACGTTGGTTTTGCATATGTGTGAATTGCTCTCTATTCCTTGTTTGGTTGGCATATACTCTCTTGGAAGTATAATTTTTTCATATTTCACTATTCATTTAACTTTTGCATATGCCTACCCTAGAGTGGCACTATTACCCAACTTCTGACTATCAAAAGGAGCTACAATGCACATTACTCACTATAGCTCCTGATGATATCATAAGAAGGACACTTGCAAGGGTCATCGAGCGTTTATATGATGATGTTAATATCGATATCAAGCTCCCAGTTTTTATTGAAGTTGTATATTGTGGATACACGCAATGTTTTCGGGTGCATATGCACGAGGTTGACTATAAGAAGAGATTTTAACGCTCTCATATCGATAAGATACCGAGGCATTGGTTCAAGTATGGATTCAAAGATTTGGGTTGTTTTGTGACGTTGCATCAACGTTTGTCAGTATACCTATGGAGCGGTTCACAAATGTTCGACCAACTATTATTATTGTTGGGACGGAATGATCTTTGTTAGTTGTTCCATGTACTTATATTGTAATTTTTATTCTAATGTAGGTGGTAAAGAGAGAGGCATGACCGTTGCATCGCCCATGCGATTACCAATGGAAACTGTGGGATCGTTCCCTGCTTCACCTTCACATATTTTGCTCAAGGAGGAGGATTTTGTTAATGATTCCTCGAAGAAAATGAAGATTTCTTTCCATTAGGCGTCTTCGAGACATTGTCTTTTTTTGTTGGCATCGGCCATTTGCCTATGGTACTTGGAAACACGTCGGTGTCTTATGCTTGGCCTTTGTGGCTTCATTTTGACTAGCTCTCTTATAGAAATTATTTTTGTGGTGCTTGGTCTTTGTCTCAATTATGACCCGCTTTAGTGTGACATTGTTGTTCCACGTACTTATGTTGTGATTTTTGTTCCAATGCAGGTGGTAGGACCATTGCATTGCGCATGCGATTACCAATGGAAACTATGGGATCATTCCCGGCTTCACCTTCTCATGTTTTTCTCAACGAGAAAGATTTTGTTAATGATTACTCAAAAAGCTTTGTTTCTATTAGGTATCTTCGAGACATTGTCTTTTTTTTTTGTATCAGCCATTTGCCTATGGTGCTTAAAAACACTTGCGTACCTTATACTTGGCCTTTGTGGCTTCGTTTTCAGTATTACATTGTTGTTTCTAATTATCACGTGTGCAAGCATATGATTGCTTACATTGATATCGAGAGGAATGTTTGTAAGTATGGTGCATGGAAGAGATTGTTTCTATGTTTGGCATTTTGTGTTACATTGGTTTTAAACTACTTTTAGTTTTAAGTTTGGTGTGTGTGTGTGAGATAGAGAGAGGGTGCTTAGAAAGAATTGGAGAGAGAGAGAGAGAGAGAGAGAGAGAGAGAGAGAGAGAGAGAGAGAGAGAGAGAGAGGTTGAGAGTGAGTGAGTGAGTGGGGGGATTGAGTGAGTGAGTGAGTGAGAGAGCGAAAAGGAACGCTATCCCACATGTGCTTAGAGAGTGGGGGGATGTGTTTCTTTTTGCGGATAGCGTTCCTTGCGCGTGAAGCGCGCTAGAAACGCTAGTTACAATTACAACATCTTGGCCATCGTTGATAATATTTTTGAGGTAATTTCTAAAATAATCGAGCATTTTGTATATATGTGTCCATAGGTGTGAGTTTTTCTTATTGTTGATATATAGTACTAAAATTAAATATTGTTTCATTTTATATATTATTATTAATGTATTCTATAATTTGAAGTGTCTCAAGTGATATTTTAGGACCTTGATCTTGAACTCAATATCTAGATCATGTTGTAAACATAGCCAAAGAAAATGGCAAATCGAGTTGTGAGTTTATTTTCTACTTGTTTACAATTGTTTGATTGTTGAAATGCTATTTTAATTACATTTTATTATGTGAAATTCTTAATAATCAATTTCTAGTCTTTGATCAAGTTAACTTAATATAGCTAGAATGTTATGTGAACCATGTGGAGACCATGTGATAGGAATCCCTTCTAATACAATACGAACATCATGCAACTTTCAATCGTCTTGTCACCATAAGCATGCAACCACATTCTCTAAATGATCCATGCGTGTGAATATGTACTCATTTGGAAGGATGGAGAAAGCTTTTGACTTGACTCAATGATCCTGGCACAAGTTTGCTTTAATGGTGCTTGATGTTATTGGTTTATTGATAGTGACAAAATGCTTGGTTAGTATTACTAACTTGAACCATGAATGTGTTTAGTGGTTGCACTATTTATTCTTGAACAAAAAGATTATCGTATTCTTTCATTAAACCCTTCCATCACGAAAAATCTCCACAAATCAATCCCAATGTACTAAGTTTTGTGCTTTTCTTGGATCAATGAAAAGTTAGTGGAGAAGAAGATTTGTTTATTTTTGCAATTAAACAATAAGGTCAAGGAATATCTATCTTTGTAAATAGAGGTTTGTAAAAGATGTCAAATCTCAATACACTACCATTATTTAATAAGTATTTAAGGTTACCATGATGATGTAGTGGCCTTGAGTGTGTCAAATTTCATGGTAATGGTCTAAGAGTGTAGCCAGTGCGTCAGCTCAATGCCACTCTCCATCCAGTTTCACATGGATTGCTATGTTCAGCAGGTGTTCATGGTCCGACAGTCATGTAAGTGGAAGGTGCCTCTAGAGCAGGCGTCGTTAACGGCATCGTCGATGGGTTTCCACCCCGTTGAATAGCGCGGGTTCAACTAAGGGCCTTTCTTGCAAACTCAGGTCAGTAATACGAATTGAATGAGCCGTTGTGCTTGCTCCCCGTGTTCTCCAAATCAATAGCCTTGGCTTTCCATCATGAGATTCTTTCTTCAAGACTAGAAGCATCTTGCATGGGAATACCCATATCCACGCCTCATGGTGGCATGTTATTAATGTTGATCACACCTATTCATCTCAAATCTTCCATCCTATTGAGTTATTGGGTCCATTCTTGAAAAGTCATGCTTACAAAGCCTTCTTGGTATCCAATATCACTTAGAAACTAATTTTCTATCAGCTAAATTTCTAGTTGTTTCAAGCTTATTTCATTTGGAGGGGGGGGGGGGGGGGGGGGGGAGGTGTGTGTGCGTGTGCACGGGCACGCAAGTGTGCACACACGCGTAGGCAAAGCGCATCATAGCACACCCCATTTCCTTTCACCACTTCACACACACACACACACCTCCCCCCCAATGGAGACATGGTATCCCTCACCGCACCCCACCATGTCATAGCACCCCCCTCCTCAAACCAACAATAACATGGTATCCCAAACCCTAAAATCAACTCCTAACATGTGATCGCACACATGCCCCCCACATCAATTGTAACATGGTATCCCTCACCCCATCCACACCCACCATGCCATGGCACACCCCTCCCCTCCCCCCTCCCCCCAACACATCAACACACCCCCCCCCCCCACACACACACACACATCCCAACAAAGACATGGCATCTCTCACTGCACCCCACCACATCATGATGCATCCCTCCCCCTTCTCCCCAACCAACAATAACATGGTATCCCAAACCCAAAAACTAACTTCCACCACAGCATGATACACCCCTCCCCTCCCCAAAACACACCATGCCAACATCATATCCCCCTCACCCTATCCCACCCAAATATATTATGGAAAACCCCTCCCGTCCCCCCAACATATCAATGCCTCTCACCCCATCCCACCCCACTACATCATGGTAAACCATGTCATGGCATCCCTCCCCAACACACACATACACACATCCCAAACGGAGGCATGGCTTCCCTCACTCCACCCCACCATGTCATGGCACACCCTCCCCCTTTCCCGCCCCACCAAAAATAACATGGTATCCCAAACCTTAGAACTGACTTCCGCCACATCATGGCATACCTCTCCCCTCCCCCCAATAGAGCAATGCCAACATGGTATCCCCCTCACCCCATCCCACCCCACTACATCATGGAAAATGGCACACCCCTCTCTGTAACACACCCCTCAGAAATGGAGACATGGCATCCCTTCCCCCCCTCCCCCCCCCAAAAGAAAAACACCAATGGAGACATGGCATCCCTCACCCCATCCCATCCCACCCCACCATGTACACCCCTCTCCCCTCTGACCCCAAAAAAAGAAAAAAAAAGTCATGGCACGACATCCCTCCCCCTACTCCACCATGGTTGCATAATAACATGCCATGACATGGAAAAACTTCAAAAAATCTCCACTCCCCTCTTCAACACACCCCTAAGTACCCTAAAAAACCCCCCTCTCCTCTCCCCTCTATCCCATTGCACCACAAGAAACCATATAAAACCTTGCTCCATGAACGAGGGGTGCCATGCCACAATTGAGGTGGGGTGAGGGGGATGACATGCTGCGATTTGGGGGAATGTCTTCATATTGTGGTCAAGGTGGGGAGAAGGCATTGCATTGTGGAGAGGGGATGCCATGTCATGGAAAGGAAAGGAGCGACCATGCATGGCATATACATGTGATGGTGTGGGGGCAACATCATATAGTCGAGCAAGCAAAGACAATCATGGTGTGGAGAGGAGGTGCCATGTCCTGGTGAGGGGATTGCCTACCATGGTGTTCACAAGGAGGGACAACCTAATCAGGAGGGTGTAATATGTTATGGTCTCGAAGCAAGGATGCAAAATAGTGCAATACTAGGACTTCCTAGACCATCCCAGTACTATTCAGGCACAAGTAGTGTGAAGTTCTAATGGGATTTGGTATATCAACATTGGTATGATTGCACCAATAATACAAGGGAATCACAAAGATCCCTTGTATACAAACTAAGTGGGATGAGACAACTCAAGAGTGAGTGAAGCAGTGGGGGTAGGGGGAGGCTTGTGATAGGAGGCAAAGGAGCATGGACCATGGTTGTAGCACAAGCGCATATAAGAAGGGTGTCATCATGCAACCAAAGGGTTTCAAGAGAATCGCAATGGACCGTGCAAGTCAAGTAAGGTTTGGAGGTGGGTGAGGTAGGGTACCACACCATGGTTTGGGGACGTCGTATCGTGGTGTGTGTGGAGGAAGGGGTACCATGGTGGAGGAAGTGTCATGCCATCATCTAATGGTGAGGTGGGTAGAGGCACCACACCTTAGTGTGGATCACGCTGAGGGGAGCATCACATTACAGCATCGGTGTGGATAGCATGAGGGTGTCATGGGGTGCCAAGTGGGAGGCATGAGGTGAGAGAGCATAGAAACTACCGTAGAAAGCCAAGTGTGCCAAGTTGAGGAAGGCACAATGTGAAGAGAAACCCGCCAACCAACCCATAACAGCTAAGTAAGATTAGGTGCATGGTGTGCACAAGGACTTAAACCTATGGAGACATAACACAAGGGCCAAGACGAAGAAACCCTCATTAAGCTTAGTAAAAGGGGGAACAAATCAAAGAGGTAGTGGGTTGAATCTCAAGGGATCATAACAGTAAGTCCACTTCGTCACTTACAATATCCGGCCACATATTTAAGTCATCTACAAAGGATCCATCTTCTTGATTGTTCAAAATTCCATTCAAAGTCCTCGAGGCAACCACTAGTGCATCAAGAGAGAGTCTCAACACATGCTCTCAAGGATGCACAAGCACCCCTACTATTAGTCGGGGAGGTAGAGAGTGATACATCTAGCATGGATTCTAACTTAGAGACACATGGTAGCTTCATTCCATTGGCCTTTCAAACCAAGCACAATTACCAATTATGTGAATCAATGGTTCCTCTTGTACTAAGTTGAATTACTATTGCAGCACCACTCATCAATAGGGTAAAACTAACATGTCTCACAATGGTCTAAACCCAACTTATGTTCCCTATTGATGGATAAACAATTCAACACATGCAAATTCTACTTCACAATGGTAGGAAGAGTATATCTAGATCAAAAAGTAACCTCGCTATGAATGCTTGGCTTCCATAAGCTAGTTATCCCTATGGTGACTTCTCTAACACCTCTTGCTTCAAATTCCAAAACACTAGAGAATCAATTGGCCATGCTTTCACATTTATGTTTGTACTGAAAATCAAAATCAAATGAGCTTTAAGCCTTTTATTCCACATGACATTTCTGTTCTTATTGACCTCGTCTTAAAACACCTGCATTATCTTTTAATAGATGTGCCACCCTAGGAAAACTCCCCACTTGACATATCTTCCACTTCGATTGGCATGTGAGTGTGTCTTAAGACTAGAAGTAGGGGTTGAGAGCCCCATCTTGGCCTCAGGGAGTAAGCAAAATAACAATAGAAGTAGCTGTATTTCACTTGTGCTAAACACTCCCACTTCTTGTACAACTCTCAAGTCATTTCCAAAGTCGCACTAGAGTCAAGCTCCATGTTCTTCTTTCATCACTGATTCTTCCAAGCCTATTCCCTTGGCTGTGGGTTCACTAGATAGTAGGTAGGAACAATGGGAATCTCGTTAATCCATTCATACACATCACTGGGTAGATGACGAGGCATTTGCTACCTTAAGAAATTCATAGTTACCACCATCATTTACCCACGCTTGGTTGAATTTCTTCACTTTTGACATTCAAAGCACTAAGCAGAAATCATGTTACATCAACACCCGTAGGGATTATTGCAATGCTTTGTTCTTCAAATTTCCCTTGTCTATATTTCGATGGATAATGTTCTGTCTCTATCACCCGATCCACACATGGAGCTCCAACCAGCCTCACCACTAGGGTAGCTTACAAAGACTCTTAACAGCCTATGCAATTAAGACCAATGTTCTATTAATTGAAGGTTGTTTCACCTTGGAGACATAATGCAATTATGACTATGATCGGATGTGATTGCCATTTGCTCCTCCAAATTTTCATGGGGTGCTAGGGGCACATCAGATGCCACAAGACATGCATTTCTTTACAAGTCTTTGGACCCTATCTCCAAGTGATCCAATTCAAGGTGGACAAGTTGTTAAAAAGGAAAGAGAACTCTTCCCGAGATCCCCACCTAAATCTTTAGATTTAGTCGAATATAAATTTGATTCCCTTTTGATGAGCAGCACACATTTGCACCCTTGACATAGAGCTAGCCCATCTCTTAGGATCCAACTAATCCATGTCCAATTACTTATGTGCATACATTTGTACTTATGCACATGCATGTGTGTGTGAGTGATTCACAAGAGATTATTCTTGTTTTCATTACCAAATATCTCTATTTAAGGTGTGACACACTTTGGGTAAGTCACCACTAGTATGCGACAAAGATTTGAACATCAATTGATATAACCAGTTTGTAATCTGCCCTTTCTATCCACTCTTTTGTTCTACTACTCTCATGCGTTCGCTCTTTCTTCTCTTTATCCCTCTTTCGCAATTTCTATAGTTCTCGAGCCAAATTGAAAAATCCACCTCACAACGAGATTTAAACATTTAGGAGAGAAGGAGGCAATGGTTTGGATTTTCTTGTATAACTAGAAATTAACTATTCAAAGACAAATTTTTTACACAACCTACAACTTGAACTTCAATAAGTATTCAAATACATATTCTTACACGATTTGTAGCTTGAAATTCACATGGAAGTACAGAGCATATGAATACAAAGGATGAGACCACAATGAGGGCCCAAGAACAACACAAAGATTGAATCATCAACTATATTGTCTATATAGGCTATAGATATAAAGGGACTTCTTATAAAAACTAGCTTACACTTTTGATACTTGTAGACCTCGACTATATATGGGTTAGACTTGGTGCTTTGTACACCTCTTGATCACTTGGAGACCTAGACAATATATGGGTCTCATGTGCTACCTTCTACACGTACATTGTAAACAAGTCATGTGATCACCATAGTACTCTTCGAGTATTTGGATTCTTTTCCATCATGAATTCCTTCAACAATTTTCCACTTATCGAATTTCAACTCTCATTTAACTTCTTGATCCCTATATTTTCATTTAGTGGATAGTTTTAGAGTACATAGGTTGATTCAAAGCACCCATATATTTTTGAGCAAATTTAGATGATTTTTATATTTGGAACTACTTGTGTAGTCATCCTAGAGATTGTTGTGTTTGAGTTTTTTAAAGGACATCTAGTGAGTATTGGTAAATTAAGAAGATGGATTTAATAACAATCATTTTGGTTGTCTTGAGATCATGAGTGGTGGGAAATTTGGTGAAAATTCGAAGCAACTTTCCAATTATTATTTTTTGAGAATAGGCAATTAAATATTACGCATTTACAAGCTCACTTCTCTTCACATCTTGGAACTCTCATTACTAATAATAGAATGTGCAAGCACACTGTAAGTGCAAACTGATTAGTGTCACAAACTCCAATTGAAAATTGTTGCATGTCATGAGACACTTCCTAGTATGGAGTTTTCCAAGAAGACAGTTCACATCTCACAACTTTATTAGCTCAAGCTTTTTACAAGGTCCATTGACATCCACCTGCCTTTCAATCTTGTGCATTGATATCAATATTGACTTGCAAAACATTAAAAGAACAACTTCCGATGAAATTTGAAGCACTACAATTTTGACATCGTTACACAATATCCATATTCAAAAAGAGTGTTAATCTTAGTGTGAATCTTGTAGCAAATACAATCCTACCTTCATATTAATCAAACTAGTTGAATTGTAATTAAGTGCACAGGTTAGATTGTACTTGTTAAATTGCATTGTAAAATTCAATTTAAAAATTATACACTTTAAATAATCATAAACCATTCATTACGGTTAAAAATGTAAAGAAAAATAAGTTAATACATATTCAACTTTATATGAAATTATCAAAAAATTAAAAGTAGATTACATTCATTCTACTGATGTAACATTATTGAAAAATATGCACATTGTTAATACTCATTTGACAATGATTTTCAAGTTACGTTGTTATATACATTGTCAAAAAATCACTATTAACTCTTCCATTTCCAATGAGTAATAGATACAATTAGCGGATGGCCGAAATGAATCCCTGTTACATATAGAGGAAACAAACTAGTTGCCACCCTGATCTTTTATGGCACCTCTAATGAAGTTTTATAGATTTTTATATTTACTTGATTATTGGCGTTGTCTAGCTATTTTAAAATATGTGGTTTTGAAAAGCCATACTACAACTGCAGAATTGTAGAGATCTCGTGATCGCTCTTGGTATGTTCACGCTGGTTGGTGATCGCCCTTGGTATGTGCGAACTGGTTCTGTGGTACTTCGATTATACAAATTTCAACTCTACAAGCTACAGGCCTGTAGCAGTAACACTAAGCTGTAACAATGGAAGAAGGTAAGGAGACTGGATGTCAATCTCTTCTTTCGGTTGCTTCTATGAGCTATGGGTTAAAAGGTCAACCCTCGTGGTAAGCCACTTATTTTATTAACCAACTGACTCAGGTTCAAATCTGGCTTTTTCTATACCTTACTATATGACTCTGAGGAAAGCAGGAGTTGGACTGAAAGACCTTCTGGTCACCACTTGTTCAAGTTAACCAAGAGAGCTACATCTCTCTCTCTCTCTCTCTCTCTCTGTGCCACAAATGTTTTCAAATGCAGCGAGGCCAATAAAGCAGATAGAATATCATACACATTCTGAAATTACAAGTTTAGTCACATCCTGCTTCCAGTTTTTCAAACTCTCAACTTTATTTCATTAACTTTGCACTGGTCTCTTGATAACTACAAACCAAAAATGGAGAAGCGAGAATGGAACTACAGGCAACCTAGACCTTTAGAGGAGTTCCAACTTGCACCACAGTTAAGCCGTGAAGAAAATGCAGAAAGCACCACCACGGACAGGTTTCTCCATAGTCTTTATCTTCGAAGGCAAGCTACACAATATTAGATATATCATTGAAAGCTGTATCACTTAAATAACATGAACTATTGAGTTGCATTACTATAGTAAACACAAACTATTACTGCTTCCAAGTTATCACGTAAATGCCAGCCTGACTCCACACAAATAAATACAGCTGAATTTGGACAAGTTTTTGACCTGCCCATACAGAATACAGTTCCGGAATTCCACCTAGGCCTGGAAATTACAGATCAAAGTTCATATAATCCTCTTCCAAGCTTCACACTCAATGTAAACAGATGGTCCTCGAGACTTCAAAGAACTGATAGAATTAACAAGCAGCCAGATATGGTGTGAAGGCCCTGAACAATTTGTTCAGGTAAAGGAATTTTAATGAATACAGCAGTCAAGTTGAAAGGAATTCAGCAAGCTTCAAGCATACACTAAACAATGTTTACGTTATGGCACATGGGATAATATAACCAAAATTTCATTTAATGTTTGATGTGGCAATTTTGCAGGACAGCAAATTTTTGGCAGACCCTGCAACAATTGAGAGATATCTTTACAAGTGCCAGGTTTAACCACCACTATGACTAGATCCATAACTTGGCCATATACTGACCTTCAGTTACTGCAAAAGACTTGGTCACAAGTTGGAACCTTGTAAAGCAAAAGCAGCTGCCTCATCATCCAAACAAAATGCTCCACCAAAGGTATTGGCCTCAGTTTTGTTTGGAATGCCTCAAACAAGCTACTACTCCAATGATGAGCAGTGAACCAGTTGAGACAACTGCAAGGGGCATTGCTAGCTTTGACAAACTTACATTGTTCTTATAGTGAGAAGTCAAATCCTTTAACTCAGCCTCCAGCCGACACACACCCTGATGCCGTTGACTATTCATCACCTTTGCATCAAGAAGGGCTTGCTCAAGCTCTCCAACCATCGCCCTAAGTTTGTCAACCTCATCCTTTGATTCATTAGATGCCTTAAGAGTCCTAGAGTTCAATAATTGAAGCTCTTCCTCAAGTGCAGCCTTGGTTTCTTCAAGAATTGCTTTCTCACTCACCAAAGACGAGACTTGTGTTTCTAACATAAGAATTCTCTGTTGGTCCTCATTTGTACCTGTCTGAAGCTTGAACATTGACACCTTCATCACATCTAGCTGGGCTTCAAGTCCTCGGCTTTTTGCATCAGCACTTTCAAGAAGCTCCTTTAGAGAACCCTTGACCTCTCTCTCCATTTTGAAGGTCAAAGCCACATTGTCATTCTCATTTCTCATTGACAAAAGCTCATCCTCCAACGCTTTAATGTGAGAATCCAGATCTCTTTCTTTTGCAATCCTTGCCTCCCTTTGCGCCTCAAGGCTTGCAATCTGTTGCCATGCTTCTTTCAATTGTATCTGAAAACCTTCCCTTTCCAGAGCACGATTTTTTAATTCCAGTTGGAGAGAATCAATAACTCCGTTGGCTTCTGCAACCTCCCTTTCTGCTGATGCACAGGCATCTTTCAATCTGCACATATCGTTTTCAAGAGCTTGCTTAATGGAAAACATTCCTTTCAATTTTTTCTGTGATTCCACGTCCAAGTACTGTAATGTGGTGATTTCCTCATTCAGTTTATCTGTTTCAAGTCGCAGCTGTTCCACTTCCTGTTCTATCTTATTGGAATTCTCTTTGATAGAAACCAAATCTTCCTGTGCCTCCTTGAGCTGCTCCGAAACAGATTTCAGCTTAGAAGCTGAATCTTCTAAGGCGGTCTCAGCTTCCTGCTTAGAGGAAAGTAAGGTCCGCTTCTCTTCCATTAAGGCTTCCTTCTCTACGCCTAAGCCCAAGGCTTCCTTTTTGCTAGCCACGAATTCAAGCTCAAGCTTGCGCTTCTCATCTTCCAACCAGTTTTTCTCCATCACGAGTGCATCAGCCCTGTATGAGGTCTCCTCGAGCTCCTGCTCAAGCGACGAAATCTTGGCGCGCAGGTCATCTGCGGTGGTACGAGAGGAACTGACCTGCTTGAGTAGCGTGTCGTTGAGCTGCTTGAGGTTGGAGATTTTCTCAGCAGGAGAGAGCTCATCGTACAGATGAAGATGATGATGGCGATAAAGGTGATGGCCACCATTCGCTTCGTGCAAGTGAACCTCCTTTTCATCGGCGTCGGCACCAGTGTCTGATTCGGAGCCCTGAGGTGTGGAAGGCAAGGGCTCGACAGGCGTAGCATCGCCAGCATCAGCCTGGCCATGGTAGTCGTGGTTATGATGGGAGTGGGAATGGTGGTGATGGCCATGCTTCTTCTGGGGAGCCATGGATGCAGACACGGGAACCCTAAGGCCGGGTAACGAGACTTAGACGAGCGGGGCAGAGAGAGAGAGCCTGTAAACCCTAGACAGGTTCAACATACAAATCGCATTTTGCCTTCTCCTGACTCCTGAGCCTAACGGGCAACACCAAACAAAATAGAAGCATTTCAGGCGCAATCCCAGCCTTCGATGACTGTGTGTGCATCAACGGCTCGGGAAGGTGGTGTATTTTCACCATCTAGACGTGAATAAGTTCTTATTGTAATGTAATGTAATGTAACGAATATGGTCGTGCCATAATATTTTTTAGATTTTATGCAACAAATTTATTTTATTTATAATTTTTTCTTTTAGGTTATAATTGGATGTTCCATGCATAGATTTTCTTGCTATTCGTGTCACTATTTTCCTCATGCTTCGAATTAGGGTTTGAAAGCACGTTTCATGTGGCAAGAGGGTTTCATGGGAGGTTGATATAAGAGACACAATCCAAACTTTTAAGGCTTTGATAACTTAGACTAATTCAATATTGAATATAGGAAAATATAATAATAAGGATGTGGCACTCACTAATATATACGAGTGAAAGATCAATATTAATAGAATTAAACTTAAACTATATTATATCTTCAAAAAATCTTTATAACCATTTCTCAAAGTTTCTCAAAGACAAACATATTTAATAGTAATTTTTATTCATATTGAGCTTATCATAACATCTTACTACTATATTATTTTGGTTGTAGGTTCAGAAAGCCTCAAACCTTCCTTTTTCAATTAAAACCTCCTCCCTTCCGCTCTCTCTCACGTGTAATTTCTCTTTTTCTCTTCCCCCTCCTTTTTTAAAATTAAAAGCCCTCCCTCCCTTCTTTCTCTCACTGTAAGGCCTAGGTTCCCTCTCTCTCTCTCTTAAATAAAACCCCCTCACCTCTCTCTCATGTATAATCTCTCCCTTTCTCTTCCCTCTCCCCTTTTTAATTAAATTCCTCCTCCCTTCCCCATCTCTCTCTCTCATGCGTAGGGCCTAAGTTCTCTCTCTCCCTCTCTCTCTCTCTCTCTCTCTCTCCTTTAATTACATCAAACTTCTTTTTTAATCAAAACTCTCACACACAATTAAATATTTTTTAAAGTTTTTTAATTAAAAATTTTTTAAACATGGTTTTCACACACTTTAAGAGGGAGATAGGAGAGAGAGAGAGAGAGAGAGAGAGAAGAAGAAGAAAGATAAAAAGACCAAGAGGAGAAAAGAGAAAAAATAATAGTGTTTTTTAAATGAAACCTTTCTATTCCCCCTCTCTCTCTCTCATGTGTAAGGCTTAGGTTCTCTCTCTCTCTCTCTCTCTTCTTTAATTAAATTAAACTTCTTTTTAAATAAAAAATCTCTCTTTGTTAGATTATAATTTTTAATTAAATATTTTTTAAAAAAAATTGAACATTGTTTTTCACACACTTTGAGAGGAAGATAGAAGAAGAAAAAGAAGAAGGATTTAAAAAAATAAGAAGAAAGAGGAAAAGACAAAGAGATGGAGGAAAGAGGAAAGATAATAATCTTTTTTAATTAAACTTTTTAATATAGTTTTTGAATTAGAGAGAGAAAATATATATAATTTGAAAGAGAGAGAAAATAAGGGGAAGAAATAAAAGAAAAATACAGAGAAGAACAAATATATAAAGAGAAAAGAGAGTGAGTGAAAAAAACTTGAAAGAGAAAGAGAAAGGAAAAGTAAAATAAGGGGGGGAGAGAGAGAGAGAGAGAGAGAGAGAGAGAGAGAAAGAGAGAGAGAGAAACCGAGAAAAAGATACTAAGAGAGCAAAAAAGGAATAGGAGAGACAGAAAGAGAGAGGGGGAGCAGAGAAAAAGAGAATTATAGAGAGAGAATATATAAAATTTAAGAAAGAGGGGAAAAAGGAAAAGAGAAGAGAGAGGGGGAGAAGAATAGAATTTGAATATAGAGAGATGAAAGATAACATTTAAAAGAAAGAGAAAAGAAAAAAAATTTAAAGAGAAGAAAAAAAGTAAAAAGAGGAGAGGGAGAGACAAGGAAAATAGAGGAGAGGGGCGAGAGAGAGAAGAAAGCAAGGAGGGAGAGCGAAGAAGAAGAAGAAGTAAGAGGAAAAGAGAGAGAGATGGGGGGAAAAGAGGAAAGAGAAAAGTTTTTTATTTAAATATTTTTTGAGAGAAGGTGGAAGGGAGAGAGGAGAGAGGGGGAAAAAAGAGAGAGAGAAAAAGAAGAAAAAATAAAATTAGGAGAAAGGGGAGGAGAAGAAAAGGAGATGAAGAGAGAGAGAGAGAGAATGATATACAAGAAAAAGATAAAATTTGCATACTTTAAGAGAGACTGAGGGGGGGAAGAAAGTGAACGAGAGAGAGAGAGAGAGAGAGAGAGAGAGAGAGAGGGAATATGGAGAGAGAATTATAGAGAGAGGAAAGATAAAATTTAAAGAAAGAGAGAAGAAAAATAGAGAGAGAAGGAATATAAAGGAGATAGAGAGAAATAGAGAGAGACAAGATAAAATTTAAAAGAGAAAGAGAGAGAGAGAGAGAGAATAAGAGGAAAAAAGGGAAAAAAGAGGAGAGGGAGAGAGAAGGAAAAGAGAGAGGGAGGGGAGAGAATAAAAGGGGGGAGAGAAAAAAAGGAGAGAGGGAAAGAGAGAACTAGGAGTGGAGAAAAAATAAACTAAAATAGAAGGTAGAGATAGAGAGAGAGAAAAGAAAATTAGAAATTAGGAATTGGGAGGGAGAGAGAGAGAGAGAGGGTAAAGAAAAAATTTAGAAACTAAGAGGGAAAATAGGAGAGAGAAAGAGGAGAAATGGATTACTGCTATATTATTTTGGTTGTAAGTTTTGGAAAGCCTTGAACCTCAAGAGGGCTTCCTGAACACCTATCCCCTTTTCCAAAACTCCCTTTTTCAATTAAAACTCTCTCCCTTCCCCTCTCCCTCACGTCCTTTTCTCTTTTCTCTCCTTTTTTAAATTAAAAGCCCCTCTCCCCCTTCTCTCTCTCTCTCTCTCATTGTAGGGTTTAGGCTTTCTCTCTCTCTCTCTAATTAAAACCCCCTTCCCTCTCTCTCACTTATAATCTCTCTCTTTCTCTTTCCCCCTTTTTTAATTAAAGTCTTCCCCCCTTCTCCCTCTCTTTCTCATGTGTAGGGCCTAGGTTCTCTCTCTCTCTCTCTCTCTCTCTCTCTCTCTCTCTCTCTCTCTCTCTCTCTCTCTCATTAAAGCAAACTTCTTTTTAAATAAAAAATCTCTCTCTCTCTCTCTCTCAATTAAAGATTTTTTTAAAGAATTAATTTAATTTTTTGAACATAGTTTTTCACACACTTTGAGAGGGAGATAAAAGAAGAAGATGGAGAGAGAGAGAGAGAGAGAGAGAGAGAAGAAGAAGAAGAAGAAGACGAAGAAGAAGAAAAAGAATGAGAAAAAAATGAAGAGAGGGATGGGGAAGAGGAAAGAGAATAGTTTTTTTTTAATCAAACATGTTTCTTCCCCCCTCTCCCTCCTCTCTCTCATGTGTAGGGCCTAGGTTTTCTCTCTCTCTCTCTCTCTCTCTCTCTCTCTCTCTCTCTCTCTCTCTCTCTCTCTCTCTCTCTCTCATTTAATTAAATCAAACATATTTTAAAATGAAAAGTCTCTCTCTCTCTCTCATTTAATTAAATCAAACATATTTTAAAATGAAAAGTCTCTCTCTCTCTCTCTCTCTCTGTGTTAGATTAAACTTTTTAATCTAAGATTTTTTTACAATTTAATATTCTTGAAAGTTTTTTTCAGTTAAAGTTTTTTTGACATTGTTTTTCACATACTTTGAGAGGAAAATAGAAGAAGAAGAAGAAGGATTAAAAGAAGAAGAAGAAGAAAGAAAAAAAGATAGAGAGTAGAGTCCATGGATACCGGTCACATAATCCCTTAATGGTTTAATGGTTTCATTCTTTCTACCCTATATCCTATATAATTTGCTTTGCTCCAAGTGTTCGCTTGTAGAGCCCATGGATGCTAGTCACATAATCTCTAATGGTTTCATTCTCTTTCTACCCTATATTCATGAGTTTGAGCTATCTATTTGATGAATAAGCACTTAAGAGTAGAGAAGCTAGAATTGTGTACCACATGTTGGGGATTAAAGGCCACCTGTGCCTAGTCACGTAAACCTTGTACTTAGTGCCCCCACACTTGGACATTGCTAATGGTAGCCACCCATTACTATCATATTTATTCTTTATTCTTTACTATGGAATAATAACGAGAAGGTAGGTCACACATTGTGATTGTTGGAGTTCCCACATGCCAGTCTTGCTCTCTTGAGTTCAAACTTCCATAGCCATATCTCTCTTGCTTCTGCTTGTGCTCTTCTCACTCTCACTCTTGCTCACCCTTTCAACTTGTATCAGAGTAACCATTCGAGGAGATTTAGCCATTCTACTTTAAACTCATGCAATTCACTATATTTTTACCTTCTATATCATATGCATTTAAGTCCTATTTATAAAATCCTTATCTGTGAATTTTTCCTTAATAAAACATAACCCTTTTCTATTCAATATGTAAGTAACCCCTTTATATGGGACCCTTTTGTATGTAAAAAATGTGTAAAAATAGTATTTTAAAAATACCTTATGTTGAGCCCATGTGATACATATATATATTTATGACTAAACTCCCCGAGACTTCAACCCAAAAGAGAACTATTGCAATTGAGCTTCCAAGGTAGCCATTTCTTCTTTAGTTTGAGAGAGATACATAGAAGCTCCCCACATTCTCTAGCTTCTTCCCTAACTCTAAGAGGGCATTTAATTATTGCCACGTGGCCATTGAGGTCAAACACAATAAGCAAGCCCTAGGATATCATCCCAAAAACTAGTTGTAATTTTAGGGGTGTTTCCTATAATCAAGTATTAGCCTTTTGCTCTTGGTACTCCTCTTGCTCTTTGCTTAGCTGTTAGGCATTGTTCCTAGCACATTGCACTCCGACTTGAGCACTATTTGGGATAGAGATGATCATCCATTGATTGATAACTATGGAAAAATCTGTTGTTCACAATTTGGAGTAGCAAAATTTTAAATATTTATACTTCTTTGATGGTTATTCACTAAAGGTTTAATGTTGGATGATGATTTAATGCTTGGGGCCAAACTCATATAATTGGTCTCTATTAGCATATTGGAAAGATTATCTAACACATTTTTAAATGCTTTGGAAAATCATGATGGAGGATCAAGCATGCTTTACTTTTTTTATGCCTATCATTGAGTGGGTTTAAGCTAGTCATAGGTCTCACATACAATAATAAATTGCATTGTTAAGTCTTTATCCCCTTCCTTGGATATTAAGATCTCCTTTCATTTTTTCCCATTACTCTTCACTCTACCCTCCACCTTTCTATCCTTCATCATCACAACCATGACACGTTCCAAGCTTTCCTATCAAGAAGGCGCCTACAAGAGCAAGAGCTCAACACTCTTCGAAATCTAGTGAGCATACTGTGAGTGACAAAGGTCCCTTGGTGACCGACATTGGTGGCCCTACTACAGCTAGTAATGGTGGCGCTATTGTGTCCAACAATGGTAGCCCTAGTGTGGTCAGTAATGATGGTTCGCCATTGTCTATAAATGTTGGTCCACATGCTCCACCTCCAACTACCACTCGAGCTGGTACACATAAGAAGCAAAGATGGAGACTAGGTATATATGCGCTACGTGAGATAAGGAAATTCCAGAAGAGTGCCAACTTGATTATTCATAAGGCACCATTCTCTAGGTTGGTGTGAGAAATATTGCAAGATCTGCAGTTAGGGCATCATCACAAGTTCTTTTCAAGGAACCAGGCAAGGAATGTGGGGTGATGATCAAGCCAAGCCTTGATTGCTCTCCAAGAAGCAGCTGAAAGTTACTTGATTGATCTAATGGGTGATTGTCAACTTTTAGCCATTCATTCCTGACGTATCACTATTAAGCCCATAGATATGGTTCTTGTTCGTAGGATCTGCAAACAACAAGGATGCATTTAATCTTAATGTCAACAATATGTTTGAGAAGCTCCTTGTAATTGGATCTATGTTTTTAGCTCAGGTTTGGTTGTAGATTGTAAGGAGCTTAGTTTTGGGTTATCTTTCCAGTAGACTTTCAAGTATTTGATAGCAGGGGGTGCTATATAGATTAATTAGATCTTGCTTTGCTTAGCCACCATTGGAAGGTTTATTGCTATCATAAACAATTGGATAGCAAGCATATGCATTAAATATTAGTGAAATGCATGCTTTTATACCACTTGAAAATACTCTTGGATCATATGCATGCTTACTACTGCTAGTTATATTGGGTATTCTCTTCTTTTAGCTTTGAGCTTTCATTTTAAGCTCCTTTACATTTATATTTGGAAAAGGTTGCATTGGTCAATGATCTTCTAGTTATGGTCTTGGATTTTTATGTTATTTATATGCTCATGGATGTATTATTTATGTTATTTTTTGGTAAAGGTTTCAATGGTCAGTGATCTTCTATATATGATGTTGGGTGTTTATGTTATTTATATGCTCCTAGATGTTTTGCTTAATGTCATTTGACTTTCGAATGTTGTGATCGAGAGCAAGTTAAACAAGGTGCACATGATTGATGTCATGGCAAATCTCCAAATGTTATGCCCTGTAAACATCCCCAAGCCTTGCAAGGTTTGAGCACTTTGGCATGGTCTTGAGGTATTCTCATAACAATACCTCAAGATAGTAATTCCAAGTTGTATGGGATGCTTTATTGATGTAACTCTAAGAAATGGAACCTTGGCAAGGTCTCATTCAATGCATAAGTCTAGGCCCAAAGTTTTAAGGTGTTTTTACAACATAAAGAGGGAGCTCAAATGTGCATTTCTGTAGTGAATAGTTGTGTGCTTCAACAAGTTGTTAGTCACTTTATCTCCCTCTTACATAGCAATAATAAAATGATGATGCACTTAACAAGATACCTTAGTGTTGAAAGAGAAAAGAGATTATGCATTTTAATAAGGGCTTTTAGTTACCTTATATACCTCCTTCATTAAAGCTATGCACATCCTAGCAAATTGAGTGCTAAATACTAGCATATCAACATGCTCACAAAGTAATCTAATCCCAACATGATTGCAATTAAGAAGGATAATTTAGAGCCACAAGAGAACCTATCTAGGTTCTAATGCTCAAGATTCATAGATTCAAGTAGCCATGAAGGCCTCTCTAACTAAGCAAAAATACCAGTTGTTGTTTGCACAATCCTCTCACACAATGAGTTAAGCACATAAGTACTACATAACAAACTATAAACAAGTATAATATGACTCCCATTCACAATCTAGGTCCCATCCACACATGCACACACAATCTTGGTAGGGAACATGCACCATCAGGCACTTAAATTAAGAATGTTTACACATAGAAATTATCACTCATGCCTACAGGGCACTTGTATACACATGTAATCAATCACCCTAGTCACTCACTTTTGCAGAAGGCTATGGCTACACTATTCATCAATGGGATCAAATATGAGGAGCATACACACTTCAATTTGATTAATGGTTCAAAAATCAAACTAATAGTATTGCTCAAGTAACTTGAGCATTATAGTTGATAGCCCAAACATTAAACTAGCAGGGATCCTTAAGAGCTAGCTAGTCAAGATTGGAGGAATACAATTCTCAGCCTTCATAGTGAGGGAAGGAGTGGATTATCACATATTTATTGAAAGTCCTTAGATGCAAATGCATGATTCATAAAAGACTAGGGCAGTGGTCTATTGTTCTTAGGCAATAGGAAAAAGACAATGTGAATAAACATGGAAACTTGGAAAACCTCTCTTGTGAATCTGGGTGCTACATGAGAGAGATATATATATATATATATATATATATATATATATATATATATATATATATATATATATATATATATATATATATATATATATATATATATATATATATATATATATATATATATATATATAGTTTTGTGTGTGTGTGGATTGATACCCAAGATCTGGCTCAAATTTTCCCACGAACAAGGTTTAGGTTTCCTTGAATTTGAGAGCCACTACTTTAACACATCTTCCTTCATTTGAGCTGAAATTATGGCCAATGGCTACTAACATTCTATAGCTTTGCCTACTAGGTTGACATAATTGATGAGTATGCAACCATTATTAGTTACCTCGTTCTAGTCATTGTTATTCATTGTCTACTACCATACAGATGCCTCCTTAATCTTAGCTCCTATGAAAAAATTGTTAGGGCTGAAGCCCCGACACATGAGAAAGCATAGAGAGGTAGACTATCAAAGCAATAAGAAAGAAAGAAAAAGAAGAAATGAATAGATGGACCATAATGCAATTGTAAATGCATAATGTTTATAAACATTAGACCTAAAGTAGCTTCCAAGGTACATTTTGAAGCTTTAAGCCTCACCCTTAGCATGAATGGAGGAAGAAATGAACTTGCTAATCCTTTGGTTTTAATGCGCAAGTCATAGATATTAAGCATACATCAATTTTGGATATTTCCAAAGAAGAGTATCTGAAGTGCATTAGGCAGAAATACAAGAAACCAAGCACTCATTGATGCTTTAACAATCAAGTATTTCCACAATACCACAACATTTGCAACACAACACCCACACCAACTCCACTTGATCTCCTTTATTCGTTTCCCCATGACACACAAGGCATGGAAAAACTAGTTGTATAAGATGATATTGGTTAAAGAAAATCTAAACAACCCACTTTTAACATGCTAGAGTGGTATCTTCCATGTCTTTATCATGGTTACACATTTGTTTTGACACATTCCTTAAGTTAGGAATGGTCCTAGAATCAAAGAGAATTAGCTAATACCTAGAATCATTAATACCTATGGTCTAGTTGTCGATAAAGGCTTTTGCATGGTCCATACAAAATTGTTGGTCCATCCAAAATTTGGATCTCATTTGGGGTTAAAGGCCACATGTGCCCACCCACCTCATTTACTTGTATACTATACTCGTACAATTGTACACTGCAGGTGGTGTGGGTGCCCGTCATTATCACTTTATTCTTTATTCTTTTAGTGGCAATATAATAAGAGAAGATAGGTCACACATTGTGATAGTTGGAGTTCCCACATATTGGGCTCTCTCTTCTTTTCTTGAACCTCCATAGCTCGTGGTTCCCTCTTGCTTCCACTTCCACTCCACCTTTCAACTGGTATTAGAGCGGGCATTCAAGGAGCTTCTTCATCATTTGTTTTAGTTAGAGAAGAAGAGCTTGCTTCAAGCTTTCATAGCAGCCCACCCTTCATCATTGAGTCTACACTTGTTTCCAACTTGTTGGATCTTGTTCTAGGTGCTCTTGAGGCTCCATTGACCATTGTTTGAAGCCCCTTTGTGGTCTATACAATTAGAAGATCTTTAAGATAGCAAGTGATAATTTGCACTATTTTTTATAGTCCTTGTGTTTTACCTACAATGCTCATATTCAATCATTGTCTAAGCTCCTTTGGCAGTTGACCATCACTTGACATTTCTCTTGGGGTCTTTAGCTTGCATTTGGGCACTCTTTTGTAGGGTATACCTTTCGGCATTACTTTAGATTTGGAGCAAACTTGCTAGTTACTATAACTAGGACAACATACATTGAGTTTCTTATTGTTGTGATCTCTTTAGAATGCTATTTTGATGCTTGGATGTTATGGTGATGCTTTGAGGTGCTATTTGCATTGGATAGAGATGATCTAATAGCTCAATTTCAGTAGGGTTTATTACTATAATATAGTTTGGGTAGCAAGCATATAATAGTGTAGCTTTATACTTTGAATATCTACAAGCGCTTTGGGGATTCTACATGCTTATATGGATGCTTGGCATTAATGTATGTGCCTCGATATGCTTATGGTGCATTTTGAGCTTCATATTTGAGCTCATAGGATGTATTTGGGCATTGGACATTTGGCTCAATGATTCTTCACTTTCGAATTGTATAAACTCTTGAATGTATTTGATATACTTGGGCTTCCCAAATACTATGACACTTATCTCTTGACCTTTTCTGGGTCACTTTACATTAAAGGTTTGCCTCCAATGGGAGACATTTCTATTTACATTGTAGAGCTATGTTCATTAGAGATATGGGAGTCTCTTGCTTATGTACATGCTCAGTTGATCTATGCACACATTGTTCTTGCAAATACTAACTCTTGGGGGTTGATTTTCTTTTGAACTTGGATACCTTATATCCATCATTGTCACTTGGTTTTTTGTTGTGGATATATGCTTGATACACATTGTTGTATGCATCTATGTATTTGACACTCTGTATGTTTTGATAGTTCTTAGTACTTGGTTACTACATCATTAGTTGCATTTTAGCTATATCTCGGTTGCTACTCAGATATTCCTAATAGTGGGAGCCTATTTCGTTGATTTTTTTCCTATCGATGCATGTATATTTACTGTAATTTTATGGATAGTAGCATTGAATACTATTTATGAGTAGTTTCTTTGAGAGTAGACACTTTATTTGAGTGCTATAGTCCTTAGTACTTGGTTGCTACACTATTAGTTGCATTTTAGCTATCCTGGTTGCTACCCAGATATTCCTAATAGTGGGAGCATGTTTTGTTGATAATTTTCCTATCAATATATGGCTATTTATTGTATTTTTATGGATAGTAGCATTGAATACTATTTATGAGTAATTTCTTTGAGAGTAGACACCTTCCCCTATGTCTACTCATTTGAATGATTCACTCTATTTTTAGCCAGCTTATCTCGCAAGGCATTTAGTCTTCTAATTACTCTCATTATAAGCTTCTTGATTTGGGGGGTTTATTCCATGTTATCTCACATCATCGTTGGTTTCATAGCTATCGTATTGTTATGAGTTCTGTTAGACTAGGAGATAACACTGCATTGGATATCATCAGTATATGTCATGCTAGTTTAGTACTTATGCTTTGCTTGTGCTTCATGACGTATGTTATACCTTGGCTTTGACTAAAAGCCTTATTTCGACTAGACAGTTAAATGATGACATGTACCATGTATCTTTTGGTGATTCTTCATGGAAGATCACCCATGGTAGTCTTGTTTTTGCTAGAGATGCTAAGGTTAGCAACCTCTATCGTTTGCTTGTCTCTAGGTCTTTTTCATCTAGATCTGTCGACCATGTTTTGACTATGACCAATTCTTCACCTATATCTTTAAGGTATCATCACCTTGGGCATATATCTTTGAAATAAATGAAAGTAAAACTCATTTATAGTATCTTCTAGCTCTGGATTACTCATGTTTTAATTCATGTGATCATTTTTTTAATGGGAGACATACACATAATTCTCATAAAAAGTTTGGCTCTATGTGCATTGGTAAGTCTTTGGTTCTTGTCCATTCAAAAGTTTGTGGTCCCATGCCCTATCAGTCCATTCACTAACAAGGAGTACTTGGTTACATTTATAGATGATTATTTGCATAATGTTTAGGCCTATCCTATTAAGCAAAAACCATATGCTTTGCTTACGTTTTAGTGCTTTCTTGCTATGGTTGAGAACCAGTCTGGATATAGGCTAAAATGCCTATAGTTTAAAAATGGGAATGAACCAATCTCTAAGGCTTTTGAGCAACTTTGTGATGAGAGGGGCATTAAGCATCAATTGACCACCCCATACACCCCACCCTAGAATGGTGTTGTAGAGCGTATGAAGAGAATACTTTATGATGGAACTGCTTAGTTGTTTAATTGACTACCATGTATAATTCAACACTTGAAAAACAACTTCATCAAAAAAGGTGTATTGGATTGTTGACTATGAAGGATCCGGGCAATAGATTGGAATTCTTTCTCTGCATCATGGGCATGAGAGATAACTTCATGAGGAGAAGTAGCTTTAAGAAAATTCAATTTAGCTTGCATGCTAGATTGAAGACCACCTTTGTATTTGCATTGTAACACACTCTCGATAACTTCCTCAAGCATATGCAACAGTAAAAGTCTTTGCCAAAATCTTTTGGCATAGATAGAAATATTATCACCTTCTTGCCAAGGTAAGTTGGACCAATTACACCTCACTTGAAGATGAAATTGGGGCAAAAAAAAATAAAATCTTGAACTTTTTCTTGAAAATCAGCCCATGTCTTTGGTCAATCAATGTTATGGTGTAGGACATTCCATCAAAGTGAAGCTTTACTCATCAAGTAATTAGTTGTACACTTGATTTGATCCTTTTCAAGAAAATCTTCTTCATTGAAGTAACAATCAAACTAGCTCAGCCAAGACAATTTTTTTTTCTATCTTTTTACCCATCAAATTTAGAAAATTGGAAAGAGTTATGACTTATTTTTTGGTCCTTTTCAAGTTGTTGAGTGTCGAATGCCCACTTCAAGATCTCAGCAATACGATCATCTTTGTCTTGAGTAGTAGAATTTTGTTGATGTTTGTGCTCTTGAAGCACCCCCATTACCACATTCAAGTTATGTTAAAGAAGATCAAATATTTGTTGCAATGAAATGTTCAAAAGTGGTGATTCCTTATTTTCCATATTGACTTCTTCATTGGTATTGGAAGGACCCAACATTATAAAAGTAATTCGGTGCACAAAGAATAGTTTTGAGTGAACCTTGCAATGTATGAATAGATCCTTAAAGATCCGTATCTAGACCTCTTATAGAACTCATAGAATAAAGTTACTTTGTTGCATGTGATCAGACAAAACTCTAGAATTCATTTTCACAGAAACAAGGATCTCAAAATATAGTTGCATGTTTTAAAGGGACTCCTCACAGTAACAATTTCTTATACTTATGGCTCTTGAAAAATATAAAAATGTCAATGTGAAAGGGGGGTCTAGATAATGGCCCTCCCACTTCTCAAAGAGTAATCAATTGATTGGCCACCCATTGCAAAAGAGAGCTTTAAACTATTAAAGCTTGAAAGCCTTAATGTTTTAAAAGCTTAGACATCGCGATTTTTGACACCCAGTGCATAGTTGTAAGATTTGGGGGTTTCAACAACCATCTATTGGGGGGGTTAGTTAGGATGGCAATGATCACAGTGGTGCCATGTGATTTTCGGTCTGATTTGGTGGCAGATTAAGATCAGGGTTGACTAATTTGTCTCTTTTCCTCTATGGAGTGAAACCACTTGGAGAAGAGAAACCATTACAAAGGTTGCTTTATTACAAATGTCGTGGCTATTTATAAAAAAAGATTAATTTGAAGAGAAAAAGTGACTTTTAATTGAACCTCAAAGAAGTCTCCTTCAATACTTTAGCCTTGGAAATTGAAGCATCCTCGAAAAACCCAATCTTTAGCTATAAACCTTTGGATAGAGCGTTCCACCAGTGGTTATTTTGATGATGCTTTGGGATGAGAATGTAGTTTTCAAGATGAATGGATGCAACTCTTCTTAATATTGACATGTAAACCATAATAAGTACACTTTGATACCAATGTTGCTTGCCTTCACCATATCATAAACAATTGTTTAAAATAAAATAAGAAGTGAATAAATAGCACAAGACGAAAAAAACACCAAAGGCTTACATAACACAAAAATGGGCACAATCTCCGCTCGTGCATAGGTGAGTGCCTGCCCCATGCATGTATTTTAAATATTAGAATAAGCTTTTGTGTCAAAAAAACATTGAAAATATTCTTTTTGTATTTCTTTCTTATCCTCACCTTGCATAATTTAATTTTGTGTAAATAAATCAAAACTCACTTTATTCTAATGGCTTTACAAAAAAAATATTTTGTCCTCTCTAATAAACACATCAAAATAATCTACTGCACATGTACTTAAAATATAATACTTTCGATAATATTTTTCCATGTATTTAAAATATAATTCTTTCGATAATATTTTTCCATGTTGTAGAGTGTACAAGTTCTATGCATTAAATTGTGTACTCCAAAAATAATAATTATGCTTTAACTCCAACAAATTATTTTCTCACCACAATACAATACACATTAGTATTCTTCCATCTATCTACTAGGCATAGTGTGACCGGTACCATACGTGCATATTCGCACGATAAGCTACAAATTATGTAGCTTTTGTGTCAAAAATATATTGAAAGTATCCTTTTTGAGTGTCTTACTTTTTCTCACCTTGCACAACTTGCTTTTGTGCAAATAAGTCAAATTCACTTTATTCTAATATCTTTATAAAAATAATATTTTATCTTATATAATAAATACATCAAAATAAATCTATTACTACGCAAAGTCCTTGCGCTAATATGCACACTCAAAATATAATGCTTTCAGTAAGATTTTCCCATGTTGTAGAGCACATAAGTTCATGCATTAAATAGCACACTCCAAAAATAATAATTTTGCTTAACTCCAACTAATTATTTGCTCACCACAATACAACACACTTTAGTATCTTTCCATCTATCTACAAGGTATAATGCGAGTAGTACTATACATGCATATTTGTACAATAAGTTTAGATAAAATCTATAATTAAAATAAATCAATAAATATAATTCCATAACACTCCCTAATGACAGGTGAGAACTAGTGAGGCTCTAGTTTGAGATTGTAATCTCGATCCCAAACCTAAGATAGAAAAGAAAACATATAGGAGCTCAACGTGTTCGAGCATTGGAAGATCCGAGATGAATGAAATAAGAATATAAATTTAGTTGTGGATTGGTTCCCTCCTCAGAGTGGTTTGTAAATATGATAATGATAAAAACTATGTTTTTCTCAAAAAAAGATTGCTTTAGTGTTCATAATTAAAGGCATGACAAAGAACCCCGTGCAAGATTAATTAAAGAAGTTGTTTTATGTGTTCTCACAATGTGGTATGCTTGCTTAAATAATTAAAATATGCTACTTTGATTACATGAAATGGATGGATGGTTTTCTTGATGAAATTGTCCTACAATTGTGTGAACCTAGTTAGTCAGGTGACTTTTCTTGAGTTAAAAAAGAGTCGACAAATGTGGATATTTCTAGGGCTGAGTTGTAGAATTAGCTAAGTACTGTTTTAGGGGGCCAATGTAAGACTATGTCATATGGGTAGAGGGATAGATGCACATCTTCCCCTCATTTCTCACTCTCATTAAACCAAGTATAGTGCTCATTTGACTCACGTATCTAACAGCTCACAAATTTGTGATTGTGTCAGCTCGATACTAGATTACTGATAAAGATCATAATTATGTCATTAAGAATCCATAGGTCAGATCCTGATGGGATGAGGCTAGATGCTTCACTTGTGAGGTAGACCTAGCAAACACCTAGTCTCCTGAATCTACACACTCATGGTGGAAACTAGGATTAAGTCCCTAGACAACTAGCAAACTACCCTCCCTACTATATTTAGGGTCATGTTCGTTTCATGTGGTATAAATAGTTGATTGAATGAGATTTTTTTTCTAGGATTTTTTAAGTTTACTCTCAAGCCATGAGGTGTTTCAAATAATGTACATCATGGCTTGTGAGTCCAACAATTTTCAGTTTAGGTATAATGCTGCCTTGGTTACTTTCAAGGCTATCCTTGGATAGGATTGGTCAACAATCCAAGATGAGAGTTGAAAATTGTGAAATGAAAATCACCTAGTGGACACTAATTAGGTCAAAAACATTGAGAATGATAAATTGAGAGCTTAGATCCTTGAAAAGCTTAGCTTGGTTGAAGTCTTTTGGTTCTTTGAAACCAAAAACTCAAAAGCCCTTACTTTTGTGAATAAGCAGTTGATCAACCAAAATTTGTATTCATGACTCACAAAAGTTGTAAATCCTAAGCACATATTAGAATGACACCTCACAAATTTTTTCTTCCTAATATAAAGATATCGAGTCACCTTGACGATTTGATGCAGTTTATCACAAGAATATAAATTTAGGCCAATTGGTACTTCGTAAGCAAAGGTAAAAATATTCCAAGAATTGAATAAAGTATGAGGCTCAAATTTAATGACTTATAACCTTGTAAAAATATAAGGGGATAATTTTTATAAAGGATGAACATTCTAATGATTATTTTATTATCACTAATTTAAAGGAACTTAATACTTAAACCTCTAAAAAGGGGTTTAGGCATTCTCTTATGTTTTGATATCTTGTGCGGGAGGAATTTCATTTGATGTTTCCCATGGTATACTAGGTAGGCTCGTAGTGAAACCTACCCTTGTGGGAGCACTTTTTTCGGTTGATGGATTGGATCTTTGTTCTACCATGTGACTAGTTCTTTCATGATCGCCCTAGTGGACATAGTACATGGGTTGGTATAAGACTTCTACAAACTAATGTATACATGTGGATTATATTGGCAACTTTGAGTTTGAGATGTGGAGGATCTGAGGGGATGAGAGGCTCAACGTAGTTCAACTCTTTACTTTTTATCCTAATTCCCTTGGTCCGATTGAGTACCATGAGGAAGAGGCCATGAATCGAGCACAACGGATCTATAGAAGAAATACTTGGGTCATTCAAACCAACTGCATTGTATTTACCCACAAATCTTGGGCTTTTAGTTGTCAAGTGGAGGGATTTTCTGATCTCCTTGTCTCACTAAGTACTTAGCCTTAGGCATCATGAGTGAGACACCCAAATATGAAATTGTTTCTTGGTAAAATTCCATGGTTGATTTCCTATAGCACATGGTTTCTCACTAAATCCCTTGTATATAAATAATAGAATAATATTTGGTTATCTTTCTTTATTCACGAGTTATTTTTTCTTGAAAATTATTGTGTTTAAATTGATATATTTTTTGTATATAGATCCAAGGCGGAACCATGGCATAAATTCTTGGTCTTTTGCACCATGTACCAATCTGCCTTGCACTTGTTAGATTATACTTGGTGGAAAAATTTATGAAGAACTTGGAGAGTCATTATTGACCTCTCAGATATTCTATGGAGAGATGGTAGATTCAGCATGGTGTCTATTACTTCATAGATGCTAAAAGACTTTCATATCTTGAGACAAGCTCGAAAAGAATTTGATGGATGGAACATTTGAAACTTGTAAATATACTTTTATTTGAGAAACCTTCAATAAAAACAATCATAAATATGAATGTAAAAGTATGTACTAATATCATTACATGTATGATTGAGTGAATGACATCCTACCCTTTGAAAGGATAGCTCACCTAGAAAGATTAAAGCAAAAAAAAAAAAGTTGTCAAAAGATTCCCCCAATAGCCAAGCCAATATCATCCTCTTAAAGTTTATGTAAACCTTGTATATTTAAAAAAATGTATGTTGCCAAGTTCCTTGATTAAAACCCTTACTAGTGTATCAAAAGGCTCCCTCTAAAGCTTGAACAATGTAATATATATTTATGCAATAAAAATTGAGCTTTTTATGGTGTGGATAATTTTGTCTTAAATTCAATAGAATCTTTTAGGTATCCACACTATTGGACTTTTTGGCCAATCAACATGAAAAGAAGTTTCTATTAAAGTAAATAAAGTCAGTGAATTCAATGGCAAGGGATTGATAGTAGAAAGTAACACTGAAACATAAATTGAATAAATGGAATATTGCTTTTCCTCTACACTGCTAGGACAAGCATAGCCAATCTCTAGTGGAAGTAATGCAAAGCTGTTATTATTGAGACCTCCCAAACCTCAAAGTAGATTAAGGTGGCTATCCAAAAAAGGCACCTATCCCCAGCAGACCAAATTTGAAAGATGGATGAACTCTTCAATTTGAGGTAACAATGCCTAATAATGGAGGGTTACTATTATCACTTTTTTTCCCTCCTAAAGTATGCCCCCAAAATGGCAATGATGCAGTAAGTAGCTCATTTTTGTCAAGGCCTAAATCTCCCAATCTATGGGCATCTAAAAGCTATAATGTTCTTTGACCTTGAGGATGCTCTATTGCAAGCTTAGCACTTGATGTATTCCCTCCCTAGAAGAAATTTTTAGGCTATCCTATACTTTCCAAATTATGGATTTTCCTATCCAAGAAGAGCAAGGGTTGATCTTCAGATGGAAAATTGGAACTAGGGTCATTTAAACTTTGTCAACAATGGCAGTAACTACTAATCCAATAACAACAACACTCATCTTGTAAATATCAACCAAGGTGCCCAACCTTGTTGCTTGCAACCGGCCAGTTTAGGGCCCAATATCCCGTTTGGGCAAACAACATTGCTAATGCTAACTCTCCTCATAATCCTCCACAAGTGAAATTTTTCAATAATCAAGAATGAGGATGGGAAGTAGGATGAGAGGTAGGTGGCCAAGTTTGTTTCTTAACTAGACAAGAAGAAGAAGTCCTGCCATTTTTACAAAGAGATAGAATATGACACCATTCATATGACCATCTGTAAGGGATGGGAAATAGGGTACATAAGGTGCATGTATAAAAGGTGAAGGTACTAATAATTTTGTACCAATTTTTGACATAGTACAAGTCTTTTCTTACTTCATCTCTCTCCTCACAGCTTTCATTGGCTGTCATCTTCTTTTCTTTTCTATGTTTCTCTCTCCTTTTAGTTTTTCTCACACCTCTTCCTTATTTCTCTCTCTTCTTGTAGTCTCTCTCTCTCCTATCCTTCTCTCTTCCATTTCACTTCATGACAAGTGGTATTAGAGCATTGGCCTTTGATCCATTTTCTCCTCTTTTTCTTCATATTTAGTCTCAATTTTCATCATTAAGACCTATTTCAAATAGGTACTGCAGGTACATGACATGGATTGTGACTTGTAGGTCTACTAAAACCAGAAGAGACAATGGTTAGAAGAATTCACAAGAGCTTATGATAAAAATTGTAGCCTCCATGCTATTTTAGTAGGTCGTTGTCAAGTTTTATGCCATTTTGAAGGTAACTTAGTCAAAAGGGGGTTAACTAGACTGAGTGGATGAGTAAATAGTGGTTAATTTTTTATAAAGAGATTCTTATTCCTCATGTTTGAGTCTTTCATGGAACCTTTAGCCCTCCATCTGCATTTTCCTTCATGGATCTTTCTTCATTTTCATGATGGACATTAAAGAGAGCTTCGAAGCATCAAAAGCCACAAGTGGAGTACCCCATTGATGTCATGTGGACATGAATAGTAGGTCAGCAAGATTAGCAAGATTTGAGCTAATTATTTAGCATTGTTTCTCTTCATCTTAGTTCACATGGACTATTTGGCAAGCTTCAGGGCTATTTTGGCAATGTTCTACTTCAAGCTTATGAACTATGTGACTCCTATTCTAGCTTTTTTCTCCATTTCTTACTCTCCGCAAACCCAAATGGTATAGACTATGAGAAGCCGTTGAATTATCTACAAAATTTTATAGATTTAAGAGATTTTTAATTCTTTGCACTCATAGATTTTACCTACAATAAGGTCCTTTCAAGATTTGGTCAAGATAAGAGATATTAGAGTTTTTTTCAACTCTTCAAGCTCCCATGGAGGAGAAATTTGGGGAGTCTTCTTCAAGTTTGACATTATTTGTTCCTAAAGCATGAGGATAGCTAAAATTCCTTCCAGTATAAAGGTTTTATGGTTTTCTTCTTCATTGCTAACATCAGAGCTCATATATTGAAGATTGAAGGTTTGTTCTCTTTCGTTGAAGCAACATAGAGCTTCTTTTGTTGAATCGAATAGGGTATCATCAAATATTCTCTTCTTCAACTTCTTCAATAATTTTAGAATCAAGAGGCATTCTCTAATGCTCAATGCTCAATGATAAGCTCCAACTATAGCTATTAGTTCAGTAACTTCATTATCTTTCTTTAAGTAAGGCTCTTCAACCTTAGTAAGATTTGAAGATTATGGAGCTATGGGGTTCAGTCTAGAAGCAAGTTTTTGGGGATTTTGATGGTAACAAGTTGGAAATCCATTAATATTTTCTAAGCTCTTGGATGATAAAGCATTTCTTGGTACTTTGGTAATGCTAATGACATACTTGTGATGGCATGGAATCCTTCAATTAGACACTTAAATGCTCATGATGATATGTCTATAGCAATGCCTTGCTTATGTTGGCAGTGGTGGTAAGGTGATGCTCATGTTGGCAATGCAAATGTTCATGTTGGTAATGGTTGATTCATCTTGGCAGTGATTCAATCCATACAATGATTTCATGACATTACTCACTCATTGTAGTCATTAAATGGGTGGTATGGGTTTTTGATTGTTTTTTATAGATCATAAATTGGTTTCTTGGTATCCTACAAAGTGCTCTCATCCCTATTAGTGAGTTTGCAAGGTTAAAGATGGTAAAAATTGGATTCGTGGACCTCTTATCAGTTCATCCAAACAGGGCAGGTTCGGGATAGGTTTTGGACAATTTTAGTTATCTAACTTTGGGCTGTTATATCTTTTTCCACCTTGATCTAAAATTAGCCATTTAAATGACTTTTCAAAGAAGAAAGTATTAGCTTTTATTTGAGTTAAGAATTTTGTCAATCAGAGCTTTTAACAAAAAGTTATGGTTGATTATATAATTGTAGGTACTGCATGAATGCACTCTCCATAGGCAAGAAAACATAGTACTATGAGTCTTATAAGAGATACTGGTCCTAATAGGATAGATATTCCTTTGGTAGATATTATGGGTATTTTGGCACGTGCATTCATAACTTATGATGACTCTAAAATGGCATTAAAGGTGGTAGATGTGAGTTTGAGTGAGTAAGTACTTATCCATAAGCGAAAACCTCATACTTCTCAATTGTTTTAGCAAGATGTTATGTAGGCTCTTATTAATCTTTATGATAATAGTGTCTTACAAGGAAGTATATGTAATGTGGAAGCTAAAAGAATATTGATGGGATTACTAACCATGGACAAATTGGAGATTCAAGTTGATTTGTGGGCATCAATGAAGTATTCTTGCAGAAGTGGTACTACTCTTCTGTAGTTCTTCAAGGCACAGATGTATTACATTTGTTTGTATCATTGCTCAATTAATCATCTCAACAATAGTTAGAATATGTATTGGTATTTCTTTCCACTCTCTTTGCTGAGATTGATCCTAATTAGTGGGCTATGATAGTTTGTACACATTCATTAGTTAAGAAGCGAGCACACTTCGTTGGAAGGACAATTAGTGTGGAAAATTGTGGATGTTGATATGAATTCATTAATAAAACTACTCAGGAAATATTCTACCAAGATAAAAAATATATGCAACTTTCATCTTGATTCATCTTTGTATCTACCATCAAAATCTTTGTGTTTGTGTAGAGATGGTTGTGAATATTTTGCTAAAGCATGTTGAATTGCCAAAGAAAATGCTTAAATTAATTCATACTTGGTGCACTCACTACGAGTGTAATGTTCAACCTACCCTACAAGATGTGGTCGCTTCTTGGGATCAGCCTTATGATGCTAGTCAAATGTCTAAATCTACAGAATTAAACCATGGATAACAAGTATACTTTGTACCAAGCCATGACGAGGAAGATTATTCCATTGATCTTGGATAGCATGTCAATGGGAATCAACCAAATGCAATATTGAATTCTTTGTTTCTTTAAGGTAATGATAATGTTGAAGTGGACAACGGGTTTTATGATGGGCTTGAGGAAGAACAAGAAGAGGCTAATGAGCAAGATGAAGAGTAGCCATATGAAGAAGACCAAGATGATTAGCAAGAGGATTATTTAGAAGAAGACAATGTATATAGGCATGTTGAAAATCAAAAATTTGAAGTTTTTGATCATACTTATGATGGATTAGTTGAGGATATGCCTTAGCTCACACTCAATCAGGGTCTACACCAACTAGAAGGTGAGCAATATGCATATGATTATGATTATTAAGACTTGGGTAATGACTATGATGATTGGTATGATAATAATGAGAATGTACATGCGATTCATGATGGTTAATATGATCTAATGGATGATGGATATGCTTATGATTGTGATTATGGAGATCTTTCTTCCTACTCATTTGACCCAAGTGGTCAAGATTATGCATTTGATTACAATTTTCTTACTCTTGATCATTATTAAGATGGTATTCCTTTTGATCCAGGAGGTTATGGGATGTCTTTTGCACCTTTATTAAGACCAACATCCATATTGGGATCAAAATTTTTATTTTTCAAAATTTTATTTAGTTAGAAACTAGTCATTTTATCCCTTGTTGTACTGCAAATCATTTGTAGACAGCTTACTATTTTGGCTCAATTTACTTTTTGATTTGATTATAGAGGAGAAATACCTATATGGGTTGAAATTATGTCTAAATGAGCTTTCTTTTGACTCATGGCATACTTGATTTGGATATGCCCATCAAAAAATATCTCACTTTTACTGCAACAAGGTCTACAGTAGACATCATGTTGTCTATTGTTTGTAGGTGTCTTTTCTTGGAGTTATGGTGATCTAGTTTTTAGTTTCATAATTTAGAATGGATGCTCATATGGTCTATTTGATTTTCCAATTCTGATTCCATCCATTACTTAGTACATGTTAGAGATTTTTCTATTTTTTATTGCCACTTGTAACAGAGTAGCACTTTGACTTCCTTTACATTCAACCATTGTAAATAGTCCAATGGTGTTTTCGAGGACAAAAATTTCTTTTGAGTGGGAATGGAATGTAATGGATGGGAAATAGGATACATAAGGTGTAGTATAAAAGGTGAAGATACTAGTAATTTTGTACCAAATTTTGACATAGTATAATTCTTTTCTTACTTCATCTCTCTCCTCACAACTTTCATGGCTCTCATGTTCTTTCCTTTCCTGTGTCTCTCTCTTCTTCTAGTGCTTCTCACACCTCTTCCTTCTTTATCTCTCTTCCTCCAGTATTTCTCTCTCATATCCTTCTCTCTCCTAGTTCACATCATGACATCATTAATAATCAAGAGGTTGAATGCCAATATACCATCCTACAAGTGTGCTTGTGGAGCATCAAGGTAAGCCTTTTCAAATTCTCATTGATTGCAATGCTACTAATTCCTTTATGTCTCCTAAATATATAAATAAGTTACAATTAGATCCCAAATCTACTAGGAAACGGATAGTTGAATTAGCAAATGGGAAAGAAGCCTATTCAAACCAAACCATCAAAAGTGTAGAAATATAGTCAAGAAACCAACACAAAGTTTTTCCCCTAAAAGCTTATGATTGTCTCTTAGGTATGGATTGGTTAGTTCCTAATCAGGCAAGTATCAATTGTGGAAAAGGGATAATTACTTTCAATAACATTGAGTTTGATCCTTAGAAACTTATGATTATCTCTTAGGTATGGGTCGGTTAGTCCATAATGAGGTAAGTATCCATTGTGGGGAAGGGATAGTTACTTTCAACAACATTGAGAGAACCTTAGTACATGCTCAAGGAAAGGTAGAAAAACTTAGATTACAACTAGTGAAAGAAAGTTAACTAGTTAAGGGTCTAAGGAAAGAACTACCTACCCACTTGATCAAAGTAAACAAGGCAGAATCATCCACGGACAAGAATAACCTTCATGGCTCAATGAATATGTTGATGTGTTTTATGAAGATATTACAAAATTATCTCCTAGCCGTAAAGTAGATCATGAGATTCAATTAACCCTAAGACCTAAAGTAGTAGCAAAAAGGCCCTCCAAAATGTCTATTCTTGAGGCCATTGAGTTAAAAGAATATGTCAAGTAACTATTAGAGTAAGGGTTTATCTGACCCACAATTCACCTCAGGGTGCTCCTATGCTCTTTGAAAAGAAAAAAGATGGGAACCTAAGGCTTTGCATCGACTATCATGGATTGAATTAAGTAACCATAAAAAAAGGTACCCCATCCCATAAATTGATGAGTTGCTTCATAGACTTCAAGAAGAAAAATTATTTTTGAAAATTGATCTAAGCTCTAGTTACTATCAAATCTAGATTAAAGAAGAGGATATTCCAAAGATTGTTTTTAGCACGATATATGACAATTTTGAATTTACTATTATGTCATGTGGTTTAATTAATACACTAGCTATTTTCAATAGATTAGTAGACAACATTTTCAGACCATACCTTGAAAATTTCATCCTTGTATTCTTTGATGATATCTTGGCCTATTCCAAAGAAAAAGAAGATAATCCAAACCAACTTTGAATCATCCTTGAAACCTTGAGGGAAAATAAGCTCTATTCAAAGCAAAGTAAATATGCCTTCTTTAAAAAGAGGATCAAGCACTTGGGTTTCATTATCTCAATCAATTGATCCAGCTAAGGTGAAGAATGTCCAGGATTGGCTAATACCATAGGCTTGCTGTGAAATTTGAGGATTTCTACAGTTCATAGGATGATAGCGTATCTTCATAAAATATTATACCCTTATTGCCACTCCCTTAATTGAGCTCCTCAACAAAGAGGCTGAGATAGAATGGACTCCTATGGAGAAAAAGAGCTTTGACAAGCTAAAGGCTTGCCTCACTATTGCACCAATATTAAAGCTTCCCAACTTCTCTCAAGAATTTGAAGTCATCATTGTAGAGCATTATAGCAATGGGTTGTATGCTTTCCCAAGAATGTTGACCCATAGCCTACTCTTCTCAAAAACTCAAGTCTTATGAGAAGAATTACATTATGTATGATGTGGAGCTACTAGTAGTTATCCACGCTCTCAAACTATGGTGCCACTATCTACTTGATCATAGATTTAGACTCATTGCCAATCATAAAAGCCTAAAACGAATCTTCACTCAACTAGATCTCAACATGAGGCAAAGAAGATGGATTGAAGTCCTGCAAGAATTTGACTTTGAGATTAGATATTACCTTGGTAAAGAGAATGTGGTGGAAGATACTGCTAGTTGAAATGTCTTCTTAAATGCCCTAATAGTCAAAGATCCTTCAAGATGAGGAAGTATCACAAGTCTCATCTCAATGCCTAGCAATCCCATTCTGGATGCAATGGTCATTGAGACCCTCAAAGATCCATAATGCCTAGAAATAAAAATGATTATTTGTTTAGAGAAGAAGACTTTAAAGGATAAGACCAAGTTCAAAAACTATATCTTTCAAGATGGTCTATTATATTATCAATAAAGACTGTATGTACTCAAAACTTGGGAGTTGAAGAAGAAAAAATTGTGGAAAGCTCATGAAAGCCATATGGCTGGACACCCAAGCTATACTAGGACTTTGAATGTAATTAGAAGAAGCTACTACTAGCCAACAATGAAAGTAGATATCCTCAGATATGTAACCCAAAGCTTAAGCTATCAAAGGATCAAGGCTAAAAGGGTCAAGCTACCTAACAAACTTCTAGGGGTCCACCTTATAGGACATGTGAGATACCACATGAGCTCAAAAGAAAGGGTATTATATTTAGTAACATTTACAAGATTATGAAGCATTACAACTACCCTTGGGGGAGGCCTACTACACTCAACCATAAGTTCAACATGTATTTAGGTATTCTTTTTAGAAATCACAAGAAGTTCAAATAATCTTTTTTATGCAACAAGCAGTATGACAAGTACTTGTGCATAAGTGCCCAATTAGGCCTTGAGTTTAAAAGCATAGGTTCCATTATCGTGACACCACGTGTCCACTTATAAAAACCTTGAGAGATTTAATATAACATAGGATTTTAGTGTTCTTAGTCAATGTCATGTTAATCTTTTGTTTTGCTATTCTTCCATTTCATAAGTGCTTGTTTCCAAGAGATGATGCCAAAAGTGTATGCAACTACAACTCAAGATGGTGTAAGTGGTAGTGTCCAAAGACTATCGTGCAAGGTTAGGAGTAGAAAAATAGGTTTGAAGACAAGTTATAGTGTAAAAGGGGATGAGTTTGTGGACTACCCATGATCATGCAAATAGGGAGTGTCCAGTGCCCATAGGACAAGCTCAAAAGGTGCCCAAAATAGGGAATAAGGCCAAGAGTAAGTGGGGGAAAAGGGAGACCTTTAAGGAAAATAAATGTTAAGTAGCAAAGGGAAGAAAATTGGTGCCATATTTTTAGCATGTTCAAGCTTGGTTACTATAAGAAACACGAGAGCAACTAGTCTATTATCAAAACTATTGATCTTGACAATCTAAAGAGGGTTTTGATGCATTCTTGTGTTGTCATAAATAAGAAATAAATGGACTTATAGGCTGTATACAGTAGACATACACTGTTGTCCTCAATCTAGAGCTTGTACAAGTCAACCTCTTGGAGTATTTGCTTGCCTCCTACATGGAGTAGATGCATGGTCTATACTTTGAGCATAATTTGAAGACTTCTTGGGGTAGCTTCGGAGTAAATTTTGATTGCTATAATAAATAGAAAATATAGGGTGAAGTGAGGAATGGAGGTCCATATAGGGTTTTCATTAGAACTAGTGTATATTGACTCTTGATCTTATAACTAGGTGTTGGTATAGCCTCTCAATTTGCTAAGTTTTCTAGAATTAACATGTATTTTGAGGTAGTTAGAATTGGCTATTATTTATGTAGAACAAAGTCTTGACTTATGTCAGGGTATTTACTAAGCTATAGTCTCAGAGTGTTTCTCAGAGTGTTTTAGACAATCATCCCAAGTCAATATTCATGCTTAATATAATGTATACATCTATTGGATGTAGGAAAGTTGATGTGCTAAACTATACATGAATCAAAGCATATTGATTGCATCTCTATCCATATCTCTTGAATATATAACTCTTTGTAACCTTTTTACTTAAACCCTTGTAGTTCATGCCTTCTTCTTTATACGCTAGCCTTGACATTTTGGTGAATTTGATGTGAAGGCTAATGGAAGGATTACAGGCATGGGTGATGCAACAAGTTCTAGTTCTTTTGTAGGGTCAAGTGATCACAACAAAAAACAACAATGGTTAGATGCATGTGAGTATGTTTGTAGTCATAAATTCTTTGCAAGCAATTGAGCATGTAATGAAGTAGTTTGATGAGCATAATGTATCAGCTTATTTTCAATCATATGAATTAAAGAATGACTTATTTGGGATTCCACAGCAAGCATGGAGTTGAGGATTTACTTGGCTTGCCATGGAGGCACTTAAATAGTAGATTTTGGCCTTGTATAAGCAAGATTTACATTGGGCATAGTTTAAAAGCCTATGAGAGATGAGTTTTTATTGGAAGATATTGGTTTAGTTACATGCATGACATTTATGGATTGGGTAGAAAAACCCAATAAGATATTGGTTTGGTTACATGTAGGACATTTATGAACTAGGTATTATAGCCATGCATTGCTACATGAATTTGAGAACAAGTATGCACGGTTGAATGCCTTGAGAAACATGCACCAGAAGGTCAAAAGGTTGAATTGTTTTGAAAGCCATAGATCTTGCCTTGCAAGAAAGGCTAGGGGATTGTTTGGAAGATGATATAGTAGAGAAAGGGTTGAAAATAGATTGGTTATATGTAATTGATACTATTAATAGGATTGGTAAGAGAGAAAGAATAAAAGTGAGATTGCATGTAGGGGCTATGCTTGCTACCTCTAGCAAAGAATCTACAGTAAAACCATCTATACTTGGGGACTGCACCTAGTATTTTAATAGTTAAAGAAAATGCTTTGAGTAAGATTGTGAAGGAGATATGTGACTTTTAGTTCAAGGTTACAAAGCTAGATGAAAAGGTGAAAGAAAGAGGAAGGGCAGCAACCCCAAAACCTACTCGAGAGGGGTTTGTACATGGATGCATATGGTGTGATAACCCTCAGCATGAGAGGCATGGCTATGCTTCTTATCATGATGCAATTGCCCAAGGATTTGATATTTTGAAGGATGGCAAGATCCATGCAAGAGAAACTCGTTTACCTCTTGAGTCAAACTTGGGCAAAGGGGGAATGTAGAATCTTCTTGATGAAATGGTAGCAAGAAATGCATTTGTAGTTGTAGATGTTGCCAATATGGCTTATAGATTGAGAAATCTCTTGGCAAATGTACAGATGTTTCTAAGACTAAAATTTTTACTTGTGTCTTGGATTCTACAAAGAAAGGGAAGTTTTCTAGGGTTGATATGCCATGTGCTAGTTAGAGTATATGTGGTAAGATAGGTTGGGATGCTCTTGTGGACTCATTTTCAATCTATGCATACCTGGCAAAAGTGCAAAATACTGATGTAGATGTGGAAGATAAAGGAAAGAGAGATGAGAATGAATCAAGTATCTTAAAGAGGATGACATAAGGTAAAGCAATATATCAGAAGATGGCTGAAAAGATTATTCCTAAACAAGTAATGGAAGATAAGAAATAGGAGGGGAAGAAAAATGGTAAGCAGCTTGGATATAAGTTGCAATTTGACATAGAGACTATGATTGATATCAAGAAAGTGCTTGAGGAGCGGATCCTAAATAGTAGGATGAGTTTATGCTTGGCGAAGTGCTGGGGATTGCTAAGTGTGAATTCCATGATGAAATCATAGATATTATTAAGATAAAGATACATATTTGGGAGAGACTACTCAAGCATTGACGCAAGCTGAAGATGGAATGGGTTTACAAGGGATATAGGTTCTATTGAACCAAAAATATTATTGGGATTATTCATTATTCATGGAGGTTTATTGGCAAAAAATGTATTGTTGATATAAAAGTAGCATTATTCTCATGGAGGTGTTACAAAACTACAATCTAATGAGGATGCAGCTTCTCGTTTCATTCCTAGAAGTCACTACTCACATAGCCTTGGGATAGAGCCATTATAGAGATTGTTGTGAAAATTAGGAAGTGAGAGACTCCATGCATCGCATTACTCAATCATTGGTTTAAAATAAATGTCATGACATGCATTGCTAATGAGAATGGTGGTTGAAACAATTGATATAGATCATGGGTGGAGAATATAAACTGCAAATAACTTTGTTAAAATGCTTTATGTTGCATGTCCAAAAGTTCGGTTGACTATTGGGGATGTACAACATGATCAATATTTTTTTGTGCAAGATACATGTGGTTATCTAGTTATATTGGGATAGCCGCATATCACAATAGTGAGAATGGAGACTAAAGTGCTTGATGAATATTTTGCATATGCTTATATTAGGAGTAGAGAGCAATAGAAGAGCAATATAGTTCTTGACCATGTGTGTCAATCATATAGGACACAGATAATCTTAGGGATTATCTTGTGTAGTTGAATGAAAAAGAGTTTACGGGTTTTTAGAAGGCACCACTATAATAGGAGGCTATGGTATTGCTACCTCACGGATGCAATTTCCTCTTGGTGAAGATAAAAATGTATTTCCAGCTGGTTTTCATGTATGGATAGCAAATCGTTTGAGAAGGTACAAGAGAATTGAAGAGATGTGCAAGGTTGAAAGGATGTATCTAATGAAACTAAAAAAGAGCTTAAGAAATATGGTGTTATGACTAAAGATGAATGAATTTTTGGGGTGTTTAATGGACTAACCTTTGCAGATACTATGACTAAAATTAAAATAGTAATTAATACAAAACATGGCTAAAAATTATGTCCTATAAGTATGCATCCTGGTTAGGTTTGAAGTCATAAAAGAATTCACTCAACAAGAATGTAAATTTGAGCAAGAATGGGCTAAAGCACTTGTGGAGATGAAGTACAAAATAGTTGACAAAAAAGTCAAGCCAATTTTGCTATGTCTTTACCCCTTAGCAATGATGGGATGTATGCGACAATGTCAAAACAACCAAGTCTGAGAGTTCCAAGGGGTGTTGGGCATAAGTTTACCATAGAGACAATGAAAGAATTGAAGCTTCGGTGAGATGGGCTTTGCTTGCCAGGATAAAGGGATTATTTTATGAAGATTTTATCAAAGTATGGAAAGGCTTATGCATTGCACCCCTACTAAAATTGGTTGTGTTGACTAGAGTGTTGTGGCCTCAATGGTGATTTTTATAGAGCCACATATGCAATGGAATTTGAGGCCGATTCCTATGCCTCAAGATTTCTTGCCTAAGTTGATGTAGTTGTGAAATGAGAAGATCAAGTTGAAAATTTTGGAGTCATCCTCAGCTCCAAATTCAAATCCTTGGTTTACTATGCCCAAGAAAAATGGTGCATTGCAATTTATTCAAGATATGCAGTCCGTTAACAAAGTGAAAATATGGAATGTTGGTGCGAGGCTTGTACTAGATGAGTTTGTAGAGGAATTGATTGAAAGGGCTATTTATATTTATTGGGGGATTTGTACTCAGATTATAATCAATTTCAATGGGTAGTGGAAAGTAGAGATACCACTACCATAAAGATGCCATTGGGATTAGTTTAAATGTGTACCCTTCCACAGGGGGCTACAAACTTTGTAGCCCGCATGGTAAATGTGATGTGAATAGGGTTTTGAGAGACTACATACCTAAGTTTGCTATGCTATTTCTTGATGATGTGTTGATTAAGGGCTGTGTAGTAGGAGAAAGAATGAGGAGTTGGATGAAAATGCCTATAGGTTGTTTGTTGCCATACATATTGTTGATTGTGAAAAGTTTTTTGCCCAGTTAGGGGATGTGGATTCAACTCTATGGGGTCAATGGTTTGTATTTGTTGTTGAAAAGATATTGATCATGGGCCATACGTATGGACCCCATGACAAAAAGCTTTCATCAGCAAAAATGGATTGTATTGATAGGCTACAGATACTTACTCTAGTGTATTAGAGGTTAGGAGTTTTTTTGGTACATGAATTTTTAATCTCATATGGATTCCTCACTTTGCGCATATGGCTAATGATCTTTATCAGTTATTGAGGAAAGGGAAAAAGTTCCATTGGAAAAAGAAGCAGAATAAAGCCAGTATAAAGAAGTTGAAGAGTTTGTTAAAGTCTGCATTGACTTTGAGGAAGATTGATTATTCTAAAGGAAGACCTATTATCCTTATAGTTGACACAAGCCCAATATGCATTGGATGGGAGATTCGACATGATGATGAAGAGGGTAATAGATATGCTATTAGGTTGGGTACAAAGGTATTGAATGAAAGATAAAGAAGGTATTCCCAAGTGACAAGAGAGTTATGGGGGATTATAACAATGCTCAAGTGTGATCAAGCCTACTTTATTGGTGCAAAGTGGATTGCTTACTATTGTTGGGGATGATTGCTAATTGTTCAACTCTTGATATTGCTAGGTTATGGTGAATTGCTTACATAAAGTCACATAATCTTGATTATAGGATATTGCAAGGAGTAGCAATCTAGTCGTTGCTAACATGTTATCAAGAGCACGCTTTGAGGATGAAGAGGGGAGGGATGATAGAAGATGAAGAGGAGGGTGATTTTGATGCTAAAAAGAATATTTTACTATGGAAAATAGAATGGTAGGTGCTATAATTGCAAGTACAATTGTGATGAATACAAGTATAGTTGTCATAAATGCAAGGATAGCATTAAACACAACAATTACAGTAGGTAGACTGACTTCAAGTGCTGATGAAATAATGAATTTAACATCAAATAAAGTCTCTTCAACAATTGATAGAGCTAGGATAATAGTAGGAAGAAAACATTATAGCTATTATGTTTCAACCATAGAGGTGTTTCTAAATGACTTATATGCAAGAGAATGGTTGAAAATAGGGCAATATCTCAGCATGCTATCCAAGAAATATGAGTGATGAAATGAGGAGTACAACAAGGCTAAAAGAAAGGCATATGGGTTCTTCTAGAAAGATGGATATCTTTGGAAGCATGCAAGAAGAAGAAAGGGGCTCCATTGGCATTCATTAGTGACAGAGATAGTTACGAGTAATGTAGGAGTTCCATGATAGTTTGTGGGATAGCCATAGAGATGTTTGGGATACATTTAAGAAGATCAAGGAAAGATATTGGTGGCAAGGGATGTGTAAGGATATTGCATACTTTGTGGAATCATGCAATACTTGCCAAATGTACACAATTGTGAAGCATCAAGATGGATTGCAACCGACCTATCCTTTGTCTCTTCATCACAATTGAGTGGTAGATTTGGGTATTATGACTACATGACTCTAGAATGTGAGATACCTCATGCTTGCATGTGAGGATTTGAAAAATCAGGTGGAGGTAAAAGCTCTAAGCACTAAGACTATACATGTTGTATTATGCAAGTTTCTCTAGGAAGAGGTTTTTGGCCATTATAGATGTGTTGACAAGATTATTGCTTATAGAGGGAGACTTGACATGAATGAGGCTCATGATTTCTTCTCATAGTTGTGGATATAACTAGCATTATCTCTAGCTTACAATTTGAAAGGTAATGGGAAGAGTAAGAGGGGGACATCTACCTATCATTAAGGCATTGGCAAAGTCATGTAGAAGTAGGATTAAGGAATGCCCATGGATGTTAACATATGCATTATGGGCTAACATGACAACACATAGTACGGTGATAGGTTTTGGGCTTGTAAAGTTGATATATGGTCAGAAGCCTATTATGTCGAATGAGGAGGTGGCTATTACATGGAGCGTGTTGCCTTGGAAATAAGGTTGAATATTCATGCAATAGTTTCAAGGTTGCGGACAATAAGGTTTCAAAACAAGAAAGGATTTGATAAGAAGCATGGACTTAGGCCCCAAAGGGTGATACATGAAGGTGATTGGGTATTGATTTATGACAACCGTTTAGAAAATCAGTATAGTGCTATTCAGAAGGTCTCTAAATAATGTTTAGTCCATGGGTGGTAAGATACATACATGACAAAGCTACTTATTTAATTCTCAGTGAGTTGGACGGGACAACATTGAGAGTTTGTATAACATGGAAATGGATTAAGCTCTTTAAGGGTAGGAATCTAATGCATTCAAGATGTAGGAGGTAAGAGACATGAACTACTCATGATAGTGCAGAAAAGAAAGAAGAGGATGACGTGGAGATCGATGACAAGGGCTTCGAACAATTTGTAGATGCATAATTCAATTGTACTAGATAGAATGGGGTAGAATTGAAGATCCTAAAAAACATTCTATTTTAGTAAGAATTTATGACGGTTGAAACTTCCAAGATGGGATTTAATACCTAGGTTTAAGCCTACCAAGTTAAGTTATATGTGAAAGTCACAGGGACTAGAAGGTCAATGTCTGACTGAGATTGTATGTAGTAAAATACATTTGCAAGCTACACAAAAAATTATAGGGATTGAAATCTTTAGAATTTGATTCTTAGTTCCTCGAGAGACCTATAGATTGAAGGCAGGGCTACAACTTTGCAGAAGAAATCTTGGTGATCACACTTATGAATCAAAAGTTATGGACAATTTTATATAGGGTTATCACGTAGGATATATGCTTTAAATTTGATGTATGAAAATTATTGTATGAAACATAAATCCAATGCAAAGTGATTAGAGTTACATTGATACTAAATTTGATGCATGTAAAGTACTGTACATGACATATGCTTTAAAAGAGCTAGATAGGATTGACTTATGGATTAACCAGGGCACAAAAGAGGACCAAGATAGTCAATGAAATAGATCCAAAATTATAATTTATAAAGGATGAAAGGGTAGATGAAGAAGGTATTATAGAAGAAGAAGAATAGGAGGTGGATGTAATGACACTACACATCCACCTATGAAAACCTCGAGAGGATTAGTGTTACACAAGATTTCAATGGTCTTAGTCAATGTCATAGAAATCTTTCATTTTGCCATTCTTCCATTATTGTAAGTGCTTGTTTTTGCTAAGAGGTGATGCCAAAATACTCAATGTATGTGACTGTAACTCAAGATGGTATATGTAGTAGTGTCCACCAAAGACTATCTAGTAGGGTCAAGAGTAGAAGAATAGGTTTAAAGACAAGTGATAGTGTGAAATTGGGTGAGTTTTTGGGTTTCCCATGATCATGCAAATGAGGAGTGTCCAATATCCATGGTACAAGCTCAAAAGGTATCCAAAATAGGGACTACAGCCAAGAGTATGGGGGAAAAGGGAAACCTTTGTGGAAGAAAGAAACATAAAGCAACAAAGGGAAGATATTTGGTGCTATACTTTTTCCATGGGTAGGCCTACTTACTGTAGGAAACATGGCAAGAAATAGTTTATCATGTAGGATATTGATCTTGGCAATCTAAAGAGGGGTTTGATGCATTCTTGTGTTATCATAAAGAGGGAATAAAAGGATTTAGAGGCTACATACAATAGACATACACTATTGTCCTCAATATTTGTTTGCCTATAGGGAGTAGATGCACAGTCTATGCTTTGAACATACTTTGAAGATGTTTTGGGGCAACTGAAGAGTGAATTTTTGCTACTGTAATAAATAGAAAATACATGACCAAAGTGAAGGATGAAGGTTCATACAAGGTCTTCATTAGAACTAATGGATACTCTTGGTCTTATGCATGGGTGTTAGTAGCCTCTTGATTAACCATGTTTTCTTGAATTAAGCATGTATTTTGAGGTGGTTAGTATTGGATATTATCTATGTATGGTAGAGTCTTGACTTATATCAGGTATTTATTGAGCTATAGTCTTAGGGTGTTTTGGGTAATCATCCCAAGTCAATGTTCATGCTTATGTACTAGATAAATGTGTTGGATAAAACAGAGTTGCTGTGTTGAACCATACATGAATCAAAGCATCTTGATTGCACCTCTATCCATGTCTCTTGAATCTACAACTCTTTGCAACCATCTTACTTAAACCCTCATAGATTAGGCCTTCTTCCTTATACACACTGACACCATGGGTTTAAGTTATCATTTGGCCAAATCTGTTGTTGGGTTTTTTCACTTTAGGCAATAATGATGCATCTATTTAAGCATCCAAGGTTTATCCCTAGGAGATCAGCTAATTATCTTTATGTTCTAACCTTACTGACGTGATTGTTGTACATCCAGCCTAGTGATTTGGCTTAATATCTTTATTAATCTCCTTTATTGGATAGATATGTTATAAATTTGAATTTCCCACAATGAGCTCTCTAAACCCATCGTTCATCGCTAGTATAGAACATCCTATTTTTCTATGGATTCCTATGCAAGGGCTAGGTCCTATTGCAAGAGGGTAATTGTTATTTGAATTTCCTCCTAAGTATCTATAATTTATTATCCTTTTACTCGACATATTGGGTATCCACAAGGATCTTAGGCTATCTAGTTGTTGTGATTTTAGATTATTGACATTGTTTATCTAGATTTTTCTATTTTTATTTTAATACGATCATTTTGAAGTATGAATAAATGACTTGGACTCAGGGTTATGTGATGGGAATGTCACTTGCGTGTGCTACCTCATGTCTAGCTCTAGCATTTCTCTAATTTGGGGCCATGTTGTTGGTACATTCCTTGCTTTCTTCTTCTTCAACCTTCGTCAGAATTGTAGTCTTGAACTAAGGATCGTTGAAGTACGAGAAAAGGTTCAAAGGAAGTATAGGTAGGATTTGAGTAGAGGTAAGTTTAGCTTAAGGAAGTAGGCTTAGTGGCAATGTGAGAAAATATGGGGGATTTTTGTTAGAATGGGCAAGCTTGAAAGAACTAGAAAATTGGGTTGAAAAGAGAGAATTTATGGCTTACATGGATTGAGAGGATAGGTATAAGGGTGGATGGAGCAATGTGTTGCAAGGGGATTTGCAGAAAAGAGAAAGTGTGGCAAAGATCCATAGCATGAACCTTAATTGGTCTTGCTCTTCTTATATCTCTCCTTCTCGATCTTCTTACTCTCTCCCTTTATATCTCACTCTCTCCTTCCCTCCCTCCCTCCCTCCCCTCTAACTCTTACTCTCTCCCTCTCTATTTCTTTCTCTTCTCTATCACACACACACACACACACACACACACACACACACACACACACACTCTCTCTCTCTCTCTCTCTCTCTCTCTCTCTCTCTCTCTCTCTCTCTCTCTCTCTCTCTCTCTCTCCCCCCCTTAATCCCCCACTATCTCTTTTCTCTCACTCTACCTTTCTCTGTCTCTCTCTCTCTGTCTCTCTCTCTCTCTCTCTCTCTCTCTCTCTCTCAATATTATTCTTCGAAGCGGCACTCAAAAATGAATAGTGAATAGTCCTTAAGGTGTATAAGATAAGGCTTTTATAGCCTTAGTGTTGAGCCGAATGCACTAACACTCAGGACTTTGGAAAAATTTTAATTCTTTCAGAAGCTGCAACTCCCTTTTGCGACAATCTCTCACCTTGTTTTTCAACACTCCACTCTAACTAACCAAGTATCCTTCTCTCTAAACCAAGAAAGCAAGAACATAAGAATAGCTTTGAAGTGTAGTGAACATAGGAACTTACCTTCCCACATTGTAGTTTGAAAGCTTGAAGGCTCAAAGATGGTTCCAGGACCACAATCAGCACAATCTAATACAATCACTCCTTCACATCTACTACCAAGCATACCAATGAGTTGAGAGGCAAATAAAGAAGAAGCAGAAGAGAAAGAAGACAATAAAAAGCTTCACCTTCGCTTAGTCCCTTGCTCAACACACCTCTCACTCTTTCTCTCTCATTCACTCTCAACAATGGAGGCAAGATAATAGAATACCAAGAAGAGAATAGAAATCTTCCATAGTTACATTGTTAGAGCTTTTGTAGCATGGATGTACCGAAAGGATAATTACAACAAAGACCTCCCACCCTTATATAGACACAAATTAGGGTTTGGGTTAAGTCACTTCTCTAAGATGGCACACTGTTTTAGGGTCAAAGTTTGTGCCTCACTTTACATTTTAGGGTTTGCATCCATGTGAATCAGGGTTTGCATCCCTTTTGTGTTTTAGGGTTTCTACCACTTTGAATTAGGGTTTGTGCCCTCTTTTGGGTGTCCTACCCACTTGTTGCGCTTTAGGCTAGTCAATCCTTATTGCATGCTTAAACCTTAGCCTAAATAAACCAAGACTATGCTAATATAATCACAAATACATGTGTGCAATCCACATAACACTTGTGGGTGCGACAAATACAACTATGGGTGATAAATACAATTTGCACTTGACTCGAGCAAAATAATGCATCCATGATTATATGATGTCCATGAAGTATAAAAAGTAGTGTAAGTGCTAAAAATAATAATTGAAGTGATCCAAAAATAATAATCCACAATTGAATAAATCGAGCACTTGTGCTTTGACTTTCTTTGACCTTCTTTGATGTTAGTCTTCACAAAATACTAATAAAATTTATTCCCCTATGATGTGCCAGTCCCATGGCACTCATGTCAAAAATAGATGTGAAATGTTGGGAATAGTCGTGATGAAGTAGTCTTGATGGAGACGTGATGAATGTTGATGAAGGACTTTTACTGATGAAGAATGAAATGCTTGATGACAAAAAATTGGTACTAAAGACAATGATGCTTCTACTGATGTTGTAGATGATGTCCAAAAAGATGTGGTAACTAATGGAAGATGATGACTGCCTGAAGAATCATTGATGGCATATTAGAAGAAAATAAATGAAGCATGGAAGGATAAAGATGCAAAGGTCACCGATGTTGATGGTCTTCAGTCCATCAAATGATTTTCTATGAAAGTCATGTGAGCCAACTTGTGCTCTCCCTAAGAAGTGTGTCTACTTGGGTGGTGACTTATGCACATGTAGGTGGAATTAGGAGATGGGTCGAACTTCAAATAGCTTAAAGCAGTGTCCCATACTTGAGGACCCAAAACTGTGAATAGGTTATGGTGCAAATATTATGTGAGTGCACATGCATACATAGTCTAATACATAGTTAGAAGATTGTGATATGTATTCTTCTCTTGATGAGGATTGATAAAAGAAAAAAACTTGACAATACCATATAGTGGATGCAAAGTCAACACACACACACACACACACACACACACACACACACACACACACACACACACACACACACACACACACACACACACACACACACACACACACACACACACACACACACACACACACACACACACACACACACACACACACACACACACACACACACACACACACACACACACACACACACACACACACACACACACACACACACACACACACACACACACACACACACACACACACACACACACACACACACACACACACACACACACACACACACACACACACACACACACATCACTAGTATACCATGTCTAAAAGTTGTGATCTTATACCTTGATCTTGCTCTCATAGAAAATGTAACATTGTTTCAAAAGTCAGAGGGTCTTTGGCTCTTGTCAGTGCAATAAAAGAAAAATATATATAAGGAAAAAATGTTAGTTATATACAGGGGTCAATATTTTGTAGTTTTTGGAACACACTAGTCATAGACATTTGGATTGTACTCTAACTTAGCAAAAACATCCAAGTTTGTTAGTTTTGTAGCTAGTTTACAAATGTAAGTAATCACATTGTCAAGAAAGGATGGACTTGCAAGGCAACTGGCAATGTGCAACTCCTTTTTAGATAGAATCTTATCAAGAAATGGGTGGTATTTCAACTTTTGTGGCAAGTCTAGATGTCAAGCCAAGATGATAGAGTGCAAGAAGTAATCTCATAATAGGTTGGATCATATTGAAGAATACTAACCATACGATGTTGCTCAACCATTTTCATAAGACAATTGCTATCGCAAGCAATCTCAAGGTGATGAGAAAACCATTTTTGCAAGAATGGACTTGAGTAATTGTAATTTTGCTCAAGCCCATCAAGTGCTAATTGCTTTTGGATTTTGGTCACAAAAACACAAGAGGAAATAAGTTGGCATGACTGCAATTGCTTCTGAGGAAGGGTTTTAGCATATTCATCTTAAATCATCTTTTATGCCCAAGTGGGATGCCATTTGGAAGCAACTTGTATAGTCTCATCATCAACAAGGCCTAAATTGATAATTGCAAATAGCTTGGCATATTTAGTAAATATGGCATCAAATTGAAGTAGCCATTCTATTTCAGAGGAATTGAATTTCTTGGCCAAATGAATAGCCATGATGTTGAGTGTTGACAAACAAGCAACGATAGGAGACCAAAAGGAGGGGCGGGTTTAGTAGGGCTGATCTGGAGGTAACTTTGAGTAGCCTCATTTGGAGCATCTTGGGATTCAATTGGCTCAACTTGGTTGAGTTGGTGGTGTGGGTTAGTATGGATATTAGTAGCTACGACCTTAGGGCTTGGATTTTCAAGCACATTGCTTTTAGCCATCACCGTGTTAGTGTTAGTGTTAGTAGAAGTTTTATGTACACCACTTTACTTCACATCACCTATTATAGCTCTCTTGAGTGGCTCCTATGGGGAAGTCTCATGTCTCTATAGAAATATACCAAAGACTCACAATGAGGCCAAGGTCATTGGGAATTTCTATTTTCAAATATCATAGACACAATCTATGTATTTTTGCATGTGCATGCATGTGTGTACACATGCATAAACTAAAGTCATTATTTATTGTGTACATCTATGGTTTGCAAGCATGCTATATATATGTGTATAGACATGTGAATGTGCAATATTGATGTGATGCCTACCATTTCCTTTCAAACTCACTTTGTCATTCTACTTTCTTGGCTAATATTGTAATGTCTTCCTTGTTTGCCATGCATTGCTCATGATGGAACATAGGAATCAAGTGATGCTTCTCTTACTCTACCTTGGTCATTTTCTTCATGACTTTTCCCACGAGTGTTGGATAACACCAAAAAATTTGTGATTGCTCTAACCATGTCAAAGGCCTTTCTAAGAGTGCCTTATCCTCAGTAGTTTGAATTCCAATGTTTGTATGAATATGTGCATGAGTGAGTGAAGTCAATAGTGTTTCATCTAGTTCCCTAGAGCTCATAACCTTGGATTGATCATTTTGTTTCTCCATATTTTCTAAGCCTCCATGAGAGATCTCTTAACTAGCTTTAAATGCAATGGAGCTTTTGGTTGAGAAGAAGATTTGTGAATCATGGGATTCATTGTGTTATGTGGGTTAGAGTTCTATTATGTTGTGAGACTAAAGTACTAAAGGTTTGTTCCTTAGCTAAAATGACAAGTGGTCATAGCCAAGGGTTGGGATTGCATGGATTCCACCTTAGAATTGGAAGTAGTAACTTCTGAGGTAGTGGATTGGTCAATCATATCAGTCAAAGATAATTGCACATTGGGATGCAGACTGATTTGAAGTAGACTTGGTCTTGGAATTTCCAGATATCTTTTTGATAATACTCATGGAGGGAGATTGTTCATCCTTTGACATTGTCTTAGCTATCCCTTGTGTATCCTTTTTAGTGGATTGAGTAGTTGCACTAGGCTATTGTTGCTAAATGTTCAGTTTTGGCTTGGGTGACAAAGGTTCTTGGTTGTTGGGAGACAATGGTCATTTTGAAGGACTAGTAACTTTTGTGGGTTGTTGCTTGCCAACATTTCAGGGATCTATAGTCAGCTTCCTTGGATTTTCTATTTCACCATGAGTAGTAGCACTAAGTAGTGATGACTTTGTGTACTCTTTTTGACTTAGTGACTGCTCAGTGATTGACTTTTAGTTCCTCTTGTGAATTTGCAATTGGTTTAGGCTATTGCACTTCCAGAATTGTGGATAGGAGCATCTCAATAACTAGTTGGTTGCGTCACTAGCTTGTCAATTTGTATCTCTGCAAGTATCTTGGTCCTTGACCTAGAGCTACATTTAGGTATCTTTCTATTCTCTTGGATTTTGATGGACCTTGGGTAGTGGTCTATGGAGATGGCCTTGTAGGTGGTTTTGGCAACCAAATCCATCAATTTTTTGCATAAAACCCTTGAGTATGTAGCAATGCTTTGGAAACCCATCGTGGCTTTTGTGCTAGCTCTCCAGCAATGCTTCCAATCATATGCTCTAGGTCTCCTATTCCTTCTAGATGAATTTCTCTTTCTAATGACTTGAGAAGCTATTGCAGTGGTCCTAGCCACCTTGGGCTTTACTTTGCTACTAGGAGGATTCACACTAAGTGGTTCTCTCTTGTCTGCAGCATGGCCTTGAGTGGCTCCTTTAGAACTCTCTAACTTTCCTTGCTAGGTTTTTGATTTGACTCTAAGGCAGGTTTCTTACCCAACCTTGAAGAAGAGACAAGGTTTCTTCTGCTGAAATTAGCGACAATTTGAAAAGTTGGAAAGCTCAAGTGTATTCAATGTGTTTCATTGTCCACAATCCGTTTGATCACATGCTTGAAAGTTCTTCAAAAGAGAACCTCTCTATCCATATCTTCCCGATTTGGAAGCACATAAAAATAATTCGAAGGCTCTCAGTCTCTATAGTCTAAAAAAACTTGCATCATCCTAGGAGAGGAGAAGGTGATCCTCCATATAATGTTTGACATTGCATTTGTTGGGAGTAGTTCAGGTTGACCAATTGTAGTCCATATATAAATAAGTCAGGATGTTGTAATCAGAACCTTTGTCAATGAGAGCATCAATGATGAGCTCTTTCTTGGTAGTTAGTTTGACCTAAGATATGGAGGAGGTATCAATTCTTTATCTTTTGGATTAGTTTTGATGGCTTTGTGATCCTCGCATGCATAAAGAATATTTAATATACATGAAAGATCTACTATATGAGGGTTTAGGAGCACATGACAATACTATGAAAGAACACCTAGTTTATTCTTTCCTTGAGCCAATCCCTTTTTACTACAAGCAAAAGATGAAAATAGAAAATAGAGATTTCACAGACAGTGTAGGACAGATCATCTAGACAATTGAGCAAATAGTGAAAGAAGTTTATCATCACCAAAAGATGATCCAATTGAATAAAAATTTTCCACAATCAGTTTGCAAGCAAGCCTACAAATTAGACATGGATTTTGGATGCGAAAAATGCAACTGTGATAACACCTACAAACACAGCCATTGCCACCATCGACATCACCACTCATCTAGGTATCACAAGAATTACTCTCATTCCAAATCATTTTTCAACAAACAAGATTATAATGGTCATAAACACTCGAAGCATTCCAAAAAGTCATACAGACATGCAAAAGGCAAAACACAGTACAAACACAAGGAATATCCAAATGAATCAAAGAAAAAAGATCTCAAATGTTTCATTTGTGAAAGTCCTTCACACTTGGCAAACAAATGTCCCAAGAAGGGAAAGGAGCAGACCAAATCTACCAAAGTCAATATGCACTTTTATGATACTGAATCTTTAGATGATTCATCAGAATGCTCTACAGACACAGAAAGTTGCTACTCTTACGATGACACAACTGAAATTGAAGAAGAATCAAGTGCTTCGGAGACATACAATAGTAGAATCAGAAGACTCTTCAGCAGAAGATACTGCATCTGATGCTACCGAGGTAATAGATGAAGACACATTCAATCCTTCAAGTTTTCATCCTGTTAATGCCCATGGATCTTATTTTCCAGGAGGTGATATGGGTTCTCTTTGTAGCCAGACAAGTCTACATTTTACTTCCAATCATATATTTTGTTTACTGCTATGTGGATGGTTCCTTGACGTGAAGAGGACGTAGTGCTCTGAAGTGGCAACATGGCAACACAAAGCCTCAATGCCTGAGAAATGAGGTAAGCCTCGTAATGTCACTGACAACCTCACTTCACTCAAGTGGATGAATGAAAACTTTGCTCTGGTACCAATTCACAGAGAGACACAGTGGAAGAGAAAAACATACAGAATCGAGACAGGGTCTGCAAATCAAGCACAGATAATGAACACACTAGATGGGAGACATAATCGGACGTGGTGCAGAATAGCTAAGCGTGTAGGTATGGAGACGATAAGACAGAACGTCAAGACGGTATCAAGATTATGTGTCAAGGAAAATGATGAGAACTCTGTGAGTAAAAGAAGACTGCTCTTGTATTGCTATGTATTTGTTCTTATGTTACAATGAGTTACAATGGGAGCCTTTTATAGGCAAAACTTGAGAAGCAAAAAGCTTTCCTGCATAAAAGAGATGGGAGCAGGGTATCTCATAAAGAAATGATGCCTTTTGACACGAACAAAGAATTGGCTTTGTTAAAGACAACTCGGAATATTGTACATTACGAATAATTTACTTTTTCTTTTCTTCGAGGAGGTTTCTTGGAAAGTAGGTCGGATAGTGCTTTGTATTCCTAGCACAAGCTCGAATGTGACATCTGGGGCATCAAAAAACAGTGACCACTAAAGCAATCCTTTGTTCCCTATTTCATTTGGTGCCTTTTTGGTTAGGTAGCTCGTACATGTTTCAAATCAGTCCTAATGGTGAAGGGGACAAATTTGATAAAAAAAGAAAGGCTTTGATGGCCTTAATCATGGCAATAATTTCTCGTTGGTAAGAGGGGTAATTCTTCTGAGTGCTCGAGAATATTCTTGAGGCATATTTGCATGGGTACAATGCTGAAGATTCTTCTTCTTCGCAAAGACACGCACCCTAACCGAAATCTGAAGCATCCATGTAGAGGATAAGAGGATGGCTGGATGGCAATCTCAAGGGTGGAAGATTGATGATGAGTTTCTTGATATTCTGGACGGCCAAAGTGTGGATGGCTTGCCATTGGAAGTTATCCTTTCTTAATAAAGGATACAATTCTTTTGAATACAAAGCAATATTGGGTGTAGATGAATTAACCCAATTCAAACAACTTAGGAATTGTTGCATTTGTTTGACTATGGCTAGGTTGTCTAACATGTCTAGGATCTTTTTCAAGACATGATCGTGAAGCTTGATTTGTCCCTGGGTTATTTCAATACCAAGAAATTCAATAGAGGTTTGAAACATGATTGATTTGGTAGGTGATATGACCATTCTGGCACTTTCTATAACATTAGCAAATTGTGAAAGATGATCCAAGTGATGTTGGATAGTGTCGGAGAAGACCAAAATATCATCTATATAGGTAAGGCAAAAAGGGAATTTGCCAAAGACGGAATCCGTCTATTCTTGGATTATAATTAATTACCATGCCCAATGAGGTACTTGTTGAGTGGCTTATAATTAATTACCATCCCTTTTTTACCTCGCTTTTGCTCCGAGTGCTTGTTGACATAGAAAGCCTGACAAGCCCAAGGGGAATTGGTAGGCTCAATCAAACCTTTTTCCAATAAAGACTCTATTTTCTTACATAGTACTAAGTCTTATTCTTTCATTCCGAGATGGACAGCTTTTGTTGGTACAACATTTTGCTAGACTGGGAGAGAGATGGCAAACCTTTCTTTTTTCTCTCTATAGAACAAAGGGTCTTCGTGCATGAACTTTTGAAGCTGTTCTTCCATGTTCTTTATCTGCTCATCATATTTTTTCATTTCTTGCTTTATCCAGTGTTCTCGTGCACCTGTTTCGGCGGGCCCAGTAGTTTCAATTATGGAATAAACTGATCTACCAATTTTGGGTAGTAAAGGCAATTCTGCCTTCCTGTCTTTATAAGTGATGCCAAAATGATTGGACCAGAAAGTGTACGAGACAAGATGTTGAAGTATATCAGTACCGATCAAAAGATCGTACCGCATTTGTCGCATGAGCTCTATTTCAATAGGCACTTTCACATTGCCAAAATGCAGATAGGCTTGGGTAACATGAATGAGAGTAAATTTTTTATTGTTTGAAAACTCCACTATAATTGCATCCACATACAAAGAAGATTGAGGCATGTTTTTGAGTTGGACACATACCCTTGGAATGGGTCCATCAGTATCCAAAGCATTAACCTTGAATGTGTGAGATATAGATAATGAACACACTGGATGGGAGATGGAATCAGACGTGGTGCAGAATAGCTAAGCGTGCAGGTATGGAGACGATAAGACAGAATGTGAAGACGGTATCAAGCTTTTGTGTCAAGGCACACGATGAGAACTCTCTGAGTAAAAGAAGACTGCTCTTGTATTGCTCTGTATTTGTTGTTATGTTACAATGAGTTACAATGGGAGCCTTTTATAGGCAAGACTTGAGAAGCAAAAGGCTTTCTCGTGTAAAAGAGATGGGAGCGGGGTATCTCATAAAGAAATGATGCCTTCTAGCAGGAACAAAGAATTGGCTTTATTAAAGACAACTCGGAATATTGTACATTAGGAATAATTTACCTTTTCTTTTTTTCAAGGATGTTTCCTGGAAAGTAGGTCTGCTACAACGTTTTGTATTCCTGGCACATGCTCGAATGTGACATCTAGGGCATAAAAAAACAGTGACCACCGAAGTAATCTTTTGTTCCCTATTTCATTTGGTGCCTTTTTGGTTAGGTAGCCTCGTACATGTTTCAAATCAGTCTTGATGGTGAAGGGGACAAATTCGATGAAAAAGCGAAAGGCTTTAATAGCCTTAATCATCGCAAGAATTTCTCGTTGGTAAGAGGGGTAATTCTTCTGAGTGCTCGAGAATATTCTTAAGGCGTATCTGCATGGGTACAATGCTGAAGTTTCTTCTTCTTTGCAGAGACACGCACCCCAGCCGAAATCTAAAGCATTCGTGTAGAGGATAAGAGGATGGCTAGATGGCAATCTCAAGGGTGGAAGATTGTTGATTAGTTTCTGTCAAGATTGTGGGAGAGAAGGAAGGAGTCTCACTTGTAGCTTTCTTGCTTGCACAATGGGGGAATACACACACAGGTGGAGGCTGAAAACGGTTTTCCTCTTCTTAGTTGTGTAAGCCAAAAGAACTCTAGTACAAAGAAATAGAAGAACCCTATATATGGGTCTCAAACCAAACTCAACTAACTAAGGTGGCATACTAACTGAGCCACAAACTAGAGTAGATAAGGATAGCTGTCATCTAGCTATTATTCATGGGCGGTGTACTAATTGCATCTGCAGTTAACAAGTCGGTGACATAAATGCACAACGGTCACCCTGGCATATCACGAGTGGAGCTCGATATCTCAACACTCCCCCTCAAGCTCAATCCCAATTCCTGCACACCAAGTAGGTCTTTGAACTTGCGCAGCTTCTCTGCGCCCAATGCCTTCGTGAATATGTCAGCTACTTGATCCTCTGTGCTGACATAAACTAGATCAATAAGACCTAGTAAAACCCTCTCCCGCACATAGTGATAATGCGTCTCAATGTGCTTTGTTCTAGCATGATAGACTGGGTTATTTGCCAAGTGTATACTGCTCATGTTGTCACAATAAATGACAACTGGCCCATCTGTAGGCTGATGCATATCATAAAGTAGCTTATGCAACCAAGCTACCTCACATGCAGCCATTGCTGCGCCCCTGTACTCAGCCTCTGTGCTCGACAAGGCAACTGTAGGTTGTTTCTTGCTGCTCCAAGTGACTGCAGCACTCCCAAAAGAGAACACATATCCACTGGTAGATCGTCTATCAGAAATACTACCAGCCCAATCAGCATCAGTGTATCCATACAACTGTATCTGAACCCCAGTCTCATAAAGTAGTCCATACTGCAATGTGGACTTCACATACCTGAGTATGCGTCTAGCCGCATCCAAATGCAGTTTCCTTGGAGCCTGCATAAACTGACTTACCAATCCAACATCATAGCTCAAATCTAGCCTGGTAATAGTCATATAAATCAAGCTTCCTACTATGCGTTTGTACATAGTAGGGTCTTCTAGAAGCTCACCTGCATCTGCGCTCAGCTTCACATTCTGCTCCAAAGGAACTGAAATAGGCTTACAATCTGTCATCCCATATTTGGACAGCATGTCCAATCCATACTGCCTCTGCAAGAGCCGTATCCCACTTGGTGATCTAATCACCTCAATGCCCAAGAAATAACATAGCTCTCCCAAATCCTTCATCTCAAACTTCTGCTTCAATAGCATTTTCACATGAAGGATATCTTCATCATTGTCACGTGTCATAATCAAATCATCAACATAAATGACAAGTAGCATAATACATTTCTCTATTTTTCTCACATAAAGTGAGAAATCTGCCTTGGAAATCTGAAAGCCAATAGTGACAAGATACTGTTCTATCTTGTCAGACCATGCTCTAGGTGCTTGCTTCAAACCATACAAGGATTTCTTCAACCTGCAAACAAACTCAGGATGAACAGCATGCACATAACCTGATGGCTGCTCCATATATACCTCTTCTTGCAAATCACCATGCAAGAAGGGATTCTTTACATCCATCTGATGTAAAGACCATTCCTTTGATGCAGCCATAGCAATGATTGCTCTTACGGTTGCCATCCTTGCAACCGGACTGAATGTTTCTTCATAATCAATGCCATATGTTTGTGCATATCCCTTGACTACTAATCTTGCCTTGTATATGTTCACAGAACCATCTTCATTGTGCTTCACCTTATAAACCCACTTACAACCAATTGCATTCTTATCTTTAGGCAAAGGTACCAATTCCCATGTAGCATTTGCTTCCAAGGCATCCATTTCTTCATCCATGGCTTTCTCCCATTTTTCTTTTCCCATGGCTTGCTCAAAAGAAGTGGGTTCTGGTTCCTGTATCACTTTGACCATATAGGCATAGTGAATGGCTATAAATCCATCATATTTCAGCCTATCCATAGGATACCTAGCTCTGGTAGACCTACGCAAAGTAGGTTCACTCCCAGGTGCTCTCAAAACATCCCTGGTCTTCCTTACTTCAGGTGTAACAATAGAAGGAATACCCAACTCATCATGAGTGCTCTATTCTGAGCCACTGGATTCACCATCCACATAAGAGTGACTTGCATTCACATCAAACATGGGCTGATCTACCTTCTCTTTTCCTTTTCGTGATACTTGCATACCACTATCTACATTGCTTTGAGAAGATTCTCCTGATCTCAATCTGCCTGTCTATGGCGAATAATGTGAACCACTGCTAGAGGACGCTCCAGGTCCACTAATATCTTGTGACTGTTGCTGTGAATTTTGTGCAGCATTACCATTTTGTGCATCTACATTATCAATCACATTTACTGGTTTATACCAACTACTCATCTCATAAAAAACAACATCTCTGCTCACTGTAAACTTACGAGTAGAAGGGTTATAGAATCTATACCCTTTCTGCTGTGCAGAGAGTAACCAATAAAGATGCACTTCTCAGCTTTTGGATCCAACTTGGATCTCAACTCATCTGGCACATGAACATAGGCAATGCAACCAAAAATCTTCAAATGAGAAATATCTGGTTTCCTACCAGTATACCTCTCCTCTGGAGTCATCCCATGTATTGTTGCACTGGGAGTCCTGTTCATTATGTAGACTGTTGTAGCAACTGCTTCAGCCCAGTAAAAATCTGGCAAGTCTTTTTCGTTGAGCATGGCACAAGATACCTCTTCAATATGCCTGTTTTTCCTTTCTGCAATTCTATTTTGTTGTGGGGTATGACTGCATGAATATTGTTGCTTTATGCCATGCTCCTACAAGAACCTTGCAAACTCATTTGAGAGGTACTCTCCCCCTCCATCTGACCTTAGACATTTTATTTGCAGGCCTGTTTCTTTTTCAACCATAGCTTTAAGAGTTTTGAAATGCCCAAAAACTTCACTTTTCTTTTTCATAAAATACACCCAATATTTTCTGCTATAGTCATCAATAAAAGTGACAAAATAATGACAGCCTCCAAGAGATGCAACTTTAGTAGTCCACACATCAGAGTGGATTACTTCCAATGGCTTCTTACTCTCTTGAAGATGTCTAGGAAATGGTTTCCTTGCATGTTTTCCAAACTGACAGGCTTCACATACCTTATGCATTTCTGCAACCTTGAATTTAGGCAATCCTGCAACAATATTTTGGGCCTGCATTGATTTAAGTCGCTGTACATTAACATGACCAATGCGTTTATGCCAGATATCAATATCTGCAACTACACTGGTCCCATGTGCAAACATTGCTGCACTCAATTCAGGCATGTCTGCATCCAACGTAAACATTCTACCCTTCTTCTTTCCTTTTGCTATCAAGCGACCTTTATTTTTCATATCCTCAACAAAGCATCCATGTGAATTAAATCTGACCTGCAAGCCGTGCTCAACCATTTGACCGACAGAAACCAGGTTCTTGGTGATATTCGGAACATGAAATACATCCGATAGGTATTTCTTTTTCCCATCCTGCATAGACAAAGGAATTTTTCCAATCTGCACAATAGGATGTGCAGTATCATCACCAGTCTCCACAAATCCTGGGTTTTCCATTTTCCTTGCATCCTGCATCTATTCTGCATGACCTATCATGTGGTTTGATGCACCTGAGTCAACATACCACACATCGTTGCTTTCTTCTACACCTGTCACAGAATTGGTCATGTGCTGCACCATAAACAAATGCTCAATTCTATCATCACCTTGTCTACTAGGAGATGCATAATTTCCTTGTTGCAATTTTTCCATTCATGATGTCATTCTGCTTTTTATAGTAGTCTTTAGTCATATGACCCATTTTACCACAGTAGTAGCATTCAACATTGCTGTTTGCATTTTGGCCTCTTTGCCATCCACCACGATCTCTTTGGCTCCCCCTGCCTCTAGAGTTACCATGTCCTCCTCCATAGGACTGGTTTTCTTGAGTTTGCTGCATATTTTGATTTCTACCACGGCCTCCAGATCGGCCTCCTCTACCTCTGCCTCTACCTCTTCCAGCATTTGAGTAGAAGACAGCTTCTTTTGAAGTTCCTCTTGAAGAAGATGCACCACCATTTCTCTGCTCCTCAGAAATTAGAAGAGCAATCAACTCCTCAAAATCAGGAAATCTTTCACGGACGGAAATGGATGTTCGGAACTGTGCATAATCCTTTTCCTAGACCATTCAAGGTCATAGAAACTAAATCATCATCTTCCACTGGCGACCCAATGGAAGCAAGTGCAGCTGCAATCTTCTTCACCTTCGTGTGGTAGTCATTGATGCTCATACTTTCTCTTTGCACATTGTGCAACTCTTGCTTGAGCTGCATTTTCTTGGCTTGCGTATTTGTGCTATACATTTTTGACAAAGTATTCCATGCCTCCTTTGGCGTACTTGCATCTTGAATATGCACAATCATAGAGTCTGGAATGCTGATAGACAATCAGTACATAACTTTCCTGGCTCTCTCATGCCATGCTTTAAATGCTTGCATTTGCTATTGATTGGGAACATAAGGAAGAACTGGTTTTTCTTCATTTCCTGCAATGAATTTCCAATATCCTTTTCCCATAAGGAAATTCGTTATTCTGAACTTCCATGCTTGGAAGTTGTTCTTGTCAAGATTTTCAGTGACAATCTTTGAAAGAGAATCAGATGCCATTATAGAACACTGCAAAAAATTCTGTCACTTCAAAGAACACAGCTTCAGTCTCACAAGGGAAAATCTGCAAAACTGACGAAAGTGGTATTTGACCACACAGTCACTTCCTAGTGACGATTTTGCATCAATAGGCAACAAGGATGATTCTGTAACTCCCAATGTCTCTGCGTATAGGCATATGATGTAATTTCTATAGTAACTTTTCACTGACCTGTAGAACAGTGGTTGCACAGCAAAAAACTCGGCCTTTTCCTGAGTGCGTGCAGAAAACTTCCGCCTCCAAAACATGCCCCGAAATGGCCTCAAATAAAAAAAACAGAGCAACTGACGGCTAAAGCCCCTTCCCGCAACATATACTGCCCTCTTGCTACACCACGAAGGGCGTCTCAATTTGAGACAATGCACTCTTGCACTTTCCGGCTGTGCTACCTGTAGAGACTTGCTCCCAAAATAGAAAAATGAAAGCAACACTGATCCTCTTACCAGAACACCGCGAACTTGGTTTGCTTTCTTGAGCTCCTTACCACAAACAAGGCTCTGATACCATGTCAAGATTGTGGGAGAGAAGGAAGGAGTCTCACTTGTAGCTTTCTTGCTTGCACAATGGGGGAATACACACACGGGTGGAGGCTAAAAGTAGTTTTCCTCTTCTTAGTTGTGTAAGCCAAAAGAACTCTAGTACAAAGAAATAGAAGAACCCTATATATGGGTCTCAAACCAAACTCAACTAACTAAGGTGGTATACTAATTGAGCCACAAACTAGAGTAGATAAGGATAGCTGTCATCTAGCTATTATTCATGGGCAGTGTACCAACCGCATCTGCAGCTAACAAGTCGGTGACATAAATGCACAACGGTCACCCTGGCATATCACGAGTGGAGCTCGATATCTCAACAGTTTCTTGATATTCTAGATGGCCAAAGTGTGGATGGCTTGCCATTGGAAGTTATCATTTCTTAATAAAGAATTCAATTCTTTTGAATACCAAGCAATATTGGGTGTAGATGAATTAACCCAATTTAAACAACCTAGGAATTGTTGTAGTTGTTTGACTGTGGTTAGGTTGTCCGGCATGTCTAGGATCTTTTTCAAGACATGATCCTGAAGCTTGATTTGTCCCTAGGTTATTTCTAGACCAAGAAATTCAATAGAGGTTTGAAACATGATTGATTTGGTAGGTGACAGGACCATTCCAGAACTTTCTACAACAGTCGCAAATTGTGAAAGATGATCCAAGTGATCTTGGATAGCGTTGGAGAAGACCAAAATATCATCTATATAGGTAAGGCAAAAAGGAAATTTTCCAAAGATGGAATCTATCCATTCTTGAAACTTTGTGGGGTGACCTTGATGCCAAAGGAGAGGATGGTCCACTAATAGTGGCCTTAGGGGATGCAGAAAGCGGTCTTGTACCTGGTCTTCTTTCTTTAGAGGCAATTGCCAAAAACCAAATTTAAGATCAAATCTACTAAACACATTGGCAACAGTAAATCTTTCAAGGGGATTGGGTGTCCATGCCTAATGAGGTACTTGTTGAGTGGCTTATAATTAATTACCATCCTTTTTTTTACCTCACTTTTGCTCCGAGTACTTGTTGACGTAGAAAGCCTGACAAGCCCAAGGAGAATTGGTAGGCTCAATCACCAATAAAGACTCTATTTCCTCCTTATAGAGTACTAAGTCTTATTCTTCCATTCTGAGATGGACAGCTTTTGTTGGTACAACATTTTGCTGGATTGGCAGAGAGATTGCAAACCTTTCTCTTTTCTCTCTATAGACCAAAGGGTCTTCATGCATGAACTTTTGAAGCCGTTCTTCCATGTTCTTTATCTGCGCATCATGTTTTTTTCATTTCTTGCTTTATCCAGTGTTCTTGTGCACCTGTTTTGGCGGGGCTAGCAGTTTTAGTTATGGAATAAACAGATCTATCAATTTTGGGTAGTAAAGGCAATTTTGCCTTCCTATCTTTATAAGTGATGCCAAAACGATTGGACCAGAAAGTGTATGGGACAAGATGCTGAAGTATATCAGTACCGATCAAAATATCGTACCGCATTTGTTGTATGATCTGGATTTCAATAGGTACTTTCACTTTGCAAAATGAAAATAGGCTTGGGCAACATAAATGAGAGTAATTTTTTAATTGTTTGACAACTCCACTATAATTGGAGTGGTGGCTTTTATGCACTTTTTGGGGAAAAGCTCAAATGGGGCAATGGTTAGGCTTGATCCTGTTATATAATTCGAGATACACGCTCGACTTTCTTATATACTTAAAATATATATGGCGAATATTATGTTGGTATAGAGGGAGAATAGATGAGAGAAAAGAAAGATGTAGAGAGAGAGAGGTAGAGAAATTGGCAACACACTAGGGACTGGAAGATGGGCCAGTCCTCCCCCCCCCCTTGTGGAGTTATATTATTGACCAGGAGCAAGCTCCTCCATTACACATTAGCCAGTTCTTACTTGTAGATCTTGGAAATAAGATCATGGTTCCTTGCATGGTATACAATCAACTAACACTTACACAACTTGGAAGTTGGCACCTTTTGATCCTTCCCTTCTCTTCTACACAATATGTGTAGGGCTCTCCTCTTGGCGGTTGATTTCAGTAGAGCTTCCGCAGCACTTGATTTTAGTAGGGCTTCCATAACACTTGATTTCAACAGGGCTTCTATAGCACTTGCACCTTCTCTTCTCCTCTTGGATACATGCAAAGTGATGCTTCCTTCACCTCTCTCTTACACCCAAAGAGAGCCTCCTCTTTTATAAGATTTCAAGAGCTTCTCTTCTTGGAGAGAGAGTTGAGTTTTTCTTCATGCAAGATGTGGTTGTTCCACTCTACAGCACTAATTTCGAGATATCTCTTTGTGCGTTATTGGATGAAAAAACGTCCAACACAAATGTTGTAGATCTCGATGTTTTTGATAATCTACGTGGCCCGTTTTTAGAGATCATTTTTCTATTGCGAGATATTTTAAAAATAGATTTTCCAAAAAAACAGCTTTTTAAACTGTACTCTTAACTTGTGGTCCATGCAACCACTTTGAGTCATAGATAAGGAGAGTTCATTAGATTACCTTGGGCATCAACCTTAAGATTGAATTCCACACAAAAGGTTGTGTCATTTTAGACCTTAGAAAGAGAAAATCACTTCTCTCCTCACTTCCAGAGGATCACGTTCTCTCGTCTTTCTTAGCGAGAGAATTCCCTCTCTCGTCTTTCTTAATGAAAGAAAAGACCTTAAACCTTGACTTGTAGGGGAGAGGATGACCCCAAATAAATGCAATGCTCATTACACACAAGTAAAGCATTCCCAGGCGTCCCTGGATGCACATATAAATACATAACACAATGCTAATGCACTTCCTCTTTTTAGAACTCAATCCATCTTCATTTATGTGTAACTCCTTGGTTCTTGTGTACACTCTTACACTTGGCAAACGCTTCTTTCCCCCTTCATAACTTGTATTGCATGTACCAGATATCCCCGTCACAGTACTTTGATCACCCCATTAAGTGATACACTAGGAATACTGGTCTCTAAATGGTCTCATGGCCATGCTAGATCATCATCAACACTTAAAGAAAAGCGAGTCATTAATTTATTGACATGAATTTATTAAATAGAGAATGTGTAATAAGCAATCAATTTAGTGACATCCCTCTGGCTTCTAAACAGTTGACCTCAATTGTAGAGGGGATACATAGTACTTAAGAAGATCTAGAAAGTCTTGTAGTTCTCTCTCAGTCATAAACTGAGCATCCAATGGGGGATAATTCTTAAACTTAACCAGATACTTCTGTAATACCTTACCTGACCTTAGAGTATTGTCCTGATGGTGTAAAATTCTTTCAGGCACAAGGAACTCTTTTGTTTCTTCTATGTCAAGTAAATCTTCCTTGATTGGTTCCATTGGAGGTTCTCCAATATAGGGACGTACAAACTTATATGGAAAGCATTATGAATGTTCCAATGACTTGGTAGATCCAAACAAAAAGTCACATCGTTTATCTTATTTGTGATCTTGAAAGGGCATGATAGCGATTAGAAAGCTTAACCACTTTACTCTTTTGACCTTTCTACTTCTTCAAGCGAGCCTTCTCAAACTTAAGAAGAACATACTATCCCAACTTGAGATTATGCTTATTTGCTTCGCGTTTATGCTTCTCTTGTGTCCTTTGGATGTCAGCTTTTACTTGAGTGAAAGTTGTATCAATGTCTCTAACAAACTCATCTGCTGCAAAGATCTTATCCTTCGTAAGAAGAATGGGTGGTAAATGAGGCTTACCATAGATGATCTCAAAGGGTGCCTTACCAATACTAGAGTGCACCGTATTATTGTATGAAAACCCTACTAAAGGCAAATACTTTTCCCATTCTCTTTGATTATTAGAGACATAGGATTTCAAAAGGTCCAAAACAATAGAATTAGCACTTTTACTTTGCCCATCCATTTGAGGATGATAAGAGGATGAAAAATTTAACTTTAAACCGAGGTTCTCAAAGAGAGCTTGCCAAAAGAGACTGGTCATGTGGGAATCTCGATCACTTATAATGGACTTAGGCATGCCATGATGCTTGAAAATATGAGCAATGAATAGCTTAGCCATATGATCAGCTTTGATTGTCTTTCGCACAAGTATAAAGTGAGCTTGCTTACTGAATCTATCAATGATAGTCCAGATTGCGTCATTGCCTGCTTGTGTCCGAGGAAGCTCCATGATAAAGTCCATGGCTATACTTTCCCAAGGCTCATTAAGAATAGGTAACGGCTTCAGTAGACCATGTGGTTTATGCCTATCATACTTTACTTTTTGGCATATCTTGCACTCACGGACATATCTTTCAATGTCAGCTCTAAGAGTGGGCCAAAAGAAATATCTTTCCAATGCTTGAGTAGTGGGTAAAATACCCTTATGTCCAGCATATGGAGATGCATGTGCTTCATCCATTACCTTGTGTTGCAATGGTAATGCTACACAAATTGCTTGATGATGATACAAATAACCATCTCGAATCGAGCAAGGTGTAATCGATGACCTAAGTTAAGCTGATCCCATATGGTTGAGAAGTTGGAATCAGTTGCATACATTTTGGGTAAATCCATGAACTCGTTATGGTAAACAGTTGTGATTGCATTCACTCGAGGTCGTCGTGATAGAGCATCTGCTACCACATTCTTAGTTCCAGATGTGTGAATGATTTGAAAATGAAACATAGATAAGAAATTTGCCCAACGCATCTGTTTCTTTGAGAGCTTCTTCTGAGTGAGGAAGTATCTTAGACTTTGGTGATCTGTTTTAATAACAAAATCTGCACCAAGTAAATAATGTTTCCATACTTGAAGAGCATGTACCACCTCCATAAGCTCTTTCTCATATACTAGAGCATATAGCTCATGGTCCTTGAGGCGTCGGCTCTCAAATGCTACTGTATGATGCTCTTGGTTAAGCACAACTCCAATGCAATCCCCAGAAGCATTGCAGTGAACTTCAAAAGGTTTTTGAAGATCCGGAACTATGAGAACTGGTTCTTAAGTCACAAGAAACTTAATTCTTTCAAAGGCTTGTAGTTGCCTTGATACCCAGCACAAAAAGGCATTCGCTTCTTAGTAAGGTCATATAGAGGAGATGCAACATACACAAAACCTCGTATGAACCTCCTATAGTATGAACATAGGCCCCAGAAACTTCAAACTTCATGTACAGAGGTAGGTGTTGGCCATCCAACAATGGCTCAAATCTTCTCAGGATCCATTCTCACTAAATTGTGAGAAACAATATGGCCTAAGTGATGAATTTTCGAAAGAAAAAATTCACTCTTCTTAGCATTGACCTGTAGTCTATGCTTGCGAAGCTCTTGAAAAACAATAGATATATGTTTGGAGCCCCAAGAGGAACACCAAGGAGAAGGGAATTCTCTTGCAAGAAAATCTATCTTGTAACATCAACAAGCTTTTATTTCATTCTTTTGATCATCAAAACAAAGAAATAACAATTCTTCACGTAGCATCATAGTAGATTTCTCCCACGGATTTGATAGAATCAACCATAATCTTCAACATCTTCATAGAATCCATCAATAGAAAAAAGAACACAAAGGAATACACCATCTTTGAATGGAAATCAATCACATATTATTCATCTTCAATGTCTTCATAGTTCTCTCTCTCAATCTCTCATATACAATTACACTGTTTTGATAGAATTGACTATCTCTGGCTCTCTCTCTCTCTCTCTCTCTCTATCAATAGTACATCATCTCCTCACTACAATGCTCTCATAATAAATCTCAATAATCCTTCTTAGGTCGTGGATGCACCTCCCAAGAGGTATGTCTGATATGAAGAGTCACCAGAGCCACTACAGTGTTTTTTCATGGCTCACTACTGTCACTGTCACTTAGTCTTCTCTTCAGTATTCAACAGAGCTGCTTCTTCCATTTGTTTTAGCTCTTTTGAACTTAGATTCATCCTTTCCAAAGTTAGAAAACTTTCCCAAAGTCATACATACTTTCTATAGAACACTTATAGAAGATCTACATAACAATACAATACAGTACCACAGCAGCTACAATACAGTTACAGTATAGAGACAGAGCAGAGACAGAGGCTCTATAGAGGGTCTACAGAGGGTTATAGAAGGTCATCAAAACCTCATTAATCATACTCAAACCATTCCAAACTATCAAAAACTATTCAATAAGCTTCCAAAAGATCTCAATCTTCATCAATCATCAATCCATGCTTCATACAGAAGAAAATCAGAACAAAATAGAAGCTATACAGAACCAATCAGAACCTTAACAAAACATCATAGAGCTTCATATCTCCACTGAGAATCATCATGAACTTCAAAAAAATAATTAATATCATCCAAAACACTCTCAAACACTTCCACTAACAACCATACATCACTTTAAATCCATCAAAAATCAATCATGCAGTCCTCAAAAACAACAAAAATCAGTCAAAAATTCAGTCTTTTTCCACTCTCAACATATCCCCAGACTTAGAAAGGAAGCGTCCTTGCGACCTAAGGAAAAGAATAATATAAGTTCACTAAAGAGCTCAATTTTGATCTTCTTCAGTATCTTCAACAATCTCTCCAAACCAGGACCACAACTTATTACTTGTATCTTGAGAAAAAATACTAAAGGAAAACTTTCATTATTCATTAACTTATTTGATAATCATTTCAAAATCATAACAAATTTGTAAAGGATATAAGAGGTTTGTCTTCAGCTTTCCACCATAGGCTGTCCATCCACACCATCAACATCAATAGTTTGAAAGGAGTTCTAGAACAAATTATTCTCAATCAGCATGAACTCATCACATACAATTATTACAAGGCGCACAAACACTAACACAACCATTTGAATGACACCTCCAAAAAGAGAGAGATATATATAATTAAGAATCATCCAAAATACATTGCAAAGGCATCAATGAAGGTAATCCCTTTTTAAGGCTTGGTGGTTTCGAAAACGATCCATGGAGAAGGATTCATCTACAAATGTCTTTGGAGGATTTTGAAAGAACTGCATGTAGCGCATCCTTTCTAGCAAAACAAGGTATCTGCTAGGTAGACATAGGGCATGAAAATACAGGATATCCAACTAGTGGGTGTCAATGTTCACATTGACATTCATACAAATCTTTGGAATGGCCTTTTGATCATTATGGGAATGCTTATGCATGTATGCTAGGTACCAAGCAAAATGAGCTGCCAGTCTCACTGAAGGATCTAGAGATTGTGAATATTGGTGAGCAAAATTAAGGTAATTCTGGTATGCTTGACTGGCAGTAGTCCAATCTCCTAGAATTATTGGCCAGTTTATCTGGGGTCCCGTAAGAGAATCAGCTGAGCTCCATCCTCTTCTTCTAGGAATCTGCTGATCAAACCCTTTATATTCACTAACCAACTGAGGGGGTTGAGAAATAGAAGTGGCAGGAGATGGAAGTGGAATAAGTAAAAGAGGATGAAGAGAGGGGTAGGCAAAATCATAAAAGGAGGAATAAGTTAAAGAAGGAGTGGCTAAAAATTTAAGGGAATCAATTAGGAAAGGTGTTAATTGATAAATAGGAAAAGCAGAAGGTATATGGATAGATGGAGAAGGGCATGGTGGAGAAGGGTAAAATACTCTATCTTCGATAAAAGAACAATAGGTAAATATAGGAATTTGAGGAAAACATTGAGGTTGGAAAAGAAGAGGTAAGATTGCTATTGAATTGGTTTGATAAAGGGAAAGATAAGTATCATAGCAATGAGCCATTTGCTGGTAGTACAATAGGCTAGGAACAGAGGGACCTAAGATATATATTCTTTGATAGGCATAAAAAAAGGTTGAATCAAATGGATGGTTTTTGGAAAGGTAAGCTAAGAGATCCATCCTCAGTTGGTTAGTGCTTTGTACATAGGTAGGAGATGTGTTCTGACGTTGAAGGACCATAGAATCAATCATTGAGTGCCACAAATTGTTAGGGTAAGTAGCCACTTTTGAGGAGTAACACTGGAACATGTCATTTATTCGCAACTACAAATAGTTGACATACAAGACAACTTGCAAAACCACATCCCCCACATACCATGCCATATCTACTTCATCTGGAATCAACAGATCAACTCATAGATACATGTAAGACAACAACATCGTATCTGTCGTCACAGAATCTTCAAACACCATATGGACCACTTTTGTCAACAACTCAGGATACCAAGCCCCACTCCAACCATCCTCTGGAAGAGGAAGATCCATCGTTGAAAGCTTCATATAAAAGGCCAACTTGTGCAACTGCTAGAGGACAAAGAAAGAGTGGTTCGGAGGAACATACTCCTGAAAATGTTCAAATGTTGACCATAACAAATCCATCCTAGACTGTAATCTTTCCACTTTATCTTGGAACAATGGACACAATGTGGCCTGTCTCTAGAGAACTGCCAAGTCCTGCTTAGAGATAGAAGGAATAATAGGAACATTGGGGCTTGGAGGAATAGACTATGACTGCATCAGTTGGTCTTGCAACTGCTTGATTTGGGAAGCTTGTGTTTCCATTGTGTCATGAGCAATTTGTAAGGCTGAGAGTTTTACATCTAAAAGAGTCTAAAACTCTTGAGCTTCTTTGGACATTCTCTCTTTCTCCTGTGAGACTTTAGTGACCTCTGACTAAGCTTCTGTTAACTGATTCTTCAAAGAAGATATCTCTTCTCTTTGAGTCTCAATCATTTGGGTTTGTTTCTCCATCTACTTAAATAGATCTGCTAGTGTGTCTTTAGCAAAGGCTAACTATGAGGTTATACAGTTGTTGAGCACAGGCTGTCCACTGAAAGTTCAATCGAACTCTGGATGTCTTTATAGAGGAATGGAATAGCATCTCCCGACACTAAACTATTCAGGGAAGGGACTGATATGTCCAAGAAACCCTCTCTATGTGCCCTGAACAAATTGTTACATGTGAGGTAAGCAGGGAGGTCACTCCTAGATGTAGCAGAAATTGTGACTGAAGGAAGAACTGAAGGAGTTTTATCTACCACATGTTTCAAGCACTTTCGTTGAATGACCAGTGGAGGAGGAGAATCAAGATCCTCTATATCAATAGGTTCTGATTCTTCTAAAGGTGGAGGGGGAGGTACTAGATCAGATGGAGGAGGTGGAAGCACACCCTTCTTTAGGCCTAAGTATGTCAAGAAAGCATACAAGTAGGAACCATAGGTGACATTTGTAACATTTTCTTTGGTTACTTTGACAAAATGTTGGTCCATCTTTGTAAGTAGATAAGTACTCCAATCAATAGCCACTCCTTTTAACACCATCTTGGAAGCTGTAAAGAGCTCTTTGGACAAGTAATGGGATGGTGTTTTGGTAGGCATAAACCTATCTTGGAGAAACTGGTAGACTAACTTCCAAAGAGGATCAGTGATCATGGAAAAAGATACACATGAAGTGTTGATCACTTTCTTGACATCCAGAATTTCCTTGGTCTACTTTTGTAACATCTTGAAAATCTCATCGTTGGAGAATAGTTGTCTAGCTGTAACAAAGGGCTCTCCTTTGTAGGGAAGAGACAAAGCCTTCCCTAATCCTCGGGGTATCAATATCATGGCATCACCATGAACTAGGCCCGACTTGTTGCTGTATGATGCAAGGAACTCATCACACAGGGATAGATCATCTGGAATCAAGGGGAATGAAGCAGCCATGAAAGTCACAAGTCCTGCTTTTGCTATAGGCTCAAAATCCAGTAGGGAAGAATAATCTCTACTGACCAGTGGGACATACTGGATAGGAGGAGGAGCGTGAGGCGCCATTCACATGGAAAACACACACACCACAACATAGACAATCACAAAGAATGCTTGCAAAACAACCAAAGGACTATAAAAAAGAAATCAATCAAAATAAGGACACACACATATATACGTAGCTAACTCATTTACCACCCCAAACAACCCACATCCTAGAAAAAATTCGATATAACCTCTACACATATGCGATCGAAAACTTCATGCGATGCAACAAACAGGCACCCAAAACCCCATATCAGGCAAGAAAGAAAGAAAAAACTACAAATTGTACTTGTAATCGTAGCACATAGACAAACCATAATACCATAAAAATGTACATCAAGACCTAACCATTACCTTGACCGTCAGTTTCAACTAAGAGGACTTTACATGCCCATCCCACGAAGCGTGTTTATTAAAAAAGGGAAAAAAAGTGCAGTAAGGGGAAATGATTTTAATGAAGGGTTCATTTTAAGAAATTATTAACAATAGGTGACATTTTATTAGGTTATAAACCTTAATAAGAAAACGACGGTTTCTTCTTAAAATTTTAATTACAATTTATTAGGGTGAAATGGTACTTTATCAAAACCCAGACTACGATTCCCAGACTGAGTCTCTAAATGCAAATTCATTAATTAAAAATTAATAGTGATATGGAGCGATTTTTTCCCAGCGCGTGCTTTTTGTGATGGCTGGTTCATTTTTATTAAAAATTAAGGTGTCTCTTAAGCGCACGTAGCGCGTGTAAAGTAAATGGTTGGTTGATTTTAAATTATTAAATTGTGTGTTTAGCGTGAATGCGCGTGAAAAAGGTGGGTGAGTATAGTTCATTTTAGCAATTAATTATGGTCAAGGGGTAATGAAAATGAATAAAGCTCACAAAATAAATACCTGGTAGAGGTGTGTATGCAATGGATTGAAGGCGCACAGAGTAGTCCCCCAAATGTAAGGAATCTCGTCAAACAAAAACAAACACCACTGACTGGAAAAAATAAAGCACCTTAGTGTCTTTGTTGATTTTTATCTAATTTTGTTTTAAATTTTTTTGTTTGTTTATGGTTTTTTTTTCATTTGTATTTTAGGTGTGTTTGTTTTGTGTACATTGTTTGGTTTGGTTTATTTGTTTTATTATTTTTATTATTTTTATTTTTTAAATAATTAAATCAAAATATATGACACATGAATATGTTATGAAGTGTAAGAGTGGGATTTCAGCCATCTAGCAAGTGTGAACAATGTATGTTAATTCATCCATGATTTTCCAACTGATTTTTAGAATTTAAAATTAATTTTTATAAAGTAAAGTATTAAATTTAGGATTTTTGGCTTCAAATAATATTTTGGCGTTTTATGGAAGCATTTTTAATTGAGAAATTAGTGGTAAAAGGGATAAGGGGGTTTGTGGAAAATTTTGGGATTTATTTCTAAATTTTTACTACTTTTTAATGAAATTTACTCATTTTTCATGTAATTTTAAAGTAAATTTCAGATTTTATTTTTTTTGCAATTTATTTTCTTAAATTTGCACTTTAAAAAATATTCCAAATAATTTGAGTAATATTGATAAATTTTCAATTTTTTTTCTAAATTTTAAATGAATTTTTGGAATTTTTATATGTTTTCTGTTTATTTTTATGTATTTTGCAGGTTGGAAAATAAAATGCAGTACACAGCTGCGTGTGAACAACGAAGGATGACTGCGTGTGAATGGCCGACTGCAATACTCCTCCACCACACGGACAAGTCGGAAGCGTGTCCTCGCGCGTGAACGCCCGCTAGCACACCCGTACACAACGGGAAAACAACGGAGGAGAAAAGGCAAAACAGGGGCTAACTGAGTAGATTAAGTGAATTTAGTTAGCTTAGTCGGAGAAAGTTGATTAAGTTAATTCAATTGAGTAAATCAATTAAGTTAGTTAGGTTAGTCAGGTTAAGTCTGGTAAATTAGGTTACTTAGGTTAAGTCTAGTAAATTAGGTTAGGCTAGTTAGTCAGGTTAACTAGGTTAGTCTAGTTGGGGAGGTTAAGTCTAGTTAGGTCTGGGTAAGTTCAGTAAGTCTAACTAGGGTTAAGGGTCTAGCTAAAGGTAAGTTAATCTAACTAAGGTTAGGGGAGCTAACTGTGGTTAGGTTAGACTAACTAGTGTTAAGTTAGGCTAACTAGGGGTTAGGTTAATTGACTATGGGTTAGTCAATCTAACTGTGGTTAGTTAATTTAACCAAGGGTGAGCCAGCTAACTAGGGTTAATGTAGACTAACTAAGGGTGAGTTAGGCTAATTAGGGCTAGGGGTGTAACTAGTGTTAATGGGGAACTAACTAGGGTTAGTTATCTAGGGACTAACTAGGGTTAGTTAGCTAGGGTGAGGTTAGTTACTAACTAGGGTTCCAAGGGAGGAGGAGGAGGAGATGGTGGAGGAGGAGGAGGAGGAGGAGACGCGGAGGAAACGACAGCATGTAAGTTTTTTTTTTTGTTTTGTTTTTTTTTTCTTTTTTCTTTATATTTTTTTCTTTTTTTCTTTTGTCTTTTTCTCTTTTGCTTTGGTTGTCCTCCTGTGTTGTCTTTGTTTTTTTTTTTTGTTTTTAGTCTTTGTTTTTTTTTGTTTTGTATTGTTTTTTGGTTATTATTTTATTTTATTTTATTTATTTTATTTGGTAAATTTTTTGTTCTTGCTTGTTTTATTAAGATGATTATTATTTTTATGTGTGAGTATTAGTTATTTGGTTTAAATTATTTTTTTTTAAATTTTAATTGTGTATATGTAGTTTGTGGTGTGTGATTGTATTATTTTATTTTTTGGTTTTTTTAAAATAAAAAGAAATTGAATAAGGATGTAAAAAAAATGCACTCCCCCTTGTCCCGTGCGCATGCACGAGGCGAGAGTAAAAAAAATTGCAGTGACGGGATCAAATGGGGTAGGGACGGCGATGTGCAAACTACAGATGCCACAGGGGGCATCCCGGGGAGCGTAAAACCAGAAATAGGCGCGTTCACGCGCGACACGAGGAACGCAGTTACACAAGAACCATGAAGAAAAATTAATAAAATCCAAACCATTCGTCGATTCAAAAATCCATAAAAAGGAAAAATGTGTCGGGAGATGAAGGAAAGGGATGGAAACATGCAACACGGGGTCTAGGGCAAAATTAGGGTGTTCACAAGGGAAAAACACAAAAAACAAACCCGAAAACACATATAGGTATTAATATCGGAAAATCCACATATCGGAACGAAGTGTGGAAAGAAGGAAAGTTGTGCAAAACAAGGTGTCCTACAACCCTATCATGACAAAACACAGTTCCGATTGAGATAGGATGCATTCACATGGGAAAAACCCCAAAAACAAACCCGAAAATAGACTCGAAAATTAATACGAGAAGAACCGTGCGCCGGAATAGAGGATAGTAAAAAGGAAAAGTGTGTGAAAGAAAGCAATTCATAGGATTGGTGCATCAAAACTCAGTTGGAAAGGAATTAGGAGGGGTTCACATGGAAAAAACACGAAAAACACACCCAAAAACACTCGAAAAAATTAATAATGAAAAATATGACAGTCGGAAGAGGGGGGAGGAAAAAGAAAAAAGTGGGGGAAAGACTGGTAGTACAAGGCTGTCAAATTAAACTGCAATTCCGGTGAAAATAGGGCAAGGTCACATGGAAAAATGTAAAAAATGAGCATGAAAAGGTCCCAAAAATCCAAAAAAATTAATAACGGATCAACCGTGCATTGAAAGGACACTAAATGAAAAGGAAAGGTGTCAAGGGGAATGGGTAGGACAGGGCTGGCACATCAAATCAGGGTTCCAAAGCAATAAAGACACGTTCACATGGAAAACTGTCCACTTTACGGGAATTGCTTAAAAAATTAATAACTTGAGAATCGTATGTCAAAACAGGGGTTGGTAAAAAGGAAAAATGGGCAATTCAAAGGGACAAACACGCCTGTAGGATTGGATTGGGATTCCGGTGAACGTAGGGTGCGTTTACATGGACAAATCACAAAACAAAGGATAAAGAAAAACGATCAAGAAACAACCCCGGGGACATGGTAAAATAGAACGAAAGGGTGGGGAAGGGACCCCATTAGGGTAAAATGAAGTCATGACATAGATGCATGATCATAACAGCGTATATGCATGGATATATGCAACATAGATGCGCAGGGACGCGTCCCCACACTTAAAACCTTAGCAGGGAGGGTAAACCAAACATCAAGGACTTGGTACCTCACATCAGACTAACCACGACGTCCCCACACTTAAGACATAACCATCACTGAGAAGCAGAAGGTATAGGGTTAGAAAAACTTGGCCCATATTGCCGAGGAGGAATGTCGACAATCGAAGTTGCGTCTGGTGTCGTGGTGTCGGCTGGAGGAGGTAATAAGGTGTCTTCACAGCACATGGCCTTTGTGAATCGTGGCAGGAACCACACAACAGTACCCAGGGAGGTAGCTGGTTGAAGGAATCACAGGAAATTCATCGATGATGATGGATATTGCACTCAACTCACAATCACTCAAATGGAATGAAAAAATAGTCACTCGCCCCATTACTAACATCACTTGAAGAAATAATGATGAAAACCTAGAGCTCACACCTAGTTTAGAAATCGACAAAGGAATGGTGTAGAGGGAGTATGCCAGGGTGCACAATTAATGATGCCTCAATGCGTCCAACCCCGTCTGGCATAAGTGCAAGAAGATAGGCGAGGGAGCCTTGTAGTGCAGTGTACAGAACAAAATGACGTGTCTTGTGCTAATGGTAGAAACCTAGCCCGTGGGTGCATAGGGGAACAGAAACGTACCTGACTCCAAGGGTCATAACGTCCCTCAATCCTCACCTCTCGATAATTGATTGAAGAAACACCAGTCACACTCAGTCCACCCTCTGTCTCACGCTCTATTGAAAGATACAGAGGGCAACCCATTCCTGAAACCCATTGATGTAATCCTCATGGTCACTTGTGCAGAGGTTGTATGCCTTGTGCGCAATTGATGGTGCAACTGTGCATCCCGCCCTGTGCCGACATACAGTGCAAGAAGGAAGGCCAGGGAGCCTTATGGTGCAGTGCACAGGAACAGATCGTGCATTGTGTAGTGAGAGGCCCATCCCGTGCGTGTAACACTCCGTTCACACATCTCACCTCTTATTTGATTTTAAAGGGAAAGACTGGTTACTCACCCCACTCTTTGTCTCACTCTCTGATAGATACATAGGGCAGCCCATTCTCACGTCTCCATCCTACTAGGATGAAAGCTTGCATCACTCAAGGGGTTGGTGATGAAGATCATGTCTGTTGTTGTTGTCATGAGGATCTTGAAGATGAGGCCTACCCAGGGAGGCAGCCTACAAATCTCATACTTTAATGATTTATAAGAAAGCTCTTCTATTAAGAAGGGCAGACGGATTGATATTGCAGAGACAATGCACCAAGGGAGGTGGCTTCAAATTACTTGCTGGAAAGGTTCTGCTGGTGATGATCAGCTATCCTGAACTGCGCGGTGTTACCACCTTTTCCACAATCAGCTTGTCGCCCAAGGGTGTTTTCACATTTTCTTGGAACGAGGCCTGTTATGACAGGGAATTTCTTCCTTTTCTCCCATAACAGTTTTGTTTGTTTTGTTTTTTTTTCTTTTCTTTTTCCCTTTTTTTTTCATCAAGAAAGAGAATGGTAGAAATACCATATGTCAGGACCAACCTCACCACCATTGTTGGATCAGACGAGAAGAGAACAATGTCGGGCTGAGATGTTTCTGTGAGGGGGTAGCAGAACGAGACCTCCTCATGAGGAGAATCATAAGGGCTATCAGAAGCACAACAAGAAGGACAGTGCGATGCCCCAAAGGGAAAGGGTAGGTTGACTGTGATTGTCAAGATCCCCAGGGAGGAAAGTGCATCTTCAGGCGACAGCCATTGATCAGGAAAGGATCATCAGAGGCATTAACAGTCTGCACCTGAATAGAGCCGTTAGGATTGACAGCAAGTACCTTGTATGGGCCCATCCACCGTTGTTGAAGCTTGCCAAGAAACTTGCCAAATCTCGAATCATAGACTAGAACAAGATCACATTCTTTGAACTCCTTGTCCTTGATGAAACTGTCATGATAGGCCTTGCGTCGCGCTTGAGTGGTTTCCATGCATTGTAGGGCCATCCACCGTATCTCATCCAAGCATTCTAAGTGCAGGAGACAACATTGAAGTGACTCATTATCTCTCAAGTATTCTTTAATTGCCACTCGCAAAGAGGACAATTCCAGTTCAACAGGGAAGACGGCTTCTGTACCATACACTAGCTGGAAAGGGGTCTGTCCTGTAGCTGCCTTATGAGAGGTTCTATATGCCCAAATGGCCTCTGTAAGTCGATCATCCCAATCGCAACGATGTGCGGCAATCATTCTTGTCAGAATCGAGCAAAGGATGTGATTGGTAACTTCAACTTGGCCATTGGCTCTAGGGTAATAAGGAGTGGATTTGCGATGGCGGATCTTATATAGCTCTGTCAGCTCCTCCATGATTTTGTTAAGGAAATGAGTACCTTTGTCACTTACTAGCTTGAGGGGACAGCCAAAACGAGTGATAATATTCTTGTACATGAACAGGGCTATGCTGTTACTATCATCCCGCTTCAGAGCTTTAGCTTCATACCGCTTTTTGACATAATCCGTACATACTAGGATATATCTATTCTACTTTCGTCTGGTAGGTGGATCGATGGGATCCACGAAATCAATCCCCCACTTCTTGAACGGCTTTAGGGGAAGAATGGGTTGTAGTGCAGTAATCATATGCATCCTTGTGGAGGGTCGGCCACCAGTATCCTGCTAACAGAGCCTTCTTGGCTATCGCTTCTCATGCGAAGTGTCCACCACATGGTTCATCATGGCATGCTTTCAATACTATGCCGATTTCATCCCCTGCAACACATCTTCGCAGCACTTCATCTTTTTCTCTCTTGTATCGTGCACCGCCTAGCAAGGTGTAGGGGCCTGATTCTAACAGAAGCTTCTTCTTCTCACGGCTTGAGATGCCAGGAGGATATTTTTGAGTTGCCAGGAGGTTGGCTATGTCTGCATACCAAGAAGTAACTATTTCAACTAGAAATAAAGAAGCATAAGGAAGGTCAGGATCATCCTGTTCCTCTTCTTCTATTTGAGGGATCCGTGATAGATGATAAGCTAGGACATGGGAACGGCCAGGCTTAGTGACCACTTCAAAATAGAACTCTTGGAATAGGAGTAACCATCTCATCAGTCGTCCTTTAACATCTGCTTTGTTCATGAGGAAGGACATGGCTTCATGATCCACGTAGAACTTGAAATGCGTTGACAATAAATAGTGTCGAAACTTTTCCAGTGCAAACACCATTGCCAAGCACTCAAGCTCTGTCAGTGTGTAGTTTCGTTCCCTATCAGTGACCTTCCGGCTTGCATAATAAATTGGTTGATCTAATTTAGAAGGGTCTTTTGACATAGAACAACACCTAGCCCTTTTACGGATGCATTTGTGTGCACATGGAACTCCTTCGTCCAATCAGGAGGCTGTAAGATAGGTGCTTGGATAAGGCACTGTTTGAGGGCATTAAAGGCTTCTTCACAGTCATCAATCCAAAGGAAATCAACTTCTTTCCTTAGGAGCTTGTGCAGAGGGACTGCCTTGGTTGCAAAATGTGCAATAAATCTTCTGTAGTAGCCTACATGTCCAAGAAATCCTCTTAATTGCTTGAGGTTTGTTGGTGCTGTTAAAGCAGCAATCTTCTCAATCTTTGCCGGGTCTGTTGCAATCCCTTGTGCCGAGAAAATATGGACCAGAATAACTCCTAAGGAGACGCCAAAGAAACATTTGTTGGGGTTGAGAGAAATCCCATACTCACGGCATCTGTCAAAACATTGCTCTAGGTGTCCCTAGTGCTCACGGATCAAACTATAGACACAAAAGTCATCAAGATACACCTCAATGAAATCATGCAGATGATTCTGGAAGGCAGCCATCATTACTCCTTGAAAGGTGGCAGGAGCATTACAGAGCCCGAATGGCATCACTCTATAGGCATAGGTCCCCCATTCTGTGGTGAAGGTTGTTTTGGATTGGTCCTCTTCTACAATTTGGACTTGGTTATATCCGTTGAATCCATCCAAAAGGGAATAGAGCTCATGGCCTACCACTGTGTCCAACAGTTGGTCTGTAAAAGTGATAGGGAAATGATCCTTCTTTGTCTTTGAATTCAGCTTTCGAAAGTCCACATATATTCAAAGTTTCCCGTTCTTCTTGGGTACTACCACAATGGGCGAAACCCATTCATTGTTAGCCACGAGATAAATGAACTCTGCTTCAAGAAGTTTCAATAATTCAGCCTTCACCAGAGCAACGTAATTAGGATTCATACGCCTTTGTCTTTGCCTTACAGGTTTGGCATCAGGCTCTAGATCAATGTGATGTTGGCATACTGTGGGATCAATCCCCTTTAGGTCTTTGTATGACCAAGCAAACACATCTAATTTCTCTTTGAGTAGGTCTCGCAGGACCACTAGTTCTTCTTCTGGAAGATTGAGGCCCATTTTTAGGTGACGTTCGGTACCTTCAGTATCCAATAACGTTACTTGCCTTTCACCTTCCACTTCACGGATAAATGTCCCACGGATTGCTTCTGGATAGAGGTTGACTCTTTCAAGAGAGTAGTATCCTCGTTTGATGTTCTGCTAAAACGAGTGTCCTCCTTCTAAACAGATGATTTATTCTCGGTTGAAGTTGCTGAAAGGGTATCAAAGTTTTGTTTACTTTTGTTTGAGTGGTGATCTCTTCAGGACTTAGATATTTATCTTCAGAGGATGCGTCCAAGAATGTCACATAGCACGGACCTTCTAGAGGCCGTGGCTTTGAGGGCTTGGGCTTCTATTGGTAGGGGGCATCATCATCATCTTTTCTCTGGACTGAATGGTCAGGGCGACAGGAGCCACTGGTGAACTTAATTTTTATGCTTTTAATTCATTGTTTATATAGATTCTGCATACTTTGTGGTCCATTGGCCAACCCAAATAGAACCATGGTCATTGCATCCAACACCTTGAGATCTTTAGCCTCTGAGGTCTCTATAGGGACATCAACATGATCATCTGCTCTATCAGAGAAAATTCTTCATCTGCACTTTTATAACCTGCTTCATTTTCTTCCTCATTATTTTCGTCCTCTTCCTTTGGAGGCTCTGTCTCTGCTTTTGTAGAGGCTCTGTAAGAGAAGAACAAATCTTCTACCTTTGCATCTGCTTCTGCTTCTGTCACAGCTTCTGACTCTACTTCTACCTCTGGCTCTGGCTCTGGCTCTTTGACTGTCTCTATATCCACTCTGTCTCTGCTTTGTATTTGCTCTGTATCTGTACTGCCTCTGCTCTGTAACTATTCTGCTTATGTACTGTCTCTACGACTGTTATGTAGCAGGAGAATAGTACATCCATGCTTCTATTTCACTGTCAGAGGTGATTTCAGAAGTTAATTCTAGTTGAGATAGGAGATATTCTCCCTTGGACAAGGATTTTACTTCCCTTGGCAGTTGGCTTATAGTGCCTATTGTTAGGGACCGTGCCTTCTTTTTCTTAGGAAAGATCTGCTTAACAGCCTCTTCATCTCCTGATGTACCATCTGTTACCTCGTTGGAGGAGTTAGTTATTACTTCGATGGATGTGGATCCATTGCCTTTTTGCGATCCATACAGCTTTAACATTGCTTTGTTGGGTCCTTTGCCTAGGGTTAGGGTTTCTTTGAACCAGTCCGTCCTGGATCTTGCTTCAAAAAGCCAAGGTCTTTCCAATAGCAGAGGGTATGAGATCCCATAAGAATTTGGTTTGACCATTAAATATGTCAGCCATAGTCTCTTCCTGCAAGGGTTGTTTTTACGTATGGGAGGATGCCCAACGGTTTGACTCTGCTTTGGTCTGCCAATCTGATAAGCCACTGTGTAGGTTGAATTCCTTGCAACCCTAATTCCTTCATTGTCACATCCGTCATTATGTTTATTGATGAGCCTCCATCAATCAATGCATCTGAAATGAAGCATCCTTCTATCCATACACTAATCTATGGGGTTCCAGGATATAGGAAGGCATTAGCCACATCTACTTCCTTTACAGGCTCCGGGGCCTTATTGGTCTTGGTCGCTATTGAAGGAGCGATCCTTAGTCTGCGTCTTCTTGTCAAGATGCTTTTGAATTTCTTTCGACAGCTGGGAGACATCATCAACAACTGTCGGAATGTTAGGTTTGGTTTAAAAGTGTCTAGGTCTTTGGCCAAGTCATAATCTTTGATAGGATCCACAGATTTCTCCAGTCGGTTGGGGAATGGGACTACACCCATTTTCCTTTTTCCTTTTTCTTCTAATAATTGCAGCATCGGCACTTCCTCTGTTTTTAGAAGTGCTTTTGTATCATCTATCTCCTAGGCCTCTAGTCTTGTCTCTGGGACTGTCTCTGTAACTCTCTGTAGCACTATAGTGCTCCGTACTGTACTGTTCTATCCTATACTGCTCTGTCCCTCTATTGGTAGGTTGAACTTCATAGTCTTGGTAGGAGAATTATTTTCATTCTGAACAACTATTTCTTCTTCTTGGTATATGTAACAACAGCAACTTCCAACTCTACCAAATTGGAGACAGGCTCTTGTACCTTCTATTGCAATGCTATCAGTGCCATTGGCCTTTATAGGGGTTGGGCTTGGACAGTGCAGTGTGGTCTTCACCTTTGCATCAACTGCATAAGGGCTTGTAATCCATAGATCGTCTAGGGTTTGGACAATTTGGGGAGATATGTCCCTTTTCTCCACACCTATAACATTCCACCTCTGATCTCTAATCACCGCCAGAGTGTTGTTCTCTGTAACTTTGAGAGGACAACCTCCTTGGACCAAAATTAGGACCAAATTCCCTAGGCTTTGGTCCAATATCCTGTGTTGTCATTCTAGATTCCAGCAAGTTGAATCTTGCATTTTCATCCTTCTGTCTTCGTTCATGCATCTCTTTTAAAGTGCAAATATCCTCTGTATGGTTCTTCCACAAACAGTAGGAACATAAGGCTCCAGGAATGGTTGGTTTTCGGGTACATTCAGTGGCTAAATGTCTCGCTTGATGACACTTTCCGCACCATGTATTAGAGCACATCACATCTCTTCCAGCTCCCACAAGAGTGGATATATTGGCAGTATTCATCTTCAACGTATGTAGCTGCTCTGTAATCACATCCAGAAGCTTTTTCTTGATACTTGCAACTGAGTTGGATAAGTAGTCCTTCAGATTTTCACCTCCTGAAGTGCTTGTAGTAGGGTTTTGGGAAGCTTCTGTAATTGCTGCATACACTGGTTGGGTCGATCTAGAAGGTCCTCTGTTCTGGCTCTGATTTAGAGCTCTTGTTGAGACTGGGGGTTGTTGATTCCAGTTGGAAGGGTTCCACTATTGTTGAGTCGCTATTGGAGGAATTGTTTGAGGCCACTGTTGTTGTGGTTGAACCGTCATTTGAGGCACTGTCGTGTACGGTGACCACACTGGATTAGGTGCATTATACTGCGGCATTGTTTGCATTTGGGGATAGGGATAGAGAATTGTCCTTGGGACTGCATTTGGTGGGTATACCATTCTTGGCATGGGAGGAGGTAAAAATCCTCTTCCTAGAGTCATTGATAGCCTTGCTTCAACTTTGTCGTACAATCTTGCACCTTCCACTACAGCTTACAGATTGACTGGTCTTCTCAATTCCACGAACTTGCAAACTTCTAGTTGTAGGCCCCTGAGAAACACTCCTTTCTGAATGCCTTCATCCAAATGATGGTTAGTCCATCTCTTCAGGATGGATTCCATTCGCGAGACATAAGCTTCTACTCTTTCTCCAGAGGACTAACTTAGGTTCATGAACTCCTCTCGCATCCGCTCTTCAAAACCTTCATGCCTAAATTTAGTGAGGAATGCCAACTTCAGGTCGTCCCATGTGCCAAAAGTTCTTGTTGCTTGTCTCTCATACCACTAAAACGCCGCGCCCTTAAAGTGGTGGGGAATATTGCTAACCAATGCTCAGGGGTTTTGGCATTGTTAGCCACACATGCTACCATGAACTCTGCTACATGAAGATCAGGGTCTTCATTGTACTCTCCCTTAAAAACTGGCAATGGGACTATATTTGCTGGCCTATCATTAATATTTCCAGGATGAATCTGACTAGGAAGGGGACCTTGAGTTGCCATGGGGACTTCTGTAAAGAGTGCTTTTAGGGTGTCAAAGGAGGCTTCTGCTCTGCAAGCTTGTTCTCAGCTTTGATTTTTGCCTTCTCTCTTCTCACATACCTTTGGACTCATTCTAACGCTTGCCTCTTTATTGCGTCATTCATCAGGGGGTTGACTCCAACTAGTTGGTCTGGACTCAACAGGATAGTATTAGAGAGAGCTTCAGTCTCTGAGGGATTCTCTGGCCAACATCTCCTCTACTTCCTTCTTTTCAATATCTTTGAAATCGGCTTTCAAGCCACTACAGAGGGGAAGATATTCCATTCTAAAAGTATCAAAACTCATTCTTCTTAGGATTGTTGTTGTGTCATTATAATAATGCTAGCTTCTGAGGGTTTCAACAGTGTATGTTGTGAAAAACACTCTGTCTACCAACTTCCAGTGGGTTGCTAATAGGACAAACAGAAGATTGTCAGTGCACCAAGCATCCCACGTATCTTGTTGTTGAGCATCCATGAACAAAATTCCAACTCTTTTGCTTCTTGTTTTTGTGAACCTCCACAGACTACGACTCCTGAAGCTTCTTCACAATCTTCCACTTGATGATGTCTGGAAACTTCTCAATTAATGCCAAATCTTCCATGGAAGGTCATTCTCTCTGTTTTTGCTCTTCAGTTTGCTCCCAAATAATTTGCCACCAAGATGCAAGTTTCTACTGCTTCAACAAGAAGATAAAACAGTCCACCACATAGAGCATGCATCATGATGGTGATATACTTTTGCCATTGTGGGATGAACTTCTTATGGAAAGTGGCTTTGATAATGAGAATTTCCAACTCTTCAGTGGGAAGAAGGAACTTTGCAAACATCCATTGAATTCTCCTCTTCTTGGCAATGCCATTTCCTTCATTTTCAGCCTCTTTTGATGCTTATTGATGGCAAGTTTCCCCGACTGCGCACCAAAAACATGGAGACCCAAGAGGAACACCAAGGAAAAGGGAATTCTTTTGCAAGAAAATCTATATTGTAACATCAACAAGATTTTATTTTATTCTTTTGATCATCAAAACAAAGAAACAACAATTCTTCACGCAGCATCATAGTAGATTTCTCCCACGGATTTGATAGAATCAACCATAATCTTCAACATCTTCATAGAATCCATCAATAGAACAAAGAAAACAAAGAAATACACCATATTTGAATGGAAATCAATCACATATTATTCATCTTCAATGTCTTCATAGTTCTCTCTCTCAATCTCTCATATACAGTTACACTGTTTTGATAGAATTGACTATCTCTGGCTTTCTCTCTCTCTCTCTCTCTATCAATAGTACATTATCTCATAACTACAATGCTCTCATAATAACTCTAAATAATCCTTCTTAGGTCATGGATGCACCTCCCAAGAGCTATGTCTAATATGAAAAGTCACCAGAGCCACTACAGTGTCTTTTCACAGCTCACTATTGTCACTGTCACTCAGTCTTCTCTTCAGTCTTTAGCAGCTGTTTCTTCCATTTGTTTTAGCTCTTTTAAACTTAGATTCATCCTTTCCAAAAGTTAGAAAAATTTTCCAAAGTCACACATATTTTCTACAGAACACTTAAGAAGATCTACAGAATAGTACAGTACAGTTACAGTACAGAGATAAAGCAGAGACAGAGGCTCTACAGAGGGTTTACAGATGGTTATAGAAGGTCATCAGAACCTCATTACTCATACTCAAACCATTTCAAAATATCAAAAACTATTCAATAAGCTTCCAAAAGATCTCAATATTCATCAATCATCAATCCATGCTTCATACAGAAGAAAATCAAAACAAAATAGAAGCTATACAGAAGGTATACAGAACCAATCAGAACCTTAACAGAACATCATAGAACTTCATATCTCCACTGAGAATCATCATGAACTTCCAAAACATAATTAATATCATCCAAAAAACTCTCAAACACTTCCACTAACAACCATAAATCACTTTAAATCCATAAAAAATCAATCATTCATTCCTAAAAAACAACAAAAATCAGTCAAAAATTCAGTCTTTTTCCACTCTCAACAATGTTTTCTATGCTCTTTCTCAGATCGTGAAAATATTAGAATGTCATCAAAGAAGACACCTGTGAACTTTGAGTGAGGTCTGAAAATTCTCTCCATCATTTGATAGAATGTGGCGGGTGCATTAGTCAAACCAAATGGCATGACTAAGAACTTGTATAGTCCAAATGTCGTACGAAAAGCTGTCTTATGAACATCTTCAGGTGCTATCCGTATCTGGTGATAGCTGCTCTTGAGATCAATGTGACTAAAGATACTAGCCCCTTGCAACTTATCCAAGATATCATATATCCTTGGGATAGGAAAACGATTCTTGATTGTGATCTTGTTCAAAGATCTATAGTCTATGCACATACAGAAAGAACCGTCTTTCTTTTGAACAAGTAAGATTGGAGAGTAGTATGGAGAAGAGCTAGGTTGAACTAACCCTTTTTCCAACAATTCATTTACTTGTGTCAGGATCTCCTCTTGCTGACTTGCACTTACTCGATAAGGCGGTTAGTTAGGTGGTGAACTGCCTGGGATAAGATCAATCGTATAATCTTCCGAGCGCTTAGGAGGTAACTCTCCTGGGAGTCAATCACTAAAACAATCTTCATCTTGTTTAACAAAATCATGTCTAGCTTGATCAATTAAAGAGAGGGGTTCTTTTAAAGTCTGAGACTTAGAAGCATTAGTTGGTATTGTGTGTTCATTAGAGGCACCAAGTGCCCTTGAATCATTAGTTTCTTTTGACTCTCTCACAAAAATCATGTATGTAGAAATAGCTTTCTTCATTTCTTTAGAAATGCTAACATGACTAACCATTGGCACAGGCTAATCTCTAGCATCAACAATGCATACTATGTTCCAACCCTTGAATTGAAATGCAAGGGTCTTCTTAACAAAATTGGGAAGAGGTCTAATCTTGTAATGCCAAGGCATGCCTAAGATAACATCACAGTTACCTATGGGTGCAAGTAGAAAAGATTATTGGTCGCGGTAATCCCCAATTTTAAGATTCAACTTCCCTTGAATAGGAGTAGAATTGATTGTAAGTCCTTCAAATGCCAAACCTGATCCAATTGGTGTTCCCAATCGATCCAGTGGAATTTGTAGCCTTTTATTAGTATTTACTGACACAAAATTATTTGTGGACCCTGGATTAAAGAGTATCAAAACTCATTGATTGTTGAGTGTCCCCCAACCCTTTAAGAGTTGTCTTTTCTTCTCATTTGAATAAGTGAGCTTGCACATCCGGAATAGAATTTGAGGATGGTGGAGGAGGATCTTTAACCACATTTGCTTCCTTCCTTTTGTGAGGAAAATTAGGCTTCATATGCCCTAACTCACCACAAAGAAAGCACCTTCCTTCCTCTTTGTACTTTTGTATCTCAGAGGGTGAGAGATACTTGCGCTTCTTCTTGTTACCCTCTAGCTTTGAATATTGGTCATGGGTAAAGGTAGGTCTTCTTCGATTAGTCCTGTCTCTTGGTTGATCATAGAGCTGCTCTTGTTCTAGCTCTATAAGAACTCATCTCCAACTTTCGAGATGTACCAGGTGTATGAAAACTTTCAACTATGATGGCAGACTCCATCATGCAAGATAAGGTTTCATGTGGATACACCTTCATGGTTCTCTGTAAATGAGGGAGTAGGCCAGCTTCAAACTTCCTTTTCTTCTCTTCATCGCTGATGTCCATGAAAAGAGTAACCTTGAGAAGAGTAGACTAAAACTTGTCCACATAACTAGTGACCTTTTCATACTCTTTCTGGCCTAGCCAATCCCACTCCTTCTTGACATCATTCTCAAAATCAGGAGGCAAGAACTGAGCATAAAACTTATTCTTGAACTTTTCCCAAGTCGTAGGTTTCCTTCCCTCCAAAATGAGAGTCAACCACCAATTGCTAGCGGTGTCTTTCAAGTGCACACCTACATGCCTTAGCTTGGAATTTTTTGAGAAATTACTATCAGAAAAAGCAACTTCAAATTGCTTGACAAAGGCTAACGCCTTAGAAGGATCTCTCTTACCGAAGTAAGAGTCAAACTTTATGTCCTTATCCCCAGACTTGAAAGTCTTAGTCTTCTTAAGCTTGCTCCTCTTATGGTCCCTCTTTGTCCGTTTGTGGATTGCACGAGACTTAGAACCAAGAGAGTAGAAACTAGAAGATGATGATGAGGAGGAGGAACTTGAGTAATCATGGGAGTAGCTGGTTTGCTGAGGGAGATGACTCCCTCCTTATCCACCTCACTCGAGGTGAGGTCTTTTTACTCTTCTTGACCCGAGAATCCTTCTTCCTTCTAGGAAGCTTCTCAGCAATTGGATGCTTTGCATCTTCACCATCAATTGGTGCAATGGTGTTTCCTCCAGTATCACCATCTTTTGGAGGATTCAGTCCTTCATAAGTAGCTTCTTCCCTTGCCCTTAAGCTGTTAATCAATTGACGTACTTCGGGAATCTCTAACAAGCTACGATACTCTGTCAATTGAGCATGTAATTGTTCACTTGTAGGTGCTTCATCAGTTGCCATCTTTACCTTCTTCTTGCAAGGATCACCTTTACTTTGAGAAAAGAAAAGATACCTACTCTGATACCACTGTTATAGAATCCAAGATACACGCTCGACTTTCTTATATACTTAAAATATATATGGTGAATATTATGTTGGCATAGAGGGAGAATAGACGAGAGAAAAGAAAGATGTAGAGAGAGAGAGATAGAGAAATTGGCAACACACTAGGGACTGAAAGATGGGCAAGTCTCCCCCCCCTTGTGGAGTTATATTATTGACCAGGAGCAAGCTCCTCTGTTACACATAAGCTAGTTCTTACCTGTAGATCTTGAAAACAAGATCACGGTTCCTTGCACAGTATACAATCGGCTAACACTTGCACAACTTGAAAGTTGGAAACTTTTGATCCTTCTTGAGTCTTCTTCTCTTCTACACAATATGTGTAGGGCTCTCTTCTTGGCACTTTATTTCAGCAGAGCTTCCACAGCACTTGATTTCAGCAGGGCTTCCGCAACACTTGCACCTTCTCTTCTCCTCTTGGATACATGCAAAGTGATGCTTCCTTCACCCTCTCTTATACCCAAAGAGAGCTTCCTCTTTTATAGGCTTTCAAGAGCTTCTCTTCTTGGAGAGAGAGTTGAGTTGTTCTTTATGCAAGATGTGGTTGTTCCACTCTACAGCACTAATTTCGAGATATCTCTTTGTGCATTATTTGGATGAAAAAATGTCCAACACAAAAATTGTAGATCTCACTGTTTCTAATAATCCACACGGCCCGTTTTTAGAGATCTTTTTTCTCTATTGTGAGATATTTTAAAAATGGATTAATTTTTTTTAAAAAATTGTACTCTTAACTTGTGGTCCATGCAACCACTTTGAGTCATAGATAAGGAGAGTTCATTAGATTGCCTTGGGCCTCAACCTTAAGATTGAATTCCACACAAAAGGTTGTGTCATTTTAGACCTTAGAAAGAGAAAATCACTTCTCTAGAGGATCACATTATCTCGTCTTTCTTAGTGAGAGAATTTCCTCTCTCGTCTTTCTTAATGAAAGAAAAGACCTTAAACCTTGACTTGTAGGGGAGAGGATGACCCCAAATGAATGCAATGCTCATTACACACAAGTAAAACATTCCCAGGCATCCTTGGATGCACACATAAATACATAACATAATGCTAATGCACTTCCTCTTTTTAGAACTCAATCCATCTTCATTTATGTTTAACTCCTTGGTTCTTGTGTACACTCTTACACTTGGCAGACACTTCTTTCCCCCTTCATAACTTGTACTACATGTACCAGATATCCCCATCACAGTGCTTTGATCACCCCATTAAGTGATACACTAGGAATACTGGTCTCTAAATGGTCTCATGGCCATGCTAGATCATCATCAACACTTAAAGAAAAGTGTCAGTAATTTATTGACATGAATTTATTAAATAGAGAATGCGTAATAAGCAATCAATTTAGTGATAGATCTTGTATTAAGCAAAGCATCCACATATAAAGAAAATTGTGGCATGTTTTTGAGTTGGACACATACCATTGGAATGGGTCCATTGATATTCAAAGCATTAACCTTGAATTTCTGAGATTTAGCTAGCTTGATTTGGTTGATGGGGGCTGTTGGTGCTAAAGTATTGGAAGTGGCTTTAGTCTATGAAGTAGAAGGAATATCTTGAAGTTCTCAGAGGATAGCTGTTTTTCCTTGAGCAAGTTCTTTCTGGCTAGAAATAATCCATGTATATATACTTTACATAGTGAATGAATCTCTTGCTGCATTTGGGTAAATGCACTTACCATTTCTTCACCAGTTTGTTGTGTAGCAGCTGTTGTGGGTGCAAGGGATTGGAGAAGCTGAGATGTAGTTCTGGGTTGATGAATGTTCTCCAATTTGTGCGGCAGAGGCTTGACTCTTGGTCTTTGGACTTAGAGTTCCTGGTTTGGGCAAGTCATAAGGGTTAGCAAAAAACTCTTGTCAGAGCTTGTTTTTATGATTCTTGTGCATGGAGGAGGACGTGTCTGTATCTGAATCACTTGATGATTCGGAAGAGTCAATTTTTACATGGTTTCCTTTGACTTCTTTGAAAAGTCAAATTTGGGATAAGAATTGAAAGCTGAAGACATGAACTTTTCTTTCTTACCTCATGGAAAATAAGATCCATGGGCATTGATAGGATGAAAACTTGAAGGATTGAGTGTGTCTTCATTTGTTACCTTAGTAGCATTAGATGCAGTATCTTCTGCTAAAGAGTATTCTGATTCTGTTGCTGTATGCCAAGATTTTGCGAGTCTGATTCAGTTTCTGAAATAGTGGTTGAATCACTTATCTCCGAAGCACTTGATTCTTCTTCAGTTTCAGTTGTGCCATTGTAAGAGTAGCAACTTTCTATGTCTGTAGAGTATTATAATGAATCATTTGAAGAGTCAGTATCATAGAAGTGCATATTGACTTTGGCATAATTGGTATGCTCCTTTCCCTTCTTGGGACAATTGTTTACCAAATGTGAAGGACTTCCACAAATGAAACATTTGAGATATTTTTTCTTTGATTCATTTGGATATTCCTTATGTTTGTACTGTGTTTTTCCCTTTGCATGTGTGTATGAAAATGATTTGTTGTGTTATGAAAATTTGCAGGACATAGATTACCCAGAAGATATTCTATAACATATTCAAGATATCTGTTGCCAACCCACTGGTTCATGGTCACGGCTGCCACATGAAACACAAGAGCCAACATTGTTCCAAAAGCCTATCCAACTAGGTTCTATAGCATTGGACATATTTGAGTATCTGGAATTCATGTTTCCAAATTGGTCAAACTCCGACTATAAAATAGCTTTTGATGATATTGATCTAGACTTAGAAAAACTCAGAAGATAGAGAAGAAAATAGGATTCTTGATATAAATGCCCTTATGTATTGATCCAAAAGAGCAGGACAATTAATATTTTACTCGTCATGTTCACAATAGATTAAACTCTTGAATCTTAGGTGAGAGTGTTGAACAGAGGCCACCAAATCTTCCTCCTAAGGAAATACCTACATGGTATTACAGAGATCAAGCATACTTTTAGGAAAATATGGCTTATGGTATCACATCTTCAGATGAAGATGGTGAAAGTGTGATAGAAGAAGAATTCACACCCATCAACCCACACCGGTCTAAAATATCACCTACTTTAATCCTCAGAGCCCAAATGAATGCCCATCATCATCATCATCATCAGCCAACTAACTCTATGTTGGCCACTTCAACTGTACCACTAAATGCCACATTTACAACATCTACATCCAGGACTTCTCATAACGACTTCTACAAGAAGATCGGAGTTCTTGAGAAAGTTGGCTCATTTCCTATTTGGTCTATTATTGGGAAGACATCAGAAGAAATCAAACTATTCATTTACATGATGTATGCCTATGTAGACCAACATATAGTTTACAAGCCACAAACAAGAAAGATTATCCTTAATGCCATCACCCATGGTTTTATGGGAGGAAGCAAACACTGGTGGATATCCATACATCCCTAGGTAAAATTGGCTATTGCACAAAATCATGATCTTGTGCAAATACTCTTTGAATTGTTGTTAGAAGAATTAGTAGGAAATAAGCTTGACGATGTGTTGGAAGATCAAGAAGCTTTCTTTAAGTCAAAGCTTTGTGATCCTCGCATGTATAAAGAATATTTAATATACATGAGAGATCTACTATACAAGGGTTTAGGAGCACATGACAATACTATGAAAGAATACCCAGTTTGTTCTTTCCCTGAATCAATCCCTTTTTATTGCAAGCAAAAGATGAAAATAGAAAATAGAGATTTCACAGACAGTGTACGATAGATCATCCAAACAATTGATCAGACAGTGAAAGAAGTTTGTCATCACCAAAAGATGACCCAATTGAATTAGAGATTTCCACAATCAGTCTGCAAGCAAGCCTACAAATTTGACATGGAACATCCAGGTATTAGAGATTAGAGGAATTACTCTCATTCCAAATCATTTTTCAACAAACAAGATTATAATGGCCATAAACACTCGAAGCATTCCAGAAAGTCATACAGACATGCAAAAGGCAAAACACAGTACAAACACAAGGAATATCCAAATGAATCAAAGAAAAAAGATCTCAAATGTTTCATTTGTGAAAGTCCTTCACATTTGGCAACAAATATCCCAAGAAATGAAAGGAGCAAACCAATTATGCCAAAGTCAATATGCACTTCTATGATACTAACTCTTCAGATGATTCATCAGAATACTCTACACACACAGAAAGTTGCTACTCTTATGATGACATAACTAAAACTGAAGAAGAATCAAGTGCTTCGGAGACAAGCGATTCAACCACTAATTCAGAAATTGAATTAGATTCACCCCAATCTTGGCATACAGCAGCAAAATCAGAAGACTCTTCAGTAGAAGATACTGCATCTAATGCTATTGAGGTAACAGATGAAGACACACTCAATCCTTCAAGTTTTCATCCTGTCAATGCCCATGGATCTTATTTTCCAAGAGGTAAGAAAAAAAGGCTTCACGTTTTCAACTTTCAATTCTTATCCCAAATCTGACTTTTCAAAGAAGTCAAAAGGAAAGCATGTAAAAATTGACTCTTCTGTATCATCAAGTGATTTAGATACAGACACGTCCTCCTCCAAGCACAAGAAGCATAAAAACAAGCTTCGGCAAGAGTTTTTTGCTAACCCTTATGACTTTCCCAAACTAGGAACTCTAGGTCCAGAGACCAAGAGTCAAGCCAACATGTTTCTGCCACACAAATTGGTGAACATTCATCAACCTAGAACTGCATCTCAGCTTCTCCAATCCCTTGCACCCACAACAACTGCTACACAACAAGCTGGTGAAGAAATCGTAAGTGCATTTACCCAAATGCAGCAAGAGATTCATTCAATATGCAAAGTATATAGAAGGATTCTTTCTAGCCAGAAAGAACTTGCTCAAGGAACAATAGCTATCCTCAGCGAACTTCAAGATATTCCTTCTACTTCACAGACTAAAGCCACTTCCAATACTTCAGCACCAACAGCCCCCATCAACCAAATCAAGCTAGCTAAATCTGGTGCGCAGATCGGATGCCGTAAGCGCGCGTAGTGAGTGTCAAAAGGTCTCCAGGAACAGAAGAACTCTACTTTTTGCACACAAATCAATGTAGAAAGCTTACACGACATGAACAAGAGACCAATTGGGTGCAATCCTCCCCCATGCACTCTATCAAGCTCAAACAATAGCCCAAATTACAAAATAGCACACTTTAGCTTTTGAGTTTGCTTTTGTGCCAAATAGAATTAAAGCTAATGGGCGCCCAAGAAGTCAGGTGTACCCAAATACAATGTCTAAATACAAATATCTAAATCATGCGCCCATGCCCATACAAAAATAATAAATAGATATCAAGCTCCTTGATAAATAAGCGCGACAAAATATAGTCGCCATGCCCAAGACACACGCCCATCAAAATATTGACGATAAATTTGAATACACGCTATCCTCCAATGCTTTCCACTGCCACTGCTGCTATCTCTACACATCAACTGAAGCATTCACAATCATTAGTAAAATAATACAATTAAACCGACAAAAGTGAATACCTAACAGTCTTCAGCTACATAAATAAATTGGTTAGAAATCAATCCTAACCTTAATTTATCACGAGTGCGCACTCTAAACTCATAAACGTTTATTAATTAAATATGTATTTTGCGGAATCACCCGCTATGGAATCACCCATGTACACATAAAATTAACAAAACGCCCAAAAAGGATAGGCGTCCCCATCGACTTCCCGCACAAAGAATCCACTTTGTGTATGAGCCCCGGTAATAAAATCTTACGGAATCCATCGCGGCACGGAATCCACCGTGGAATATGCTTCCTCCAATCATAGCCCAAATTATTCCACCGTGGAATATGAAGCATTCCCTCATCTTCAAGCTCAAACAATAGCCCAAATTACAAAATAGCACGCTTTAGCTTTTGAGTTTGCTTTTGTGCCAAATAGAATTAAAGCTAATGGGCACCCAAGAAGTCAGGTGTACCCAAATACAATGTCTAAATACAAATATCTAAATCGTGCGCCCATGCCCATACAAAAATAATAAATAGATATCAAGCGCTATCCTCCAATGCTTTCCTAAATCTTACGGAATCCGCTGTGGAATATGAAGCATTCCCTCATCTTCAAGCTCAGACAATAGCCCAAATTACAAAATAGCACGCTTTAGCTTTTGAGTTTGCTTTTGTGCCAAATAGAATTAAAGCTAATGGGCACCCAAGAAGTTAGGTGTACCCAAATACAATGTCTAAATACAAATATCTAAATCATGCGCCCATGCCCATACAAAAATAATAAATAGATATCAAGCGCTATCATCCAATGCTTTCCTAAATCTTACGGAATCCACTGTGGAATATGAAGCATTCCCTCATCTTCAAGCTCAAACAATAGCCCAAATTACAAAATAGCACGCTTTAGCTTTTGAGTTTGCTTTTGTGCCAAATAGAATTAAAGCTAATGGGCGCCCAAGAAGTCAGTTGTACCCAAATACAATGTCTTAATACAAATATCTAAATCGTGCGCCCATGCCCATACAAAAATAATAAATAGATATCAAGCGCTTTGATAAATAAGCGCGACAAAATATAGGCGCCATGCCTAAGACACGCGCCCATCAAAATATTGACGATAAATTTGAATACACGCTATCCTCCAATGCTTTCCACTGCCACCGCTGCTATCTCTACACATCAACTGAAGCATTCACAATCATTAGTAAAATAATACAATTAAACCGACAAAAGTGAATACCTAGCAGTCTTCAGCTACATAAATAAATTGGTTAGAAATCAATCCTAACCTTAATTTATCATGAGTGCGTACTCTAAACTCATAAACGTTTATTAATTAAATATGTATTTTGCGGAATCACCCGCTATGGAATCACCCATGTACACATAAAATTAACAAAACACCCAAAAAGGATAGGTGTTCCCATCGACTTCCCGCACAAAGAATCCACTTTGTGTATGAGCCCCGGTAATAAAATCTTACGGAATCCACCGTGGCACGGAATCCACCGTCGAATATGCTTCCTCCAATCATAGCCCAAATTATTCCACCATGGAATATGAAGCATTCCCTCATCTTCAAGCTCAAACAATAGCCCAAATTACAAAATAGCACGCTTTAGCTTTTGAGTTTGCTTTTGTGCCAAATAGAAATAAAGCTAATGGGCGCCCAAGAAGTCAGGTGTACCCAAATACAATGTCTAAATACAAATATCTAAATCGTGCACCCATGCCCATACAAAAATAATAAATAGATATCAAGCACTATCCTCCAATGCTTTCCTAAATCTTACGGAATCCATCGTAGAATATGAAGCATTCCCTCATCTTCAAGCTCAAACAATAGCCCAAATTACAAAATAGCACGCTTTAGCTTTTGAGTTTGCTTTTGTGCCAAATAGAATTAAAGCTAATGGGCGCCCAAGAAGTGAGGTGTACCCAAATACAATGTCTAAATACAAATATCTAAATCATGCGCCCATGCCCATACAAAAATAATAAATAGATATCAAGCGCTTTGATAAATAAGCGCGACAAAATATAGGTACCATGCCTAAGACACGCGCCCATCAAAATATTGACGATAAATTTGAATACACGCTATCCTCCAATGCTTTCCACTGCCACCGCTGCTATCTCTACACATCAACTGAAGCATTCATAATCATGAGTAAAATAATACAATTAAACCGACAAAAGTGAATACCTAGCAGTCTTCAGCTACATAAATAAATTGGTTAGAAATCAATCCTAATCTTAATTTATCACGAGTGCGCACTCTAAACTCATAAACGTTTATTAATTAAATATGTATTTTGCGGAATCACCCGCTATGGAATCACCCATGTATACATATAATTAACAAAACACCCAAAAAGGATAGGCGTCCCCATCGACTTCCCGCACAAAGAATCCACTTTGTGTATGAGCCTTGGTAATAAAATCTTATGGAATCCACCGTGGCACGGAATCCACCGTGGAATATGCCTCCTGGCATCAAAATCTCAGACATTCAAGGTTAAAGTTTTGGATACTGGTGGACCCATTTGAATGGTATGTGTCCAACTCAAAAACATGCCACAATTTTCTTTGTATGTGGATGCTTTGCTTGATATAGGATCAAGCCTAACCATTGCCCCATTTGAGCTTTTTCCCAAAAAATACATAAAAGCCAGTACTTCAATTATAGTGGAGTTGTCAAACAATAAGAAAATTACTCTCATTCATGTTACCCAAGCCTATTTTCATTTTGGCAAAGCGAAAGTGCCTATTGAAATCCAACTCATACGACAAATGCGATACGACCTTTTGATCGGTACCGATATACTTGAGCATCTTGTCCCGTACACTTTCTGGTCCAATCGTTTTGGCATTACTTATAAAGATAGGAAGGCAGAATTTCTTTTACTACCCGAAATTGGTAGATTAGTTTATTCCATAACTGAAACTACTGGCCTAGCCAAAACAGGTGCACGAGAACACTGGATAAAGTAAGAAATGAAGAAATATGATGAGTAGATAAAGAATATGGAAGAATGGCTTCAACAGTTCATGCGCGAAGACCCTTTAGTCTATAGAGAGAAAAGAGAAAGGTTTGCCATCTCTCTGCCAATCCAGCAAAATGTTGTACCAACAAAAGCTATCCATCTTGGAATGAAAGAAGAAGATTTAGTACTCTATAAGGAGGAAATAGAGTCTTTATTGGAAAAAGGTTTGATTGAGCCTACCAATTCCCCTTGGGCTTGTTAGGCTTTCTACGTTAACAAGCACTCAGAGCAAAAGCGAGGTAAAAAAAGGATGGTAATTAATTATAAGCCACTCAACAAGTACCTCATTGGGCATGGAAACCCAATCCCCTTGAAAGATTTACTATTGAAAAAGATAAAGAAAGCCAATGTGTTTAGTAAATTTGATCTTAAATCTGGTTTTTGGCAATTGCCTCTAAAAAAAGAAGGCAAGTACAAGATCACTTTTTGTGTTCCCCAATGCCACTACTAGTGGACCGTCTTCTCCTTTTGCATCAAAGTCACCCCCACAAAGTTCCAAGAATGGACGGATTCCGTCTTTGGAAAATTCCCTTTTTGCCTTACCTATATAGATGATATTTTGGTCTTCTCCGATACTATCCAAGATCACTTGAATCATCTTTCACAATTTGCCACTATCCAAGATCACTTGGATCATCTCATGGGTGGTTGATGAACATCATGTTTTGGGACCATGGCTAGGGGTCTAGCCACCAATGGGGCTAAGGGTACAAGCTCTCTCTCTCTCTCTCTCTCTCTCTCTCTCTCTCTCTCTCTCTTCCCCTTAATCTCTCTATCTCTATCTCTATCTCTATCTCTATCTAAGAGAATAATGTAATCACAACAAGTAATTCTAGATCATGTGTGGCATAGTTTCTTTCATGGATCTTTAATTTTCTTGAAGCATAGGCTATTGGATATCCTTCTTGCATAAATACGCAACCCAAAGTAAGAGAGAGCTTGTGCCAGTTATGACTTCAAATTCTTTGCTTAGATTAGGTAGCCTTAAGATAGGGGTTGTTACCAAACTTTGCTTAAGCTTCTCAAAGCTAGATTGTTTGGCAGGCGTCTATATAATGGAGACCTAATTTTTGAGAAGGTCGATGAGAGGTGCAGCGTTTGAGGCATAGTCTTTAATGAACACTCTATACCAACCTGTTAGCCTAATGAGACCTAAAATGGGCCGACACTGGCTATGGCACTAGCCGAACCTCATGCATATGACATACAACCCCACCACAAGGCCTCGCGGGCCAGGAGTGTCTAAAACTCACTTTGTACTAAATGCTTATGACGATTTTGCATTTGTATCTAATATGTAGTCCAACGTTCACCTTCCCTTCTCCTCAGAGGGAGATCCCATAAGATATAGGCATAATGCCTTATAATACACACATAGGGAAACACCTCTCGGCTAATTGCCGTGGCTCCACTGCAACTCTCCTACACCTCGGGGGGATTGGCCCCAAGATGCATCGCTCCAACATATAAAACATAACGCACAAACTCCACTCTTTCATAATTCAGTGTTCCAGGAGATTTTGATCTATGATGATAAAGATCTTTTAATGCAAAGGCATTCTAAATCTAGGTGCAAAGGATCCTAACTATCAAATGGCAACAAGCAACAATCAATCAAACAATGACACAATGGCCATGTATCTGAGTTTTCCATTGTGTGTTTTGAGTTTCAATCACTTTTTTTTTCCAGTGCACATACAACCAAAGAACTATGACAAGCCTAATGCATGTTCAATCCACAATAATGCAGGTTCAATCCACAATAGTACGATAAATTTTTCATATAAGAGAAGTTTGAGTTTTGATTTTTTCTTGCCTCGTATTTTGTGTTTCATGTTTTTTGACTTTTTCTTTCTCTTCTTCCTTCAATTCTCACACTCTCAATCATCCATAATAAAAAAGTTGCATCTACAAAATTGATACATGGATTGGTCAAGTAAAAAGAGTTGAGTTTTGGGTTTTATGTTAAGCAAGAAAAGTTAGAGTTTTACGTTTTGCATTTTACATGTTTGTATTTTTGTATTTTTTGAGTTTTGTTGTGTTTTTGAGTTTGAGTTTTGTATCTTTTCCAATCCTAACAATTCCTAATGCTTCAATCTTAATCCAACAAATCGGCTCCTGATTCGGCTTTCTTAACCTAGTCAAATGGGTTTCACAATACTAGCTACAAATGCAGATGATTGGCACCCCATTGATCCCATCCATGCCCATGCACAAGCCTCCTATTCTACCACATACTAGGAGTGTGAGAACCTTGGTGTGGTTGCACTATCATTAGTCCGAACAATGGAACCAAAATATTGAGCTGAATGCACTGATAGTCAAGACTTTGGATAGACTTCTATTCTTTCAAAAGATGCAACTCACTTTAGTGACAATCTCTCACATTGTCCCTCAATACTCCACTCTAACCAAGCATCTTTCTCTCAAACCAAGAGAGCAAGAAGACAAGATTAGCTTTGAGGTGTAGTGAACTCACCAACTTACCTTCCAGTGTTGTAGTCTGAAAGCTTGAAGGCTTGAAGATGGTTCCATAACTACGATCAATATGATCCAATAACATCGCTCCTTTGCATCCACCACCAAGCACAGCAATGAGTCTAGAAGCTAGTAGAGAAGAAGAAGAAGAAGAAGAGAAAGAAGACAATAAAGTGCTTCACCTTCCCTCAGTCCCTCGCTCAATATACATGTCGCTCACTCTCTCTCATTCACTCTCAATAATGGAGGCTAGATAATAGAATAGAATAAGAGAATAGAAAGCTTCAATAGTTGCATTGATAGAGCATCCACAGCATAGATGCGCCAAAAGGGTGATTACAACTAAGACCTCCCACCCTTATATAGACACAAATTAGGGTTAAGGTTAGGTCACCTCTCTAGGATGGTGCACCGTTTTAGGGTTAGGGTTTGCACCTCACTTTGCATTTTAGGATTTGTGCCACTTTTGTGTTTTAGGGTTTCCACCACTAATTTGCACCCTCTTTTGGATGGGCTTTAGGCCAGTCAATCCTTATTGCATGCTTGAACCTTAGCCTAAATAGACCAAGCCTACACTAATTTAATCACAAATATATGTGCACAACCCATACAATACTTGTGGATTTAACAAATACAATTGTGGGTAATAAATACAATTTGCACGAGTGTGAGTCCGGCTCTCACAAAATAATACATCATTGATAATTTGATGTCTATGAAGTATAAAAAATTAGTGTGAAGTGCCTAAAAATAATAATTGAAACACTCCAAAAATAATAATCCATCATCAAATAATCGAGCACTTGTGCTTTGACCTTCTTTGACTTTGACCTTCACAAAATGTTGGTAACACTTAGCTAGCCTCATGTTTCATGCACTTTTCAAGGAAGCATCTCGGCTTTACGATGATTAGATCAATTTTAAGGATGGTCGTGATCCTAAGTATTCTTCTTTTCTCATGGTTGACTCGATTCGATGATCAATCAACGAGCTTTGAGGATTGTGAGTGATGTTCATTGAATTGATTAGAGTACTTTAGGGAATCTACATCAGATATCTACGAGCATAGCAAAAATTAGACTTGCCATGTGCACGATGTTGAGATAACATTGAGTTGACGTACTTGATGAGGCAATGCTGAGTTGAAGATCATGATGACGATGTTGTTGATGCAGACATGTAGTCAACGGTGAAACAATTAAAGGTTTAAGCCTTTTGATTTAAGTTATAAAGTTATTATAGTCACTGCCTCACTCTAACCTTCCTCCCTCCCTCCCTCCTTGCCCTTTGCCCTTATCACAACAACAATGGTTGAATTGGCTACCCTTCCCATCCGTCGAACTTTTTGTCTAGTTTCCTATTCCCGCTTTCCCATACCCCTCAACCTCCCTCCCTACCTCCTCCATGCCTTTGTCATGGTAGCAACAATTGAATCTAATTGGTTGGCAACAAGAATCAAATCTTGGTCCTTTCGTCTAATCAACAAGCTTTATGGACGAGTTAAGAGCTTCCATCTAGGTTGTTTCTATGCATTCATGCCTTATGTTTATATTCCTCTTGCAAAATCCCTTTTCTTCTATCCTTCTCCTCTTTCACTTTCCTCCAAGCTACCCTTCAATAAGACACAATGCTTGTTTTTTATCAACATTAGCTAAAAGTGCTCACTATCATCTAATAAATTGAGCATCTATTAGTGCTAGGACAAGGTAACTGCCATTGTCTTTGGCAAAAAAAGCACGAACAACTTTCTTGATGACTTGGTATACATCATACAATCTCAATTAATTATAATCATTCGCAAACATCGAATTATATATAATAGGCAGACTTGATCAGTTAAACTTAAACAACGGGATACAACAAAATCAATAACACTTGGACATCGATATACAAGGGGCACATGTCATGTAACAACAACACATAGCGGCACACATCACGTACTTCATGTACATTAATGAATGTTACGGCTACAACGTCAATGACTTGTAAGGATTAGCTTTTAACAACACGGATAACAAAGTGCTTGTTCGACTTTATAATTTATAAATTCTATAGCAAACCAAGCACAAAAGACATGAAAACAAAAAACTAGAAACATGGAAGAAAAGAACTTTGATATTTGATAATGTTCTGTTTTCTGCAAGTGCAAAAAATTGTAACGGCTCTACTATTCCAATGTACCCCTTATAAATTCCACGAAAGTTTACCGACAGGTTAAACATGTTTCAATCATTGTAAGACTATAAAATGAGGAATCATGAAATAGCATTGTAAGACTATAAAATGAGGAATCATGGAACAGCTCAGAGACCCAACAAGGCTGCTGCTGCTAACAGGCTCTCGAAGTTTTGAGCACTGTCCAAATAGATAGGTAATTGAGCTTGTTCGTGGTGGTGATTTCTGCTGAAAGGCGCTTAAGGCTACATCCTAAGTCTAGAAAAGAATGCATTAACCAAATTTCACGGCAATCTGGTGATCATTTTGAAGCTTAAGGATCATTTCCGCCATTGCCATTGTCAAATTCTTGGGGTATTTGGCAACTCTCTCTCGTGTCCCATTAAATGATAAGGAAACGGTCTCATTACTGAATGTCAAGAGATCCTACAAACACTTTCAGGGTTCAGCACCGGTACATGCAATCTTCATCCCACGCTGATGAAGTGATCATAAGCATTACTGCATTGTGCTTGGGGGATAAGATGATGCAATCCGCCATATTGCTGCTTCGGTCTATGATACAGCACCTTGACCTTAATACTACAGACTGGCTATCAGGCCTGCAAGCCTAAATTAAGCACTAGTTATACTCTTGCTTAATAGTGTAGTCTACGTATCTGGGTACCTGATCAACCTGTACATGTACGCAATCTAAATATCAGTATAGAGAACACTAAATCCCTCAACATCTCCATGCAGATGCACCGATGATGGCCCTGTCCTGCCAGCCCAATAACAGTGTACCTCTATCTTCTACTAAAGTGTATCCATCACAGGGGTAAAGACCTAGCAACAGTTTGGACTGATTGACTGCATTGGCACTCAATGGCACATTGTGGAACCCGATCCCCTCCATGATTTTCCGCCATTTTTCCAGCTTCTCGTGCCTTTCCACCCTCTCTGTCCCCTCACATGCAACAATGTTGGTAATCTCATTGGAGAATACCACCTGCTCCACCTTTGTTCTCTCTGGGCTTGACTGGGGGAGGGTTGCATCCAAGGAGTCAAAGATCGCGGAGTAGTAGTGCAGCGCTTCAAGAAATCTACCCAGGAAGAAAGGTCCATTGTGGCTGGCGTCCTGCTCAACAAGGGTGAATATGTTAGGGGACTGCTCTCTGATCATGTGCAGGATGCCAAACAGTGGGCTCATGGGCTCTGCAAGCAGCCAATGCAGCCTGAAAACTGAATTAACTGCCAAGGCCTCCCCAACCCTCCTCTGAAGCATGTAACTCTTGAGATTCTCTAACCTTTCCCCCACAGCATGGAACTCAAATGGCACATGCAAGGACTCTGCTAGTTCCCCTAGCCTCTTGCCTGTCTCTTGGACTGACTCCAGAGGCATCCCTACTCCAGTTATGCGGAGGTGCGGTGCTCCCCCTGGCCTTGCTGCCAACGCCTGTATGAAGGCAGGCCACTGATACCCCTGTATGATGTCCAAATCCACAATATGGACCCTATTTTCATCCTCCAATGCCTCAAAGATGGCCTGATTTGATGTGAAATGAGCAAACTTGACATAAGGACATGCTTGATAAAGGATTTGATATGCTGCTAGCACTTCATCAGCTGTTGCTGGATCATAAGACCTCAGTGCTATGTACGATCGCCGGCCGGTACCCATCAGACGGCATTGGAGTCCTTCTGTGAAATATGCTGCTACCCTTTGCATAGAGTCACCATTGGTAGACACAATTTCTTTCAGCTGATACAAGGCCTCCTTTGCACCAAAGTGGTCCTCTCTTGCAACAGCTTCAGCACAAGCCAAGAGAAGATGGACCATCCGCAAGCCATTATCTTGGTGCTGCTGCAAAAGCAAAGACACAATTTAACCTTCTTGTCACTTTAGGCGTTGATCATTGAGTTATTGACCTCTATGCAGGTTCACCCAATTCACTGAGACGTATTTAGCATCATACATGTGTCTGTGTGTGTTCGTGTGCACGTGGGCATGCATGTGCACGCATGGAAACGCATATAAAAGAGGATTCCCCAGACTATGTTGTCTTACCGATGAGTTAGATGATGGCACCATAATCATATCTGGCCTCGGCTGTAGGGGGGCTAGCCTTTCACGCTTGCTGCTGTTTGCTGCCGCAGCGCTTACTTTAGGCATCGACATGTTCCTCAGTATTGATGTTCCCTGCTGGTGCAGAAGCATTATAGGAACATCTCTTTGTTGATGCATTCTCTGGTACAAGTAACTGAATGAAGGCAGTGAAATTGGAAGGGAATTTGAATAGTGCTTGGGTGAGCAGTTCTCAGAAACATTCATGGAGCTTTTCAAGAACCGGCCATGATCTGGTTGAGGAGATGAGGTCACAGTGCGATGGTGAAGTCGATGCGGAGAGCTACTGCACAACGGCATCTCTGAGTTATTAGTAGGTATGCCAGGAGGAAGAGACAAGAGGGCAGGAGATCTTCTCTTTGGGGATCTTGTGGTGTCCAAAGGACTCAACTGTGGTGCACTAAAAACCTTGTGCAAGGCACTGGATGGCTGCCGCTGGAAGGGAGATTTGGGGCTGGGTGGACTTATTTTTGGCATTGCCATCAAAGGAGCATGTTGTTGATGTTGCCCAGAGATCAAGAATTCAGAGAGATGAGATTTGCCTTCCTGTTGTCTTAAGGATTCTGAATGCGAGCTAAATTGAGAGAGATGAGATTTGCCTTCCTGTTGTCTTAAGGATTCTGAATGAGAGCTAAATTGAGAGAGATGAGATTTGCCTTCCTGTTGCTTTAAGGACTCTGGTTGAGAGCAGAATTGTGAAGGGGAGTGATTCGGTATGTATGTCTCAAATGGGTGGCCGCTGCCACCACCACCACTCATGTTAGCTTGTTGCTTTTCTATGTGATTGATGCTGAGAGATGAATATGAATGGTTTATCCTAAACGAGTGAGAATTGTTGCTCATGGCTTCTGTGTAGCTGTCACTGAGCGTGGATGTTGCAGGTCCATTGTCGCGCACGGGTGAGAAGAGCATGGGCTCAGGCGCTTCTATGAGCTCATCAAGCATTTCCATCCAGCTGGAAAGGTTCGGACTTCCTGGAGACTGTGGTGTTGTAGCCACGTTGGAGCCCTTGGAGCTCGAGTGATGGATGGTGTTAGATGAATCAAGACCTCCTTCCTCATCCGCATTGATGATCAGGACATGATGCTGGTGATGATCAGATGGGCTGAAAGAACTCGCAGGAAGTTTATCAGGTACATAATCTCTGGATGAAGCAGAAAGGGGGCCCATGCTCCCACAAAGAGAGTCTTGCATCTTGAAGGGATGTCAGGATTAATCCGATTAGTGTGTTATGATGGGTAATCAGTGTCTATTACAGTAGTATTATTAGAACAGATGATTGTCGAGGGGGATACCGATTGATTGTGGTGTTTATTGGTCAAATTCTTCTATACGATAGCTGCAACAAAGGACACTAGTGTATGATCATAACCAATAGAGCTAAACGGGAAAGCGCATCTGTGTAAATGGGGGAGAGAGAGAGAGAGAGAGAGAGAGAGGGAGGGAGGGAGGGAGAGAGAGAATCAATTGAATTGTGTGGCACCCCAACACGTCCTCGTTGATGGCGGGCATTCATAGGGTGGCAGGCTTGTCTTCATTTAGTCCATAAATTATTGCTCTAATATAATCCCAGAATATTGATTTTTGCAGGGGTTTTCTGGGTTCCAAGAAGTTATCTTACCGTTCTTTAAGCCTCTAAAAGCGTTTCCCTACGTCATTTGCCCTCAAAATTCTAGTAGCAAATGGATATGTGGTTCTAGAAACCATATTCAAAGACATGTTTCATGTATGGACTTAATTAGCATTGGCTATAGGGAAATACTACTATAATGTATGAGGTGCATTCTTGGTTAGAGCAAAGTGAATTACTTGGACATATGCTAGTTCTATTTCTCCCTCTATTCTTTATGCGCACGCACACACACACACACGCACACACACACACACACACACACACACACTCTCTCTCTCTCTCTCTCTCTCTCTCTCTCTCTCTCTCTCTCTCTCTCTCTCTCTCTCTCTCTCTCTCTCTCTCTCTCTCTCTCTCTCTCTCTCTCTCTCTCAAAAGCACCAAAAAGCTTCTCCTCTTAATAATAGTAGTAGATGCTCTAAGTGCAAACATTTTCATTGGAACAATTGCTATAGAAATGTGAAGCTTGATATGTATGAAACTTGTCTTGCTTCTTACAATACCTCACTCTCTTGCTCTCTTTTAAGTGTGCCACTCCCTTCATGGTTTTCAAAACATGGCCCAATCTAGGCATTTCCATGCATAGTCTTGACTTGGGATGGCACCATTGGGGAGGTAGGAGGGCAAGGATTTTGGGGGGGGGGGGGGGGGGGGAGAGGTGTAACGCACCTACACTCAACTCCCTCACTTACTGAACAAGACACATAAATAATACATAAGATGTGAGAACGAAGGTGTGTTCTCATATTACTCAAGAAAAACCATTACAACTTAGGCATGTCTTTAGACTACACCCTCATGGCAATGCACATGAGGATTCACCAGGAGTAGAGGACCTCACTCCCTCTCAAAGAGCTTGAACTCCCTTTCAAGGTATTGGACACATGGCCGCTTATTACATTGCTTTGCTAACATAGTACAAACAAGTCTAAGGAAAGTTATAATGTTTCATTAGCCTATTACAATCAAAGTGTTGGCTCAAGATACATAGAAAGTATTGGAAGCGTTGGCTCAAGATACAATTTAAGTATCGAAAGTGTTGCTTCATAAGCCTATTACAATCTAAGCGTTGGCTCAAGATACATTCGAAGTATTGGTTGGATTCACTTTGAGCCAATTGGCAAAGGTATCTTTGTCACATTCGCAAGCAACATCTTTAAGAGACATCTTTTTCACTTGGTGAGGTATTCTAGGTATTAGGAACCTTAGGATCACGTTGACTTCGAATGGGGTCATTGGAACGAAGTAAGCTATGTGTCAACCCCCATCATATGTCAAGGTGGAACCTATGTAGAAGGTGAGCATTAAAGGCATTATGCACACATATACTTTTTGGCAATAGGTCCAATTTGCAAATTTCATTGTTGACTTCAATGATGCGATATGGTCCATAATATCTATGGCCAAAAATTGAAGTCATGTTTTTGGCCAATAACATGTACTTGGAATTGACTAAGGATCTATCATCCTTTTTGAAGAGTGCCTCTTTGTGCTTGTTGTCTTGCTCTGGCATTGTCATTTGACTCTTTTCTTGCACTTCTTTTTTTAATCCCCACTTAGAAAATCTTACGTATCTTTATCTTTTCCTTGCATGGTGCCTAATGTCAAGGCCAAGGGGGTGATAAGTTCCTTCTTCACTCTTAGTTCAAAAAGAGTGTATCCATCCTATAACCTTGTGGATTGAATTGCAAATAAGCTCAAGAATATCCAAAGTCAAGCCCAAACGAAGCTCCAGTGGCATTCAAGTCAAAACAATGTAACTAGCATGTTTAGGTAACATAAGCATCGAGCATGTACCAATGGGTCATACATAGACCATAGGTATAACCTTTGTCACAAATCGTGTTAGTGTAGACTAATCTCAAGTAAATGCCAACCAATACAGAGCTCAAACAAGGCTCATAATACATTTCAGAACCATCCAAAGCATTTGTCAACCTTCATTTGCATATCTCAATAGTCATATGAAACACTCAGGAAGCACCCATGACCAATAGGCAAAGCATAAAGTGACTAAATATTATTCAGCCCTGGAGTGTATAGTAGTGATTTACTGTGTAAAATTGAGTATTTTAGGCCACAAAATCAGCTCCAAATGATGGCCAATCAATAGGCATACATTCCCTTAACATTCAAGGACCACTCGGGACCAATTGAGCATCAAATGCCAATGCCAACCAAGATGTAGCATCAAATGTCAATGTAACATTGTTTATAACAATTTGTGGACTGTTATGACAGTCCCAAAATAGTGCTAAATTAGACCCAAATCAATACCAATGCTCAATGCTTCAATGTCAAGCTCCTAGTATGCTTCTAGGCATCAAATGAGACTTATCCAAGTGCCCAATGGCTGGAGTAGCTAGAGAATATCAATGTCAAGCTTAGGAAGATACTCTTGCATGTCACATGATGGCACAAACTGATTTGGGGCTTGTGGAAGGGATGGGCAAAGTTAAGGCAAGGTTGAGGGGTATTCAAGGACCCTCGGGAGCTCCCTCTTGAAGGGCAAAGTCACCACTAGAGTGTAGGCGTCACAAGAAGCAAGAGGATAGGCCTGCCCTACTTCACAAAACCTGTGGATTGAAGTGGTAGTCAAGGACCCTCGGGAGCTCCCTCTTGAAGGGCAAAGTCACCACTAGAGTGTAGGCGTCACAAGAAGCAAGAGGACAAGCCTGCCCTACTTCACAAAACCTGTGGATTGAAGTGAAATAACAAAAGAGAGCTCCAATACCTCTGAAGAAATGCCTTGAGGGTGCCCAAATGGACCGGGTAGGTGCTTAGGAAGCCAGGGAACGATCGGTTCGAAGGAGTCCGATATGGTTGCCAAGAGTGAGAACCAATGGTGTATGGATTCGAATGAATGTTGAAGGAGTCACGGACCAAGCTTGAATGCTCAAGCAACCATGCTCCGATACCAGTTGAAAGGTGAGAAGGATCGAAGCTTGCACATGAGAGCTATGATGCAAGAGCAAAAGTGAGTGAGAGAGAGAGAGAGAGAGAGAGAGAGAGAGAGAGAGAGAGAGAGAGAGAGAGAGAGAGAGAGAGAGAGACTTACAATGTGGGAACTCCAATAGTCACAATGTGTGACCCACCTTCCCTTTATTCATATGTCACTAAAAGAATAAAGAATAAAGTGATAGTGATGGGCACCCGCCACCTGCAGTGTGCAGGCATGAGTACTGTCAGTGTAGTAATACACGAGTGGCTAGGCGGAGGCGTCTTTACCCCCAACATTTACCCATTTGTGTCGAGGTGGAAGGATGATAAAAAATGCAATCATGTCTTTGATGTTTTGAAGAGTTCCTTCCACATGTCGCTCATAAATCTAGCATCCCGATCTAATACGATAGTGAGGGATACCATGTAATTACTTAATATTATTGCACATAAAGTATTGTGCTCAAAAAAATATCACACACTGCCAAGAACTACAAGCCTAAAACTTTGAATCACGACTCTCGTATCTTTTAGGACAATGAACATATAACATAAAGCAAACAATAAGAGGAAAAATCTAGTGATAGAAAATTAGAGATTCATCATTATGTTTTTCTTTTTTCAAAAGTAGTTCGACATAGGAAGTAATGGTGTCCCTAACACCTAGCACCACATGGTGGTTTTGCCTTGTGATAGCCAAGGTCCAAATTGACCAACTCCCTCAATTAGTTATCAGTGCATACTAAGGCTAATGCAACTAGCTAGACTTCACCCAAATTCTTACACCTCGTAATGAGCCACATTGAGCAACTACAAGTAGAGCCTAGGTACAATGCTAGGGTTACCTATAGTCCTATTCCGTAGTTGTCTAACTTGTGAATTACATAAAGGAAAGGGACCTAATATTCTATGCATAGTACTTAAATTTTAAGGAGAGGTAGCACTACCTCACTAATTAAAAAGCAAGCCTTTATATGTGAGTAAAGCCCAAGACATATGAGATACATATTCATGAGCATCAACAACCTCTTGCACCACTCGCATTCCTACATCTTACAATGCTTGACTTCTTGGAACTTGAAATCTTGAATTTTACACATTTTCACACTCATCTCTCTAGGCTTCTTGCAATCCTAAAATCTCCACAACTTGATTTCCTACAACTTTAATCAAACACTTCTTGCAATCCTAAAATCTCCACAACTTGATTTCCTACAACTTTAATCACAATTTGACTTCTGGCTACATACTGAGCCACCTCAACAATAATAGTTTGCACATCATATACATCATTGCATACACCTCTTTCATCAAGCATATTGGTTACATAATCTTGAGACTCTCTCTTCTCTATGATAGGCAACTCTCCATCTTATTCCTTGAATCACCACATTGAAGCTATATGATTGTAGCTCTTGCTCCAACTTGCTCTTAGTTCACATCAAGACATCCAAATATTTTACAATTAAAAAATCTCCCAATGTTTCATAAGGTCTTTGTGCAATCGTGTGCAAGAAAGAAGTATGATTGCTCCATGCCTTTGACATCTTGATTTTATCTTTAAACTAACAAAGTTGACATTTTTTGCTAGCACTTCATTCTCTACCCACAAAATGGCCACATATTCCACTAAAACGGCCATTCTTTCAATCTTTGTTTTTGGTATTTCATTTATATATTATTTAAATATATTGGTTGTAGCCTTAGCCTTTGCATTATCCTATTGTCGCATGCTCACCCATTCCTATAGCATTGCAATCTTTACCAACTTACTATGAACATCATTCACCGCAGTGGATATTTCTCATTTGTCTTTACATAGTTGCTCTTGCAAGCTATGCACAACGTCCAATTTCACATAGCCTTACTTGTGAACTCCATCCAAAAAAAAGTGTATCTCTTTAATATATTTTGAACTTTTTCGAACACCAACATATCACCACTTTGATTCCCAATGGCCTACGTATCCTTGTTTACAACTATTGCCTTGCCAACGAATTTATTTTCTCGAAACTCTCAAAGTTTTTAGATTTTACCTTGATTTTTAATTATCCACATAAGCATGATCCTTGTTACACAACTACTCTAGAGTTCTCTAAAATGGCATTTGTTATGTATGGCTATATTGCAAGGCCAACGAAGATAAATAGGCCTCTAGTCTTCAGCTACTATCGGCTTCAAAAATAGGTGCATCACCTCCTTTTGCTCCTCAAGAATATCCTCCAACTTTTTTTTCTTGTCTCTTGTCTTCTCACAACCAAAATTTGATGACGCCATTGATGGGTTCACTAAAATGTTTGGACACATCAAATTGAACTTCTAGTATAGGGCTCCCGACTAGGCTCTTTTGAGTAAATTCACAAGTATTTATAACAAAGATTTTGACGATAAGGTGGTCACAAATGACACGTGCCCAATTGGGCACACTGATATGCTCTATGAGCCATAGAACTCCAAAGGTCTCCTTACCTATTGAGTCAATATTGATCACAAGCATTACCCATGTTGTGTACCATTAAAGGTGATTTTTACACTGTAGAGGTAAAACCTTAAGGGTTAATACATTATACATGTTGTTGGGATCCATTAATTCCCTTAGCATTTCATTTGCCTTACATTTCTAGGCCTGCGATCTTGCCTCCCAACTTTTGTAGAACTAACATCTAGCTGCATGCTAGCATAGAGATTGCTCATGCACAAATGCTATGGTAGACTTGCAAAGCCCATTTAAGGCCAATCTCTTGAAGCCATGCCTTCATCTCCACATCCTCTAAGTCTAGCAAGTATTGTGGATCTTAAAAAGGCATACATTTAATAGAAGGTAAAGGAATCACTATTCCTTTTGCAGTCATCTTGATGTCCTCCATAGATAATGAACTTGAATCCATCTCTATGTCTAACTCAAACTTCTTTCAAAGACCTTCTATAAATAGGGATTTTGTATGTAGCATGCCTTATTTGAGTCCAGACCTTTTATAAATAGGGATTTTGTGTGTAATATGCCTTGTTTGAGTCCTTGTAATGGATTTTTTTTTCAAAAGATTGAATAAGCCAAATATTAGAAGCACAAATAGAGAGAATTGAATTTACCCCTCAAGCCTATATCAAGAGGACATTTGATATGCATGATCCCTTTGTAATGTAAATGATGATTATTATTAATTCCATCAAACCACCTTCCAAAATCAATGATGAAGATACACAAACTCAAATTTCCAACAAGCACATTTGAAAGTGAGGATACTTTCTTTAATTTGAACCCCTTTACTACTTTCTACAACAAGTCTCCTTTCAAGTCTTCTAATAGGAAATTACCCTAACCAACGTCCTTCTTGATCTAGTACGAATCTGCATATCTAAGTTTCAGCTTTCCTATGTGCTTGATGAGCTTAGAATTGTACATAATCACTAAGTCAACTTCCTCAAACACATTCTTCTTAATGTGACAAGGCATCCAAACCTTCCTTTGATTCTGAATGACCCCACTTAAAACATATGGGGCCATAATCTTGTCCTCCTCCAACTTCATTACTTGTTCCATCTAACATGGTAAAGATTCCTTTAGGGACAGTTTATGCTTTTCCATTGTCCAAAGGCTTGAAACCACAAATTCCATTGGGATCACAACTTCCAACCCGTAAACTAGCCAAAAAGAAGTGAAAATACCCATTTAGGAATTTTGGCACAAGTCTTCATTTGAGTGATGTGCTTAAATGATGGAGATTACTTGAAAGATGTTAGGAATGTTCACACGTACCATAATAGGAAGTTAAAATAATCTCGAATGATGTTGGCAGAACTTTAAAAGTTGAGTTGAGGATTAAATGTTCAAGAACACATAAATCATAATAAATATTTGTTTGAAAAGGATGATGGAAGGCAAAGAACTCAAGAATGAGTAGATACGTAGTGAATGAGAGAAACCCATAAAAAATACCAGTAATGAACATTAGACTAATGAATAGAATACAAGGGTCTATGCACCAAAGAAATAAAGAAGTGGGTACCCAAGGATGGGTAGCCAAATAGCAAACATGAAGTACCCAAACATCAGACTTTAAATGTAGGTACTCAAATACCCCCCGGACTTTGGTGGGTTCACAACTAGAGATGCCAAGGAATATTCCAATGTTCCGAAAATGAGTTTTTAAAATGCTACTTATCTCATTTTCCCTAATAACATGATAACACAAAAAGTATTCCCCAAGCCTATGGGGCTTCTTCATCACTTTCTAAACAACCTTCACCATCAATACAACCTGCATGCTTTAAACTAGCTTAAGCTTTTGCAACTATAGATTTTGGCATCTTCATAGACTTTGGAATTAGTATATTCTCTGGCTGTAAGGTAATTCCATTTGTGACTCTTGGTCTCCAACTCTAAAGCATGTTATCCACATGCTCCCATCTCTTAGGATACTTTCTATTGCATCTCCGTTTTTCTTCCAATAATCTTGATACACTTCTACATTAGTAGCATTCTTGTTCCTTGTGACAGGAGCCCAATATTGAATCATTACCCTCATGTAGTTTGAGATTCATTTCTCCTTATTCACATAAAAAACTACAACTCCTAACCACACATGATCGACTTTATCATTGGGTTACACAAGAACAAAATTCCGCTTTGCTATATTAGTGTTTGGTTTGAATTCTTCCCTAGGTTGCTAGACCACAATAGTGACTTTCATTTTCATTTAGTCCCATGTTTTCTTCATATGTACATATTTCATCAATTGAAAAATTTGGCAAAGATATGCTTTTAGGCCAAACATCATGACAAAATGTTGTTTCTTGTGCATTACGATTTTTCAAGGCATCAACCATTTGCTCCCAATATTGAATCATGGGTCCAATCCATTTTTCATACGCAAATTCCTCCCCTTTGCTTTCCATAAAACATTTCCACCAATGCACAAACAGTTTCAAGCCTTCTATAACTTTGTCATGATCTTTTATGTGTTCATAGATTGGAAGAATCTTAGGAATGACTTGAGGAAGCATTGGTTTTCCATTATCACCACGTTTCCACAATGCAATTCCATTAGTAGGCTACCACTCACTTTTAATGGAGTGTACCTTGTATTGCATCAATGGAACTCCATTAGCCATATAGAACCTAAAGTGCAAGGGTTTTGAGTGACCAACTAATCTATCTACCCCTTAATAAAAATAGCCTTTGACATGATCTTTAAAATTAGGTATCTCTTGCATGAGAAATGGTGTAGGATGGGACTTTGTACATTCACTAAAACTTCTCATCAGATGCGGAAAAATGAATGTTTGATTGTTCTTATCTTCTCAAAAAGGTGACTAAACAATGCATCAATGTCCTATTTTGTGTGACCCACCATCAAGGTTCCCAATTGCACCATATCAAAAACTCCACTTGCCATAAGCAAAGATAAGTATACAAAGACATAACTATTTTTGTTCTCTAATCCATAGTTATCTAGTTGAAGCAAGAGTGTCTCAGATAACTTCTTGAATGATCTATTCCTTTGTGAGCATGGAAGCCGTTGAATGTTCTTGTTTGCATCACTTTCCAACATTTGAAGATCTTCATCAAAGTGTGCAATTGTATTGTATCCCTTGTTTCTTCATTTGCGCATGCACCAAAAGGTTATGTACAATAGATGGAATACTTATTTGACCCTCACTTTTGCATACATTGTCATGATATTGTTAACACTTCTGCTATTCCCATTAAAACATGTGAGTTCTTGGCCTTCCATATCAATGTCATTTCTCTATATGCACAACACATTTTTCTCATTCTTACGAGTCATATGATGATCCATACCCTTTGTAGACATTAGATAATCAAAAACATTATTGGATGTTTTTGGAGATTTGTACTCATGCACCAAATCCTCATATATACAATTGTTAAGTCTTTCCAACTTTTTGAAGCATTTTAATAAGGAACCTATTGTGAAATTTGGGTCACTTGGCCAAAGTTACAAGGAGAAGTGTCCACAAGAATTTGGTCCATGATCATGTGTGAGCATTCTAGTGGAGATATTGGAAGAGGCATAACTTGGTTCAATAACTTTAGAATGGGATTTAAATGTGGTATACATGTCTTCTTTTGACCCATCTTATCATGAATAATGCAAATATATTTTGATGGATAAAGTTTTAAGCATATTCTCCAAACATAATGATGAACATTTCTACAATTCATTTGTTGTTGCATGTGTTTTTTCTTTAATACAAAATACTATGCATGTTCTTCTCAAGCTTTTCCAAGTTTGAGCTTTATTGATATACAGATGTCACACTTAGAGAATATGCTAGTTTAGCAAGAGATACTACCTTAAAGGTTGTATTCCAAAGGCATGAAAAGGTGGATTGTGAGAGCCTTGCATATCCTAGTGATATTAGTATCGTGTTTACTTCATTTAATATGTATACTTGCTTATACATAGCACACAAAACCAATTGTGCTTTGCAAGTACCATAGATCAATGTCCGTGATTTGTGAGGCATTCTTTCTACATTCTTGTCGAATAAACTCTTGAAAAATTGCATTTCCCATCTCCACATGTTCATGACCTTTGTGAATAATTTTTGTGTTTTCATGACTTTCTTTTTTACGCCCTTGAAGAAACTTCTTCTTGTACTATAGAAAGTCCTTCTAGTAATTCCATGTATTGTGTACCAACTTGTGTTGCAAACTTGTCTACCATGAAACACAAAGTTTAGAATTTCAATGTTTGACTCTATACTCAATTCCATGCTCACATTTTCATATATATAGGTTGATCTACATGTATAGCTTTGACCCCAAAAATCTAACCTTGTGTCCATTACTTTACTTCTATCTACCATTTAACAACACTTTTTGTCACAACAATCAATTGTCGCAACCTTTTGTACATCAACAAATGTACATTTATATGAGTATGCTACATTTTTGCTTGTCTTTGTAGCCCTAACTTTCCTTGTATATCTTCTTTTACTTGTGTTAGTATCATTGTCCACTTTGGCCACTTTGCTTTTTGAACAATAGAATCCAAGGCACTACTATCATCTTCATCTTTATCCTCAAAGTTTCAAAATTGTCAAACTAGTAGCACTCACCAACATCATAAAATGAAAATTGTTGAGTTTCAATGGAGTTAAGAGGGTTACCATTGTTAAAAGTTACTTTTTTAATTGGCCAAGTAACTAGACTCGAATGTGATATGTTGGAGTCATTATTTGATTACTCGTTTTCTCCTTGTAGGGGCTTTTCAAGGATAATACCTCGAAGGTTTACACCAAGCTCACTAAAGTTGATTGCCTCATGTGGTTGAACCAAGACGATCACTCCTTCCTTAAGATCCTTTGTCTTATCCTCATTCCATACAATAACTCTCCTCTATCACACTAATGACCTCCGTATCATTATCACTATAAGGGAACAATGACATAGCGACGCTCGTTTCCAATGTAAATTAGCAACGCCACAATTTGCATCACAATAAGCATCATTGTTTTTTTATAGTGACACACATTACGATGCCTATTGTGACCTGCATATTGATGGTTAGATATACAAATTGCCACACACAAATACAAATGGTGTATTGAGCGAAAAAAAGGGCCAAAAACCAAAGCACAACATTTTTGCAGACCATTTGTGAAAGAGAGCGAGAGAGCTCAAAGCATAGAGAGAGAGAGAGAGAGAGAGAGAGAGAGAGAGAGAGAGAGAGAGAGAGAGAGAGAGAGAGAGAGAGAGAGAGAGAGAGAGAGAGGCCTTACCACTTCCTTTGCCCACTGCTACCGCCATCCACAAAGAAGGAGAAGAGGGGTGCAAAGGAGAAAAGGAAGGAAAGCTGCGAAGGAAGAAAGTGCAAAGGGTATCATATTCGAGCCTTTGAGGTAGACACATTGCCTCTTCTTTCTTTGTTTTTCTATTTTCTTCTATTCTCTCTTTATTTTTGTTTGTGGAGAGATGCATTGAGAGGGAGGAAGGAAGCAAGAGAGAAATAGAGAGAAGAAGGGAGGGAGAGGAAGAGAGGAGGGAGAGAGAGGGGGCTTCATGAAAAATAGGGGGAGGGAGAGGGAGGAATAAAGAGAGGGAGGGAGGGATAGAGAGATGGAGGAAGGAAGAGAGGAAGAGAGAAGAAGGGAGAGGGAGAGAAACAATGAGGGAGATAGAGGAAGATAGAGAAACAAAGAGAGTGAAAGAGAAAGAGAGGGACGAGAGAGAGAAATAGAGAAATGAAGAGAGAGAGCGGGGGGGAGAGAGAGAAAGAGAGGGGGAAAGAGAGGGGAAAAGAGAGGGAGGGAGGGAGAGAGGTGGAGAGAAATAGATTAATAGAGAGGGAGGAGAGAGATAGATAGAGACAAGAAAGGGAGAGAGAAAAGAAGAGAGAGAGAGAGGAGAGAAATATATATATATAGAGAGAGAGAGAGGGAGGGAGGGAGGGAGAGATAAGGAAGGGAGAGAGATATAGAGAGGGAGGAGAGAGAAATAGATAGATAGGAGATAGAAAAGTAGAGGGAGAGAGGGATAAATAAGGACAAGAGAGAGAAATAGAAAGAGAGGAGAGAAAAAAATAGAGAAAGATGGGGGAAAATAGAGGAAGGAGGGAGGGATAGAGACAAATAGAGAGAGTAAGGGAGAAAGATATAGACAAACAGAGAGAGAGAGAGAGAGAGAGAGAGAGAGAGAGAGAGAGAGAGAGAGAGAGAGAGAGAGAGAGAGAGAGAGGGGGGAGATAGTGAGACAAAGAAGGGGGAGAGAGATATATAGAAACAAAGAGAGGGAGAGAGAATAAGAGGAGAAAAGAGAGAGAGGAAGGGAGAGAGAATAAGAGGAGAGAAAAAAATAGAGAGACGAAGGGAAGAGAGAGGGAGGGAGAGAAATGAATAACGAGGGAGAGAAATAGAGAGAGGGAGAGAAAGAGACATAGAGAGAAATAGAGAGAGGGAGAGACAGAGAGATAGAGAGAAATAGAGAAACGAGGGAGACAAAGAGAGGGGGGATAGAACTAGAGGGAGGAGAGAGAGAGGGGGGATAGAAATAGAGGGAGGAGAGAGAAGAATAGAGAGAAGGAAACATAGAGAAATAGAGAAAGAAAGCACAAGAGTGGGAAGAGAAAAAATAAAGAGAGGGTGGGGGAAGAGAGAGAAATATATGTATATATGGAGGGAGGGAGAGAAGGTAGTGAGGGAGCAATGAATTGAGAGAGAAAAGTGTATTGTCCACCATAACATAGACAAAATGGACAATGATGATGGCAATGACATTCAAGATCAAGAGCCATATCTCAATCAATGTGTCCCATGTCCTTACACTCAGTGCAAGCAAGCAATTCGATAAAAATATCACTTATCTATAGACCACATGTAATGCTTTTGCAAGCTTTAACTAGAAATCATTGACCAAGCAATCTTAAACTTTGAGTTAATGGTAAGAAAAGTATATACCAATCATGCTTTACATTCAAACTATAATTGAATTAAACTTCAAGAATATTAAATGTGTTCTAAAAATGTCCACAGAGAGGTGCTATTCCATCCTAAGGAATGCACCTATTGCAACTAGTAAGAAGAGTTTGTGGGCATGTAATGGATAGAGTACCTAAGTTGTAAACCCATTGGAGGGCACACTGCTAACTACACCCTTAACACCAAAAGTTATTAGGGACCTTTTGGACCTTCCTCAAATCCTGGAGCCTGAGATGGAGGCAATGATTGTTGCCTTATTACCCATGGATACCAAGTCATATGATGCATTAAGAGAGGAGGCATCCATACCATTATATGATGGGTGTTGGGTATCTCACTTAAAGATACTACTTGTGCTCCTAAGTATATAGGCAAAGTACGAATGGAGCAATGTGAGTGTAACTAAGTTGTTCATCTATATACTACGCTTCTTTGTCTTTGACTCCATTATAAGAATTGTTTTTACTTTCTTCAAAGATGTTTTGGTTTTTTTTAGGTAGCTAAAATATCACATATTGCCACTTGGAAACACAATGTCCGAGTCTCGTGATGATATGTGACTAGTGTTACATAAGCTTGGCATAGACTATAACAACATTCATCCATGTATCAATGATTGTGCTATTTCGAGGAAATTACAAGTTCATGGAGACATGCCCAAAGTGTAGTGCTCACATGTATCAATAGGATCTACAAGGACAAACCATCCCTCAAAAGGTCCTTAGACACTTTCCACTTATACTACACATCCATCACATGTTTTACATGTCAAACATGGCAAGCTTGATAATGTGGCATGCATAAAAGGGGTCCACATATGGAATCCAATGAATGCCAGTAGACTCACAAGCATGGAGTCACATTGACTCAACCTTTCCAGGCTTCACACGAGAGCCAAGGAATCCTCAGCTTGATCTTACCATGAATGGTGTGAATCCATTCAGTGTCCACTCAACTTCTTATAATGTGTGGCTAGTAGTCCTTATAAACTACAACATCTTGCCATGGCTTTCTACAAAGCAAGGATACCTAATCCTTAGCCTGCTTATTACTCGGTGCTATAAAGTAAAGAACACAAGCATCCATCCCTATCCTCAATATTTTATGGGAGGAGAAGATTTCTGTGGAAGACATGAGTAAGCATGTTGGAAGGCGGCACGTTAATATATGAGCCATTCTTATGTGTACCATGCATGACTTTTCGGGGTTCGAGAAGTGCTTGTTAGATATGATCAATGCCCCACCCTCATTATGTGCTACCAATGATCCATGGTGCTCAAAGTTGTAAGGCCCCCATTATGAGGAGAAGCCAAATGTGAGCCCGGACATTGGTTGAGTCCTGACTTGTATATCAGATGAGGTCTATGTGACCGGATGGCAAAAAGGTGACTGTTGTGGGTCTAATCTTTGGGTTAGACGGAGTGGTTAAGTTGGTAGCAACTCGAGGCACATTGCATTGAGTTGCGTGGTAAGGGAGTTAAAAGGGGCCCCTATTGTGGGGTCCGAGGGCCGCGGAAGCAGCCCCTGGCTGGGGGGTCCCAGGGGAGCCAGCGGCCCCCCTGGCGAGGGTCCGGGGGCAGCGCCCCCAGCCCGATGGTAAAGGGAATATTCCCTGGCCGACTAGTGGAGGCTCATATGGTAGGTCGGTCAGCAGGCCGACCTAACGACCTTCGCGGGCTATAAAAGCTAAACCCCTTCGCAGCCATCTTATACTCATCTTTCACCCAGTCAGAGTTGTTGTTCCAGCTAGCCTTAAGCTCTTCACCTATCTTCTGTCTAGATCGCCATCTAAGCTTCATACAGTGGAAGCGCACGGGTGGATAGAGCCATCTTTGTATCAATTGTTTGGAGTTAAAGAATTTTACTGATTCTCCTATTATCTGTTGTGTACTCTCTATCTCTTTCTCAAATTCTGTTCGCTGCGCCGTGTAATATTTTACATGGTATCAGAGCCCAGGGGGCTCTAGAGATCAGAGAGCGTGCAAGAGGCAAAGGCTTCAACAGCAAAGAGAAACGATGTCGACTCCGGGAAGCGGTTTTGGCGCATCAGGAAGCGGTGCGGGAGGTGGTGCTGCTGTACCGGCTATTCAAACACTGAGGATTCGTCCACCAACCTTCAGCGAAGGCAAGTTAGATGGTACAAACTACACCTTGTGGAAGTTCAAAATTACAACTATCCTTGATTCTTATGAGCTTCTAGAGACTGTGCTGGGGACTGACGCAGAACAACAGCCTACCCCCGACCCATCAAATCCTAGTGTGATGATTCCTCCGAATGCAGATCTTCTACGAGCTTGGAAACGAAGGAATGCAGATGCATTGTGTGCCTTAGTTACAAGCTGTTTTGACAGTGTTTTGACTCTGATTCAGCATACAACCAAAGCATCAGAGGCTTGGAATGTACTAAGGAGTCAGTACGAAACGCGAAACCAAACAAGGATTCAAAACTTGGAGAATCAACTAGCAGCGGAGAAGTTTGCTGAAGGAGAGACGGTTGAAGCATTCATCACTCGGATTAAGAATCTGTGCGACCAGATGGATGGCGCTGGGATACAAAAGACTAGCGAAGAGCTAGCTCGGAGGTGTCTTTGGATTTGTCCACAAAAGTTTGATGGACTAGTAACTGCCCTTAATACTCAAGTGAGACCTCAAGCTTTGACTTTTGAGGAGTTTTGTGCATTATTAATGGAGGAGGAGTTGAGGCTGAAAGCCCGAGAAGGAAGCAACAATGGAGATGCTGCATTCTCTGCCAATGCAAAAGGCAAAGGTGTTTCCTCCACCAAAAATGATGGTGACAAAAAGAAGAAGGGCGGCAAGAAGAAGTTTCAAGGAGAGTGCTTCTACTGTAAGAAGAAAGGACATGCAATTGCAGATTGTCGTGTCAAGAAGGCAGATGAAAAGAATGGTACCCTTAAAAGTAAAGGGAAAGAGACAGCCAATACGGCTGAAGCAGAGTTGGAATTATTCATGGCGACTATTGAGGAAGTGTGCTCCTCGGTGCAAGAAGAATCTACCACTGACTCTTGGGTGTTGGATAGTGGGGCCTCCCGTCACATGACCAACAAGAAAGGTCTATACAGTTCTATGCAGCCTCTACAAGAATCCATCACTGTGACGGTTGGAAATGATGCTAAATGCCCTGCTGCGGGCACAGGTACTATTTCTTTTGTTGCTGCAAATGGTGAAGTCAAAAAGCTTTCAAATGTGTTGTATGTTCCCGAAATCAGGAGAAATCTCTTATCAGTTGCTGCCATAACTGATCTTGGTCATGAAGTGAGGTTCAAGAAGACAGGTGCAAAAATTATTGATAGTGCTGGCACAATTGTTGGCAAAGGAGAAAGAAGGAACAACCTGTATGAGCTAAGTGCTCTTACAGCCACCGCTGGAGTGGGCACAAGTAAGCTTTGGCATGAAAGGTTTAGACACATCGGATTTGCAGTATTAAAGGAGATGCAAAAGCAAGGTATGGTTGCTCACCTACCTACAATAACTGAATTGAAGGAACCATGTGAAGCTTGTATGATGGGCAAGCAACAGAGAAAGGCATTTCCACAAGAAAGCAAGAATAGAGCACAGGCTCCTCTAGAGTTGGTGCATGCTGACTTGTGTGGTAAGATGCCTACACAGGCCTTGGGGGGATCTTCTTATTTCATGTTGATTGTCGACGACTACAGTAGGAAGATGTGGGTGTACTTCCTTCGTGATAAGGCTCAAGCTTTTGGTAAATTTAAAGAATGGCTAATACTTGTTGAGAATGAAACAGGGAAAAGTGTGAAGAAATTTAGGTCAGATGGTGGTGGTGAGTTCAACTCAAAGGAGTTTGAAGGCTTTTGCAAGAGCAAAGGGATCAAGCGTCAATTGACTACGCCTCACACACCTCAGCAGAATGGTGTTGTGGAACGTAGGAATCGTACCATTGTGGAGATGGCAAGATGCATGCTAAAGGGCAAGGGATTGCCTAACCATTTTTGGGCTGAAGCTGTTAATACTGCAGTCTACATTCTAAATCGGAGCTATACAAAGGCTCTCAAGGGAAAAACACCTCATGAGGCTTACACTGGTAAGAAACCATCTGTCTCACATTTCAGAATTTTTGGATGTGAATGTTATGCACATGTTCCAGATGAGAAGAGAAACAAGTTACAACCAAAAAGCAGAAAATGTATCTTCTTGGGTTATAGTGATGAGTAGAAGGCTTACAAATTATATGACCAAGAGGCAAAGAAGATCATCGCGAGCCGTGATGTGGTGTTCAAGGAGGAGCCGCATACAGTGGAGGAGGAGAAGGCAAGTTCTTCCACTTTATCATCAAGCGAAGAAGTAGTCCACTATGAACCTGTCCCGAGAGCTATCCCTATCCTTAAGGAGGAGGAAGCATCATCTTCAGATGATGAGGAAAAAGTTCACCAACCTGACATCACCCCACCAGAACAACCATTGCCGCGCTGGGTGAAGCAGCTCTATGACCACAATAATCCTATGCCTGCATCTGTTGAGGAGAAGGCAGACGGACCAAGGAGGTCTCAGAGAATAGAGGAGCAAAGGAGGGCTTCTGCTCACATAGTCAATATGGCCTTGATGGTTGAGATTATGAGAGAAGTAAAGGAGCCAACTGACTTAGAAGAAGCACTTGCAGATCCATCATGGAAGGATGCTATGCAGGCGGAGTATGACAGCATAATGAAGAATGACACTTGGGAGCTAGTGGATCGACCAGCAAAGCGGAAGGTTATTGGCACCAAGTGGATCTGGAAGGTAAAGTACAAGGCTGATGGTACCTTAGAAAAGTACAAAGCTAGACTGGTTGCCCAAGGATTTTCACAAGTTGAAGGGTTTGATTTTCAAGAGTCATTTGCCCCAACTGCCAGAATGACCACTATTCGCACAGTACTTGCAGTGGCTGCCCACAAGAAGTGGCCAGTGTACCAAATGGATGTTAAGTCAGCGTTCTTAAATGGTGACCTCAAGGAGGAGGTGTATGTGGCTCAGCCACCAGGGTTTGAGGCCCCCCATTTTGAGAACAAAGTGTGTAAACTGAAGAAGGCATTGTATGGGCTGAAACAAGCCCCCAGAGCATGGTACCAGCAGATAGATAGGTTCTTTTTAAACCTAAACTTCAAAAGATGTGCCTCAGATGCTAACTTGTATGTTTACAGGGATGGTAAAAAGTCTGTAGTGATTGTCATATATGTGGACGACCTTCTTATTACAGGTGACTATGAAGATATGATCAACCAAACTCGAAAGGCTTTGAGTTCTGAGTTTGAAATGACAGACTTGGGCTTGCTACACTATTGTTTGGGGATTGAAGTCTGGCAAGAGCCAGGAAAGATCTTCATCTCTCAGAAGAAGTATGCATGGGAGATCTTGAAGGCATTTGGCATGACCGAGTGCAAGGAGATAGCTACACCTATGGAGGTGAATGCAAAGTTATCCGTCGAGGATACATCAGCATTAGCAGACATTGGGAGGTATAGGAGGTTGGTCGGCAGTCTGATCTACTTGTGTAACACCAGACCAGATATCAGTTTTGCTATTGGTGTTTTGAGCAGGTTCTCAAACAAACCTCATGAGAGTCATTGGAAGGCTGGGATGCGGGTGCTCAGATACTTGAAGAAAACTCTTGACTATGGTATCACATACAGTTTCGGAACTTCTCTTGTGGGGAACTGTGACTCAGATTGGGCAGGAGACATTGATTCCAGGAAGTCAGTTTCTGGTTATTGTTTCTCTTTGGGTTCAGGAATTTTCTCTTGGATTAGTAAGAAGCAACCAACAGTGGCATTGTCTTCTACCGAAGCAGAGTACAAGGCAGCTTGTTTTGCTGCATGTGAGGCCGTATGGTTGAGAAGGATTCTATGGCATATGGGAGTGCAGGATGAAGAACCAACTGTGCTGAGATGTGACAATCAGAGTTGCATTGCCATTGCCAAAATCCAGTGTTTCATGCACGCACCAAACATATAGAGATCCAGTATCACTATGTGCGTGATTTGATGGAGGATGGGATAGTGGAATTGGTCTACTGTCCAACAGAGGAGAATGGAGCAGATATCTTCACCAAAGCACTTACGAAGGATCTGCTTCAAGTTCATCTTCAGAGACTCGGCATTGGGCCGAGGAGATAGTTCACCTATGGGTGGACATTGAGAGGGGGTGTTAGATATGATCAATGCCCCACCCTCATTATGTGCTACCAATGATCCATGGTGCTCAAAGTTGTAAGGCCCCCATTATGAGGAGAAGCCAAATGTGAGCCCGGACATTGGTTGAGTCCTGACTTGTATATCAGATGAGGTCTATGTGACCGGATGGCAAAAATGTGACTGTTGTGGGTCTAATCTTTGGGTTAGACGGAGTGGTTAAGCTGGTAGCAACTCGAGGCACATTGCATTGAGTTGCGTGGTAAGGGAGTTAAAAGGGACCCCTATTGTAGGGTCCGGGGGCAGCGCCCCCGGCCCGATGGTAAAGGGAATATTCCCTGGCCGACTAGTGGAGGCTCATATGGTAGGTCGGTCAGCAGGCCGACCTAACGACCTTCGCGGGCTATAAAAGCTAAACCCCTTCGCAGCCATCTTATACTCATCTTTCACCCAGTCAGAGTTGTTGTTCCAGCTAGCCTTAAGCTCTTCACCTATCTTCTGTCTAGATCGCCATCTAAGCTTCATACAGTGGAAGGGCACGGGTGGACAGAGCCATCTTTGTATTAGTTGTTTGGAGTTAAAGAATTTTACTGATTCTCCTATTATCTGTTGTGTACTCTCTATCTCTTTCTCAGATTCTGTTCGCTGCGCCGTGTAATATTTTACAGTGCTCTGGTAAATGAGCTTCCATTCTCATTATTGATATCTAACATGACTCATTTATGTTTGTGTTGACTATATATGGATGGATATTATGACAAGCCTATTACCTCAAGTTATCAGGTGTATGTCTTCAATCAGATGACACACTTCACAGACATAGGGCAGACCAAGAGTTGTCTTGGTCATCATCTAGGCCTTTTGTGCATTCTACTAGGCTAGCTATGGATGAAGGCTTAGGGATGACTCACTCGATCGATGGAGAGGGAGCTTGTGGTGGATGCCTTGAAGTGCCACAAACTTCCTCTCCTTGTCGTTCTAGGGATAGTTTTGGGAGGTGCTGCAGAGATGAAAATGTCGTAACCCCATGGATGGTTGTTGCTACTTCTTGCTCCCATATAGGTTCTAGAGAGGGTGGCTCATGTGGGTACTTTGTGAGACACCAATATAGTGTTCCCGTCACGTCCATTGAGTGGATACTTATCATGTCTAGGGTATGTTAAACCTATAGGGATGTCTACTCCCTTAACTCCAAATTTTGCCCAGTCATCTGGTAGCAACCCTATGGATGCTACTTCAAGAGATATCACCCCTACAAGTACACCAAATGGACAAGGGTCTCTTGGTTATGCCTACGAGTGTAGTTGTAGGTGGGAGAGGGTGCACCTTAGATGTATCCCACCAAGATACAAATACTTAGTAGATGGGAAAACCAATGCCATGCTCATGAATGATGAGAGGAGAGGAGGATGATTGCATGCATGAGGGAGTTGTACCAACAAGTATTTATGTGCAACATTCTAGATGATTGAAAAAATATACTAGAGGGAAGTAAGTACTATATGGTAGCATCCTTGCACAAGGAGTTCCCTATACCTATAGGGGTAGTGGATCGATTTTTCATAGGATGGATAATGGATTGTACCTGTGTATACATGTCACATAGATGGTCAAATGCACGAGGCAATCAAGAGTGATACTCCAAAGCCTAAGTAGTTAGACGTAGAGGATTGGTAAAGACTCAAGGAGGAGGCCACAAACTCTTTAGGATGATGGCAACAACAATAGCGGGAGGCAATGAGAGCACAATAGCTAGAGATAGGGTTGTGCATCATCTTGGGAGTAGCCGGCATATAACTTATTTGAAGGATTTTAAGTTTTCTTTTGGTTATGTTCACTTTCTTATTTGGTATACTACTTTTACTAATAATCTTATTTCTAATAATGCTACTTTATTTTCCTTGCAACACTCAATCACAAATTGTGAACCTACAGGTTTAGAGACTTGGTATGCAGAGAGACACGGTCTCATTACACTCATCAATAGATTATATGCACGTGGTGGCCTAATAAGTCATGCCTCTTTCCTATTTTCAATTATTAATTTTTTTGTGATGCATTATGTATTGTGGATTAATCTTTGGTTATTTATATTGCAGAGGTTGTTTTGACACTCAATTGCATTAAGATAAGCTCTCAAATAGTAAGGAGCTGTAGAAGTTACTTGGATTCATGGAGTACATGTCCTTTCCTTTTTTGGCCCTATGGTCCATGCAAACTCTTTCTATGTAGCTTTCCTTGGATATGTTTCTTATCCTTTATATAGACTCACATTTTGTGATATTAATGGATACATTTCTCTGTTTGTTTTGGACTCTCCTCCCTACCATTCCATGTATTTTTATGAGATATCATCATCGATACTGTACTTATTTGAATATTAAATCAATAAATTTTTCTTCCCAGCATCTCACAATGTATGTGTTTCAATAATAATTGTGTACTCAATTTATAAATATTTTATAAAACATCGTTTAACACATGGGGTTGGAAGGGTGGTAAGATAGCATGCCCCGCCACCTAATCTTTTTTCTTTGCAGTAATGTCGCTATTAACATTGCAAATTACCGTGTACTTGTCCTTATCTGCATTAAAAAATGTCACTAACTATGATATTAACAAATACATTTCTATATTTTTTTGGACTTTCCTCCCTATCATTCCATGTAGTTTTATGAGATATCATCATTGATATATTAAATCAATGACTCTTTCTTCCTAGCATCTCATAATGTATATGTTTTGATGATCATTGTGTATTGACTTTATAAATGCTCTATAGAACATTGTTTAGCACATGGAGCTGGAAGGGTGGTAGAGCAACATGCCCTGCTACCCAATCTTTTTTCTCTGCAAGGTCGCTACTAGCATCGCAAATAACCTTGCACATGTCATTTTTGCATTTAAAAATATCACTATGTCAACATTGTTATTTGCATCGCACAAGCAATGCACCAACGAATTTGTAGAGATGTATATATTGATGGTTTTAATGATGACAAGGGTAAATTTGTATGAATATTTTCATCACTTTAGACATTGATATATGGGCTATATCTTGTAGTGTATCCACATTGACGTGCATATGATTACCAACATTTAACTACATATACTTGTTTGCATTGGCCTCTAAAGGCACAATCCATCATTAGCTTCATCATGCATAAGCATTTCAATTGGCCACTTGATAATGCTTCCAACTACTTTTAACATTGTCCTTGCTCTTAGTGTTGGAGAAGAAGCATCCATGCATTCTGAATACTATCCACTACATAAATAGAGACACAAATATTACAAATATATTTAAAGTCGCATTTTTTCAAAAGAGTTGGTGGAATGAATGATGCCATATCTCTTTCTTGAGTTTTCACAAGTCAAGAATACTTTATTCCCAACTTTCCATATGGATTATACCCACGAGATCCATTAGGGCCAAACATGCTTCAAAAAAGGCACTTGTAAGAAAATGACTAACTTGCTAATTAGTTAAGATTTTGGAAGAATGAAACCGCCAATTTGGTTGCTCAAATGTGATTAATGAGAGAATATTTGGTTCATTGAAGGGATCAGCCATTAATTACCCTCATCTTTTAATTCATGTCATGGTCAATTTTTTTACAATTTTTATCTTGAAACTTGGGAGATTTTGTATTTTTGAGATATATGCACCAAAATCGTGTTCATCTACTCTCACGTCTTCTTTTCACACAACAACCACTCTTTCACTATTCTTTTCTTTGTGCTCACTTTCTTATCATTATGAGATTCATTTGTGGTTGGTCTACTAAAATGTTTAGCAATAAATAATACATATATGAGCACATGCAAGTATAAGCTTACCATTCAACTCGATCTATTTTTTACATCTTGGAGAAGTATACATAATCAAGTATTAAGAAATGAGATAGAGGATAACAAATTGTGAATACAAGGAAAGAAACATATAGATTTGTGGATAGATGGAAATATTTATCCCAAGGATCCTTCCAGAGGTAAACCTCTTAATGTTTTTAATATTCATGACTACATAAGATACGTTGAAGAAGGTTATAATGGGATGCTTAGCTATTGTACAAGGTTATGCTTTGCATCTTACACATACATGGCTCAAATGCATAAAATAAGAAAAGTATTATTAATTGCACATACAAGCTTTTCTGAGCTAACAAATAAGATTTAACTTCTAGAAAATGATAATAAGTCATTACAAGACAAGCTAGCATGCTTAAAGGAAACTCCAATAGGATTTAGAGAGAGGAAGAGACCATTAAAAAATATAACTAGCTTGTGCGAGAGAGTTTTAAAAAAACAAGACTAAATCTTACAAAGAAATATGTCTCCAACATATCAAGCATTAATATTCGAGAGAGTCAAAAGAGAATCAATCTTTTAAAAGAGACAATGAATAAGAAAGATAATTTGAGGATTTTTAAGTCACCTCAAAATGTGGATTTTACAGGCCCACCTCTCAAAGAATTGATAAAGGACTTAAAGGACACAATAAAACCAAACGAAATTATAGAGACATGTAATACTATGGGTATTAGTCGAAAAGGTTATTGTGCTATCTTTAGATTATGGTTAAAAATTTTTAATGTAATAAAATACATGCATTTGGATTGCCTTAGGGTCCTTGTAGTATCGGTTGCAAGGACTACTATGAGTCAAAAGATTTCACATGTTTTTGGAGAATACATTTAAACTGAAGGATCTATGCCATACGAAAAGACAAAAAGAAAATCTAGTTTTAAATATAATGCATTTAACAATATATGGATTGATCTAAGAAGAGTACAGATTGCAATGGTTTACATATATAGACTCATAGTAGAAGAATGTCACGATGTTTTAAAGTTTACCTTGAAGTTAGATAAAGCACAAATTCAAAAATGACAAAAAATGAAAAGAGTCACCATTTGTATAATGAACAGGGTATTGGACTATAGCAATGGTGGGGGTCAAGCACCACTTGCATAAGTTCCAGTCTAAGATGGAGATTTTGTGGGTTGGTGCAGCTCAGGTATACCAATTGAGAATCATAAAAAATTGAAATGGTTGTTCACTCATATAGGTATTCCAAACATTGAAATGATTGTTCACTCATATAGGTATTCCAAATATTATTAAGTATCAAAGTGAAAGAGAAGTATTGATAGTTGATGGGGTTGCTAATTTTAATGTGAAATGGTATATGAGCACTGACTTAAAAACTATCAAATGTATGCTTAGAATATGTAATGGGACAAATGTAAAATATCCTTGTGTTTATTACATGAAAAGTGTTGGGTCTAAAGATTGGAGCAACTTATGCCCTGCAAGAAGAGCCTCAACTAGAGACTTTATAGCTTTGAGTAAATTTAAAAACAAAGAAGACATATGGGATTCCATTATTTTAATTCCTCTTAGAAATATTCATATTTGTACGTCACATGCAGAGATTAGAATAATTAACAAATTTCTCAGGTTACATCAAGACTATGCATACTCGATTAAGCCCTTGTCTTTAGTAGATGAGTGTATTGACAAATGTGAGGCATTACTTTTAAAAATGGGTTTTCATGGAGATCAAGTTTACTTAAGAAAAGATCCAAGACTTTCAGGAAAAGCAAGAGACGTCTTGGTTGATGTCTTAATGGGATGCTCAAATGCCAGATGCATTTTAGGAAACCATATAGGAAAACATGTGTGTATTACTTGGGAGTATTGGAGAGAGCTGTGTGGAATAATGGCAAATATTACAAGCACATTGTGACTTGCATTTCTAAGGATGGAGATTTAGAGACACCTCGATGTCTTTCTAAAGCTCCTCAATCAAAAAACGACAACATACACATATCCAAAAGAGTTCAAATGTTTGATTACAAATCTTGTTCAAGAAATAAAGGAGACATGGGAATAAAAGAATATCACACTTTATTTGGTAAGAGAGAATATTTAATCCTAGTTTTATTTGACAAAATTTCCAATGGTGTAAAATGATTGTTACTATCTTGTATTTGCAGCATATCCTTCATATCCATGGGCCTTACTTTGTAGAGGAGCATGTCCCCCTAGCAACTTATAGCAGCCAAGGTATGGAAAAATCTCACTATCAAGCATGTTCAAGTTTTTTTTGAAGCACAAGACATGGAGGAGGAGTTACAAAAATCAATGCTCTTGAGGAGCTATTCAATTGGTTTTTTCAATGATAGCTTCAAAGAATTAATAGTAAATATGACAATGAAACTTTAGAACTCATAGTATTTTTCAAGATAGAAAAGTACAAAGCTAGCTCTCAAGAGCCTTTACATCTTCCTCCTCCTCAAGGACCTTTCCTCTATAACATAGAAATTTTCTTCTCTTGTAGGCAACTATGGATTTTATATAAGTTCGATTTGCTGCCAAAGCATTAGATGAGAGGGCCAAAAAGTATCATGATCTAGAACCAAAGAAACCAAGAACGTAACCAAAAATCCTAATTGTTACTACTTCTCCAAAAATAGCACCTTGTGTGCACTATACTATAACCTAAAGAAACCAAGTAGCCTTGTAAGTGCCTTAATGCATAGTATAGGCCATGTTACTTCCTTTGAGAAGATTTTATGGAATAATAAGAAAACACGAGGATCAATCCTTGCCAATTAATAGCCAAGTGCAATATCTTTCAATGAAATACCATAAGCTCTCGACCCTTTCCCCGATCCCAAGAAGTTATTACAATCTTCAATGTCCAACTGCAAAAAAGATGAATATCAAATGAAAGTTGAAATCAAACATATTAATGTATCTTACAAAATTGGAGATAATAGTACAAATTAATTTTCATCATGATCTAGCTTAGTTGGATTCCATATATTGATTGATGATAATGTCTCATTGGTATCTTGCAATTCTTTAACATACTCCGACTACTCTCTTCCAAAATTGTAAATTCCAAGTCGGCGGTCTTGTAGACGGTTGAACTCCTCATTAATAATCCCCAACTCTTTCTTAGCATCCTTTGCCTTGTTGAAACAAAGAGAAAGGGCATCCTTGGCATAAATAAACTTGTCATCTACAATTTCAGTGTGTCCAGTTCAACTCTTCTTTCAATTCATTTTCAACATCAACTATGCCATTCTAGCATCAAAATCCTCTATAATGGTTGCTAAACAATAATCCTCCTTGCAATTTAAGAGCCTTTGGATGTTTGATATTAGTATGCATTCCTTGTCCTAATAGGAAAATTTGGAAGAGAAGAAACAATATAGAAAGAAGGGGAGTCCGACACAATATCTACATTTACATGGCTTTCTTCAATAATGGTCTCAGCTTTAAATTGGGTGATATCTAGTTTGTCAACAATATATGCTTCTTACTCTGCTGAGGGTCCAAACATTTCTCTACATCCTTCTCATTGGCCACCTCAACCAAAAGGTAGAAGCTAGAAGATTTTGTTGCCTCCAATTGTTATTCATAAGGTTTGATAGGATATTTAACAAGAGCATATACAATGAATGTAGCTGCTTTTGACATAAGCTTGCATTTCCTAGAATGAGTTGAACAAAACACATCTAGTGCACAAAACATGACAAGAGAATGAGCTCCACACTTGTGAATAGTGACTTCTCTGAAGGTGAGGTCCTAATAGGTATGTAAACATATTCCTTTGTATCCTTTTCAACCACATGCAATGCTAAACTTTCAACCATAAGCAATGCTAGACTTTCAAACTCAGCAAACTCTTTCACTTTTTTTTTTTGTTAGAATTCACCACATGGTCAATATTCCAATCAGAGTTTGAAATATCCTTTGCAATTACATAGCAAGATAACTCCATGCCATTCTAAAGAAGAAAGTCTCTGAGCCTTTCTAAAGGAGAAACCTCTCCGATTTAAGATAATCTAAGAACCCTCAATGGTGACTTACCTTTGCCTAGAGATTTCTTAGGCATTCCCACACTTGCTTGTTGAGCAAGAAGAAGAAGGGAAGGGAATTTCGGGAGAAAAGGGAGCACAACCAAAATCCCTTGATCCTGAAGAAAACCTTCTTCTTTTCCTCTTTGAAGTTACCACATTCAGGAGCCTTGAATATCTTTTGCATCAGACATCGCCAGGTCCACGGTATAGCACGAGTAGAAGACCCGACCATACGAAAAATATATCCTTGCTTTGTATCGTAAAATATCAATATGGTGCGAAAAAAAACTTTTGCACCTTACAAACTGTACTCCTCGCTTCTTATCGTCCTTTCAACAATAAGTGAAAGGAAACAACACCTAAAATAATAGAAGAAACTTGAAAATAGCTTCAAAAGCCTAGAATAATTAAAGTGTAAGGTTCCGTAAAAAAACAAAAAAAAAGTTTTGTAACTTGTATTTACACAAAATCGAGGTGTCTTTCCACATGGATGACTATGGCAAACCCTTGCTAATTATAAAATACCATATGTCACGAGCTACACCAAGTATATAAGATCAGCCCTTTCTTATTGGCTTATTTTAGTCACCTAGCAAAGTTGGAGCTCCTTGGTTATCCAAAATACAACATGAGGAATCCTCTTCATAGCTTTGTGTTTCTTACCTCTCGCACTGTATTGGCTCTCCTTTACACGTGCATGTTTACTCCTCCACGATACGGAGCAAAAAGAATCCTACTAAGATTACAATTTTCTACGCTCATGCCATATTAATTGCTCCACAATACAGAGTAAAAAGGATCCTACCAAGATTACGCTTTGCCATGCTCACGTCTTATCAACTACTCCATGATACGACACAAATAAGACCTTGTGGAGATTTGGCTTTGCTGCTCTTGTGCTGTATCAGCTTATCCTCTGCGTGCCATATCAACAATACCTCCAGTGAATAGTTTTTGATTACTCTAGAGCAAGGATAGTGAATGAGAGGCAAGGCCATCAAAGGTTTCATAATTTGTCCCTCTTGAGATCCCTCCTACCCTTGGTTTTTCCTAGTCTCATGCCATGCAATCAAAGTAATCAAGTTTAGAGACTGTGTCTTCTCCTCCTGCCCAAGGCAAGGTCCATGTGGTTAATAACCAACTCTATGATCTTGCTAGACAGTCCTCTCCTACAACTATCAAGGTTTCAACTTGCCCTAGAGCACTTAATGAGCCACCAATAGATTAACCTAGACTCTATTTTGCTCAAGGAAGTAAGCCTTCCAAGCCAAGGAGAAAGAGAAAGTCTAGGTTTTACTATATAGAGAAGTGTTTTAGTAAGATAAGGAAGGCCCAAAGAGCTACATAGTATGTCATTCCAAAGACAACTTTTATCAGGGTTGTCAAGGATATTTCAGATAGATTATCAAGAGTTGACCAAAACTGAACTGCAAAAGAAATGACAGCTTGTAGTGATTCTTTGTCTTTAAGAGGCAACTGAAGACTTCGTTATTGACTTTATGAATGATGATTACATTGTTCTTCTCATGCTCATAGGATCACCTTGATGAACAAAGATTTTAGGATGGCCAACAGAATTAGGTATAGGTTCGATAAGGTATTAAGGCCCTTGTCTATTACTACTGATAAAAAAGCCTTTGAGATCCTTAACATTCTCCCAAAATTATCCAAGAAAGCGAAAGAGCCAAAGATCAAGGATGTGACACATTTATACCCAACAAGAACCACGTCCTAGCAAGAGTTTTTCCAAAAAGAAAAAATGCAAAAGGTCATAGAAACTGAGGATAATGTTTGCAAGATAAAAATTTGTTGTGCTTGGCCTTGTTAATTATAAGAGGATGGGTGAGGTGTATGGACAAATGGTGTCAATGTTTCTTGCACTTATAAGGAAGAGGACTAATCTTAGCATATCTCCTGAGGACAAGTCCATGCTAGTTAAAAGGGTCAATGGTCAAATTCTATAGTTTATTGTTGCATAAGGTAAGACATTTTGACTCTCAAAATTTTTAGTATATAGAATGATTGTGATGTTGATTGTAAATAATACTCCTTTATTTTTGCTATTAGCTTTAGGGCATTGACTACTTCTCTCGGCCAAGAAATCTCTAAAATATATTTATTGTTGATCCACTATTATTTGTAGAATTGTTTTCGAGATCTAGTAACCACATATTCAAGAATTTGAAAATTTTCATAAAGTTTGAGAGTCTTACTAGTATATTATTTTCATTGTAGGTTTGGAAAGCCCTGAACCTCTAGAGGGCTTCCCGAATCTACCCCCTTTTTCAAACCTCCATTTTTCAATCAAAACCCCCTTCCCTTCCCTCTTTCTCACGTGTAATCTCTCCTTTTCTCTTCCCCCTCCCTTTCTTTATTAAAGTCCTCCCCCCTTACCTACCTTTTTTAAATTAAAACCCCCTCCCCTCTCTCTCACTTATAATCTCTCTCTTTCTTTTCCCCCTTCCCTTTTTAAATAAATTCCTCCCCCTTCCCCTCTCTCTCTCTCTCTCTCTCTCTCTCTCTCTCATTTCTAGGGCCTAGGCTCTCTCTCTCTCTCTCTCTCTCTCTCTCTCTCTCTCTCTCTCTCTCTCTCTCTCTCTCTCTCTCTCTCTCTCTCTCTCTCTCTCTCTCTCTCATAAATCAAAACTCTCACTCACACACACTCTCACACTTAGATTAAAATTTTAATTTAAAATTTTCTTTTAATTAAATATTTTAAAATATTTTTTACAATTTAAAGTTTTTCAAACATAGTTTTTCACACACTTTGAGAGAGATAGCAAAAGAGAGAGAGAAGAATAATAAGAAGAAGAATAAAATGAAGAAGACAGAGAGAGGGGGGCAAGAGGAAAGAGAATAGTCCTTTTTTAATTAAACATTTTTTCCCTCTCTCATGTGTAGGTCCTAGGTTCTCTCTCTCTCTCTCTCTCTCTCTCTCTCTCTCTCTGTGTTAGATTAAAATTTTTAATTGAATATTTTCAAACACTTTTTTAATTTAAAGTTTTTTTGACACACTTTGAGAGAAATATGGAAGAAGAAGGAGAAGGAGAAGGATTTAAAAAAGAAAAAGAAAGAAAAAGATACAGAGAGAGGAGAAAAAGAGAAAAGAAAAGTCTTTTTTTAATTAAACATTTTCTAATATAGTTTCTGACTTAGAGAGAGAGAGAGACAAAGAGTAAATATATAATTTGAAAGAGAGAGAAAATAGAGGGAGAGAACAGAAAATAGAGAAAATAGAAAAATAGAGAGAAAAGAAAAAATATATAGAAAGAAAAGAGTGCGAGAGAAAAAAACTTGAAAGAGAGAGAGAGAGAGGAAAAGAAAAATAAGAAGAGAGAGAGAGAGAGAGAGAGAGAGAGAGAGAGAGAGAGAGAGAAATATACAAAGAGCAAAAAAGAAAGAATAGAATTAGAGGAAGAGAGAGAGAGGGGAACTGAGAGAAAGAGAATTAGAGAGAGAGAGAGAAAATACTAAAATATAAGAGAGAGAGAGAGAGAGGAAAATAAAAAAGGGAAAGAGAGGAGAGAGGGTGAGAGAGACAAAGAGACAAAAAGGAGAGAGAAAAGAGGAAGAAGAAAACAAAGAATTTGAATACAGAGAGAGAATTATAGAGGAAATATAAAATTTAAAAGAAAGAGAAGAAAAAATTTTAAAAAGAGAAGAAGAAAAAAAGGGAAAAAGAGTTGAGAGAGAGAGAGAAGAAGAAGAAGAAGAAGAAGAAGAAGAAAGAGGAAGAGAGATGGGGAAAAAGAGAAAATAGAAAAGTCTTTTTTAAATTTAAATATTTTTTGAGAAAGAGGAGAGAGGGGGAAGAGAGAGAAAAAAATTAAAAGAGAGAGAATGAGAGAAGAAAAAAAGGAAAATTAGGAGAAATGGGAGGAGAAGAAAAGGGGGCACAAAGAGAGAGAGAGAGAGAGAGAGAGAGTATATAAACATAAAGAGAGAGAATTATATATAGGAAAAATATAAAATTTACATACTTTAAGAGAGATTGGGGGGAAAAGAAAGTGAAAGAAGAAGGAGAGAGAGAGAGAGGGGGGAGAGGGAACATGTAGAAAGAATTATAGAGAAGAAATATAAAATTTAGAGAGAGAGAGAGAGAAAATAAAAAATAGAGGAGAAAGAGAAGAAAAAGAGAGGAGAGAGAGAGAGGAAAGAAAAGCGCAGAGAGAAGAAAAGAAGAGAGAGAAAACCCTAAAAATTTTAAAAGAGAATAAAGAGAGAGAAAAGAAGAAAAGAAGAAAAAAAACAAAAAAGAGGAGAAGGGGAGAATAAAAGGAGAGAGAGAGAGAGAGATATATATATATATATATATATATATATATATATAACCAGGAAAGGATAAAAAAAGACAAAAATAGAAGGCAGAGAGAGAGAGAGAGAGAAAATAAAAAATAGAAACAAAGAAGAAAAATAGAAGAGAGAAAGATGAGAAAAGGGAGGAAAGAAAGTGAGAGAGAGAGAGAGAGAGAGAGAGAGAACATGTAGAGAGAATTATAGCAAGAGGAAAGATAAAATTTAAAGAGAAAGAGAATAAAAAATAGAGGAGACAGAGAGAAGGAACAGAGAGGAGAGACAAAGATAGGGAAGAGAAGTGCAAAGAGAAGAAAAGGAGAGAGAAAATAAAAATTTTAAAAGAGAATGAAAAGAAAGAGAAACGAAGAAAAAAAAAGGAAAAAAGAGGAGAGGGAGAGAGGGAAAAGAGAGGAGAGGGGGGGAATAAAAGAGGAGAGAGAGAGAGAGAGAACCAGGAGAGGAGAAAAAATAGACTAAAATAGAAGGCAGAGAAAGAGACTAAGACTGAGAGAGACTGAGAAAAAAAGTAGACATACGGAATTTAGGGGGAAGAGAGAGCGAGAGAGTAAATAAAAAATTAAAAACAAAGAGAGAAAAGAGGAGAGAGAAAGAAGAGAAATAGATTGTTGATCGCACGGTAACTTCGCCTGTCACTTGGGGGCAGCAATGCTACCGCGAAGTGGCCTAATGTTCGGCGCTCGCTAGTTCTTATTGTGATTGATATTTGGACACATGGTCAAATCTTATCCCCTTACTTGAAGGTGAAATTTTTCTTAGATACCATATAAGCAATCCCCCCAAGTCTCACTCTTAAATATGGGTTCAAGATTTAGTCACTTGGTCAAATCTTTATTCCTTATTTGAAAGTGAAACTCGGGAGATTCCCAAATTCACTAATATGGTATGTAGTTCAAACATAGCAATGTTTTTCAAAGCTTTTGATTCCATCACAAACTACCTTTTTTTTCTCCCCTTATATCAAAAGATATATAATTTTTCAAAAGGATTAACATATACTTTTTTATTATATTTATTTCTTACTAATATTTCACTTTGTAGAGGACATTAGAGTCTTATATATATATATATATATATATATATATATATATATATATATATATATATATATATATATATATATATATATATATATATATATATATATATATATACTCACTAAAGAAATTATCCTCACAAACTCTCGAAGTGGTATCCATGGCCAAGAAAAAATGTGCAATGAATGAAATACTGCTTACTTTTTGGTTAATTGTTTATTTTATTTGATTATCTATTTTAGTTACATGTTTCCATTTGCAATGCTAGCAAGCTCGTAACTGCCTTCTTGAACACCACATATGAGGATATTGCCAATCCTTAAAAACCATATAACTTTCTCCAACAAGAAGTACCATTGCAAAGTGATACACATACGTGTGGATAGAGAGTGATTTCAAATGACTGTAGGACAATAGATTCAAAGATACTCAAGATAGATGGAGTGAATGTAAGTCTCTTTTCATATAATTTGTTTTTTGGGGGACCCTTTTTCAGTTTACCAACTTGTTGCATTTTTTCTTGCAATGTCGGGATTACCTTGACTCATATATGTGGTGGATAAGGGAGCGATGTATTGAGTTGATTTTGGATAGAGCAATCACACTAATCGATCGCAACTCCTCTCCACAAAAATCTTCAACTCAGAGTAAGGGCAAGGGCAATGACGAATCATCTAGAAAGACTAGTAATGTGAACTTCAAAAAGGAAGGAATGCCAATTCTTTTCCCTATGAAGTCTCATCCATCTTCTCTTCAACTTGAAGAGAAGAGAGTATCTATGAAAGTCAAATTCTTCCATCAACCAAATAAAAAAGCCACTATAAGGAGACTAGAGATCTTTGCCGAAAAGCAACGAAGAAGTTACAATGTTAAAGAATGAGAACATACCAAAGATAGAAGAAGATAAATGAATATAAATAGAAACTTTAAGGAATCTCGTTTGTTATTTTGCATCTTTATATATTTTTACTTTAATTTTATAAATCTTGATTTAATAAAAATATTTTTTTCCTATGTAAATGTAATAAATGTTTCTATATTTATGGCTCAAAACTTACAATTGTGGGAGCAAACAACTCATATAAGAGAAAGAGCATTCAACTCTTTTTCCAATTATTGTTTTACCATTGACTTTGAACTTATATCTAGAGGATGTACTGTCTACCAACTCCAAGGTATCCCTTACATCCTTTAGACTCCAATTGAAAGTGACATTTACCTCATTTCTTCTTTACGTGCTATAACTTACACCTTAAGTTTAAAAGATATGCAATTTATATCAAAATCCAAGGGAATCCAAATGCATAGTTTAAGATTTTAAATACATCTCATGGTACTGCCCTTATGGTCATACTCTAGATTTTTAAAGTCTTTCTGTAATGTTATCCAGTTCCTCTTCTACAAAATTTCTACTTAACCAAGATATCTTTGTCCTTTGTAAATATGCTATTTTGAAGCACGCTGTAAATATATGCAAGGGTATAAACCATGATAGGCATATTCTTCTTGAGATCCTTCCATTCATGGACGTTTGAATATCTTGATATAATTTGAATTTCAAACTATGCATCATTCTCTTATCAAGAATCTCCCAATTTAGAGATGAAAGACTTAGCAATGGCAAATCCTCGATATATCCGTATGTACCTACTCTAGAGCAAACACATAACATGCATAATATATAAAAACCCTTCCCTCACTAAAAGAACCCACGGTCTGATCAACATAGATAATGTCTGCAAAATACCTTATGAATCACATGGAAAGTTCCACTTAAGCTTTTCACATATTGTCATTTAGTACTTATTGACAAAAATATGTCTACAACCAAAAATTTGTTATTAAATGAAAAAAATATTACGTACATTATTAACTCAAGACTTACAATGTGTTTGTTGGAAAACACGTTCATTTGGAGGCAAGTGCATATCCTTGAACATGTAAACATGTTGCATTTTGACAAACCACCCTTCAGGCATAATTTTGAAAGCAATGATGTGTCCCTTCTGGTGATGTTTTATATCCTCTCATTTTTTTTCTTTTCACCTTGTGAGAGCCGTTGCAAGAGGGTAGCATGGTAACCCAATTGTTTATGCAAAAGGTTTTTGGCTCCCAATTTCCATTAGCTCCTTGGCTATAGATGGTGCAAGAGTTTACTAATTTATGAAAAGGGCACCTTCTAGATGCCATACTTAGATTGAATTTCAGATAAAGAAGCTCATCGAGAAAGGTGAATGAACTAAAAAGGAATATTAAGAAGACTAATGAAAATATATTGGACACCAAAAAGCTCTTGATTTTCAAAATTTCATTATTAACTTCACAACATCTTTATCATATCCTTTGTCAGATTTTATAAGTAAATAAAGACTTAAGACTACCAAAACATACCAAACTTTGGAGATATTTGCTAAAAAGGATAAGAGAATCACAAAGTGCACTCTACTATCTCCAAAAAAGAGGAGACAAGAATACCATATTCATGCACTTGTGGCAAACTCTCTTTTGCACTTTTAATATTCTCATGATTAACAAAGTGCATTTTTAAAAGCATTTTTGACCCTAGTGAAAAGTCATAAAGACATCTTTTATATGTTGTACATAATTTCAACAAAAAATACTCAATACATTTCTAACTTAGAATTATAACTAATCTTTCTAGTAATAGGATTGACTATGAAAAGGAGGGGGACACATAGTACAATAAGAATGAGACTTAAATCTATTTTCTTAATGTGACTCAATTGCATAAGATAACGAGAGGCTCAATCTGAAAATTGAGCTTTATGAGGAGAGAGGAAGAGAGTAAGTTTGAGTATGAAGACTTGTGAGAAGGAATGCATTATATGAATCTTAGTTTAAGTGTTATAGGACTAAATTGAATTATGGAATGAGATGAGATATGAGATAATGTCTCATTATCAAGAAAATATTTCAAAATCGAGCACGAAGCCATGTGTGATATATATTACTATAGAAAACTTACTTAAATTTCATTTTTATGATCAATCTCAAAGTGGAGTACAAAAGAACTCAAGGATATAACATCATGAAAATGAAAGTTATGGTTGATAGGTTTAGCAAACAAGCCCATTTTATTCCATACAAAAAGACTTTAACTTCCCCTCAAGCTACCAAGATTTTCATTATCACTATTTTTCCACATTACTCTTTTCCCAAATTCTTTTATCCAACCATGATAATCGTTTTTGTAATCATTTTTGGGTTGCCTTATTCAAGAACTTAGGTTATAAAATGGACTTCACTTTTGCTTTCCATCCTAAAAGCAAAAGCCAAACTAAGACTACTAATAGCACTATCCTATATCTCCTCCAATCTTATACAATTGACCACTACCAAATATTTGGGATCAACATTTGTCCATTTTACAATTTGCTAATAATAACACACCTCACTCTACTATTGTCCAAGCACCTTTCAAGATTGTATATTGTTATGACTCAAACAAAAAATAAAAGCCTTATGGTTGAGAGATTATTATGGTAGAGACTCAATTTTAAAATTGAGCATAACTACGAGAGAGGAAGAGACATAATTAACTATAAAGACTTGTAACAATCCTAGCATTATAGAAGATTGGGCTTAACTGTTATATGAATGACACTTAAACCTATTTTCTTATTATGATTCAATTATATGACATAATGAGAAGAGATATGAGATTCAATTAAGACTCAACTACATGACACAAAAAGAGAGTTGGATCTATTGTGATGACTCAAATCCAAAATTGATGCCTAATGAGTAAGAGGTTCTTATCATAGAGGCTCAATCTCAAAATTGAGTGCAATGACGAGAGAGGAAGAGTACTTAAGTATAACGACTTGTGAGAGGCCTAGCATTATAGGGGACTCGGTTTGAGTGTTATAGGAATGAAATTTAAGCATACTTCCTTATTGTGACTCAATTGCATGACATAACGAGAAGAGATACAAGACAATATCTTATAAGTCACTTTTCAAAATCAAGTATGAAGCTATGTTTGAGGCCTATCACTATAGAGGAATTAAATCAATCAGCCCAATCAGCATCAGTGTATCCATGCAGCTGTATCTGAATCCCAGTCATATAAAATAGTCCATACTGCAATGTGGACTTCACATACCTGAGTATGCATCTAGCCGTATCCAAATGCGGTTTCCTTGGAGCCTGCATAAACTGACTTACCAATCCAACAGCATAGCTCAAATCTGGCCTGGTAATAGTCATATAAATCAAGCTTCCTACTATGCGTCTGTACATAGTAGGGTCTTCCAAAAGCTCACATGCATCTGCGCGCTCAGCTTCACATTCTGCTCCAAAGAAACTGAAATAGGCTTACAGCCTGTCATCCCATATTTGGACAGCATGTCCAATCCATACTACCTCTACAAGAGCTATATCCCACTTGGTGATCTAATCACCTCAATGCCCAAGAAATACCGCAGCTCTTCCAAATCCTTCATCTCAAAGTTTTGCTTCAATAGCATTTTCACATGAAGGATATCTTCATCACTGTCACCTGTCATAATCAAATCATCAATATAAATGACAAGTAGCATAATACATTTCTCTGTTTTTCTCACATAAAGTGAGAAATCTGCCTTGGAAATCTGAAAGCCAATAGTGACAAGATACAGTCCTATCTTGCCAGACCATGCTCTAGGTGCTTGCTTCAAGCCATACAAGGCTTTCTTCAACCTGCAAACAAACTCAAGATGAACATCATGCACATAACCTGGTGGTTGCTCCATATAGACCTCTTCTTGCAAATCACCATGCAATAAGGCATTCTTTATATCCATTTGATGTAAAGACCATCCCTTTGATGCAGCCATAGCAATGACTGCTCTTACGATTGCCATCCTTGCAACCGGACTGAATGTTTCTTCATAGTCAATGCCATATGTTTGTGCATACCCCTTGACTACTAATCTTGCCTTGTATCTGTTCACAGAACCATCTGCATTGTGCTTCACCTTATAAACCCACTTACAGCCAATTGCATTTTTACCTTTAGGCAAAGGTACCAATTCCCATGTAGCATTTGCTTTCAAGGCATCCATTTCTTCATCCATGGCTTTCTCCCATTTTTCTTTTCCCATGGCTTGCTCAAAAGAAGTGGGTTCTGGTTCCTGTATCACTTTGACCATATATGCATAGTGAATGGCTCTAAATCCATCATATTTCAGCCTATCCACAGGATACCTAGCTCTCGTAGACCTGTGCAAAGTAGGTTCACTCCCAGGTGCTCTCAAAACATCCCTGGTCTTCCTTACTCTAGGTGTAACAATAGAAGGAATATCCAACTCATCATCAATACTCTGTTCTAAGCCACTGGATTCACCATCCACATAAGAGTGACCTACATTCACATCAAACATGGGCTGATCAACCTTCTCTTTTCCTTTTCGTGATACCTACATACCACTATCTGCATTGCTTTGAGAAGATTCTCTTGATCTCAATCTGCCTGTCCATGGCGAAGAATGTGAACCACTGCTAGAGGACACTCCAGGTCCACTAATATTTTGTGACTGCTGCTGTGAATTCTATGCAGCATTACCATTTTGTGCATCTACATCATCAATCACATTTACTGGTTTATACGAGCTACTCATCTCATCAAAAACATCTCTACTCACTGTAAACTTACGAGTATAAGGGTTATAGCATATATACCCTTTTTGCTGCAAAGAGTAACCAATAAAGATACACTTCTCGGCTTTTGGATCCAACTTGGATCTCAACTCATCTGGCACATGTACATAGGCAATGCAACAAAAAAATTTCAAATGAGAAATATCTGGTTTCCTACCAGTATACCTCTCCTCTGAAGTCATTCCATGTATTGCTGCAGTGGGAGTCTTGTTCATTATGTAGACTACTGTAGCAACTGCTTCAACCCAATAAAAATCTGGCAAGTCTTTTTCATTGAGCATGGCACGAGATACCTCTCCAATATGCCTGTTTTTCCTTTCTACAATTCCATTTTGTTGTGGGGTATGACTGCATGAATATTGTTGCTTTATGCCATGCTCCTGCAAGAACTTTGCAAACTCATTTGAGAGATACTCTCCCCCTCCATCTGACCTTAGGCATTTTATCTGCAAGCCTGTTTCTTTTTCAACCATAGCTTTAAGAGTTTTAAAATGCTCAAAAACTTCACTTTTCTTTTTCATAAAATACACCCAAACTTTTCTGCTATAGTCATCAATAAAAGTGACAAAATAATGACAGCCTCCAAGAGATGCGGCTTTAGTAGTCCACACATCAGAGTGGATTAATTCCAATGGCTTCTCACTCTTTTGAACATGTCTAGGAAATGGTTTCCTTGCCTGTTTTCCAAACTGACAGGATTCACATATCTTATGCATTTCTGCAACCTTGAATTTGGGCAATCCTGCAACAATATTTTGGGCCTGCATTGATTTAAGTTGTACATTAACATGACCAATGCGTTTATGTCAAATATCAATATCTGGACTATAACGGTCCCATGTGTAAACATTGCTGCACTCAATTCAGACATGTCTGCATCCAATGTAAACATTCTGCCCTTCTTCTTTCCTTTTGCTATCAAGCGACCTTTATTTTTCATATCCTCAACAAAGCATCCATGAGGATTAAATCTGACCTGCAAGCCATGTTCAACCATTTGACCAACAGAAACCAGATTCTTGGTGATATTCGAGACATGAAATACATCGAACATGTATTTCTTTTTCCCATCCTGTATAGACAAAGGAATTTTTCCAATCTGCACAATAGGATGTACAGTATCATCACCAGTCTCCATAAATCTTGGTTTTTCCATTTTCCTTGCATCCTCCATCCATTCTACATGACCTGTCATGTGGTTTGATGCACCTGAGTCAACATACCATACATCATTGATTTCTTCTACACTTATCACAGAATTGTTCATGTGCTGCACCATAAACAAATGCTCATTTCTGTCATCACCCTGTCTACTAGAAGATGCATAATTCCCTTGTTGCAATTTTCCATTCATGATGTCATTCTGCTTTTTATAACAGTCTTTAGCCATATGACCCATTTTAGCACAGTAGTAGCATTCAACATTATTGTTTGCATTTTGGCCTCTTTGCCATCCACCACGACCTCTTTGGCTCCCCCTGCCTCTAGAGTTACCACATCCTCCTCCATAGGACTGGTTTTCTTGAGTTTGCTGCATATTCTGATTTCTGCCACGGCCTCCAAATCGGCCTCCTCTACCTCTGCCTCTACCTCTTCCAGCATTTGAGTAGAAGACAGCTTCTTTTGAAGTTCCTCCTGAAGAAGATGCACCACCATTTCTTTGCTCCTCAGAAATTAAAAGAGCAATCAACTCCTCAAAATCAGGAAATCTTTCACGGACGGAAATGGATGTTCGAAACTGTGCATAATCCTTTCCTAGACCATTCAAGGTCACTGAGACTAAATCATCATCTTCCACTGGCGACCCAATGGAAGCAAGTGCATCTGCAATCTTCTTCACCTTCATATGGTAGTCATTGATGCTCATACTTTCTCTTTGCACATTGTGCAACTCTTGCTTGAGCTGCATTTTCTTGGCTTGCGTATTTGTACTATACATTTTTGACAAAGTATCCCATGCCTCCTTTGGCGTACTTGCATATTGAATATGCACAATCATAGAGTCTGAAATGATGATAGACAGCCAGTATATAACTTTCCTAGCTCTCTCATGCCATGCTTTAAATGCCTACATTTACTATTGATTGGGAACATCAGGAAGAACCGGTTCTTCTTCATTTCCTGCAACAAATTCTCAATATCCTTTTCCCATAAGGAAATTCATCATTCTAAACATCCATGCTTGGAAGTTGTTCTTATCAAGCTTTTCAGTGACAATCTATGAAAGAGAATCAGATGCCATTACAGAACACTGCAAAAAATTCTGTCACTGCAAAAAACACAGCTTCACTCTCACAAGGAAAAATCTGCAAAACTGACGAAAGTGGTATTTGACCACACAGTCACTTCCTAGTGACGATTTTGCATCAACAAGCAACAGGGATGATTCTGTAACTCCCAATGTCTCTGCGCACAAGCATACGATGCAATTTCTACAATAACTTTTCGCCGACCTGTAGAACAGTGGCTACACAGTATAAAACTGGGCTTTTTCCTGAGTGCGTGCAGAAAACTTCCGCCTCCAAAACAGGCCCCGAAATGGCCTCAAATAAAAAAAACAAGGTTGCCAAGGGCTAAAGCCCTTACCCGCAGCATATACTGCCCTCTTACTTCACCGCGAAGGGCGTCTCAACCTGAGACAATACACTCCTGCACTTTTCGGCTGTGCTACTTGCAGAGATCTGCTCCCAAAACAGAAAATGAAAGCAACGCTGCTCCTATTACTAGAACACCGCGAGCTTGGCTTGCTTTCTTGAGCTCCTTACCACAAACAAGGCTCTGATACCATGTCAATATTGTGGGAGAGAAGAAAGGAGTCTCACTTGTAGCTTTCTTGCTTGCACAATGGGGGAATACACACAGAGGTGGAGGCTGAAAACAGTTTTCCTCTTCTTAGTTATGTAAGCCAAAAGAACTCTCATACAAAGAAATAGAAGAACCCTATATATGGGTCTTAAACCAAACTCAACTAACTAAGGTGGCATACTAACTGAGCCACAAACTAGAGTAAATAAGGATAGTTGTCATGTAGCTATTATTCATGGGCGGTGTACCAACCGCGTCTGCAACTGACAAGTCGGTGACATAAATACACAACGATCACCCTGGCCTATCACGAGTGGAGCTCGATATCTCAACACTTAATAGTTCTACTTCTAATGTTTTCATCTATGATTTTTAAACATGCTTTATATATGTATGTACACTTGTGAACATGCATGTTCATATGCTTACCTATGTGCATGTGGATTTGTATGTACATGTTTAAGTAATACCTATGAACTATGTGAATGTGTGTATATATTTACTTATTGATATCTTTCTATAATCTATGTATATATATATAGAACTAGGAGTCAATATTTCTTATTTGTAATGAGTTAATGTATGATTTGCAAGCATGCTATGTATATTATAGACATATATATATGGTCATGTATATATGTATGTTCATCTTATTACTTATATGCATATAGATTTTAATATGCATGTTTGTATGATATCTATATATGCATATATCTTGTCACTCTTTTACATGTTGTGCTTGTCAATGTGTGTGTGTGTGTAGTCATGCACATATGTGTATCCATTTTCATGCCCATGTTCATGCAATCACTTATGTACATGTGAATTTAAATATCATGTGTATCCTTATATTACCTATATATGCATGTGTATATGTGTCTATCAATGTGTGAATGTTCTTTGGTAATCTATGTATAAGGATGCATGCATATTTCCTAAATTTTGTGATGTATTGGACTATGGTTTATATTTGTGATGTATTGAACGGTGGTTTAAAAAAGCTTCTTTCAAAAAAAGAATCGAACTCAAACTTCTTCTGGCCTTCGAATTATTCCTCCTATGCATTCATAATTAATTCCTGAATAATGAGGATCGCAAGCTTTTTTTCTTTTTTCTGTTTTCTTTTTTCTTAATTTTCAGCGTCATGTAGGTTGCGCCACGTCTACGACTACCTTCGCATTGCAATATAAAAACCTTTTCTACCAACTCAAGCCTATTTCTTCTGCACGTATCCTCACCTGCCCATAAAGCTTGCTCTTGCCAACTCCATTGCCTACCATCTACGCTTTTATTTTTCACTTTTATTTTTTCTATAGTTAATTAGTTCTTTTTCTATTTATATTGGCTAATGGGGTGAGACTATGAGTAGCATGTGATTGCTTTTCTTATTCAAGGCTTTGTCAGTGAGATCATTGTTAGAAGTCCATTCGCTTCGTAACAAGCCTTTCAAAAAAAGATTTAACTGTCCCTGTGGTGTCTTTAAGATGAAAAAGATAAAAAACCTATGACCAAAATGGAATCCCTCTAGAGCATACTCAAACTCTATTGAGAAAGGCGCAAATCTAAAGGGGATTCCTATGGAGGCTTTTGAGAATTTATGGAAGATATGTGGGGTTGATATGTGTAGACTAGGAAGTTATTATAAGATCTATAGATAAAAGGTACCTTATTTAATGGAGGGCCTTAACCATAATATTGCACATAAAGTCATTTCCGAGGCTTTGACATTCAACTTTAAATTTGTTATTTCTCACCCATTCTAGTAGGATGGCCTTATCAATGGTGACAAATTTGTTTTGATAAATGTGGATCTAAATAAGGTCTATGATCAAGTGGATTGGGGATGGTTGAGCGATGTATCCTAAATTCTTCTTATGGATGGATTTGGAAGCATTGGTTCATGTAAAGTATCATGCCCTCTTTAGCATTACCCATGCAAGGATTTGAACCATGAGGTAGCCATTTGTGTTGAGAATATATGGTAGTTAGGGTTTGTGATGTTAATTATGGTTCTTCTTATGGATGGATTTGGAAGCATTGTTTCATGTAAAGGTTCATACCCTTTTTCGCACTACCTATGTAAGGATTCGAACCATGAGGTGGCCATTGGTGTTAAGAATATTGGGTAGTTAGGGTTTGTGATATTAATTATGGTTCAAAAGCACGGTTGAGTGGTAACCCAATTATGCAAGCACTAGTGTAACACATGAAGAGTTTCAGTTGTACCACAACTCTAAGCAACCATAATCAAGGGATATATGAACCTAGAGGTGAAGAGAATCAAGGGGTATATCAACCAAGAGGTAGCCAAACAAGAGTTGGAGAAAATCATAGGGTGTATCAACCTAACTAGAGAGGTGGAAATCTGATTACGAGATGACCTTTGGCATCATTTAAAGAAATCCCTATCTTATCTATCCACACCTATTTAAAAGCACCATTGTTAATAATAGGATACAAGGGTGGTTATGTTGATAAAATCTCTCTGTTAGCTCCACATTCTCATGGCTATCACATTCTCTTTATTTCCATTATATTCAAACTCCTTTGCCCCATATAGATTGGGAGTCAGGTTGAATATCCTCATTTTTTCTATAGAAGGTTGGACTCTAGCCAAATGTAGAAAGTGGTTATTTAGTGCACTAGTGTGTAAGCAAGAGACTTTCTACGGACCAATGTTCACAAAAAACCAAGGTTATAAACAAAAAATCATTTGCAAAAAAACACTTGGAATATAAATATATTCTATAACATTAGACTTTATTTTTTTTAAAAAACATAACAAGTGCATCAAGTTTACTTTTAAAATCCATCTAAAATTATAAGTTGAATTTTCTATATTGCTACCAAAAATGTTTTCTGCAAACTCCATTGAGAGACACAAACTATGGGTTGATGGTACAACCTCCTTGGTTTACAAAATACATATGATGTTAAGCCTATTTATCATCCACCATTACATCTAAGCATAATTTATTATCAAATTTCTAAAGGTTTGTTAAGAAGCAAGTTGAACTAGGCACCACTCCCATAAAATATGCTTCTTTTGTAAAAGAAATTGTGTAAACTAACAATTTGGTGACTAGATGGTCTTGAGTTCAATTCCTACATCCGCATGGTCATTTAGCATAGAAAATTTAAATGCTATTTGTAACATGCCCGCTTCTCAAATCGCGGGACATGTCTTAGCAATCCATCGAGAGATATATCTAGAAGACGCCACCTTGCACTCCCAAGGAATGACACGGGGTTTGCCAACTAGGGTCTCTCGAGTTTGCCTCGCAACAAAACTTATCCGACTGTTCCCACTAGGATCGACCTGAAGTTTAACTTTTCTTAACATTTCCTTTTAGGAAAGCTCTCAGCTAACCGAGACCACCTTTCCGTAAGAACCTAGCTCTAATACCAACTGTAACGTGCCCGCTTCTCAAATCGCGAGACACAACTTAGCAATCCATCAAGAGATATATCTAGAAGACACCACCCGGCATTCCCAAGGAATGACACGAGGTTTACCAGCTAGGGTCTCTCGAGTCTACCTCGCAACGAAACTTATCCGGCCGTTCCCACTAGGATCGACCTAAAGTCACTTTTCCTAATATTTTCTTTGAGGAAAGCTCTCAGCTAACCGAGACCACCCTTCCGTAGGATAGACCCGTCGGTCACATCCGCCACGCTTCCCTCAAGGATTATTTTAGTTATCTAATTAACTATCATATTATGTTTGACATATAAAAGCAGCTTCCTTAATCAACCCATTAATCACAAGTTCCTGTACGTAATTTAGGGCACAGATTCGAAGACAAAATAAAACAAGATCAAACACTTTCTTAACTTATCTTTGGATTAATGTGTATCTCCTACCCATACAGGAGAATTAAGTGTTCCTTTCTGTCTCCACAGGAAAAATCCTTCCGTCTCCCCGCAACAAAATCCGAAAGTTTATCCTACCAAGATTCCACCTTGTAACTAATATCAAGGCCTCGAGATCTCATCTCGAGTCACATAGAACACTTGTGTAGGGCCCAGAGGCTTTGGGATTTACGGCCAGAGCCCCCACTAACACCCAAGCGTCCTCCTACGCCAAGTAATTTCCACGGAGAGACCTCTCGCGACGGGTCAATCAACATTCCCGACACGGATTTACAACCCCCTTGGTTAGGATTTGGCGGTTCGCGGGGGGTAGCTAGCACCATCCTTTCTTAATTATCTCTTTAGGAAATCAACCACAGAAGCATCCAACTTAAAAACAATTACTAGGAAAAACATCCCTTTTTGTTTCCATGACAATCAGTCATCTTAGACCCGGCCATGGAATCATCAATCATACCCCACTTGGGTTAACATCCAAAGCCACATTAACAAATACTTGAATGCACAACCTCTTGCTTCAAGGCATCGCAATCCCATTGTATACACAATCAGAATTTAACTTGGAAGTATCAAAACACTTGCTCAAGGGTTTTACAACCAAGCATAACTTAGGTCAATAATCCAATTAGGATTAGGTCACCAGCTTCAATTAAGCTAGGAGCGTATCCATTTGCGATAGTCCATGGCATGATCGATAAAACAATTCGCAAGCAATTATACTTATTCCTAATGCATCAGATCACATGAGACTTACGTATATGAAAGTCTAGGTTTCTTTTCAACGGTACAAATGCATTTTACAAACAAAAACTAACATTTCATGTATTTCTTTTAATCGTGATTGCGAAGCATGAATTCTAAATGACTATTCATGCACTGAACTGGTTTTAAAGCTATTATTTTATGTGAAATAATGCGAAAGTCTTATCATTTTATGTGCATAAAAGCTATCATTTCATGCATATAAAGTTGTGCGAACTCTATGCGCTACGCATGCAACCTAGCACCTGGAGTAAACAAAAGTCTTACGACTCACCCCTATTCCATGCACATAGCTAACCCTTTCATTTCCTTCACGAGAGATAATACATAATTAATTATAAGCTTAAAGAACTTGAGTTTGATTCGTGTTCATAGGGGCGTTTATTACGTTGGCCGCTCCGCTCGCCTCTCCCGCATTACCGGTACCAACGGTAGCTTTGGCACCTACGCTTCCCGCAATTTTCTTCTTGGGAGCCATTTCTACTCGGGGTTTGAGTAGTCCGGACCTTAGCGGCCTTCAGGATGACCAGTTCGAGAGGAAAAGGTCGCAGTCGGGGATCCTTTACTGACGAGGGGGTGGCTTGAGCGTGGCTCCTCCAACCGTCTTCACTCTCCAACTCTCTTTCTCCTCTCTCTCCCTCTTCTTCCTCTTCTCTTTTCCTTCTCTCTCTCTCCTTCCTCTTCTTTTTCTACTTCTCTCTTCTCTCCTTCTACCTCTTGTGCCTCACTTCTTCTCCTCTCTCTTTCCTTCCCTTACTCTCTTCTCTCTCCCCTCTTCTTCTCTCCCTCTCCTCTCCTTTTCCTCCTCTTCCCCTTCCTCCTCTCCTCTTCTTCTCTCCCTCTCTCCTCCTTTCCCTTCTTCTCTCTCTTCTCTCCCTCCTCTCTCTTCCCTCTTCTCCTTCCTCTCTCTTCTTCTCTCTCTTCTCTCCCTCTTCTCTCTCTTCCTTCTTCTCCTTCTTCCTCACTCTCTCTCTTCTTCTCCTTCTTTTCTTCTCCTTCTCTCTCTTCCCTCTTCTCCTTCTTCTCTTTCTTTTCTTCTCCTTCTCTTCTCCTCTCCTCTCTCTTCTTCTTCTCCTTCCCTCTCTCCCTTCTTCCTCTCCTTCCCTCTCTCCCTTCTTCCTCCTCTCTCGCTGAGCACACAGGGGGGGGGGGGGGGGGGGGGGAGGTTGGGGGAATGTTACACTATTGTATACACCCAGTGGCAAACAAGTTACCAGTTACCAGTCGGCTAGCCGACTGGTTGCAAAAGAAAAAGAAAGAGATTTCTCTTCACTTATAGTCAGCTGCCCAAGATCTACCTTCACCTGGTCCATAAGGTTTGATAGAAGAAGCCTGACATGCCATGCTGCCAGGCTCAGGCGACCCACAATCTACCTTCAACTGATCCATAATGCTCACTACAAGAATCCCGACATGTTGTTTACGCACAGTATTTGAATAATAATAGTATCATCTTATAGATAACCCATGGCCAAAATGAAGCAGCCCGCACAAGAGTGGGTTTCATCTTCCTGTCTTCCTCCAAGGCAATCATACCTAAGTGTGATGGATCTTCCAGTATCATTTTGGCCAAAAGATACCCAGCAATTGACCATGTTTGTAATTTTCAGGCTTGCTTTCCAATACATCAGCCTAATTTCCCATCATGATATTCTGGTCAATGATCTTTAGACTTCCTCTGTTCAGCAAGCTCAATGGCTCTTCTAGTCATCTGGGGCCTACCTGTCTTAATGCAGGCTCCTGTAAGCATCCACAAAAGCACTGCAAAAGTGCAAAAGAGTTGCACTCAGAAAGCAGAGTTGTGCTATTGCATATTTATCTGACATCCTGAGAATAACTAATTTTCATTTCAACAAGCACAAGGGAAACTTTTTGCTAGCAGATTTAACTGCATGCCCCATTTTGATCATGTATGCAATGCATATACAATGCAGCAAAGGGTTCAGACAAAATTATCAAAAACTGAGGACGCTGCAAGGAACATTCCTTAACTTGAAACTTCTTCAAACACAATTTAATCCAAGAAGCAAATATCCCTCTTTAGTTTAGTACTTCTTTTTCTATTTTGTTTGCAACATTCTGACTCAGATAAACTGTTACTTGTGAAGATACCATACTTGCGCACAACTTATGGAACTATGGAGTAAGGCAGACTCTTTTAAGCTTGACACAAAAATTTAAATATTCTGAGACCTTATAGTTGTTGAAACATCAGCACAGGCGAATGTTTTCAACATGGAAACATTCTGCAACCTTTCATTCTTTGAAACATGGCAATGAATAACTAACTGTGGGAAGGCAACAGTGGAGAAGTACATACTTGCATCATTCCAGGACAGATACCTACAAGTAATATATACTATATTTACCTATATGCTTCAATCCACCTTTTGGCCTACTTGGCTAGCAATATGCCTACTGTGATGATAACGCAGCTCATCCTTATTGCCAGATTTTGGATCCCATAAGCTTGTACATATTACTTTTTACCTTACTTTAATACAACATTAATGCCTTTTATAAAAAAAAAGGTAAGGAGTAAAGGAGCTAGCACTTCACCAGGCCAAGAGCCTCCATAATGATAGCTCCACCTGGTATTTTTTGGATCACAACCTGCCACCATTCTCCACTTATGATTTTCCAAAGCTGGATAAGCTACCTTTAAAGGCATTTCACCCACAAGATCTTGCCAATGTTCTTTGAAAAGATCCATGATTGCAGCCTCTTGTTCTGATGTTGCTAAAGAGGACAAAATTGCCACAAGTTTCCAATACACAACCACCTGAAGTCCAATCGAGCTGGGCTGACATTACCTATAAAATATCCTCCCTTCATAGGCGTGAAATCAAAAACCCAGTCAGGAATAGAATCAGGAATCACGTTGAACTTGTTAACAGCAGTGACAAGTGTGCCTATCTGTAAATGTTGTTCAGTAACTGCTCAAAGTCAAGCCAAAAGAGCCCTCACATGTGATAACTAAGTGCATGCAGGTGCTTATTAATCTGTTCCAGAAACTCCTTTCCAGTCCCTTCAGGCTTTAGGAGCACTCTGGCACATCTGAGTGCCAAAAAAACAGGGTCTGGATTTCAACAGGATACCCATAAATTCACTGCAAAACAAACACGTGACAAGCTTTATTAGATCTTTTACCAAATAGTGGTCGATGTATTTTGGCTTGTCCTCAGCTCAAAGTATACCAGTACTAACATAGTCAAAGATATTGACAAAACTTAAACAAATGTACTTGCCATCCTCCAATTGATTATACAACAACCGTCTGCACACAGAAAAGTTGGGAATGTGTCAAAACCCTCTGAAAGACACAAAGATAATATCAGATGCATGCCACACTGGAAATCTGGCATATCTGCTAGTGAATTGACTTTGTATAATTAGCTCAGAGAAGGATGATCCACCAAAAGGCTGAGTAAACTGAAGCCACTCTTCCAATGGCACTTTCTCCAAAATCAGCTATCATGGTGTGAGTATTACGGTTAGAATCATGAAGAACTTTAAAGCTAGCAGGCATGACACCTGCTCCAAGTGTAAAATTATCGATTTGTTTTGTCAATGCCTGGAGCTGCAAAGTTTTGAACAAGAAGTTCTTGACAATCTCAGGCTCGCCATTCATGAGAAATGCAAATGCACTTGGAAATAAGTCTCTCACAAAGACCTGAAAGAGAATACAGATAATTCAGTTTATTAAGACCTAACAAAGTAAACCTCACAAACTGTCTTCGTGTATCAGCCAAACTATTTTCTGTGAAGCCCTGGAGAAAAAGACATTAATGTGGATTTTCTTTGTGCTTTATTCAGTACTACTACTAAAGGGTTTTACAGGTTGACAGTGACAATCAAAAAACACTGTGCATCAATTTACCATCACATAGGGTGGACTTGAGCAGGACCACTTCACAAGATTGCTAACAAAAGACACCAACAGACATAATTTAAGGATTCACAATTCCAGTTTGTATCATACCTCCAAATATGAATGCTTTGAAATTAGGTTCTAGATCACAAATGGATCCAACCTTATCAATCCCCAAGTGACAAAGAATTCACACTTCAAGCTTCAAGATACCTTTACAAGGTTACAAAGAATGATCATCCCAAATCCATAAGACTGCTAATCAGGCATGAGCAGCAGAATATTTATAGTAGCTACTACAAACCGACGATTAGCAGCTGCCAAACATCTCTAAAATCAGTGGACCCGCTCAACTCAGTAATACCATGTCAAAATGTTACCACTGTGACTTCATTTACACATGGTATTCTTAGAATCTTTTTGTTCTATTGTTTCATAGTTTTTTCAAGACTGGAGACAAAAAGCTTTAACAATTTGATGCTCCCGTTGATCGAGTTGTTTAGAAAGAAATCCACAGAAACCAAGCACAAGAATGTATTGACTAAAGGCATAAGCGTCTCTAATGTGTAGTTACTCTGCCCGAACTTCTTTCCTCTACAGGTGCAAAGCCTTCAACAGGGATATGGCTAAAGTCTTAAGGTGGTAAAAGTAAGATGCATTAAGCCGTGGGGAAATGCTGCATGAAGCTAAATCTTGAGAAGAATGACGGTCATAAAATAAGCATGTGATGAATTCAACTTGCTTGTCATTCATCAAGCGCCTCAATCTTTCAATTCAATCCATCCCCGTATGACCTCAAATTTCCTGAAATATCAATCAATCTATCCCCCATATGACCTCAAACGTCACATACACAACGTCTCTGACAAGACTTAAAATGTGCTAGCAACCTGATTATAGTTCAATGAATCTTCAGTTGGGTCCAGTGCCGCAATAGTGCCAACCGGGCCGCCGCGGACGCATACCAAAGACCTCCGCAGCACTTCCCAAGCTTCGACAAACGTGGGATGGATTGCAAAGTTGTGCTGATATATGGATGCCCTAGGTGTATTTGCTGCTGACTTGTAGATGGTTGGAGATATCATGCCATCAGCAATCCCCAAGCTGCGAACGCGGCCTGGGAATAGGCCGCCAAGAGCATCTGTGAGAATTCTCTCTTCACAGAACTTGTGGGTGTTCAGATGCAGAGGATTTGGTTTTATTTCAGAACCCACCTTGAGAACCTCATGGAAGCCATTTTCAAGACCATTCGCATCAGCATGTGCAGGCGCGGGATCTGCACACCTTGACAGATATTCAACAGGCTCACAGGATGCCCTGTGGGCTGTGGTTATGCATACTGAGGGGCGTTGGGGGTTACTATGACGTGATAGACCTTGACAGACCCGAAAAACCACAATACTGCTGATGATACTATGGGCTTATCGAAACTCTTCTCGATTCTATTCAATATGTGAGCATTAGGATGGGCTACAACGCCAGAATCAAAGCTACTTGGAATGCAAAGCAAGGCTTGCATTGGTACTTGGGACTAATTTAAGCCCTTATAAGTTCAGCTACTAGTGCTTCAAATGCTCCCAAGGGCAAATAATAAATTTTGGCAATCTCCTCACTCCAACCACATGAAGGAGAAAAGTGACAGATAAAAATCCGGGTTGCAACTCCTTTTGCAAAGAAATTAGCTCCGATCTCTATCTTTTTATACATATGTGATGATGAATGAGCCTGCGATGGCTCATGATACAAGTGGACATGGGCCTCGACTCTAGAGTCCAATGCCAATGTAGGCCTATCACAACCTCCTCGTGGCACTTTGTGCTAGGGTTTGCCGCTTCACGCTAAACTTTGAAGCACCACTGTTACTATTGGTTAATCTCTCTCTCTCTCTCTCTCTCTCTCTCTCATTTTGTTCTCCCAACATGTGTGTGTGTGTGTTTTCTCTCTCCCTCTCTTGTGAACTTTTAAATTATCTTCCTCAAGTTTTTTGCTCTCTCTCTCTCTCTCTCTCTCTCTCTCTCTCTCTCTCTCTCTCAAGTTTTTTCTCCTCCTTCCCTCTCCAAAATTTGTTACCCTCTCTCTTTCCACATCTTATATATATATATATATATATATATATATATATATATACGTTAACCTTATTTACTACATATTATAAATATATTAGTAATTACAATAACTTATATTGTGTATATATTTATATTTATATCTATTTTATATATTATAATAAATATCATAATATATTGTAATATTATATATACATATATATAACATAATTCTTTATTATAAGTTATTATGTTATAATATTTTACAAAATATATTATTTAACACAAATATCTAGCATTATTACATATATATATATAATGTTATATATTAACATAATTATTTAATGTTATTATGTTAAAAAATATAATATGTTTATATATGTTATCCATACTATGTTAAATATATATTAATGTAATTACTCAACATGTATTAATACTTAAGGAATTGTATATAACGATATTTGTTTTTAATGTAATCATATAATTTATCAACATAATTATATCATAATTTAGTATTTCTATTCCCTCCAATGATTATGCATTATAATTCATTTTTTATTTTCAATTCCCTTAAAAATTGTAATGAAAATCTTTGCCCTCCCTAGTCATTTTTGTTTTTGCCTTCTTTCGAACAAAGTCGATAGGTCAAGAGGGTCTGGAATTGAAATGCCTTAAGCTCTATTTTATACTTGCTCCCATGGTTTGTTTTGACTGCCTTTCTGTCTATGGGATAAACAAAGGAAGAGCAATGTGCAACTATAGATGAATGAAGGAAGAGCAAAACTTTGAATGTGTGGAGTGAGAAGAAGCTTTTGTGGGGGGGCCTCCGCATGCACCACATGGCCCCCTACAAAACCTTCTATTAATAATAGTAAAAGAAGCTAGAGCTAGATTAAAAGGTGAGTGGAGTGTCTCTTCAAAATATCTATTTACATTTCTTTTCGCATAATGATTTTGGTTATACCAAAGGTGATTCCCTAACTTTCCAACCTTTCTTAAACTTGTGAATAGTTTAAAATTCAAATTCAAATGTCTTCTCTCTTCTAATACACTTCATAAATATCCTCTCTCATGCAAAGCACGCAATCTCTCTCCACCTCTTACTCTCTCTCCCCCCTTAAAATTGCAAACATGCAATTCTCTCTCTCTCTCTCTCTCTCTCTCTCTCTCTCTCTCTCTCTCTCTCTCTCTCTCTCTCTCTCTCTCTCTCTCTCTCTCTCTCTCTCTCTCTCTCTCTCTCTCTCTCTCTCTCTCCGTCAATATAAGATAGAGAAAGGAAGAACACACACACACACACAAACACACACACACACACACACACACACACACACACACACACACACACACACACACATAGCAAACAAGTGTAGCTCAATTGGTAAAGTTGAACATGGTGGTAACACTAAAAGGTCTTCAATTCAACTCCTACATTCCACATAGTCATTTAGTATATGTTTTAACCAAAACAAGTGGCTTACTACTAGGGTGGTCACTTGATTATGAAGAGAGAGAGAGAGAGAGAGAGAGAGAGAGAGAGAGAGAGAGAGATATATATATATATATATGAGGAGGGAGGCAAGGGAGGGAAGGAAATACAAAAAAAATTGGGAGAGAGAGAGAGAGAGAGAAGGATAGGAAAATTTAGAAATTTTAAACATTTGAGAGACAAAATTTGAATATTTGAGAAAAAAACTTAGTAAGAAAGGAAAAACCTAGAGAGAAGGGGGAGAGATATTTAACAAAGAAAGAAAATAAGGGAAGGAAGAGGAGAGAGACAAAAAGAAAAAGAAAAATTAATTGAGAGAGATAAATAAAAATTTCAAGAAAAACCTTAGAGAGCGGAAACATAAAGAGAAAGAGGAAGATAATTTAGAGAGAGAGAGAGAAGGGCAAAAAAGAATAGGATACAAGAAACAAAACACAAAAAAGAAAATGAAAATTTGTAAAATTGAGAGAGAGAAATGAAAATTTTAACCCAAAAATGGAGAGAGAGAGAGAGAGAGAGGAGCAACAAAGAATAAGATAAAGAAAGAAAACATAGAGAGAGAGAGATTCACGGGAGAAAGAAATTTTGGGGAGAGAGGAAAAATTTTTGGAGTTAAGAGAGAGAGCAAAAAAATTTGGGGGAGAGAGAGAGAGAGAGAAGAGAAAAATGTAGAAAGAGTGAGGAAGAAAATTGAGGGAGAGAGAGAGAGAGAGAGAGAGAGAGAGAGAGAGAGAGAGAGAGAGAGAGAGAGGAAGAAAATTGAGGGAGAGAGAGAGAGAGAGAGAGGAGAGGAAAAAATTTAGAGATGAAGAATTTTTTTTGAGAGAGCATAGAGAGAGAGTGTGTGTGTGTGTGCTCCTCAAGAAAAAATGAAATTTAAAAAAGGAAACAAAATAAAGAAAGGACGGAGAGAGAGAGGAAAATAATTTAGAGAGAGAGAGAGAGAGAAGACAATAAGATAGAGAAAAGAAACACAAAGAAGAAAATGGAATACAATTTGTGAGAGAACATTGAGAATTTCAAGAAAAAAACTTAGAGAGAGGACAAACATAGAGAAAGGGGGTAAAAGTGAATAAGATAGAGAAAGAAAACACACATACATAGAGAGAGAGAGAGAGAGAGAGAGAGAGAGAGAGAGAGAGAGAGAGAGAGAGAGAGAGAGAGAGAGAGAGAGAGAGAGAGAGAGAGAGAGAGAGAGAGAGAGAGAGAGAGAGAGAGAGAGAGAGAGAGAGAGAGAGGGGGGGAGAGATTTGGGGAAGAGAGAGAGGAGGGAGGGAGGGAGGGAGAAATTTGGAGGGAGAGAGAGAGAGAGAGAGAGGAAAATTTTGGGGGGATAGTGAGAGAAGGAAAAAACTTGGAGAGGAGAGATAAGAGAGAATAAAGTTGAGAGAAATACAAGAGAAAGAAGAGAAAAGTGAAATACAATGTGTGGAAAAGAAGTGAGGGAAATAGAGTTAACGTGTGGTATCATGACAGCTTCTCTTCCTTTTGAAAGGTACCATGAAGTGACCTAGCACTCCTTGTGTGTGTGAAGCACTTAAGAAATGCTAATAGTAAATTAATTAAGTATCACATATAGAAGGTTCACTAAAGGATTAACAATATTGTGAAAGAAAGGAGGCAACACCATAAAGTGAAGGAGTTGAATGAAACCCAAATCCACAAAAAACAAAATAAAAGCAACTCAATTCATGTCAAGGCCTTAAAAATAAAGCACTTCGACTGATGGTAGACCACAAATTTGGCCCACACATATTGGGAAGAAGCCCTTCAAGTGTGTTATTAGGGAAACAATCAAGTTGCCTAATTTTCAAATACTATAACAGAGACAAATCGCATGGTTAGCATGTTTTTTAATGATGCGAGTAAATTAAAGAAAGTATTTACATCTATAAAAATTACACATCACAATGAACAAAATATGAGAGCAAGGAGTAGAGAATACACAACAAGTATGAGAAAAACAAAAACTACTTTAATTCAAATAAACTCATACAAAGATGGCTATATCCACTTGTGCCCTTCCACTGTGAAGCTTAGGTGGTGATCCAAACACATGATAGGTGAAGAGCTTAAGACTAGCTAGAAGAACTCTGACTAGGTGAAAGATAGATTGATGATGGCTTAGGAGCGGGCTTTCTTTTATAACTCGAGAAGGTAGTCTAGTCAGCCTATCTAACCATATTATGAACAAAGCCTAATTGACCAATGAATATTCTTGAGAATATTTTCCCTACCATTGAGCTAGGGGCGCTTACCTTAGACCCCTATCAAGGGGCTCCCCTTAAAACCCCCTAGCTAGGGGCCCCTTCTATGGCCCTTGGACCTCGAAATGGGGGTCCCTAATAACTCCCACACCTTGCAACTCGATGCTTTGTGCCTCCAGTTGCTACTAGCATAAATACTCTATCTAACCCAAAGGCTAGATCCACAAAGGTCACCCTTTTGCCATCTATTTACATAGACCTTATTTGATATACAAGTCAGGACTCAATCAAGGTCCAAGCTTACACATGGCTTCTCCTCATAATGGGGACCTTACAACTTTGAGCACCATGGATCATTGATGGGACCCTATGAGGGTGGAACATTGAGCATATCTAGCACCCTTCCTCAATGTCCACCTATAGGTGAACTACATCCTTTGCCCAATGCTGAGTCTTTGAAGATGAACTTGAAGCTGATCCTTCATAGGAGCTTTAGTAAAGATATTTGCTCCATTGTCCTCCTTGGACAGTATACAAGTTCTACTATCCCATCCTTCATCAAGTCACACACATAATGATACTAGATCTCAATGTAATTGGTGCATGCATGAAAACTAGATTTTGGAAATGGTGTTGCAACTCTAATTGTCACATCTTAGCATTGTCGGATCTTCATCTTGTACTCCCATATATCATAGGATCCTCTTTAACCATACTACTTCACATGCAATAAAACAAGCTGCCTTGTACTCTACTTCGGTAGAAGACAATGCCAGTGTTGGTTGCTTCTTACTAATCCAAGAGAAGATTGCTGAACTTCAATAATAGACAATGCCATTGTTAAGAAATAATATCCAAAAATAGAATTTTTGAAATCATTGTCACCTGCCTAGTCTAAGTCATAGTTCCCTACAAGAGAACTTCCAAAACTATATGTAATACCACAATCAAGAGTTCCCTTCAAGTATTTGAGCACCTGTATCCCATCTTTCTAATGACTTTCTTGAGGTTTGTTTAAGAACTTGCCACACACACACACGCACACACACACGCACGCACATACACACACACAGAGCATAGATGTGGCACATAGACCAAAGGCTCCACGCTCAAATATGCTAAATAGAATATGATTACTCACACCTAAACATGGTTCTAAGGAAGGACTTGATCAATGGCATGCTTAGGATATATTACAATGAGAGGAGTAAGCTTCAATTGGTGAGGCCAAAAACCTCATAATTGTATTTGCTATAGTAGATGGAGAATGAAAAGCTTTTCTTTCGTAACGAAAAGCTGTTTATTAATGCTAATGGGTTGCATGTCATTGTTGTTACAATTGATTGAGATGACATTGGAAAGCAATGCAAGTAGTAGAAGGCATAGATCGATAGTCGTTATAGAAGCCATGGATTGCAACTCCAAGATAATGATAAGCCCCAAACTCATTAATCCCATTGATCTTGGTTACTATTAGTATCACAAAAGCCTCCCAAGGCTACTTTAGCAACAATGAGTCACAACAATGATAGGAGCAATGGCATTATCATCCTCCTCCCCCTCCTACTTTCATTATCATTACTTCCATCTATCCACCATGTGAGTTGAGTTTGAGCCCTTCTGCTAAACACTATAGGAATGCAAGCTATCCTCATCACACGGAATGTAAGATGTCCTTGTCACACTCATAGCTCCACCCAGGCAGAGTGAGAGAAAGAGAAAAAGAGAGAGAAAGAAAGAGGGGGGAGGGAGGTAGGGAGAGGGAGAAGAGAAGAAAAGAATAAGATCATTAATCTGTAGCACGTGTAGTGTGGGGAGAGAGAAAAAAAACTGCATATTAGTCCAAAACAAGTGTCAATGAGAAAGAGGATATTTGTGAGCTAAGCTTAAAATTTGTATTCTTCTCCAAGTATTTTTCTCCATATGCCATATAGCTTTGGGGTGTCATTTGTGCTTTGGGGATCAACTTTGGTGTACTTTTCCTAAAAACATATAAAAGAGTAAGTACTTCTGCTTTACATTTATCGTTGGAGTCTACTAAAGTAAGACCAGATAGGAGTTTCCCAAAAAACTTCTTTATATATTGGGATCAACATAATGGCTATTGCACAAATTGCATTCTAAAGCTTTATCAAGCCTTTGTCCATAGCCCAAAATCAACCAAAAAAAATAACTTCAAGTTGATTTTTCCATGAAAGTTTCCCTCATCATACCTTTTTCAAAAGCATAAAGTGGAGATATGTACTTCACTTGACTTGGCCTCTTTTCATCATACCTTTTACATAACACACAGTGAAGATATCTACTTCACCTTTCTTAGCCTTCTAGAGAATGCATTCATTAAAGTTTTCCAAAGTATCAAGTTTGAATTCTTTGAAGGGTTGCTCTTTGATACCCTTCTAATCCTGTGTTTCCATGTCTTTATCTTAGTGCACAAACACTTCTTTTTCCAATGTCCCCAAAGCTTAAGAACATGGCACCCATCATAGAGCCTTTCATTCCCTTCTTTTAACATAAGCCCATAAAACCTTGCTCTTCTTAGACATCAAGAACTTGCGTGGATTTCCTCATTTTATAGGAGGTAGGTCTGTAATCTTTCTTCCATTGTAATACCTTCTATAACCATAAACTTTCTTTATCAATAAGTCACCAATCCTGGGATATTTCATTGGTTTTAAGACATCTCAGCTACCCATCTCCCATAGATCAATCTACTTTCTTATTCCTTTATCAAATGGGATGTAAATACTTTGGCTTGGACTCAAATTGGGGTGAAGCCACTTTCAAAGGCATCATCAAATGTCCATATTGCTAGTTAAAGAGTTGGATCACCTCTACTGTCAACACCACCATTACGACTCCTTACACCTTCTCTTCAAATGTTCACTATTGCATCTGCAACTTCAAAGGTAGGAATTTCTTTTCCAAGTAAAACATCCAATTCAAGCCTATCCACTTGCGAAGTAATACATCCTCCCAAGTCAATCCTATCCACACCACTAGTCCATATTTGGACCTTGGCCACCACTCTATCCATGATGCACTTAAATCTTTGATTTGGAGTAAGAGCAAGCCCTAATGGGTAGCCTAAGCAAACATATACCTCACTCTTTTTTAGTAGCTCCATGTAGAAATTCTCTAAATGTTTTTTCCATAGATTTCCAAGAGGTGCTACTACAACAAAAAACTACCACCACAAAAGCTGTAGCTATGATCAACATAGAAGAAGCTAATGAAAACAATAAAAATGCATTGAAATGATACTTCTAACCATTAGTTAAATTCTTCTTTGATGGGTGGCCTTCCCATGATGAGTAAAAGATGCCATCAAAGGAAAAATCATTGTTTGATCCTTGAAATTAAGAGCATGACTTTCCCATGGTTGTCACTTGTACTCTCTTTCTTCCATTGGGGATGCTTTGATCTGATCACATGTGCTTCTTCATTTTGACCATATCCACCCCTACTACATCCAATAGAAATGGAATCCATCCCTATAACTAGTTGCTTCATCTTGAACCATTTGATGCTTCCACCCTCCTTGCCTTTGCTAGAATCACCACATTGAAGGATTGTTTCCCTATATATGTCTCCTCCATGCATGTAGGAGATAATGGGCCACATGTAGGATAGGAGTTAATGCCCTTTTACTAGCCTTAGTGGCCTTTATGACCATGCCACCATGTTGATTGTCCATCTTTCTTCTTCTGTGCTCTCCCTTGTTAAACTTGCATTTATCTTTTACCTTTTTGTAGAAGGTTCACAATCTTTGAGAGTTCTAAGTAGGTTCTCAATAAACACAATTAAATAGTGTTTATTAATCCTTGATGTTAATTGAGAAGAGTTTAATGTAAATGAATAACATCAAATTTGTATTCTATAAGTGTTTTTGCACATGTTTGACCAAAAGAATAAAGTGTTACATGTTGACGGCAAAGTAGAAGGGGAAAATACCTTAAAATTTAAGGACAAAGAATGTAAAATAAAGATCTAAGGGTGAAATAACATACGTACTTTAAAATGCAAAACATAGAACACTTGAGCATCCCTTGCAATTAATGTGATTTTTTAATGGTAATGGTTGTTGATGAGTATCATTATGAGTGACATTGCATGCACAAAAACTAACAATGGTTAAGTCTTCTACTAAAAAGATTGTACAAAAACATGAAAGTGTAGTTATAGAGCTACATCAATTCTAGTTTTCTTTTTGGAATTTATGAGCGCAAGGGTTGTGCCCTTCCTATTCATGAAATTGCATGTTGTCTTAATATACACACATGAAATCTAGCTATTATTTCACAAACCTATTAATTGTAGTGTTAGCTTCCTTCTACATGATCAACTTTTTCTCATTTCTCCTCTTCAAACTATTTTTGGCGCTAGTGGCATTTTTCTTGGAAATTCTAGAATCACTAAAATTAAAGACATGGAAAATTACAATAACACCTATAACATTCCAAGCTTTGAGAGACTCCTTATCCATCTTAATATTCTCCCCCAAATAATAATAATATTAGCTTGAATTTTTCATTGAAACATGCCTCATTCACCCTTTTTCTACTTTGTTGCATAATTGCTTAGCTTTTGGTCACTCACAAAAAGGTGCTCCATTGATTCATTGGCCGTCTAGCATACAATGCATGCAAGTGATACTTTTAGCCACTTTATTAACCAAACTTGGGTTGGAAAATAGCATAAGACCACTCATCATCCCAAAAAGTTAAGTTTGGGAAAAAGGGTGCATGCCATATGTTCATTGGCCTTCTATTTCATGAGGCAATCCCTATTAGTGAGTATTATTGGTTCCATTTTTTCTTAATGGTGAACAAAATTCTCCCACCATCCTCCTTGTGGCATTTATTTATTAGTAGCTCAAGAGCCTCTTGTTGGAGTAATCTTCACAAACTTGGCGACATGGTCACTATTGATCACTTGACATGGCCAACATGCATCCTTCCTAACTATCATTGAGGAAAGGCCACTTATACTCCTAACTAAACACAATTGCTTCATTTTAACTCCCTCCAAATCCACTACATTTGTAGTATTTCAGTCAAAACATTCATTTTCTTGTGTAATCCCTAGTTGGCCAAAGATAACCCAATCTTAGGTTATTGCATGGCCTAGAGGACTAAATATATATGTATAGCACCAAATGCTCTTAAGTTGTGACAAGTTACCTTTTTAGTACATGGGGGACACTTATTATGTTGAATTAAAAGTCTCTCTCCATGCAAATACATATGCCTTTGTAGCTTGTGACTATTTGATTTTGACATTAATTTCTTTGGCTAGCAAATAGTCTTAGTCCTCCCACCCCAAGTTGTTCCATCTACCTTTAATAGGTGCAAACGATGTAATCTAATGTTAGCTTGTGCTCCCTTTTAACCAATTAGAAGTCCATCATTTCCTACTCTTTTATCTCTTCCAAGCCCAAGTTGCTAGCCTTCATGGCAAGAGTGATAACGTACCAAGGGATTGAGTGCCAAGCTTGTTTGTTGCCTATAGCCTACATGAACCCTATGAATTATTTCTCAATTTGTTCCCAAGGGGTTACTTACTGAGTACAAATACTATTGCTACAAAGGTTAGAGTTAGGGTGGTGGTTACTTTGAGAAATGTGCCCATAATGGACATGCCTTAAAGCCATCAAAAGTTTTTTTTCAATCTCGTCATTAAGCCACTTGGAGTGTCACTTTGGCATGATGGCAAAATTGACAAATGTCAAAGCATCCCATGGCTCTATGATGATACTATGAGTTCTCAAAATGTTTCCATAAATGAACATGCCTTAGCATTAGAATAATCTTCTTCTCAATCTTCTCCTTAAGCCACTTGAAGTGTTGGCATAATGGCAACATTGACAAAGCATCCCATGTATTTGTAAGCTACCCCATGCTTCTATATCCAATTCAACTCAAACTAAGCGAGGCAATCTGGCAGGTTTCCCCATCTCAAATACACCATTTAAGTCATGTCTTGGCTATACTAAGTCAAAGTGGAAGGAAATTGGTCATATCAAGGCCCTTTCATCCACTTCCACTACATTTGAATTATCACTACTAAAGGAACTAACATAAAAACAATTACCACTAGGTAGTGGAAGCCCCTTGATCGCACCTTGCTAAACCTTGAAGTTAATATTTTTGAGCAAGGGGTTAGTAAATGGTTATGAAAAACAATGGTGCAATAAGCCCCATTATCATAAAGCTTTGTAGTGGCATAGCAGAAAACTCACCATGTAGGCAAGGTTGACACATAATCCCACCACCTTTAATGAAGCTAGAATTGTTAGGATAAAGCATGGATTATATAAGGATATGCAAACATGTGGACAAAATTATCTCATAGTTATCCTCATTGTAAATATCCTAGATATTTAGAATAGGAGCTCACCTACCTCATTTAATGTTGTTGAGATGACAAGCTCAACACATGTGGACATGGATGATGGACCGCCTGGTTAGATGGGTCCACACGTCTACATTTAGCACGTCGGTGGTCATTATGACTCTCACATGGCCACTGACTCATTACTTATTATATTCAGGTTGTTACACCTATTTACAGCTGGCATAGTTATAGCGCCAGTCGACTAGTGTAGTCGGTTATGCATTGTTTGACTTAGTAGGCCACTTTCCTTTTATGTTGTATCTTATCTATGCTTTGTGTACATTGTAAAGAGTGTGAAGAGGAAGAAGAAATCAGCAAGAAAACGTTTTGGCCTCCATCTCTCTTCTTGTCTCTTGAGTGAGCTTCTCCTTGTGCATTCTGTGTGTGTTCGGCGCAGCATCTTGAGCAACCCCCTCCACCACGCGATTCTTGACATGGTATCAGAGCCGCGCCATTGAGAGAGGCTGATTTTGAAGGTTGAAGTGAAGGAGAAGAAGCAAGGTTCGAGCAAGCAAGGTACGGGTAAGAATCTCTCCCATTCTTCCACTCCTTCTCTTGGATAGTGCCTGTGGAGGCACCGGAAGCAGGGCAGAGCAAAAATCTCAGATTGCAGTGAGATTTGGTGTGCGCGAAGAGCGCTGTATATTCTGCAGAAAAGCGGGCATTTGAGGCCGTTTCAGGGCCCGTTTTAGAGCCGCAAGGTTGCGGACAGCAGTTTCGGGGTACACTGTGACTTCGACTGTATTGATCGAACGTGGGTGCGCAGGTTACAGATTTTAGATCTGTAAGTTCAAAGGTGTTTACCAGTGAGTAAACACAAGGTTTATCTGCAAAAAAGTTGCAGATTGCATGTATTGTTGAGCAGATAGTTAAAAAGGCTGTCCGGTGTATTGCTGTGCACTACAGGTCCAGGGTTACAGACGATTTACTTGCTGTTGGTATTAATTTTGTGATAATGGCAGAGAACAGTGGAAGCCCTATCATTGAGAAGCTCGACAAGAACAACTACCCTTCATGGAAGTTCCGTGTCACGAACTTCCTTATTGGAAAAGGCCTCTACGAGTTTGTTTCAGGTGAAGAAAAGGAACCGGAGATGAGTGATCCTCCAACTGCAGAAGAGACAAAGGCACGGAAGGAATGGAATGCAAAGGATAAAAAGGTCATGTATTGGTTGTCTGCAGTAATTGACAATAATATGCTGGGACACATTAGAAATGCAGAGAATTCATATGCAGCTTGGACCATACTTGAAAGTATGTTTTCTGTAAATACAAAGGCACGAAAGATTCAACTCAAGCAAGAGTTGAATACATTGAAGAAAGGGAAGATGTCTATCAATGAGTATGCACTAAAGGTAAGAAGCATTGCAGATGCATTGGCAGGGATTGATGCAATGCCCGATGATGATGATTTGGTGTCATCTACCTTGGGTGGACTTAACAATGAAAAGGCTTGGAAGTCTTTTGTAACTTCTGTATATGTCAGAAAGCCATTTCCAGATTTCGATGAGTTGTCTCCCTTATGATCACTGAAGAGATCAACATGCAGAGTGAGACACCTGAAAGAAGTGGTGAACAGGTCCAAGCTTTCTACTCCAGTTCAGGAAGGGGACGTGGCAGGTTCTCTTCAAGAGGCCGTGGTACAGGACGTGGTAGTGACAACAAGCAAAACAGATTGAATCAGCAATTTGGCGATATGCAGGTTTCAGGAGGTCATGGTAACTTTAGAGGCAGGGGAGCTTTAGAGGAAGAGGTGGATGGCAGAATAGAGGTTCTAACAACTCTGGTATTGTGTGCCACTACTGTGGCAAAATAGGTCATATTGCAGCCCAATGTTATGCTAAGAGAGATGATATCCGCAGTGGTAAGTTGCAGCAAGGAAACTATGCATCGTCTTCACGACAGAATGAAGATAAAAATGAACGTTTGTTCGTTATGCAGCATATGTTGAATGCTGTTACAGGAAAGGGAACACATGAAGATGTTTGGTATGTTGATTCAGGTGCATCCAATCATATGACCAGCCATGCAGAATGGTTTGGGGAGATGCAGGATTTGCAGAATGCAGGTTATGTGCAGACGGGTGATGACTCATGCCACCCAATTTCACACATTGGAAAAGTTCCCTTGTCCTTGCATGATGGTAAGACAAAGAGTCTTTCAGATGTATTGCATGTGCTATCTATTACAAAGAACTTGGTGTCAGTCGGTCAAATGGTAGAGCAAGGGCTGCAAGTCAGATTTAATGCAAAGGGCTGCTTTGTAGAAGACTTCAATGACAAGTGCAGGTTGGTAGCAAAGGGAAGTAGAGTTGGACGTATGTTCACTCTAGATGTTGGAATTCCTACTATGAATGCTGCTATGTATGCCAAAGGAAAAGGTGTTGTTGCAGACATTGAAATTTGGCACAAACACATTGGACATACAAATGTACAAAGGCTGAAATTAATGCAGTCCAAAGGGTTGGTTACAGGTTTGCCTACTTTTAAAGTTGCAGAATTTCAGAAGGTATGTGAAGCATGTCAGTTTGGTAAGCAGGCAAGACAACCCTTTTCACATGACAGAGATGTAAGCAGAAATATCCTTGATGTTGTGCATACAGACATTTGGGGGCCTACACAAAATGTATCTCTTGGAGGCAGTTCATACTTTGTCACATTCATTGATGATTGTTCTAGAAAGCTGTGGGTATATTTTATGAAGGAAAAGAGTGAAGCTTTTGAGCACTTTAGAAATTTCAAGGCTGCAGTTGAAAGAGAAATAGGCTTGAAAGTAAAGTGCCTGAGGTCAGATGGAGGGGAAGAGTACCTCTCAAATGAGTTCAGTGATTTTCTGAGGTCTCATGGGATAAAGAGACAGTTCACATGCAGGTATACCCCACAGCAAAATGGGGTTGTAGAAAGGAAAAACAGGCATATTGCAGAAGTTGCACGCGCCTTGATGGCTAAAAAGAATATGCCTAAGCATTTTTGGTCTGAGGCTGTTCATACTGCTGTTTATATTATGAACAGAACTCCCACAGCTGCAGTTCATGGTATGACCCCCGAAGAATGTTTTACAGGTAAGAAGCTTGATGTTTCACACTTGAAAGTATTTGGCTGCATTGCGTATGTTCACGTGTCAGATGAGTTGCGGAAGAAACTGGATCCAAAGGCTGAAAAGTGTATCTTTATTGGATACTCTTTAGAGCAAAAAGGGTATCGCTGTTACAACCCTGTCACATGTAAGTTCAGAGTGAGCAGGGATGTCATCTTTGATGAAATGAGCAGTTGGTATGCATCTAGTGGTGATGCATTGGATGTTGATGATGATCATGACACTCATGTGCAGGCTGAAAGGCAAGAATCATGGACTCTTAGTGGACCAGAGACATCATCTGGTAGTCCTTGGTCTGGGAGACTAAGGAGTACCTCTACATCTTCGAGTGCATCTAGTAGCACTACAGGTAAAGACAAAGGAAATAATAAAGTGTCAGAAGGCATTGATGCAGTTCTTGATGGAGACTCCAGTGGCTCAGAGAGCTTGGATGATGAGCTTGGCATTCCTTCAGTGAGGACTCCAGGTGTGCAGAGAGCACGTGTTAATGCAAAGACTCCATTGAGTGATCCAGTGGTACGCAGGTCTAACAGGGTGAGATACCCTGTTAAAAGATTTGGTTTTGAGGGTTATGCAGCTCACCATTATGCTTATATGGTGAAACTAGTTGAGGATGTTGAGCCCACATGTTTTGAGGAGGCTGTTGGTCATGCTCATTGGGATGCAGCAATGGATGAGGAGATGGCTGCATTAGAGGCCAATAAGACTTGGGATCTAGTATCATTGCCAAAAGGAAAGAAAGCTATTGGATGTAAATGGGTTTATAAGATTAAGCACAACGCAGATGGTTCTATTAGCAGGTACAAAGCTAGGTTGGTTGCAAAAGGCTATGCTCAAACATATGGCATAGATTATGATGAAACCTTTAGTCCAGTTGCTAGGATGGAAACTGTCAGATGTGTGATTGCTTTGGCAGCAGCCAAAGGTTGGAGGTTGCAGCAAATGGATGTAAAGAATGCCTTCTTGCATGGTGATTTGCAGGAAGAAGTGTATATGAATCAGCTAGCAGGTTATGAAGATTTAGAGCATCCCACGTATGTGTGCAGGTTGAAGAAGGCACTCTATGGGCTCAAGCAAGCACCTAGAGCATGGTCTGACAAGATTAGAGAGTATCTTGTCAATATTGGTTTTTATGTTTCTGATGCTGATCACTCACTTTATGTGAGAAAGGGAGATGCAGGTTTGGTCATCATAGTCATCTATGTGGATGACTTGATTATTACAGGTGATAGTGATACTGGGATTGCTGAAGTTAAGGCCTGGTTGAAGTTGAAGTTTGAGATGAAGGATCTAGGTGAGCTAAGGTACTTCCTTGGCATTGAGGTGGTCATATGTGATGATGGTATATGGTTATCCCAAAGACAGTATGGCTTGGATATGTTGTCCAAGTATGATATGACAGTATGCAAACCACTTTCAGTCCCATTGGAGCAGAATGTAAAGCTAAGTGCTGATGTTGGAGATGAGATAGAAGACCCTACTATGTTTAGGAGGATAGTGGGGAGTTTGATTTACATGACTATTACAAGACCAGACTTGAGCTACGCTGTTGGTCTTGTAAGTCAGTTTATGCAAGTACCTAGAAAGCCACATTTGGATGCAATCAGACGCATATTGAGATATGTGAAGTCCACATTACATTATGGAATTTTCTATGAGGCAGGTACAGATGTACATGTGTTTGGATACACAGATGCAGATTGGGCTGGTAGTATGTCTGATAGAAGATCTACCAGCGGATACATGTTCTCTCTTGGTAGTGTAGCAATTGCATGGAGCAGCAAAAAGCAATCTACAGTTGCTTTGTCGAGTACAGAGGCCGAGTATAGAGGTGCTGCTGTTGCAGTATGTGAGGTAGTATGGCTGCAAAAGCTATTGGCTAATTTGGATGTCCAGGTGGAAGGTCCAGTTGTCATTTATTGTGACAACATGAGCAGTATACAGTTGGCTAGGAACCCTGTGTTCCATGCCAGGACAAAACATATTGAGGTACACTACCACTTTGTGAGAGAGAAGGTACTAGCAGGTGAGATTGACTTGGTGTATGTCAGCACACAGGATCAGATAGTTGACATCTTCACGAAGGCATTGGGTACAGAGAAGCTTCAAAAGTTTCGAAGCTTACTTGGAGTTGCAGAGATGCAGTTGAGCTTGAGGGGGAGTGTTGAGATGACAAGCTCAACACATGTGGACATGGATGATGGACCGCCTGGTTAGATGGGTCCACACGTCTACATTTAGCACGTCGGTGGTCATTATGACTCTCACATGGCCACTGACTCATTACTTATTATATTCAGGTTGTTACACCTATTTACAGCTGGCATAGTTATAGCGCCAGTCGACTAGTGTAGTCGGTTATGCATTGTTTGACTTAGTAGGCCACTTTCCTTTTATGTTGTATCTTATCTATACTTTGTGTACATTGTAAAGAGTGTGAAGAAGAAGAAGAAATCAGCAAGAAAACGTTTTGGCCTCCATCTCTCTTCTTGTCTCTTGAGTGAGCTTCTCCTTGTGCATTCTGTGTGTGTTTGGCGCAGCATCTTGAGCAACCCCCTCCACCACGCGATTCTTGACAAATGTGCCATGTATATATACAGCTACTAGTAATGAAATCATCAATTGCAGTTCACTCTAATTTCTATATTGTCTCTATCTCTCTTTCTCTCATTGTGCATAGTGTCTTCTCATCTACTTATCCTCCTACATTTCACCACATGGTATCCTAAGTTCTAGTTCTCTAGCTTATTGTATCTTCTCCAAAATCACAAATCACTTATCTTCCTTTACTCTTATTACTCCAATGGCTCTCGACAATGCCACTACCTCTTACAATTGACACATCAAGATTGACAAACTCAATGGTAGTAACTATCAAGTTTGGAAGCTGAGGATGGAAACTATGCCTATCCCAAACTAACCTATGGAACATCATCAATGGAAAAGAAGAATGCCTTAAACAAGAAGGAGTAGACAAGGAATATTGGATGGAAAGAGGCAAGTGCAAGGATGGAGATCAATAAATACACCTAGTAAGAATAATACCATTTTGAAAGGTATTTGGGATTTCTCCAACAATACCTATGAACACACATATAGTTTATATCAAATGACCATGTTCAAAAATTTAGCCACTGCCACTATGTATGAAGATCAATCTACCACTAAGTTCTTAGAATAGTGATAGTCCCTACTAGACGAAACCATAGTATCTGGATTAGTCATGTCTGAAGAACTACAAGCTATGTTTCTTCTCTCATCTTTGCATCTATCTTGAAGAGCCTTTATTACCACTCAAACCTCCACTGATAAACTCAAGCTTCAGCCTCTCATCAATAGAATCAAACAAGAGCAAGTCATGAGGGATACTCTTTCCACTTCTTCTACTCAAGAGTCCAAAGCCCTAACTATAACTGCCTACAACCTAAAACTTCTTCACAAACGATCTCACTCCTTTCACCCAAAGCCCAAGCTTTCCACTTGATCCAACTTCAAAGGAATCCTTCGCAATCTTCATCACAAGCCCAAGTTACTCTTTTCAATCGTTTCAAGCCTTATCCATTTTGAGAAATCCTTCTATCATCTCATGTGTAATGTTTGCAAAAGACAAGGTCATATAGAAAAGGATTGTTGGCAAAAAGATAGATTCAACAAACATCATTAAACGGGGCAAGCTCATTTTGTTAGCATTCAAAATTATGACATAGAAAATCAATCAATACCAGCTACAAGATATTGGGTACCTCATCATCAACACTCCAAATAAGAATACACATGGTTCCTAGACTTTGGAGCTACTCATTATATGACTTTTCACAAAGAATGGGTGGTCGATTTCAAAGAGATGTGTACTCCAATCAGTGTAGCCATGGGGGACAATAGCATCTAGCAAGCTCAAGGGTATGGCACGATTCAAGTGGAGCTTCTATCTAACCACATAATCAAGGTACACAAAGTCGACTATGTTCCAAATTTCAAGAAAAATCTTTTAAGCATAAATAAGCTCACTTTTCAAGCTTCTCTCATTGCTCATTTCTTCAAGGACACTATATCTTGCAACTACTTTCACCTTCTCTCACACTCACTTGTTCAAAATTAGGTTGGATTTACACACTTGGCTATTCAATTCTCCAAAATCTTGCCAATGCTTTTGCTAATTCCATCTCACTCTCTAGTTTACCACAAGACTCTCTTCTATGGCACTTTTGACTTGGTCATGCCTCTCAACATGTTCTCCAATAACTTATCCATAAGAAACTTGTGTCTGGGCATCCCACCTTCTCCCTCTCTCAACGTCAATGTCAAGCCTATGCTTTCTTCCTTTCTCAAAATACTATTCCATTTCAACTCAACCCCTTCTATTGGTACATTTCGACATTTGTGGTCCCATCAATCCTATCTCTCTCAGTAGAGCAAAATACTTCATAGTGCTCATTGATGATTACTCTAGATATACTATTGTATATTTTCTCACAAGGAAGTCGCAAGTATTTTCAAAGTTCTAAGAATACAAAGAAGTAATGGAGAATAAGCACAAGTTATGAATCAAAGCTCTTTAGATAGATAATGGAGGAGAGTACACATCTAATGAGTTCGAAGACTACTACAAAGCTTTTCGAATTCACCATGGGCTTACCATGCCATATCATCCACAAAAAAATGGTATTGTTGAATGTAAGAACTACACTTTGCTAAATGCTGCAAGAGTTATGCTATTTGTAGCACGTCTTGAAAAAGAATATTGGGAAGAAGTAATTGCCATAGCTCAAAATAGGTTATACTCTACCTCTCTTCACAATCACCCTCCCTACGAACTTTGGCCACCCTCCTAACCTATCACATCTGAAGATATTTGGATGCACTATCTTTCTTGTCCAAACAAACCAAAAAAATAAATTCTCTCCTAGAGCCACACAACTTATTTTCACTAGATATGGTGAACCTGGTGGTCACAAAGCTTATAAATTTTATGACCCATATCATTAAGTCTTTATTCATGGTAGGAGTGCCATATTTAATGAACTCCATATCTTTATGACCTCTTCAACTACCACCACAAACTCTCAATCTCTTAGTCTTTATTTAGTTGTGCCCTTTCCAACTACATCTTAGAATTCATCCCCTCCCACACACAACTCTAATGTTGGGCCCACTACTTCCACTTCTTCCTCTACAACACACACATCCCATTTTAGGTCCACATCTTCAAGATCCTCTCATACCATTTATAATGATGGGTTCCATCTCTCTTACACCCACATGCCACATGTGAACTCCCTCTACTAAATGAACAATTTAATAAACCTACATTAATCACTACTTGCCAAAGCTCTTCAAATCATCCTTCCAACTCACTGTAGTCTTCTCTAGCCATAGTCTTTCAATGCCAAAATCAATGCCATCTTCTCCTTCTTCTTCCCTCACGAATCCTTCTCATAAATCCCTACCTAGAGAAAGTCCAGTACCTAATCCAATGCATGTCACACAAAGCTCCATTTAGCAACATACCACATAGCATATGGTGCAAAGTAATCCATGCAAATGGGCCACGTGTTGGTAGCATGTGGCATTCTTGTTGCTTCAATACTCCTTCCAATTTCCTATCTCCTCCATCAATCCATTCAAAAATCCTTGCCAAACTATCTCATTAGTTGTCCCCTCATAGTTCTATCCACTTCAGTTGCCCCATGATAACCTTAGCTATATCAAGAAACAATACTTAGCATATTGCCATGGTGACATACTTATTCACTCCATCCTCATTGGCTTCATCTCCTCAACAATCTCCTCTATCATCTTCCACTCTTGAGTAGCTCCATTTAATTGAACTAGGCAATCCAATAAGAAAAGAAATCTCCAACTCTACCCCCAATCTTCGAAGATCCGCAAGGATAGCTACCATATCTTCAACTTCAAGCAATTCCCCTCCTACTACCCTCATTGCCACTACTCTTAAACCTCAATCTCTCATCTCCTCCTCCAAGCCCATCACTCTCTTTAGCTCTTTCAACTCTGAAGATGACGAGTCATGTCCTTACCTAATTGATGCTACAAGAGCTTGTATAAACTCTATGTCCAAACTAGCATTGTAGTTGGGAAAACCCAAAATCCATCTCGTGATAGTATTCTCAAGCCACCAAATTGTCCCTCTATCACTCAAGCATTTTGAGGTCATGAAGCTACTCTTTGGCGAGTTGCCATGCTTAAGGAATACAAGGATCTTCTTCAAAACCACACTTGGACATTGGTCCCTCTTCCTCTTGGGTAATCAACAATTAGTTGCAAATGACTGCTTTGTAAAAAGCTCAAACTAGACGGTACCACTGACAAGTACAAAGTTTGTCTAGTAGCTCATGGTTTGGAAGAGGTTGAAGGCCTTCACTATAAAAGTATATTCTCTCTAGTACTATCCATGACTTCCCTACATGTATTAGTTTCCATGGCTACTCATTTCAAATTGCTTTTGCATCATATCTGTTAGTCATTGGCTTCATGCACTATGTTTTCCCTTGGCATGGTTTAGAACCTTAGTCATAGTAGTTCTAGGTGTAAAGCAATCTTAAAATGACTCATGAAGTTGTATGCCTCATGAAATGAAGTTTGTAGATAGTTGAAAAGCATGATCTGAAGAGGTATTGTGTGTCTTTCTCATGTATGGATCATCATTCTTAATCATGACCAGTTGTATGCTGGAGTTTCTTACTTAGAAATACACTATGATAGTGAGTGTAGTTCTATGTCTCTTTCATTATTTCTAAGTTTTCTACGAGTTGCTTGATCAAGCATTATGTAGTTTTTGCACTATGTGATGTAGTTTACTCTATTTTTCTATGAGGCAATTCAGTCCTATTGTGCATTCCGCATATATTTGGGGTTGAAATAGTTTGGAAATCTTGCCATGATTTCCTAAACCTTTGATGTGGAAGTTTAATAGAAAAATGCTTTCGATGGATGCCAAAAATTTGAAGCTCTGTTCAAAAAGTGACCCTGTTTTGGGAAAGAAAACCTAATTTTCTATATATAGTTTGAAAGATTTTCTATATGTTAGTTGTATTATTCTTTTCTTGCCACAATCTTGCCATTTTCATCCTGAATCTTTGGTATGAATCTTTGTGAAAATTGTTTTATGGATGAAAAATGAATTAGTTGTATGGTATTCAAAGGGTTTTCTATGTGTATACCTTGTGTGGCTTAAAATACTAGCAAGAACGACTTTGTTTGATGGTAGAAAGTCAAATTTTCTATATGAAGCAGTAATAAATTTCATACAAGATGATGATGCAAATTTATCATTACTGCCTTCATGTATCTCTAATTTTACAACCTAAAACACCTCTTTTTTATGCCAAAAATATGCATTTTTTTTGTCACAACCTGAAGCAGTGATAGTTTGCTTGAAGCAATGATATATTACCTGAAGTAGGATGATACGTTTCACATGGTTAATTTGCCTTTTCTTCTTGTATGATGGATAATTACTCTATTATTTTGTCTAGTTGCAAGTCTCCAGAAATTGCAGAAACCATTAGGAAATCAACAGTAGTAGGAGTTTCGAAAAATTATAGGAGGATAAGCATGAAGATTTTCAACTGTGGATGAAAATAGAGATAGATTGTTTGCAGAGTTATTTCAAAATATAAGCACTATTGTAGGAATACCCCCTATGTAACAAACTCCAGCTAAATCTAGTGAAAAGAGAAAGCACTATCTTTTTCCTATTGCAATAAGCCTATAGAGGATTAACAAGATAGCATTCACGTTTCATTTTCAGTTTTGAAGTTTCAAATTTTAATCTAATCAATTGCAATGGGTAAATCGAAGGAGAAGAAAAAGCAGTGCAAAGTTTGTTTTAAGTCTAGACATACTTCAAAGAATTGTATTGTGAAGAAGGAAAATCATGCAAATATTTTTGCATGTTTGATTTATGCAATGAGTTTCCTCATATCCGCAAGAAGTTTTTATTTGCAAAGCAAAGAAGGTTTCAAGTTCGAAGATGGATAAAGCATGGGAGAAGTTGGATTCTTTTGAGAATATTCTTCATTATGCTTATGAATGGCATGATGATTATGAAGGCAAGACAGTTACGTCTCATTCAACTGTTAAGTTTATTGAGAGATTGCTTACAATAGTTGAAAAGCTCATAGAAAGATATGACACTATTTTGGATTTCAATTCTGGTTGATTTCGATTCTAGTTCAAGTGATGATTATGATTATTAGTGCTCTTTACCCGTGGTCTTGCCAAAGATTGAGGTAAAGGGAGTGAGAAAGGACAAGAGCCAACAAAGCTAAGAATCCTTGAGTGCCCCAAACCCAACAGAGCAACTTACCAAATGGGAGAGTGGACCATCACATAATTTATATCAATAATCTCAATGTATTTTTCATCTTTTGGTGTTTTTCAAACTAGTATAATCAATCTCCAGTCAACTTTAATCAAGAAGAAAACGAGCTAGAAGTTATGAACAATGAAGATGATCAGATTGGCGATCAAGAAGACTAGTTATATATTCAAGAAGATGATGATGTTATGGATGATAAGTTTAAGGGTTATAGTTTTTGCAATGAGAATGCCATTGTGCATGATTTTCTTGGTTCTCTTATTGATGTTAAGGAAGATAGTGTAGCTACTCAGTTGGATTTCAATGAAGGAACTTTGCAAGAACTTGAATAAGTGTCACTACTCGTAGTGCAAAATGCACCATCTTTGGATGTATTTGTTCAGGATAGTACCCATGGTTCTAACATGCAAGATAATATTTCAGATCATTACATTGATCCATTTGAAGAACAAGTCAGTGTTCTGCTACAGAAATTGGGAAATTGCAAGATTAGCATTATAATTCCTTTTTAGGAAGAGCAAGATTGTAAGATTGACATTGTATTTTCTTTTGTAGGAGTTGGTTGAAAATGAAGAATTGTAGAATGTAGTCATCTTGATGGTTTTTTTGAAGTTGTTCCACATGAGGTATACTCTATGATTCAATCTCTAACTAAGACCATTCATTGGTTGTTTGTTGAGCTTGAAAATGAGAGAAATGTAGCAAATATTGCAGCAAATGAAGCTTTGTTTGTTATTAATCGGCTTCAAGAGGAGAAAACATTACTATAGCAGGAGGTTTCTCAATTGAGGAATGCAATGGATTTCCAAGTTTCTCATCATTTTGAAGTCATTAATGCTCTTGAGAAAGTTGTTTTGTAGAAGGATAATGAAATTGTTGATTTGCATATATATTTGGTATTTTCTCATGCTTTAAGTCAAGATCTTATTCTTGAAGATCTCTATCCATTGAATGATCCAGTTATTACTATTTCAATTCAAACTAATATTTTTAAAGTCCTTGAGGACTTTGATTAGTCTATCACTAAAGTTGGAGCATTTGGAAGTATGCAAGTACCTACAGTGGATATCTATGCAGTTTATATTTTGTAGCAAGAATAGTTGATGTTATTCATATTGATTGGTTTTTATCTAATCTAGGCCGAGATTAGATTTTATATTCAAATCTATCTAGTACAATCCTGAGTTCTACAATGGGTTTTTATCCTCACAAAGTGACATGGATCCATAAACATGTACATAAATAAACAATAAGTTTTGTGACTGTGTATAGATAATACCAAAAAAGCAAAGCCAACACACACACAAGCAATGATAATCAAGCGCAGGTGATATGCATCAAAGTCAACACTATGGGATTCAGATAAGTGATGTCTCTTTGAGCTGCATCTATTCATTATGGTTAAAGCATATGACTTGCATGTACTCTCACGAGTCACTAAGTGAATTCTGTGTATGAAAGCGTTCAATGTCCAAGTCACCACAAGACCACCAACCCCACAAATAACCATTATGGAGAAAGTGAAATAAATGCTAAGAACAAAGAGCCATGATGGAAGCCTCATTGCTAGAAGAGAAAGTCACCCTTACAAAAAGCACACATTGCATTTGAGCATGGCCTAAAGCCTAGTCATTGGCTACTATATCTTTCTTGGCCAGACTCTACATTCGGGGAAAGATTAAGGTGGCAAGCTCCTATTCATGGCAGAAGAGCAAGCAAAGTATGGCTTAATGGTAGAAATGAGGGGTTTCAGCTAGTTTACATTCAAGTGTACCCTAAACCTAAAAGACACCATCATGGAGGAGCCAGTTGTAAAACAACTATTGGACAAGTGCAGTCTACAGAAGTATGTAGAGAAGGTCGGGTAGGCTATTGGTTACAGAAAGTGCACAGATTTTTCGAGGAGCTTCTATGTCGAAAGAAACTATGGCATGGTGACAGTAAGAAGAGAAGAAGAAGCTCATCAAGTAGAGGTGGAGTTGAGCCTTGTGATGGTGGAGAAGGCTGTAGGTTTATTAGCCAACATCAGGACTGAGAAACACCCAAGGAGGGATGTGTATAATATGCTAGGGGTGAGCCATCACCGATCCAAGAACAAGAGGGAGACAAAGTCCACAAGGAATAGCATGACAATATGGAGAGAGTTACTAATAAAAAAGAGAATGACAAACCATCTCAACAGTAAGAGAGCAAGATGACAATTCATGAGCGGCAAGGCTCAAGAATTGTAAAGTCAAGCAGAAAGGAAATATCATACTCTCAAAATCCCCATAAGAAGAACTCGATCCATCTCTAAAGAAAATAGAGAGTTGCAAAGGGTGGAGGAGGAATTGAAGAGATTAGAAGAAGAGCACAAGAAAACATCAGAGGAGGAGGAAGAACGACTAAGGCAAAAAGGGAGGACGAGATTACTCTCATGAAGAGGGAATCAAAGATTTAGCCTACAAGTTGGCACATCACTACAACATGGACTCCATGCCATGACACCTAAGCCCTCGAGGGACTTGGGGAGCCAAAACAACAAATGCAGCCGCCTCAACAAGAGCCACTAGAGCTGGTCCATGAAGAAGGGCGTGACTCTAAATTAGATCAACAAAAGAAAGAACGAGTGCAGGAACCAAGCCCCCTCCGTGGCCACAACAAGTACAGCTAGAAGAGAAAAGGGATCCATGCCAAGCCATGCATTTCTTGGTAAGTCTCTTAGATCCCCTTGGAATATAACTACTGTAGAGCATTAGGATGATGTCTAGCATGCCCCCTCCCAATGCATGGCTTAAAAAAAAAAGAGAGCAAACAAAAAAAGACTCACACAAAGAAAAAGGAAAGGAACAATGAGCATTTCCATGTATATTAGAGTGCCACAAACACTACATCTACGGGTCCTCAGGTTAGGCATGTTCAGTGGCCTTGGTCAGCTGGCTCTGTGCCTAACCCCCTAGCCCTTCCTACCCTCCCACTTCACACTTAGGGCACATCAAGGGCAGGGCACACTTAGGGAGTTTGTGTTCTTTACATCTGTCTCCCTAAGTAACACCCATAGCACCTCCCCTATACACAAACTGGGTCCTCAAGTGTGGGACAATACCACATGCTTCCTTGAGGTTCGACCCAACTCCCAGTTTTACTAGCACCACAGACACCATGCAACATTGCACAGTGAGGTAGATGCACCCCTAGGTAGTGCCATTTCTTTTTCTTTTTTCAGGTATACTCAACAATGGTGATCAACCATCACTGACATTGAAGGCCCCCACAACCTCATCAAATCTAATCTCAGCCTCCACAATCTAATCTCGGTGTCAATGAGCTCGATTATGTTACATCATGTGGTCAAAAGCACAAATAATGTCTTAAGAAGCCTTTGAGTGTACTTCTCCTTAACATCGACAAATTTTTCCACCCCATTGAACCCTTGCTTCATCCACACGAGGAACCAGACTAGTAGTCTTCTAACTACATAATATCTAAGTATGCACATGAACTCACATAATATATGCACTACAATCTATACACAGTTTGGGTCCTCAAGTGCAGGATAACACTCTAAGCTTGCTCAGAGTTCACGACATGTCTCCCAAACTAATCAAACTACGTCTTGTGCATGATAAAAAGACTAGCACTGCCCCCAGGGAGAGACCACATATGAGAGGTTTTTCAATTGCAAGTATTGAAGACTCCAATGATAGTACCGTTAGCTCTTCATCAACACTCAACTTTGAGTTCTTATCCTTTATCATCCTGCAAGCCCACCAAAGAATCACCTATAGAACCCCCAGAACATCAATACCTGTGTCAACCCATGAGTGCACCTCCCAACCAAAACCAACCCTATCACTGAAATCAACAATCCTATCACTAACCAATCAAGCCAACAATGTGTCCCTAATGACCTTCATCTGCACTACCACCAAATCTCCTCCTTGGAAAACCACACATGTTCCTTCCACCCATGTCTTCGGTGCATGCCAAAGCCTGCTACCTACGATGGTGAGTGCCATGGGACTAGCACTCGTTTAGGAGGGGGTAATGTTAACCCTCAGACAAACAAGATGGAAAATCTAAAAAATCTAAAGTAGAAGATGAGGCTAAGGCAAAAGTGAAAAGGAAGTCGAAGGCGCGCCAAGAAGAATTTGGAAACATAAGAAGTGTAGAAATATCCTAAATTAAGGAGAAAGGCACACAAGAAAAAGCACAAGTCAATACTTTTGTAAAAGAGCGCAAGACACACCACGATTTATTTTAAGAGCACTGGGCTCTCACCCATGCGGATTGTAAAGGTAGATGGGTGGTAGGAAGGAAGCTAGGAAGATAGGAGGAAAATGGGAAAAAGGGCCTAGGCCATGGCCAGCCATGTAAAAAAGGGGATAAGGGGATGATCGCCCAAAAGGGATTTATAGTTTTGTATATAAAGTTGAAAAGTGAATGAGAAGCTCATTCTTGTGTGTGGCCAAAAGTAGCTCTCTTCTTCTTGTTGTTCTTTCTTGCTTGAGCTTGTGCTTGAGAGAGGGAGTGTGAGGGAGTGAGTGGGTGAGGGTGAGGGACCGTGGTGGTGGAGAAGCTCTCCATCTTCTCCTCTCTTCTTCTATTCTCTTCTTCTCTTCTCTTCTCTTCTCTTCTCTTGCTCGTGGCAATGGAGCTTGGAGAGTGGAGCTTGAGGATCGATCTTGCTTGAAGCTTGCACTTGGATTGTGGAGCTACCGGAGTGCTCGGGAGAGAATGCAACTCGATCAGGCATGGATGTAAACTCTCTACACTCGTAGAGAGAGATAGTGTGTCGGCTATGTGAGAGGTAGGCATTAGTGATCAGCTTCGTGGGTCTTGGCAGTTGATCTTGAGCTAGCCTTTACACAAGCTTTTCTGGGTAACCCCATTTCTCATTCCACATAGTTCACTTATTCCACCCCTAGATATTTTCACCACCACCACCACCACTATCCCTGTCATCGTCTCCATTGCCACCATAGCTACCTCCACCACCACAACCACCACAAGCACCACCATTGTTGCCACCATGCCACTGCTACCACGTTGTCTGCCTCCTTGTCTACTTGTTCCACCCCTACATAGTCGTGGTGGTGCAATTAATTAGTTTCTCTCTCATTTCTTATTCCATATAATCCACTTAATCCACCCTTAGATATTTCCACCACTACCACCACCACCATCACCACTATTGTCATCGTTACCACTATCGCCTCCACTACTATTGCCACGGTCACCATCGCCACCATTAATTAGTTTCTCTCTCATTTCTTATTCCACATAGTCCACTTATTCCACCCCTAGATATTTCCACCTCCACCATCATCATCACTACCACCACCATCGCCGTTGCCACCACCATTATCGCCACTGCTGTTGTTGCCACTACCACTACCACTACCACTACCATGGCTATCTCCACTACCACTACCACTACCACTACCACTACCACTACCACTACCACTACCACTACCACTCTCTCTACGTGTAATGTTAACAAATAATTAATATATTAATTTTAAAAAATAAATAATATTAATAAGTAAAAGTAATTAAGTAATTAATATTAATAATTACTAGTAATCAATATTAATAAAATTAATATAAATATATTATAATTAGTATTGATATAAATAATTATAATTATTGATAAATATTATCTAATGCTAATATATAATTGAATAATAATAATATTATAAAATAATCAATTAATATTAATAAGCAATACAAATTTGTTTACTATTAACTAAGGTAATTAAGAGAAAGTAATCTAATTAATATTAAATAATTAAATTAATAAAATCTAAATTAATACTTTCTAAAAAAGAATTATACATTCTTGTTAACTAAGTAATTAATGTATTATTTGTCAACAGAATTGAGAGAGAGAGAGAGAGAGAGAGAGAGAGAGAGCAAGGGACTTGTGGAATTTCTCTTCGCTTAGAAGGGGTGAAGAAGACTTGTGGATTTTTATTTCACCCAAGAAGGGGTTTTTGCGAGACAACCCCTTCTCTTTTTCTTCCCCCCTCTCTCTCTCCCCCCCCCCCCCATTTTCTCTCTTGTTCACCTATAAAAGGATCTATCCTCCCTTTTTTTCACATTTTGAATCATTCCCATGACTCTTGGGATGTAGTTCTCTCTCTCTCTCTCTATCCCTCCCTCACTCTCTCCTCTTTCTCTCTCATTTGTCTATAAAAGGACCCACCCTCCCCTTGTAATTTAAGTTCGTATTTTTTGTCCCTTGCCATTAGTATGGTTCTCTCCCTCCACATCTCTTTATCCTACCCTTGGTATGGTTCTCTCTCTTTCTCTCCACATCTCTCTCTCTCTCTCTCTCTCTCTCTCTCTCATAGTCACACACACACTCTCTCTCACCTTTCTATCCCAGACTTTGCCCTCTCTCTCCATCTTTCTCTCTCCTCTCCTCTCTCTCTTTTTTATTCCAATAAGTCATCTCTCCCTCTCCCTCTCCCTCTCCCTGTGTGTGTGTGTGTGTGTAGGAGAATCTATACTTAGATTTGTTTCTACCTGGCTATTGTGTTTATGTATATTACAAATGGTATTTGATGGCAAGAAATCAAGGATGTAATATATCTATAAGAAGTAATCCCAAATTCCTCCATTAAGGCTAGATTAGATTTCAAAAGACAAGATCATGTCAACCTTTTTTTAGGGTGATGAAAGCATAGGAGAAGGCATAATCTAACAAACATTCCCCTCACTGAGCTTGCTCCCTGGATGAGTGGGAGTTCTTGTCACCGTAGTTCATCGGAGAGGTGTGAAGGCGCATGGTATAGGCAATACTGAGATTGACGTTGAGGAAAACACAATTGTGTAACGGCCAATGTTGAAACAAATGGTAAGTAGCACCTCTCTTGATTTTCTTAATTATCACTTTATCTCCCTCTCTTACCCTATTTTGGATAATTGTTTGCAAGAAAGAGAGCAATGACTAGACGAGTCTCCCCCCAAAGGACATTGACTTTCCTCTATGACCTAGAGCAAGATAGCCCATTGTCACCAATAACATGCAACTGCAAGGGGGGAATTGCTCTTTAAGAGTGGAGGGAAGAGCAACACAAATGCGGTATTGACATTTGCCAAGCTGCAGGTAGCCATTGCACTTGAGTGTGGGGAAGAATGACCTCAGGAGAAGGTGGGAAAAATTTAAGGTATATATGAGAAAGGGCAAGAGAAAGCTCATAGTAGTAAAGGAGAGTAATACTAATGAGAAAAGTGACAACCATCAAAGCATCGAGTCCTTTTGTACACAATAGGGACATGGCTATATGCAAAGCAAGAAGAAGCGAATGCAAAGAACTGAAAAGAAGGCCATGAAAAGGCCGAGGATATGACTATCAAGACTACTCTCATAGTCTCTTGCGATAAACGTATTGTGCAAGCATGCATTGAAGACCACTTGAAAACATTGACATTAAGTTCTTATAAGAGATGATGATATGATATTGATTATGGTTTTTATCTCTTTATGTTGATGTCAATATTTTCTCATCATTTCATACAGATAGTGACATTGAACCCTTTGCCACCCATCCATTATGTTATTTGGTTTCCATGCCTACAATAAGATAAGTCACATCAATGTACAAGCAACTCTCAGAGACCTTTTTTGGCAATGAGTATGTTAGAGAGATGGATACATTCATAGTGTTATTAGAGACTCCAAGGCACTAGTGCAAGGAGGTTAGTGATACAATTAGAAATGAGTGGGACCCCCATTGACTAAAGAAACATGAGGACTTTGAGGTAGAAGTCAATAGTATCAATTGGGCCTTTTTGAACATGATTGATTATTTGCAACAACCTTTCTAGATAATGCGAGGCAACATGTGCATGTTGATTGTCACCTTGTGAAAGTGACAAGTGTGGCAGAGAGAAGGGGAGATTTTGTCAGTTATATCTTGTATAAATATGAATGAAATTGACCATTTTCTCATATGCTTGGAATGCCTTTGTGCACTAAAGGTCACTTGGATGAAGAAATATGCATGAGACCCATATATAGAATGTATACATGTTGGCATAAAAGGGGTTTGTCCATACCTCGTATCCAGACATTGTTTGCGAAGAAAGGATACTAGGGTAGGCTGACCATGCAAGTATTTTTGACAAGTTAACTGATGATACAAAGGCATGGGTATAAGTGCACAACAAAAAGCTAGTCCCCATTCATGTGTGGTACAAGGCACCACACATTATGTGGAAGGTAGGTAGTTCTTCAAGATAACTTAACAATGTTTTCCTTGATGCATTTTTCTCAATGCAATAACGTTGTCCTTAATTATCAAGTGCAAGATGAGCATGATATGGCAATGCAGTGAATTAAATAGAAATGGATAGGCTCTTTGATCGCGAACTTAAAACCAAGTGGGGAGAGGCTTACTAGTGTTAATGGAAAGCTTGTCAAGAAAAATCTAAGTTTGCTAAGAGTTGTAGACCCCAACCTTGGAGAGAAGTGGTATCGTTAAGTCTTTACCTCTTTGTACTTGCCATTGATATGTATTCAAACTACATTTGCCCAGACTGACAATGTTTTTGTTAATGTAGAACTGTCTCATGCTTGGAGTGGGGCTGCAAGACGAGAGGTGTGTTGAATGAGGAGAGCATATATACAATGGTGTCCTCAAAGCTAAAGAAGGTAGATCATGTAAGGATATTGAAGGCCATGGAGAGTTTTGATAGGAAAATTTGAATGTTGATGGGTATACCTAAATGTAGGTCATTCTTGTTTGTCTATATTATCCACATCATAAGTCTGATGAATTGATATTAAATGACATAAATTTGATTTGAGTATATGGAAATGCATCGTTTCAAAGTTAGGTAAGAAAATAGACATTTTGGGCCATTTTGCAAGACGGCGGAAGGAGATTGCTCTTGAGTTGGGAGGACTATTATAACATTCAAGTGGAACACAATTTATTCTTCCAATACATGCAAGAGATAAAGAGAAAACATAGAGAGAAAATTTTTTGCATTGTCTTCCATGATTTCAAGCCAGATGAAGGTGTAGAGTCACAAAAGTAATCAAAGTTGGCAGCATGGAAGCTTTTGTACAGGCAGTTCACAATATCCTTCTCTTATAGCATGTTTGTGGTGCTATCTTGCCAAACCATTCCAAAAATGTAATGGTGACTTTGCCTGATAGGTTCATGTATAGGCAGATGGGGAGAGGGGACTATACAAACCATTCCAAAAATGTAATGGTGACTTTGCCTGGGACATGTTCATGTATAGGCAGATGGGGAGAGGGGACTATACAAACCATTCCAAAAATGTAATGGTGACTTTGCTTGACAGGTTCATGTATAGGAAGATGGGGAGAGGGGACTATATAAACTCTTCTGGGAGAATTCAAGGATTGGCTGGATGTGCAAGATTAGTGTATGTATGAGGACTACCAGTTAGAGTAAGAGTGGGATGAGGAGGTATATCAAAGATGCCATATCTTCCTAAACTACCCAAAAGGTGAATACCCCTCCAATGAGAAATATTTGTACAAAAAATACATTAACCAAAAAACAAACATAAGAGACACAAGATTTCAAAGGCATGGTAAGTAAAATGAGCTGCATTCTTAGGAGTATATTGCACTTTGTTGTTTCCTAATAAAGAACTATGATCAGTTTACAGGAAATTGATACTAGTGTGTATTTATTGAAAAAAGAAAATAAAAGAGCAAGCGCACACCTAATATCCTTCAAGAAAGACTAAGTGGAGATCAGCCCCTCATCACCAATTAATTTGGTTTCTCCACACCCAACATATTTGATGTTTTAAAGTACTATATCCTAGACATCTCTTATATTCTTGTGGTGAAAATATTTCATTGAACAGGAATCGTAACCATCAAACTATATAGGTCCCTTCATTGATACCATTGAAGAGCAGATCGTAATCCCAATGATGCAACAAACAATACACTCAAGTAGTAGATATTAGACAATTGGAAGTTACAAGTTTGCCATTTATAACAACATGTTCATCCATATTGTTCCAAAGGATATGTATTGTTCCATCCCTTGACATGTTTCCAATGGACTTAATTTGTAGAGGAAGGCACCACTTCGGATGTCTGTGTCATTGGTATGGATAGAAGGATAGAGTAAGTTCTTCTAGATCTTGTAGTGGTACCTTACACACCACTATAGAGATACACATGACAATGACAAAAAGTGGTGAGGCAATAATCAAGGACATGAATCATATCAAATCAATGCACGTATTATAGAGCACTGAGATGATAAGATTACTTATGCACAAAACTCATGATGTGAAAGCATGTAAATCTTATTCATCACACTGAAGTAACAATAAAAATGTTTTGTATTGTGCAGAGGCCAAAAGAATTGAAGGTCTTGGATTTGCAGTAAAAATGAATGTGGCCTATGTGTAGAGAGGTAAAGAGACGATGCTCATGAATTTTACACATCCTATGATCAAATGACATCAGAGCTTAAAAACATTCTACCATTATATGATGTCAATAGTGATGTGTCTCCCTATATAGGGAAGGGAAGAATGCAATAACATGGACTAGCCATGCCAATGGATGTGTCAACTACTACTAGTAAGCAAGTGTGACTCATGGTTCCCCCCCCTTCCCACAATATAATATTAATAAGAACGGTCAATGTCTTTTTGCAGGAGGGATACAATTTTTTATTATGAACCTATAAGGGTGGAGGATGTACTAGCCACAGACATTGCTGAACTAACGTACCTCAAGAATATTATATATAGTAACATTTTGAAGGAAGAATATGTTGCTAATTGTGAGGCCATCGTGTAGAGGACCATATTGAAAGTCACATGGAATCCCCCTTGCAAGACATTGTCTCTCATGAAGCTACAATGGTGCAAGATGTGCCAGCCACACAGACAAGTAAACAAACGTGTACCAAGAATATTATCCATAGAAACATTTAGTAAGAAGAATGTGTTACAAATCGAGAAGTCAATGTGCAGAGGTCCACACTAAAAGTTGCATGGAAGACCCCTTGTAAGTAATTTTCTCCCATGCTACTATGATGGAGAAGATGGAGTGGTGTACTATTTTATGCGACCCATTCAAGATAGAAAATGCATGGAAGACCCCTTGCAAATCGTTTTCCCCCATGTTGCTATGATGGTGAAGATGGAGTGGTGTACTATTTTATGAGACCCATTCGAGACAGGAAATGCATTATGAAATGATCAACCAAACGAAGCATTCTCCCAATTGGTAGAGACATTGAAGGAGGTCAACCAACATAGGATGATCGAGCTTGATGAAGAAACCACAAATACAATATGCGATGTCATGGTAGTTTTTGTCTCCCTAAAGATAGTGCCATGCATGGATTGGGGAATGGAATTCCTTCATGGAACTCCCATATTGAGGCCGAGTTAGTCCATGCCATGGATTTGACTAATTCTGTGCTCAAAGGATACAAGGATGTTACTTTTCCTTGCCACAACACGCTTCATGGTAGAGCTCGTCAAGTAGGTTGTGGAGGATGGACGCTAATGGATGGAGTCAGGGAAAAAGGATTAGGCCTTATGCATAGCATAGGTTATTCATTGTGAAATGCATGTTTGTGTCATTGGAGGTACAGAGGTGAGAGTTTTTAACTCATGATATTTTCATATTGGATACTATTTATGTATCACACTTGCTAGCTTCGTTCATCAATGAGTGTAATTGCTAAAATTAGTATTCCATGCTTTAAATGCAGGTATATATGATATATATTCTAGTATACATACATTCACATGTCACTTACAATGGAGTTATGTGTCTAGAGTTCACAAAAGATGACATCATTGGGGATAAGTGGGTGTGAGATACACCAGAATCCCCAATGAGAGTCAATATGAGATCTAATGTTGTTAAACTACTATAGAGATATTTTATATACATTTAGTAGATTCGTAATCCCTTATATGAATGCCACATATATACTATAGGTGGCATGCAACGTGTTAAGGCTTTTTGGAACTCGTTCTTGCAAATGTATGCAAAAGAAGGGAACACCATTTTAGATTACAATGTTAGATGTGGTGACCTTGCATCTGTAGTGCTAAAATTCCAATAAACAAATTGCATGTCTATATTGCTTTGCCAGATGGAAGATATCTAAGAGAAAAGGTAGCATGTTTACATAAACTTGTACAATATTTGACTGCAATGTAGTGCTATTTTTCGTCATACCACTACATGGGTGCTCACCTTTCCACTTGCACATGTATAGCTACCTCCCACAACCCAAAAATTAATTGTGTTTGATGTGAATGGGATGCCTCTACATAGGCAACCAAAGTAGAAGTAATCGGTGAAGCCCTTGGAAGTAGGCAGGAATTGCATAATTTTGTGGCCAAGATTCACTAGGTTTTGAAGGAAATATCCACATTGTTTGACATTGCCATTTGAAGCTCGATGAAGGATATAACTTAAGTGAGCTACTCCAACTAATTAGAAGTGAAAGTGCGAAGTCGTAAAAGCAAGTACCTATATTTGTATTTCAATATGGATAAGGCAAGTCTAGAGCAATCCCCACAACCACTTCTTTCGAAAGGAGTTTCACAAAGCTCCTTTTCTTGAAATGTTTTGATGATGTTGATCAACCACACTTCAACCCAATAATGATACTATTTTTGGATTGATAGCATGGAGAAGATGTAGAGGAACCCACCCAATGCCTTTATATGCCCACCCCCATTTGAGAAAAACCCCATTGACATAGTCCTCCTAGAGCACATGCTTCCCTACTTGATTGAGCTAGTGTGCTTTGATGGTTCAATCCCTTGACCCTTGAAAAAATAAGAGATAGAGAGAGAAAAGTTGCTAATTGAGAGAGAGAGAGAGAGAGAGAGAGAGAGAGAGAGAGAGAGAGAGAGAGAGAGAGAGAGAGAGAGAGAGAGAGAGAGAGAGAGAGAGAGAGAGAGAGAGAGAGAGAGAGAGAGAGAGTTTGTGTGTGTGTGTGTAAGAGGGGGAGAAAGAGAGAAGTTGATATTTGAGAGAGAGAGAGAGAGAGAGAGAGAGAGAGAGAGAGAGAGAGAGAGAGAGAGAGAGAGAGAGAGAGAGAGAGAGAGAGAGAGAGAGAGAGAGAGAGAGAGAGAGAGAGAGAGAGAGAGAGAGAGAGAGAGAGAGTGTGTGTGTGTGTGTCTTTGTGAGGGACACAAGGAGAGAGAGAGAGAGACAAAGAGCAAGCAAGAGAGAGAGGGTGAGTGTAAGAGAGGGAGAAAGCCAAAAGTTGCTAATTGAGAGAGAGGGTGTGTATGTGAGCGAGTGAGTGTGTGTGTGTAAGAGGGAAAGAAATAGAGGATTTTCTTTAAAAGAGAGAGAGAGAGAGAGTATGTAAGAGGGGGAGAAAGAGGGAAGTTGCTATTTGAGAGAGAGAGAGAGAGACAGAGAGAGAGAGTCTAGAGAGAGAGAGAGAGAGAGAGGGAGAGAGAGAGAGAGAGAGAGTGTGTGTGTGTGTCTTTGTGAGGGACACAAGGAGAGAGAGAGAGACAGAGAGCAAGCAAGAGAGAGAGAGGGTGAGTGTAAGAGAGGGAGAAAGCCAAAAGTTGCTAATTGAGAGAGAGAATGTGTATGTGAGTGAGTGAGTGTGTGTGTGTATGTGTAAGAGGGAGAGAAAGAGAGGAATTGCTTTAAGAGAGAGAGAGAGAGAGAGAGAGAGAGAGAGAGAGAGAGAGAGAGAGATTGCTACATGGGACTAGGAAAGATAGATAGAGATAGAGAGAGAGATAGAGAGAGAGATGTGGAGGAGGGGAAATAGAGAGAGAATAATTGGTGGGAGAAGGGGGGGGAGAGAGAGAGATAGAGAGAGAGAGATATGTACTTGAGCTACTTAACATGGGGGCAGAAACATGGGTGGGGACGGTGGTGGTGGAAGTGGTAGAGGTGATGGTGATGGAGGTGGTAGTGACAATGGTAGTGGAGGCAGCAATAGAGGTGGTGGTGGTGGTGGAGATGTTGGTGGCAATGGGGGGGGGGGGACAGTAGTGGTGCTTAATATATGCCCATGAGAAGAGGAGGAATAAGTGGATTGTGTGGAATGAGAAATGGATGTTTCCTAGAAAAGCTCTGTCAAAAAGCTTGCTTCTCACACACACTCATTGTTTGGTTCTTCCTAATGGTGATGTTTGTTTCCCTTACATGTATTTGCCCTTGTTTTAGGGGTCTTCTAATTTTAAGTAATAATTTAATTAAAAAATCCTATTTTTGATCTCATGCTCAAATATGCTTTCCTCTTTATGAAATCAATTTATGTGCACAACAATAACTCTACCTCCTCAGTTTTCTAGTTTTCCACTTGAGTCATCCTTTTAGTGATATTGAGACCCTAGTATTTGGGTATATTGGATACTTTCTATTTGTTTAGCTCCAAGGCAGTCACCGAAATGCCATGGTGTTTGAACTAGAATTAGTGATGTTGAGCTGGTGGGGGGAGGCAGGCCCTATCTAGGGTGTTGGGATATTGAGCTCTACATGAGCTAACATCCACTATGTGCCTTGGTGATATGAAAATGTATTTTTCATTGCCATGTTAGGTGACTGATTCATTGAGGATCGCAGTCAAGAATAGCACTCCATAAGTGTAGCTATTCAAGTACTCAAGGGCTCTTCGAGCATAACAAGTGCAAGATTCGAGAGTCGACTTGTGTGCTTCACTCAAACATCAGAGGGTGACTAGACCCAATCACTAAGTTAGAGGGTCTAGGGGTTGAGTTCATGGTGATAATTAGTTGTGCTTGTTGGCAAGGTCTCAAGTGCTCACTTAAGATCCATTAAGTGGTCTTTCAAGGGTGAACAATGTGGGCTTGAGTATGCAATTAAAATCCCTTAAGCTAGACTTCGATAATCAAGTTTAAGTTAATGATAAATGCCTTGAGTTAAGTAGGTCAAGTTCAAGGTCTTAAATGTAGGGACTTGAGCAACGCTCCTTTTGTCTATTGTGAATGTCTCTAGGTGGAGTTGAGTCCTAAAAAATCAAGTTTATTGTGTGAATGAAGATTTCCTCATCTGATTGAGAGATCACAAATTGAGTGTAGCCCATTCGAGTGCCCTTGTGTGAAAAGAGTCTATAGTAGTATTTGGGTCTACTTGAGCATCTAGTATGGGGATACCTCTTGAGAGGTTCCTATACTAGATGGGTCAGGTTCTTTTAGTGATTGGAGTCCTAGAATGCTCAATTGCTCCACCACAACTACTTGTGGGTCGAGTCCTATGAGTTCAAGTGAATGCACCATAGGTTGAGTATGAAAATATCGATTGAAGTATTAGAAAAAATGCCTCAAATGCATTCTAGACTACTTACACAAATGAAGTATAAACAAGTTGTGGTGAGTTCTTAATCAAAATAAATGTAAAAAGTTCATTCCATAAACTAGCATATACAAGCTACATAATTTTACTCTGTATTGTTGGTTGTAGAGTCCTCATTAAGATGATAGCCATTCTTATGGTGGTTGGAGAATAATTGCAAATGCTAGAATAATTTATTTACTATATTTATATTAATGTTAACGAATTCTTAAGGGTAACTTGGAGGATGCTTAACTTTAGCACTAGTCTTGTAATCTACCACAAAAGGAGTTGAGAGTGAAGGATCGAGTGAAGCATATATAAGTATTCTAGTGTGGATGGACCTTGGTGTGATTTCAAATGTCAAATCAATATATTGAATACAATTGATCAACTTTAAGCAACTCAAGTTTTTTAATTGGTCAAGGGAAGAACTTGAGAGTGCCTAGACTTGAGTGGTAGGTGCAACAAATGTATTGAGCACTCAATGGCTTGAGTATCCCTTCTTACTTGCCTATACAAGTTGTTTCATGTGATTGAGCCCAAGCTCACACATGATGATGCAATTACAAGTGAGCTTTTAAAATTTTGAAGCTTCTTTGCACCCAAGGCCTTTGTAAAAATGTCTCCTATGTGCTAACAATGATATGCCAATCTCACATCTACAAGTACCTTCTCTCTCAAAAATGGTAACACACTTCGATATGTTTTATATGGGCATGAAATATAGGGTTCCTAGCTAGTCATATGCTACTCGTGTTATCACATGAATGACAATTTGACCATTTATTGAATATCCAAATCACTATATCTTCTATAGTCATACCACCTTACATGCTACCATAGTAGAACCCTTATAGTGAACCTCTATACTAGATAAAGCAATAGTAGGTTGCTTCTTATTGCTCCAAGTAATTGATATACTCCCAAGTAAAAACATGAAGCCATTGGTAGGTTTCCTATTTGATATGCTAGTAGCCCAATCTACAACTATGTATCCAACAACTTGCATACCCTTACCCCCCACAAAAATGTCCATAGCATAGATGTCTCCATCAACACCACTATGACCAAATAGAAGTTCATGCCAAGCACTTACTGCTATAAATCCATCCCAAAATATATGCATTAGAGATTTCTTCATGGCACAACTACATCTTCCATTTGTGGTTCTTCTTCTTTGAAGCCTCCCTCTTGTTACAATTGCATCCATGTGACTTTCCATTCAAATACACTATCTTTGAGACCTAACCTCAAAAGGTTAGTTTCCTTTAAAGGTCTCTACCTTTTTTTTCCTCTATCATACTCAATCCTCATAATTTGTATACTCTTCTAGCCTTGATTCTTGTTTACTCTACATTCACTTAACCACCTTGGCACTTGATACTTTGCTCCACATCTTTCCCTATAGATTTTAAAAGGAGGTACAACAAGGAGATTCCATTCTACTATCTATTTTTGAAAACTTGAAATATTTACTAGCTATCATCTCGCAACATAGCCTACAAGATTTGGGAAACCCCCATATGGATCTCCCATCCTCAAATCTATGCACATTATCATCAAAGATTGTCAATTAGTTTGTACTATCATCAAACTTTGTAGACTCAATTTCCTAGCTAAATTAGGCTCATTTAAGGACCCATTTTCATTATGCTAGTACTACATAGGCTATTTTGTTCTTTTTAAAAGAAATTTTAATGATGTTTACTTCTAGGTAAGGCCTTTTATAGTCCTACTTTGTGCTCTCCTATATAGCAACATATGTTAGTTTTGTGTAGATTTTCCATTATACCTACAACTTTTGCATCACATAAAGTCAATGACCATGGCTACCGGCACTAGTGTAATCCTTGTGTTGGATACTAAGGATACGTTGAATGAAACCAACTACCTATTCTGGACTATATGATGTGTCATGTATTGGTTGCACAAGGTTTTGAGACATTATACAACAATTAATGCATGCCCTATTTTGGTTGTGGAAGCTACAAGCATAGTAGAAACAAGTGTTGTTGAGACAATCAAAATGTTCCAATTAAATTAATGCTAGAGTATTAGCATATAATACTAAGTAGATTTGCTAGTATAGCAAAAATATGAAGGCTTATGTCTTGATTGCATTATTTGTAAAATGTACCATGATCCCATGCATTATCCCATGAGAGACAACCGAAGAGGCTTAAGATATACTTACATCTTTTTATCAAGGAATAAATGAGGCTAGTGTTGATTGCTTGCATAATCAAGCATAGAGTGACATAGATGGAGGTGATTCTATGGATAGATTTTGGAAAATATCTAAGATTTTAAGGAGCATATAATTTTGCAAATGACATTTTCTAAGATAGTTCACTTGTGTGCATTGTTATCATTTGACTTCTTGGTTCTTATTAGGTTGTTGCATTTGGTCTTTCTTTGACAATTGACATCAATCTCGATACTTTATCATTGAAGGAGTTAATTTTTATGTTGCTACAAGAAGACCAATCTTGGAAAGACATGTCCATTATACATGTTACAAATCAAGCTTTTGTGGGTTAGTCAAAGAGGTAAAAGTGGTAAGCAAAAATTTGCAAATACATTGTTGAATAAGAATATCGTATGCAAATACTCTATCAATTAAGGAAGTTATTTTCATATGTGTCATAGTGTGGAAGAACCTAATGAAATAATGAAGCATGCCACATCTATATGTGGAAAGCAGGTGGGTGGTCATCATGAAGATATTGTCCTATATATGGATGTATCCAAGTAGTGGATTAGTTTTCAAAAGAAAGAGATAGAAACAAGGGCAAATGATGACTTCCTATGGTCAATTGATATCTTAGAGCTTGAACCACTATTTTAAGGGGCCAAATTTGAGATTGTGCCTTATGCGCAGGTGTCGAGCATAACTCCCCTCTATCTCTCACTTAATGCAGTCATGGTTTGCTCTCAACCTTGATTGATTGCGAAATGATCCTTCTTGGCTGAGGATAGATTGCTAATAAAGACTTTAGATAATACATCCCTTAGGTCAATCCTAATGGATCAAGGCCAAATGCTCTACTTTGTGAGGTAGACTTAGAAGTTGAGTGATAAGTTTGGAAATCCCAAGGTTTTGAATATGGCTACATAGGAAAAATGTCTAAGTGACTATCAAACATCCTTATTGTGGCTCACAAATAGGGATGGATATATGACATTATAGCCTACCATAGAGCCACCCGCCCTTACAATTGGTTGTCTCACTTTGATATTACTCTTGTTGTTAATTAGGTTTAGGCAAAGAAGAAGTTGAAAATTAAGGAACATAGTTCTTCCTATTATGATCCATCGTCATGGAGGCCAAACATCACTTTGATAAACAATTGTGGGCTAGACCAAGGAGATAGAGATAAAGAGCACCTCACTAATTTGCAAACAAAGTGAGACCATGGATGTATCAAAATAAGTTTTTAAATATTTTTCTTGTGGAAAAAGGGGCTTTTGCCCTTGTTTTTTGGTGTAGTTTGTAATGTCATCAATTTTTATGAGGGAGACACCACACGTGTCTAGCTAGGTGCTATTAAGGGTAAAGGCCTATTAATGCCCAATTCACATAGAAACCCCCTTTCCCTCAATGGCACCTAGCTAGGTATGTTGTCCCTCCCTCACAAAAGTTCATGATGTTATCTAAGTCTCAATGTAGGAATTGTAGCTCGAATCGGTCTAAAACTTCTTGTGTATCTACAAATATGGGATGCCCTCATGCAATGCACTTGATGCTAATTCTAGGCCCATAAAAGAGAAAAAATAAGTTTGGAAAATAAGTGAAAAAAACTTTATCCACCAAACTCTAGTAGCTATATTGGATGTAAAGGGGATGAAATTTTCAAGCCACATGATTCCACCCTCTCTTGACTACACCAACCTCTAAGAATTTCCCTTAGGGTAATGAGTTTTAATGAAGCTAACAATGACAAAAAGTTTATTGTAGCTTTTATGAAAGATTAATATCCTTAAGCTTTAAGAATTATCAAAATGCATGACGGTAATAGAAGGTGATTTTGGGAGAAGAAAGACATGGTCCATTGGGAATGTCATGGCACATGTGAGGAGATGTGTGTTAACTTAGCATTAAAGTGTCTTAATGACTCTACTAGGTAACTTTACTAGTGTCTAAGGGGAGTGAGCCAATTGGCACCTCTCTAGTGTTGCACGTATAATTTCAACATCTAGAAAGCACCCCATGGGGTAGAAGCTAGGTAAGATGTTACCATGAAGAAATAGAGATCAAATAACCTTTGTGCCACTCATTGCTAGTGTTGATTAAGCACAGATTGAGAATAACCTTGCATAGGATTTGTTTGCACAAAATACATAGCCACACATATGAACTCACTTTGCACAAAATACCAACTTGTCTTTGGCAATAATGTGCTTATTTTCCATGTGTAGACTTCCCAATAAAAATAGTTTGAAAAGTGTAATTGGAAGCTACTTTAGCTCTTTATTTCACTCTTCTTTGATGTATGGCTTTGTCAAAGGTTGTAACAAGAGCAAAGATGAGACTTTAATTTTTGTTACTATTTATGGGTAGATAAATGAGGATCTACCTTGGCAATCAAGGTCAAGGTCAATTTGAAGGATGTGGACTTCTAGTTGGTCTACGCTTCAAAAATTTATTCCATATGTGTAGTGTAATATAAAGGTGTTATTTTTAGATTGAATATAAAAATTTTATTTTTTATTTAGGAAAAATTCATAAATAAGGATATTTATAAATAGGCCTTGAACGCACGTGATGTAGAGAATATACATATAGTAACTTTCCTGAGGGTGTGAGCTATGGTAGATGGAGCAATAGATCAATAAAATGTGGGAACTCCAACAATCACAATGTGTGATTGGCCTTCCCTTTATTCAAATATCACTAAAAGAATAAAGAATGAAGTGAGAATGATGGGGGCCCACTACATGCAGTGTGCAAGTGTGTAGGTATTGCCAGTGTAGTTATACAGGGGTGGCTAGGCACATGTGCCTTGCCCCTAACAACCTCCCACTTAAAGGTGAATGTGTCTCAAGTGAAGAGGGAACAATAAAAAAATGACAAAGTACAATGTGTACATAGAGTAAAACAAGATGAGGACTAGAGGTCATCTCATCCAACACCCATCAACCTCTTAAGGAAGGCAAACTGCTCTGCTAAGAGACTTTTCATGAGTAGATCTACAAGATTTTGGTCAATGAAGATATTGACAAGGTTAACAGACTTGTCCTCAATGACCTCCATGATAAAGTGGTACTGCACCTCAATGTACATCTTTGCATGGAAGATTGGATTCTTGGCTAATTGGATAATAGTCATAGAATTCGAATGTATCACATCAATCATACCAAGGTCTTCCACTAGACAGCCTAACCAGAGAGCCTCCTTGCAAGCCTTAGTGGGGTTGCGATATACTCAATCTCTATAGTAGAGAGAGTCATGCATTTCTACACCCTGGACATCTAAGAAAACATCCCTAGCAAATATAAACAAATAGCCAGAGGTGTATTTCCTACTGTCTACATGTCTTGCATAATTAGATTTAGTGTATCCCACGACTCCTGTATCCTGGCTACCATAACATATGCACATATTTGTTGTGTCCTTCAGGTACCTTGTAATACCCTTGATGGCATCCCAATGCCACCTTCCACATGTAGCCATATAGTGTGCCACAACTCCCACCACAAAAGCTATGCTAGGACAAGTGGCTATCATGGCACACATTAAATTGTCCACTATGGATGCATAAGGAATATTGGCTATCTCGATTTTTTTTTTCCATCACACTATAGACAATCATCTTGGCTCACCTTCACATGAAAGGGAAAAGGACAACAAATAGGCTTAATGTCTTGTATATGAAACTGCTCAACGACCTTCTGAATATACTCCTTTTGTGAGACAAGTAAAGGAGCCTCTAAGAGCAGTCACGTGTAATGTGTATCCCAAGAATATATGAGGCTTGCCCCATGTCTTTCATCTCAAAGCTCTTCTTGAGCTAACTTTTCAAATCATCTAGTTCATCAGGAGCTCTCCCAGCAATCAACATGTCATCCATATAGAGTGCCAAAATCAAAGGATTGCCATCACAAGCCTTCTTTGTGTATAAGTACGGATCCATATCATTGTATGTATAGCTCTATGAATACATAAAAGCATCAAAAGGCTACCATCAAGATCCTTTGTGTATAAACATGAATCCATATCACTACATGTATAGTTTTGTGAATGTATAAAATCATCAAACTTGTGGTACCATTCCCTAGGTGCCTGCTTAAGGCCATAAAGGCTCTTTCTCAATCTGCACACTAGGTGTTGCCTACCCTTTTCCTAAAAAACCTTAGGCTACCATATATAAACCTCTTCATGCAAGTCCCCATGTAAGAAAGCCATCTCAACATCCATCTGATAAAGGCTCAGATCTAACTAAGAAGTCAATGCTAGTATCAGGCATATAGGGTAGTCATCTTGACTATAGGAGAAAAGCTTTCTCGAAGTCAACATTGTGCTCATGTTTAAAACCCTTAACAATCAATCCAGCCTTATAGGCATGGCTTGGGTCATCCATGGATGCTTTTCAACTTGTACACCCACTTGCATGGCAACGTATGCTTTCCATTAGGCAAAGTAACCAACTCCCACGTATGATTTTTGTATAAAGAGTCAAAATCTGGCTGCATGGCCCTCTCCCAAGAGTGACTATCACCATGGGACATGGCCTCATAATAAGTGAGAGGCTCACCTGCATGTGTCACCATCACATAATCAATAGAGGGCTCAAATTACTCAAGAGGATGTTTGGCTCTAGCAGAGTGTCTCAAGGTAGGTTAAGGAACCTGCACATTCTATCTAACATCATGGTCATGGGCCATTGGAGCATCAACTTTGCTACTACTACAGGCTATCTAGTTGGTTGTACAGGAGTAGGAGGATTCTCTTGAAATATAACCCTATGTATCTTAACTATCCACTTAGGCTGCTTATACATATTTATCTAATGGAAAATTACATCATGGCTGCAGATAACTTTTCGAGCCTATGGATCCCATAAGTGATAACCCATCTCACCATTCCCATAACCAAGAAAGATGCATTTCATGGACTTAGGATGCATCGTTGTGAACTTGTCCTTAGGTACATGGCATAAAGCCTCACAATCAAATACACGCAAATGAGCATATGAGGGTGGTTTTTTAGACCACATCTCCTCTATAGCCTGAATGTTTATAGTATACTATGGACCCTTTTCTCTATTTTCCAGTTCATGTGGAGGCTTGATCAATCAACCTCCTTGCTAAGCATACTATGGATCCTTTTCTCTATTTTCTTGTTCATGTGCTCAGTTATACCATTTTGGGGTGGGTTATATGGGGCAGTGAATTGATGCTTAATATCCTCTCATCGCAAAAATGCTCAAAGGATTTAGAGACATAATCACCCCCATTATTTGACTATAGGCATTTTAGCCTATACCTAGATTGGTTCTCAACCAATGCAAGCCAATGTTGAAATGTAGCCAAAACATCAAATTTTAGCTTTATAGGATATGCCCAAACCTTATGTGAGTAATCATCAATGAATGTGACAAAGTACTTCATGCCTCTATTAACAAATTGACACGGCATATGTTGATAGATATCAGAATGAACAAGAGCCAAAGGCTCACCCCCATCATGTGCTGAGTACTAGACTTATGCATACTACATGTTTGCTTGCCATACAGACAATGATCACATGACTTAAAAACATTATAGTCAAGAGGTGAAAGATACTACAAATGAGTAATAATTTTTATTCCCTTTAAGGATATGTGCCCAAGGTGATGATGCCAAAGAGATACATGTGGAACTGTAGCCACAAAAAAAACAAGATTTACTTATCCATATATAAGCAAGGGATATAAAGTGCCAAACTTGGCACCACGTGCTAGAACAAGGTTCCCACGAGTGTTCTTCCAAGAGGAATCCCCAAAGGAAACAAAGTAACCCTCATCATCTAGTAAGAAAATAGAGATAAGACTCTTCATGAGAGTTGGTACATGTTGAACATTATGCAAAGTAAACATACTGCTTGAACCAAATTGCAGTTGGATATCACCAATACCAACTATCTACAATGCCAAGTCATTCCCCAAATGGATAGATCCAATCATACTACGATAGGAGTGGAACCACTCTATATGAGGGGTCACATGAAAGGAATCCCTTGAATCCATCAATCAATAGTGAGTAAAACCAAGAGAGGCATCAATCAGTTGTGGCTCATCCAAAGAAGAAGTTGCAAGTATGTAATCATCATTAGAGTCAGGTTGCTACACTACATTGATCTCTTTGATCTTAACATTGGACTTAGCAGAGAAAATATTGGGATTATCAGACTTAGCCTGCACCTTCCCTTTGCTCTTTTCCTTGTGCTTGTTATTGTGCATTTTATGGCACTGCATCTTGATATGTCCTACTTTCCCACAAAAATATAATGTCAAATCTAACTTACATCCACAAGACTGTTCACCATGAGACTTAGAATGATACTTTTGCGAGTCTCTACCATGGTAGTCATTCCCGCTCTTGCCATCATCGCCACCCCAAATACACAAAGCATAAGAAGTACGAGAATCATCCATATTCTTCCAATTTATCTCCTCTATCAGGAGTTCACCCGCTACATTAGGCAATTTCAACCCATTCTTAGACATATTTGCACACATAGTAGTACGAAACATGTCCTAAGACTCAAGTAGTGTGACTAACAAGAACAAAGGTGGAAGATTGTCCTTAAAGTCAATACCTTGTGATGAAAGCTGGCCAATGATAGCATGAAACTCACTCAAATGTTGAGAAACACTGGTACCTTCCTTCATAACAAGGTCCATAAGTTGATTTAGCCAATATATCTGAGAAGCAAATGTCTACTTATAATAGAGATTATGGACTTTCTCCCAAAGATCCCATGCAGACCACCCACTTGTGACAACATTATAATAAACCTACTTGTTGGGATAGGATAATCATGGACTTGAAAAGTTCATCTAAGCCATTCCATACATCCCAATCTTGACCTTCATGCTTAATACTCTTGCATTTGATTGGTCTAATATGATATTTTTGTATCAAAACCTGCAAAATCTAGGTCTTTCAATAGCCATAATTGCTGCCATCCAACTTTTCAATGTTGAAAATGGCAATGTCATTTGAATGACTAGCCATATTATAAGAAAAAGAGACACAATATAGACCAAAGATGTTGCTATAATACTTGCAAATAGCCCCAAAATCATTGCTAAAACAAGCTGAAAACAAGAGGTATGGACCAAACAATGAGCTATCCACAAACTATGACCAAAATAGCATCAAATGGAGGGGTTGCTCTTATAAATAATACCCATAATCTACAATTACAACATGCTGAAAATGAGGTACAATAGTAAGAAATTGATGCCAAATAGGGGTAATCACTAATAGAAGACAACCTCCAGCACATGAGTAGAAGTTGAAGTAGCTCAAGCTCCAATGCAAATAAAATCCAAAGCTCAATGTAACATCCAAGTGTCAAGTAAGTGGCTCCCACTTGAATAAAAGTCAGATGCCAAAGGAGCAAACAAAGCTCAAATCCTCATGTGAGTGGCATCCAAGCATCCAAGCTACATCAAGTACATCATTGAGAGCATAAGACCCAATAAAAGCTTCAAGCTTGTAAGGTCATAGATCTCTAAAAGCATCCAATGAAGCAATTGACAACCAATGTCAAATGTCCTAAGCTCAAATGTATCCAATAGCATAACTAGGCATAGAGCTTCAACATCTTGCACCAATACATTTGATAGAATGCCTGAATAGCATGAAAGAGCATTAGGCATAGACTATCCCTATATTAAAAACTTGCTGTCCCACCACTATATGTATAGTAGTAAAATGACAGTCAAGAATGAGAAAAAGTGGGCTCAATTGAAGTACAAAAGCATTCTGAGAGCATCGCCAAGCATCTGGCATCAACCATAGACATCAATGTATCATCCCAAGTAGTCGGGAAGCATCAACAAGCAATAGGCCTATGCTTTCATTGATAAAATACCCTTTAGCCCTATAATAGTAAAAATGACAGTAAAGTTAAGCCAAATATGGACTCAAATCAATCCAAAATCATTCCAATATATTGGCCAAACATTCCTCAAGTGTCCAATATCAAATGAGCATCTTGGGAGCATCACATAAGCCAAGAGAGTATGTTAACCATCAGACGAACAAGGTGAAAAATATGGAAAAAATAAAGTAGAAGACAAAGGCCAAGGCAAAGTGAAATGGAAGATGAAAGTGTGCCAAGAAAAATCTAGAAACACAAGAAGCGCACAAAAGTCCTAAATAAGGGAAAAAGGTGTGCAAGGAAAAGCGCAAGTCAATACTTTTGTAAAAGAGTGCAAGCGCATCATGATTTAATTTAAGGAGTGCCGGGCTCTCACCCGTGCAATTTGTAAATGTAGATGGGCAGTAGAAAGGAAGCTAGGAAGATAGAAGGACAAGAGGAAAAAGAGCCGCCGGCCATGTAAAAAAGGGGATAAGGGGATGACCGCCCAAAAGATATTTAGGGTTTTGTATATAAAGTTGAAAAGTGAATGAGAAGCTCATTCTTGTGTATGGCCAAAAGCGGCTCTCTTGTTCTTGTTCTTGTTCTTGTTCTTGCTTGCTTGAGCTTGTGCTTGAGAGAGGGTGTGTGAGAGTGTGAGGGAGTGAGTGTGTGAGGGTGAGGGTCCGGGGAGGAGAAGCTCTCCATCTTCTCCTCTCTTCTTCTCTTCTCTTCTCTTCTCTTGTCTTGCTTGCAGCAATGGAGCTTGGAGCGTGGATCTTGAGGATGGAGCTTGCACTTGGATCGTGGAGCTACCAAGTGCGCGGGAGAGGAGGTAACTCGATCGGCATGGAGGTAAGCTCACTACACTCGTAGATATGGATGGTGCATCGGCTATGTGAGAGGTAGCCATTAATGCTCGAATTGGAATGCTTGAAACAATAAGCGGTCCATGGGTCTTGGTGGTTGAGCGAAAGCTCCCACATTTTGGTTTCGTTTTCAGGACCAACGGATTCAAGCCTTGAGCACTTGCATGCTTCGAATCGAGCATTAAAGTAGGGTTTTTCTCGAACCGGTGCTTGAGGTAGATAGGTCAGAAGCAAGAGAGTTTGAAGAGGTATTCGATCTCCTTAGCATGTAGGTTTTTGTTATTTTGGACTTGGGAAAGCATGATGGAGTAGTGTAGGTATTTTTCTTATAATTTTTTCTTGCATTTAGAAAGGATAGGAGAAAAACGTTGGAGCAAATAGTAGGGTTTTCTATTGCAGTATAACAGGCTGAAAGAGGGAAAAGAAGGTCAAGAAATGAAAATTTGGGTTAAATGTTAGTAAGGGAAGCAAGATTAAGGTGAGTGTTGGCCTGGATAGGGTGATAAGGGGCCAAGAGTGGCAAGAAAGGCCACATTGTGCATTGCACGGTTTCAAGAGAGCAGGAGAGAGGAAGAAAGCTTCGTTGAGTGGATCCGCTTTGATCTGGCCATCTAGGAGTTTTGCCCAACCTAGGTAATTCCACACCTTCCACAGCATGAGTAGGTTGGATCTGAAGCAACTTGACTATTAGGACGGCCTTCGTCGCTCGGCATGATGAATTTTTTAAAGTCCGGTGAAAAAGCGTGTCGCGCTTGGCCCATACGAGTGACCGCGATTCTCGGTCGAGTCTCAGAATCAACCCTCGGACCGCTTGGCCATTCGGCCCTCGGCCCAACCCCACTCGAACAAGTTGACATTCGGGCCGGACGAATTCACCACTCAGCCCTTGGCCCACTTGACTCGGCCCACCTGACTCAGCCCACCTGAGTCGGCCCTAGGCCCACTCGGCCACTCAGCCCTCGGACAACCAGCCTTGGACTGGCCGAATTTGACATTTGGACAGGTTCCATTTGGCCCTTTCTACTCAGCTCTTGGATGGGCCGAATCGGGCATTCGGCCCTTGCGATTCGGACCTGTTGGGCCGAATTTAGATTTTTTCAAATTTTAACCAATAGATCTTGAAACTGACCGAGAGACCATATAGAGCTGAAACCATATCATAGATCGATCACTGGGTTGAAACTTAGAGCAAGTAGTTCAAAATTTGGCTATAAACGGTCCTCCAAATTGCGCATGGTGTTTATCGTAACAGCCTTATGGGTCGAGGGGGACTGCCCCCCCAGACCCGCGCGGAGGAGGGGGCTCTGTCCCCTTTGCACCTCCCCCAAGTAGGTTGGAGAGAAAACACGTGCCGTAACAGGTCCTCCAAATTAGATTCTAGTGTAGTAATGGCTCTACAAGAGCATGGATTCTCACTTGTGCAAAAGAGCAACCAAAAGCCCATACCCGAATAGAGACAAACAGAGACTCTAGAACCTCAATGGGCCAATCTAGCCAACAAGGGCAAAAAGGCCACACTACAAAAACACGTATGTATTACATTTGGATTGCATCTAGTCAAAGCGAAAAGCAACAACATCAAGCTACAACTGCGAGGGTGACTAGATATGACAATCCTGACAATAGATGCACCTTGAATAGCACTACACAGATGATCCAAGACATCAGTGGGAAATCCACATTTGGTTGTGCAATTGGGGATCCAAGGGCATTTGTCAGAAGGCTTAAATTTATAAGCCAAGACCCGGAAGATGAAGACATAGTACCGTCTGCTTATCTTAGGGTCAAACTCATCGCGGAAAGAGAGCACACTATTGATGCTTTGATTGATGAAGGAGCAGATTTTAATATCTTGACCTATGAAGCATGGACCCTACTAGGCCAACTAGAGCTCACACCGACTAATGCAACCCCTTACGAGGGAAAACCACAAGCACACATAGGGAAGTGCAAAATCTTTGCGACAATTGAAACTGAAAGCTTGCCTATTCTATTTCATGTTCCTCCAAATAGTGCTAATTGCGGGAAGGAAACCCTCCTAGGAAGACCCTTCAAAAGGGCGACCAAGTGTGAGGCCGACTATGTAGCACAGAGGATACACCTGACACTACTGTGTGTGAGGATAGTCACAACCTTTAGCAAGGGTGACCTCATCGAACCTCGAGGGAAAGGCAAGGAAGGTGCTGACATAACAATCAAGCCTACTAATGAGAGCAAGGACTTGTTGGAAGAGTTGATACAAGCACAGGTCAAACAACGAGAACCAATGAGTGAGGCCATGCTTGAAATAAGAAGGTTAGAAGACAATGCCAAGGATGGGCTTTGGACTTACAAATATCATCGAAAACCCCAAAAGAAGCCCAAGCCTTATAGACGAAGGCATCGATGGAGGGTCAACACAACACCATAATGGATATCCAAAGCGTTGCTACGTGCTCAAGGGTATTACGCAGGTCACCGATGGATTTGGGTGCCAAAACCCCTTGCTAAACCCCCTTTGTCGACTGAAGGCCAGATCGTATCAACAGCAAAGAAGTGTAGGAGGAGATCTAAACGAAAAACCAAGTCCCGAGTCAAAAACATTGGAGTGACCGAGCCCCTCACGGTCGAAATCAAGAAACCAAACGGGACTAATCGGAGGGTAGATCCTCAGCTTAGCATGCTTGACAAGTAGATATCAGATGTAATCGTTGAGGATACACAAAATCCACTAGTGCCCAAAGAGCCTTTGATTCCTCAGGAGGATAACATGCATCATAGGCACAACATTGCTCATGGCAAGGTTAAATGCACAACAAAGAAAATGATAAAATAATCTAGCAGCCATGAGAAAATCTTCTAGCTAGTGTCGGAGCCACTTGGGAGACCCAGTCTCCTACACCCTCTTCTCCTAAAGGGACACATGAAGCACAACAGTTGTCAAGTGCGGCTACTCAATCCCAATCTCTACCTACATCTGAGCTTCCAAATGTCTAAGAGGCAGGACATGACACCGCCCTTAGCTCTCAACCTAAGGGTATGCCTGTGCAATCCACCATGGCTAGCTCAACTGATGCTTGATCTACACAAGTGAATGATCTAAGGGAAAAAAAAGACACGACCACTTCCAATCGACCTAAGGAATTGACACCGCAATCCACCAGTAGTAGTAAGTCCACTGAACTAGCTCCTACTACTTCCAATCAGGGATCACAGCAGTCACCACCCTTGGCCGTGACAATGACCCTTGCGGAACGTGTCCTTAGTAGTTTATCTATGGAGGAGGTGTTGCAACCAACTTCCTTGATAACTCCAGCACTTCCAAAGCGCCGAAAGCCTAGGCTGGAGGAGTTAAACAGAAGGGAATTGGTTGAAGAGCTAGACTCTCCAAAAAGGGAGGCAATTGTACCCTTACAACCTAGCGAGGCTATTCAGTAGGCCACGACTATGTCCCATGAGGACACACTATAGAAAGAGAATGCTGAGGCCCAACCAAGCACATCAACGGTTGACCTAGTCAAGGTTCATGAGTCGTTGAGAGTTGCACCTTCACTGACTAAGAAAAAGAGGAGGAAACAACAAAAACAACAGCAGTTACAAGTGGTTGTGGACCCCAAGAACATTGAGACCAAGAGTGCTAGAGAGCTTAGGAATAAAGCATCGAGTCCATCCACCAATTAACCCATTGATGTCTCTCCTAATAGCAGTGAAACCTCAGACACATCCGTGTGTTCTGAAAAATCAAAGCAGCCATTACCATCAACGGTTTCTTGCAACACTCAATCCACCGACAACAAAACTCACATTGACCAATCAAGAGTGCATACAACACTGTCACAACACAGGGTAACAAATTTATACCAGTCACATCTAAGGAGAACCATGACACAATAACAAAGCCTTAGGGGAAACATGGAAACCCCGAGAGCATAAGCAACCCAGTGTTGACCAATCTTGCTCATCTAGGCTTGAGCCCCTAGCTATGCTAAAGCCTAGGGAAACTCCTAGAACCTTGCATGAGATAGCAACTGAGCAAGCCCTTGTTGAACATAGAAGTGTCGCACAATGCTTAATTGAGTTGGATGCTAAGCTCAAAGTGTTCGCACATGTCTATGTCCTGGCAGATATGGGTGCATTCCCTAAAGAGCAGCTTGAAGAATACTTGCCATTTCCCCTATCGTGGGAAGAGCAAGAACATCTTGATGAGCACTATGACAGGCTCTTGCATGAACACATGCGACTCACCTCTGACGAGGAAGCCGACGAACTATGCTTAACTGTAACATTTAGTGATGTGCTCTGCCAACCAAATCTCTTAGAGATAGAGCAACTAAAGTGACAATTAGAGGGTCAAAGTCAATTTGAAAAATGTTGGTTTGAAAACCGTGTTGCAATGGCCGAACTAGGAGCCGAAATTATGTTAGTCTCAGAGCAGCGATTGGCCAAATGGCAGTCTCAAAGAGACCCAATCTATGTGGCACTGACTTCCTTTCGAGTACTGACTGCCATTCAGGGTATGGACTTAGCCGAAACTAGCCATGAGAACTCTCTCGCTAATAAGGTTCTCACTAAGGAGGAGCTACATGTTGCAAGTAGACTTAGACAACGTACCATGATACTTGACGTTGCAAAATACCTGATGTTATTAAGAAGCTTGCCACGGGTACTGGATGCATGTGCCACACTCCAGTACAATCCTGAGTTCTACAATTGGTTTTTATCCTCACGAAGTGACTTGGATTCATAAATATGTACATAAATAAACAATCAATTTTGCGACAATGTATATATAATATCAACACACACAAGCAATGATAGTCAAGCGCAGGGAGAAGAGTTGGGTTTGACAAGCTCAGCTCCTTAGGTCCTCCTCTCACCACATGTTTAGAAGTCATGTGACCATTCCTGCCTCCAGGTGGAGGGCATGCAACCCTCATTACCACCATAGGAAGCCCTGACCAACATCTCTGATGGTGTAGACAGGGCACCATCCCTTTCTATGCACCTTTCCCCTTTTTGGTCTATCCTTCTGAGGATGAGCCCTGCCCCACTCCATGACAACCAGTCCACGCAACTTAGCATATGCCAAGATCTACTAATGGCTGGAGGCAAAAAGAACATAATCATGGGGGCCATCCCTCTACAACAAACATTGCATGCCTCACCTCTCCCCTCCTCGTCATATGCACTTGATAACCCACTGTATAATCCCTTCCATCCGAATAGTTTTATCCTGCCTCAGGGCCTAATCCTTGGTTTGCATTTTGCAGGTCCTCCTATGGTAGCAGCCATGGGCCACATAGTGTAGTTGGCATAAGGAAGCTCTTCGCCGTTGGAAATATCATAAGGCACTACCATCCCCACCACAACGCTACGTGCCTACTCTAAAGAGGTACGCATTGAAAAGAGGCCCTAAACGACACTGCCCAAGACACAAGCCGAAAACCCCCAAGCCAAGAGGACGAGGGCTCAAGGGAGCACACGAGGTGTGGCAACACCAGTCGTGCAGGCTCCCACTAGACGCTCGAGCACCAGGTGCTCGAAAGAGGAGAGGGAAGGTCAAGACAAGCAGGAATTTGATGCATTGTTTAAAAGCATTCTGGAAACAGTTGCGGCAAGGGACTACACCATCTGGGTCCTAGCCGACATCTTCCCCGCCCAGCCTCACAGGAGCCCCTCACCGGCAAAGCCACAATCGCTTGACATTTCATGCAAATAGGACAAATCATCACTGTAGTATCCATTTCCTGAGCCTTCGATGCTTGACATTTCCCAACCCATTGAAAGGCTCATAGCCTCAACATATTGCAATGGTTGTACTCAGGCAAGTCCAAAAAAAAAAAGGAGAAAAGAGAAGAGAAAGAAAGAAAGAAAGAAAAAAGCACAAGAAAAAGAAAACGGAAAAGGAAAAAAGAAAAGAAAAGAATGAAAATATATGAAGCACCCTAGATCACAGCACAACACCTAGGGGTCCTCAAATTAGGTACGTCCAGTTGTAAAATATTACACGGCACAGCGAACAGAATCTGAGAAAGAGATAGAGAGTACACAACAGATAAGAGGAGAATCAGTAAATTCTTTAACTCCAAACAACTGATACAAAGATGGCTCTGTCCACCCGTGCGCTTCCACTGTGTGAAGCTTAGATGGCGATCTAGACAGAAGATAGGTGAAGAGCTTAAGGCTAGCTAGAATAACAACTCTGGCTGGGTGAAAGATGAGTGTAAGATGGCTGCGAAAGGGTTTAGCTTTTATAGCCCGCAAAGGTCATTAGGTCGGCCTATTGACCGACCTACCATATGAGCCTCCACTAGTCGGCCAGGGAATATTCCAGGGAATATTCCCTTTACCATCGGGCCGGGGGCGCTGCCCCCGGACCCCTGCCAGGGGGGCCGCTGGCCCCCCTGGGACCCCCCAGGCAGGGGCCGCTTCCGCAGCCCCCGGACCCCACAATAGGGGCCCCTTTTAACTCCCTTACACTGCAACTCGATGCAATGCGCCTCGAGTTGCTACCAGCTTAACCACTCTGTCTAACCCAAAGATTAGACCCACAATGGTCACCTTTTTGCCATCCGGTCACATAGACCTTATCTGATATACAAGTCAGGACTCCACCAATGTCCGGGCTCACACTTGGCTTCTCCTCATAATGGGGGCCTTACAACTTTGAGCACCATGGATCATTGGTAGCACCTAATGAGGGTGGGGCATTGATCATATCTAACACCCCCCCTCAATGTCCACCCATAGGTGAACTATCTCCTTGGCCCAATGCCGAGTCTCTGAAGATGAACTTGAAGCAAGTCCTTCGTAAGTGCTTTGGTGAAGATATCTGCTCCATTATCCTCTGTTGGACAGTAGACCAATTCCACTATCCCATCATCCATCAAATCACACACATAGTGATACTGGATCTCTATATGTTTGGTGCGTGCATGAAACACTAGATTTTTGGCAATGGCGATGCAACTCTGATTGTCACATCTCATCACAGTTGGTTCTTCATCCTGCACTCCCATATGCCATAGAATCCTTCTCAACCATACGGCCTCACATGCAGCAAAACAAGCTGCCTTGTACTCTGCTTCGGTAGAAGACAATGCTACTGTTGGTTGCTTCTTACTAATCCAAGAGAAAATTCCTGAACCCAAAGAGAAAAAATAACCAGAAACTGACTTCCTGGAATCAATGTCTCCTGCCCAATCTGAGTCACAGTTCCCCACAAGAGAAGTTCCGAAACTGTATGTGATACCATAGTCAAGAGTTTTCTTCAAGTATCTGAGCACCCGCATCCCAGCCTTCCAATGACTCTCATGAGGTTTGTTTGAGAACCTGCTCAAAACACCAACAGCAAAACTGATATCTGGTCTGGTGTTACACAAGTAGATCAGGCTGCCGACCAACCTCCTATACCTCCCAATGTCTGCTAGTGCTGATGTATCCTCGATGGATAACTTTGCATTCACCTCCATAGGTGTAGCTATCTCCTTGCACTCGGTCATGCCAAATGCCTTCAAGATCTCCCATGCATACTTCTTCTGAGAGATGAAGATCTTTCCTGGCTCTTGCCAGACTTCAATCCCCAAACAATAGTGCAGCAAGCCCAAGTCTGTCATTTCAAACTCAGAACTCAAAGCCTTTCGAGTTTGGTTGATCATATCTTCATAGTCACCTGTAATAAGAAGGTCGTCCACATATAGGACAATCACTACATACTTTTTACCATCCCTGTAAACATACAAGTTAGCATCTGAGGCACATCTTTTGAAGTTTAGGTTTAAAAAGAACCTATCTATCCGCTGGTACCATGCTCTGGGGGCTTGTTTTAGCCCATACAATGCCTTCTTCAGTTTACGCACTTTGTTCTCAGAATGGGGGGCCTCAAACCCTGGTGGCTGAGCCACGTACACCTCCTCCTTGAGGTCACCATTTAAGAACGCTGACTTAACATCCATTTGGTATACTGGCCACTTCTCATGGGCAGCCACTGCAAGTACCGTGCGAATAATGGTCATTTTGGCAGTTGGGGCAAATGACTCTTGAAAATCAAACCCTTCAACTTGTGAAAATCCTTGGGCAACCAGTCTAGCTTTGTACTTTTCTAAGGTACCATCAGCCTTGTACTTTACCTTCCAGATCCACTTCGTGCCAATAACCTTCCGCTTTGATGGTCGATCCACTAGCTCCCAAGTGTCATTCTTCATTATGCTCTCATACTCCGCCTGCATAGCAGCCTTCCATGATGGATCTGCAAGTGCTTCTTCTAAGTCAGTTGGCTCCTTTACTTCTCTCATAATCTCAACCATCAAGGCCATATTGACTATGTGAGCAGAAGCCCTCCTTTGCTCCTCTATTCTCTGAGACCTCCTTGGTCCGTCTGCCTTCTCCTCAACAGATGCAAGCATAGGATTATTGTGGTCATAGAGCTGCTTCACCCAACGCGGAAATGGCTTTTCCGGTGGGGTGATGTCAGGTTGGTGAACTTTTTCCTCATCATATGAAGATGATGCTTCCTCCTCCTTAAGGATAGGGATAGCTCTCGGGACAGGTTCATAGTGGACTACTTCTTCGCTTGATGATAAAGTGAAAGAAATTGCCTTCTCCTCCTCCACTGTATGCGGCTCCTCCTTGAACACCACATCACGGCTCGCGATGATCTTCTTTGCCTCTTGGTCATGTAATTTGTAAGCCTTCTGCTCATCACTATAACCCAAGAAGATACATTTTCTGTTTTTTGGTTGTAACTTGTTTCTCTTCTCATCTGAAACATGTGCATAACATTCACATCCAAAAATTCTGAAATGTGAGACAGATGGTTTCTTACCAGTGTAAGCCTCATGAGGTGTTTTTCCCTTGAGAGCCTTTGTATAGCTCCGATTTAGAATGTAGACTGCAGTATTAATAGCTTCAGCCCAAAAATGGTTAGACAATCCCTTGCCCTTTAGCATGCATCTTGCCATCTCCACAATGGTGTGATTCCTACGTTCCACAACACCGTTCTGCTGAGGTGTGTGAGGCGTCGTCAATTGACGCTTGATCCCTTTGCTCTTGCAAAAGCCTTCAAACTCCTTTGAGTTGAACTCACCACCACCATCTGTTCTAAATTTCTTCACACTTTTCCCTGTTTCATTCTCAACAAGTATTAGCCATTCTTTAAACTTACCAAAAGCTTGAGCTTTATCACGAAGGAAGTACACCCACATCTTCCTACTGTAGTCGTCGACAATCAACATGAAATAAGAAGATCCCCCCAAGGCCTGTGTAGGCATCTTACCACACAAGTCAGCATGCACCAACTCTAGAGGAGCCTGTGCTCTATTCTTGCTTTCTTGTGGAAATGCCTTTCTCTGTTGCTTGCCCATCATACAAGCTTCACATGGTTCCTTCAATTCAGTTATTGTAGGTAGGTGAGCAACCATACCTTGCTTTTGCATCTCCTTCAATACTGCAAATCCGATGTGTCCAAACCTTTCATGCCAAAGCTTACTTGTGCCCACTCCAGTGGTGGCTATAAGAGCACTTAGCTCATACAAGTTGTTCCTTCTTTCTCCTTTGCCAACAATTGTGCCAACACTATCAATAATTTCTGCACCTGTCTTCTTGAACCTCACTTCATGACCAAGATCAGTTATGGCAGGAAACTGATAAGAGATTTCTCCTGATTTTGGGAACATACAACACATTTGAAAGCTTTTTGACTTCACCATTTGCAGCAACAAAAGAAATAGTACCTGTGCCCGCAGCAGGGCATTTAGCATCATTTCCAACCGTCACAGTGATGGATTCTTGTAGAGGCTGCATAGAACTGTATAGACCTTTCTTGTTGGTCATGTGACGGGAGGCCCCACTATCCAACACCCATGAGTCAGTGGTAGATTCTTCTTGCACTGAGGAGCACACTTCCTCAATGGTCGCCATGAATAATTCCAACTCTGCTTCAACCGTATTGGCTGTCTCTTTCCCTTTACTTTTAAGAGTACCATTCTTTTCATCTGCCTTCTTGACACGACAATCTGCAATTGCATGTCCTTTCTTCTTACAGTAGAAGCACTCTCCTTGAAACTTCTTCTTGCCGCCCTTCTTCTTTTTGTCACCATCATTTTTGGTGGAGGAAACACCTTTTCCTTTTGCATTGGCAGAGAATGCAGCATCTCCATTGTTGCTTCCTTCTCAGGCTTTCAGCCTCAACTCCTCCTCCATTAATAATGCACAAAACTCCTCAAAAGTCAAAGCTTGAGGTCTCACCTGAGTATTAAGGGCAGTTACTAGTCCATCAAACTTTTGTGGACAAATCCGAAGACACCTCTGAGCTAGCTCTTCGCTAGTCTTTTGTATCCCAGCACCAGCCATCTGGTTGCGCAGATTCTTAATCCGAGTGATGAATGCTTCAACCGTCTCTCCTTCAGCAAACTTCTCCGTTGCTAGTTGATTCTCCAAGTTTTGAATCCTTGTTTGGTTTCGTGTTTCATACTGACTCCTTAGTACATTCCAAGCTTCTGACGCTTTGGTTGTATGCTGAATCAAAGTCAAAAAACTGTCAGAACAGCTTGTAACTAAGGCACACAATGCATCTGCATTCCTTCATTTCCAAGCTCGTAGAAGATCTGCATTCGGAGGAATCATCACACTAGGATTTGATGGGTCGAGGGTAGGCTGTGGTTCTGCGTCCGTCCCCAGCACAATCTCCAGAAGCTCATAAGAATCAAGGATAGTTGTAATTTTGAACTTCCACAAGGTGTAGTTTGTACTATCTAACTTGCCTTCCCTGAAGGTTGGTGGACGAATCCTCAGTGTTTGAATAGCCGGTACAGCAGCACCACCTCCTGCACCGCTTCCTGATGTGCCAAAACTGCTTCCCGGAGTCGACATAGTTTCTCTTTCCTGTTGAAGCCTTTGCCTCTTACACGCTCTCTGATCTCTAGAGCCCCCTGGGCTCTGATACCATGTAAAATATTACACGGCGCATCGAACAGAATCTGAGAAAGAGATAGAGAGTACACAACAGATAAGAGGAGAATCAGTAAATTCTTTAACTCCAAACAACTGATACAAAGATGGCTCTGTCCACCCGTGCGCTTCCACTGTGTGAAGCTTAGATGGAGATCTAGATAGAAGATAGGTGAAGAGCTTAAGGCTAGCTGGAATAACAACTCTGACTGGGTGAAAGATGAGTGTAAGATGGCTGCGAAAGGGTTTAGCTTTTATAGCCCGCGAAGGTCGTTAGGTCGGCCTGCCGACCTACCATATGAGCCTCCACTAGTCGGCCAAGGAATATTCCCTTTACCATCGGGCCGGGGGCACTGCCCCCAGACCCCCGCTAGGGGGACCGCTGGCCCCCCCAGCTAGGGGCTGCTTCCGCGGCCCCCGGACCCCACAATAGGGCCCCTTTTAACTCCCTTACACCGCAACTCGATGCAATGCGCCTCGAGTTGCTACCAGCTTAACCACTCTGTCTAACCCAAAGATTAGACCCACAATGGTCACCTTTTTGCCATCCGGTCACATAGACCTCATCTGATATACAAGTCAGGACTCCACCAATGTCCGGGCTCACACTTGGCTTCTCCTCATAATGGGGGCCTTACAACTTTGAGCACCATGGATCATTGGTAGCACCTAATGAGGGTGGGGCATTGATCATATCTAACACCAGTAACCTTGGTCAGCTGGCTTCGTCCCTAGTCCCCTAGACCTTTAGCATCACCCATAATAGGGAGCTTGTCTTGCCTATGGTTAGACCTGCCACCCTGACCCATTTGCACGATTCCCTCTTGCACTCTGCCTTAATACCATTGCAATCAATTGTGGTAAGCATCGCACGAATGGCCATGAAAAGTACACCATCCTCATCACACAAGTCCAATAGCTCCCAGCTACCGAAAGTACGGTGTCCCTGTGTTCGATTATGCTACGTCGTGCAGTCACAACGCAAAGGATGTCTCATATACCTTCACGTGTACTTCTTTTCAACAGGGACAACTTTGCTTCATCCACACATTGTTACGAGAAACTAGCCCTTAGTCTTCTAACTACGTAATATTTAAGTATGCACGAGCACTCATATAATATGTGCACCAAAATATATACACATTTTAGGTCCTCAAGTGTAGGACAATACTCTTAGCTTGCTTAGAGTTCGACCTGTCTCCCAAACTAATTGAACTATGTCTTGTGCACAATAGAGAAGACTAGCACTACCCCTAGGGAGAGACCACCTATGAGAGGTTTTCAATTGCAGGTATTGAAGACTCCAATGAAAGTGTCGTTCACTCTTCATCGACACCCAACTCTGAATTCTTATCCTTTATCATCCTGCAAGCCCGCCAAGAATCGTCATGTGTAGAATCCCCAACAAACCAACACTTGTCCTAGCCATCAGTGCAATCCTCAACAAAGAACAACCCTACCACTAACTCTAACAACCCTACCACTAGCTACCTAGGCCACCAATGTGCCCCCAATGACCTTCCTCCACATCACCACCAATGCTCCTCCACAGCAACCATCGATGTCCTTTCCACCCACCTCTTCAGTGCAGGCCAAAGCTTGCTACCTACAACGGTGAGTGCCATGGGACTCACACTTGTCTAGGAGGGGGATAAGGTTAACCGTCAGATGAACAAGGTGGAAAATCTAGAAAAGCTAAAGCAAAAGAAAAAGGCCAAGGCAAAGTGAAACGGAAGATGAAGGCGCGCCAAGAAAAATGTAGAAACACAAGAAATGCAGAAAAGTCCTAAATAAGGGAAAAAGGCGCACAAGGAAAAGTGCTAGTCAATACTTTTGTAAAAGAGCGCAAACACATCATGATTTAATTTAAGGAGCACTGGGCTCTCACTCGTGCAATTTGTAAATATAGACGGGCGGTGGAAAGGAAGCTAGGAAGATAGAAGGACAAGGGGAAAAATGGCCTAGGCCACGACCGCCCATGTAAAAAAAGGGGATAAGGGGATGACCGCCCAAAAGGAATTTAGGGTTTTGTATATAAAGTTGAAAAGTGAATGAGAAGCTCATTCTTGTGTATGGCCAAAAGTGGCTCTCTTCTTCTTCTTCTTCTTCTTCTTCTTGCTTGCTTGCTTGCTTGAGCTTGTGCTTGAGAGAGGGAGTGTGAGGGAGTGAGTGTGTGAGGGTGAGGGACCGGGAAGGAGAATCTCTCCATCTTCTCCTCTCTTCTTCTCTTCTCTTCTCTTCTCTTGTCTTGCTTGCAGCAATGGAGCTTGGAGCGTGGAGCTTGAGGATGGAGCTTGCTTGAAGCTTGCACTTGGATTGTGGAGCTACTGAAGTGCGCGGGAGAGGTAACTCGATCGATATGGAGGTAAGCTCACTACACTCGTAGATATGGATGGCGCATCAGCTATATTAGAGGTAGCCATTAGTGCTCGGCTTGGAACGCTTGAAACAATAAGTGGTCCGTGGGTCTTGGCGGTTGAGCAAAAGCTCCCACAGAGTACATTTCCTAGACAAATAGCATTCAACCCTATTATGAAAATAGTTATATCTATGAGAAAAGTAAGATAAAAGAGTGCTCAAATCAGTTAAATAGTATCTCAAACCAATGACATATGATTCCCCAAGTATATGGCAACAAAACATAGGTATATGGGCATCCCTAAAAGCATATACAAGTTCCAAACATTAAAGATATGGTTGTCCCTATTTTATGATAGGATGCTACCTTGTTTTTTGCATAGTTAATAAATGAATCTCAATGACTTAAAACCGATCCTTGATGTTAATTGTCTCCAGCCAATATAAAAGTAAACCACCTCTTAATCGTACGCCTGAAATGTCGAGAGGAGTGGTAAACAATGCCAAAGCCTTTGTCCAATGTTGAGGAGTGGTTGAGCAAGCACAAGTGCTTGAAAATGGCCATGGCTAAAAAAGTATTTTTGTATTTTAAGTCATGAGTACTCCTTGAAATAAGCTCAATGTATACTCAAGAATGCATTGAGATAGCTCCAATAGGTCTTGAGAAGTCCTAGAGCAATGAGAGCTCAATATGAACCCCAAGAGGTGGAGCTATGGCTACTAATGGGGAAACCCTATTGTAGGTAACTCGAATGAGAGCTGAAGCAATGTTGAATTGAGCTCGAGCTCATAGAGAAGGATGCTCTGATAATACTTGAAGGGAGAAGCCTAAATGGAAGCACGAGCAAGCAGAAGTAAGAGAGGTGTGAGCTATGGCGGATGGAGTAAGATAGCAAGAGAGAGAGACTCAAGATGTGGGAGCTCCAATAGTCACAGTGTGTGACCAATCTTCCCTTTATTCAAATGTCACTGAAAGAATAAAGAATGAAGTGATAGTGTTGGTGGACGCCGCCGTCTGCATTGTGTAGGTGCGGTATTGTCAGTGTAGTAATACACGGGCGGCTATGCACATGCACCTTTACCCCCAACAAAATCTAAATTCACATGTTTGAGTTAAACTAGTTTAAATTCAACTACTTGTAAGAAAATTGGTTTCACATTGGTTGGAATTGAACTAGTTAAGTTTGAGCTTGTTTACAAAAACTATTTTTATGCTCGAAAGTTTTGACATGGATAGTTTTGAATTAGTATTGAGAACCATTGTGACACTATGCAAAGCTTGAATTGATTATTAAGGAAGTAGTTTATAAATATATACAATAACAAAGAAAATGACTTCTTACTTTTGCAAAATTGATCCACGTGATGTATATTCATATTGGAAAGAAGAAAACTAGTCTTTTTGAAGAAATAAAGGGTTGTTTTTATGCATGTTTTAGAGGTGATTTTCACTTGGAAAAATAAGCCACAAAAATTGGACAAATATACCATGCTTTGTGGAGTTTTGGGACACCCTTTTTGTCACAAAATAGGGCAATTTAATAGCAGATTGGGCATGCATTTCACCTTGTTTATGTACTTAGTTTGGTCCATCTGAGTAGTGTTTGGACCATGTTTGTATACTTTTGTGCTTTGGCATATGGACTCTATTTCCCAAGTTCATTAACTTTTGATTTTGCATGTCCTTATTCTTTTGTTCAATTTTCTAAAGAGGTAGACTACTTATACGTATACACCATAAAAAACTAGAGTTACCAAAATCGAAAATTGCATTATTGCTAAAATTGAGAAGGGTTATGGATCAAATTCATATGCCACTCACTATTGAGCTAAAGCGATACATACAGTGGTTCATATCATGAACAAGAGACCCAAACTATTATGATAATATGTCACCTTATGAGAAGATGTATGGGAGAAAGCAAATGTTTGCTTAGCTTAAGGTTTTTGGATGTCTATACTATGTCTATATCCTAAATGATTTGCTAAATTAAGAAGATGGACCTGAAGATAATCAAATGTATTTCCCATGGCTATCCAAATGAAAAGAAAGGATACAAATGTTATGATTGTATGCTAAGAGAATTTTATAGGAGTACATATGTAAAGTTTAGGTAGCATAAATCATGGTATAATGCCAATAATGACGGTGATATTAAAAAGTATTTAGCCAAGAAGACTTGCAAGCAAAATATTGGAGACATGCTAGAACCTTACGAGCAAGCATAAAGCAATGGTAGTGTAAAGGCATGGTTAGAAAGGTGAAGAGATGAGCAAAAGAGGATGGACATTGCAAAGGGCAAGCCATTTGCCATAATTTTCACCCAAATATGTCTGCAAATGTAATCACTATTCTAACAATAGTCATCTTGGCAAACAATGTAAATGTTTCATCATAATCTAGCTCATATGCATACCCCTAAGCAATAAGCCCAAATTTGTACCATTCAAGTGTAATAGTAGCCTTTCTCTTTACTTTATATACTATTGGGGTAAAAGGCCCTTGGGCCTGCCTGCGTACAGTGACCACCCATATTCTTTCTTCATATATATGTGAAAGTGCAATAAGGTTGTCATAACATTGTTGAGACCACCTACATTGTCTGTGCTCTTCTCTCTCGTGTCTCCTGCATCCCTTTCAACTGGTATCAGAGCCACTCCTTCGTGAGCTCTTCCGACATCTACACGAGGTATGAGATCTTTTTCTCTCTCATTCATTTCAATCCACACAAGTACAATAGGGTTTATAGGTTGGGGCAGCCATTGATGGGCTTCCTCCTTGAAGCTTGAAGCTTCCCGCCTTGCTTGGCTTATTGAGGCTTTGTTTGGGCCTTCATTGGCACCTATTGAGCCCCCTTGTGGCTCCCTTGAGCTCCCCCTCAATCAAAAACGTGATCAGCTCCCTTCAAGATAGTTTGTGCCATTTTTTGGTAGGCCCTGGACAACACGTGATCATTCTCCAGCTCCCCCACCCACTTGGCTACTCATTGGCACTTGATCTTGGTCCATTGGATCCCCCGGCACTTGGCATTTGACCCCGGCACTTGGCATTGGTTTGTGGACTGATTTACTTCAGTCCAGGATTTATTCATAGATAGTTTACAGTAGTACTACATTAGCATTTTATGTTTGGGCCATATTGACACTGACATTGGTTGCCCTGTTGTGGTCCTGAATGCTCCTCGAATGATGTGGGAATGTATGCCTATCATGTGAGATCATTTTGGAGTTGATCTTGCTCAGGCATTAACTATTTTACACAATCAATAGGCAACCCAAAACAGGGCAGCCCCCTGTCATTACATTTTATGCTCACGCTACATGGTCATTTGATGCCCGATTATGCTCGGTTGGTGCCTATATGTCTGGGAATGTATGCCTATGAGTTGGCACTTGATTTGAGCTTGGTTTGAGCATTATTTTACTCAGTTTTGGATTGTTATTTTCTGCTAGAAAATTCAGGGCTGAATCTATTTATGCTACAGTTGGGTTATGCCTATTGGTCATAGGGTGCTCTCAATGACTCGGTATGATGTCATTATGTACTTGGACTATGCCACATGTCTTGTTTATGCTCCGGAATGCTTTTGAGCTGAGATTAGAGCTCGATTTGGGTTTGACTATCACTTCTTTGTAGCTGGCATTTCATCTATGATATGGTTTATGCCTAGGCTACCTAGTACGGGTTATGTTGTCTTGGTGAATGCTTTATGCATTGGCTGTGGATGGTAGTTGTTTGAGCTCATCTCGACATTCATTTGAGTATCCCCTTGAGTAGTTGGACATTGACTTGGATTTTTCCATTATGACTTGGCTTTTTCCGTTATGACGTTGGATGCTATATGGGATTTTATGCTCTGATTATGGATCTTGGCTATTACTTGGATGCACTTACAGGTATTGAGTAGTAAACTGGTCCCTTGTTTTGGCAGTTGCCTATTGAGCTGTGATTGCTTGTTTGCATTTGATATGCGGGATACTTACTGATCAGTGGACTTGGATAGTGCTTGGGATTTACAGTTATGGCCGTCTTGCTTCTCTGTTGTATGGCATCTATGCTATTTGGACTGCTATTGCCTGTGTATGTCAAGGAACAATTGATCTTTATGGCCATCCGTGTATGCACATGGTCTTCTACTATGTATTTTACAGAGCCGCTTACTTGGATGCTTTTACACAGATATTTGGGCTTTTATTGGAGCTTGATTATTGCAGGTTTATTTGCCACGTGCCGTTCTTGGCTGGACATGTATGTCAGTACATGGTATGAGACACTGCAAAGTTATGTATACTCCTATGTTTTGGGGATGCTTATGCATTTATGGCTCCGAGGCATGATTATGATTTAATGGCTGTGAGCTACAGTGGTTGGATATGTCATGCTTTTGTCTGCTAGGCTTGTGATGTGGGAGCTTTTGCATTTGTGGTTGATGCCTTTGTGTTCTCCCCTTTTGGTTTGGATGAGTCCCCTTTGCAGTATGCTATGACGACTTCCAGCTCTTCTAGTCATGCACACAGTCCTCTTGATGAGCATGTTCTCTCTGATGAGAGTTCCCCTGTTTCTTTGAGCTCCTTGGATATATTGGACAACCCTACTCATGATATTATAGAGCAATTGTCCTCTTCTACAGGTTTTACAGGTTCTGTTTGCTTTCATTGTGGAAAGATAGGGCATGTGAAGCGTAAATGCTTCAAGTGGATTAGAGAGCAGAAAAGATTGTGCCGCACTAGACATGAGAGCAGAGTTAGTAGATGAGACCATTATTGATAGTGGTATGGTGCATGTAGTTACCCATGATGATGCAGTTGAGCCTAGACTCCTGGCATCGTGTTACCCTACAAATTACTTGCTCAGTGATATGGCCTATACCTTTGATTGGCTTTTAGACAGTATGGTATCTTGTCATGTTACTCCGCATAGAGCTTGGTTCTCTTCTTATAGGAAGGTTGACGGATGTATTTATTTGGGCCTTGAGCAGGATTGTCATGTTATTGGTATAGGGGATATACACTTGGCTTTGCCAAATGGGTCTTCTCTTATGCTCTGTGATGTCTTGCATATACCTACGCTCAATAAGAGCCTAATCTCTGTCAGTCAGTTGCATGGTGCAAGATATTATGTCTCTCTTGGGGACACTTCATGGAAAATCCATCGTGGTTGCTTGTATTGGCCAGAGGTGCTAGATATGGTAGTGATTATGTAGTTCATGTCTCTCATGTGGGAGATTCTATAGTTGTAGTTATGTAGATACCACATGCATTTTTATGGCATTGTCGCCTAGGCCATGTACGACACACTGAGATGGATGCTTTATGTGATATGGGCTTATTGCCTACTCTTTCCCATGCTACTTGCCCTCATTGTACTCATGGTCCATGCAGAGACTCTTTGGCTTATGGCGATCATGTGAGGCATGCTCCTCTAGATCTAGTCCATGTTGCAGTATATGGACCTATGCCTTCCCAGTCACTTGGCAGATCCAGTCCATGCTTGCAGATGGATTATGAGAGTCATGCTATCTCTTACGGATCTCTTTTCAGCAATATGGCATTGATTTCTTATGCCCATGGTATTATGGGATTGCTCATGGCATGTGCTTGACTTTACAGGCAAAGGTTGCTTCTATGCTTAACACAAGTAGGTTGTCTTATGGCTTTTGGGCTGAGGCCCTTATGACGACAGTCTACTTGATTAATCGGATGTCGTATTTATCTTTGGAAGTTATTACTCCGCATGAGGCATGGAGTGGCATGAGACCCTCCTATGATCACTTTAGGATGTTTGGTTGCCAGGCATCTGTCAGTATGCCACATGAGCCTATGTCACGCAGATGCATACTCGTTGGTTATGGAGATGGTGACTTTACAACTTACAGGTTTTGGGATTTAGATGCCCAGCAGGTTCTACACAGTCGTCATGCTATCTTTTATGAGACGCAGACACCTCTCAAGCCTCTTGATGCGCGTTCAGTGCGCTTTATGGCTGATTCTACAGCCGTATGTAAGTCTTTTGCTTTGTTGAGGCCACATACTGTCTTGCGACCCCGTTTGACTTGTGTCCAGGATGTTGGCCCTTTTTCGATGATTGACCTTGGAGATTCTATATGCTCTCTACTATCTTTTATGCACTGCCCTGATGCTATGTGCCACTCTGATGCTTTACAGTTGTGCACTTATGAGTTGTGTTGCTTGCTTCATGGGAAGCAGTCATGGATTTCTCTATTGTCTAGAGCTATGGGATTGCTTATCTCCTAGATGTCATGGACTCGGGGATGCTTGACTCTTCTTGTGAGGAGTATCCCGCCACTTATTGTAGAGCTCAAGGATGCTTGACTCTTCTTGTGAGGAGTATCCCGCCACTTATTGCAGAGCTTGCTTTCCGATTGGGCATTGGGTGAGATGTCATGATTCCTCACCCTGTCTCTTTTCTTTTTTTTTTTTTGTTTTTTCACTCCCTGGCCCATTGGCCTTTTAGTGGGAGGTTGTTGGGGTAAAAGGCCCTTGGGCCTGCTCGTGTACAGTGACTGCACATATTCTTCATTCATATATATATGAAAGTGCAATAAGGGTGTCATAACATTGTTGACAGCACCTACATTGTGTGTGCTCTTCTCTCCCGCGTCTCCTGCCTGCCCGTGTATAGTGACGGTCCATATTCTTTATTCAAATATATATGAAAGTGCAATAAGACTGTCATAACATTGTTCACAGCACCTACATTGTGTGTACTCTTCTCTCTCACATCTCTTGCATCCCTTACATATACATGCTTTCATTTTCAATTTCTTCTTTATACATGGTAGTTTTATAAGATCCCAAGTAATCTTCTCTTCAAATGCATTCATCTCCAATCCTTGTTTCCATATACACCTTCAAAAAAGATAGTTTCTCCATGTCCTTGCTCATGTCATGCATGAGACACCATGTATGTGTAGTGGATATACATATTTCCATTCTATGTAAAATTATGTCTTATTCTTTTTTATCATCTCAACTATGGTGCACTACTTGCTTGTTGTGCTACCATTGCATGTGGTGCTACATACCTCCATGTACTCCTAACTCCATGTGTTTTTATTTATAGTGTCGTGCTCCATCATCTAATGACTCATCTTCAAAAGATTCACTATGTATTGCTCTTTCTCATGGCTTCCTCTACTCTAGGCCCTCTTTTACATCAAGCTCCTATACCTTTTTGCTCATGCATTTTCCCTCTCCAATTAGGCTCTCAATATTCTTCACCATCACATGCTTCCTCCTTTAACGACTCCTCTTCTTCCCTCCCTTACATCATACTTTGCAACTCTAGCTCTTGCTAGATGTTTCTTTTTTTTATCAATTAACTTTTTTAAAATAGGAAATAAATTATAAAGGTGGGCCATTTAATTGAAGTTAACTAGGTGCAATGGGATCTTTGTTCGACATTTCAACCACCTATCACGGCTTCAAGTCTCTAGCATGCTACTTGGATTGAAGAATGCAAGTTCTACAACCTAAGATAGTATGTATCATCCACCACCATTCTTTCAATTCCCCCTCTTCAATGTCTTCTACCTTAAAAAATGAGACATCTTACATATTAGTGGTATAAAGAATAACACAATGAAATCAATAAGTGTAGTGTCTCAAATATTTCAAAACTACAATTAAGAACCAAATTATACTAGAACTAAGAGTGTTCTTCTATACCTGCTCATGAAATACAAACTATGCACCCCAAATGTATAGGTCTTTAAGATAAAGTTCACTTAGCATAGGGGTAAAATATTCAAACTTTTCCTCATGTTCAGGCTCCAAGGGATCTAGCCATTCGTTGAGATACTCTTGTATCTTAATATCCAAGGAAGGGGCAAAGACTTAACAATGCAATTTATTATTGTATGTGAGACCTATGACTAGCTTAAACCCACTCAATGACACTACAAGATATAGGCCTTATACCGATGTTAAAAGCGATGAAAATGTAAATAACAAAATTTGCCCCCTTTGTTGCAAAAAGCGTCGTTATTGGAAACGCCATAGAACAGTCGGTATCAGCATCGCTATCAGTGTCGGTATTGGTGTCGGTATGCGACGCTGATACCGATGCCAATACCAACGCTGATAGCAACGGTTTTGAGACGAAAATAACGACGTGAGCAGTAAAATTTGCGATGCTAATAATGACGGTAACTGATGCCAGGAGGCATATTCCACGGTGGATTCCGTGAGGTTTTACGGTGGATTCCGTAAACTTAGATGACCGGGGCTCATACGCAAAGAGGATTCTTTGTGCGAGAAGTTGATGGGGACACCTGTCCTTTTCGGGCGTTTCATTAATTTAGTGTGTACATGGGTGATTCCATAGCGGGTGATTCCGTAAAATGCATATTAAATTAATAAACGTTTATGAGTTTAGAGTGCGCACTCGTAATAAATTAAGGTTAGGATTTATTTCTAACCAGTTGATTTATTTATGTAGCTGAAGACTGCTAGGTATTCACTTTTGTCGGTTTAATTGTGTTATTTTACTAACGATTGTGAATGCTTCAGTTGATGTGTAGAGATAGCAGCAGTGGCGGAGGAAAGCATTGGAGTCTAGCGGGTTTTCGACTCTTGGATTATATTTTGATAGGCGCCACACCTATATTTTGTTATGTCTATTGAGACATCGATTATTTATTATTATTTTGTATGCGCTTATGCGCCTGGATATGTTATTTCTATTTGGACATTGAGATTGGGCGTGCCAGACACTATGGGCACCGTCCATTAGCTTTATTTTCCTATTTTTGGTAGAAAGCAAACTCAAAAGCTAAAAGCTTGTCATATTTTTGTAATTGGGCTATTATTGAGCATGAAGATTGGAAATATACATTAAATACATGCTTTGTGAAGCGCTCACACAAGGCATGGGGGAGATTGAACCCAATTTGTCTCTTGCCTCTTGTCGTGCTTGCTTTTACATGGGTTTTTGTGCTAAAAAGTAGAGTACTTTGTTCTTGGGGACCTTCCGGGATTCACCACGTGAGCTATCTGCGACTGATCTGCGCACCAGTGGTATCAGAGTGGAGCAGAGATCAAGAGCTTCCAATCGCTACCAATCTCGGGCGAAGGCGGAGCTCCAGGAACAAACGGCCTCTACAGTTAATCTCGTCGCGAACCGTCGATACAGGCAGACTTCTGGCGATCAAGAACCCCTGTTTCCACTGTCAGATCGCGAAGGACCAAGCTCTGTAGGCGGAGGACCACTCAAACACCTCCATCAACAAGTCGTTGAAAACCAGTGAGAAAGCTCTTAATCCTCTTCATTAAAAGCTTAATTACAAAGCTTTAAGAGCTTAAGAGAAGCCTAAGCTTCTCAAAATCATCTCGAGGTATAAGAAGACCTTCCCGAAAATCACGCGTGGAGAAAAAAACGGCCCCCCCCCTCACGAAAAAAACGGCGGCCTCTTCCACCATTAAGCTCTCTTAATCCTTAAGTCAAAGCTTAAGTCACTCAATTTTTACCAAGTCACACAGGGCAGAGAAGTCTGTAAACTCTGGGTCCTGCACATCAAAAGTCAAGTTCAGCAAGTCAACAACTCTGCAAGTCTGTTAAGTCTGCAACTCTGCAAGTCAGACTAAATCAGAACTGACTAGTGCTTAAAACTCATAGAAGACTTGTTCGTATGCAAAAATTCTAAACTGGAAAGTTGTTCGCAGCAAGCTGTTCTACCTATCTACAAGTTCGTTGAAGTACTTTCAGCAAACGGAGACAGAAATATTGCAGAATTTCTGAAAATTGAAGAAGAAAATACCAAAAAAAAATACATAGCCCTGTAACCCCAAATTTGAGCTACGCTCATTTTGCTAATTGATTTTGAGTGAGAAAGGTTTGTTGAGTTTTACAAGATGACTACCCCACATATGGATGATCCTATGGCTGAAGACGATCTACCCGAGCCTACCATGGAACAAAAGCTGGATCTTATCATGTTGCAATTGGAAGAAGAGCGAAGAGCTAGGCAAGCCTTGCAAGCGCAATTGACAAAGCTACAAGGAGCGTCCACTGACAAAGTAGAACCTCAAGCTGAAGATTTGATTCGACGTACCATCGACGCCACTCTTGAAGCACAAACCATTCGCAAGGAATCCAAGATAAGTAAACGAAGTTTCAAGTTTCGCACTTTCAATGGCATAAGAGAAGGAAAGACTGTTTTATCATTCATTAGCCAGTTTGATGACTATTTCCATGAGGAAACTTATCCCGAGAAAGATAAAATCAAGTGTGTTACTAATCATCTGATAGACAGAGCATCACTTTGGTGGACTGTAGTCCGCAAGAGCATAGAATGTCCTGCTACATGGGAAGATTTTAAGAAGAAGTTCATGCAAAATTTCCTTCCACCGCAATTTCATGAGAAGGCTATCAAGCAATGGGATTTACTTCAACAGCGCGATCGTGAGCCTATTCCACAGTATACAGAGCGTTTTTGGAATTCACTCCTACAGTTACGCATGCTTGAAGACGTACCAGAGACGACACATAAGAGGAAGTATATGTCTGGACTTCTTGGACATTACTACGCTGAAGTAAACATGTTCAAGCCTGCTACCCTTGAAGACGCCATCTCCTTAGCTCACGACACTGAAGATAAGTTACGCGGAAGAGATCGATGACCACAGCCATTCCAAGCAAACGGTAATTATGGATCTAAACAATTCAATTCCAATTTCAGAAGGTTTAATCCAGGTCGTTTTTCATCACCATCTTTCCGCAAGAATTGGCCTAAACCACCTGCATTACCATCCACTGCCAATTCAAATTCTAAACCTATTCCACAAGCAAATCCAAATATACCCAGACTCCCAGCCATTGCAAATAATGTGACCAAAGCCAAGCCCATCGTATGCTACAAGTGTCACCAGCCAGGGCATCTCGCAACAAATTGTCATTCAAAGAAGCCACCAGCACATATCAACTACCTTGGAGTTATGGACGAAGACGAGCATGAGGGTGCTTCCTCTACAGGATGGTTCTTAAATTTCACTAGATATCTAGAATACCTTCGACCAGTTCTAGTGGTCATGTAGTCAGTGTCTATAATGGCTTCTGGTTTAAGTATTTCAGTCTCTTCTTCTAGTAAAGGTGGGCTTTCATAGACAGGGTGGATAGGTAATTGGCCTCTAAATGGTCTCAATAAACTAATATGAAATGTATTATGAATTTTCCAATGAGATGGCAGTTCTAACTTGAATGCATTGTCATTAATCTTATGAATGATTCTAAATGGTCCGTAGAATCTAGGAGCTAATTTGACAACTGGATGTCTATCTACACTTTGCAGTCTACGCTTTTCTATTCTAAGCCAAACATAATCATCAACTTTGAAATTCATGGCTTGTCTTTTCTTGTTGGCTTGTTTGGTATATGATTGTTGGGCTTTAGCAATCATATCCTTTACCTCATCAAAAATAGTGTTATGCATAACAGCAATCTCATCAGCACTCTGTATTCTATTAGACAAAGATGCAACAGGTGTAGATAATCTATATCCATAAATAACTTCAAAAGGTGCTTTCTTTGTAGATGTGTGCGGTGTATTGTTATATGCAAACTGTAATAAATGTAAATGAGTATCCCATGTCTGAGGTTTAGAGATAGTGTATGCACGTAAAAGATCTAAAATAGTGCTATTTGTGGCTTCTGTTTGTCCATTCGTTTCTGGATGAAATGCAGATGATAAATCAATCTTTGTGCCTAGATTTGCAAACAGTGTAATCCAAAAATTATTACAAAATCTAGAATCTCTATCTGAAATAATCACTTTCGGCAATCCATGGTTAGTAAAAACAGTTTTCAAAAATAACTGTGCTGCTTGTGATGTTGTTAAAGTTTTCTTACATGCAATGAAATATGCTTGCTTACTAAATCTATCTACAATTGTCCAAATCATGTCATGGTTAGATTTAGTATTTGGTAAACCAGTAATGAAATCCATAGATATATGTTCCCAAGGTTTAGATGGAATAAACAAAGGCATTAATAATCCATACTGTTTACCATTAGTTTTCCAATTACTCAAAGAAAATCAATTGTTTGCAAATCCTGACAAGAGTGAATTCTTTAAGACAGAAATAGAATATCTAGGTCATATTGTATCAAAAGAAGGAATAAAAGTTGATCCTAAGAAAATTGATGCAATATTGCATTGGCCTGTTCCTAAAAATGTACATGAATTACGCTCATTCCTTGGTCTTGCTAGTTTCTATAGGAAGTTTGTACGTAATTTCTCATTACTTGCTTTGCCATTGACCAAACTTCTTAAGAAAGGCATTGTTTATCAATGGACTGAAAACCAGCAGAAATCCTTTGACTTACTCAAACGTGCATCAACCAATGCCCCTGTTCTACAATTCCCTGACTTTAACAGACCATTCTTTTTAGTTGTGACCGATGCCAGCGGATTAGGAATAGGAGCCGTGCTAATGCAAGACAACCATCCAATAGCATATTCTAGTTCTAAGCTGAAACCCTCTGAGCTCAAATATTCCACTTATGACAAGGAACTCTTAGCAGTTGTCCAAGCATTAAAACAATGGAAGCATTATTTAATGGGTTCAGAATTCATGATAAAGACCGACCAGCAAAGCATTAGACATCTACTTAGCCAACCCCAAATTTCTGACCGTCATATCAAATGGGCTTCATTCATTCAAAGTTTCCATCCTATCATTCAATACCAACCTGGAAAAGAAAATGTAGTTGCTGATGCATTGAGTAGAAGACCTGCAATTCATAATATTTCTATCATATCTTTTGATTCTTTGATTGCCATGAAAGACACATATCACCAGGATATTACTTTTCATTCTGATTGGCAAAAATTAGTTCAAAATAATTTCATTCCTGTTGATTCATTGTCATATAATGATGGATTCATGTTCTTTGAAAAGAGATTGTGTGTTACTATTCCATTCCGATCTTTTGTTTTGAATGAAATTCATTGTCCCCCATATCAAGGTCATAGAGGTATCATTTCTACATTACGCATGTTAACTGAAGATTTTTATTGGCCGCATATGGATGCAGATGTATCTAATTTTGTTTCTGAATGTTTGATTTGTCAAAGAATAAAGAGACATCATGGTAAACAATATGGATTATTAATGCCTTTGTCTATTCCATCTAAACCTTGGGAACATATATCTATGGATTTCATTACTGGTTTACCAAATACTAAATCTAACCATGACATGATTTGGACAATTGTAGATAGATTTAGTAAGCAAGCATATTTCATTGCATGTAAGAAAACTTTAACAGCATCACAAGCAGCACAGTTATTTTTGAAAATTGTTTTTACTAACCATGGATTGCCGAAAGTGATTATTTCAGATAGAGATTCTAGATTTTGTAATAATTTTTGGATTACACTGTTTGCAAATCTAGGCACAAAAATTGATTTCTCATCTGCATTTCATCCAGAAACGAATGGACAAACAGAAGCCACAAATAGCACCATTCTAGATCTTTTACGTGCATACACTATCTCTAAACCTCAGACATGGGATACTCATTTACATTTATTACAGTTTGCATATAACAATACACCGCACACATCTACAAAGAAAGCACCTTTTGAAGTTATTTATGGATATAGATTATCTACACCTGTTGCATCTTTGTCTAATAGAGTACAGAGTGCTGATGATATTGCTGTTATGCATAACACTATTTTTGATGAGGTAAAGGATATGATTGCTAAAGCCCAACAATCATATACCAAACAAGCCAACAAGAAAAGACAAGCCATGAATTTCAAAGTTGATGATTATGTTTGGCTTAGAATAGAAAAGCGTAGACTGCAAAGTGTAGATAGACATCCAGTTGTCAAATTAGCTCCTAGATTCTACGGACCATTTAGAATCATTCATAAGATTAATGACAATGATGCCAGGAGGCATATTCCACGGTGGATTCCGTGAGGTTTTACGGTGGATTCCGTAAACTTAGATGACCGGGGCTCATACGCAAAGAGGATTCTTTGTGCGAGAAGTTGATGGGGACGCCTGTCCTTTTCGGGCGTTTCATTAATTTAGTGTGTACATGGGTGATTCCATAGCGGGTGATTCCGCAAAATGCATATTAAATTAATAAACGTTTATGAGTTTAGAGTGCGCACTCGTAATAAATTAAGGTTAGGATTTATTTCTAACCAGTTGATTTATTTATGTAGCTGAAGACTGCTAGGTATTCACTTTTGTCGGTTTAATTGTGTTATTTTACTAATGATTGTGAATGCTTCAGTTGATGTGTAGAGATAGCAGCAGTGGCGGAGTAAAGCATTGGAGTCTAGCGGGTTTTCGACTCTTGGATTATATTTTGATAGGCGCCACACCTATATTTTGTTATGTCTATTGAGACATCGATTATTTATTATTATTTTGTATGTGCTTATGCGCCTGGATATGTTATTTCTATTTGGACACTGAGATTGGGCGTGCCAGACACTATGGGCACCGTTCATTAGCTTTATTTTCCTATTTTTGGTAGAAAGCAAACTCAAAAGCTAAAAGCTTGTCATATTTTTGTAATTGGGCTATTATTGAGCATGAAGATTGGAAATATACATTAAATACATGCTTTGTGAAGCGCTCACACAAGGCATGGGGGAGATTGAACCCAATTTGTCTCTTGCCTCTTGTCGTGCTTGCTTTTACATGGGTTTTTGTGCTAAAAAGTAGAGTACTTTGTTCTTGGGGACCTTCCGGGATTCACCACGTGAGCTATCTGCGACCGATCTGCGCACCACCATCAACTTCTCGCACAAAGAATCCTCTTTGCGTATGAGCCCCGGTCATCTAAGTTTACGGAATCCACCGTAAAACCTCACGGAATCCACCGTGGAATATGCCTCCTGCACATATCAACTACCTTGGAGTTATGGACGAAGACGAGCATGAGGATATGCCGGATTTCACTGAAGAAGAAGATGATCCTACTACTACTTCCGACACTTTACCAGGTATGCCTACTTCACATTCATTGTTGACTATGAAATGTATGGTGCATGAAAAAGAAAGAACTATATTGCATGATGACGGTAGTACCCATGATTTTATTTCAGCAAAATTGGTAAAGGAATTGAAACTGCATACTGTACCTACGCACTATCGCATAAAAGCTGCATTTTTAGGCACTAGGTACAATGGCACACAAGAAGTTCAAGATTTAGAAATTCAAATTGGTCCATATATTGAAAGAAGAAATTTCTTAGTTGTCCCATTACAGTCTAGCGACATTATTCTAGGAATGCCATGGAGACACCAACATAATCCCAATATAGATTATTCCACACACACAATGAATATTAATTTTCAAGGAAAATCTATTACATTATTTGCTATTCATGCATCTCATATGTTTCCACTGCTTTCGCATACTCAAGCAAAACGTGCACTGCGCAAGAATACTAAATCATATCTCATTTGGGTGAATGAATTGCATGCAAAGGAAAATCATATGCACTCTAGGCATAAGGAATTTCTCGCATATTTTAAGGACTGTTTTGCAGAAGACCTACCACCAGGTTTACCACCATCACGTCTAGAAGATCATAAGATTGACCTAATACCTGGCACACAACCACCTTGCAAAGCCCCATATAGGCACAATCAAATAGAACAAAAAGAAATCCAGAGTCAAGTTGAAGAATTACTAAATAGAGGCTTAATTCGACCAATCTATGGTTAGTAAAAACAGTTTTCAAAAATAACTGTGCTGCTTGTGATGCTGTTAAAGTTTTCTTACATGCAATGATGAACCGTATTTTTCTAAAATATCAAAATTGTGTGATTGTTTTCTTTGATGATATTCTAGTGTTCAGTCAAAGTGAAAAAGAGCATTATGAGCATTTATCATTAGTTTTTCAATTACTCAAAGAAAATCAATTGTTTGCAAATCCTGACAAGAGTGAATTCTTTAAGACAGAAATAGAATATCTAGGTCATATTGTATCAAAAGAAGGAATAAAAGTTGATCCTAAGAAAATTGATGCAGTATTGCATTGGCATGTTCCTAAAAATGTACATGAATTACGCTCATTCCTTGGTCTTGCTAGTTTCTATAGGAAGTTTGTACGTAATTTCTCATTACTTGCTTTGCCATTGACCAAACTTCTTAAGAAAGGCATTGTTTATCAATGGACTAAAAACCAGCAGAAATCCTTTGACTTACTCAAACGTGCATTAACCAATGCCCCTGTTCTACAATTGCCTGACTTTAACAGACCATTCTTTTTAGTTGTGACCGATGCTAGCGGATCAGGAATAGTAGCCGTGCTAATGCAAGACAACCATCCAATAGCATATTCTAGTTCTAAGCTAAAACCCTCTGAGCTCAAATATTCCACTTATGACAAGGAACTCTTAGCAGTTGTCCAAGCATTAAAACAATGGAAGCATTATTTAATGGGTTCAGAATTCATGATAAAGACCGACCAGCAAAGCATTAGACATCTACTTAGCCAACCCCAAATTTCTGACCGTCATATCAAATGGGCTTCATTCATTCAAAGTTTCCATCCTATCATTCAATACCAACCTGGAAAAGAAAATGTAGTTGCTGATGCATTGAGTAGAAGACCTGCAATTCATAATATTTCTATCATATCTTTTGATTCTTTGATTGCCATGAAAGACACATATCACCAGGATATTACTTTTCATTCTGATTGGCAAAAATTAGTTCAAAATAATTTCATTCATGTTGATTCATTGTCATATAATGATGGATTCATGTTCTTTGAAAAGAGATTGTGTGTTACTATTCCATTCCGATCTTTTGTTTTGAATGAAATTCATTGTCCCCCATATCAAGGTCATAGAGGTATCATTTCTACATTACGCATGTTAACTGAAGATTTTTATTGGCCGCATATGGATGCAGATGTATCTAATTTTGTTTCTGAATGTTTGATTTGTCAAAGAATAAAGAGACATCATGGTAAACAATATGGATTATTAATGCCTTTGTCTATTCCATCTAAACCTTGGGAACATATATCTATGGATTTCATTACTGGTTTACCAAATACTAAATCTAACCATGACATGATTTGGACAATTGTAGATAGATTTAGTAAGCAAGCATATTTCATTGCATGTAAGAAAACTTTAACAGCATCACAAGCAGCACAGTTATTTTTGAAAATTGTTTTTACTAACCATGGATTGCCGAAAGTGATTATTTCAGATAGAGATTCTAGATTTTGTAATAATTTTTGGATTACACTGTTTGCAAATCTAGGCACAAAAATTGATTTCTCATCTGCATTTCATCCAGAAACAAATGGACAAACAGAAGCCACAAATAGCACCATTCTAGATCTTTTACGTGCATACACTATCTCTAAACCTCAGACATGGGATACTCATTTACATTTATTACAGTTTGCATATAACAATACACCGCACACATCTACAAAGAAAGCACCTTTTGAAGTTATTTATGGATATAGATTATCTACACCTGTTGCATCTTTGTCTAATAGAGTACAGAGTGCTGATGATATTGCTGTTATGCATAACACTATTTTTGATGAGGTAAAGGATATGATTGCTAAAGCCCAACAATCATATACCAAACAAGCCAACAAGAAAAGACAAGCCATGAATTTCAAAGTTGATGATTATGTTTGGCTTAGAATAGAAAAGCGTAGACTGCAAAGTGTAGATAGACATCCAGTTGTCAAATTAGCTCCTAGATTCTACGGACCATTTAGAATCATTCATAAGATTAATGACAATGCATTCAAGTTAGAACTGCCATCTCATTGGAAAATTCATAATACATTTCATATTAGTTTATTGAGACCATTTAGAGGCCAATTACCTATCCACCCTGTCTATGAAAACCCACCTTTACTAGAAGAAGAGACTGATATACTTGAACCAGAAGGCATCATAGACACTGACTACATGACCACTAGAACTGGCCGAAGGTATTCTAGATATCTAGTGAAATTTAAGAACCATCCTGTAGAGGAAGCACAATGGATGCACGCTAGAGACTTAAATGCTTTCCCCACTCTGTTAGCTCCACATTGAGCTAATAGCAATTGAGGTCAATTGCTATCCCACCCTGGGGGTATGATGCCAGGAGGCATATTCCACGGTGGATTCCGTGAGGTTTTACGGTGGATTCCGTAAACTTAGATGACCGGGGCTCATACGCAAAGAGGATTCTTTGTGCGAGAAGTTGATGGGGACGCCTGTCCTTTTCGGGCGTTTCATTAATTTAGTGTGTACATGGGTGATTCCATAGCGGGTGATTCCGCAAAATGCATATTAAATTAATAAACGTTTATGAGTTTAGAGTGCGCACTCGTAATAAATTAAGGTTAGGATTTATTTCTAACCAGTTGATTTATTTATGTAGCTGAAGACTGCTAGGTATTCACTTTTGTCGGTTTAATTGTGTTATTTTACTAACGATTGTGAATGCTTCAGTTGATGTGTAGAGATAGCAGCAGTGGCGGAGGAAAGCATTGGAGTCTAGCGGGTTTTCGACTCTTGGATTATATTTTGATAGGCGCCATGCCTATATTTTGTTATGTCTATTGAGACATCGATTATTTATTATTATTTTGTATGCGCTTATGCGCCTGGATATGTTATTTCTATTTGGACATTGAGATTGGGCGTGCTAGACACTATGGGCACCGTCCATTAGCTTTATTTTCCTATTTTTGGTAGAAAGCAAACTCAAAAGCTAAAAGCTTGTCATATTTTTGTAATTGGGCTATTATTGAGCATGAAGATTGGAAATATACATTAAATACATGCTTTGTGAAGTGCTCACACAAGGCATGGGGGAGATTGAACCCAATTTGTCTCTTGCCTCTTGTCGTGCTTGCTTTTACATGGGTTTTTGTGCTAAAAAGTAGAGTACTTTGTTCTTGGGGACCTTTCGGGATTCACCACGTGAGCTATCTGCGACCGATCTGCGCACCAGTAACATGGATTTTCTTTTTTGTGGCATGTGCTTTATTAGAGCCATACAAAATAGTTTCTGCACTGTGTACAATGCGCTTGCAAACAAAAACAATGTATACTGAAACCATAACACTATGAAATAAATACATGATCGCATAATAAGTGATTGGTACAATCATGACAAGATATCACTAATATATAGAAAATGTCTACATAGATTAGGCGACCCAAAAATAAAGGTGTGTGAGCTCCAGGGATCCAAGGGCGAGCTATATATCCTTGCCCTCCGAAAGCTCGTCCTGCCGTAAAAGAGCATCGAACGGACTCTGAAAAAAAAGAAACAACACATCAGTCCACCATACAATAATGCATTCTAATTAAACATGGTAACTACGGACAAGAAAGATGAGTGACTTACAGGGCCGCCGCATCTATACAATCGGTCGATCAATGAAGTGAGACCGTGTCTCTCTGCATATTGAGTCTCAAGGCCAGTTGGATCGCGATTTGTAATGGAGTGCAGCAAAGAAAAAAAAATGCTAACTATTAGAAACATGATTGTTAGTACAAAGGATATTGCAAAAAAAAAAAAAAAAAGCAAAACAAAAGAAAAACTTACAAAGTCCTCCAAATATGTCCTGTGGGGCTGCCACTTCCAAGATGATGGACCACTCTAGCCTCGAGTCGTGCCCTTGCCACCTCGCGCTGCTGACTCCAACATCCTAGAGAATCTGTAGCCTCCTCCCTCAGTCGGTGCCAGTCGTCTACATCTAACCACTCGGGCTTTGCAGGCCCACTCTTGATTACCTTGCGTGTGTTGGATCATTTGTGTGACATATATGCACGCATGCAATCCATCATCCAGCCCGTTGAAAATCTATGTACTGAGGTTGGAACCAGAAACTCCTCGTGCAAGGATGCTACTATGTAGTCCTTGCTCCCCTCCGGTATGTTCTTCCAATGATCTAAGACGTTGTGCCGAAAAACTTATTGGCAGAACTCTCTCATGCGAGCCATCACCCTCCTCCCCTCATCATTCATGATGATGACTCCTGACCTACCATCGACTAGATATCCATATCCCCCTCGAGTCTGCCCAAGATGGGTCCTCTCTCATCTGCATCCATGCTCCTTGGCATATCCAAGAGACCCCTGTGCATCCGGTGTCAGAGAGAGAACTGGGGAGAGAGAAAGAGGAGAGAGAAGACTGCAAAAGAGAGAGAAAGACTGCAGGGAGAGAGAGAAAAAGAGTGACCAGGAGAGAGAAAGACATGAAAGAAGGGGGAAGCCATAGAAGCTGTGAGCAAGAAGGGAGAGAAAATCTGTAATTGTATTAATGTGTCAAAAAAGATGTGAAAAATTATATCTTCTCTCTTTTTATACCAATGTCAGTGTGACATGGCATAATATCAACATTATTAACACTTATTTGTTATTCCCAGCTTCTTACAATCCATCCATTCCCAAAAGTTTTTGTCCTAAAAAACAACCCTAGAAACAACTAGAAAGGAGATGGATAGAACAGAGTACTACTCTGTTTTACAGCTTTACAAATGGAAAATGAATGAAAAATGACCATTACAAGAGCTGAATTTGAAGAATGGAAGTAAGGTCCAACTATATACATGATTTGAAATACTTCAGAAGCAAATGGAGCCATAAAGTTTTCAACAAATAGTCCCAGAACAAAGTAGACAGCTTGCTGAATAAACAGTCCCTGCTGGACCAAATCTGCCATAACTTTTGATAGAAGTGTCCAAATGAGATGTACCATATATGAAAACGAAGCTCTTGAAGAGTACTTTAAGCCCATATAGATAGCTTAATTCTGAAAATTAGGTACGATAAAAACTGTTCTAAAACATCGTGCTGTCTTGAACCAGTCTGCATCATTACTAGCTCCATATGCAATAGGCTTCAACCCCACCAATGTCTCCCTCAAGTATGGATACTCATCCAATATAGAATTAGGTCTCCAAGAAGCCTCTTCAGATGGTAAACCTCTCCATTTGATCAAATATTCCACAATAGAACGTGATCAAAGCTTCTTTTCGCATTGACCTATAACAGCCTCTGGGATGTACTGAACAAGACCATCTTCATCAATAGGTGGCAGCTCATCAACTATATCCACTGGATCATAATAGGGCTTGAGCTGACTAACATGGAAAACGTTATGAATCTTTGTAGAAGAGGGAAGCCCTAGTTTGTATGCCAAATCTCCAATCCGCTTAAGGATCCTGTAAGGGCCATAAAACCTGTGGGGAAGCTTATTACTGGATCCATCTTTTAACGTAGAGTACTTGGATTTGGGCACCTTCAACAAAACCAGCTCTCCTTCTTGGAAATCTAAAGGCCTCCTCTTCTCATCAGCATACATCATCATTTGATCTTGAGCCTTCCTTAGATTCACCTTGCATTGGTGAAGAAGGGTCTGCATTCTTTCCAATTCCTCCTTCCCATGAGAATTGATCTTTTCATTAAAGATGAATGTGGGTAGGGGCACCTTGTAACCATACAAAGCCTCAAAGGGTGAAACTCCTATGCTCGCATGAGTGAAATTGTTATAAGCAAACTCAACCAGGTGTAACCAAGAATCCCATGAGGTTTGGACATCATAGCAAAAATTGCAAAGATAAGTCTCTAACCATTTATTAACTCTCTCTATCTATCCATCAGTTTGGGGATGATAAGCCGTTGATGGAGCCAACTTAGTGCCCATAGATGTAAATACCGCTTGCCAGAAGTTACTCATAAACTTTGAGTCCCTATCATGGACAATCACATGCGGTAATCCATGTAGTCTAAAAATATGCTCGATAAACTGGTTGGCCACTTGAGAAGCAGTAAACTGAATTTTTGTTGGGATAAAATGAGCTGCTTTGGTGAGTTTGTCAACTACCACATAAATACTATTCCACCCCTTCTTAGTAGTAGGTAAGCCAGTGATAAAGTCCATAGTAATATGAGTCCATTTACCCATAGAAATAGGCAATGGCTGTAACAAACCTCCTGGCTTATGGGTGCTATCCTTATTTTGCTGACAAGGCATACACTTCATAACGAAGTCCTTGACATATTTCCACAGTCCTTTCCAATTAAAGCTTTTGCTGATCCTGTCATAAGTCTTGAAAACTCCCAAATGTCCAGCTAAAGGCGAAGAATGTAACTCCTTTATAATTTTCCGCTTAAAAGAAGAAGTAGAGGGAATAACAATCTTGCCTTTCCACCAAATAAGACCATTTTTAAGCTGGTAATGTGAGTTTTCTTCCATAAGACCTTGCTATAATTTTTGAAAGATTTGGCTGAATTCCTCATCTAAAAGATAGGCCTCATGTAGTTCTTCAATCCAATCATTATGTAATTCTGTCATGGCTGACACTTTGCAGGCCCACATACGAGAAAGAGAATCAGCCACTATGTTATCTTTGCCCCTTGTATGAGTAATATCAAAGTCATAATTCTGTAATGTAGCTACCCGGTGACATTGCTTTGGAGTGAGATTTGACTGAGTAAGGAAATACTTGAGTACTCGATGATCACTATGTACTCTGAATCGGCTGCCATATAAGTAATGGTGCCACTTCTTGATTGCATGCAGGATAGCCAACATCTTTTGGTCATAAACATTCATGGCCATCTCCTTATCTGTAAGCTTACAGCTCTCAAATGCAATTACTCCATGCTCCTGAAGCAAAACAACCCCAATGCCACGGCCACTAGCATCACACTGTATAGTAAACTCTTTGGAAAAATCCGGGCATACTAAGATAGGAGCAGAAGTAAGTAGTTCCTTTAACTGGTTGAAGCTGCTATCTGCAAGAGCATCCCAAAAGAAAGCCTCCTTCTTCAACCTGTCAGTAAAAGGAGCTGCAATCGCTGCATAATGCTTTATAAATCGGCGATAGAATGAAGATAGACCAAGGAATCCTCTAAGAGAGGTAGTAGTAGTAGGTGTTGGTCAATCTCTTATGCATTGCACCTTCTTGGGATCAGCCTGTATTCCTTTTTCACTAACTATATGTCCCAAGTATTCCACTTCAGTCTACATGAAAGAGCACTTCTTCTCCTTAGCAAAAAGCCTATGATGTCTCAACATATCAAAAAAGCTCCCAATCAAGAAGCTCTTTAATTTGCTTGGCTACTTTCTCTTGTTCACATTTTGATAATCTGTAAGGTGGCTTATTGCTTGTCTTTGAGTTGGGATCCCAATCAATGGGGTGATCCACCGCTCTCTTAGGAGGCAATGAAGTAGGTACTTCAAACAAATCTCTATACTCCTTAAGAAGAGCTGTCAAGGCTGGATGGTTTGCTGAATTATTGGGCTGATCCTGTGTTTCTTTGTTCAAATGCAAAAAAAATATTTGTGAGCGCTTTTTTTACTCTCTTTTGAGTTGTTGAATGGTGATAAGCTGAAAATTAGATCTACTAGGAATTCCTTGTAAATGAATGAGCTGTCCATTGGAGATAAACTCCATATATAACTGTGAGAAATCCATAGTGATCCTGCCTAATGTCATCAACCAATCACAACCAAGTACAATATCTATGGGCCCCATTTCCAAAGTAATCAGGTTTACTTTGGCTTCAAAATTTTCAGCCAACTACAAAGAAACCTGTGGGCAAATCTGTGTGCTGATTTCTTCTTCACCATTAGCCACTTGTACTCTAATGGGCTGTTGTAAGTCTGTGGGGACACAATTTAACTTGTCCACGATAGACTTATTGACAAAACTATGAGTATTGCCACTGTCTATAAGGATGAACACTGGCTTTCCACATATGCTTCCCTTCATATAAAGTGTATTAGGGCTCTTAGATCCCGTCCAAGCATCCATAGAAATAGAACAATTTGTGGCAGCAAGCGACTCATCACAAGATCCACCAGAGTCAAACGGAACATTTCCACCTGGATCAAAAGGAAAAGAGTCGGCTGGATCATAAAAGTACTCCTGTCCAACATCCTCCTCAAGATCTTCATTTTTAGCATTGATTGCCACTGCATTAGCTTCATCTATGTCATCTTCAAAGTCCTCAAAAACTAGCATACTCTGAAGCTTTGGCTTGGCATTTTTGTATACAAACTTTGAAGCATGATCAGGTGTATACTTTTCTCCACACTTGAAACATAAACCCTTGTCCTTCCTTTCCTTGTAAAGATCCATGGGAATAGATTTGGGATTTGTATTAGCTGAAGTGGACTTAGGCTTGTTGTCACCGTGTTTAAATTCAACCTTTGGACTGTTTATTGTCCTGAAATTACTTTGAGGCCTAGAAGCATTAAATGGAGGATAAGTTGGTACCCGTAAGCTCCCATTAGGCACATGATTGCTGCCATAAATGTTACCAACTTGTCCATGCTTTAAAACAGTCCTTGGTTGTCCATAACTAGGCTGAAATGAAGATTCTTTCCTATACTTTCTTCCATAGTGCTCTGCAAGCTCAATAGCCTTGAAAAGTGAAGTAGGATTTTGTGCCATAACATCAGCTGACAAAGATGGCTCCAAACTATACATAAACTTGTGAAGCTTAGCCTCATCACTGATGCTTTCAACATACATGGTCAAATCGAGGAATTGGTTTGTATACTCTCTTACACTTAGGCCCCTTTGTTCCAAACCATACCATCTCCGTGCTAACTTCTCTTTCTCAAGAGGCGAAACAAAGACTTCAGCCATAAGTGCCTTGAAAGCTTCCCAATTCTCTACAAGTATATTCTCTTTCTTGATATATTCTCAATAGGCAAATCCTTCTAGATGCAAGGAAGCAAAGTGAATCTTTATATCATCAGTTTTAGGGTATATATCAAAGTAGGACTCCATCTTAGAGGTCCATTCCTCTAAATCCGATGGTGAAGATGACTGGCCATTAAATTTGGCTAAAACAATTTTGTCCTTGAACTCTCTTTCATGAAAGGGTTGCTGTCCCAAAATTGGTTGATCAGGATTACTAAGTACAGAACCTCCAAATTGAGACTGAAATCTTCTAATAGGTGGCTGAGAATTACTATGTAATCTTCCTATTGGTAAAGTACCCCTGGAAGTTTGAGTATGCAGTCCAAAAGCTTGAGTATTGGCCCCATTCAAGCTGCCCAAATAGTCATCATGCCTTTGTGAAGCTTCTCCTATTTCGTACTGACTATTTGGAATGCCTCTTCTTCCAATAATCCCATTTCCATGACCATTTTGGTAAGATGGCTGAAGTGGGACTGGAAGGCCATTGTTTGAACAAGCCCTCTCATTAGCTTCTCTTGATCCCATTTGCAACTGCATTAATTGAGAAAATTGTGCCATAAGTTGAGCATTAGATTCCACCAACTTATCAATGGAAGCCTTGGTTTGAGTAGTTGAATCCACCAACTTATCAATGGAAGACTTCGTTTGATCAGTAGATAAAACCATCTACTCCATTCTTGATAAAATGGCCTCATGTCGTTTCCTATGTCTTTGTTCATGGGCACACAAAGTATCATTGAGTATACTGACTTCTCCTTGTTGTTGAAGCTCTTCAGGGTTCTCTTGGAATGTGCTATTCATCATGGAATCCCTCATTTGCTGAGCATAATCCTCCTAGACCTTATTTTTGCCTTTATGTCCTGCCATATTAGTGCAGTCCTGCAGTACTCCCTGTCAGAAAAATGGCTATAACTTTGGCTAGCAAACTTCGATTTCAGAACTTTTTTGTGCGAATCAAAGCTAAGAATTCCCTCTTCGAGATGAGCTATAGCACGCTATAACAGGTTTAGGACAGAAAATTCTGTAGTTGGATTTTGAGTCTGAGCTGTCTAGTCCTGCACTCTGTCTAGACCTGTAAGTGCCCTGTTTTGACCCTGTAATGCAAGATAGTAACCCCAAATGGCTACCAAACCCTACAAAAGGGTATATAGGACTTGTGGGTACCCTGTAGTACCTGCACCTGTGCTTCAGCAATGAATGGTGTACTTGTAACCACCTGTAAATGCCCTGTAAGTGACCTGTAAATTTCCTATTTTACCCTGTTTTGGTCCTATAGGTACTTGAGTCCTTGAAAAGTCTTCAATATTCAATCCTCCACTTGGTATACCTGTGTGAGGGATAAAACGGCATGACAGGCTCCCTACACGGGCTCCGAATCACCGAGAGGTGGGCAAAGTTCCCCCCAGGTCGGTTGGTTGCACCCCTTCGGGATCTTCGATAGTGAGGGAGGGTCACCTCTCTTTTGTCCCACTATCTCCCCCGGCATCCACCTTTTTCCTCGGTGGGAATATCAACATGGCAGAGGCTAGTGTTCTAAGCAATCGGCATGATATGCATTTCTAAAATATTCATTCAGCCTTTCATGAGATTAGAAAAATTGGGATAGGAGAAGGATCTTACCGATGCAATTCAGTGACTCACTGATTGCTAGTACTTACCCTTTTACAATATTTCATCTTGGGAAAAAGAAATTTAGCCAATCAATCGGATTAGAGTAAACAAATTCATCAATCAATGGATTCAGTCAATAGGATTTAAGTATTATGCTGAAATTTCAGATTGAAGCCTCTAATTCACTGGTTAGAACTAATATGCATAAAGCAAGCATTGCATTCATGAATAGATGGATTCAAGCAAAGGTTGGTTGAGAATTTGATGAATAATGTTCAATTCTTTAATCTCTCAATCAAATGGATTAAGCTCAGCAATTGGATTAATGAGAGAGATTAAGAATTGAAGAAGAGTACCTTTGACATGGCTGAAGATGACTTGATCAATCTCATATGCTTGATAGAGCCCCCGGTTGTCCAATGTTGGTAAAATAATCCATAAAGCTTGCTTATCCAGTGCTTAAGGACAATCTTGGAGCCTCAAATGCTTGAAATTGAAGCATTAAACCCGTTTCCCCCAAATTTTTGCTCCATAGAAGCTCTTGGTCTTCAATCTTTAACCATTTCGTACTTAATCCTTGCAATTTGTTGAATAATCCTTGCTGAGATGATCCCACGGGCTAAAAGGATGAAGAATATTCAAGAAATTGTTGGAAATTGAAAGGTCGGGCTCAAACTTTCATGGCTGCCATGGACTGTTCACCTAGGGTTTATGAAGAGGCTGAGAAACCTTTAATGGAGCTGAATCTTCTCATCTAATTGATGATTTTGGTTGCCAATGATCAGGAAGAAGTGCCATGGCTGAAGATGGAGCAACCTGAGCAGGAGGCAGGGCTGGAATCAGCCCGAAAATTGCGCCACAATTTTTAGGGCTGTTTCTGGCTCCATGGCTGAGGCAAAGTTGAGCAACCTTGTGCTCATTCTGAAGGTCTTGATTAGAGGAAACTATTCCAAGTGATTATTGGCCAAGAAACACAGGGGTTTGAGAGAAATGAACAGATCTTTAGGGCTGATCTTCCATGAAACCTGCAGGAAACTCCAGGAAAGGGGAAAGAGAAACCCCTCTTTTCAAAGTAACCACAGTTTGCTCCCAAACTAGGCCTCGTTAACCATCCTTTACCCTAGTTACCTTCCATTTTGCATAAAATTTGATGATGTCCAGACATTTAAGCCTTTATCCGCCATATCTGACCTTGAATATCTCCAGATGTAGTCTCTTACTAGTTGTAGATGTCCTGTAGCACTCCACTAGTCACTGTCTTGTACCATTTTTGTCTGAAATTGATTTTGAAATAGAAAAATGGGACTGAAAATGGAAGAAAATAATGGATCAAAGACTCAAGATCTGATACCACTTGTCAGAAAGAGAACTGGGGAGAGAGAAAGAGGAGAGAGAAGACTGCAGAAGAGAGAGAAGGAATGCAGGGAGAGGGAGAAGAAGAGTGACGAGGAGAGAGAAAGACTAGATTTAGAGAGAGAAAGAGGAAAGAAGGGGAAGCCATAGAAGCTGTGAGCAAGAAGGGAGAGAAAATCTGTAATTGTATTAATGTGTCAAAAAAGATGTGAAAAATTACATCTCTCCTTTTATACCAATGTCAATGTGGCATGGCATAATATCAACATTATTAACACTTATTTGTTATTCCTAGCTTTTTACATCCGGTGTACTGACCGGGATAATATCTCTCGGAGTGGCACCCATAGGGGTGCCACTTGATGACTGAGCAAAATCCGGAGTAACTGGAGTAGATGTCCCCACATGTGTGACAAATCCGTGAGGTGACGTAACTCCAACTGAACGATGAGACGGAGACACCATGTCCGTGCCTCCACAGCATCCACTTGAGCCTGAGCCATGCTTCTTGGAAGGGCCACGAGAGCGAGGAGTCGCATCTGTATCCCGTGTCGACCGTAGGCTCATTGCATCCGTATCTCTGCATTTCATTGTCTGGACCACTGTTGGCAGCCATTGTGAAATATGCACTAGCACCTCAGACACCAACCAACCTTCAACCATGCTACCTTCTGGCCGAGCTCGTTGTCGCACAAAGCCTTTCAGGGTTTTCATGAAGCGCTCCAAGAAGAATATTCATCGCGTATAGACATGTCCAACAATCTCCACTTCATCTACAAGATGCACAAGAAGGTGGATTTGTATCGTGAGCATGCTGGTGGGCAGGTATTTCTCAAAGAGACAGATCGTCTCCACTGCTCCCCGCCTCGCGGATTCAATAGAGGACGTCTTAATCTCCTTATGTGAGATCCATTGCACCAAAGTCGACAACCCGTAAATGGCCCCGCATATTTCTGGAGTAAGATATCCTGTGATCGCAATCGGTAGTACAAATTGCCACAAATGAGAAAGCATTATGAATAATGGCTACACTCCAAATAGCAAAATGCGCATGCCAATTACAATCCATTCCTAGTACAAACCTGACATATCTTATGTCAGTCATGGGATTTTAGCCCTGATAATTGGTCGTCTTTAGAAAATGCAGACCTGAGAGAACACATCATACCCATCGAAGTGCAGATAGACTTGACTACTTGCTTCACAATGCGCTGTTCTTTAGTGGATAAAACCCAAGGAGCACGAGGAAGCTGCACGCGACCATGAGCACTCGACTGTGGCCAAAGCGCCTCCATCTTACCTACCTCCTTCAAATCTATTTGTTCCCCTATAGTGTCTCTCTTTCCTGTGATGTGGTCCCATAGCAAACTGCCCACATTCTTGAAAATATGCATGGGATCCAACAAGTGGTTGACTTGTAAGTGGGTTCAATATGGCAACTCGTAGAAAACCGAGAACCGCCGTATTGCGTTTAGATGTGATTCTGCGTGGACCATTTTCAGCTCGTACCAGCTTGCGGCGTTCATACGTGTTGGAGGTCGTCCAAGGAAACCTTCCTTGAGTTCATGATCCTCTGGCAAGAAAGCAGTGTGTCCTTGATATACCATCTTCTTTACGGTTCGTGACCTTCGGGAGTCTAACTGTGGCCCGCACAATGGACATGCATGATAACTTGAGGTAACCAGACCTGTTCCAACACCACGACCCAGTGAATACTTGCTTGAATGAGATAAAATATATTTATTACCAATGAGAACGGAGGCCTGTTCACCTGAGCACTCTATGAATCTCGAAAAGTCATGCATTGTTCACATGAGAATGGCTCGAATATTGGTTGACCGCCGACCATCGCGCTTGCTCATATCTTGCACGGTGACCCTCTCCTCCCACAAAATCTTAAGCTCATCGACTAATGGACGAAGATACACGTCCATATTTTTGACTTTATAGCGGCCGGGGACGAGCAAGCTAAGGATGAGATGTCCTTTCTTCGTAGAAAGCCATGGAGGGATATTGTAGTTGACAAGGACTATAGGCCACACACTGTAAGAAGTTGAGCGCAGACTGAATGGGTTCACGCCATCCATTGCAGGACCGAGTCGAAGATTCCTTGGCTCTCGGGCAAAGCCTGGGAAGGTAGAGTCAATGTGGCTCCATGTGTGTGAATCCATTGATATTCATTGAACTCCATCTGTGTACCTATTCTGCGCATGCGCGTGAATCCGCTGATATTCTGCGCATCTGTGGATCTTCACTGTTTTCCATTTTGTCTTTCTCTCTCATTTCCTTTTCTCTCTTCCTCTCCCTCTCGCATTTCCTCTCCCTCCCTCGCTCTCACCCTCACCCACACCCTCTCTTTCTCTATTTTCCTATTATGTTTAACATCTTATCTCTTTTTCTCTCTCCTCTCACTCTTTTTTTTTCTCTCTCCTCTCCCTCTCTCATTTCCTTTTGCTCTCTTCCTCTCCTTCTCTCATTTCTTCACCCTCCCTATCCCTCTCTCATTTCCCTATTATGTTTTCATCTCCCCCCCCCCTCTCCCTCTCCCTGTATCATTTCCTCTCCCTCTCTCATTTTAATTTCCTATTATGTTTAATGTCTCCCTCCCTCCCTCCCTCCCTCCCTCTCGCTCCCTCTACCTCCCTCTCCCTCCGTATTCCTTTCCCATTTCCTCCCCCTCTCCCTCTCCCTCTCCCTCTCTTTTTCTCTCCCTCCCTCCCTCTCCCTCTCTCATTTCCTCTCCCTCCCCCTCCCTTTCTCTCTCTCTCCCTCCCTCTTCCTTTCCCATTTCCTTCCCCTCCCCCTCTCCCTCTCTTTCTCTCTCTCTTCCTCCCTCTCCCTCTCTTTAATTTCCCTCTCTTTCTATCTCTCCCTCTCCCTCTCCCTTTCCCTCTCCTTCTCTCTCATTTCCCCTCCCTCTCTCATCATACACAAATGATAGAAAAAATAAATAAAAAGAGAGAGAATACACTCTTCCTCCCTCTCGTTCTCTCATTTCATCCCCTTCCCTCTTCCATTTCCTCCCTCTCCCTCTCTTTCTCTCTCTCTCCCTCCCTCCCCCTCCCCTCCCCCTCCCATTTCCTCCCTCTCCCTCTCTTTCTCTCTCATTTCCTCTCCCAATCTCAATATACACAAATTAAACCCTAAACAAGTAAGAGAGAGAGAGAGAATGGACTCATCGTAAAGATTTGGCGAGGGTTTGGCGGCTCCTCTTCGCGATGGTGGCTCCTCCTCTCCTTCGTGAATGGCGGCGGTGGCATCAAGCCTTCTTCCTCTCCCTCTCTCACCCTCTATGCAAAACGGTTGCTCTCTCTCTCGCTCTCCCTCTCAAAATGTTTCACGAATGCGCGAAATGAAGTGCGCTCAGGTTTTAGCCCTCTTTTTTTTCCTTGTGGGGCGTCTCTATTTGCGACGCAAATAGAGACGCCGCTATTCCTACGTCGCTACCTACCGTCGCTATGCTTGTGTTTCCTAGTAGTGTGATAGGCATAAAAAAAGTAAAGCATGCTTGATCCTCCATCACGATTTTCCAAAGTATTCAAAGATGTGTTAGATAATCTTTCCAATATGCTAATAGAGACCAATTATATGAGTTTGTGTATACTATATGCTTATCAAGGTCAAGCTTCCAAGTATACCCAACTACAAGATACAAGGAGATGGAAATGATATGGAAGATAATCCCATGAATTTTTGAACTTCGCATTATCTATATCACAATCCTAGAAAAAAAAAATTTGAGTTAACTCATGGAGTTACATATCCTGTAATAAATTGACGAGTTCAATATGTACATTAAAAATACCCTCAACTATAACTATAAGAATCAGTTTTTCAAAAGTAATTCATATGCATCATGAGAGCCGGCCACAACCATTTTTACCCATCTTCAAATATTTCATATTCACCAATAATCATTGCTTCATAACAATTAGATGACAATACAATTATATAGCTGAAGGGTATTAATAGGCTGCATGTAGAACCATTCTAAGTGCAACCTAGAACTAATTTTAGATCATAATAGAAATTGAAGGTATAACATGACCAAGAGCAAGAAAGTGACTAGGCCAACAAGCCCAGTAATAGGCATACTAAAATTATAGAGGGAGAAAAAGACTAATTAGCCAAGTTGTGCCTCACAAGACAAAGGTGAGTAGTTAGTTGTGCTTAGGGTTACTAACAAGGAAATGACAAAACCAAATTAACATGAATAAGAAATAAGAACCAAACCAAACTAAATCCTTGAGCACGTGTATTCAAAAGTTATTTGCTTCCAGACATTACAAATACTATTGTAAGAAGATCTCTAAGTTAGCATATGAACCATTTGAGGTTGATGGTCATCCTAGGATTGACATATTTTAGAGAGCATTTTATTAAGTGGATTGCCTTGCTTATTAACCAAGAAAACCTTACTTGCCTAGGGATATTGCACCATCCCTAGCTTGTGGAGAGAGACCATGCATTCCATTGATTGAGCACCCTTAAAGTATTACTACCAATAATATTTTGAGAGGTAGCTTCTCTTGCCAATGCACTCTAATCAAGGTACTATATCATTGCCTTCTATGAACACCCTAGAGTGGCTCTATTGTAGCATTGAGGAGATCCTAATAAACTAGCTCATAAACACACTTAGTAGCTTAGGTGATTGAATCGTAGGTCACTTAGGGAGGAACCTTAGATATTATAACACTTATATTAGGATTAGGATAACTAATTTGCATGTAGGTGTTGCATTGTTAACAAAAGTTTAAGAGGAGTTTAAGAACAACCAAGACCAAAAAGAGCATATTGTTAAAACCATATTGCATTCTTTGTGCATCACACTTTATGATGTAAAAGTAAAGCATGGTTACACATAATGATCACCTTGAGAATGTGCTCACAATTTTTTTTCAATAAAAAATGAAGCCTAACTATACACAATAATCATAATTGTACTAGGGTGTGTTGTTAAGGAAACAAATTGTTTTATCCTTACACCATTAATTGAGAATACACCTCATACTAAAGTCCAATTAAAAAAAGGTATGACAAAATCAAACTAACATGAATAGGAAATAAAAACCAAACAAGAAATCAAAAGTACCTATTTAGTGCATTTATCAATCCATTCACACTCTCATTAAACAACTTTGTATCACATTTATCTATATGAAAAAATCACATTTTCACTACATGAACATAACCCTAGCGCATCAACAAACCTGTGAAAACACACATCTAATCAAATAGGAATATTGACAAAGTATGTGTCCATAAACTTGTCTACAATTATGTTTGACTAAACCCTTATGCATTCAAACACAATAAAAGTCCCATTTATCATGGACAAAAGAACTCACTAAATCTTATATCAATGGCACAGTTTGCTATATGAACCTAGCATGTAAACAAACCTGTTAAACCACATGACATGTAATCAAATGAGAATATGTAATAACTTGCATGTTCACAAGCATGTATACAATTGTGTTCAACCAAAACCTAACACATTCAAATACATGATAAAAGCCCCATTTATCTTGTACAAAAGAACTTGCTAAATCTTATGGTGATGATGTCATTCATGTATGTGTCTACATAAGGACAAGAGATTCATAGCACAAATCAAAAGTTTACCTTTCTTGTAAGCTTCAATAGAAGTCTCACTGCAACTCCTCTTGGAAGCTCTCTCTCTCTCTCTCTCTCTCTCTCTCTCTCTCTCTCTCTCTCTCTCTCTCTCTCTCTCTCTCTCTCTCTCTCTCTCTCTCTCTCTCTCTCTCTCTCTCTCTCTCTCTCTCTCTCTCTCTCTCTCTCTCTCTCTCTCTCTCTCTTTCTGTGTGATTATGTGATGTTTTTGTTTACATTCCAGTTTTTGTTCAAAAAAAGGAAAGCTCAAAATAGTACAATGAGCTATCTAACAATACAAGCATGTTTATGTAGCTATTTATAGTGATCATAAAATTTTCACTCTTTTGGACATTCAACATGAAATTTATGTTGACATTTGTCTAAACACAAGTCCCACATGTATACATGTGCATTTTTACCAAAAAATATATGTGCCTGCTAATGTGTGTCACATGCCCACATCTTTGCTCTAATTTTGTTTAGTGAACAATTCGATGACCACTCATATGACAAACAGTCATAATAGCCATAAGAATTAGTAGATCATACTCATGTCGAAGGAGGGTTAAGTATGGTATTCAACTTCATACCAATGAAATGATCAATTGTACTACACAATTATATTGCCAAATATGCATATAACCATTCTAAGTGCGACATAGAACTCAATTTACATAGTAATAGCAATTGAAGGAAAGACACTACCAAGAGCAAGCAAGTGACTAGGCTAACAAGCCCAACAATAGGCATACTAGAATCTTAGAGGGAGAAAAAAACCAATTAGCTAAGTTTTGCCTCACAAAACAAAGGTGAGCACTCAATGGTGCTTAGGGTTACCAACAAGGATATGAAAAAACCAAATTAACACAAATAAGAAACAAGAATCAAATCAAACCAAACCAAACTTTAAACATGTGTACTCAAATTTTTTTACAAAAAAAAGCATAATGGTACACAATAATCATGATTGAAGTAGGGTGTATTACTAAGGAAATAAATTGTTTGAGTCTAAAACTATTAATTGAGAATCTGCCTCATGGTATTAACACTCCAATAGCTCAATAGTGTGTAGTTTAAATCCTTAGACACCTTGACTTGGGTGATAGCCACTTAATCACTTTATATTTTATTAAATTATTGAGCAAGCTTCCACACATTGAAAAGACCATTGCAAGAATACCTCTAAATTAGCATAAGAATCACTTGAGGTTGATGGTCTTCCTAGGATCGATGCCTTTTAAAGAACCTTTTATCAAGTGGATTACCCTACTCATTAACCAAGAGTACCTTACTTGTCTAGGAATGCTACACCATCTTTGGCTTATGGAGAGAGACCATGCATTCCATTGATTAAGCAACCTTAATGCTAGTCTTGTTGTTTGCCATGTTAGTGCCTAAGGTCCTATTTCACCATATTTGAAATAACATGTGCATTTTGATACTAAAATTAAATCAAAATTTACCAATATTTTAATATAGTGAAATTAAATTTTTAAAACAAGTTTCAATTGGAAATTCATTTTCTATAAAAATTGGTCAAAAAACCACTCAACAATGCTATTTTAAGCTCTTTAAAAAGTTGAGAGTTAATATGTAGTTACATTTCTCTTAATGGGAATGTATGCTATTCAAAGTATTTTTTATAAAAGTTTTAGGATTAAATTTTTTTGAGATGGTTTTGATTAGAAGCAATTAAAATGTTGAATTTCCTATGAAAATGGTCTCAAAAATGGACATAGAAATATACACTTCATAGCTTGTTTTGTCCCCTTTTTTCTCCCAACAACTATCTTATGTTTATCACATTTCCCTAAAACTATTTCTTCTTAATCTTTCTCATTATGAGAAATGTAATTTCTTATATAGACGGTTCAATTTGTCACAAAAGTGGCATTTTTGCTACAACATTAATGTTAAAGTATTACTACCAATAATATTTTGAAGCATTGTATATCTTGCCAATTCACTCTTTAAAAATCAAGCTACTATAGCATTGCCTTGTGTGAACACCTAGAGTGGCTCTATTGTAGCATTAAGAAGATCCTACACTAGCTCATAAACATACTTAGTAGCATAAGTGATTGAACTCTAGGTCACATAGGGAGAAACTTGAGACCTCTAACACATCACTTAGGAACACATTCTAAAATTTTTGTCATGGCACACCCTAGGAGTCTTATGTATCCTTGCATATTAATTTTCTTAGGGTTTACTTGAGAACCAGCTAGAACTTTAACTTTCAATGTGGAGTGCCCAACATTGACCTTAAACAACACATGACCTACACAAATTAGGACACTTAGGCTAAACGGTTATGTTATCACCACATGAAGGCCGGACTCACCAAAGGACACACATCTTAGGGCTTACCCACAACTTTGTCTATCAAGTCAACCTAAGGTTTCCTTGACTTAAAGTCCAACCCTTAGGGTTTTTCCTTAGGATGAAGGTGAATCAACCCACTCTTTTGGTACATAATCTAGAATAATACATCTCAAAGCTAATCATCATCTAGGGTGAGGTGTATCAACTTGCATGACCCTTAGGTATTACACCACTTCCCTTAGGATTAGGGTAACTACATTGCATATAGGTGTTGCATTGTTAACACTAGTCTTGTAGCAAAAAAGCCACTTTTGTGGCAAATTGGACACCCTCTATTAAAATTTCATTTCTTATCAATGAGTAAGACTAAGCAGATACAATTTTAGAGAAATGTGATCAGTATAAGATAGTAGTTGAAAATTTTTAGAAAGGTCAAAACAAGCTAGGAAGTATATATTTCTATGTCCATCTTTGGGAGCATTTTTGCAAAACATTGAAAACTTTTAGTGGTTCTAATCAAAACCATGTTTTAAAAAATTTAATCAAGCTAAAAATCTCATAAAAGACACTTTGATATATATATATATATATAGAATGCATTCCCATTAAGAGAATTACAATGAGATAAAAAGTATCAACTTTTGAAAGAGCTCCAAATAGTGCTGTGATGAGTATTATTTTGACCAATTTTCAAGTGTTTTTGAAAATACAAATTTTGTAGAAAATGAAGTTCCACTTGGAACTTGTTCCAAGTCTTTTATTGTACTATCTTACAATATTGTTAAAGTCCCATTCAAGTTTGGTATCATATGCATGGTATTTCAAATTTAATGAAATAGGACATGGCTTATAGCCACTTTTATGGCAAATTATGCAACTAGTGTTAATGAGAGTTCAAGAGTAACCAAGATAAAAAAGAGCACAATGTTAAAGTCATATTACATTCTTTGTGCAACATCACACTTTTTGATGGAAAAGTAAAGCTTGGTTGCACATAGTGATCATCTTGAGCATGTGTACTCACAAATTGTTTGCAATTAAAAAAAAAACATAATTGTACACAAGATCCATGATTTCACTAGAGTATATTTCTGAGGAAAGAAATCAATTGATCATTAAACTATTAATTGAGAATACACCTCATAGTAGAGATTGAGAAAAATAAGGAATGAAAAAATCAAACTAACATGAATAGGAAATAAGGACCAAATAAGAAATTGGAAATACGTGTCTAGTGCTTTTATGAGCCCATTAACAGTGTTGTTAAATAACTGTGCAACATGTTTATCTACATGACCGAAATCATGTTTTTACTATAAGAACATAACCATAGCGCATCATAAACACGTCAAATTACTCATTAAACCACATGTTTAATTAAATGAGAACACCTACAACCTCCTACATGTTTACAAGATCACCTCTACTCCACCAAACCCTACCATATTTAAACAAATGGTAACAGTCTTGTTTGCCTTGTACAAAAAAACTTGCTATAGCATATGTTGATGGTACCTTTTATATGCATGTACACAACAAGGACAAGAGATTCATAGCACAAATCAAAAGTGTACCTTACTTGCAGGCTTAAAATGAAGATGTGCCCTCTTCTTTCATTGCAACTTCTCCTCTTGGAATGTGTGTGTGTGTGTGTGTTCTACTTTTAGTTCAACAAAAGGAAAGCAAAAAATAACATGAGTGGTTGTCTAAAAATGCAAATGTGTTTAACACAAGTGTTTATAGGGATGATAAACTTGTCACTTTTTTGTGCATTTAAAATGGTTTATATTTATAGTTGTCTAAACACAAGTCTCAAGTATGTGAATTTTCACAAAAAAATTAATGCGCTAGCTAGGGCGCATCACATACCTATATCTCTACTATGATCTTCTTGTAGTGACATTAAGAACTAAGAATTTAATCCTCAATGGTAAAGCTTTTAGCAATGAATTTATAGTAAACATTCAACATGGTAACATATCTCCTCTATCTCATCTAGTTAAAAATTTAGGCAAAAACTTGATGTGAACCTTGTTGGCAAGGCAAGGAGGTATGCTTACCTCATAGATGCATTTGCAAGGAAAAAATTATCATTGTAGCACAAATGTCCTACACTCCCTCAAATACCTCAATTGGTAACCCATTAGGCCATGGAGTCCTTTCTCTTTTCTCTTCTTCATCACAAACTAGAATTCTTTGACTATAAATGGCCTAGCTAGGAGGATATCTATCTTCTTAGATATGAATAACTCTATAGGAGATAAGAATTCAACCACAAGCCTATGTTTGATAGTAGGAATGTCTTCCATAATTGAGGCAAGATGTTTGACAAATACTTTGGCGATGGAAATATCATTTGCTTGGAGGCCTCCCTCTTCATCCTCAAATTTTGTGAGGATTTTCTTTCTTCATTTTTCTAAAGAGATTTGAAGAATGTGGTTGTGGGACCATCACCTTCAAGAAGCCATTTCCCTTCAGATCCATTTTGATAGAGTTAACTTTAAACCGTTACTCATACTACAAGAGCATTGGAAAAGAAACTATGTGCAGATGCCATTTGGATTGCCACCCCAAGAGTGGAAAATGAGCCCAAAGATTCTTCTCATGAGCACCTAATTTCAAGAGCCAAATAAGCATAAGATTATTAGAACATAGAGATAGAAGCCAAAAAATTTCTTCTACATCTAATTGTAGAATCCATGTTTTTCCTTCAAAGATATAGCCGGATTTCTACAATGCCTTTTAGCTTTTAGTCACACTCCACAAATTTGAAATGACTATGAATTTAGGGGAAGATACTACCTACCAACCACGATGATGCATGTAAGCTCCATTGAATGCCTTTATGTGTATTCCACCATGTAACATCTTGAATGCTTCCTAGAGGTAGTAAGTGAGACGCATCAATCAAATCATGATTGAGACAAATTTCCCACCCTAGTTCTCTCTTTCATTTCCAAGTATGGATTGTGCACATGTGACTTATCTCATCAATTGGATCATATTCCAATCTCTAATTAAGATTGTGCATTCATCTATGATTTGAAATCTTAATCTCTCACACAAACAAATTGTATTCATCAATGAAAGTGGATTGCATAGCAAAAATATGGTTAACTCTTCTCCACCCCAATTCAAACAAAAAGGAAATCTTTGATTAAGGTTCTGCATTCATATGAGATTCATCTATGATTTGAACTCAATCTCTCACACAAAAAATTTGTGTTTATCGATGAAAGCGGATTGCATAGCACAAATATGGTTAGCTCTTCTTGACCCTAATTCAAAGGAAATTACTATTTCCTAGTCCCATTCATTTCTCCATTTAATTCTAGCCCAAAGCTATTCAAGGATTCAAACCCCTTGCCCTCTTCCTGAACCATACATAGTTTGGAAAATAAGAAGCTTTGAGGTCACTCTCATTAATCTTGAACTCCTATAAAGCAAGTAAAGTAGGTTTTCTTAGATGTAGGATTCTTTTGCATATTGATTTTCTGGATTTCAAGTTGATTTTCCTAGATTTCAAGCAATTCTGTTCACATTAGGGAGATTCAAAAATCCTCTCTTAAGCCTTGTCCATAAATCGTACCAAATCCAATAGATAAAGTTCATCAACGAGAACGAGCTAAAATGTTGTGATCCAAGAGTGGAAGTTGTGTCGATACATCAACAAGAACAAGCTAAAATTTTGTGATCCAAGAGTGGAAGTTGTGTCGATATTGGCACAACTTCCACTCTTGGATCACAACATTTTAGCTCGTTCTTGTTGATGAACTTTATCTATTGGATTTGGTACGATTTATGGACAAGGCTTAAAAGAGGATAGAATGAAGGGGATTAAGAAGCCTAATAAGGAAGAAGTAATCCAAGATTGGAAGTTGTGCCTAATAAGAATGAGCTAAAATGTTGTGATCCAAGAGTGGAAGTTGTGATTTTGCTCTCTTCCTTGGGAATGCTATCCTTATTAGGCTTCTTAATCCCCTTCATTCTATCCTCTACAACTCTTTGTTTGCTAGCATCTTGGTGAGGATGAGCTCTTTTACTTGCACCACCTTTGCATTTCTTCCATGCTCTTCTTAGTTGCCTTCTTTCTTCTCTTTGTTTGCTAGTGTCTTGGTGGGGATGGACTCTTTTACATGCACCACCTTTGCATTTCTTCCATGCTCTTCTTAGGATTGCCTTCTTTCTTTCTTCTCTTTGTTTGCTAGCATCTTGGTGGGGATGGAATCTTTTAGTTGCACCACCTTTGCATTTCTGATGCCAGGAGGCATATTCCACGGTGGATTCCGTGAGGTTTTACGGTGGATTCCGTAAACTTAGATGACCGGGGCTCATACGCAAAGAGGATTCTTTGTGCGAGAAGTTGATGGGGACGCCTGTCCTTTTCGGGTGTTTCATTAATTTAGTGTGTACATGGGTGATTCCATAGCGGGTGATTCCGCAAAATGCATATTAAATTAATAAACGTTTATGAGTTTAGAGTGCGCACTCGTAATAAATTAAGGTTAGGATTTATTTCTAACTAGTTGATTTATTTATGTAGCTGAAGACTGCTAGGTATTCACTTTTGTCGGTTTAATTGTGTTATTTTACTAACGATTGTGAATGCTTCAGTTGATGTGTAGAGATAGCAGCAGTGGCGGAGGAAAGCATTGGAGTCTAGCGGGTTTTCGACCTTTGGACTATATTTTGATAGGCGCCACGCCTATATTTTGTTATGTCTATAGAGACATCGATTATTTATTATTATTTTGTATGCGCTTATGTGCCTGGATATGTTATTTCTATTTGGACATTGAGATTGGGCGTGCCAGACTCTATGGGCACCGTCCATTAGCTTTATTTTCTTATTTTTGGTAGAAAGCAAACTCAAAAGCTAAAAGCTTGTCATATTTTTGTAATTGGGCTATTATTGAGCATGAAGATTGGAAATATACATTAAATACATGCTTTGTGAAGCGCTCACACAAGGCATGGGGGAGATTGAACCCAATTTGTCTCTTGCTTCATGTCGTGCTTGCTTTTACATGGGTTTTTGTGCTAAAAAGTAGAGTACTTTGTTCTTGGGGACCTTCCGGGATTCACCACGTGAGCTATCTGCGACCGATCTGCGCACCAGTGGTATCAGAGCGGAGCAGAGATCAAGAGCTTCCAATCGCTACCAATCTCGGGCGAAGGCGGAGCTCCAGGAACAAACGGCCTCTACAGTCAATCTCGTCGCGAACCGTCGATACAGGCAGACTTCTGGCGATCAAGAACCCCTATTTCCACTGTCAGATCGCGAAGGACCAGGCTCTGTCGGCGGAGGACCACGCAATCATCTTCTTCACTAAAATCGTGGATAACAGACAAAAAGAGTAATTCTTTTTCTTCATTAAGCTTCAAAGCTTAAAGTTATCAGTTAATAAGCTTAGTTATAAGCTTAAGAAAGCTTGAAACAACGATTCGTCAATCGGCGGCATGAGGCTGTCCTGGGCGGCGCAAATCCGTGAAGGACATATTCTTGTCCTCAAAATCCACGACGGATTAAGAAGCTTAAAGCTTCTTAATCCATTAAGTCAAACAAAGCTTCTAAGCTTTCTGCAAGTCACACAAGGCAGACAAGTCTGTAAACTCCAAGTCCTGCGCACCAGAAGTCAAGTTCAACAAGTCACTGGTAATCAAGTTCTGTAAGTTCTATAAGTCGGCTTAAGTCCAGCAAGTCAACAACTCTGCAAGTCTGTTAAGTCTGCAACTCTGCAAGTCAGACTAAATCAGAACTGACTAGTGCTTAAAACTCATAGAAGACTTGTTCGTATGCAAAAACTCTGAACTGGAAAGTTGTTCGCAACAAGCTGTTCTACCTATCTACAAGTTCGTTGAAGTACTTTCAGCAAACGGAGACAGAAATATTGCAGAATTTCTGAAAATTGAAGAAGAAAATACCCAAAAATACATAGCCTTGTAACCCCAAATTTGAGCTACGCTCATCCCGCTAACTGATTTTGAGTGAGAAAGGTTTGTTGAGTTTTACAGGATGACTACCCCACATATAGATGATCCTATGGCTGAAGACGACCTACCCGAGCCTACCATGGAACAAAAGCTGGATCTTATCATGCTGCAATTGGAAGAAGAGCGAAGAGCTAGGCAAGCCTTGCAAGCGCAATTGACAAAGCTACAAGGAGCGTCCACTGATAAAGAAGAACCTCAAGCTGAAGATCTGATTCGCCGTACCATCGACGCCACTCTTGAAGCACAAACCATCCGCAAGGAATCCAAGATAAGTAAACGAAGTTTCAAGTTTCGCACTTTCAATGGCATAAGAGAAGGAAAGACTGCTTTATCATTCATTAGCCAGTTTGATGACTATTTCCATGAGGAAACTTATCCCGAGAAAGATAAAATCAAGTGTGTTACTAACCATCTGATAGACAGAGTATCACTTTGGTGGATTGTAGTCCGCAAGAGTATAGAATGTCCTGCTACATGGGAAGATTTCAAGAAGAAGTTCATGCAAAATTTCCTTCCACCGCAATTTCATGAGAAGGCTATCAAGCAATGGGATTTACTTCAACAACGCGATCGTGAGCCTATTCCACAGTATACAGAGCGTTTTTGGAATGCACTCCTACAGCTACGCATGCTTGAAGACGTACCAGAGACGACACATAAGCGGAAGTACATGTCTGGACTTCTTGGACATTACTACACTGAGGTGAACATGTTCAAGCCTGCTACCCTTGAAGACGCCATCTCCTTAGCTCACGACACTGAAGATAAGTTACGTGGAAGAGATCGACGACCACAGCCATTCCAAGCAAACGGTAACTATGGATCTAAACAATTCAATTCCAATTTTAGAAGGTTTAATCCAGGTCGTTTCTCATCACCATCTTTCCGCAAGAATTGGCCTAAACCACCTGCATTACCATCCACTGTCAATCCAAATCCTAAGCCTATTCCACAAGCAAATCCAAATATACCCAGATTCCCAGCCATTGCAAATAATGTGACCAAAGCCAAGCCCATCGTATGCTACAAGTGTCACCAGCCAGGGCATCTCGCAGCAAATTGTCATTCAAAGAAGCCATCAGCACATATCAACTACCTTGGAGCTATGGACGAAGACGAGCATGAGGATATGCCGGATTTCACTGAAGAAGAAGATGATCCTACTACTACTTCCGACACTTTACCAGGTATGCCTACTTTACATTCATTGTTGACTATGAAATGTATGGTGCATGGAAAAGAAAGAATTATATTGCATGATGACGGTAGTACGCATGACTTTATTTCAGCAAAATTGGTAAAGGAATTGAAATTGCATACAGTACCTACGCACTATCGCATAAAAGCTGCATTTTTAGGCACTAGGTACAATGGCACACAAGAAGTTCAAGATTTAGAAATTCAAATTGGTCCATATATTGAAAGAAGAAATTTCTTAGTTGTCCCATTACAGTCTAGCGACATTATTCTAGGAATGGCATGGAGACACCAACATAATCCCAATATAGATTATTCCACACACACAATGAATATTAATTTTCAAGGAAAATCTATTACATTATTTGGTATGCATGCATCTCATATGTTTCCACTGCTTTCGCATACTCAAGCAAAACGTGCACTACGCAAGAACACTAAATCATATCTCATTTGGGTGAATGAATTGCACGCAAAAGAAACTCATATGCACCCTCAGCATAAGGAATTTCTTGCATATTTTAAGGACTGTTTTGCAAAAGACCTACCACCAGGTTTACCCCCATCACGTCCAGAAGACCATAAGATTGACCTAATACTTGGCACACACCCACCTTGCAAAGCCCCATATAGGCACAATCAAATAGAGCAAAAAGAAATCCAGAGTCAAGTTGAAGAATTACTAAATAGAGGTTTAATTCGACCTAGCAGTTCTCCATTCGGTGCACCTGTGCTCCTAGTCAAGAAAAAGAATAATACTTATCGGATGTGTATTGACTACCGAGCATTAAACAAGATCACTGTAAAGAATAGGTATCCTATACCTAGAGTTGATGACCTTATGGACAAACTGCAAGGATCTTCTATATTTAGTAAAATTGACCTTAAATCTGGATATCATCAGGTGAGGCTAGATAGATCCGACATATTTAAGACTGCATTCAGGACACAGTTTGGCCATTACGAATTTTTAGTTATGCCATTCGGATTAACTAATGCACCTGCTACTTTCAGTAGAATGATGAACCGTATTTTTCTAAAATATCAATATTGTGTGATTGTTTTCTTTGATGATATTTTAGTGTTCAGCCAAAGTGAAAAAGAGCATTATGAGCATTTATCATTAATTTTTCAATTACTGAAAGAAAATCAATTGTTTGCAAATCCTGACAAGAGTGAATTCTTTAAGACAGAAATAGAATATCTAGGTCATATTGTATCAAAAGAAGGAATAAAAGTTGATCCTAAGAAAATTGATGCAATATTGCATTGGCCTGTTCCTAAAAATGTACATGAATTACGCTCATTCCTTGGTCTTGCTAGTTTCTATAGGAAGTTTGTACGTAATTTCTCATTACTTGCTTTACCACTGACCAAACTTCTTAAGAAAGGCATTGTTTATCAATGGACTGAAAACTAGCAGAAATCCTTTGATTTACTCAAACGTGCATTGACCAATGCCCCTGTTCTACAATTGCCTGACTTTAACAGACCATTCTTTCTAGTTGTGACAGATGCTAGCGGATCAGGAATAGGAGCCGTGCTAATGCAAGACAACCATCCAATAGCATATTCTAGTTCTAAGCTGAAACCCTCTGAGCTCAAATATTCCACTTATGACAAGGAACTCTTAGCAGTTGTACAAGCATTAAAACAATGGAAGCATTATTTAATGGGTTCAGAATTCATGATAAAGACCGACCAGCAAAGCATTAGACATCTACTTAGCCAACCCCAAATTTCTGACCGTCATATCAAATGGGCTTCATTCATTCAAAGTTTCCATCCTATCATTCAATACCAACCTGGAAAAGAAAATGTAGTTCCTGATGCATTGAGTAGAAGACCTGCAATTCATAACATTTCTATCATATCTTTTGATTCTTTAATTGCTATGAAAGACACATATCACCAGGATATTACTTTTCATTCTGATTGGCAAAAATTAGTTCAAAATAATTTCATTCCTGTTGATTCATTGTCATATAATGATGGATTCATGTTCTTTGAAAAGAGACTGTGTGTTACTATTCCATTCCGATCTTTTGTTTTGAATGAAATTCATTGTCCCCCATATCAAGGTCATAGAGGTATCATCTCTACATTACGCATGTTAACTGAAGATTTTTATTGGCCGCATATGGATGTAGATGTATCTAATTTTGTCTCTGAATGTCTGATTTGTCAAAGAATAAAGAGACATCATGGTAAACAGTATGGATTATTAATGCCTTTATCTATTCCATCTAAACCTTGGGAACATATATCTATGGATTTCATTACTGGCTTACCAAATACTAAATCTAACCATGACATGATTTGGACAATTGTAGATAGATTTAGTAAGCAAGCATATTTCATTGCATGTAAGAAAACTTTAACAGCATCACAAGCAGCATAGTTATTTTTGAAAACTGTTTTTACTAACCATGGATTGCCGAAAGTGATTATTTCAGATAGAGATTCTAGATTTTGTAATAATTTTTGGATTACACTGTTTGCAAATTTAGGCACAAAGATTGATTTCTCATTTGCATTTCATCCAGAAACAAATGGACAAACAGAAGCCACAAATAGCACCATTCTAGATCTTTTACGTGCATACACTATCTCTAAACCTCAGACATGGGATACTCATTTACATTTATTACAGTTTGCATATAACAATACACCGCACACATCTACAAACAAAGCACCTTTTGAAGTTATTTATGGATATAGATTATCTACACCTGTTGCCTCTTTGTCTAATAGAATACAAAGTGCCGATGATATTGCTGTTATGCATAACACTATTTTTGATGAAGTAAAGGATATGATTGCTAAAGCCCAACAATCATATACCAAACAAGCCAACAAGAAAAGACAAGCCATGAATTTCAAAGTTGATGATTATGTTTGGCTTAGAATAGAAAAGCGTAGACTGCAAAGTGTAGATAGACATCCAGTTGTCAAATTAGCTCCTAGATTCTACGGACCATTTAGAATCATTCATAAGATTAATGACAATGCATTCAAGTTAGAACTGCCATCCCATTGGAAAATTCATAATACATTTCATATTAGTTTATTGAGACCATTTAGAGGACAATTACCTATCCACCCTGTCTATGAAAACCCACCTTTACTAGAAGAAGAGACTGAAATACTTGAACCAGAAGCCATTATAGACACTGACTACATGACCACTAGAACTGGCCGAAGGTATTCTAGATATCTAGTAAAATTTAAGAACCATCCTGTAGAGGAAGCACAATGGATGCACGCTAGAGACTTAAATGCTTTCCCCACTCTGTTAGCTCCACATTGAGCTAATAGCAATTGAGGTCAATTGCTATCCCACCCCGGGGGTATGATGCCAGGAGGCATATTCCACGGTGGATTCCGTGAGGTTTTACGGTGGATTCCGTAAACTTAGATGACCGGGGCTCATACGCAAAGAGGATTCTTTGTGCGAGAAGTTGATGGGGACGCCTGTCCTTTTCGGGCGTTTCATTAATTTAGTGTGTACATGGGTGATTCCATAGCGGGTGATTCCGCAAAATACATATTAAATTAATAAACGTTTATGAGTTTAGAGTGCGTACTCGTAATAAATTAAGGTTAGGATTTATTTCTAACCAGTTGATTTATTTATGTAGCTGAAGACTGCTAGGTATTCACTTTTGTCGGTTTAATTGTGTTATTTTACTAACGATTGTGAATGCTTCAGTTGATGTGTAGAGATAGCAGCAGTGGCGGAGGAAAGCATTGGAGTCTAGCGGGTTTTCGACCTTTGGACTATATTTTGATAGGCGCCACGCCTATATTTTGTTATGTCTATAGAGACATCGATTATTTATTATTATTTTGTATGCGCTTATGCGCCTGGATATGTTATTTCTATTTGGACATTGAGATTGGGCGTGCCAGACTCTATGGGCACCGTCCATTAGCTTTATTTTCTTATTTTTGGTAGAAAGCAAACTCAAAAGCTAAAAGCTTGTCATATTTTTGTAATTGGGCTATTATTGAGCATGAAGATTGAAAATATACATTAAATACATGCTTTGTGAAGCGCTCACACAAGGCATGGGGGAGATTGAACCCAATTTGTCTCTTGCTTCATGTCGTGCTTGCTTTTACATGGGTTTTTGTGCTAAAAAGTAGAGTACTTTGTTCTTGGGGACCTTCCGGGATTCACCACGTGAGCTATCTGCGACCGATCTGCGCACCAATTTCTTCCATGCTCTGCTTAGGGTTGCCTCCTTTCTTCTCTTGCATGATTGCTTCTTAACGTTTCTTTGCAGCTCCATTTTGCACCTATCTGACATGGTCTTTGGTGAAATTGGCTATTTTATGGCATGTAATAGGCATTAAGAAAGGGGGAGAAGATACATCCAAGCTCTCATTTAGATTCCATGAGGATGAAAGACTTCAAGGAAACTAGGAGTCTCATTCCTGCAATTCTAGAGCTTGCATAGTTTCTTTGCTAGTTGTATCAAGCCATTTGTTGAAGTTAACCACTCTCGTAGCGTAGAGAAGGTGATCTAGACTAGGCACTCATGTGCAAGAGTATCCTTAGGTGAAATGAGGAGAAGCACAAAATAGATAAAATTTCCGTGTAGCCCACTAAACTCCAATCTCCAATCTCTTTTTTTACAAGAGTTAAAAAGTAAAAGCCTTTCCCAATGACACCAAGTAAAAGCCTTTCCCAATTAACTTGAACTTTGCGAGCACTACTCTTGCACCATAAGTTTGCAAAAAAGACTTTTGAAACTCGTCTTCTAGAGGTAGATGCCCCATATAATAAATGCCAAGATAAGTTACTCATGATTATATGTGTGCATCACGTGGGCTCAAAATAAGGTATTTTTAAAATACAATTTTTATACATTTTTTACATACATAAAGGTGTAATATAAAAGGGTTATTTAAATGTTGAATAGAAAAGGGTTATGTTTTATTTAATAAAAATTCACATATAAGGATTTTTATAAATAGGCCTTGAACGCATGTGATGTAAAGGATATACATATAATAACTTCCCTGAGAATAAATGAACATGCCACATACAGAGAAACCAACATATCATTTGTTTTTCTGCATATCTACCTCCCTAAGTTGGTAATGATAAAAAGTTGAGCTCCATCTCCACATCACTCCATGGCACCTTCCTATTATTGTAGAATGTTATTTCACTGATCTCTACCCCATTCTACCCCCTCTTGCCAAGTCGAATGGCTTGGATAGTGAGTTGCCACGTGCAACTGGAATAGTAGTGGGTAGCTAACGAGATTAAGGCATAGCCACTAACACAACATGCATCTTTTTTCATTCCCTTCTCCCTCCATCCTCTCTTTTTACTTAAACCACTTTTTAAATGCAACCATTCTGAATTATAACTAGTTTCACAATATAGCCACTGCTAGGGATTCCTTGTATATCACATTTGAGTAATATTTCAATTAGTTTATTTGTGTGAGTATGATCAATTATGCCATCACCCTTAGGGATTCATTATACAAGGTATTCTAGTAATATCTCAATTGGTAGATTTGTTTGAGCTTTGATTAATGATACCAAATGATTATTATTTTTGTACTAGCTTTGACTCAAAGAGCCAAAAAGCTTGAAGCAAGTCCATTCAATTTTTGCTTGGGGACCAAGAATTAACAAATATTTGTTTGAGTTGATTAATGGTACCCAAGGGATTAATATTTTTCTTCTAGCTTTGCCTCGGGGGACCAAAAAGCTTGGAGAGCAAGCCCATTCAATTTTCACTTGGGGACCAAAAATCTTGAAACAAGTCCATTCACTTATCACTCTTGGACCAAAAAGGTTGACTCTAAGACCCAGGTTAGAATTGGGGCTAATAGGGTGAACCCCACTCCCCCTATTAGCTCACAATTGTGCCTTGTGGCATAAGTGGGATTTGCTTGCCCCCCACTTCACCCCACTAAACATTGAAAATTGCACTCTCTAATGCAACACTTTTAGGTGTTGTCGAATAATTTTGCTTGCTTTTTTGAAGGTCAGAATCTTACAACCAATCAATGTTTAATGATATTTTCAAATCTTACACTTCACCTCACAGTCTCTTCTCTCGCATGAGAATGCGACTTTGAACATTTATGGGGGAAGAAAGCCTTCCTCCTACCACTAGAAGCTCAGGTGTGACCGAGCTCTAAAGAGGTGAAGTTGTATTGTGCAAGTGGAGTCAAGTTGTCACATACTCACATTAAAATATATGATAATTGTATAGCAGCCAACGGACCCTTTTCACATAATCTCACCTCTTCTGAGCATTTCACGGCATCTCACTACTTATAAGAAACAAGAAAAACCTAAGTCTGTTGTCCAATGTGGATGCTTTAAAATTGTGCCAATTCTCTCCAAAATGCTTGTAAGACCTACTTCTAGAGAGTGGAGATGCGCCAAATATTGGCATGCTAAATATGAATCACATTAGAAAGTGCCACGGATTTGTTGGAAATTCTTCGAATAACACATTAATTGCTTAACTATAGCTTTATCTAAGAGTGGATTCAAATGAGCGACGGCAAAGATATATCAAAGGGGCGTGCTTTTGATGTGGCATCCTCCAAATGGCTAAGACTTACCTCCTCTTTCCACCGGACCCGCCCCCTTTCCACCAACCCCTCTACTTCGGAAGAGCCTTGGCACTAAGAAAAAACCTCTCTTTACCTTCTTGTAGCACACTGTGCCTCTGGTGTCACTATTCACACAAGGAGGCGGAAGGTTGATCATGTTTTGCAATGCTGCCGCCTCCATCTGAACCCAGCCTAAATAAGAGCCCCTCCCCGCACAGGTAAATGGACTTGGAGGAGGAACTCGAGCCAGCTTAAAGCAGCAACTCCGGAGTCCCCACATCAGGAGTAGTTCTTCCAAATATCACATTAATTGCTCAATTGCAGCTCTTAGCTAAATAAAAGCTGCACAAATATCCAAAGTTCCAATCATTAGCGGTTCCCAATTTGGCACTTTGCTCGAGCGACATACATAGCATGGGAGTAAAATACACTCCACCTATGCTAGTATTTAAGTAGTGGAGTTCTATTCTATTCTATTCTATTCTGTTGCATATCCTGTTTCAAGCTTCAGCATCAGCAGCAGTGTAGGCTGTGGAATCATCTCAAGCTGTGGAGATTTCAAGAAGAATTATAAATCATTTTGCAAAAAGGATTGAAAAACGTCTAAGAAAAGAGTGGATCCTGTTTGCAAGAAAAGCGTCTTTATTGCTATACAAAAGAGGACTATATTATTTGCTATACAAGATGCGACCTGGTAGCACTTCTCTCCATTCAAGCCTTCAAAACAGGCTTTAACAGAATCCTGATTCTGTGCATATACAACAAAAGATGACCAGCCACGAACAAGCAATGATTACCTCTAAACACTTCGATACACTAATGGATGATCCTGCAGCTCACAATGTAGCAGGCACCTGCATTCGATTCACTGTGATGGCCTTATATTCTGGATTGAGGGAGGATACAGTACAGTTTTGGCTCCTGTTACTTCCATCACAGCCTTGGTGTAGGGCTTGCCCTGCACCGGTGACTTCTCCACGTAAAAGAACTGGTACAGCCAATCAAGCAGCTCGGGTGCAAAAATTCTGTAGTAGTAGAAGGTTGAATACCATGCCGGGACCTGTACGTACCGCTTCCCCTGAACCGCTCCTGCTACAATGGCCTTCGCGCAGTTCTCAGCAAACTCCACTGGCCAAGGCCCAACTTGTGTCTGCGCCAATTAAAGGATAGAGCAAGCTGTTAATTATAGGTCCTCTCTCCAGCCTGATGAAACCCATCTTCTATCTATCAGCTAGCTATTATATACATGAGTGCAAATGCAACAAGAACGTCGAGCATAGAGTAATTAATTAGGAGCTGGGGGCCTTTACATCACGTTGTTCATCGTCCATTACTAGCCTTCCTTCACGTGTCATGAACTTTCCTTTTGTCATCTCACTCTCAATGTATCCAGGGGTAACAATTGTGATTCCCACTGATGGTCCCAACTCTATCCGCAAGGTCTCGTAAAAATTGTACACTCCAGCTTTTGCTGCCTGGACAAAAGAAAGAAAAACCACCAAGTTACCCAGCGAAAGAAAGCATTAAAGCACCCGCAGAAACTTAGTTAAGACCAACTAATTCACGGTTATAACACCTTTAATGATAAACTCTGTATCCAGTTGTATGCACAATGCACATACGTTAATACCATCTGACAGTCTGTACAATGCGTTGCATGCAACCTTCTTATAGCAATTACCAACAACATATGGTTTGTTGCATCCTCTCGTCGCAGTTTCGGTGGAAACATGTCTTGCATCACCTCTAATTAATGCAGTTTGTATCGAATGTATGCAACACACATACATATCACTTACGTTGTAAATACTCATTCTTGGAATGGGAAGCCATGCTACCACAGATGAATTCACAATTATCTTTCCTCGTCTGCGTTTTAGATGTGGTAGGGCATAGAATGTTGGGTATATGTTGCCCCAAAACGTAATGTCCTGCAAAAGTACATGTTAAAGAGCTGTCACAGGACGGCTTATAAGAATTACATGAGGAGTGCATACAAATTTTGTGCTGATTGGAGCACCAACGCTCCAGGACATGAGAGTTTGGGGTGAGGGAAGATAATATATTTCGTATCATGACTTATAAGATGGCGCTGCAGTAGAAATTTACAATTCCGAAGACATGAATCTTGCATGTCTTACTACTTACCATAACAGGAGTGCAGGCAGAGACGTCTGCTGCTTCCTCAAACAGGAAGCTGTGAGATATACCAGCGTTGTTAACAAGATGGTCAACTGTGATCAGGAGGACAGCTTCTTATAAGATTCAAGAAATGAACCGCGAATTAAACATAAAAACTAATATCGAACACAAGGACGGATCACAAGCTGGTGCAATTAGCTGCTGGCGCACAGAAAGTCTGTTTGTTTCAACTTACGATGTCCAAAGCGCTGGATTGTTTCATCGACAAACCTTTTGCAGTCCTCTTTCTTAGCTACATCTGCCGCTATCACGTGTGTGTGCATAGCTCCCAACTTCTTTGCTCTGTCTGCTACGGCCCTAAGCCTCTCTTCTCTACGAGCCACAAGAACCAATATAGCTCCACGCCTTCCATACTGATAAGCTACATGCTGCATGGTATCCACATCACATCAATATATTAATGAATCGGATATTGAACAACTTGCACAAAATCAGATCATAGCATAGAATCCAACGTTGGAATTCTGGGCTTAAGTCGGTCGAAATACAAAAGTGCAGCTGTTGTTTGTAGACAGCACTACCGAGTACTTTGAATGCGCCAGTCCCGTTAATCGATCAGATCATAGAATCCAATGTTTACTTCTGGGCTTAAGTCGAGTATCAGCCTCTCCTGGATTTCAAAGCTTATGTCGTATCCTGGGGACTCATGGAGGTGTAATGTGGATAGTGGTTCAGTTCTCTTCTCTGTTTTTAAGTGGGATGGGGGAGGGTCAAAATCTGCAGCATTCAATCTGAAGCCTCTGTTAAGAGAGTGAGTTGTCCTGGTTATTAGTTGGGGAGGGAGTAGCCTGCATCCAATGTAGGACTGTGACCATGGGGTTAGAATATTTAATGACCATGTTCCATTGATGTTCTATGAGATTTATCCATGGAATATTGAAACCACATGGCATAAAAAACACGGCGCTAGATGCGAGAAGGAAGGCAGTGACATCTACTCTCTGACTGTAATCTAAAGTCAAGAAGTCCTCATTCGTCTCAATATTCAGCATACCATGACCATCCAATAAGAAATTCACTTATGTCAATTGTAATTATTTATATGTATGTATGAGTTACACAACCCTCTTCTTATCACCCGAAGCAAGCTTTGATCAGCTCGTGCATTAAAATGGGGTATTAAGATGATCAAGTTGTCCTCAAGATTCTGGTCTCTTATTCAGAATGGTTTGAGTCATTCAAGTCCTAAACGTAAGAATTCTATGTTGTTTATTTACCTGCTAGACTAGTGAATATCTTAGTAAGCCCTCAACATAAGAACTCTATGTTGTTTCTTTACCTGCCCTTGTTGATATTCACTGGGTACCCATTTGTCTTCTTGATGCCTCTAGACACTGCTGTCCTTCGTACACCATTTGATCCACTGACATCGTCACTCTTCTGATAGAGAATTCATATACATATTCAAGTATCCCAATTCTTGTTACAATTGAGTCGTATAATATACATATGCAAGTGTGCTCATTTCTTGCTATAACGATCTGCAATATATTACGTCTCATTTCTTGTGCACTAGGTTTGCTAAAATACTTGCCAGCAGTTCTTGTTACAATTGATTCATGTAATATACACATGTAATTGTCCTCACTCATTGTGACAATCTGCAATATATATTCTCTTTTCTTGGTAGCACTAGGTTTGCTAGCATGCTTTACAGATATTTTGTGGAGAAAGTATCGCATTGGTTGTGCAGATTTGAATTCAACCTTGGTACTGAACAAGGGTGCAATTTTCGATTCTGGTGAAGAATGGGGTGAACCGTGAAAAAAGCTGCAAGATGCTCACGCCACAACGGATAATTCAAGACTGATAGCCTCTCCGAAATTCCACCCTTCAGCAGTCCTTGGTTGGAACTTGGATCATGGGCTGCTAGGAAAAACGTCACTCTGATTCCAATGACCTCTATCAGAAGCATACCGTCTTGCATCGTACAATGCACTGTCTTGTTTGCAAATGACCTGATTTAAAGGGCAAAGCATAATTGCACCGGCTCGATCATTGCTTGGCATGTGATTTGGACGAGGGACATTGTGACACGCAGCTGCCTGCACATGGGTCCTAAATGTAGAGGACATCATGCACATCGATCGAGCTTTAGATTAACCTTCAACAATGGTATGATTTCTCCAAGATAGAAAGGAGGCGCATACATCGTCATAATTTCGTTCTGCATGTTGTACATAATCAGTGCGCCCGAATTAATGTTATGGCTGGCATGAATATGTGATCATTGCCCCGCCCCACTCTTCTCGAGATCAAGAATTGTTGCCCTGCTAATGTGTTCTATTGAAGACAAATTCTTATTATTATTTGGACTTCGGCAATGGTCAAACTAGGAAATAAAACTATATATAGCTAAATGATCACTAGAGCCACGATAGGATTCTCGTATAGCTAAATGATTGCTAATCAGATGCCATCACATATTCAAAGCGAGAACGCTTAAAATACTGAGAAACTGAAGACCGGATTTATCGTTTAAGTAAAGGATCGCTCTGCAATAGCTGCATTTTCATAGTTGCTCCTGCTTCTGGTTACCGTAAATGAAGGGGAAAGGATCTCTGTGTTCAAGAGAAGGATCATTGATGCCTATAATACTCTCATTGATGCCTATAATACTCTGTGTTTTCTTACTATCCACACTTGAAAATCTGATTAACTATTTATTTTGACTACATTCATCATGACTTAACAGTAATCATGATAATCAACTACTTACAGCAAAAAGAGTCCAACATAATAATAATCAGTCTACAAATCAATAATGAGCTAGAACGGGACGTCCAAAATATATATGAGAATGCAAAACCATCAAACTTAACAGTCTAACATGTCGAATAGATAGAATGATCATGATCTGCATTACCGCACCAATGCCCGATGATGCCCCAGTGATGAGGACCACCTTGCCTCTCACATTCTCCCTAAAGAAGAAAGACACGAATCCCTTCGAGAACCGCAAGAAATAGACGGTGGGCAATGAGAGGAGGAGCGCGAAGAATCCAAATGGGGGAATGGTGAGGTCCAACAAGCTCTGAAAGATATCCATGCTGTACGTCTGTGCTGCAGCGGCTTATGATCAATATAGTCAGTCGAATTATAACAGTCAGACAGACAGAGATCGTCAGATCAGAACGTGCCAGTGCCGGTGCCAGCAACAGCAATTTTACAAATAAATTGTGCAGCGGAGCAGCAATTTATAGCTGCTAGCCTGCTGCTGTATTCTATGTATATATTTATAGCCGCAACCTAATGATAGCTACAAAGGCCTCATGCTGAAGCAGGCTTGATCATCATCAATCATTTTCCTCCTCGTGCGCGCAGCAGATTGAGCGAATTGTTATGAGTTATTCACGGATGATTTTTGTGGGTTTTCTAGGGTTTTTCGGAAGCGGGAGGCGTTATAAGTATTAATCCCATTCGTTTCTCCAGAAGAAGTTACGTGGTCCGCATGCACGCCACCCACAATGGCTTTCTAAATCTGGTATGCGCTGGCCAGTACAATTCCAGTATATTAATTATTAATCAGTATAATCATTGGTAAGAGCGGCTAGTATCGGATGCCACAAAAAATGTTAACGTATAAGATAATCGAAACATGCCTATAAAATAAGGGCTTTAGTATTCTATGTCAACCCTGTTAATCAAGAATATTAATATTAATAATCTAGCAGAGAATTAATAGACCTTCAACTCTACTACTTTATATTTTTCGTTCTTTCTTAGGGTAAGGGGGCCAATTGCAAAACCGAAAGGCAAACACCTTCGGACTAGTGATGTAACAAAAAAGGAGGAATGCCTTGAGAATCTTGCTTAGGTGTCACTCATTGATTTATCAAAAAATGTTACCTTGCCGGCTTGCAAGTGTATAGTGTACCCTTACCTCTCAAAATTGTATTTTAAAATTGTATAAATTATTTTGAAAATAAAAAATTCAATATTAGACTCATTCAATTACTCTTGATATCCCCTATGTGCACATGTATTCAAATCTCAAAAACTATAAAAATGTGAAATCCCCTCTCCCCCCCTCAACAAAAAAAAAAACACATCTTTTTCCTTAGGTGTCCTATAGTTGCCCCCCTTACACTAGGCAATCTCACGAATCTTCATATTTCTCCCAAATTTGCTAGCTATTCTTTCACCAAAAAAAGATTTGGAAAAGAAAGGCAATTCAGCAAATGACAATCTTTATTGCTCATTAATGTAAACAAAATGATGATAGATCGAGGCTTGTTAATGATGTCCTTTGTGTGTGAGAGTGTGCATGTTATGTTTGTTTGCAAGAGGAGTCCATTTAGTTCTAGTGGCATGCAAACAATATGTGGCTGTTGTAGAGTTGTTTAAGGGCCATAGAATACCAACTCTTCGATCAAAATTTCACAATTATAAGATGTGGCATTTCACAATCCATGTTGCAACTTACAACTATGCTCTTCTCTCTCTCTCTCTCTCTCTCTCTCTCTCTCTCTCTCTCATATTACCAAAGTATAGGATGTATGTGTGCAAAGTCCCTCTTGCCACAAGAGGTGCATTTCATTATGAAAGGACAAAGGAAAGAGTCAATCATATTTATTGTTTGAGTAATTATTGGCTTTTTCTACAACTTGCTTAAGAATAGCTCCCTATCTACTTAAAGAGCAAAGCATGTAGAATAAATTATCACCACTCTAGACTTTTAAAACCACAATTTGGGCTACACATTCCTAAAATGTGCGATCTACAAGACCAACCAAAACTACTTACAAGATCATAAAGTTATCACTTTTTGAATAGGAAATTCACAATAGCGACCTACAATATCCACTTGACATTTACAAGGTATCCTCTCATTCCAATTTATCACTACCAAAAGATAAAATTAGCTTTGTTAACCAACAAGTATGCTTTGCTAGATTTAGGTGTTAAGAAGGCCGATGTATGTAAATTTAGTCTTTCTTGTCATGGAACATGTGAGTTTAATGTTAAGAGGACAATTACATCAAATCATATTTTATTAATTTGATAAGGTTTTTGTTTGAATACTTATACCACTCATTTTGGTATTATGACAATACTCAAGGAGTAGCTCTCTATTAGATTCCATAAGTGCAACAAAGTATGATGCATTATAATAGAATCGAAGAATAGATGCAATCTATTGATGTGCATTAGCAAGTACATTCACTTAAGTGTTTAAATTTGCATTTATACTGACAATCATTAAATAGAAGTTTTGTTGTTACCACGTGTTTAACTACAACTAGAGATGCGATCATTTTAGGAGCGTTTATATTGGTGTTTAACACCACACCTATAGTTGCACCTAAATGTGTTTATAAGCATGTTTGTAAGTGTCCTTAAATTGAGAACTATTATAAGTGTTTTTACGAGAATTTATAAATGTTCAAAGTGCTTTTACAAGCACATGTATATTCATGTCTAGTGGTGGCTAAAATTGTGAAGTTAAGTGTCACTAAATTGATTGCTTATTACACATTCTTTATTTAATAACTTTATATTAGTAAATTAATGACTCACCTTTCTTTAAGCGTTGATGATAATCTAGCATGGCCATGAGACCATTTAGAGACCAGTATTCCCAGTGCATCACTTAATGAGGTGATCATCAGAGCACTGTGACAGGGATATCTGGTACATGTAGTACAAGTTATGAAGGGGGAAAGAAGTGTCTGCCAAGTGTAAGAGTGTACACAAGAACCAATGAGTTACACATAAATGAAGATGGATTGAGTTCTAAGAAGAGGAAGTGCATTAGCCTTATGTACATGTATTTATGTGTGCATTCAGGGACGCATGGGAACGTTTACTTGTGTGTAATGAGCATTGCATTCATTTGGGGTCATCCTCTCCCTTACAAGTCAAGGTTTAAGTTCATTTCTTTCATTAAGAAAGACGAGAGAGGTAGTTCTCTCATTAAGAAAGACAAGAGACATGATCCTCTAGAAGTGAGGAGAGAAGCGATTTTCTCTTTCTAAGGTCTAAAATGACACAAGCTTTTGTGTGGAATTCAATCTTAAGGTTAAGGCCCAAGGCAATCTAATGAACTCTCCTTATTTATGGCTCAGCTAAGGTGTCGGCCTTTATTAGGCAATTTGAAGTTGTTTTTTTAAAATGGTAATTTCTTAGAAAAGTCCAAGCTCAGGTGTGTAGGCATGCACTTGAAAGACACTGCTAGCAATTGGTGGTTGACTCTCATTTTGGAGGGAAGGAAACTTATGACTTGGGAAAAGTTCAAGAAGAAGTTTTATACTCAGTTCTTGCCTCCTGATTTTGAGAATAATATCAAGAAGAAGTGGGATTGGCTAAGCCAGAAAGAGCATGAGAAGGTCACTAGTTATGTGGACAAGTTTTGGTCTACTCTTCTCAAGGTTACTCCTTTCATGAAGATTAGCGATGAAGAGAAGAAAAGGAAGTTTGAAGCTAGCCTACTCCCTCATTTACACATAACCACGAAGTGTATCCACATGAAACCTTATCTCCAATGATGGAGTCTGCCATCATAGCTGAAAGTTTGCATACACCTGGTACATCTTGAAAGTTAGAGATGAGTTCTTATAGAGCTAGACAAGAGCATCTCTATGATCAACCAAGAGACAGGACTAATGGAAAAAAACCTAGCTCTATCCATGACCAATATTCAAAGCCAAAAGGTAACAAGAAGAAACACAAGTATCTCTCACCCTTTGAGATATAAAAGTATAAAGAGGAAGGAAGGTGCTTTCTTTGTGGTGAGTTAGAGCATATATTGAAGCTTGATTGTCCTCACAAAAGGAAGGAAGAAAATGTGATTAGAGATCCTCCTCTGCCATCCTCAAATTCTATTTTGGATGTGCAAGCTAACACTCATTCAAATGAGAAGAAAATACAACTCGTAAAGGGTTGGGGGACACTCAACAATCAATAAGTTTTGATACTCTTTGATCCAGGGTCCACATATAATTTTGTGTTAGCAAATATTGTTGAAAGGCTACAAATTCCACCAGGTCAATTGGGAACACCAATTCAAATAGTTTCGGCATTTGAAGGACTTACAACCAATTCTACTCCTATCCAAGGGATGTTGAATCTTAGAATTGGGGATTACCATGACCAAGAATCTTTTCTACTTGCACCCATTCATAACTGTGATGTTATCTTAGGCATGCCTTGGCATTACATGATTAGACCTCTTCCCAATTTTGTTAAGAAGACCCTTGCATTTCAATTCAAGGGTCGAAACATAGTATGCATTGCTGATGCTAGAGATTGGCCTGTGCCAATGGTTAGGCATGTTAGCATTTCTAAAGAAATGAAGAAAGCCATTTCTGCATACATGATTTTTGTGAGAGAGTCAAAAGAAGCTAATGATTCAAGGGCACTTGATGTCTCTAATGAACACACAATACCAACTAATGCTTCTAAGTCTCAGACTTTAAAAGAACCCCTCTCTTTAGTTGATCAAGCGAGACATGATTTTGTTAAAAAATATGAAGATTCTTTTAGTGATTCACTCCCAAGAGAGTTACCTCCTAAGAGCCTGGAAGATCACACAATTGATCGTATCCCAGGCAGTTCGACACCTAACCAACTGCCTTATCGAGTAAGTGAAAGTCAGCACAAGAGGAGATCCTAAAACAAGTAAATGAACTATTGGAAAAAGGGTTAGTTCAACCTAGCTCTTCTCCATATTGCTCTCCAGTCTTAGTTGTTCAAAAGAAAGACGATTCTTTCCGTATGTGCATAGAATAAAGATCTTTGAACAAGATCACAATCAAGAATTGTTTTCCTATCCCAAGGATAGATGATATCTTGGATAAGTTGTAAGGGGCTAGTATCTTTAGTCACCTTGATCTCAAGAGCGGCTATCACCAAATACGGATAGCACCTAAAGATATTCATAGGACAGCTTTTCGTACAATGTTTGGACTATATGAGTTTTTAGTCATGCCATTTGGTTTGACTAATGCACCTACCACATTCAATCGAATGATAGAGAGAATTTTCAGACCTCACTCAAAGTTCACACATGTCTTCTTTGATGATATTATAATATTTTCACAATCTAAAGAAGATCATAGAGAACATATATCTATTGTTTTTCAAGAGCCTCGCAAGCATAGACTACATGTTAATGCTAAGAAGACTGAATTTTTCCTTTTGGAAATTCATTACTTGGGCCATATTGTTTCTCACAATTTGGTGAGGATGGATCCTGAGAAGATTCAAGCCATTGTTGAATGGCCTACACCTACTTCTGTACATGAATTTTCTTGGGCCTATGTTCAACATACTGGAGGTTCATACGAGGGCGTATGTTGCATCTCCTCTACATGACCTTTCTAAGAAGCGAATGCCTTTTCGTTGGGGATCAAGGCAACTACAAGCCTTTGAAAGAATTAAGTTTCTTGTGACTCAAGAACCAGTTCTCATAGTTTCGGATCTTCAAAAACCTTTTGAAGTTCACTGCGATGCTTTTGGGGATTGCATTAGAGCTGTGCTTAACCAAGAGCATCCTGCAATAGCATTTGAGAGTCGACGCCTCAAGGACCATGAGCTAGATGCTCCAGTAAATGAGAAAGGGCTTATGGTGGTGGTACATGCTCTTCAAGTATGGAAACACTATTTACTTGGTGTAGATTTTGTTATTAAAAAAAATCACCAAAGTCTAAGATACTTCCTCACTTAGGAGAAGCTCTCAGAGAAACATATGCGTTGGGAAAATTTCTTATGTATGTTTCATTTTCAAATCCTTCACACATCTCGAACTAAGAATGTGGTAGCAAATGCTCTATCACGGCGATCTCGAGTGAATACAATCACAAATGCTTACCATAACGAGTTCATGGATTTACCCAAAATGTATGCAACTCATTTCGATTTCTCAACCATATGGGATCAGCTTAACTTAGGTCAGTCAATTACACCTTACTCAATTCGAGATGGTTATTTGTATCATCATCAAGCAATTTGTATAGTATTACCATTGTGACACAGGGTAATGGATGAAGCACATGCATCTCCATATGCTGGACATAGGGGTATTCTACCCACTACTCAAGCATTGGAAAGATATTTCTTTTGGCCCATTCTTAGAGCTTACATTGAAAGATATGTCCCGTGAGTGCAAGATATGCCAAAAAGTAAAGTATAACAGGCATAAATCTCTTGGTCTACTGAAGCCGTTACCTATTCCCAATGAGCCTTGGGAAAGTATAGCCATGGACTTAATCATGGAGCTTCCTCGCACACAAGCAGGCAAGGATACAATCTCGACTATCATTGATCGGTTAAGTAAGCAAGCTCACTTTATACCTGTGTGAAAGACAATCAAAGCCGATCATATGGCTAAGCTATTCATTGCTCATATTTTCAAGCATCATGGCATGCCTAAGTCCATTATAAGTGATCGAGATCCCCGCATGACTAGCCTCTTTTGAAAAGCTCTCTTTGAGAACCTTGGGACTCGGTTAAAGTTTTTATCCTCTTATTATCCTCAAATGAATGGGCAGAGTGAAAGTGCTAATTCTATTGTTTTGGACCTTTTGAAATCCTATGTCTCTGATAATCAAAGAGAATGGAAAAAGTATTTGCATTTAGTAGAGTTTGCATACAATAACATGGTGCAGTCTAGTACTGATAAGGCTCCCTTTGAGATAATCTTTGGCAAGCCTCATTTACCACCCATTCTTCTTATGAAGGATAATAATATCTTTGCAGCAGATGAGTTTGTCAGAGACATTGATATAGCTGTCACTGAAGTAGAAGCTACTATCCAAAGGACATAAGAGAAGCATAAACGCGAAGTTGATAAGCATCGTTGCAAGTTAGATCTCAATTTGGGATAGTATGTTCTTCTTAAGTTTGAGAAGACTCGCTTGAAGAAGAAGAAAGGTCAAAACAGTAAAGTGGTTAAGCTTTCTAATCGCTATTACGGCCCTTTCAAGATCATAGATAAGATAAATGATGTGACTTTTTGTTTGGATCTACCAAGTCATTGGAAGATTCATAATGCTTTCCATATAAGTTTGCTATGTCCTTATATTGGAGAGCCTCCAATGGAACCAATCAAGGAAGATTTACTTGACATAGAAGAAACAAAAGATTTCCTTGTGCCTCAAAGAATTTTACACCATAAGGACAATACTCTAAGGTCAGGTAAGGTATTACGGAAGTATCTGGTTAAGTTTAAGAATGATCCCCCATTGGACGCTTAGTTTATGACTAAGAGAGAACTACAAGACTTTCCAGATCTTCTGAAGGACTATGTATCCCTTTATAGTTGAGGTCAACTGTTTAGAAGCCAGAGGAATGTCACTAAATTGATTGCTTATTACGCATTCTCTATTTAATAAATTTATGTCAATAAATTAATGACTCGCTTTTCTTTAAGCGTTGATGATGATCTAGCGAGACCATTTAGAGACCAGTATTCCTAGTGCATCACTTAATGGGGTGATCAGAGTAATGTGATAGGGATATCTAGTACATGTAGTACAAGTTATGAAGGGGAAAAGAAGTGTTTGCCAAGTGTAAGAGTGTACACAAGAACCAAGGAGTCACACATAAATGAAGATGGATTGAGTTCTAAGAAGAGGAGGTGCATTACCATTATGTATATGTATTTATATGTACATCCAGGGACACCTGGGAACGTTTACTTGTGTGTAATGAGCATTGCATTCATTTGGGGTCATCCTCTCCCTTACAAATCAAGGTTTAAGGTCTTTTCTTTCATTAAGAATGACAAGAGAGGCAATTCTCTCACTAAGAAAGACAAGAGATGTGATCCTCTGGAAGTGAGGAGAGAAGTGATTTTCTCTTTCAAAGGTCTAAAATGACACAAGCTTTTGTGCGGAATTCAATCTTAAGGTTGAGGCCCAATCCAATCTAATGAACTCTCCTTATCTATGGCTCAAGGTAGTTACATGGACCACAAGTTAAGAGTACATTTTAAAAAGCTATTTTTGGTGAATCCATTTTTAAAATATCTCGCGATAGAAAGAAAATCTCTAAAAATGACCCATGTGGCTTATCGAAAACAACGAGATCTACAACTTTTATGTTGGACATTATTTCATTCGAGCAATGCACAGAGAGAGATCTCGAAATTGGTGTTGCAGAGTAGGTCCTGGAATAGCCACATCTTGCATGAAGATCAACCTTTCCAATCTTGGCACTCAAGTCTCTCTCCAAGAAAAGAAGCTCTTGAAAGCCTATAAAAGAGGAGGCTCTCCTTGGGTGTGGGAGAACTGAAGGAAGCATCACTTTGTATGTATCCAAGAGGAGAAGAGAAGGTGCAAGTGCTACAGAAGCTTTGTTGAAATCAAGTGCTGCGAAATCTCTACTGAAATTAAGTTCCAAGAGGAGAAGAGAAGGTGTAAGAGCTGTGGAAGCTCTGCTGAAATCAAGTTCCAAGAGGAGAAGAGAAGGTGGAAGTGCTGCGGAAGCTCTACTGAAATCAGGCTCCAAGAGGAAAGCCCTACACATATTGTGTATAGGAGAGACTCAAGAAGGATCAAAATGTGCCAACTTCCAAGTTGTGCAAGTGTTAGCTGGTTGTATACCATGCAAGGAATTGTGATCTTGTTCCCAAGATCTACAAGTAAGAACTGGTTTATGTGTAATGGAGGAGCTTGCTCCTTGTCAATAATATAACTCCACAAGGGGGGGGGACTGGCCCATCTTCCAATCCCTAGTGTGTTGTCAATCTCTCTCTCTCTCTCTATATCTTTCTTCTCTCTCATCTGTTCTCTCTCTGTGCCAACATAATATTCACCATATGTATTTTTAGTATATAAGAAAATCGAGCATATATCTCAAATCTTATAGCATTAAGTGCACATTTAGTGATATGAAATTCAAAAGTGTGAATCATTCATTTGGATTTTTTTACACTTGTGTTGAAGGAGAAAAGTGAGGGAAGAGTACATGTAGGGTACAATTATGAATATATAAGAAGCTAGATCCTTTTTCTTTTGTCTCCAAGTAAAGAAGGTTGTGTGCACACTTATAAGGAAGAGGAGAAGCCTCTTCTTCCTAGTTGTGCTTAGATTCGAATAATAGATAACTAAAAACAAGATACTCTTTCTCCATATTACTATGTATACATGGCCTTAAAAATTGTAATTGATTGAAATTTATAGACTTAAGAAAGACAAGAGAGGAGCAATTTTCTTTTATCTCCAAGTAAAGGAGTGCTACTTGCATAAACAAGAAAGTGTGTGAGATTCTTCTTTGATTCCAAGATAAGGTATTTTTACATTCTCTTCTTATTACTTCTCCACTTCTTGTTTCTTAAGTTCCTCGAAGAATATAGATGCTTGCTATGCTTTCTCTATGTTCTTGCATAGTTTTGGCCGCTTAGTTTTCTATTCTATTTTCTTTTCTTGCATAAGTGCATAGACTAGAACACACTCTACATAAATGTGTAAGCTAGTCTAGGCTATGCATATACATTGGCTAGGCATACACATTATATTGGCATAACCAATAACTACCCTAAGCATAGGCTTTGGGTAGGCTTGGCTAGGGTATGCTTATGCTTTATGAACACTGCTAACAATTGAAACCCAAACTCAAATTTAATGCATGTTCATCTTTTGGATATTGCAGAGAATATGATATGTGTAAACAATGTGCAAAGTATTGGTAGCATTATGCAAGCTTGTAGTACATTCGTACATTCATCTTTTGTACACAAATGGAGCATGATTTACTTATATAGACTTTGGTGAGAGCAACACTTCTCTACATAACCATTTTGTGTATCTTGAGAAGATTATGCAAATGAAAGTAGAGGGGAATATGTGATTTGCTAACTTGGACTTTGATGGTTGTAGATTTAAGAAAAACCAAGAAGTTGCTTCCTTGCTTTTTTAAATACAAAAAAATTATGCATCTATAAATACATTTATAAACACTACTAGAAGATCTTCTTAAAATAGGTTTAAAAAAGTATATTTTTTTACGTGCTTGTTGTCTGCAAAATAAATTCAATTACATATGTGAGTCATTTGATATTAATAAGATGATTGACATAGCTATCATATATGATGACGTGGCAAAAGAGGATTGGTAGCCATTAGGTTCTAGGGATTGCCAGTGTGGAAAGGAGAGCCATTTCAATAGCTCAATTTGTACTTTCTTGAGATGACTCATGATGATGTACAAGATGAGAAAGAAAGAGAAGAGAGGGGCTTTTTGGCGGAGCTCTATTCCTATATTTCTATTCATGTTTTGGCCACACAACATTGGTGGAGACATGGTGTAAAACATCTACTCCACGCTGCACAGATCATATCCAGCTCTTCTTCTCAAATAGCCATCCGAGTAATCACTACTACATGCTAAAGATCTTCACTTTGGTCTTTCTTTTCACACCCTAATCCAAAGCTCTCACAACTGTACTCACTTCTCCTCTACTGCATTCGTTAGCATTAGTTCAATTCTCAGGAGGTCCTCTTTACTTCATGATAACATCGAGTTGGTATTACGTTAAAAAAAGCTCATGTAAAACCTCAAATAAAGGATTATGTCAACCCAATATTACAATCCATCAATTCCAAAACAAAGACCACAACGATGAGGATGCCAACATCCCCACATTCTCACCCAAACTCACCTCAGTTCCAGGATGCAAATATGCATGTTGAGTTTGAACAATTCCACTAGATACCATTGGAGCAAATGTTCTAGGCAGTGTCATCTCTAATGTTGCAGATCAACCACACAAATAAAAAATTAGCAAATTCGCTAGCAAATAATCAACCTCAGCACCGTACCGACCCAAAGGTAAGACCCAAACCATTCAATGGTCTTCCAACCAATAATGTCCTTAGCTGGATTGATCACTTTGAGAATGTCTCCATGTTAACCCCAGCTCAAGACGGAAGAAAAAGAAGCAAAATATGGAGGTAATGGAAGAAGCAGGACGGAGAACAAGCAAAAGCTCAAGGATGGCCTCTAAAATCAAGTTAAAGGCAAAAACACATTTTTAAGTGAAAAAGGCGCCCCAACACCATATTGGGAAAAATGGGAATTTCCCATAAGTTTGGGACATGTGGTCAAATCTTTGGATTTATCATAACTTGAACACTATAACTCCAAATCGAGTGCTCCATAGCTCAATAGATTCCATTTCTCAAGTGCTTTCTAATGATAGGTCACATCATATGGTTTTGAGAAACTTATGGGCATGTTATCTGGGTGCCACCTTTTTAGTATTCAAAAAATGGGAATTGGGAGATTCCCAAACTCACTAATATTGTGTTCCCCAAAATTTTTGTAAAAGAGCTCTAGGGTCCCTCTTGTGCAAATTGTAAAAGGGTAGATGGGCATAGGCCAAAGAAATAGGTTGAGTAGAAGGGAATGGAAAAAAGGACCTTGCCACAATGGCCGGTCATGTAAAAAAGGGGACAAGGGGGATAACTGCCCAAAAGGGAAATTTAGGGTTTTGTATATAAAGTTGAAAAGTGATGAAGAGCTCATTCTTTGGTGTGTGGTAACAAGATACTCTTCTTCTTCTCTTCTTCTCTTCTCTTTTCTTGCTTGTGTGTGCTTGAGAGAGGGAGTGTGAGAGTGTGAGGGAGTGAGTGTATGAGGGTGAGGGATCAAGGAGGTGAAGCTATCCACCATCTCCTCTCTTCCTCTTCTTATGTTCTCTTCTCTTCTCTCGTCTCATGCGCAGTTATAGAGGATGGAGCCTGGAGGTGGGGGCTTGAGGATGTTTGAGCTTGCATCAAGAATTGTGGGGCTATCGCTGTGTTTGAGGGAGGAGGCAACTCATTCAGGCATCAAGGTAAGCTCACTACACCTCGGTAGGATCGAAGGCGACGCGCGTCGGCTAGGTGAGAGATAACCATATGAGCTTGCATCAAGAATTGTGGGGCTATCGGTGTGCTTGAGGGAGGAGGCAACTCATTCAGGCATCAAGGTAAGCTCACTACACCTCGATAGGATCGAAAGTGACGCGTGTCGGCTAGGTGAGAGATAACCATATGTGCTTGCTTAAAATGCTTGAATGAATAAGTGATTTGTGGGTCTTGGCGATTAAGCATGAGCTCACCTCTACATTTTGGTTCATTTGTCGGGACCAACGGATTCAAGCTTGAGCACTTGCGCACTTGAAATCGAGCATTGAAGTAAGGGTTTCACCGTTGAACCCGGAGCTTGAGATAGGTAGGAAGTTTTGGGTTTTCTAATCTTCACAACAAGTAAGTATTTTGGTAATCATAGGAGACGATGAGGCACCCAACGTGCCCACACGTCCAATGCATGCATACATAAGACCTTGTGCTAATTGTAGTAGGTTTAGCCATGATGCCATGCATTATCAACTACCGTGAAGACTCCCATACTCACAGCCTTACAGTCAACCCTACCTTGCAAATAGGCCACTGAACTTCTTTGGAAGGGGAGCCCCATTGGCCCTCCCAGCACCTAATGACGCTAAGCCAACCATCCTTGGGATGGAGATAAACCCTACGAGTATCCCTAGACCAACTAAACCCTACGTGACTCATCCACCAAGTGACACTCCAAGTCCACTATGTGGCAGAGCCAAACAATGAGGAGCCTTATGTACACGCTTACATATTGTACAAAAAAGAAGGTAATGTAGTCCTTATGGACTACCAACTGGTATCGACGATGGCGTTAGGTAGAGAGAGAGACAGAGGCCTAGGGGGATAGACATAAGAGCTAATCGTGTGTTGGACATCACCCATGACATGTTTCTTCACACTGCCTTGAGAGAGGGAGCAAGCAAATAGAGATAAGGTTGACCTAAGATGCACTGAGTGTGGAATCACACATCTCTTTGTCAATTTTCCTAGACAGAAGCCATTCTCTAGTTGGGAAAATGAGCCATCGGTCCCATTGGGGTTGTTCGGTGTGTTGAGACACTCAATGGGGAGGTCATGCCTATCCCATTACATGTCATGACCCATGCACAAAGAAAGCATGCCAACATATCATTGCCAGGGCCTAGCAATCTTGATGCAACCTCAATTGGAAAGAGAAGTCACATGTAAAGGAAGAAGAGACTAGACGCTAAGGTCACACTCAAAATCGAAAGTGCCACAACATTGCCTGCTAGAAAGAAATTCATTAATGCAGAGGCAAAAACATCGGCTCCAAAGACAACTAAAAAGGGAAGTGCTAAGGTCCCCGTATCCCAACCCAAAGCGCCAACACGAAGCCATCGAGAAAGTGCAAGAGTGGGTGAAGGAAGCCCAAGAGCACCTAAAAGATGCTAAGCCCATACTAGAAGACAAGATCAATGATATCTCAAGCATAAGCACTCTAGTCTCACCCCCATGACCAAAATTGAGGGATATGATTGCACCATAAGCAGTGCCACTTAGACAAAGTCTAAATGCTATAGGCCAACAAAATAGTCAAGACCATTGGCCAAGAACCGAGGAGCCAGGAGAGAGGCAAGCAGCTAGCAACCTCCTTAATACATTGGCGACCACCCTTATGACTAAGAGCTTAGGAGACCTGCTTAGGCAGCATCCCCAACACTGTGGCAAGAGCTAAAATAGTGGGTCAAAGAATCAAATGAGCAAGCTACTGCAAACTTTCACGAGCATGATACAGAAACGTAAATACTGAGCTTCATGCTGCACTCCGTGTCTAAGTCCTTGCATGCCAATGCCTTCTGGGAAGGCACAGAGATGTATGCAGTCCTGCCAATCTTAGCTCTTGGAGATGTCACAAGGAAGGGAATCATAGACATGGGAGTGGGAGTTAGTGTGCTAAGCCATACAATACTCCAAACTTGGGGTAACCCGATGGTCGAGAATGTTAGGTTCAACATCACGCTGGCCAATGGAATGAAGGTGAAACCATTCGGGGTATTAAAAATTGGCCAGTGAAGATCATAAGAGTCCAATTCTCTGTTGACTTTATAGTCATAAAGGGAGTGGACTACAACTTCCTGCTAGGCCGACCCAGGATGCGCAATGCAGTTATAGAATACTGGGGCAATGATCTCATCTTCCTAGGCAATTGAATGGAGGTTGTAAGAGTAGAGATGGACACCTGGAAGACTAAGCCGGTTGACCTAGATGTCATCTCCACCATGCTGAAGGGTGATGGCCAAATAAAGAAATTGTATGGGGCCTTAACCAAGTCGCTGTCAAGGAGAAAATTGACAAGATAATGAGAGTAGGTTTTGTGTATGAAATTGAGCACACGGATTGGGTTTCGCCCATAGTGATCGTATTGAAGAAGAATGGAAAGATTAGAGTGTGTGTCAATTACAAGAAGGTAAACGCTGCTACGAAGAGAGATAACTATCCATTGTCATACAACGATCACATGCTCGAGAGAGTGATTGGAAAAGAGGCCTACAATTTTTTGGATGGCTTCTCTAGATATAATGAGGTGCAAGTGCATCCTAAGGATAGGCATAAGACCACATTTGCCACCGTAGTCATGCCTTTCGGGTTGACTAATGCACCAGCTGAGTTAGAGGTCTTTGTGGATGACTTGTGTGTCCCCTTGAAGTGCTAGTTTTGGGTAAAGCATGGATGCATCTTAGGGCATGTAGTGTTGAAGAATAGCATTTCCATTGACTTCTCAAAGGTTAGGGCCATTGTCGATATTCCACCCCCAACTAATTATAAGGGTGTTTAGTGCTTCTTAGGCCATATAGGGTATTATCACGGTGGTTTGTGTTGAACTGTGCATTGATTGATAGACCTCTATACAAGGTGCTGATCATATTCGAATGGACCAAGGAATGCCAATGTGCGTATGAGGAACTGAAAAAGGCTCTAACCATGGCACCAATTCTACAAGCCCCAGATTGGACATTCACGTTCCATGTGCATATTGATGCTTCAAAATTTGCCGTAGGAGCTGTGTTGTACCAACCTAGTGAGCTTTGCTAGCAAGAAACTCACTGAGACCAAAATAAATTAATCAACAATGGAGAGAGAGGGCTTGGCCATGGTATTTGCTGTAAAGAAATTTTGGCATTATCTTTTGGCTATGCCTTTTACCTTTTTCGTTGACTATCAAGCCTTGTTATATCTTGTTAATAAACCTTGTGCTACACGATGCATCGTTCGATGGCTACTTCTGCTTTTAGAATTTGACTTCTTCGTGGTGGTGTGTAAAGGGAAGCAGCACTACATGGTTGACCATACGTCTCGCATCCCCACAGGAGAAGCATTGTAGATGAACTACCAGACACACATCTATTTAGCTTGTCCAACAAAAGGGACTTGTTTGGAGCCCACGTGATGCCGTATTGGGCAGATGACATAGTTCAAGTGCTTGAGTACAACTGCTTCTCTTCTTGGAGAATCTAGCTCTTCAGCTAATTCTCCAACATTTAGTCCCTCATCCAGTTGTATTGGCAGTTGCTCCTGGTTAGGTGTTTACTCTAGACTCTTGTCCTTACCCATTGGAACATGCCTCCATTGCTTCTTATCAAAGCGGGTGTTGTGTTTACAGTTGTTTTTCTCTTGCTCAGGGGGTTTGGGTGACTCTCGTGTAGAACCAAGAGATAGTTTAGGATTCTTGTCATGTAAGCTTGGATGAAACCAGCTAAAGAAGTCAGGGTTGTATTGATGGGAAGCATAGAGATCTAGGATTGTAGGGTCTTGAGTGAGGCAGAAGACATATGTGCTAACATCAAGGACCATGCTCCTTGCTCCTAGCCTATTGGCCATGTGTAGATCTTCCTCTAGAAGTAGTTTATCATACAAGGGATGTTTTTGGAAAGTGGCAAGAAGCTAGACCTCATGGACCACTGCCAACACTTGTAATGAGGTTGGGGCAACATACGTGGGATCATGTATTGATGTCTAAAGGGCTTTCCTCTACTCAGCAAGTGTCATTAGTCGGTGACCAATTTTGGCTGCCAACCTTTGATTGGAGTACCATTTCTACGCAAAGTTTCCTTGTCCTTTTCCTTTTTGCTTGATTTCTTTGAGCTTTTCCTTGTTTGTCTCACATTGGGCAGTATAGAGTGAGGGTATCAAGCACAATTCTCTAGCTGTGGCCTTTGGGATATCCTTTATGACTTCTTCAACAACAACTACATATAGCGGGAGCAAACTTGTTGTTCCTCATCCCAAGTCAGGGGTTTAGCTATGAGCTTTATGTGCTTTGGTGTTGGCCTTCAGATGGCCACATGAACAACATATGCACGTGTAATGGCTGTCAGCTTGTGACCAGGCTTCATTAGGCACTTCATCTTTGATTCATTGGTCAGATGTGCCATCTTCTTAGCCAAATCTTCAAGAGATTTCTCCTCAAGCCTAGGCTTTAGGTACTTTTGAAGTACTAGAGGTGTCAATGATGTTGGTTGTGACACCTCTTTCATAGTTGAGCTAGTCGAAAGTGCTAGAGGTGTTAGGATGGATTGCACAAGCATATCCTTAGGCTGAGAGCTAAGGGTGGTGTCATATCCCACCTCTTGGACATTTGGAAGCTTGAGATAGAGATTGGGATTGAGCAGTTGCACTTGACAACTGCTGTTGTGCATCCTATGTCCATTTAGGGGAAGAGGGTGTAGGAGATTTGGGACTCCTAGGTGGACTAATTAGCACTCGCTGGAAGATTTTCTCGTGGTTGTTAGATGATTCTGCCATTTGCTTTGTTGAGCAATCAACCTTACCAGAGCAATGTTGTGCCTATGATGCTTGTTATCCTCTTGGGAAATCAGAGGCTCCTTGGGCACTAGTGGCTTTTGTGCACCCTCAACGATTACATCTAATATCTGCTTGTTAAGCATGCTTAGGCTGAGGATCTACCTTTCAAATAGTCCTGTTTGGTTTCTTGATTTCAATCGTGAGGGGCTCAGTCACTCCAATCTTATTGAGTGAAGACTTGGATTTTCGTTTAGAGTTCCTCCTACACCTCTTCTCTTTCGATACGATCTAGCCTTCAATTGACAGAGGTGGTTTAGCCAAGGTTTTGGCACCCAAATCCATTGGTTACCTATGTAATACCCTTGAGCATGTAGCAATGCTTTGGCTATCCATCACTGCGTTGTGCTGGCTCTCCATCTATACCTTTGTCTATATGACTTGGGCTTTTTTTATGGCTTTCTACGATATTTATAAGTCCAAATCCTATCCTTGGCATTGTCTCCTAACCTTCTAGTTTCAAGCATGGCCTCGCTCATTGGTTCTCTCTGTTCAATGTGTGCTTGTATCAACTCTTTCAATAAGTCCTTGCTCTCATCACTAGACTTGCTTGGTATGTCAGAATGTTCCTTGTTCTTTCCTCGAGGTTTGAGGAGGTCACCCTTACTAAAGGTTGTGATTATCCTCACACCCGGTAATGTCAAGTGTATCCTCTATGCTACGTAATCGGTCTCACACTTCATCGCCCTTTTGAAGGGTCATCCTAGGAGGGTTTCCTTTTCACAATTAGCACTATTTGGAGGATCATGGAATAGGATGGGCAAGCTTTTAGTTTCAATAGTTGCAAGGATTTTGCACTTCCCTATAAGTGCTTGTGGGTGTCCCTTGTATGGACTAAGAGTTGCATTAGTTGGTGTGACCTCTGGTTGGCCTAGTCGAGTCTATGCTTCATAGGTCAAGATATTGAAATCTGCTCCTTCATAGATGAGAGGATCGATACTATGCTCTGTTTTTGCAGCAAGTTTGACCCTAAGATAAGCAAGCAGTACTATGTCTTCATCTTTCAAGTCTTGGCTTATAAATTTAAGCCTTCTAATGCGTGCCTTTAAGTCCCCAACTGCACAACCTGATGTGGATTCTCTAGTGATGTCTTGGGTCATTTATGTAGTTTCGTTTAGGGTGCATCTATCATTAGGACTGTCATGTTTATCATCCTCGTGGTTGTAGCTTGATGTTGTTGCATTCCGCTTTGACTAGATGCAATCCGAATGCAACCTATACATGTTTTTGTGGTGTGGCTTTTTGCACTTGTTGGCTAGATTGGCCCATTGAGGTTCTAGGGTATCTCTTTGTTCATCTTTGGGTATGGGATTTTAGTTGCTGTTTTGCAAGTGAGAGTCTATGATTGTGTAGAGCTATTACTATACTAGGACCTAATTTAGAGGACCTGTCATGACACGTTTTCTCTCCAACCTACTTGGGGGAGGTGCCCCCTCTGTGGAGGTCTGGGGGGCTGTTACACCAATTACCATACACGATTTGAAGGACCATCCATAGCTAGGTTTTGAACTACTTGCTTTGGATTTCAATCTAATGATAGATCCATGATAATGATTTGGCTATGTATGGTCTCTGGGTCAGCTTCAGGGACTACATGTAAAAATTTGAAAAAATCCAAACTCGGCCTAATAGGTCTGAATTGCAAGGGCAGAATGTCCTATTCAACCCGTCCGAATGGCCGAGGGCCGAGTGAGAAAGGGCTGAATGCATTTGGTCTGAATGTCAAATTCGGACAATCCGAATGTGGTTGTCCAAGGGATGAATGGCCAAATGGTCAAGTTAGGTGGGCCGAGGGGCCGAATGGTGAATTTGAGTTGGCTTTGTCCGAGTGGGATTGGGCCGAGTCGGCAGGGCCAAGGGCCGAGTTTTTGACTGTCCGAGTCAAGTGGGCCGAATGGCCAAATGGTCGAGAGCTGAATATCAAGTTGGTTCGAATGGTTGACTCGGACAGACTTAGCAGTGAGTGTATGAGAGTCAAGTGGGTCAAATGGCCTGGTGGAGGGTCGATTTTGGGACTCGACCTAGAATAGCCGTCACTCGGATGGGCCGAACGCGACACATTTTTCACTGAACTTGCATAGAATTCGTCACACCGAACAATCAAGGCCTTCCCACTTATCGAGCACCTCCAGATCCTTTGCTCCTCATGTAGAGGATGGTGTGGAAATACCTGTAGTGGGCAATCAACTCCTTGGTAATGATTGAAGCAGGTCCACGCAATGAAGATCTCTCTCTCTCTCTCTCTCTCTCTCTCTATCTATCTATCTCTCCCTAATCCCTGAAATGCAAAATGTAGTCTCCCTTGCCAGTCCTGACCTCTTATTACCCTGCCTAGGTCTGCATTCACCTTAGCCTTGCTCCCCTTACCAGCATTTAACCTAAAATTTTTATTTTTTTCTCCTTCTTTTTCTTGTTTTAGCCTATTATACAGCAATAGAAACCCTATTGTGTGCTCACACTGTTTGCTCCTATCCTACCTAAATGTAAACAAAAATCATAAAGGAAACACCTACACTACTCCAGCCTACCTTTCCAAATCCAAAAAACCAAAAACTTACTTGCTAAGAAGATCGAATACCTCTTCAAACTCCCTCGCTTCCTACCTATCTAGCTCAAGCACTAGTTCGGGAATGAAACCCTTACTTCAATGCTCGATTTAAAGCACACAAGCGCTCAAGCATCGAAGTAAGGGGATGACCGCCCAAAAGGGATATACAAAATCCTAAATCCCTTTTGGGTGATCATCCCCTTATCCCCTTGTTTACATGGCTAGTCATGGCCTAGGCCCTTTCTCCCACTGTCCTCCTATCTTCCTAGCTTCCTTCCTACTGCCCATCTACCTTTACAACTTGCATGCGTGAGAGCCCGACACTCTTACAATAAATCATGGTGTGCCTTGCACTCTTTTACAAAAGTATTGACTTACACTTTTTCTTGTGTGCCTTTCTCCTTGATTTAGGACTTTTCTACACTTCTTGCATTCCCATTATTTTCTTGGTGTGCCTTCGTTCTCCATTCCACTTTTTCCTTGGCTTTGTCTTTTGCTTTAGATTTTCTAGGTTTTCCACCTTGTTTGTTTGAGCGTTAACATGACAGTAATCGTGGGGAGCATAGAAGGAATCAAGAAGGTGCAGGTCCCGCTCGGTAAGGCCTTGGTAAAGAAGGCACTGGGATTGGAACCAAAAGTGGAAAAGAGGCAAAAAAGAGACGTCTATGCCATGATGAGGATAAAGAATGAGAGTTTCTTGATGAATGATGGCATAAGCATCCAGGACATCCCCAACTCGGAAGTCAGATTGCAGGCCAAGGTGATCCACTCTCTCTTCTCTAGCCAAAGGTACAACTCGCTCATGCATAGGATCAATGTGCCCGTGTTGGAGAGTGTGGTGGCTCACACTGGATGAGATGGATTAGAATGGCTATGTGCGAAAGTGATGCCAGGAGGCATATTTCACGGTGGATTCTGTGCCACGGTGGATTTCGTAAACTTTGATAACCGGGGCTCATACACAAAGTGGATTCTTTGTGCGAGAAGTTGATGGGGACGCCTGTCCTTTTCGGGCGTTTCATTAATTTAGTGTGTACATGGGTGATTTCATAGCGGGTGATTTCGCAAAATGCATATTAAATCAATAAACATTTATGAGATTAGAGTGCGCACTCGTAATAAATTAAGGTTAGGATTGATTTCTAACCAGTTGATTTATTTATGTAGTTGAAGACTGCTAGGTATTCACTTTTGTCGGTTTAATTGTATTATTTTACTAACGATTGTGAATGCTTCAGTTGATGTGTAGAGATAGCAGCAGTGGCGGAGGAAAGCATTGGAGGATAGTGAGTATTCGATTTATTACTTATATTTTGATGGGCGCATATCTTAGGCATGGCGCCTATATTTTTGTCATGCCTATTTATTGAGGCGTTGGATATTTATTATTATTTTGTATGCGCATGGATGTACGATTATGTTATTTCTACTTGGACATTGTGTTGGGCATGCTAGACTCTTTGGGCACCGCCCATTAGCTTTATTTCTATTTTGTGCTAAAGCAAACTCAAAATCTAAAAGCTTGCTATTTTGTAATTTGGGCTATTATTTGAGCTTGAAGATGATTAATACATAAAATACATGCTTTGTGGTGCGCTCACACAAGGCATGGGGGGAGATTGCACCCAATTAGTCTCTTGTTCATGTCATTCATGCTTTTTACATTGAATTTTGTGCAAAAAGTAGAGTTCTATTGTTCTTGGGGACCTTCCGGCATTCGCTACGCAAGCGTACAGCATCCGATTTACGCACCAGTGGTATCAGAGCGAAGCTGAGATCAAGAGCTTCCAATCGCTATCCATCTTGTGCGAAGGCGGAGCTCCTAGAACGATCGAGCTCTACGGTCAATCTCGTCTCACGAACGGTCGATACAGGCAGATTCCTGGCGATCAAGAACCTCTGTTGCCATCATCAGACTATGAAGGACCGGCGTGCAGAGGCGGAGGACCACTCCTATCTCTTCTTCATCAAGTTGTCTTCATACACAGAGATAAGCCTCCATAGCTTAAAAGCCTAAAAGCTTTAATTCTTATTAAGCTTAGTAGTAAAGCTTTATAAGCTTAAAGAAGCTTAAAGCTTCGAAATTGCATCACAAGATCTCAGAGGATGTTCCGAAAATTCCGCCGTGTTGAAAACCCCCCCCCCCCCCCCCCCTCAAATTGACGACGACTTGCTACCCTTTAATTAAGCTACACTACTAAGCTAAGTCATTTAAGCCACAGGTCACACCAGAGCAATCAAATTCTACAAGTCTATCAAGTCGAAGTTCTGCAAGTTACATAAAGCAACCAAGTTCTGCAAGTCTACAAACTCTGCAAGTCGCATAAATCTGGTACTCTGCAAGTCAGATAAGTCAACTGGAGTCAAAACTGACTTCTGTTCAAAACTCATAGAAGGGTTGTTCCTGCGCAGAAACTCCGAACTGCAAAGTTGTTCATTGGAAGGTACTCTACGCATACGCAGGTTTGTTGAAGCATTTTCAGCATACGAAGAAGAATAAAATGCAAAATTTTTAAAGATTGTGAAAGCCACACCCAAAAATATATAAGCCTTGTATTCTCGAACTTGAGCTATGCTCATCCCGCTAACTTGATTTTGAGAGTGAGAGGTTTTTTGAGTTTTGCAGGATGACAGAACCACATATGGATGATTTAATGGTTGAAGGCGACCTACCTGAACCTACGATGGAGCAAAAGCTGGATTTAATTATGATGCAGTTGGATGAAGAACGGCGAGCTAGGCAAGCATTGCAAGTTCAATTGGCTAATTTACAAAGATCAACTGACAAAGAGGAACCTCAATCTGAAGATCTTATCCGACGTACCATCGATGCGACTCTCGAAGCTCAAACCATCCGCAAGGAATCAAAGATAAGTAAAAGAAATTTCAAATTCCATACTTTCAATGGCACTCGAGAGGGAAAAATTGTTCTTGCATTCATTAGTCAGTTTGATGACTACTTTTATGAGGAAACCTATGCAGAAAAAGATAAAATCAAGTGTGTCACTAATCATTTAGTGGATAGAGCATCTCTTTGGTGGACTGTGGTACGCAAGAGTATAGATTGTCCCACTATCTTGGAGAATTTCAAGAAGAAATTTATGCAAAATTTCCTTCCTCCACAATTTCATGAGAAAGCTATAAAGCAATGGGACTTTCTTTAGCAACGGGATCATGAACCTATTCCTCAGTACACAAAGCGTTTTTGGAATGCACTACTCCAGTTACGGATGCTTGAAGACGTACCTGAAGCGACACACAAGCGCAAGTATATGTCTGGAATCCTTGGGCATTACTACACTGAAGTTAACATGTTCAAGCCTACAACTCTTGAAGAGGCAATTTCATTAGCTCATGACACTGAAGACAAGCTGTGAGGTAGAGACAGACGTCCACAGCAATTCCAAGCCAATGGTAACTATGGATCTAAGCAATTCAACTCAAATTTTAGAAGATTTAATCAAGGTCATTTCACTTCATCATCTTTCCGTAAGAATTGGGCAAAACCACCTGCTTTACCATCTAATGTCAATCAAAACCCTGAGCCTATTCCACAGCCAAATCCTAATGTCCCTAGACTTTCCGCCATTGCAAACAATGTAACCAAAGCCAAGCCTATAGTGTGTTATAAATGCCACCAGCTTGGACATTTAGTAACAAATTGCCATTCGAAGAAGCCACCTGTCCATATCAACTACCTTGGAGCAATGGAAGACGACGAACATGAAGATATGCCTGATTTCACAGAAGATGAGGACGACACTACTACTCTTTCGGATACTTTACCAGGTATACCAACTCCACATTCTTTATTGACTATGAAATGTTCAGTGCATAGAAATGAAAAGATTATTTTGCATGATGATGGTAGTACTCATGATTTTATTTCAGCAAAGCTAGTAAAAGAATTGAAATTACAGACTGTACCTACGCATTATCGTATTAAAGCAGCATTCTTAAGCACTAGGTATAATGGTGCACATGAAGTGCATGACTTAGAGATTCAAATTGGTCAATACACTGAAAGAAGAATTTTTCTAGTTGTTCCATTACAGTCGAGTGACATTATTTTAGGTATGCCTTGGCGTCATCAGCATAACCTAGATATAGATTATTCCACACATTCAATTAATATTAAATTTGAAGAAAAACATATTACATTGTATGGTATGCATGCATCTAATGCTTTTCCACTGCTTTCGCATACTCAAGCTAAACGTGCATTACGCAAAAGTAGTAAATCTTATCTCATTTAGGTGAATGAACTGCAAGTTAAAGAAAATCATATGCACCCTAGGCATAAAGAATTTCTTGCACATTTTAAAGACTGTTTTGCCGAAGATTTACCACCTGGTTTACCTCCTTCACGTCTAGAAGACCATAAAATAGATTTGATTCCTGGTACACAACCACCTTGTAAAGCACCATATAGGCTTAACCAGATAGAGCAAAAAGAAATTCAGAGTCAAGTTGAGGAATTACTAAATAGAGGATTGATTAGACCTAGTAGTTCTCCATTTGGTGCACCTGTTCTGTTAGTAAAGAAAAAGAAGAATACCTATCGTATGTGCATTGACTATCGAGCTTTAAATAAGATGACTATAAAGAATAGGTATCCAATTCCTAGAGTTGATGACCTTATGGATAAACTGCAAGGATCTGCTATATTTAGTAAAATAGACCTTAAATCTGGTTATCATCAGGTGAGACTAGATAAGTCAGACATATTCAAGACTGCATTTAGGACACAGTTTGGTCATTATGAATTTTTAGTGATGCCTTTCGGATTGACTAATGCACCTGCTACATTTAGTAGAATGATGAATCGTATATTTTTGAAATATCAGTATTGTGTTATTGTCTTCTTTGATGATATTTTGGTGTTTAGTTAAAATGAGAAAGAACATTATGAGCATTTGTCATTGGTTTTCCAGTTATTAAAAGATAATCAACTCTATGCAAATCCGAAAAAGAGTGAATTCTTTAAAACAGAAATTGAGTATTTAGGTCATATTGTATCATCTGATGGAATTAAAGTTGACCCTAAGAAAATAGATGCAATATTGAATTGGCCTATATCTAAAAATGTGCATGAGTTATGATCATTCCTAGGTCTTGCTAGTTTCTATAGGAAGTTTGTGCGTAATTTTTCATTACTTGCTTTACCATTAACTACACTTCTGAAGAAAGGTATTGTTTATCATTGGTCCAATAATCAACAGAAATCCTTTGAATTATTGAAACATGCATTAACACATGCCCCTATCTTACAATTGCCTGATTTTAATAGACCATTCTTTTTAGTAGTGATTGATGCTAGTGGATCAGGAATAGGAGCCGTACTTATGCAGGACAATCATCCTATAGCCTATTCTAGTTGTAAGCTGAAACCCTCCGAACTGAAATATTCCACATATGACAAAGAATTATTAATTATTGTACAAGCCTTAAGACAGTGGAAACACTACTTAATGGGTTCAGAATTTATGATTAAGACCGATCAGCAAAGTATTAGACATTTACTTAGCCAACCTCAGATATCTGACCGACATATCAAATGGGCATCTTTTATTCAAAGTTTTCATCCTATCATTCAATATCAACCCGGTAAAGAAAATGTAGTGGCTGATGCATTAAGTAGAAGACCTGCCATTCATAATATTTCTATTATATCTTTTGATTTTTTGATTGCTATGAAAGATACTTATCATCAGGATATTACTTTTCATGCTGATTGGAATAAATTAGTTCAAAATAACTTGATTCCTATTGATTCACTATCTTATAATGATGGATTTATGTTTTATGAAAAGAGATTATGTGTTACAGTTCCATTCAGATCTTTTGTTTTGAATGAGATTCATTGTCCCCCATATCAAGGTCATAGTGGTATCATATCTACTTTACGTACATTAACTGAAGATTTTTATTGGCTGCATATGGACACTGATGTATCTAACTTTGTTTCTGAATGTCTGATTTGTCAAAGAGTTAAGAGACATCATGGTAAACAGTATGGATTACTTATGCCTTTATCTATTCCATCTAGACCATGGGAACAAATTTCTATGGATTTTATTGCTGGTTTACCTAATACTAAATCTAACCATGATATGATTTGGATAGTAGTAGATAGGTTTAGTAAACAAGCATATTTCATTCCATGTAAGAAAACTTTAATAGCATCATAGGCAGCACAATTGTTTTTGAAAACTGTTTTTACTAACCATGGATTACCAAAAGTTATTATTTCTGATCGTGATTCTAGATTTTATAACAACTTTTGGATTACTCTGTTTGCTAACCTAGGCACAAAAATTGATTTCTCATCTGCATTTCATCCTGAAACTAATGGACAAATAGAAGCCACTAATAGCACTATTCTAGATCTTTTACGTGCTTATACTATTTCTAAACCTCAGACATGGGATACACATTTGCATTTATTACAGTTTGCATATAACAATACACCACACACATCTACAAAGAAAGCACCGTTTTAAGTGATTTATGGTTATAGATTGTCTACACCTTGCATTTTGTCAAATAGAATTCAGAGTGCTGATGATATTGCTAGTATGCATAACACTATCTTTGATGAGGTTAAAGATATGATTGCCAAAGCCCAGCAATCATATACCAAACAAGCCAATAAGAAAAGACAAGCAATGAATTTCAAAGTTGATGCCTATGTTTGGTTGAGAATAGCAAAATGTAGACTGCAAAGTGTAGATAGACACCCAGTTGTTAGATTAGCCCCTAGATTCTATGGACCATTTAGGATCATTCATAAAATTAATGACAATGCATTCAAGTTAGAATTACCACCTCGTTGGAAAATTCACAACACATTTCACATTAGTTTATTAAGACCATTTAGAGGCCAATTACCTGTACACCTTGTTTATGAAAACCCACCATTGTTAGAGGAAGAGACTGAAATACTTGAACCTGAAGCTATCACAGCCACTGATTTTATGACCACTAGAACTGGCCGAAGATATTCTAGATATTTAGTCAAATTTAAGAACCATCCTGTAGAGGAAGCCCAATGGATGCACGCTAGAGACTTAAATGCTTTCCCCACTCTGTTAGCTCCACATTGAGCTAATAGCAATTGAGGTCAATTGCTATCCCACCCTGGGGGTATGATGCCAGGAGGCATATTTCACGGTGGATTTCGTGCCACGGTGGATTCCGTAAACTTTGATGACCGGGGCTCATACACAAACTGGATTCTTTGTGCGAGAAGTTGATGGGGACGCCTGTCCTTTTCGGGTGTTTCATTAATTTAGTGTGTGCATGGGTGATTCCATAGCGGGTGATTCCACAAAATACATATTAAATTAATAAACGTTTATGAGTTTAGAGTGCGCACTCGTAATAAATTAAGGTTAGGATTGATTTCTAACCAGTTGATTTATTTATGTAGCTGAAGACTGCTAGGTATTCACTTTTGTCGGTTTAATTGTATTATTTGACTAACGATTGTGAATGCTTCAGTTGATGTGTAGAGATAGCAGCAGTGGTGGAGGAAAGCATTGGAGGATAGCGAGTATTCGATTTATTACTTATATTTTTATGGGCGCATACCTTAGGCATGGTGCCTATATTTTTGTCACGCCTATTTATTGAGGCATTGGATATTTATTATTATTTTGTACGCGCATGGGCGTACGATTATGTTATTTCTACTTGGACATTGTGTTGGGCATGCCAGACTCTTTGGGCACCACCCATTAGCTTTATTTCTATTTTGTGCTAAAGCAAACTCAAAAGCTAAAAGCTTGCTATTTTGTAATTTGGGCTATTATTTGAGCTTGAAGATGATTAATACATAAAATACATGCTTTGTGGAGCGCTCACACAAGGCATGGGGGGAGATTGCACCCAATTGGTCTCTTGTTCATGTCGTTCATGCTTTTTACATTGAATTTTGTGCAAAAAGTAGAGTTCTATTGTTCTTGGGGATCTTCCGACATTCACTTCGCAAGCGTACAATATCCGATTTGCGCACCAGAAAGACCATAGAACAATCTACTAAAGCACTAACCCTTGGAAGCATACCGATGGGTGGAGATTCCCCAACGTCAAAAGGAACCAAGAGGAAGAAGCCTTCAGCTAAAGCCTCGTTTATTGGGTATGGAGGAATCTTGACCGCCCTTATCCAAGAAGCAATAAAAGAGCCATAGGATGGAGAAGAGGGGGAGGATGAAACGCTTGATAGGTTACCTCCTCGTCATGACAAACAACTATCGAGTGAAATGACAATTAGTGAGAAGAGGAGGGAGAGCAAGAAGCTCAATCTAGCAGAAGGAAAGCAAAGACGCCTAAGAAGAAGACAACGTAGAAAAATTAGGAGGAAGAAAGAAAGAAAAAGGAGGAAGTGGACTTGCAAAAAGCCAAGAAAGAGTCAAAAAGAGCCGAGGAAGAGAGGAGGAGAAAGGCTGTTGAACACGAGGAGGAGTTAAGGAAGAAGGAAGAGGAAGACATCGAGCTAGCCAAATGCAAGTCAATGGGGCAATAAGGCAAACAAGGCAAGATGGACACCTTGAGCCTGAGAAGAGAGGAGGGCTGCCTGGATTTTCGAGCACTCAGCTACCTAAATGCACACCAATCGTAGTGCAAGAGGGCAAGGGCAAAGCCCCCGTCCACCCCATTCCGCCCTTCATGGTACCTACCTCCACAACAGCAACGGCCACCCAGAGCACCCCGGTCATGGTCGATGCCACTGTTAACAAGAAACTAGCTTAGGCAAAGAGCATAGAAACCCTAATTGTAGGGCAAAAAATATCAGTAGCCAAGCAGATGCTGAGTCAAGGCAGGTGCATAAGCGGCAAAAGGTGGGAACTTCCACAACTCCCATCCCCACAATTGTGACACCAACCGCTAACTATGATGAGTATGTCACGGAGCTACTCTCTCAATTAGAGAAAGCCAAGGAGGAAAAGAGAATATCGGTGGCTGAGTTGGAAGCTGAGAAAGAGTGGGTGGTGGCCTTCTAGTTGGAAAAAACTCAGCAGGTGGTGATATACCAAAAAGAAGTTAGTGAGCTAAAGGCAAAGCTCAGTGCCAAGGAAGGAAATGAGGAAACTTGGAGGCAACAGCTCGAGGACAAGAACCAAGGGTTGGTTGCGCTACAACGTGACTACAAACTCTTAATAATGTAGCATCAAGACCTAGAAGCTTAGCTGAAAAGAGTCCAACTGGGCATGGAGGAGCTTGCTGCAAGAGAAGTAGAAAGAGAGTAGGAATAGGAGGAGTATCACTGAGAGGTCGAAGACATGTAGCCAGGGTGTTCCTGGAGATAGATGAGTAGGAGAGGCTAGAGAGGGAAATTGAGCACTTGGAAATGGAGAAGGGGGTGATCACTCACAAGTGCAAAGAACATGAGTCGGCAATAACAGCCTTAATACACAGGCAGGGGGAAAGCTTCGAGAAGATGACGAATAGAGCATAAGAGTAGGCAACCCGCAATGAAAGGAGGGTGAAAACCTTGGCGCACCATCTAGCTCAAGTAGAGAAAGACAAAGTACTCACTGAAAGCAAAGCAGAGGCCACCCAAGTGGGCTTCCAAACATTGCAATGTGCCTTCCTTAATACCTTATTTGATGTCACACAAGTAGAGTAGGGAGAATCCATAAAAGCCATCAAAAGAAGCTGGGAATGGCACGTAGGGTCTTGAGAGTAGGCCTATAGATGCTGCCACAACCTGTGGGGGTTGGCCTTAGCCTGGAATAGCAATGTCACTATCTCATGTTGGCAAGCCTAACCTTGCAAGAAGTGGGCACACTTGGATTCATAGAAGGGGCACAGTATGAGCCAAGGCAGGAGGAGGAGGTGGACATGAACTTTGAAATGGGGCCACATGAGGAAGAGCTTGTCCCATAGCCTCCTTCCCCACGACCTAACGAGTAGTGATACACAGATACCCTCGCAGAAAGAAAGGCGGCGCTAAGAGAGAGGAGAAAAAAATGGTAGAGAAAACAAGAAGAAGGTGGAATGGCAAAGGAGTAATGGTACCACCGACACCTATCCAACCGTGTAAGGAGGAAACCCTAGCAATCTTCCACACCGACCTTGTAATCTAGGAGAGGCAAGAAACAACCAAGAACACCTTTGACTTTAATTTCCAATTCCCCACCACCCTGCGTAGAGTTTTTCCCATTAAGATGGTGGAGGAGGTGATTAATATCGAAGACAGGCTCAGGGAGAAGTGGCTGAAGGAGAGAACGCAGAACCCCATACTATGGGGCTCTAAAGATGCAAAATTTTGGCAAAACAAAGTTTTTGAGGTGCCAAGGGTTGTACCTGGTTATGAATGCCAACCTACATGGAGAAGGAGGATCTACGATGTCAACATGGACTCTTGGATGCAAAGAATATAGAAGTACAACTTGCAGCTTCAGCCATGCAAATGCAAATGGGGAGCCACAAGCCTAAGGTTTTTGGGATTCATCATTTCAGAAAAGGGTATCCGCATTGACCTAATCAAGATCAATACAATATAATAGTTTTCACGACCCCAAACCATAAAGAAGCTTCAAAGCTTCCTTGGTCTAATCACATTTTCAACAATATTTATACCCAATCTAGCAAGTAAGACATTACCCCTAAGAAATTTGTTGAAAAAAGGAAAGAAATATAAATGGACAAAACAATGTGAAGAAAGCTTTCAAACTCAAAAGAAAGCAATACAATAGTCTTTACAACTCATCTATCCACATTTCAACAAAGACTTCAAACTCCAAACAAATGCATCAAATGTTGATTTAGGGGCAATACTATTGTAGCAAGATCATGATGGGAAATGGCAACCTATCTCATACATCAGTCATACAATAACAAAGTCAGAAGCAAACTATAGTACAACAGAAAAAGAGTTGTTAGCCATTGTATGGGCCACAAACAAATTACATCCCTATCTACATGGTAAATAATTTCTCATTGAGACACATCATCAGCCATTGATACCAATGATGCAGAAACACACCCGCCATGAAGGCTATTACTGTTGGATATTAGCTTTACATGAATACAAATTTATCATCAAATACACCAAGGGTAAAAAAAACATCATTGCAAATAGTTTATCAACAATTCTAGAAATGCAAAATACCTAGGTATGTCGTATACCCACCGATAAGAACACACTAGCATTAATACAACAATCAGACCCCAAGATAGAAGAAATCATCTTGACAATTAAAAGGGACTCGACAAATAAAGTAACAAACTCATTCTAGTTACAGGATAATTTATTGCATTACATTCAAGACACAACACCAAGATTCTATGTACCAACTGCTTTAATGTATACATATATGGAGTATTATGACAACAATCCCATGTTTGGACATTTGGGATTTCACAAACTACTAAAAAAAGTCTGAGAGCCAAGTACTACTAGCCATCAATGAGATACATTGTCTCCGAGTATGTAAAATCATGCTACATTTGTCAATCATATACATCGCCTCAAATGAAACATGGCAAACTACAACCAATCACGGCATCAACCCCATTTGAACTGATAGGCTGGGACATCATTGACCCTTTTCCACAATCCAAAGATGGAAACAAATACATAGTAGTAGCAAAAAATTATTTAACATGGTGGTGTGAAACACAAGCCTTATTAACAAATAGCACAGCAACCACCATTGCAGACTTCATGCTAAAGAAGATCATTCTACAACATTCTTGCCCACAAAAAATATTGTCAGATCAGGGACATCAATTTAAAAGTGAAATAATGAAAGTTCTTTCACAAAGCATGGGCATTAAGCAGGTTTATACCTCCCCATACCACCCACAGACTAATGGCCTCAGAGAAAGGTTAAACATGACCATCAAACAGATGCTAACCATGCACATCAACCCACTACAACAAAATTGGGATGACATGTTACCATTTGTAACATAGGCATATAGGATAGGCATCAACTAAAATCATCCCATTCAGAGCTCTATATGGTCATGATCCCATATTTCCCCCTGATCTAAAAACCATGCAAATCCAATCAAAGCATAAGGATGCAATCAACTGGTATGCCTACATGTCAACATATTAGCCTATGATAACGTCTGCAGTTCAAACAATTCTACAACAAGCCCAACAAAAACAAAGGAAAATCTATTATTCCCAACATGATCATCAAGAGTACAAATAAGGATAGCTTGTAAGTGTGTGCTTCCCAACAAAGAGAAAAGGGTTATCTGAATCTTTTATTCATAGATGGATAGGCCCCTTTGAAGTACAAGAAATATTGAGGCAATATACATATCCGGTGAAGAATATAGAAAGGGGAACCACTACAGTGGCACATGTCCAAAGGATCAAGCCATTTCTCACAGATAGTATACGACAACAAACAACATCAATCCCTATCAAGCCAACATTTTTCCAAGCCCACCATCAGCCTGCATAAAATGAAACCAAGCTAGAAAATCATTATACAAATAACCATGAAATCCCAATATATCAAGAAGTAGCCATAGTCCAAGAACAACACTGCAACAAAACAATAGGTGCACAAGACATAGGGTCAAGCCAACAAAGACAAACAAGCATACCAGAAAACATTGCAATCATGATAGGCATGACATCTCCTCATACCAGCGCTAATAGAATAGAAACAGGTCCGACCAAGGTCACAAATGTGAACAGCAAACCAGAAACCATATCACAAAGTATGCCACATACAAAAAAAGAACATTAGAAGGGAAGCACAATAGATGACACACACTTGGAGTAGGACAACTGACGTCGTCCTCTATTGAGTCAACAACACTTACCCTTTAGCACATCAGAGAAACAATAGCCATAGCAATCCCCTTTACAACCTCATCCAAAAAGGAAGGACTCGTCATTTCAACATGCATCCCAATGCAACTCGCGCCACAACAAAAAGTCCACACATAGTTCAAAAAAGTGAGGACAAAAAGCTTTGGATTCTTGTCTTTCCCCCCACACATGTCTTATCCTACTTTTCGGGGGGAGGTGTCATATATGATGACATGGCAAAAGAGGATTGGTAGCCATCAGGTTCCAAGGATTACTAACATGGCAACTAGAGTCGCTTCAACGGCTCAATCAATACTTTCTTGAGATGACTCATAATGATGTATAAGATGAGAAAGAAAGAGAATAGAAGGGATTTTTGGCAGAGCTCTATTCTTGTATTTCTGTTTGTGCTTTGGCCACACAACATACATATAAGGATTTTTTATAGTTCACAAAATGCATTTATTCTTACCATCTACATAGAGGCTTGTTGTATACTCATTAATGTAATACCATAGAAATTTATTGATACATTGTAACCAATTTATTTAGCTTGAATTTATTATGTAAGGTTTTTCATCACTACAAGCCTTGTAACCAATTTATTTAGCTTGAATTTATTGTGTAAGGTTTTTCATCACTACAAGCCTATAGTATTGAAAAACCTTACACAATAAATTCAAGCTAAATAAATTGGTTACAAGGTATCAATAAATTTCTATGGTATTACATTAATGATTATACAACAAGCCTCTATGTTATATACAACGTGCAATGGAGACACATGCACATTTCTCCTCGAGATATATAAACATGGGAAAAGTGTTTGCACTACAAAGAATAGGACCTAATGAAGGGCAATAGACACATTATTTGAATATAATAAAAAGTTATAGCCAAATCTGGTGCACAGATTGGATATTGTACGCTCGCATAGTGAATGTCGGAAGGTCCCCAAGAACAATAGAACTCTACTTTTTGCACAAAATTCAATGTGAAAAGCATGAACGACATGAACAAGAGACTAATTGGGTGCAATCTCCCCCCATGCCTTGTGTGGGGGCTCCACAAAGCATGTACTTTATGTATTAATCATCTTCAAGCTCAAAAAATAGCCCAAATTACAAAATAGCAAGCTTTTAGCTTTTGAGTTTGCTTTAACACAAAATAGGAATAAAGCTAATGGACGGTGCCCAAAGAGTCTGGCATGCCCAATACAATGTCCAAGTACAAATAACATAATCGTGCGCCCATGCACATACAAAATAATAATAAATATCCAACGCCTCAATAAATAGGCGTGACAAAATATAGGCATGGCGCCCATCAAAATATAAATGATAAATCGAATACTCGCTATCCTCCAATGCTTTCCTCCGCCACTGCTGCTATCTCTACACATCAACTGAAGCATTCACAATCGTTAGTAAAATAATACAATTAAACCAACAAAAGTAAATACCTACTAGCAGTCTTCAGCTACATAAATAAATCAACTGGTTAGAAATCAATCCTAACCTTAATTTATTACGAGTATGCACTCTAAACTCATAAACGTTTATTAATTTAATATGCATTTTGCGAAATCACCCGCTATGGAATCACCCATGTACACACTAAATTAATGAAATGCCCGAAAAGGATAGGCATCCCCATCAACTTCTCGCACAAAGAATCCACTTTGCGTATGAGCCCCAGTCATCAAAGTTTACGAAATCCACCGTAAAACCTCACGGAATCCACTATGGCACGGAATCCACCGTGAAATATGCCTCCTGGCATCATACCCCCAGGGTGGGATAGCAATTAACCTCAATTGCTATTAGCTCAATGTGGAGCTAACAGAGTGGGGAAAGCATTTAAGTCTCTAGCGTGCATCCATTGGGCTTCCTCTATAGGATGGTTCTTAAATTTAACTAGATATCTAGAATATCTTTGGCTAGTTCCAGTGGTCATAAAGTCAGTATCTATGATAGCTTCAGGTTCAAGTATTTCAGTCTCTTCCTCTAACAAAGGTGGGTTTTCATAAACAGGGTGTACAGGTAATTGGCCTCTAAAGGGTCGTAATAAACTAATGTGAAATGTGTTATGAATTTTCCAGTGAGGTGGTAATTCTAACTTGAATGCATTGTCATTAATTTTATGAATGATCCTAAATGGTCCATAGAATCTAAGAGCTAATTTCACAACTGGGTGTCTATCTGCACTTTGTAATCTACGTTTTTCTATTCTCAACCAAACATAGTCATCAACTTTGAAATTCATTGCTTGTCTTTTCTTATTGGCTTGTTTTGTATATGATTGTTGGGCTTTGGCAATCATGTCTTTAACCTCATAAAAAATAGTATTATGTATACTAGCAATATCATCAGCACTCTGAATTCTATTTGACAAAGCTGCAACAGGTGTAGACAATCTATAACCATAAATCACTTCAAACGATGCTTTCTTTGTAGATGTGTGTGGTGTATTGTTATATGCAAACTGCAATAAATGCAAATGTGTATCCCATGTCTGTGGTTTAGAAATAGTATAAGCACGTAAAAGATCTAGAATAGTGCTATTAGTGGATTCTGTTTGTCCATTAGTTTTAGGATGAAATGTAGATGAGAAATCAATTTTTGTGCCTAGGTTAGCAAACAGAGTAATCCAAAAGTTGTTACAAAATCTAGAATCACGATCTGAAATAATAAATTTTGGTAATCCATGGTTAGTGAAAACAGTTTTCAAAAAGAATTGTGCTGCCTGTGATGCTGTTAAAGTTTTCTTACATGGAATGAAATATGCTTGTTTACTAAATCTATCTGCTACTGTCCAAATCATATCATGGTTAGATTTAGTATTAGGTAAACCAGTAATAAAATCCATAGAAATTTATTCCCATGGTCTATATGGAATAGACAAAGGCATAAGTAATCCATATTGTTTACCATGATGTCTCTTAACTCTTTGACAAATCAAACATTCAAAAATAAAGTTAGATACATCAGTGTCCATATGCGACCAATAAAAATCTTCAGTTAATGTACGTAAAGTAGATATGATACCTCTATGACCTTGATATGGAGGACAATGAATCTCATTCAAAACAAAAGATCTGAATGGAACTATTATACATAATCTCTTTTCATAAAACATAAATCCATCATTATAAGATAGTGAATCAATAGGAATCAAGTTATTTTGAACTAATTTATTCCAATCAGCATGAAAAGTAATGTCCTGATGATAAGTATCTTTCATAGCAATCAAAGAATCAAATGATATAACAGAAATATTATGAATGGCAGGTCTTCTACTTAATGCATCAGCCACTACATTTTCTTTACCGGGTTGATATTGAATGATAGGATGAAAACTTTGAATAAAGGATGCCCATTTGATATGTTGGTCAGATATTTGGGGTTGGCTAATTAAATGTCTAATACTTTGCTGATCGGTCTTAATCATAAATTCTGAACCCATTAAGTAGTGTTTCCACTATCTTAAGGCTTGTACAATAGCTAATAATTCTTTATCATATGTGGAATATTTCAATTCTGAGGGTTTCAGCTTACAACTAGAATAGGCTATAGGATGATTGTCCTGCATAAGTACGGCTCCTATTCCTAATCCACTAGCATCAGTCACTACTAAAAAGAATGGTCTATTAAAATCAGGAAACTGTAAGACAGGAGCATGGGTTAATGCATGTTTTAATAAGTGAAAGGATTTCTGTTGATTATCGGACCAGTGATAAACAATACCTTTCTTCAAAAGTTTGGTTAATGGTTAAACAAGTAATGAAAAATTACGTACAAACTTCCTATAGAAACTAGCAAGACCTAGGAATGATCGTAAATTTCCGGATTTGCATACAGTTGATTATCTTTTAATAACTGGAAAACCAATGATAAATGCTCATAATGTTCTTTCTCATTTTGACTAAACACCAAAATATAATCAAAGAAGACAATTACACAATACTGATATTTCAAAAATATACGATTCATCATTCTATTAAATGTAGCAGGTGCATTAGTCAATACGAAAGGCATCACTAAAAATTCATAATGACCAAACTGTGTCCTAAATGCAGTCTTGAATATGTCTGACTTATCTAGTCTCACCTAATGATAACCAAACTTAAGGTCTATTTTACTAAATATAGCAGATCCTTGCAGTTTATCCATAAGGTCATCGACTCTAGGAATTGGATATCTATTCTTTACGGTGATCTTATTTAAAGCTCGATAGTCAATGCACATACGATAGGTATTATTCTTTTTCTTTACTAATAGAATAGGTGCACCAAATGGAGAACTACTAGGTCTAATCAATCCTCTATTTAGTAATTCCTCAACTTAACTTTGAATTTATTTTTGCTCTATCTAGTTATGCCTATATGGTGCTTTGTAAGGTGGTTGTGTACCAGGAATCAAATCTATTTTATGGTCTTCTGGATGTGAAGGAGGTAAACCAGGTGGTAGATCTTCGGCAAAACAGTCTTTAAAATGTGCAAAAAATTCTTTATGCCCAGGATGCGTATGATTTTCTTTAACTTGCAGTTCATTCACCCAAATGAGATAGGATTTACTACTTTTGCGTAATGCACGTTTAGCTTGAGTATGCGAAAGCAGTGAAAAAGCATTAGATGCATGCATACCATACAATGTAATATGTTTTCCTTGAATTTGAATATTAATTGAATGTGTGGAATAATCTATATCTAGGTTACGCTGATGACGCCAAGGCATACCTAAAATAATGTCACTCGACTATAATGGGACAACTAGAAAATTTCTTCTTTCAGTGTATTGACCAATTTAAATTTCTAAGTCATGCACTTCTTGTGTACCATTATACCTAGTGCCTAAGAATGCTGCTTTGATGTGATAATGTGTAGATACAGTCTGTAACTTCAATTCTTTTACTAGCTTTGCTGAAATAAAATCATGAGTACTACCGTCATCATGCAAAATAATCTTTTCCTTTCCATGCACTTAACATTTCATAGTCAATAAAGAATGTGGAGTTGGCATATCTGGTAAAGTATCCGAAGGAGTAGTAGTGTTGTCCTCATCTTCCATGAAATCAGGCATTTCTTCATGTTCGTTTTCTTCCATTGCTCCAAGGTAGTTGATATGGACAGGTGGCTTCTTCGAATGGCAATTTGCTCTGCTAGATGTCCAAGCTGGTGGCATTTATAACATACTATAGACTTGGCTTTGGTTACATTATTTGCAATGGCAGGAAGTCTAGGTACATTAGGATTTGGCTGTGGAATAGGTTTGGGGTTTTGATTGGCATTGGATGGTAAAGCAGGTGGTTTTGCCCAATTCTTACGGAAAGATGATTAAGAGAAACGACCTTGATTAAATCTTCTAAAATTTGAGTTGAATTGCTTAGATCCATAGTTACCATTGGCTTGGAATTGCTGTGGACGTCTGTCTCTACCTTGCAGCCTGTCTTCAATGTCATGAGCTAATGAAATTGTGTCTTCAAGAGTAGCAGGCTTGAACATATTAACTTCAGCGTAGTAATGCCCAAGGAGTCTAGACATATACTTGCGCTTGTGTGTCTCTTCAGGTACGTCTTCAAGAATGCATAACTGGAGTAATGCATTCCAAAAACGCTCTGTGTACTGAGGAATAGGCTCACGATCCCGTTGCTAAAGAAGGTCCCATTGCTTTATGGCTTTCTCATGGAATTGTGGAGGAAGGAAATTCTGCATAAACTTCTTCTTGAAATTCTCCCAGGTAGTGGGACAATCTATACTCTTGCATACCACAGTCCACCAAAGAGATGCTCTATCCACTAAATGATTAGTGACACACTTGATTTTATCTTTTTCTGCATAGGTTTCCTCGTGAAAATAGTCGTCAAACTGACTAATGAATGCAAGAACAGTTTTTCCCTCTCGAGTGCCATTGAAAGTACGGAATTTGAAATTTCTTTTACTTATCTTTGATTCCTTGTGGATGGTTTGAGCTTCGAGAGTCACGTCAATGGTACGTCGGATAAGGTCTTCAGATTGAGGTTCTTCTTTGTCAGTAGTCAACCTTTGTAAATTAGCCAATTGAACTTGCAATGCTTGCCTAGCTCGTCGTTCTTCTTCCAATTGCATCATAATTAAGTCCAGCTTTTGCTCCATCGTAGGTTCAGGTAGGTCGCCTTCAGCCATTAAATCATCCATATGTGGTTCCGTCATCCTATAAAACTCAAAAGACCTCTCACTCTCAAAATCAAGTTAGCGGGATGAGCGTAGCTCAAGTTTGGGAATACAAGGCTTATATGTTTTTGGGTGTAGCTTTCACAATCTTTGAAAAATTTGTGTTTTATCCTTCTTCGTATGCTGAAAACACTTCAGCAAACCTGCGTATGCGTAGAGTACCTTCCAATGAACAACTTTGCAGTTCGGAGTTTCTGCACAGGAACATCCCTTCTATGAGTTTTGAATAGAAGTCAGTTTTGACTCCAGATGACTTATCTGACTTGCAGAGTACCAAACTTATGTGACTTGCAGAGTTTGTAGAATTGCAGAACTTGGTTGCTTTATGTAACTTGCAGAACTTCGACTTAGAATACTTGCAGAACTTGGACTTTGCAGACTTGCAGTACTTGAGAACTTTTGTGTGACCTGTAGCTTAAGTAACTTGGAGCTTAGATGATTAAGCTTATGAGCTTAATCAATAAAAACGGTGAAATCATTGGGGGGGGTCGTTTTTCAGCGCGGCGAGATTTGCGCTGACATCCTCAGATACCTCGCGAAAAAATTTTGAAGCTTTAAGCTTCTTAAAGCTTATAAAGCTTTACTACTAAGCTTAATAAGAATAAAAGCTTTTAGGCTTTTAAGCTATGGAGGCTTATCTCTGTGTATGAAGACGACTTGATGAAGAAGAGATAGGAGTGGTCCTCTGCCTCTGCCAACTGGTCCTTCGCAGTATGATGATGGAAACAGAGGTTCTTGATTGCCAAGAATCTGCATGTATCGACCGTGATGAGATTGACCGTGGAGCCCGATCGTTCCAGGAGCTCCGCCTTCGCACAAGATGGGTAGCGATTGGAAGCTCTTGATCTCAGCTTCGCTCTGATACCACTGGTACGCAGATCAGATGCTGTATGCTCGCGTAGTGAATGCCGAAAGGTCCCCAAGAACAATAGAACTCTACTTTTTGCACAAAATTCAATGTGAAAAGCATGAACGACATGAATAAGAGACCAATTGGGTGCAATCTCCCCCCATGCCTTGTGTGAGCGCTCCACAAAGCATGTATTTTATGTATTAATCATCTTCAAGCTCAAAAAATAGCCCAAATTACAAAATAGCAAGCTTTTAGCTTTTGAGTTTGCTTTAACACAAAATAGGAATAAAGCTAATGGACGGTGCCCAAAGAGTCTGGCATACCCAATACAATGTCCAAGTACAAATAACATAATCGTGTGCCCATGCGCATAAAAAATAATAATAAATATCTAACACCTCAATAAATAGGCATGACAAAATATAGGCGTGGCACCCATCAAAATATAAATGATAAATCAAATATTCGCTATCCTCCAATGCTTTTCTCCACCATTGCTGCTATCTCTACACATCAACTAAAGCATTCACAATCGTTAGTAAAATAATACAATTAAACCGACAAAAGTGAATACCTAGCAGTCTTCAGCTACATAAATAAATCAACTGGTTAGAAATCAATCCTAACCTTAATTTATTACGAGTACGCACTCTAAACTCATAAACGTTTATTAATTTAATATGCATTTTGCGGAATCACCCGCTATGGAATCACCCATGTACACACTAAATTAATGAAACGCCCGAAAAGGACAAGCGTCCCCATCAACTTCTCGCACAAAGAATCCACTTTGTGTATGAGCCCCGGTCATCAAAGTTTACGGAATCCACCGTAAAACCTCACGGAATCCACCGTGGCACGGAATCCACCTGGCACGGAATCCACCGTGAAATATTCCTCCTAGCATCAAAATCTATATGTATGTCTAGAGACTTATGTCTATAATCATGCCACACTTGGAAAATTAGATGTGCATTTACATGCATACATAGACGTGTCGTTTTCTAGTTTTAAAAACATCGAGAAATTGTTGATTCTAGAATTATAGTTGAGACTAGAGCTGTAATAATGCAACCACTAGCTCCTTGGTTTCTTTTTGCCCCTATCCATGCGCACATCAAACATTATTTATGATAAGAAATACATTATAACAAATCAAACTAATATACAAAATTGCATAAAAACACACACAATATTGTATCTTAGAAGACATTAAGCAATAGTAGTGATTGCCACGATAAGATGTACATCAAATATGAAATAATAATGAGATTGTTCAAATAATGTTTTGTGTTGCACTATAAATACTCATGGCCATACACATTAAACCTTAGAAAGCTAACTTTGGCTTACATTCCAAACGGGAATTAAAATATGCTAAGCAATGTTCTTTGTTGTATCATTAATCAGCATGGGCACTAGTAGACATCCACATAGATGCAAATTTAGAAATATGATATTTAAAATTCAAACCATTCATTTTCATATTCATGTAATAGTATCACAGGAGAAAAGATAAAGAACAACAAGATGGAGGCCAAACAATTGCCAAGCATAAGAGAGGAGCCATTTTTCTTCCATCTCCAAGTAAAGGAAAGTTGCATGATCGATAAGGAAGAGAGGGAGGTTCTTATTCACATCAAAAACCAGGTATTTTCCCTGTCTTCTCCTTCTCCTTCTCCTTCTCCTTCTTCTTGCTTCTCTACTTATTTCTCAACTTGCTTAAACAATATGGATGTTTGCTCTTCTTTCTCTCATTTCTTTGATAGCTTTGTTAGTTTAGTCATTAATTATGTTTTTTTCTCTTGCACTTATTAAAATATTATTTTACTTGTGCTTACCTTGTTTCTTAAATAAGCTTCTATTGTGCTTAATGTACTATGAGAGCATGACTACAAGTGTGGTTAATAATATATTTGACTTATGGTTTTCCATGCTTAATACTAGTCTTGTGGCAAAAAAACCACTTGTGTGGCAATTGGGACCCTCAATAAAAAAATTGATTTCTCAACAATGAGAAAGATTAGAAGAAATAGTTTTAGGAAAATGTGACTAACACAAGATAGTAATTGAAAAAGAAAAGAAAGGATCAAAATAGCTAAGAAGTGTATATTCTTATACCCATATTTAAGGCCATTTTTTCATAAAATAAAAAAATTAGTACTTCTAACCAAAACTATATTTTAAAAAATTTGTTAGCCTAAAACTTTTATAAAAAATACTTTGATATATGTACAATATGTATTCTCATTAAGAGATTTGGAATTAGATAAATACTATCAACTTTTCTAAGTGCTCCAAGTAGTGTTATTGTGTGCTATTTTGATCAATTTTCATGCACTTTTGAAAATCTAATTTTTGTAGAAAATTAATTTCCACTTGAAAATTATTTCATTCTTTTACTCTACTATCTTAAAATGTTGGCAAAGTCCCATCCAATTTTGATATCATATTCACATGTTATTTCAAATATAGTGAAATAAAACTTGAGCCACTAAAGTGGCTTGCATCCACTTTTGTGGCAATTTATAAGACTAGTGTTAAATTTGTTCTTGTAGCAAGTTTATTTATAGCAACACTAACAGTAATACATATAGCTCTACATATAGCATCACTTACGTCAATATTATAGCAACAATTATAGTAGCACCAATAGCTCACATAAGTTACTCATGAAGATATCTGTGCATCATGTGGGTTCAAACAAATGTATTTTTAAAGTATTATATATATATATATATATATATATATATATATATATAAGGGTGTAATATAAATGATTTATTTATAGGTTAAATAGAAAATGATTATATTTTATTCAAAAAAATCACAGATAAGGATATTTAATAATAGGCCTTGAATGCACGTGATGTAGAGGATATACATATAGTAACTTCCTCAAGACCAATAGAGAATTTTAACATGGTACTCTTTCTCTATAAGGTTCTAACTTTATATGCATACTTTTGAAAATTGTCATTGATTGAAATTTGCAAACATAAGAGAGACAATAGAGGGGGAATTTTCTTCTATCTCCAAAGATAAGAGGATTGTACACACCAATAAGGAAGAAGGGGAGGTTCTTCTTTTCATAAAAGGCAATGTATTTTCCCCCTTCTATGACTATTATTATTATTATTATTCCTACTTCTTGTTTTGTAAGTTCCTTGAAGAACATGGACGCTTGCTATTCTTTATCTACCATCTTTGATAGTTTTAGGAGTTTGGTTCTGTATACTATTTTGTTTACTTGCACATATAAAAGTTAGCTCTAGCTTATGTCTTGACATAGGTGAAGTATAGCCTAGGTCTATATTAGTTAACCCAGCATGATATTATCCTAACTATCTATAAACCTAGTCTAGCCCTAGCTTAAACCTCAATCTAATGTAGCCTAAGCCTAGTGTGTATATTGTCTAACGTAGTCTAAGTTTAGCCTAAACATATGTAAAAACTAGGCTAACCACATGTTTGCTAGATTAGGATAGGTTAGGGCGGTCCATAAAAGTTTTTACTGGAAGGGTTTATGGAAGGATGTCAAGGAGCATGTATCCAAGTGTTTAGAGTGCCAACAAAATAAGGACTCCACTTTATTACCAGCCGGACTCCTTCAGCTTTTACTTATTCCTATGGGAAAATGGACCGACATTTCCATGGACTTTATAACGAGATTATCTACTAATAGTCATGGATGGAATAGTATCTATGTGGATGTTGATAGATTGACTAAATCAGCCCACTTTATTCCAACCAAAATACAATATTTAGCAAGGCAAGTGGCTGAGCAATTTATGGAAAATGTGTTCAAGGTGCATGGTATGCCAATGAGAATAGTATTGAATAAAGATACAAAATTCATGGAAAATTTTTGGAGAAGTTTATTCTCTTATATGGATACTTTTCTCACTCCTAGTATAGCCTATCACCCCCAAACCGATGGGCAAACGGAGAGAGTCAATCATTGGGTGGAAGTGTACCTTAGGCATTATTGTCATGACACACAAGCTTTATGGGATCGTTGGATCCACCTTGCTGAATTTTTCTATAACAACACGTATCACATGAGCATAGGTATGTCCCCATTTGAAGCACTTTATGGGTACAAAGTCCAAACCCCATCAGTTTTGTTTCATGAAGATATCAACCCCCAAGCAAAGGAAGAGTTTGAAAGGATGGAGACGCTCATGAGACAATGCAAGGATAGCATAAGGAAAGCAAACAATGAGAAGAGAAGACATTTGGACTTCAAAGTTGGAGTTTGGGTGTTTCTTAAAGTGCCCAAGACACACTATGCTTCATTGAAGGGTGGGAACACTAAGCTTGCTTACAAATTTTATGGACTATATTTGGTAGTGGACAAAGTTGGAGAGCTTGCTTATAAGCTCCAACTACCTTCTTCCACTAGAATACATGATGTATTTCATGTTTCATAGCTTAAGAAGTATGTTGGACCTGAAGTGTAGGTATTGGAAGAGTTGCCACCAATGGATGAAGTAGGACTTGTCATATATGAACCTGAAAGTATTATTAGAAAGAGAGAAAAAGTACTCAGAAATCATACTCTTACTGAGTACCTCATTAAGTGGAAGAGCCTACCTATAGAGGAATCTTCTTGGCAACCATCCACTTATGTGAATGATTTTCCTTGGTTATTGCAGGATGATACATGACAGACTGTGCAGGGGCAACTTGCTGTGAGATATTACTGTTGGCAACAAAACTATTCTAAATTTATCAAAAATTGATTTTGACGTTATGAGGTGATATTAGGGATTGTATACTTCATTTTTATACCTCAAATGTTTCATTTTAACCATTCTATCAAAAGTTATGAAATCAGCCCTGTTTAGACAGCATCCAGTTTACTCACAGTTTGGTTATACATCAAGGTCTCTCTTATATGGAAAGTGATTTCCTATCATATCGGAGCTACATGGACATGATTACTATCATCCTTGGTTTGGATTTGGTCCATTTATCCTTGGTTTTGAGGACAAAACCATCTTAGGATGGGATGGTTTGTCATAAAAGAAAATGCCTTGATATTTTTGTACTTTGGAATCATGCTAATTCCATGCCTTGTAATTTCCAGCCCTTGTAAATTCATCCCTTGCCTATGTAAATGTACCCTTAAATTTGGAGATGAGGAGTTAGGATAAAGAAGGCAAGAGGCTAAGGGAAGACATCTTTTGGCTCATTCACTAGATTGGTCGTTCATTTTTCTTGTTGTTAGCTTCCTTCTTGCTAGATGAAGCATTAGCCATGGCTGTCATGTATTTCTAGAACTCTCATCATTAATACATGGCAAGATGTCTTGGTGCAATAGTTCTTTTGTTATTTTATGAAAATTTTAGTTTTAGTTAGATTTATTTTCTTGGTTGAATGCTTCATTACATCGAACCAATAGGGTTAAACATAAAAATAGTGACAAATCACCCAGCCTTTGACCAAAACTAGCTAAATCAGACCTTGGAATCCCGCTAGATAAATGACCTAGCTTACAAACACCAAGAACATGGAAAATTTTGAACTATGGCTTAGAGGCAACCTCGAGTAGCCTAGTCAAGAGTCCAACCCCAGTAAGAGCCGAAACCAACTCATAGACCCCAATTCCACCATGATTGAGTAGAGAAGAGCAGTAAAGAGCCTAGATAGCTCTTAGGAACTACTAGAGAACGTGCTTAAAGCCACATTAGGCTACGAACGAAAAGGGGAATAGCGTGAGCTGCATTTTCCATTTTGCATTTGCACCCCAAATTGATTTTAGCTTGATTAGTATTTGATAGCTAGATGATGATGGATTTCATACCACTTTTGGCAATGGGAAATGGAAGATCTGTAGAGGATTTAGGGTTGTTGCCAGAGCCTCAAAGAGTGATACTTTGTATCCTCTCCATGTATCTAGTGTGTGTAACCATGTTGTTGCCCGTGAAACCAAGTAGCCAAGTGTTTCCTTGTGGCATAGCTGATTGGGACACATGAGTCAAATAGGAATGAAAGTACTTTCTTGTCTGGGTTACTTGCCGTGTCTTCGTTATGTTGATTTTGAGCACAGTGATCATTGTATTTATGGTAAGCATGCGCAAACATCTCATAAAAAGTCTCTTTCACTGAAATCTTTGCCTCTAGAGTTAGTACATTCCGATGTATGTTGGATGCCATGGTTATCTATAAGAGGAAAGAAATACTTCATCACATTTGTTGATGGTGCTACTCGAAAGATATGGGTTTACACTATTCGTAGATCAAGGATGAAGTGCTTGACAGGTTTAAAAAATTCTTGGCATTGGTTGAGAACCAAACAATAAGACACTTAAGTGTCTTTGCTTTGACAACGGTGGGGAATATGTGTCCAAAGCCTTTCATGCATTTTGTGATAGCAAGGGGATCAAGAGGGAGATCTGTGCCCCTCATAATCTACCTCAAAATGGAGTTTCAGAGAGCACATGAATTGGACCATACATGATAAGGTTTGTACGATGTTGTCTCATGCTGCATTACCCCATGGCTTTTGGGCAGAGGTTATGATAGCCATTCATCTGATTTACAGGTCACCGAACGGGTCTTTGGGAGGGAGAGTTCCTCAAGAAGAGTGGTCAGGCAAGCCACCTTCTTATGCTCATTTGTGAGTGTTTGGCTGCGAGGCTTTTGTGCACATAAGGAAAGAAGAGCACAACAAGCTAGAACCAAAGTCCTGTAAATGCATATTCCTAGGATATAGTGATGAGGGTGAGATGAGTTACAGACTTTGGGATCTTGAGAAAAGAAAGATAATATGCATCAATGATGCCATCTTCCGTGAAGATCTCATGCATAAGCAACCCGAGAAGACTGAGGAAGTCAAGAGGGTTGTTTTTAGGGAGAATGTACCTTTTAGATAGCCATTTGTGCCCAATGGTGTGGAAAAAAACGTATACCTGATGTAAATACTCCTCAAAATGTAGGAAATTGTGCTGGAAATTACCAGCAAGGTATTGCCCATGATACACCACAATTTTAGCTTGAAAACATGTAGTTGGACAACTTGAATTGTCAGGGCAACATGCTGGAATTTTAGGACAACAACCTATACATGAAAAATTGCAAGCTTGTATTTCAGGATAGCAACGTGTACATGCAAAATTATAGGCCCATATTTCAAGACAGTAACCTATAAATGCAAATTTGCAAGCCCAGCAGCCAACAAATGCAAAACCTTCATTGCCTAGGTCAATCCAACCTTCAAGGCAGCCAAATAGGTTTTTGCCCGGTATGCAGTATGCTATAGAGATTATGTCACGGTTACTGACTGTGGTGAGCCATCATGCTCCAAAGAAGCAATGACTAGACTAGATAGCAGGAAGCGGTTCAAGGCCATGCTGACAAAAATGGAATCACTTAATAAGAATGGTACTTGGGACTTGGTGCAGCTACCTAAAGGGCAAAAAACTCTTCCATGCAAGTGGTTCTTCACCACAGTACAAAGCATGGTTAGTTACAAAGGGATACAAGCAATAACATGGAATTGACTTTGATGAGATCTTCTCTTGCATAGTCAAGATGACTACTCTAAGAACCATTTTGGGCTTGGTTGCAGCTAAAGATATGGAGCTCATACGGATAGATGTAAAGATTGCATTCTTACATGGTGATCTGCATGAGGACATATATATGCAGCAGTCTAAAGGTTTTGTTGCTAAAGGCAAAGAGACGATGGTCTGTAAACTAAAACATAGTTTGTATTGTCTGAAACAAGCATCGAGGGAATGGTATCATAAGTTTGATACTTTCATGTAGTCTCACGGCTTTCAGAGAAGTCAAGTTGATCACTGGTTGTATACCATGAAGACAACAGATGGTAGCCTGATTATCTTGGTTTTGTATGTTGATGACATGCTAATTGTTGGCATGGATAGTCATGCCTTGGATTCATTGAAGCAAAGCCTTCATGGTAACTTTGACATGAAGGATCTTGGTGATGCCAATCACACTCTTGGGATGCAGATACTTAGAGATAGATGGAAGCTCTATCTATCTTAGTAAGAGTATGTATCCAAGATTTTGCAACATTTCAATATGGAGGGGGGAAAGAAATCGAAGTTCCATTGTCTCCATATGTGAAACTCAGTGTAGAGGACAACCCTACATCTGATGATGAGAAGGCTGAAATGGCCAAGATTCAATATGCTTCAGCCGTTGGCCGTTTGATGTATGCTACGGTTGCTACACATCCTAACATTGCCTTTGTAGTGGGAGTGGTTAGCAAGTACATGGCAGACCCTAGCAAGAAGCATTTGGAAGTAGTGAAATGTATTATGAAATACCTCAAGGGCACAAAGGATTTATGCATCTACTTTGGTAAGCAAAAGACATGTGTCATTGGCTTTACGGATGTAGACTATGCTCAACATGTGGACTGCAGGAAGTCCACTATAGGGTATGTGTTTAACTTCATAAGGGGATCTTTCTCTTGGATATCCAAGCTACAGAAGTGTATTGCACTATCTACTATGGAAACAGAGTATGTGGCTACCACTAAGGCATGCAAAGAAGCCATGGCTATCACGTTTGGTTGTTGAGCTTGGGATTATTGAGGTTTCTGTTCTTCCCCGTGATAGTGAGAGTGCTATCATGCTAGCACAAAACCTTGTCTTTCATGCAAAGACAAAACACATATAGGTGAAGTATCATTTCATTAGAGAGGTACTTGACAACAAGAGGATTGAGTTAGTCAAGGTGCACATTGATGATAACCCTATAGAACTTCTCATGAAGGGTCTTCCATTAGAGAGGTTTGCCCATTGCCGGCGAATAATGGGTATTGGTAGGAGAAGACCCTAAAACTTTGATGGGTAATCAAGAACCCCCAAGTGAGAAGAAGCCTACATTGCCACTCTGCATGATGGTTGGAAGCTCTTGCAGCCGATCCAAACTTGTCACATTCCATGTCCCTAGCAATAGGCTAGAACTCCACGAGGTCTTAGAGTATCTGACGAGCAAGTTAGTTGGCAACCCTACCGCTAACTTGAAACCTCTCAAGGATCTCATGAACGAACCTAGGTGGAAGTGGACCAAGGTGCACAATCTCAACTTGATGTACCATTCGGCCCTAGTCAAAACTGATGAGAAAGAAATGGAGCATCAAGGCCTAGGAGATGACAAGCTGTCAAATGAGGATAGTCCAAATGATAATTATAAAGACTACTATTCCATGAATCAAGACAGTAAAGAGGAGACTGGAAAGGTAGATCTCAAAACCCCACATAGAGAGGGCATAGGCTTCTTCAACGGAAGCCACATTAAGAAGTGTTACCCTCCCATGCATCCATTGCACGAGCCTCCCATTCTAGAGCCCCTTGTGAAAGTTCGAGTCACCACATTAATGGAAATTGAGGAAGAAGATGAGGAGGCAGTGGCATCCGTGTACCTGTGCATGACTGTTCACTACCCAACAAACACATACATTTGATGAGGGTGCTGACTTTAATGTCCTAACTCATGACCATTGGCCACCCACAACTACAAGTTCAATCATATGCCCTTCTAGGAAGGTGCAAAGTAGCAGCCTCTATTGAGTTTGAAAGCATGCCCATACTCATTTACATGCAGCCGAACACAAAAGATGTTGGCCACGAATCGTTGTTAGGACACTCATTTAAAAAGAAAGCACATTGCAATGTTGAGTATGAGTCACAACGTATTCACCTTGCCATCAGCAATGTATGAATAGTCATGACTTTCAGCAAGGGTAGTGTGGCTCCATCAAAGTCCCCACCAAGTCACCAATAAAGAAACCCACTATAAAGCCTAAGGAGGGGGGTCATAACTCATCACAACCCGCCAAACCTCAAGGCTAGCAAACCACTAGAATCAAAGCTCATGCCCACATATCACACTTCAAATGGATGCCTAAGCACAAGGCCCACCTCCTAGAAGTAGGCACACATGACCTCGCAATGCTAGAAACTCACACCTAAGAGCTAGTTTTCCCTTTTTGCCAACTCATAAGGTGGTCTAGGGAGGCCTATAGCTCTTAGCATGTCATTTCGATTCTTTCTTAGAGGATCTTCTATATCTTGCCCCTTCCTAGGTAGTTCTGTGATGGCTTTATCTAGGAGCTTCTGCCCCTCATCAAAAGTAAACTTATCCTTAGCACTTAGGACTTGGGGACCATGCCTTTTAAGCAACGGTTTTTGCTTTACAACTAGTGCTTCTAACATCCTTGTGATACCTAAAATTTTGGCATGATGCCCCACCACATGGGATGTTTCATCCATAACTGCACTCCACTATATGTTGAGTTTTTCCCATGGCACTATGGCTTTAGCATAATCACTTGTTGATGCCATGACCGCCATAGCTTCCAACGTACTTGTTCCTTTCTCTCTAGGTTGATGGATGGTTATACATGATTTCTCTTGGGTAGAGACCCACCAAGGCGAACCTCAGCCCATGCCATCGCATTAGAGGATGGGATAACCACTATCTGGTTACTCTTCTCATCACCTAAATTATCATATGTAGATGACTCATGCTCTACATAACTAACTAAGTCCATCAGTAAGTTTTGTATAGGGAAAGCCAAGGTTTTCCATCCTTGAATGAACCCCATTTTATGGGCAGCTTAGCACACTCCCAATGGACACAATAAACATAGGTTTCTTCACGACCTAGATTCGGAGACTGCCACTTATAGGCAACTCCCAACAATGCACCACCTATCCGGACCAAAAACGGTCCCAACACTAGCTCTCTAGCACTAGTCGCGGACCTCTAAGATACATAAGACACCCCACATGGCCTTGTGGCCAGGAGCATCTCAAGGACACGGTATACTAAACTCTAATATCAATCTTGCATTTGTAATAGAACACAGTCCAACATTTGCATTCCCCTACTCTTCAGACAGAGATCCCATACACCTTGGTATAATGTACCACGTATCATATATGTAGGACGTAACCTCTCGGCTGAGTGTCATAGCCCCACTGCAACTCTCCTACATCTTGGGGATTAGTCCCTTGATGCGTTGCTCCAACATATAAAGAACAAATGTACAGCTCCACTCTTTTGTATATTGAACGATCCATGAGTTGATATTTCCTCACTAAACTTACCCCAAAGAACCGCTCGTCTATCCTACAGCCTAGGAATCCTCACACACTCCACATTGGTCATTTATTTAGGTAATCAAGTGCTATGCATCCAGATTTTTATGCCATATGGCATGCAAAATGCAGAAGTGCATGACCATTGTGCAAAAGCATTTTATGATTAAAAATCAGCCCCGTGGTGTGCAAATATAAATTTTTAATGATTTTCAGCCTACTCGTTGTTGTTGTGTTGCCAGAGACTAGCACCGAGTTTCCTTGTGCTACTAGTCTCCTTAAACTTAAATTTTTATCAGCCTATATGCTATGCATAAACCAAATCAATCAAAATTTAATGTATTTCCAGCAACTAAATACACTCACAAATACTCCCTAACCGTTTAGGTTTTGCTATGTTGCATAGGTATAGAGTTCCCTTTTATGTCATTTTTTCATATGAAAAGCGATAAAAATGCATTGAAGCATACAAACAAGGATGAGCTAAGGCTTAATCCCCATGCCTCAACCTTGCTAAACATCCACAAACATTAATCATATTTTTTCCTAATTATTTATCACGAAAAACCTAAAATTTTTCAATTTTCTATATTTATTTTTTCAAAAATTATTAAAAATAAGAATTATGAGTTCTCATTGATCAAAGGCACTCAATACCATTTTTGTATTCATTTTTATTCCATGGGAACTCAAAACACTCTCTAAAACCCCCAATTTCTATGATTTCTTCAAAAACCGCACTTTGTGGGTTTTACGTGTTTTGAGAAAAAATGACTATATCATCAAAATTTCTGGTTTTTTCTTTCATTTTAGAGATAATTCAGCACACGCAACTAGGATCAATTATCATCAATCATTTCCTTCAACTATCTTTCATCAAACAAAGAAAAATAACACTTACTAATAGAAACCTGCGTGTTCAAGGCACGTATCCCGAGATTGAGAGGCCGCTGACACTTCCCTCTTGCCATTGACGTGCTCTTAGCCCCAATCTACGTACTCTACCACTCCATCAGCATCGTTTGCTTCAAAATCATCATCATCCCCCCACTCCCTTCTCTCTTTCATTGATGCATATGAACAGTCACTAAGAGGAGAGAGGAAAGAGGAGAGAGAGACTAGAAAATCAGATTTTTTAATCCTCTATTAAAACGTGCAAGCTTACAACCATCTCGTTCCTCTCTCTGTCATGATCGAGGATCTCCCTCTCTCCAAACGGATGTGTATCGAAGAGGCACTGATCAGATTTTGAGAGGATGTTGACGCTTCCCTCTCAGTTCGACAGTTTTCGCATTAATTTGTGGCTTTTTATTAAGCCTAAGGTCTAAAACATTAAATAATTGGTTCAACCTTTTGTGTTTACGCTATCTCGCAAGTGGATATTTCGGTTTTGAGTGGGCAAACAGACTCAATTCACGATCCGATTGGATGGCTAGCTTTGTGATGTCGAAATCTATAAACTTGGGCTTGTCGTGCACTTTTCGGCTCTTGAATCCAGTAGTAGCTGCTTTATAATTTCAAACCTTATGGGGATTAAATGGGGGGTCAAAGGACCTCCAATCGACGAACTAAGACTTGTGTTGGATTTCTAATGTCGAAATGCATCTAGGAAAACTCTAGCTCACCCATCTGCCATCGTTTGATTTTTCATGAAAATTGGCTCTTTAACACCTCTCGAGCACTTTCCGCTCCAAAACAGGCTCTAACGCTCCAAGAATGGGTCCAAATCGGGTCCTAAAATCGAGCTCTCACTACTTGCCAAGAGCTATGAGAGCTTAGACCTAAGTCTACTTGATCCATCCTTAGCGTCGGATGTCCTGCTCCATGCCATGCACTTGGGAGGAATACGAATTTGTGACAGTAAAAATACCCACGATCGTGGAGGAATTGATCGCCAATACCATGATATCTCGAGACCAATTCCTTAAACAATGGTTGATCACCTCGTATAGCAAGAGGAAAGTTACTGCCACTAGCCAAAAGTTGGACAAACTTTGCAAGCTAGCCAATAATGACTCATCCTTCTTACACAAATGGTATACTCTCCGCATAGGGAACAAGAAGGCTACCAAACCATGACCAATGCTGAGGAGCAATGTGCCATTAAGACATCCGAGTATGATCCCACTTATGTAGCTCCTACCTCTTGTAGGGTACTGGCCATCACTCGCAATTAATCATTGGAAGATCATGTCATGAGCCACCCCTACCTAGATTGAGTCCTTACTAAAGAAGAGCTACACATTGCTAGCAAGATCGACTCTGGTGATATTATCATTAATGTCCTCACCTACATCACACACGAAGGCATTAGACCTCACGATATGGACCACCATGCTTAGTTGGAATATAACCCACAATTCTATGCCTGGCTTCTACAAGGTAATGTCCCACCCACACACATTTAAACACCCTTAATCCTTCACTCTCCAATCCTAGGAAGGACTCAAATCATTCCCAATGGGAAACAAGTATAAAAAAAGAACTTGAAAAGAAGAACACAAGCATGCCTTAAACATCAATCAATGTTTAAATGACAATAATCAGAATGTGGAAAAACTTATGGTGGATATTTTTGAATCATGTGGATTGCTTGAAGCAAAAATTTTACTCTATACTTAAGCATTTCACATTCTTAAGAGGTTTCATGTATGTCCATCTACCTCCTTGTGGAAGTTGACTCAAGAAAACTAATGGTGAGCTATGATATATGACAAGAACCTAAAATGGAAGGGCAAGCAAGATAAAGGTGGCAAGCTCCCATTCACGGAGGAAGAGCAAGAAAATTACGACTTGATAATAGAAACAAGGGGTTTCAGCTAGTTCATGTTTAAGCATACCCTAAACCTAAAAGATGCCATCATGGAGGAGCCAGCTGTAAAACAACTCGTGGACCAGTGCAGTCTATAGAAGTATGTAGAGAAGGTCGGGTAGGCTGTCAATTATAGCAAGTGTGCATAATTTCTTAGGAGCTTTGATGCTGAAAGAAACTATGGCACAGTGATGGTAAGAAGAGGAGAAGAAGCCCCCCAAGTAGAGGTGGAGTTGAGCCCTGCAATGGTGGAGAACCAGCAGAACTAAGAAACACCCAAGGAGGAAGGTGTATAACATGTTGGGGGTGAGCAAGGCTACCGTGGATATAATTGATGGGATAAGCTTGGTGGATATCCCAAACCCTAAAATTAAAATCCAAGCAAAGATGGTTCCTGCCCTCTTCTCCAATCAAAGATACAATTCCCTCAATGAACAGAATAATCATCGTACCATTGCTGGAAAGCATTGCAGAGATAGCTCCTTAGATGAGGTGGATTGGAACACCTTCATTCACAAGACCATCAAAAACTTAGCAAAAGCCTTGGCCACAAGCGCAGCAACAACATGTGGGGAGTCCCTGGCCTCCACCGCGAGGTTAGCTAGGAAAAAGTCCTCCTCCAAGGCATCCACCATCAGGTTTGGTGGATTACTAACAACCATCATCCAAGAGACCTTGAAGGATGTAGAAGGAGGTGAAGAGGAACTAGGAGAGACCCTTGACTAGTTGCCACACCCCAAGCAAGAGCAGTCCAGTGAGAGGACTATTAGTGATAGGGAAGAGCAAGAGACATAGTTTGGCCAAAGAGAGCACAAGGCACGAAGAAAAACCCATAAATAATGACCAAGGAGGAATGCGTCGAGTGCTGAAGAGGATCCAAAGAGAGTCCAAAAAGGGTGAAGAGGAGAGAAGGGAGAAGGAAGTAGTTGAGTTGAAGAGAGTGGAAGTGGAGTCAAGAAGGGCTGAAGAAGAGAGAAAAAGGAAAGCAGAGGAAGAGACAAAAGAGTTTAGGAGAAAGGAAGATGAAGACATGGTTGAGGCCATGCATAGGTCAATGAAAAAGACTTTTGGCACATAAGAGCTAGCCACCATGAACCCTTGGAGGGAAGGAGAGCCAACCAGTAGCGCCAGGGCCTCAGAGGTTGAAGCAGTCCCGATAGTATCAGGCAAGGGCAAGGCCCCAATGAACACCCTCTTGTCAATCTTCAAATCCCACACCACAACCACCTTGAGTACCCAAGACACTGCAGCTACCATGGACACTAGTATAGCTCTGGATTCAAGAGTAGGGGTCCCCACCATAGGAGCTAAAAGAATGGCTCAACACTGAGTTGAGGCAAGATCCCAAGAGGGAAGCTAGAGACCTCTATAACTACAACACCTCCCACAACACCCAAGACCACAACATATGATGAGTACATCAAAGAGCTTCTAGCATAGCTAGAAAAGGCCAAGGAAGAGAAAAGAGTGGCAGCAGCCAAGCTGAAGATTGAAAGAGAAGGCTCAGCAGCACTCAAGTTGGAAGCAATCTACCAAGCAGCAAAGCAACAATGAGATATCCGAGAGCTAAAAGAGTAGCTCAAAGCTAAGGAAGAGGCAAAAGCAAGTTGGCAAGCAAAACTAGGTGAAGAGATGCATCGAGGAGCTAGCCAAGCTGTATGAAAAGTTGTAAGGAGACATGAAAAACACCATGGATGCCACAAAGGAGCTAGAGATAGCAAGAGAAGGGAGGGCACAAAGATATCAAGAGGAAATAGAAAAGTTGAAGAAAAGGACTGCCCTAGAGTTGGAGGAACAGGAGAGACATGAAAGGGAAATCAAATGCTTGGAGAAAGAGAAAGAAAAAGCCATTAAAGAAGCAACCCAAGGGTTGCAAAAAGAGCTAGAGAACCTAGAGTAGGAGGCGGAAGAGATAAAAACCATGGCTGAATCTTAAATACATTGGCATGAAGGAAGGCAAGAAGCGCACACACAGAAGAATGAAGATCTATCTAAAAGGCTGTTAGAAACTTCCATGCAACTCAACGTGGCGCAACAAGCCTAAAAGATAGCCGAGGAGCAACTGAACTGCCAGAACAAGGAAAAAACACACATGTTGGAATTATGGAATGAACAATAGTAGTGGTAATGATGTTATCTCAAAGCATGGAGGAGGGTAAGGAGGAATTGGAAGAGAGATCCAAACAGTGGGAAGAGCACAACTTCAAACGGGTGTAAGGACTTGTCGAGCTCTTGGCCATAGCTAGAGAATGCAAGTGGGTGTTGGCAGAGGCTAGAAGTGAAGCCGCTGAAGCAAGTTCAAATGCACAATGACAAGCCTTCTTAAGCACAATGATCCATGTAGTAACACAAGTGGATAGGGAGGATTCTATGGAGAGGATGAGAAGGAAGTTAGAGATGACCATTGGAGCCCTGAAGTATGGCCTGCAAGAGCGTGCTCTTCCAACCGGCATTGGCCTGACAAGAAAAGAATAATGCTAGTATTTGAGGCAAGCAAATCTCTCTATTGATGAGCTGAAGGAGCTAGGTTTTGAAGACAATAGCCGCATCCACCCCCATCTCCTTCGACCCTGTAAGAGCAACTACCAGAGGAAGGCCGGGACTTTGAGCATGAGCTAGAAGAAGAGCAACATGCCTGAGAGCTTTGCCCACCACTACTTAATGTGCCTCAAGAAGATCCAGAAGGTAGCCAAGTATCCAAGTGCATCATTGCAGCTAAGAGAAGAAGACAAGAATTAGTGGAGCATCATTGTAGCTAAGAGAAGAAGACAAGAATTAGTGGAGCATCATTGCAGCTAAGAGAAGAAGACAAGAATTAGTGGAGCACGTGGAGTAGAGAGCTACAGTGCAACCCCAACAATTTCCTGGAGAGCCCGTGCCACAAAGAAAGGATTGATATCCCATCAGCTAGCCCTAGGAACTGAGTATTTGGGAGTAAGGAGAACTCCAAACCCAGCCCTTCAAGCTATCATTTCTCTACCCACGGACCCTAGACCAAGTACTATCAGTGGAAGTTGTGGACATCATAATTCAAATGGCCAACAACTTGGAAAATTGATGGGTCGAGGAGCGGAGGATAGTTATCACTCAATGGAGACTAGAGGTCCCAAACTAGTGACAAGACAAGGTATACCAAATTCCCAAGATAGTCGAAGGCTACAAAGCACAATCCAAGTGACATAGAAGGATCTGGGATACAAACCTTGATGCATGGATGGCATTCTACGGCACACTCCTTAAAGAAAAGAATGATATTTTCTACATGTTGTACCTTCGCAAGCATAGAGTGGATTACAATAGGGGGGAGCATGGTAGGTATGACTTTCCCAAGGTCTACAATGCCAATGTAGAGAATCCAACCTTCAAGGTAGGAGACATCCATTTGTCAATCATGCGCTTCCTCAATGATTTCTCATCTTTTCTAGACCCCGCTTTCATCACAACTTGTAATTATCTTAGGACTATTAGGTTTCTACTAAAGCAAAGGCCAACCACCACCGAGGAGGCTCACCTCCCTCCACTCTTTTTTTATCTCAACCTAGGAATAGATAGTTGTGCCATGGCTCAGCTAATGATGATGAGGGCTACATTGTTACCTTCTTTTTGTATGAAGCTACTCAAAGACATGAACGATAGCTTATTCACGAGGTGTGGATACCCCTTTTTATCAACACACCTCTAAACGTTAGGGCTAATCTCAAGAGCTACATGCAAAGTCGTGCCTTTTTAAGCAAATCCCTTAGGCCACCCCATAATGCATCATCAGAAGAGGACTAGGGTATAGCCTAAGAGTACCCCTCTATCTATGATGTCGATTGCATTTATCTATCAAATAAATAAATAAATAAAAAGAAAATAAAGAAAAAGAAAGAAAAGGAAAAGACTAAGTCCTTGAAATAATTCAAGTGCCACAATCATTGCACTTAGAAATTTTTACCTAACCCCATCCCCCACTTCACGCTTAGGGCACCTCAAGGGCAGGACTTCTAGACCTATCTCCCTAGGACACACTGCACCTACAATGATGCACAAACTGGGTCCTCAAGTGTGGGACAACACCACATGCTTAACCCAACTCCCAGTTCCACTAGCATCTGCACCACACACTACATAGAGAGGTAGATACACCCCTTAGGAAGTGCACAACTTTGTATTGTAGGTTAAGATCATATCGTATCGAGGGCATGAGGAGGGATCCGTCCTACACCATCTTCAATTTCAAGGAAAAATCCATCCATCCGCCATTCTCCAAGAAGGATCTGTCCAACACCATCTTCAATTTCAAAGGACAGATCCACCCAATCGTTAAAGGTCAGGGAGGGATCCATCCAACACCATATTTAATTTCAAAGGACAGATCCATCCAACACCATCCTCAACAAGCACTTGTATACAAACTCAAAAATCCATCTGGCTACACCTACCCCACCTTCTAACTACTACCTACCAATGCCATGGGAATGGCACTCAGCTAGGAGGGGGGTAATGTTAACCTCAACACAAGAAAAAGTGAAAAAAGTGAAAAAGCACAAGTTGAGAGCTAAAAGAGGTGACCCAAAGAAGGGAATCAAACCTAGAAGCACCCAAAAACACGGGCATAGCCACAAGAAGTCCAAGGCGCCATCGGAGCCCAAAAAGTGCTAAAAAAGAGAAGGCGCACCTTTGAATATAAAGGTGCAGCCAAAATTCTTATAAAAAGTGGTCAATTGATGCTTAATACCCTTCTCCTCACATAGCTGCTCAAAGGCATGTGACACATATTCTCCCCCATTGTGAGCAGTCCTAAGGCATTTCAACCTATATCCAGTCTCGTTCTCAACCAATGCAAGTCATCTCTGAAACACATCCAAGACATCTAACTTAAGCTTAATGGGATAAGCCCAAACTTTACGTGAAAAATCATCAATAAACGTCACAAAATACTTTGCAGCACCCATAGACTGACAGGGCATAGACATCCAAAGGTACCAATGCCAAGGGCTCACTCATGCGTGTCCTACTAGACTTCTTATGTGTATTCCTACTATGCCTGCCATCATAAAGACAATGCTCACATGAATCAAAACATGCATAGTCAAGGGCCGGTAAGTACTGCAAACTAGAAAGCATTTTTGTTCCCTTCAAGGACATATGGCCTGAATAGGCATGCCAAAGAGATATATTAGGGATGGAACTAACTAACAAAACATGGTCAACAGAGGACCCATCAACTACAAAGAGGATAGAGGCTACTAGCCGTGGCACCTCTCCCCTTCTCTTTGCACTTCTCATTGCGCAACTCATGTCACTCTAGGCGTATATGACCCTTCTTGCCACAATGATGATATGTCACATTAGCATTTCTCCCACGAGACTTGATATGTGACTTAGGCCTAGACTTCTGCGAGTCTCATCCATGACCATTCCCATGGTCATTCTTTCCATTACCATCTCTGACTCTAACAGTCAAAGCATGCAACACATGAGAGACATCCAAGTTCTTACAGTTGATCTCTTCCTGCAGAAGAGCACTCTCTATATCAGGCAAGTTTAGAATAGTAGTAGGAGCAGATAAGGCAATGCGAAATACATCCCATGACTCACTCAGAGTCCCAAGCAAAAACAATGGAGTAACCTCATCATTAAAGGTAATGCCCTGTGAAGTCAAGCTCTTGAGAATAGCATGGAACTAGCTCAAATGAGCAGACATTGCCATATTCTCCTTCATGTGTAGGTCCATAAGTTACTTCAACCAATACATTTGACTTGCTGGACTTTTCTTGTCATAGAGGTTCTTAATTTTATCCCAAAGTTTCCAAGCACTCTATCCTTCCTCAAGCACATTATACTGCACCTGTTCAGTGAGAGAAGATGAGGGTGGACTTGCGTAACTCATCAAGCTCATCCCATTCGTCATTAGTCATAGTTTTAGGCTGCTCGCCATGCATCCTTAGTGGCTTTATCTACGATTTTTGCACCAATACCTGCCAAATTTGGCTCTTCCAATAAGCATAATTCATACCATCAAGCTTAGTGATGTTGAAGATAGCACTATCAGTGGAAGAAGCTGCCATACTGCAATCCAAAATGGTGCAAACAGTTCAAAACTACTTGCTATTTTCTATTGTAAACAACTACAATAACACCAAAACCAAGGAAAAACGACTACAAACTGATAGCTAATGATGCTGCCCACCAATTACCATCAAAGGTACGTAAAATCATAATGATTCAACATGGGAATTCCACGTCATTCCATGCATAATTGCTTGCTGTAATAAATTACAGCCAAGTACAATGAGAGCAAACTATAAGCAAAATGAAAGCGCCAAGTCAACCATTGACTATCAAAGCATGATCGGCATCAAGTGGGCATAAATCAGCATGTGTCAATCATATGGATATCGAGCAAACACCCAAGCATGTCAAATGAATCCTCAGTAAGTCGGCACACCCCCTGTGTAATAGGGCAAAGTGTACACAACACTAGCAAGACCTAACACAAAGAGATGTATGCTCAGGGAGTGCAAAGCCCAAATTAGCCCAAGTACATCTATGAGGACCACGACATATCAACCATACAACATCCAAGTGAAGATCCTAGTCTCAAGTATCTAAATGCTCAAGTAGCATAAACCACCTACTCAATGTCCATCAATCTATCAAGATGCTCCCACTAGCACAAAAGCCGTAAATATCAAGCAAAGAATCTCAACAACGGCATACGATATCACCAGTGCCAGAAGATCCAAGATCAAGCATCAATAAGACCTCATGAGCATATAGACCGTGTAGCATCCGTACATAGCATCCATAGACATCAAGCACAACCAAACTGTAACTCTGGCAGGCCAAGAAATAGATAAAGTAAGCTTTGAGCAATCAAATTTCAAGCCAAAGCAAGGCTCAATAGCATCCAACTCCAAATAATGTAACATGCAGTCCTAGATTAAGGGACAAAATGTCAAGTTGGCATTGCACCTTAGAGAAGGTGTAGATAAATGTTATTGTTTTATAACTATTTTTAAAAGAATATTTGATATTATATTTGTATTATGGATTAATTTATGTGAAGGAACCTGATGCCCTAAAAGGTTAACTAAGGAAGCCGTCATTATGTGTTGAAACTTAAGCATGGTATGTAGTTAGACAACTAAAGATTATACAAAGAGGAAAGTGTGAGGGAAAGATCCCTAATAGGTCCTGTCCTAAGGCAAGGTGGTATCAGTGAGCCAAGATCTTCTTTAAAATAATCTAAATAAAAATTAAGCATTTATCCAATTAAGAGACTATATAGGACCGTGACTTTGTGTCATTTTAGGGGACCAAAGCGAGACTATGCCTTATGGGGAAAGGGGTTGACGACTGTACTCCCCCTCATTTCTCACTCTTTTAAAACCAATTGTGATACAAGCTTTGTTTTAAGGGATCTACCACAAAATGGATGCTCAAAGACTGGTGCTAGATGAATTAATAGGTGACCTTGGTCTACTCTAAGAACCTAGATTTAGTTTGACCTTTGAGGGTCATGACTAGGACATTCTGCTGTCAAGTGGACTCAAGCAAGAGTTAGTGACAAACCTAGTGTTAGTTTAAGGAGTACTAGGCGATGTCACTTAGAAATATTTCTTGATGATCCACTCAATCGTATCATTGATGAGGGCTTCTCAGTCAATCAAGCAGGGTATAATCCAAAACAACCTTAACTCAATCAAGTGAATGAAAATTTTCAAGATTGTCAATTTATTCATTTTTTAAGAATCCAAGTTAAATCGTATCCTTCATATAGGTGAACAACAGATCTGACAAAACTGCTACATATGAATAAGTACTTGAGGTCATTCCAACTAAGATGTCACTATTCTAGCCTATTGTCGTAGGCACAATTATTGTAAAGAAGGAGACTCTATTCTTTCTTCTAGGTAAAATATCCTAGAAATTTATGTTGAACCTCCAACTAATAAAACCATTGATATATTTGAGTTTCATGGATAAGCCTTGTAAAAGAAATATGTAGTATGATGTATCAGCTTTTTGGCTATTGCAATATGTATCTTTTATTCATTGTGCAAAAGATTATTATTTATTTGAGTCATACACTAAATATATGTAAAGATTTACGTGAAACCTTGAATAACTTATATTAAATTAGTTTGATGTACCGTAATCTAGGGCATTACACCTACAACTAATCTATAGATTTTGCGAGAGGTTTCTATCACTTGGTGGTGACCCATTCGGGGTGGTTCACCCCATAGGAGAGTCACCATGCATGTTTAATGAATCCTTGATAACACGATTTCAATAGTCCATCAAGAGTTATACCTACACAACTCTATCCAAAATTTCCATGGAATATCCAAACTTTATGATCTAGGTTCACTAAGGCCTGACCTTGCGGGGGAAGTTTCACCTCATTTCCATGAGGATCAACTTACAAGAAATGTTTCTAATTGACTCTAGGTTCTCCTAATAAGGTTTTTAGTATTGGTTATGGGTAGTTGTTTACATAAGATAACCTGAAGTGAAGCGGACTTGTATTACACTTGATTCAAAGAGATTGAGAAATGAGGAGAAGTTAGATGCATCAACCGCTCTACTTGTAGAGTAAAGTCTCCTTTTTTCCCCCTAAACAGACACTACATTGGTATCCAAGATGCAGCTCTAAGATACTCAACATTTGGCTCTTCCTAGAAGTTCATGATCTAATGTATTCTTATGGGAAATCTCTCGATTACCCGAGACCACCCTACCATAAGACAATTCCATCTAGGATTTTTCCCTCCTACATTCCATTCATGATAGGATTTACTTAGTTTTCTAATTACCTATCACATTAGTTTAACATATATAAATATGCTCGTTAATTGACTTGTTAAAACAAGGTTCATTCACATAAATTATCATGAATACAAAAACAATATTTAAAAATCATTTCTAAACAACATATCCTATATTTCAAAGCTTGAGAAATCATTATTTTATTGCATCAACTCCATTCAATATATATGACTATGCCCAAAGGCAAAACTACTAGTCCACCCCTAGCATCAGGGCCTTCCAGGATATATATTTTGGGCTCGTAAGGGGTTAGAGTAGTCCTAGCATGCTTAAGGAATTATAGCCAAATTCCTCTGGCTTTTTGGTGCCTCCTAGCTAACACCTAGTCCTTATAGAGAGACCTCTCATGTTCAATGTTGGTCCTAGCATTCAAAGTAGATTAAGAACTCCTTGGTGAAGAGCTCCATAGCTAACCTTAGGGATTGTCTAGCGTTCACCTCCAAAAATCAACCCATGTTGATATGATCCTTAGCTTAGAACAAAGAATCATCCAGACAACCTATTCTAATGCACAAAACAATTATTGAAATATAGGTCATCACATCAAAATCCATTCTAGGTGCCATGCCGTCTAGGATAAGGTTCTGCTAAACTTGTCTAGGTTATCATGAACTTGTCATAGGCATTAGCTTATTTTTTGAAAGAAAATTTTACTCAGGTAAGTTACTCATGAATGTATGTGTGAATCATGTGAGCTCAAAATCATGTATTTTTAAAATACCATTTTTATACATTTTTTACATATAGAAGGGTGTAATATAAATGGGTTATTTATAGACTCAATAGAAAAGGGTTATGTTTTATTTAGGAAAAAATCATAGATCAGGATATTTATAAATAGGCCTTGAATGCACATGATATAGAGTATATACATATAGTAACTTCCCCGCAAAAATTTAGACTTGGGCTATTATGGCAGCTCTAATTGAGTCTAGCTCCCTCCTTGGAACTTTAGTTCCTCTTCAATTCAAGTAGATAACTTAGATCTTATAGTTTCTTTGAATCGTAACCTCTTTCATGGGTTATGAGAGTTTTGTTACATGACTTGTTAAAAAATCATAGGAAAAATCTTTTTTGCAAGGGCCTTGGAAGGAATTCCTCTAAGTATATAGACCCCTAGATCACTCTCAAACTAAATCATATTTATTTATCCTTGGTTTTTAAACTCCATAGTAAATATAAAACCTTCTTAATGTGAATCTTAGTTAGGATATGCAATTATCTACTAAACAATTTCTTTTCTAAGGATTAGGGCCTCATAGAATTCAAATTACTAGGGTAACATCAAGGCCATTCAATCCTAAGTTCCTCTTTATATTCAATTTAATGCTCATACTACTAGATCTATTAAGAGAAGCATCAAGTATTTAATTATCCTAAGGTCACATTGAGCAAAACTATTAAGAGAAGCATGAATTATTTAATTATCCTATGGTCACATTGAGCAAAACTTAGAGAAAGGAAATTAACTATTTAATCTAATGTTCATGGAGTCCAACTTCGACTATAGAGTCCCTTCTAACTACTCATTCTATCACCACAAGTACAAAAAAAAAAACAATTAGGATAAGATAGCACATTATGAAAGGACTAGCCACCACAAAAGGGGATGCTCCTTTCAAAAATTTCCTCCAAGGTGACTACCTTATTGATTGTCTACTTGGGCTCTAGGGAACCAATAAGGATCCCTAGAATCTACATAGTAATCATTGATCCTATTAATATTTAAAGTATTATTTTTCACTATTATCATAAGTCAAAAATGTATATTTTAAGTATAAGGCGAGCACCTTGACTTGACCCAATGCTATGGGGACTTCATTTGCATGCATTACTTGTTGTTTAGCTCCTATGTTCCATTGCTTTGGATCCGTCATGATGTGCAAACTCTCCTATTGTATCCTTGTCCCACTCCTCCTTGGGTCTCTTTTAGTCTTGTAAAATGTTATAGCCCATACAGCCCAAAAAGAAAGCCCAATTCAGAAATGCAAAATGACCCCAAGCAAGAAAAGTAAATAAGAAGGCAAGCTAAAAAAATGTAGAAAAAGCCTTAATATAAAAGGAAGTGCACAATAATGAGTACACCGAATATTCTAGTAAAGAAAGTGTGCAGCACATTGTAATTCATTTTGTAAACAAGCACCAAGCTCCTTCCTATGCAATTTGTAAATATAGACGGGCATGGGCGAAAGAACCATGAAAAGAGGAAAGTAATAAAAAAAAGAAGACATTGGCTAAAACGACCGGTCATGTAAAAAGGGATGGATGCCCAAGGAGGAAGAGGGCATGTATAAAAAGGCAAAAAGGGAATGGAGAAGATTATTCTTGTGTGTGGCAAAAAAACTTAACAACCTATACAGCCTAAAAAGGAAGACTAGGAAAGCCCAAGTCAAAAATGGAAAATGGCCCTAGGCAAGAAAAGTGAAAAAAAAGGCAAGTTAAGAAAAATGTAAAAAATGCATTAATACAAAAGCAAGTGCACAATAATGAGTGCACCAAATATTCTAGCAAAGAAAGTGCGGGGTGCATTGTAATTCATTTTGTAAAAGAGTGACAGGCTCCCTCCTATGCAATTTGTAAATGTAGATAGGCATAGGTGAAAGAACCCTGAAAAGAGGAAAGAAATAAAGAAAGAAGACCTTGGCTAGAATGGCTAGTCACGTAAAAAGGGATGGGTGCCCAGGGAAGAAGAGAGCATGTATCAAAAGGAAAAAAGGGAATGGAGAATATCATTCTTATGTGTAGCAAAAAACTAGCTCTCCTTCTCTCTTCTTCTTCTTGCTCTTCTTGTTCTTGTTTGCTTGAGCCTATGATTGAGAGAGGAATGTGGGGGAATGAGTGTGTGAGGGTGAGGGATGGTAGTGGAGAAGCTTTCCATCTTCTCCTCCTCCTCTCTTCTCTTATCTCATGCACAACAATGGAGCATGGAGCTTGGAGCTTGGAGTGTGGGGATTGTGAACTTGCACCTTGGATCATGGAGCTACCAAAGTGCTTGAGGTAGAAGGAACTCGATCGAGCATGGATGTAAGCTCACTACACTCATAGGTGTGAGAGCGCATATGGCTATGTGAGAGGCAGCCATTGCACTTGGCTTGAAACGCTTGAAGTAATAAGGGGCCTTGGTGGTCGAGCGAAAGCTCCCACATTTTGATTTCATTTTGGTAGGACCAACAAATTCAAACTTTGAGTGCTTGCGTGCTTCAAATCGAGTAATGAAGTAGGAGTTCAACTCCAAAACAATGCTTGGTTTTAGGTAGAAAGTAAGGGAGTCAAAGGCCGTTTGATCTCTTCTGTGGATTAATTTAGGTGTAGAAAGCTTTCTATGCATTACTTAGAATAGGAGTTTTGTGTTTTGTATCAGATTTGAGGTCTTAAAGTTTGGGAAATAAGGAAAAAGAAGAAAAAGACAACTCTCTCGATAACCAAGAAACACGTAAACAGGGGAAGAAAGAAACCAAATTTTTGCATATCTATTCGAGAAGAAAAACGAAGGCAAGGGGAGAAGGAGAGAACACAAAAGGGGGAACGAGGGGGAGAGAGAGCTCATTTGCATTCAAGGAGTTTGAGAGAGAGGCAGAGAGTTACAGAGAGTTACACGTTGTAGACTACATTGCCTACGATCATTCGTTTGATGCATTTGGCCCTACTACCAAGTATGCTCAGGATCCCTACTGCAATCTATTTTGTTGTTCTAGAATCATGGTAGCACTCGTTAGCATATATTGAATGTAATGGAAGCACATTTGTGCCATTCGACGAGTTTCATGTGGTGCTCGGATAGTGACCGTAGGCCTTGGATAGCTGAGTCTTGACCTGGCTTGGACATCTGAGCCACTTAGTGTCCACTTGAACAACTCCGCCTTGGATAGCTACACTCAGAATGAGATAGAGTCTAGGCCTCAGACAATCGACTATTGAAACTCGACCTCAGATAGCCACCCCTCGGACACTCAGATGGGTACCCCTCATTCGAGTCTGAGCCTGACTACTCAAACATTTGAGTCTAGGACTCAAACTAGATGACCAAAACCCTATCCGACTAAGCTTTGCAACCTTCCAGAGGTGCTCCAACTAATCAATGATCTGGCTAGAGCCCAAACTTGTAAACTAATCCATAGAAGTGTTTGCACCTAGAAAAGAAGGGACCTTGACCTAGCAATTTGTAGGGAACCAAAAGACTCAACCTTTGGCTATTGACAACTAATTAGAGACCCAAGCTAACTCATAGGGATGGACACCCAAATGCCCACCTATAGTGTCTATAAAGAACTCAGGCTCAATCGATCATCAAGAGTAGTCAAAAACCCCTTCTTCCAACCGCATCAAGAGCAAGAACGGATCGAAGAAAATGACTCCATTAAAAGTCACTCTTGATAGTGTATGCACTTAAGCATGTATGGAAACTGGAAAGCCTAATTTTTCATAGTGCACATGATGATGCATTGCTGGAGCATAAGTGTGTCACAATTATGAAAGGATGGATGAACGAGAAACATACTAAGGGAAATTAACCTAAAAACAAACCTAGTAATAGGAGTTCAACCTAGGAATCATAAGAAAACTATAAAAGCAATGACAAAGACACAGAGAGGACCAAACCGTCACATTGCCAAGTGAAGGAAAGGCTTGCCAAGATTAGGGGTACATCCCTAGCTGACTTAGTTGACCTCATAGATGCACTAGTGGGTCAAGAAGCAACTACCATGGCAGGTATCAGCTCAAATGAGAACAACCTAGATCTAGACCTTGACCTTAGTATGGATGAGCACCCCGACGACATCTGGTGACTTGTCACATAATACAAACACCAAACAAGGATAGCGCACCATGGAAGATTGATGGAAAACATTTTTGCCGACCTTGAGGAAGAGAGGAGATTGGCAAGGATGGCATTGTAATGCATAGCAAATTATAGTCAGGAGCAAAGGGCTCAGAGGTTGCATCATGAGAGGAAACTCAACGAGGTTCATTGGATCCTAGCCATATGGGGTAGAAAGAATAGAATGGGAGGAAATGCCAATAGGAGAGAGTTTTGGAATCCGATCTTACACTGAGAAAGCTACTCACCACCCAAGAGATTTCTAGACACTACTAGCGCTGAGCAGAGTGGGGTAGCCTTGGCAGCATGATTGCTAGCCGAGTTGGGAGGTTACCCCAAACACTAAAGCCAAACAAAAACACCCATAGTTGTGAAGCAACTTGATAAATACTAGGAACAACTTTGTGGAGTAGTTTGAGTAAGTATGTGAGGCAAATAATCTCACAGACCCCGCTTAGTGAGCACAACCATTTGGTCTATGTCTAGGAGACAAGGGACAGACTTGATTCACTAGCCTAGACAACACTGAGCATAATGACATCACCCAGCTGAAAGATCTCTTCATCAAGTGATTCTTGGAGGCAAGATACTTTGATAACCTCATTGTTAAGCTAATGAATGTCAGCCAAAAGGACAAGGAGGACATATGAGACTACGTTACTCATGTAAGGAGTCTCTTTAAGAGGATACATGCAACAACCAAGTGACCCAATGAGAAAGCGGTCTCTATTGTGTTCATTGACATGATTTGCAATGAGGAGCTTTATAAGGCCCTGGCAAGAAAATCGAACATGTAGAGGGATGTGCTTGCAAGAGTCTTTGAGGAAGCCATACGGGTAGACAACTTGCTTAGGGGGAGGAGCTATCGAACAATGGAGCAAGGTAGCAATGTAATTAGGAACACAAAGAGAGTTGGAGCAACTAGTGAATGAGCAGTCTCAAGCAAAGAGGAGAAAGGAAAGAGTATTGACTAAACCCAAGCTATAGCCAACCTAAAAGTAAAGCTCGATAGACTATAAGAGTCAATGCAAAGACCTATGCAACCCCACGTGCAACGTGTACACTGTGGAGGAAATCACTTACCATCTGAATGCCCCAATCTCAGAGCAAGGCCTTGTGCCAATTCTGGAAGATTTGGGCATGACACCATGCATTGTCGATTTCCAAGACTATTACCTTACCAGCACCTTGCACGGAACCATACTATCCAGGGAGTAGAAAACCATATTTGGGATGAGGAGCCCCTTTGGCACTCCCTACACCCAATGACTCAAAGCTAGCCATACCAAGGATAGATATCAACTCTATAGGGATCCCTAGACCTCCTGTACCTATCATTACCCATCCATAGAGTGAAGCTCGAGTGCACTTAGTGGAAACCCCTAGAGAAAGATTCTTATTTGAATCCTTATGTTTCTTATGACAAAGAAGGCAATCCAATATTGATGGACTATAGACTCGTGCCCATCATGGCCTTAGATAGAGGAAGAGGTAGAGACCTAGGAGGAACTTAGAACCAAGGACCCATAGCATGTTGGAAATGTGGCCATCTAGGGAATATCTTGTCTCCCTGCCCTGAAAAGGAGTAGGCAAATAGAGAGAAGGCCGATTTGAGGTGCCCCAAATGATGCAAAGTCACACATCTATTCACATTGATGGCCCTAAGCAGAGGGCCTCCACTAGCTTGGAAATTGTACCATCTATGCCAATCGAGCTATTTTGTGTCAAGTCGTGTGACACTTATGTCACACCTATACCCGTAAAAGTCATGACTCGAGCTCAAATGAAGTAGGCTAGTATCTCACTACCCAGGCCCAGCAACTTGGATGCATAAAGAATGATCAATGATAGCAGAAAAAAAGAAGCGAGGCAAAAATAACTCTCAAAACTAAGAGTGAGACCACATTAACCAAAGGTAAGCAAGTTACGGATGTCGAAGTAGAAACATCTACTCTCCTAAGATGAGAGAGAAGGGAAGTGCTAAGGTTGGAGAGTACATTGACCCCAACCAGCAATTGGAAGTTGCAGATAAGGTCAAGGGGTAGATAAAAGAAGTGCAGTCACACCTTCAAGATGCCAAATCTATAATTGAGAAAGAGGTCGAGGAACTCTCAACCATGTGCCCACCAGCCTCACCCACATATTTGAGGGGAGGAGAGATAGCGCCACAACGTGAGGAGCTGCATAGGCAAAGTGAGAGGACCAAGAATACACAAATAGTTCAAGAACATTGGCAAGGAATCCATGAAGTTGAGGAGGGAAAGAGGGATAGCGGCTTGCTAGCAACACTAATACCAACTCTTGTGATAGTGTCATTAGGAGAACTACTTAGACAAAGCCCCACACTTTGGCAAGAGTTGAAGCAATGGGTAGAAAACGGTAATGACCATAAGCCACAAGACTTTCCCCATACAACGATGCCATGGGGCACATACCCGGCCTAACATTGAATCCCATGTCTAAGTCCCCACAAATAAATGCCTTTTGGGAGGGCATTGAGATGTATGCAATCTTACTTGTCATTGCCTTGGGAGATATTACACGAAAGGGGTTAGTGGACACGGGAACAAGGATTAGCGTACTTAGTCATGTAGTCTTGCAAACTTGGAAAAATCCATTAGTGGAAACTACAAGGTTCAATGTCACCCTAGCAAATGAAATGAAGGTTAGAACCTTTTGGAGTCCTAAAGGATTAGCCACTAAAGATAGCGAGAATCCAATTCTCAGTAACTTCATAGTCATGAAGGGAGTGGATTATGATATCTTGCTAGGAAGGCCATGGATGAGAAATGCCAGAGTAATAGAGAACTAGGGTAATAGTCTAATATTCTTGGGCAATAGATCTGAAGCAGTCTGAGTAGAAATGGAAACTTGAAAGACCTCATCGGTGGATTTAGATGTCACCTCTAACCTGTTGAAGGGGGGCTCAAAAGCGAGAAATGATTATGGGGCTCTAACAAAGTACATTTCTTGCCCTAAGGACGAGCACGATTGGATGCACGTGTTGGCAACCATTGACCTCCCATTCTTGGAGGAAGAGGACGAGTACATGCAAGATGTGGACTCTGTGAGCAACTCTAAAAGTACCATCACTTTTGAGCTGCCCACAATACCTAGGCACATGATGACCAGAAGTCCCATGGGCCAATCAACATCAATTATCTATCATGTTCTAGTGTTAACCTCAACACAAGAAAAAGCAAAAAAAGTGGAAAAGCACAAGTCGGGAGCAAAAGAGGTGAGCCATAAGGGAATCAGGCCTGGAAGCACCCAAAAGTGCAGGCATGGCCACAAGTCCAAGGCGTAGCCATTAGAGCCCAAAAAGCACTAAAAAAGAGAAGGCGCACCTTTGAATATAAAGGCACATCCAAAATCCTTGTAAAAGAGCACCACGCTCCCTCCTATGCAAGTTATAAAGGTAGATGGGTGGTAGAAAAGAAGCTATGAAGATATGAGGACAATAGAAAAGAGGGCCTAGGCCATGGCAGCCAGCCATGCAAAAAAGGGGATGACTTCCCAAAAGGGATTTAGGGTTTTGTATAAAAGGTAAAAAGTGAATGAAGAATATCATTATTTGGTGGGTGGCTAAAGTGGACTATTCTCTTTCCATTCTTCTCTTCTTCTTGCTTGCTTGTGTGTGCTTGAGAGAGGGAGTGTGAGAATGTGAGGAAGTAAGTGTGTGAGGGTGAGGGATCTTGGAGAAGAAGCTCTTCATCATCTCCTTTCTTCTTCTTCTTCTTCTTCTTCTTCTTCTCCTCTCGCACACAACTATGGAGGATGGAGCTTGGAGGTGAAGGCTTAAGGATGCTTGAGCTTGCATCAAGAATCATGGAGCTACTAGTGTTCATGAGGGAGGAGGGTACTCAATCGGACATCGAGGTAAGCTCACTACACATAGAGAGGGATAGTGCATCAGCTATGTGAGAGGTAGCCATTAGTACTCGGCTTGAAATGCTTGAAAGAATAAGCAGTCCGTGGGTCTTGGCGGTTGACCATGAGCTCCTAAAATTTTGAATCCATTGTCAGGACCAATAGATTCAAGCTTTAAGCGCTTGCGCGCTTTGAATTAAGCATTGAAGTAGGGTTCCACCCCTGAACCGATACTTGATATAGGTAGGAGATTTAGGTTTTTCTAATCTTCAAAACAAGTAATTTTTTGGAGTTTATTGATGAGTAGACAAGTAGATTACTTCAGACCAAGGATTACTTTGTGATTTTTTGTTGCATTTAGGTAGATTAGGACCAAGAACTTGTAAGGAAATAGTAGGGTTTTGAAGACACGACTTCCGTGGTTGGCCTTTTCACCACTCAACCTTCGGCCCGTGAATCGAGCAACCCTCTCGGGTTGAAATGTGGTGTGACCTTGGAGATGATACATCCACACAAAATATCATTCCTTAATTAATCCAATTAAGAATCAAGAACAATCAAGGTGATCAATCAAATATCATCTTCCAAGAAAACATTCCTTTATTTCCCATGGCAACTTATCATCACTGACCCTTGCCATGCATTTACCATCAACACAAACACTTGGAATAATCATACAAATCACATCTAAAAATTAGTTTAATGCAAAAGCATTTAGGATGTTGTTTAATTAATCATTAAAAAAATTTGGTATCCTTTTCCAAACATTACAGGAATAGTCGCAATGACCTTTCCATCGTGTATTTTCTCTCCCCCTTGGAATCAGAAGCGGTTCCATGTAAAATTTGCTTAGCACACCCTTCTTTTGACTAAGGCACATGTTAAGGTTTCAAACACTGTACAAGAGATAAGTCCTAATAGTCACTTACGTTGATCAAGAACCTAGCCTTCTTCCCAACAAGTACAAAAGCATTGGTCTTTCCTTCAACTTAGGGTTTCCCAATCCATGAGATCTTCACTTGCCCTAGAGTTGTTGTTACATCTAGCCCAACCCCAAATAGGATTGATAAACATAGTCATTATCAGACAAATCTCAAGGCGTCGTGTTTTAATCCTAATAATTATTGTCTGCATTAGCTATGCACAACATCAAGACTTTCAATCTATCAAACATGAGCTATTAATGCTTGGGCAAAGGTCTAGAGCTTTGAAAATGATTCTCTTCTAGGCTAAGTTGCTTGCCATGCAATCCATTAGGCATGCAAGTTGCAACATATACCTTCAAAGTGATGGAAACACACCTACTATTGCGAGGACGGGAAGTTAATAATGCTTGAAGCCTTATTTGTTGTTTATGAGTTTGTCACGTAGCATCTAAATACAATTAACTCCTCTTGATACACGCATTTGAGGATTTCAATCCTTTGAATACTTGCGATGCAGATTATCCTTTTCAATGTCCTATTCTCGTGTGGCATAATAGGGGCTTAATGCTTTCTCATGCGGAATCAAAGCAAATTTCTATTAATTTGGAAATACATTACTTACGACCGGTATTGCGGCTAGATTGGCACTGATACCCTTGCCCGAGGCTTTGTTGCTCGTTGTGGGGTTTTCATCCACTCGTGTCATTCTCCACTTGGGGGACATTCTCGATCTTCATCTCCCTTAGACATGAGTCACACAAGGCTCCCACACCTTGTGCTCGATTAGTGGGGCCAATTAAGGAGTGAAATACTCTACAGATAATCCAAGCAGAACAAGGGGGAAGAGAACAACATGTGTGACCACCCTCTAAGGAGGGAAAGAGAAGGAGAACCTTCTTAGAAGGTTCTCTCTCTTGCTCTTTGTCACTCTCTCTCTCCTTCTCTCTTACCCTCTCTCACTCTTCTTTTTCTTCTTCTTTGCCTTTCTCTCTTCTCTCTTTCTCTCCCTCTCTATCTCTCTCTCTTCTCACCTCTCCCTTTCTCTCCCTCTCTCCCTCTCCCTCTCTCTCTCTCTCTCTTTCTCACCCTCTCTATCTCTCTTTCTCATGGGCAGTAGTAGGTCAAGGCCCTCCTCCTTTTCTTTTTCTTATGATGGGAAGGGGGGATTTTATAGGTGATAAGGGGGGTATTAGTGGGGGGGGGGGGGGGGGGGAGATCGTGGGAGGGAGTAGAGTGGTGGTGGTCTCCCCACCACCTAATCTGCATGGCGGCGGGGAGTTTTCTAGGCCCATGGCCTCATTCTTGTGCTCTCTCTCATCATCATCGTGATCATTGGCCACTTCTACTTCTCCCTTGACAATGTCGTCATCTTCCCCTTCTTTCCCCGCATCATTGCCCCCTCCCTCCTTGTGCTCGTCGCCTTCATCTTTTTTTTTCCCCTCGGTCATCTGATGGTGACAAAAGGGGGGAAATTAAAAAAAACCATTATTTTAATCTAAGGGGGGGTGTTTCTATGGGGGGTATTACATCCTCTCCCCCTTAAAGACGTTGAGATGTCCTCATCTCGAAAGAACTGAGGAAGACAAGCATTAATGGTGCTTATTAAGGCATGTGGGTTAGGGCCCATCATGCGTCCACTGCGCTACTCTCAATGATTCAAGTAGTGCAACTCATATTATTGCAATTAATCATAGGTACAATAGTAGGATTTATTCCCAATATAGGTTGTATTACATGTCAATAAAACTTGGCTAATCATCCTGAAAAGGTGTAGTGGGCTCTAGGTCTTTGTCTTCATCTGATTCCTCTATATATCCGAAGACTGCACTTGTATAGCTTCGTTTTCTTAGAGGTTCAATATCTTCAAGAAATCTGCTTGGACGTGTCCTACCTCATTACAATGGAAGCACCAAAGGCTAGGACATCTCCTATGAATGTATCCTATCTCTCCATACATGAGGCATCTCTTGCCATGATCTTAGGAATCATCTTTGTCACGATTTCCCAGTCCAAGTTCTTGGATGATTGGCTTCACTCGAAGTAATGCATCTTGCAAATCTGTTGGATGCATTGCTTCAAGATGGTAATTTAGAGGAGCGTTCAGGCCATGGCAAAACTTGGATACTTGTTGCGCAATATCCATAGGTGGTGCATATTTTAGTAGGGTCACAAACTTTGAATAGTAGGCTTCCAAGGTTAATTCCAGCTGCTTGAAGAATTCATTCATTCTCAAAGTCTGATAGGTTGGCAAAAGATATCGTGCACGTACAACATCTTTTAGCTAAGCCCAAGTGACAAGGGCTTCAGAAACACCTTGATCTTTGCACCATTGCTTCCACCATATCCGAGCTTGGCCAACTAACTTAAGTTTGGCTATCATTGCTTGATTGGTAGTAGCAGTTCCCAAAGCAAAGAAATAATTGTCCATCAACTCAATCCATATCTCTACCTCTGTTGTCATGTTTATCCCTTCTCCGTCAAACTTGGGTGCCTTAATTTGATTTAGAAGGAATTTCTTTTCTTGCATGTCAGCATTTGTGGGTGCAGAAGGTGCCTGAAAATCAAGCCATACCACTTAAGTTATTTCCATTTAGGATATGTCTATGAACTGAACCATACATTAATCAATCACATATCATTACAAAGTTTCACTCTGATACCAACTGTAACGTGCCCGACTGACCAGGCACGTTTTTAGCAGTCCAACGAATCTAAGCGACCACGCTCAGCACTCCCATGGAATGTTACGGGGTTTTTCACCTTCGAGTCCACCTCGCAACGGAGTGTTCGCGGCTGAGAACCCACTAGGATTGACCTGAAATGTGGGTTCCTAGTGGTCAAGATCTCTTGATAGCATTCTAGGGTCCAGTCCTAAACATCCTACTTTGCACAAAAGCAAATCAAGCCGAAGCAAACCCATGCCACAGTTGGTTCAAAGAGAATGGGAAACGAGAGGGATGCACCACTCAACCTCTCTGCCCATAGGGTATATTCCCATTCCGGTCCAAAGGTCGAACGACAGTAAAATCTTGTGAGAAGCCTCCCAGTTCTTTGGGACCACCTTACCAAAGGATAGACCCATCGGGATTTTCGCCCACCCGCTTTCCTTGATAGCTTTAGTTTTCTAATTAGGTCCTATCACATTTATGTGTGACATTCAAAATCAGCTTTCTTAATTAGGCCTTTTAGGAAACAAGGTTCGTTCACATAATTTATGGCACAAACACGAATACAGAGCAAGCAATTCTTTGACAAACAAGTTCAAACAAATTCCTTAACTTATCTTCACATTAATCTTTGTCTCTTGCCTATATAAGAGAAATTGTGTATCCCTTCTGTCCAACAGAAGTACCTGGTCCAAATCACATGGCACCATAATTTCTATCCATTTTCTAGAATAGGATCTTCCAACACCCTAGGCATTGGGCTAACGGCAGTATACAACTCCGTTCCAGACTAGGCAAGGGGTGTCGAGAGCTCCACTGGCCCCAAGCAACCTAGGAGTGAAACATGACTTCTGTGGTTGGCCTTTTCACCACTCGACCTTTGGCCCATGAATCGAGCAGTGCCCTCTTGGGTTGAAATACAGGGTGACCTTGGAGATGATCCACCCACGTAAAATATCCTTCCTTAATTAATCCAATTAAGAATCAAGCACAATGAAGGCAATGAGCCTAATATCGTCTTCTAAGAAAACATTCCTTTATTCCCCATGGCAACTTGTCATCACTGACCCCTACCATGCATTTATCATCAAACACAAGAACTTGGAATAATCATCCAAATCACATCCAATAATTAGTTTAACGCAAAAACATTTAGGATGTTGTTTGATCAATCATAAAAAACAATGGTATCCTTTTCCAAACATTGTTGGAATAGTCACGATAACCTTTCCATCGCATATTTGCTCTCCCCCTTGGAATCAGGAGTAGTTTCATGTAAAATTTACTTAACACGCCCTTCTTTCGACTAAGGCATATGTTAAGATTTCAAACACTATACAACGCATAAGTCCTAGTAGTCACTTATTGTTGAGTGTTGAAATGACCTGTTTTTTGGCTGATTTTTGTTGTTTTTGAGAGCTGAATGGCTGATTTTATGAGATGATTGATTGGTTTGGAAGTGGTTTGAGATTTTTTTGGATGATATTGATTATATTTTGGAAGTTCATGATGTTTATTAGTAGAGATGTGAAGTTCTGATAGGTTCTGATTGGTTCTGTATACCTTCTGTATAGCTTCTGTTTTGTTATGATTGTCTTCTGTAAGGAGGAATGGATTGATGGTTGATGAAGATTGAGATATTTTGAAAGCTTATTGAATAGTTTTTGAGATTTTGGAATGGTTTTGGTATGAGTTATGAGGTTCTGATGACCTTCTGTGACCTTCTATAGATCTTTTGTAGAGCTTCTGTCTCTGTACTGTCTTTGTACTGTAGCTGTTCTGGTACTGTACTGTGACTGTTCTGTATGCTTCTGTATGTGTTCTGTTGGATGAGAGTGTAGCTTGGGAAAGTTTTCTAGCCTTGGAAAGAGGTGAATACAAGTGCAAAAGATCTAAAAGAAGTGAAAGAAGTAGTTGCTAAAGACTCAAGTGAAGACTAGAGTGAAGTGACAGTAGTGAGCTATGAAAGGACACTGTAGTGGCTCTGGTGACTCTTCATATCAGACATACCTCTTGGGAGGGGTATCCACGACCTAAGAAGGATTATTGAGAGTGATTATGAGATATTTTAGTTAGGATATGATGTATTATTGATGGAGAGAGAGAGAGAGAGTCAGAGATAGCCAATTCTACTAAAACAAAGTGATTGTATATGAGAGATTGAGAGAGAAGACTATGAAGATATTGAAGATGAATACTATGTGATGTATTTCCATTCAAAGATGGTGTATTCCTTTGCTTTCTTTGTTATATTGATGGATTTTGTGAAGATATTGAAGAACATGGTTGATTCTATCAAATCCGTGGGAGATCTACATGATGTTGCATGAAGATTTGTTGTGCCTGGTGTTCTTTTCTTCATTGTGATCATATAAAAACTTAATAAACAAGCTTGTTGATGTTACAAGATAGATTTTCTTGCAAGATAATTCCCTTTTCCTTGGTGTTCCTCTTGGGGTTCCACGTTTTTGGTGTGCAGCCGGGGAAGCTTGCCATCAACAAGCACCAGAAGAGGCTGAAAATGAAGGAAATGGCATTGCCAAGAAGAGAAGAATTCAATGGATGTTTGTAAAGTTCCTTCTTCCATTGAAGAGTTGGAATTTCTTATAATTAAAGCCACTTTTCACAAGAAGTTCATCCCACAATGGCAAAAACATATCACCATCATGATGCATGCTCTACGTGGTGGACAGTTTCCTCTTCCTATTGAAGCAGCAGAAACTTGCATCTTAGTGGCAAACTATTTGGGAACAAACTGAAGAGCAGAAACAGAGAGAATGACCATCCATGGAAGATTTGGAATTCATTGAGAAGTTTCTAGACATCATCAAGTGGGAGATTGTGAAGAAGCTTCAGGAGTCTTGGTCTGTAGAGGTTCACAAAGACAAGAAGGAAAAGAGTTGGAATTTGTTCGTGGATACTCAACAGCAAGATACGTGGGATGCTTGGTGTTTTGATAATCTTCTGTTTGTTCAATTGGCAACCCACTGAAAGTTGGTAGACAAACTATTCTTCACAACATACACTGTTGAAACCATCAGAAGTTGGCATTACTATGATGATGGCACCACCACAATGCTCAGACGTATGCATTTTGACACCTTCAGAACCAAATACCTTCCTCTATGCAGTGGCATGAAAGCAGAATTCAGAGACGTTGAAAAGGAAGAAGTAGAAGAAATGTTGGCAAGACAGTCCTCCAAAGACTGAAGCCTTCTGTTAACCCTCTGTGGAGCACTAACAACATAGTGGAGCCAACCCCCTGATGAATGACGCAATAAAGAGACAAGCGTTAGAACAAGTCCAGAGGTACGTGAGAAGAGAGAAAGCAAAAATCAGAGCTGAGAACGAGCTTGCAGGAGAAGCCGCCTTTGACGCCCTTGTGGAACTCTTTACAGAAGTCCCAATGGCACACCAAGCCCTTTCTCCTCCTACTGGAGGCCCACTTCCAAGCCAGATCCGTCCTGGAAATATTGATGACAGGCCAGCGAATGTAGTTCCATTGCCAGTTTTTAAGGGAGAGTACAATGAAGACCCCGATCTTCATGTAGCGGAGTTTATGGTAGCATGTGTGGCTAACAATGCCAGAACCCTGAGCATTGGTTAGCAATATTCCCCGCCACTTTCAAGGGGGCGGCATTTCAATGGTATGAGAGACAAGCAGTAGGAACTTTTGGCACATGGGACGACCTGAAGTTGGCTTTCCTCACTAAATTCAGGCGTGAAGGTTTTGAAGAGCGGATGCGAGAGGAATTTATGAACCTAAGTTAGTCCTCTGGAGAAAGAGTAGAAGCTTATGTCTCACGAATGGAATCCATCCTGAAGAGATGGACTAACCATAATCTAGATGATGGCATTCAGAAGGGGGTGTTTCTTAGAGGATTACAACCAGAAGTCCGTAAGTTTGTGGAGCTGCAAAGACCAACCACACTGCAAGCTGCAACAGAAAGTGCAAGACTGTACGATGAAGTGGAAGCTAGATTGGCGATGAATCCAGGAAGAGGAGTCCTACCTCCTCTGATGCTAGGAATGATATACCCATCAAATGCAGTCCCAGGGACAGTCCCCTACCCCTACCAACAGATGCCTCCAGTATCACAGTACAGTGCACCAAATCCACAGTGGCCACAATCAATGCCTCAAATGATGGTTCAACCACAACAACAATGGTCCCAACCAAATTCCCCAATGCCAAATCAGCAGCAACAGTGGAATCCTACCAACTGGAACCAACAGCCAACAGTTCAAACAGGAGCTCTGAATCAGAATCAGAACAGAGACCCCTCTGCACCAGCCCAACCTGTTTATGCAGTGATTACAGAGACTCCTCAAAACCCTACTGCCAGTACCTCAGGAGGAGAAAGGTTGAAGGATCCAACTCAGCTGCAAATATCAAAAAGGAGTTGATGGATGTGATTACAGAGCAGCTACAGACGCTGAAAATGAATACCACCAGCATATCCAATGTCAGGAAGAGATGTGATGCGATCAAATACTTGGTGTGGAAAGTGTCATCAAGCAGGCCATTTAGCCACTGAATGTACACAAAAACCAACCATTCCGAGAGCTTTCTGTTCCTACTGTTTGCGGAAGAACCATACAGAGGATATTTGCTCTCTAAAGGAGATGCATGATAGGAGAAGGAAGGAAGAAGACGCAAGATTCAACTTGCTGAAATCCAAAATGACAACACAGGATATTGGACCCAAGCCTAGAGAGTTTGGTCCTAATTTTGGACCCAGAAGATTTCCATCCCAAAGTTACAGAGGAAGACAGTCTGACAGTGGTCAGAGATCAGAAGTAGAGTGTTACAGATGCGGAGAAAAGGGACACATTTCACCAAATTGTCCAAATCCCATAAGATCAGTAGATTACAAGCCCTTATGCAGTCGATGCAAAGGAGAAGGCCACACTGCAAAAGACTTTCTAAGCCCAGCCCCAGTGAAAAACAGTGCTACTGATAGTCCGGCCAAGGCCCAAGAGCCTACCTCCAATTTAGTGGAATTGGAAGTTGCTGCCATCATGCGTGTAAAGAAAAAGGAACCACCTATCCATAAAGAAAATAATCCTCCTACCAGAACAATAAAGTTCAATCTTCCAACAGAAGAACAGAACAGAACAGAGCCTGACAATGCCGTACAGAGCACCACAGTGCCACAGAGAGTCACAGAGACAGTTCCAGAGACAGGACCAGAGGTCCAGGAGATAGAAGAGGAGGAAGTGCCACAAGTGGCAGAAGAAGTCCCCATGATGCCCCTGTTGGAAGAAACAAGGAAAATGAAAATGGGTGTTGCCCCATTCTCTAACCGATTAGAGAAGCCAGTGGATCCTATTAAGGAATACGATCTGGTCAGAGATCTAGATACCTTTAAACCAAACCTCACATTCCGACAATTATTGATGTTGTCTCCCAGTTGTCGAAAAAAGTTCAAAAGTATACTGACAAGAAGACGTGGCTTAAGGATTGCTCCCTCAACAGCAACAAAGTCCAACAAAGCTCCAGAGCCTGTCAAAGAAGTGAACGTGGCTAACGCCTTCCTGGATCCGGGTACCCCAGAGACTGGCGTGTGGATTGAAGGCTGCTTCATTGCAAATGCACTGATTGATGGTGGCTCATCAGTGAACATTATAACGGATGTGACAATGAAGGATCTAGGTTTACAAGGTGTGCAACCAACCCAATGGCTCATTAGACTGGCGGATCAGAGCAGAATCAAGCCTTTGGGCATTCTCCCATATGTGAAGACTACAGTGGCTGGAAAGATTATTGGCTAGCCTATCTGGTGGTGAAGCCAAACTCTTATGGTACATCCTACCCTCTGTTTATTGGGCAGACCATGGCTTTTTGAAGCCAAAGCAAGGATGAATTGGTTCAAAGGAACCTTGACCTTGGGTAGAGGACCCAACAAAGTGGTGCTGAAGCTATATGGTGCTAAAAAAGGGCATGGATCCACCTCCTTGGAATTATCTTCTGACTCCCCTAATGAGGCTACAGATGGCACATCAGTAGACGAAGATGCTATCAAACAGATCCTTCCCAAGAAAACAATGGCACGTTCCTTAATAGTGGATACTGTAAGCCAACTCCCAAAAGATGCAAAGCCATTATCAATGGGTGAATACTTCCTGCCTGAACTAGGAACGATTTCCAAAAAATCACTTCTGACAGTGAGATAGAAGCATGGATGTATTGCTCTCCCTGTTACATGACCACAGTAGAGCCAAAGACAGAGGTAGAAGATGAAACAGAGAACCTATTCTTCTCTTATAGAGCTCCTACAGAGCCAGAGACAGAGATAGAGACAGAGACAGAAACAGAGACAGAGACAGAGCCAGAGACAACGACAGAGACAGAAGAGGATGGAGATGATATGGAAGAAGAGGGTTATGAAAGTGAGCCAGAAGAATCTATCCCACCCGAAGCGGATACATATGAAGAAGAAGTTCCAGAAGCATCAGAAGCAGACGAGCTCATGCTGTGGGACAAAATGTCGATGGTACCATTTGGTCTGGTAAATGGATCTTCTCATATGCAAAATATTTATAAGAAATGTTTTAAGAAGACCAAGCCGTCTTTCAGCAGTGGCTCATGCCGTCCTCAACCACCTTTGCCAAGAAAAGATGATGATGATGCACCATGCCGACAAGCACCAGTCTCACAAACCCAACAGAAATCAGAGGGTCCCTGTTATGTGACGTTCCTGGACATGTCATTAGAAGATGAGTCTTCAAGCCAAGAGGTAACTAATCTTGAAACCAAACCCGAAACGGCTCTAATCCCATTTCAACATCTCAAGGAGCAACCTAAGTCTCCACCAAAAGAAGAAGTTGGTTCTAGTGGGACATCAGATGAGGACACCACTCCCTTGGAGTCGAATCTGTATCTAGAAGCAGTCCACGGGACCTTCATCCGTGAAGTAGAAGGTGAAGGCAGTTAAATTTTGTGGATGCAGATGGCACTGAACGCCACTTGAAGGTGGGTAGCAGCCTACCAGAAGAGGAGTTGTCAACCTTGTACAACTTGTTGAAAGAGAATTTGGACGTGTTTGCTTGGTCCTAAAAAGGCCTAAAGGGGATTGATTCCACAATATGTCAGTATCATATTGACTTGGAGCCTGATGCCAAGCCAGTACGGCAACGACAGAGGCGAATGAACCCGAATTACTCCACATTGGTGAAAGCAGAGCTGCTGAAGCTTCTGGAAGCCGAGTTCATCTATCCAGTGGCAAATAGTGAATGGGTCTCACCCATCATGGTTGTACCCAAGAAGAATGGCAAGCTTCGTATATGTGTGGATTTCCGCAAGCTCAATTCGAAGACAAAGAAGGATCACTTTCCTATCCCTTTCACAGACCAACTGTTGGACACAGTGGCAGGACATGAGCTTTATTCCCTTCTGGATGGATTCAGCGGATATAACCAAGTGCAGATAGCAGAAGAAGACCAATCTAAAACAACCTTCACCACAGAATGGGGGACCTACGCTTACTAAGTGATGTCATTTGGGCTCTGCAATGCCCCTACTACTTTCTAGCGAGTCATGATGGCCGCATTCCAAAATCATCTGCACAACTTTATTGAGGTATATTTGGATGACTTCTGTGTTTATAGTTTGATCCGTGAACACTGGGGACACCTGGAACAATGCTTTGACCGATGCCGGGAGTATGGGATTTCCCTCAACCTCGACAAATGCATCTTTGGGATCTCTTCTGGAGTTCTGTTGGGCCACATTGTCTCTGCACAAGGGATATCAACAGACCTTGCAAAGATCGAAAAGATCGCAGCTCTGACAGCACCCACCAACCTCAAACAGTTTAGGGGATTCCTAGGCCATGTGGGTTACTATAGAAGGTTCATAGCCCATTTTGCAACAAAGGCAACCTCCTTCCACAAGCTTCTGAGGAAAGATGCAGAGTTTGTTTGGACGGAAGAATGTGACAAAGCCTTCAACACTCTGAAGCAGTGTCTGATTGAGGCACCCATTCTGCAACCTCCTGATTGGACGAAGGAGTTCCATGTACACACTGATGCATCTATTGAAGGCTTAGGCATTGTCCTATGTCAGAAGGGCTCCTCAAAGCTGGATCAACCCATCTATTATGCAAGACGAAAAGTCAGTGATCGGGAATGGAACTATACAGTGACTGAGCTTGAGTGCTTGGCAATGGTATTTGCCCTGGAGAAGTTTCGCCACTACCTACTATCTACCCACTTTAAATTTTATGTGGATCATGAGGCCTTGTCCTTCCTGATGAACAAAGCAGATGTGAAAGGATGAATGATGAGATGGCTCCTTCTATTCCAAGAGTTCGACTTTGAGGTAATTACCAAACCTGGTCGTTCCCATGTTCTGGCTGATCATCTGTCGCATATCCCACAAATTGCAGACGAGGAGCAGGATGATCCAGACCTCCTTGATGCTTCCCTATTTCTAGTAGAAACTGTAACCCCCTGGTATACAAACATTGCCAATCTGCTGGCAACCCAACAATACCCTCCTCGTATTTCTAGTCGGGAAAGGAAAAAGCTTATGTTAGAATCAGCCCCCTACACCTTGCTAGGCGGTGCACTGTACAAGAAAGGCAAAGATAAAGTGCTCAGAAGATGTGATGTGTTGCAGGAGATGAGATTGGGATTGTTCTGAAGGCTTGCCATGACGAGCCATGTGAGGCCACTTTGCAGGAGAAGCCACAGCTCGGAAGGCTTTGCTAGCAGGATACTGGTGGCCGACCCTCCATAAGGATGCCTATGATTACTGTAAAAGATGTGATGCTTGTCAAAGAATGGGGAAACCCATGAAGACAAGTGCCATGCCACTGCAACCTATCCTTCCTTTGAAGCCTTTTGAGAAGTGGGGCATCAACTTCGTAGGCCCGATCGATCCTCCCACCAGAAGGAAACAGAACCGATACATCCTCATATGTACGGATTATGTCACAAAGTGGTGTGAAGCTAAAGCCCTAAAGTGGGACGATGGTAACAGCGTGGCCCTGTTCATGTGCGAGAATATCATCACCCATTTTGACAGTCCCTTAGAGCTGGTAAGTGACAGAGGCACTCATTTCATTAATAAGGTCATGGAAGAGTTGACAGAGCTGTATAAGATTCGCCATCGCAAGTCCACTCCTTATTACCCCAGAGCCAACGGCCAAGTCGAAGTCACCAATCGCATCCTCTGCTCGATCTTGACAAGAACGGTTGTCGCACATCGTCGTGATTGGAATGATTGACTTAAAGAGGCCCTCTAGGCGTACAGAACCTCCCATAAAGCAGCAACAGGACAGACACCCTTCTAGCTGGTGTATGGTACAGAAGCTGTTTTCCTTGTTGAACTAGAATTACCCTCTTTGAGAGTGGCTATCAAAGAGTGTTTGGGGGACGATGATTCATTGCAACGCCATCTTCTGCACCTTGAATGTTTGGACGAAACTTACAGGATGGCTCTACAATGCATGGAAGCCATGCAAGCTCGACACAAGGCTTACCATGACAGCTTCATCAAGCACAAGGAGTTCAAAGAAGGTGACTTGGTGATGCCAGGAGGCATATTTCATGGTGGATTCCGTGCCACGGTGGATTCCGTAAGGTTTTACGGTGGATTCCGTAAACTTTGATGACCGGGGCTCATACACAAAGTGGATTCTTTGTGCGAGAAGTTGATGGGGATGCCTGTCCTTTTCGGGCGTTTCATTAATTTAGTGTGTACATGGGTGATTCCGCAAAATGCATATAAAATTAATAAATGTTTATGAGTTTTGAGTGCGCACTCGTAATAAATTAAGGTTAGGGTTTATTTCTAACCAGTTGATTTATTTATGTAGCTGAAGACTGCTAGGTATTCACTTTTGTCGGTTTAATTGTATTATTTTGCTAACGATTGTGAATGCTTCAATTGATGTGTAGAGATAGCAGCAGTGGCGGAGGAAAGCATTGGAGGATAGCGAGTATTCGATCTATGGATTATATTCTGATAGGCGCCACGCCTATATTTTGTCATCCCTATTTATTGAGGCATCGATTATTTATTATTATTTTGTATGCGCATGGGCGCACGGCTATGTTATTTCTATTTGGACATTGTATTGGGCGTGCCAGACTCTTTGGGCACCGTCCATTAGCTTTATTCCTATTTTTGTGTAAAAGCAAACTCAAAAGCTAAAAGCTTGATATGTTTTTGTAAATTGGGCTATTATTGAGGATGAAGATGAAATATACATAAAATACATGCTTTGTGAAGCGCTCACACAAGGCATGGGGGGAGAATGCACCCAATTGGTCTCTTGCTCTTGTCATTCATGCTTTTTACCTTGTAACTTATGCAAAAAGTAGAGCTCATTGTTCTTGGGGACCTTCCGGCATTCACTATGCGAGCATACAGCAACCAATCTGCGCACCACTTGGTCCTAGCCTATGATTCACGATTTGGCAAGTTTCCTGGCAAGCTCCAATAGCGGTGGATGGGCCCATATAAGGTACTTGCCGTCAATCCTAATGGCTCTGTCCAAGTGCAGACCGTTGATGCCTCTGATGATCCCTTCCTGATCAATGGATATCGCCTGAAGAAGTACTTCCCTCCTTGGGGATCTTGACAATCATGGTTATCTGATCCTTTCCCTCGTTGGCGTGGCCCTATAACTCTTATGATGCTACTTCTGATAGCCGTTCTTCAGCCACTCCTGATGAGATGGACGCAACCTTCTGTCCCCTCAACCCCATCTTCCAGCCTTGATCTCTTATCCTCTATTTTCCACCAGCGGCGGCAGTGGCGAGGTTGGTTCTGACATATGGTCTTTCTACCATTCCTTTCCTAATTTAAAAAAAAAAAGAAAAAAAAGAAAAAAAAGAAAAAAATATATACATATCGGTCATGGGAGAAAAGGACTTAGGTCCTTGTCATGCAGACCTATTCTTCGAGAAAAGGTGGAAACACCCTCGAGAGTAGGAGAAAAAGAAAAGCGAAAAAAAAAGAAAACGAGAAAAAAAAACTGTTATGGGAGAAAAGGAAGAAATTCTTTGTTATAGCAGGCCTCATTCCAAGAAAAGGTGGCACACACCCTTGGGCGAGAAGCTGGCTGTGGAAAAGGTGGCAACACCCAGCAGTCCAGAAAGTGGATTCATCAATTGAAATTCCAGGATCCAGTTCTGAAGCTACCTCCCTTGGTACGCTGTGTCCTAGGTCTCTCTGCAGAACATCTAACTATCCTCTAGCAGACGACATGTCCAATCCAACACAACATTTGATTTGTGGCTACCTCCCCAAGTACGCCTCTTCAACAACTGACGACGCGATCTTCATCGATAAACAATCGAGTGACGCGAGCTTTCATCCTAACCGGATGGGGAAGTAAGTATGGTTGCCCTCTGTAACTATCAAAAGAGAGTGGGACAGAGGGTGGGGCGAGAGACCAGTCTTTCCCTTCAAATCAAATGAGAGGTGAGAAGTGTGAATGAAGTGTTGCACGCACGGAACGGGCCTCTCAATGCACAAAGCACGATCTGTTCTATGCACTGCACTATAAGGCTCCCTGGCCTTCCTTCTTGCACCATATGCCGGCATAGGGCGGGCTGCACAGTTGCACCATCAAATGTGCACAAGGCATACAACCTTTGCACAAGTGACTGTGAGGATTACATCAACGGGTTTCAGGACATGGTTGCCCTCCTGTATCTATCAACAGAGTGTGAGACAGGGGGACTGAGTGTGACTGGAGTTTCTTCAATCAATTACCGAGAGGTGAGATTGAGGGACGTTACGACACTTGGAGTCAGGTATGTTCACGTTTCCCTATGCACCCACGGGATGGGTCTCTGTCATCAACACAAGACACGTCATCCTGTTTTGTACACTGCATTGTAAGGCTCCCTTGCCTTCCTCCTTGCACTTATGCCAGACGGGTTGGACGCACTAATGCACTATCAACTATGCACCCTGGCATACTCCCTCTGCACCATCCCCCTGTCGATCTCTAAACCGGGTATGAGATATGGGTTTCAATCATTCTTTCTCGAGTGATATTAGTCCTGGGGCGAGTGATAGTTCTTTCATTCTATTTGAGTGACTGTGAGTTGAGTGCAATATCCCTTGTCATCGATAAATTTTCTACGATTCCTTCAACCAGCTACCTCCCTGGGTGCTGCCACATGGTCCCTGCCATGAAGGACGTGTGTTGTGAAGATGCCTTGGTACATCCTGAGCCGACCAGGACAGCGGAGGTGCCATCGACAATCAACCTTGATCCTCACCAATCTGGGCCAAGTTTTCTAACCCTACACCTTCTGTTTCTCAGTAACGTTCATGTTTTAAGTGTGGGGACGTTAGTGGATGGTCTGCTGCATGGTCCTAGGTCCCTATTGCTCAATTAACCCTATCCGTTAAGGTCTTAAGTGTGGGGATGCGTCCCTACGTGTCTACATTGCATACCCTTCTGCATATGCCTCCACCTGCTAATGCCTCAATGCCATGCCTTGCTTTTATCCTCATGGGATCCCTTCCAACCCATCCGTCTATGTTCCACCCACCCTTGGGGCTGATCCCTTGCAGTTTTCCTTCATTCCCTAATTTTGCGGTCCTGCCATGTGAACGCACCCTACATTCACCGAAGTCCATATCCAACCTTATAGCCATGTTCCTCCCTTTGACCTGGCCATTTTTTCTTTTTACCAACCCTTGTTCCGGTGCACGATTTTCGAGTTATTAAATTTTAAAGCATTTTGTACCCATTAGTCGGTTTTCCATGTGAATGCGCTTTTCTTGCTTCAGAACCGTGATCTGATGTCATAGCCCTGACAAAAAAATTTCTCCTGATATTTTTTCTTTTTACTCCGTGTCCTTCTGATGCACGGTTTGTCCAATATTAATTTTGCGGTTTTTGGAGACTTTTTCGTGCGTCTTTTTGACATTTTTCCATGTAAACCTGCCATGTTTGCATCGAAATTCCAATTTGATTTGATACTCGTGTCCATTGTGCCTTCCCCCACCTTTTTCCTTTTTCCTCCACCCTCTTTCGACTTCTGGATTTTTAATTATTAAATTTTAAATGTGTTTTCGAATGTATTTTTGGTGTTTTTTACATGTGAACCCCTCCTACTTCAACCGGAACTGTGTTTTGATGTGACCACCCTGTGCCCCCCTTTCTTGCGGACATTTTTCCTTTTTACTGCCTGTCATTCTGGCTAGTAGTTCGTCCAATATTAATTTTTGATTCCATTTTCGGGTCTGTTTTTTTTGTTTTTCCCACGTGAACACGTCTTATCTCAGTCGGAACTATGTTTTGCTGTAATAGGATTGTCGGGCACATCTTTTTTCACATTTTTTCTTTTTCTTGCACCTCATTCCAATGCATGGATCTTTTGATATTAATTTTTAATTGTGTTTTTTGCTCAGTTTTTTACGTTTTTTGCACGTGAACGCCCTGTCTTTCCCCTGGAACCCCCGTTGCTTGTTTTCCCTGTCTTCCCCCTGTCGTCTTGCCCACTTTTTTTTACGACATTTTGTTTTGATGTTCGGATTGGGAGATATTAATTTTTATTTATTTTTCCGTGTTTTCACGCGCCTCGTCCCGCGCGTGAACGCACCCATTTTCAATTTTACATGCCTCCGCGCTCCCCGACCGCATCCGCGTGCCCCGTACCGCCATCCCGACACTATTTCGATCCCGTCACTGCAAAATTTTTTTACCCCGCCCCGTGCACGCGCGCGGGACGAGGGTACGCCTTTCCCTCTCATGGGCCCCCCGCCCATTCTTTCCCATGGACTAACCCCGGGCGCCTATGGGCAACCCCACCCAACCCTACCCCTACCCTTTCCCCATGGGCCCCTGCCCATATACCCGCACCCTTTCCCCCACCCCCCCCATGGGTGCCCTTACCCCCTCCACACACTTCCCTATCCCCCCCTACCCCGACCCCTCCCCACCCTAACTGTCTCTCCCCTCCCTCTCCCTCTGCATGCTCCATCCTCCTCCCCTTCTTCTTCTTCTCCCTCTCCTACCCTTCTCCTCCCTTCTACCCTTCCCCCCTCCTCCTCTGGTCTGCGCCCCTCCCCGCCTGTGCTGACAACGTCCGCGCCTCCTCCTCTAGTCTGCACCCCCTCGCTGACGTCCCTGCCCTGCGCTCCCCGCCGTGCCGCTGCCTCACGACGTCCCTGCCTTCGCCACGTGGATCCCGCCTGCCTCCAGCTGTGGTGCCTACGTCCCGCCTCCCTCCTCGCCAAGCTCCCCGTCGCCCTCCTCTACAGCGCCTTCACCAGTGCCCTGTGCCTCCCTCTGCAGCGCCTTCGCCCGTGCCCTGTGCCTAGCGGCTCCTCCCCGCCGTGCCCGCCACGTGGAGCCCACCGTGTGCCTGCTGACGCACCGCTCGATAGCGCCTCTGCGCATGCTGCCCGCCGTTGACTTCCCCCCCCACGTGCCAACACACCTAACCCACCCACTACACCCCCCCTCTAAGCCCCTTTCCCACCACACACACCCCATCCCCACCCAAGCCCCCAGTCATATACAAACCCACCACCCCCACCCCAGCCCCCACACATAAACCCTACCTAACCCCTCTCTAAACCCCCCTTCCCCCCCTTCCCTCACAACAAACCAAACCCACTACCCCCACCCAAGCCCCCCATCACACACATAACCACACCCCCCCACCTAAACCCCCCTTCCCCCCCTGCAACCACACACAACTATCCCATCTAAGCCCTTTCCCCCCACCATTATATACACACACCCTACCTCCTGCAAGCCCTTGTTCCTCCCCACCATTACACCTCTACCTCACCCCCACCCGAGCCCACAAACACACAACACCAATCCTACTCCCCGTAAGCCCCCTGTCCTACGCTGCAAAATCGTTGAACAGCAGACCCGCAGCACCTCCCCCACCGCAACCCCCTTCATAAACCCCCGTCCCACACGCCGACACCCTCGAGACGTAGCCACACGCGTGAGTGTGTGATTGTTCGGTTGTTCGTGATTGATCGTGTGCGGGATCGTGTGCGGGAGCTTGTTCGTTGGTTGCTGACACGCAGCTGCCATGCAGCCTCTTTCTGGGTATTTTCCCAGATTTTTAAGTCACAAACCCGCAAATCCTTTTAATTTTTTTAAAAACATTGAAAATTTAAAAGAAATCATTAAAAAACACTTCAAAGTTCACAAAAAAATACAGAAAAATCTAGAAAAATTCACACTATTTTTGCAGCAAATTGCCACATTTTTTCTAACCTGTAATTTTCAGAAAAAACATTTTTGACCATTTTACAATTCCACAATCTTTTAAAAATACTCAAAAAATGAACAAAATTCATTAAAAATGCTAAAAATTTCCAAATTAATTTCTAAAAAATTCCTAAAAATTCCATTAATATGTTTACTTATTTTTGGTATTTTTTCTCAGTTGTCCAAATACTTTATAAAACACCTAACTTCATCAAAAATAAAAAATACCTCACACAAACTCCTTTTTCATCCAAGCACCAACTAAACATCTAGAAAAAAATCCATATATTTTTGGATTGAGGGGAGCGCATTCATTGCATTCACATACACCCACTACTAGGTATTTTTTATTTTTATTATTCTATTTATTTTTTTCCTACTATCCCAAAATCCACGGTTAATTCAAAAAACAAACAAAAAAAAACCCTAACCACCACCATGGCACGCGCGTTCGCGCTAAACACACCATTTTTTTAAATAAAAATAAACCCGCCATTCAGTTAGCACGCGCTAAGTGCGCTAAAGAGGCACTTTAACATTTTTAAGTAAAATGAACCAGCCGTCATAAGAGCACGCGCTGGCAAAGAAGCGCTCCACATCACCTTAATTTTTAATAAATGAACTTGCATTTAGAGACCCAGTTTGGGTATCGAAGTCCGGGATTCGAATTAAAGCACTGCTTTAACCTAATAATTGGTAATTAAATTTTAAGAAGGAACCGCCGTTTTCTTGATAAGGTTTATCACTTAATAAAAATTCACCCATTTCTTAATAATTTATTAAAAATAACTTTTCATTAAATTAATTTTTCCCTCACTGCACTTCTTTTCCCTTTTTAATGAACCCGGTTTTGTGGGATGGGTATGTGAAGTCTTCGGAGTTGTCTCCATGGTCAACACCTGTTTATCAAAAGTTGTGGTCTTGATATGTGTGGGTTGTTGTGATGTTTTGGTTCGGTTTCTTTGTTACAGTTAAGGGTACGGTGTGTAGTTTTTTTTTCTTTATTTCATGATACGGGGATTTTGGGTGTTTGCCTGTTGCATAGCATGAAGCTTTTGGTCGCATATGTCTAGAGGTTATGTTGCATTTTTTCTAGGCTGTGGTTTGCTTGGGGATAGTTGGTCGAGTCACGTTTTATCGTTTTGGTTGCTATCTTATCCTTGGTTTTTGGTCTGTTACTTTGCAGGCATTCTCCTTATTTGTCTGTGTTTGTGGTGTGTGTGTAACCATCTGAATGGCGCCTTCTCACGCTCCTCCCCCTATCCAGTATGTCCCACTAGTCAGTAGGGATTACTCTTTCCTACTCACTTTTGAGCCTCTTACGAAGGCGGGACTCGCTGCTTTTGTGGCTGCCTCCTTTCCATTACTTCCAGAGGATCCATCGATGTGTGATGAGTTTTTGGCCTCCTAGAGCAAGAAGTCGGGCCTGGTCCAGGGTATTTCTATGGCTTTGACACCTCGAGGCCTTGGGAAGGCTCTGTCTCTTCCCTCCAAAGGTGAACCCTTTGTTACCACTCGCTAACTTTTCTCTAATGAATAGATTTTGAAGCTGTTGCAAAAGCAGACATGGAAAATGCTGAATGTTAAGAAGGTGATCAACTCTTCAAAAGTTTCCTTTTCCATGATCACTAATCCAGTGTGGAAGATGGTCTGTCAGTTTCTCCAAGACAGGTTTATGCTTGCAAAAACGCCATCCCATTACCTGTCCAAAGAGCTTTTTATAGCTTCAAGGATGGTGTTAAAAGGAGTAGCTATTGATTTGAGCACTTACCTACTCACTAAGACGGATCAACATTTCGTGAAAGTCACCAGGGGCAATGTTACCAATGTCACCTATGGTTCGTACTTGTCTGCCTTCTTGACTTACTCAGGTTTACAAAAGAGTGTGTCTCCACCTCCTCCATCTGATCCAATACCTCCTCCTCCACCTTCAGATGAGTCAAAACCCATTGATATAGAGGATGATGATTCTGCGCCTCCCCTGGTCATAGAGCACAAACGCTTGAAGCGGGTAGCGGATAAAGCTCCTTTAGTTCTTCCTTCAGTGCCCATTCCTGCTACCTCTGGTAGTGATCTCCCTGGTTATCTCACATGTAATAACCTGTTCAGAGCATATCGAGAAGGTTCGTTGGATATATCAGTCCCCTCACTGAACAGTCTAGTCTCGGGAGATGACATTCCTTTCCTATGTAAAGACATTCAGAGTTCCATTGAATTGTTAGTGACAGCCTCTGTTCAACAGCTGCACGCTTCCTTTTATGAAGAACTGATGCAGTCTAAGGACCAGTTGCATAAGGCAATATCCGAGTTAGCCTCTGCTAAGGATACCCTAGCAGATTTGTTTAAGCAGATGGAGCAACAAACCCAACTGGTTGCAACCCAAAGAGATGAGATATCTTCTTTGAAGATTCAGTTAACAAAGGCTCAATCAGAGGTTACTAGCCTTTCAGAGGAGAAGGAGAGGATGTCCAAAGAAGCGCAGGAGTTCCAAACTCTTTTAGATGTCAAACTTTCAGCCTTACAGACTGCTAATGACACAGTGGAATCACAAGCCTCCCAAATCAAGCAGTTGCAAGATCAATTGGCAAAGTCACGATCTATTCCTCCAAGCCCTCATGTTCCCTTGATCCCTTCTCTCTCACAGCAAGACTTGGGTGCTCTTCAAAGATAGGCTACCTTGTGTCCTCTATTCCAAGATAAAGTGGAAAGATTGCAATCCAGAATGGATTTGCTATGGTCTTCATTTGAGCAATTCCAGGAATATGTTTCTCCCGACCATTCTTTCTTTGTCCACTACCAATTACAGAAGTTGGCCTTCTACATGAAGCTTTCAACGATGGATCTTCCTATTCCAGAGGATGGATGGAGTGGGGCTTGGTCTGTTGAGTTGCTGACAGAGGTGGTAAGGATGGTGTTTGAAGATTCTGTCACGACAGATACCATGTTGATGTCATATATGTATCTACGATGAGACTTGTTGATTCCAGATGAGGTGGATATGGCTTGGTATGTGGGAGACGTGGTTCTACAAGCTGTTTTGTATGTCAACCATTTGGAGTTGCACATAGATGACATGTTTCAAAGTTACTCCTTCAAAGTGTCTAATTGCCTTGATAATTCCTGGCATACCATGATTGATTCTGTGGTCCTGAATCAAAGACATAACACAGCCCCTACCGATGCCTAGAGCACTAATCAACTGAGGGTGGATCTCTTAGCTTATCATTCCAAACATAATCCATTTGATTCTACCTTTTTTTATGCCTATCAGAGAAGATCTCTCTTAGGACCTTCTGTTCCTACCCTCCTGTATTACCAACAAATGGCTCACCGATATGATATATATCTTTCCCTTTGTCAATCCAATTCCACAATTATCTTACCCCTTCTTTTCCAACCTTCATCTTTTTCTCAAATTCCCATATTTACATACTGTTCTTTTATTGAGGATAGAGTATTTTCCCCTTCTCCACCATGTCCTTCTCCATCCATTCATGTACCTTCCACCTTTCCTATTTATCAGTTAACACCCTTCTTAACTGATTCCCTACAAATTTCAACCACTCCTTCTTTAAACTATTCTTCCTTTTATGATTTTGCATACCCCTCTCTTCATCCACTTTTCCTTATTCCACTTCCATCTCCTAACACTTCTATATCTCAACCACCGTAGTTGGTTAGTGACTATGACGGGTTTGATCATCAGATTTCCAGAAGAAGGGGATGGAGCTCGAATGATTCCCTTATAGGACCTCAGATAAACTGGCCAATAATCCCAGGAGAATGGACAGCTTCCAGTCAAGCATACCAGAACTATATTCATTTTGCTCAGCAGTATTCACAGTCTGCAGATCCTTCAATGAGATTAACTGCTCATTTTGCTTGGTATCTAGCGTATATGCATAGGCATTCTCATAATGATTCAAAGCCTATTCCAAAGTTGTGCATGAATGTCAATGTGAGCATTGATTCCCAGCCGTTAGATATATTGTATTTTCATGCCCTTTGTTTGCCTAGCAGATACCTTGTCTTGTTGGAAAGGATGCGTTGCCTTCAGTTTTTTCAGAATCCTCCCAAAACATTTGTAGATGAATCCTTATCTCTAGATCGTTTCCGAAATCATCAATCTTTTAAGAGGGATCATCTTCATTGATACCTTTTCCAATGTATGGTGGATGCTTTTTAATGAAAATCTCTTTTTGGATGAGTCATTCAGATGGTTGTGTTGTGTGTAGTGTTTGTGTTGTGGGTTAATTTATGTAATACGAGCGTGGTGATTGCCTATTGGATTGGCTTTCGTGCGAGCTACATTTTTGAAGATTTGTGGTGATGGGGTCGTGGTTGGATAGTTGAAGATGCTGATGCAGAAGAAGAAGAAGAAAACTCTTATATCCTTTATAATTTTGTTGTGATTTTCTAGTTTGATAAGAAGTGTTAATGTATAAAGGGTTTTCCTTTCGTTGTATTTTTATATCAGATACAGGTTATAAGTTGGGGTCGTGGCTGGATGGATTGTTTTTGAAGATATATTAAAGATCCAAGTTGAGCTTTTGAATGAACTTGTATTCCCTTTTTCCTGGGTCGCGAGGACGCTTCCTTATTAAGTGTGGGGATATGTTGAGTGTTGAAATGACCTGTTTTTTGGCTGATTTTTGTTGTTTTTGAGAGCTGAATGGTTGATTTTATGAGATGATTGATTGGTTTGGAAGTGGTTTGAGAGTTTTTTAGATGATATTGATTATGTTTTGGAAGTTCATGATGTTTATTAGTAGAGATGTGAAGTTCTGATAGGTTCTGTATACCTTCTGTATAGCTTCTGTTTTGTTCTGATTGTCTTCTGTAAGGAGGGATGGATTGATGGTTGATGAAGATTGAGACATTTTGAAAGCTTATTGAATAGTTTTTGAGAGTTTGGAATGGTTTTGGTATGAGTTATGAGGTTTTGATGACCTTCTGTAACCTTCTATAGATCTTCTGTAGAGCTTCTGTCTCTGTACTGTCTTTGTACTGTAGCTGTTCTGGTACTGTACTGTGACTGTTCTGTATGCTTCTGTATGTGTTCTGTTGGATGAGAGTGTAGCTTGGGAAAGTTTTCTAGCCTTGGAAAGAGGTGAATACAAGTGCAAAAGATCTAAAAGAAGTGAAAGAAGTAGCTGCTAAAGACTCAAGTGAAAACTAGAGTGAAGTGACAGTAATGAGCTATGAAAGGACACTGTAGTGGCTCTGGTGACTCTTCATATCAGACATACCATTGAGAGTGATTATGAGATATTTTAGTGAGGATATGATGTATTATTGATGGAGAGAGAGAGAGAGAGTCAGAGATAGCCAATTCTACTAAAATAAAGTGATTGTATATGAGAGATTGAGAGAGAAGACTATGAAGATATTGAAGATGAATACTATGTGATGTATTTCCATTCAAAGATGGTGTATTCCTTTGCTTTCTTTGTTATATTGATTGATTTTGTGAAGATATTGAAGAATATGGTTGATTCTATCAAATTTGTGGGAGATCTACATGATGCTGCATGAAGATTTGTTGTGCCTAGTGTTCTTTTCTTCATTGTGATCATATGAAAACTTAATAAACAAGCTTGTTGATGTTACAAGATAGATTTTCTTGCAAGAGAATTCCCTTTTCCTTGGTGTTCCTCTTGGGGCTCCACTTATGTTGTGATCGATAACCCAGCCTTCTTCCCAACAAGTAAAAAAACATCGGGGACTTAGGGTTTCCCAATCCATGAGCTCTTCGCTTGACCTAGAGTTGTTGCATCTAGCCCAACCCCAAATAGGATTGATAAACATAGTCGCTATCAAGAGAATCTCAAGGCGTCGTATTTTTAATCCTAATGATTATTGTTTGCACTAGCTAGGCACAACATCAAGACTTCCAATCTATCAAACGTGATTATTGTTTGCACTAGCTAGGCACAACATCAAGACTTCCAATCTATCAAACGTGATTATTGTTTGCACTAGCTAGGCACAACATCAAGACTTCCAATCTAGCTAGGCACAACATCAAGAATTCCAATCTATCAAACATGAGCTATTAATGAGAGCTTCTGCAAAGGTCTAGAGCTTTAAAAATGATTTTCTTCTAGGCTAAGTTGCTTGTCATGCAATCCATCAAGCATGCAAGCTGCAACATATACATTCGAAGTGATGGAAGCACACCTAATATTGCGAGGATGGGAAGCTAAAAATGCTTGAAGCCTTATTTTTTGTTTATGAATTCACCACGTAGCATCTAAATACATTTAAATCCTCTTGATACACGCATTTGGGGAATTCAATCCTTTGAATACTTGCGATGTAGATTATCCTTTTCAATGTCCTATTCTCGTGTGGCATAATACAGGCCTAATGATTTATCATGCAGGAATCAAAGCAAGGATCTATTAATTTGGAAATACATTACTTATAACCGTATTGCAGTTGGATTGAAAGTGATACCCTCGCTTGAGGCTTTTTCTCATTGTGGGGTTTCCATCTGCGCACATCATTCTCCGCTTGGGGGCCATTCTTGATCTTCGTCTCCCTTAGACGCGAGTCGCACAAAACTCCAGCACCTTGTGCTCGATTAGTGGGGCCAATTGGGGTGAAAAATACTCTACGGATAATCCAAGTGGAACAAGGGGAGGAGAACAGCACATGTGACCACCCTCTAAGAGGGGAAGAGAAGGAAAACCTTCTTGGAAGGTTCTCTCTCTTACTTTCTGTCACTCTTTCTCTCCCTCTCTCTTTCTCTGTCTTATCCTCTCTTACTCTTCTTCTTCTTCTTCTTCTTATTCTTCTTTGCCTTTCTCTCTTCTCTCTTTCTCTCCCTCCCTCTCTCTCTCTCTCTCTTCTCACCTCTCCCTTTCTCTCCCTCTCCCTCCCTCTCTCCCTCTCTCTCCCCCTCTCTCTCTCTTTCTCACCCTCTTTGTCTCTCTTTCTCACGGGCAACAGTAGGTTGAGGCCCTCCTCCTTTTCTTTTTCTTATGATTGGAGGGGGGGGGGGGGGGGAGAGATCATGGGAGAGAGTAGAGTGGTGGTGGTCTTTCCCACCGCCTAATCTGCATGGTGGCAGGCAGTTTTCTAGGCCCATGGCCTCATTCTTGTCCTCTCTCTCATCATCATCGCAATCATCGGCCACTTCTACTTCTCCCTCGACATCGTCATTATCTTCCCCTTCTTTCCTCGTGTCATCACCCCCTATCTCCTTGTCCTTGTCACTGTCATCTTTTATTTTCCCTCCTTGCTACTACCTAATGGCGACAACAGGGGGAAATTTAAACAATTTTCATAATTTTTAATCTAAGGGGGGGTATTATAAAAAAACCCATGTCCATTATCTTTTTACCATTAATCAAACTTCTTTCTTAATGATTCCTTGTGTGGTCCTCCCACCATAGCTAAGGGGTGAGTACCTTGCTCCATCATTAGTAAAGGGGTAAGTTCCTTGCTTACCATTAGCAATTTCCATGGTGTAATACCTTTGATTGATAATTTAGTTTATAGGCTATGATAATCTTAATCATGGCTTTTCTATTCCCTTGAGTTTATTTCTTGTATTTTTTGGTTATGGACTTTGGCTCTTTTACATTACTATAGGCTATTTAGCTGGCTATATAGTAATACAAGGCTCCTCCTAAAAGATCACCTTATGTATCTTAATTACATGCTCAGGCTACTTATGTATCTTCTCATCATGCAAAAAGAATCATGGTTACTGCTTATGACCTTCTGATCATGTGGATGCCATATGTGATAGCCCATATCACATGAATCCCTATAACCAAGAAAGATGCATTTTGTTGACTTAGGATCTAGCTTATTGTGTTTTTCCTTGGGTACATAGCAGAAAGCCTCATATCCAAAGACTCTAAAATGTGCATATGAGAGATATTTTCTAGATCATACCCCCTCTACAACCTGACAACCAATAGCAATGCATGGGGATCTATCTATACAATGTATAGCAATAGTAATTGTCTCAATCCAAAAGTGTTGTAATAAGCATGCTCAACTAAGCATACTTCAGAATCTTTCCTGAATGGTCATGTTCATATGCTCAATAGCACCATTCTGGGGTGGGGTGTAGGGGACAATCAATTGATACTTAATACCCCTCTCATTGCAATAATAGCTCAAATGCTTAGATACATATTCACCCCCATTGTCAAACATTAGGCATTCCAAGAGCAAGCCAATTCTGAAAGGCAAATAAGACATCTGATTTCAAATCAATAGGCCTAGACCTTATGTGAGTAATCATTCATGAATGTAACAAAGTACTTTGCACCACCCAATGACTGATAAGACATGAAACCACATACATCAAAGTGCATAAGAGCTAAAGGCTCACCCATATGTGTAATGCCAAACTTCTTATGAGAACCATGTGTCTTCTTGTCATAAAGATAATGGTCACAAAAATCAAAATATTTGTAATCAAAAGACAATGGTCACAAAAATCAAAATATTTGTAATCAAAAGACAAAGATACTACAAATGAGTAAGCATGTTCATTCCCTTTAAGAACATGTGTCTTCTTGCCATAAAGACAATGGTCACAAAAATCAAAATATTTGTAATCAAAAGACAAAGATACTACAAATGAGTAAGCATGTTCATTCCCTTTTAAGGACATGTGTCGTAGTAGACAATGTCATAAAGACACATGTGGTATGTTAGCCATAGCCCAAGGGATCCATATACAAATAAAGAATAGAAACTACTACTCTTGGCACCTTCATTTGGAATTAGCAAAAGATACAGAATAGCCTACATCATCCACATATCCATAAATAGAAGGCTTTTGGTCAAAACTAGCATATGACATACATTATGTAGAGTAAAAGAAATGCTTGAAAGAAATTGCAATCGTAGATTCCCAATGCCGATAATATCCAGTGTCAATCACTTTCCAATCTAACAATACATGACATGTTGCAATAGAACTAAAACCAAGGAGTATCAAGAGAGGAAGTTGCTAAGATATACTCATCATCTAACTCAAGTTGGACTATATTTATCTCTTAAATATTTACACTAGATGATACGATCATCATACATTTTCTACACTTTGCCCTTACCTTTCTCTTTATACTTATCATCATACATCTTATGGCACTATGACTGAATATGACCTTGCTTCCCATAGTAATGACATGTAAGATAGGACTACCCATGACACTAAGACCTCTATGAGTTTCTACCACATCGGTCATTATCTCTTTTACCATCATGTCTACCCCAAATATTCAATGCCTAAGAAGTACGGGTTATATCCACATTCTTTCCATTTATCTCCTTTGTGAGTAAAGCAACCTCAATATCCTAGACTTTCAAGCCATGCTTAGGTATATTAGCCTGCATGGCAATATAAAAAGTGTCGCATGACTCATGAACTATCACAAGCAAGAACAAGGGAGGTAGATTATCCTTGAACTCAATGCCCTATGAAGTCAATTGGCTGAAAATCAAATGAAATTCATTCAAATGCACAAACATGCTTGTTTACTATAAAGCAGAGGAAGAGAAAAAAGAGGCACAAGAGGAAAAGCGCAAGGCCAAAAAAAGGAAAAGTTGCCCTACAAGAGAGTGACCTGCAAAAGCATGGGAACAACGACGCAACCATGGAAGTTGCAAAGAAGTCAAAAGCAAGAAGGTGCACCTTTAAATATAAAAACACAGCCAAAACCTTTGTAAAAGAGTGCCAGGCTCCCTCTTGTGCAATTTGTAACCATGAATGGTTGGTAGGACTAAGGTAGGAAGTTAGGGCAAAGGGAAAAAGGGCCGGCCATGTAAAAAGGGGATGGATGCCCTTGGTATTTTAGGACATGTATATAAAGTTCAAAAAGTGAATGAGAGCTCATTCTTTGGTGTGTGGCAAATGGACTCTTCTTCTTCTTCTTCTCTCTTCTCTTGCTTTCTTGCTTGCTTGTGAGTGCTTGAGAGAGGGAGTGTGAGTGAGTGAGGGAATGAGTGTGTGAGGGTGAGGAATCTTGGAGGTGAAGCCCTCCACTACTCCCTCTCTTCTCTTCTCTTCTCTCGTCTCATGCGTGGCTATGGAGGATGGAGCTTGGAGGAAGAGGCTCGAGGACGCTTGAGCTTGCATCACGAATCATGGAGCTATGGAGTGCTTGAGAGAGAAAGCAACTCAATCGGGCATCAATGTAATCTCGCTACACTCGTAGAGAGGGATAACATGTCGCTATGTGAGAGGTAGCCATTAATGCTTGCTTGAAACGCTTGAAGGAATAAGTGGTCCATCTTGGCGGTTGAGCGAGAGCTCCCTTTACATTTTGGTTCCATTGTCGAGAACAACGATTCAAGCTTGAGCACTTATGCGCTTCAAATCGAGCATTAAAGTAAGGGTTTCATCCCCGAACTGGAGCTTGAGATAGGTAGGAAGTTTGGGGTTTTTAATCCTCACAAACAAGTAAGTATTTTGGTTATTTTGATGGTTGGATGAATAGGAGAGTAGGAGAAATCAGTTCAGTACCTTGCTTTCGATTCTTGTTGCATTTAGAGAGTAGGTTAAGGTTAAGAGATCAATTAGAAAAGCGTAGGGTTTGCTACTATACACCAGGTCTGAACAGGGCACAAATAGGGAAAATTGGAAAAAATGAGTGCTCAGATGCATGGGGGTAGCAAGGGGAGTGATCAAGAAGACTAAGGTTGTGCTCAGCAAGGGGTTAAGCCCTAGGAACACAATATTAATGAGTTTGGAAATCTTTAGATTCCCATTTTTTGAATACTAAGAAGGTGGCACCCGGATAACATGCCCACAAGTTTCTCAAAACCATATGATGTGACCTATCATTTGAAAGCACTTGAAAAATGGAATCTATAAACCTATAGAGTGCTCATTTGGGAGTTATAGTGTTCAAGTTATGACAAATCCAAATATTTGACCACATGTCCCAAACTTATGGGAATTTGCCATATTCCCCAATATGATGTTTGGGAGGCAAGGGAAAGCCTCATTTATAGTCTTAGCTGTGAGAGAGAGAGAGAGAGAGAGAGAGCTTGTAGGCCACAAGTTCACATTGGATTGATTGGAGCGTGACATAGTTTTCTACGAGATTCAGGTACATGAGACCCTTAGCCAACACCCTTACTTGAATTATGGAAGGTCTTCTAGGTGATAGTAGCTTGAGTGTGAAGATCTTCAACAAATTGTAGTCGACATGCATTTCGGCTGACAGAATCAAATGCTTTCCCTAGTGTCTGATTCCCAGAATCGGGCGTCCAATTTTGCGAAATTCAACACTCGGACCAAGGACATAGTTTGATCTAGACAATTGGACACATAGGATCTGACTTGCCACATTACCACCTCGGACAACCCACCCTTGTCCAATCCCGAGAATCGAACGTGAAGAAATCGGACACACCACTTTGTCTTATTGAATGCTTGAATGTAACGTGCCTGCCCCTCAAATGGCGGGACACGTCTTAGCATCCCATTGGGAAGAGGGTCTAGAAAGCTCTACCTAGCACTCGCAAGGAATGTCACAGGGTTTGCGATCTAGGTCTTCCTGAATCTGCCCTGAGCAGAAGTGTCCGGCCATTCCCACTAGGATCAACCTGAAGTTCGGTTCCTAGCAGTCGAGTCTTCCTAACAGCCTTTTAGAGCCGCTCCACTTTGTGTAGATAGAACTAGACCCAAGCAGACTCATATCGCACTTGGTTCAAAGAGAATCTGAAACGAGAGGGATGCATCGCTCGACCTCTCTGCCCATAGGGCATAGTCCCATTCCGGTCCCCTAAAATGGTATGAATCAGGTTTTTAACTTACAAGTTCTAAGGTCCTTGTCTATCTAACGTTCGCATCAAATAAATTCCATTGAGGAAAGCTCTCAGCTAACTGAGACTACCCTGTCGTAGGGTAGACCCGACGGTCACATCCACCATGCTTCCCTCGGGGGTTGTTTTAGTTATCTAATTACCTACCATATTATGTTTGACACATAAAAGCAGCTTCCTTAATTAACCCATTAATCACAGGTTCCTTTACGTAATTTAGGGCACAGACACGAAGACAAGATAAAACAAGATCAAACACTTCCTTAACTTATCTTCAGATTAATGTTTGTCTCCCGCCCATATAGGAGAATTAAGTGTCCCTTTCTGCCTCCGTAGAAATAATCCTTCCGTACCTTGGAAATAAAAACCCAAAGGCTTATCCTACCAAGATTCTGCCTTGTAACTAGTATCAAGGCCTCGAGATCCCATCTTGAGTCACATATAACACTTGTGTAGAGTCTGGAGGCATTGGGATTTACGGCCAGAGCCCCCCTAGCACCCAAGCGTCCTCCAACGCCAAGTAATTTCCACGAAGAGACCTCTCGCAGTGGGTTTAGTCCACATTCCTGGCGTGGATTCATAACCCCCTTGGTTAGGGTTTGCGGGGGGTAGCTAGCGTTCTCCTTCCTTAATTATCCCTTTAGGAAATCATCCACAATTGAAGCAACCAGCCCAATAACATTTACTAGGGAAAACATCCCTTTTGTTCCCATGGCAATTTTTCCTTACAGACCCCACCATGAAATTATCAATCACAAACAACTTGGATTAGCATCCAAAACCACATCAAGCAATCACCTTGCTTATGATCCACCTATCCTTAGTAAGATTCTCTCCTCTTACCAACACAACCAGTCGATATTCACTTGGAGATATCCTTTTCAAACAACCAAGCATAACTTGGGTCAACAATCCATTTAGAGTTAGGTCACCAGCTTCTATTAAGCTAGGAACGTATCCATTTGCGATAGTCTACAGCAAGATCAATAAAACAATTCGCAGGCAATTATACTTGACCTCTTAACTTCTTTTGAAGCTCTCTTCCCCTTGGGCATTTCCTTGTGGTAACTTAGTCCTAACTCAAAGCATTGACTGGTCAACCAAGGCAATAGACAAGACTTATTCGCAACCCATCCAAGAGCCTTTTATTCTTCTAGTTCTTTTCTCTCTAACCAAGTTCAGTAAACACACTTGGAAACTGAAGAATTTTCATCTAGGCCTTTAGGATATAGTCTAGATGCATGCGTCCCTTCCATCTCTCTTAGTGCAACACTATGCAGAATTTTCCAATCAAACTTACCCATCATGCACATGGTGTGTTTAATATATTAATACATCCTAAAAAACCTTTAACTCTCTTTATGCCTGGCAACGAATACTTATGCCTAATGCACCGGATCTCATGTGACTTGCGTATATATGAAAGTCTAGGTTTCTATCCATCGGTGCAATTGTATCCTATGAACGGAAACTAACATTTCGTGTGTTTAATTTTTATGTGGATGCAAATCGTGATTTTTATTGGTCAATTTAAGCATTGCTCTATGTGAAGGTCTATCATTTTATGTAAAAATTTATGAAAACCTTATCATTTCACATGCGTCAATCCCATGCAAAATCCACTCTATTTGTCCACTTGACTCCCATGCAATCATCCATATTTGCAATATTTCGTGTAACAATATTTCATGTACTAGGCTAGTCAATATTTCATGCAACTCATGCACTTGACTTTTCATAATCATGCACTTTAAGTATGGAAGAAAAACCATGAACAATAAGCAATAAGAATAGCAGGAGGGTTAGAGGACACCATTTTTGAGGGGGTGGTCAATGTCATCTTGCTAGGTGTCACGAGCCAGCCACGGACTTCCAGTCTCATGTGTCCGCGTAACCCTAAGTGTCCTTGATTTCTTGATGGCCAGAAACGAGTCTTCGTGCTTGGCCTTCTGATTTCACTTCAAGTTCTCTTCTCCCTCTTCTCCCTCTCTTCTCCTCCTCTCTCTCTCTCCCTTCTCCTTCTCTTCTTCTCTCTCTCTTCTCTTCCTCTCCTTCCCTCTCTCCCTCCTTCTTCCCCATGGAACACAGAATTTTGACACCAGTTGTGTCATATCCATTGGGGTTGCATACTTTAGGAGTGAAACGAACTTTGAATAATATGCTTCAAGGGATAATCCTAGCTGCTTCAAGTCATAGAATTCATTCATCTTTTGTGTGTGGTAGGCAGGTGGCAGATACCTCCCTCGCACAGCTTCCTTAAGCTTATCCCAAGTGACTGTCCCCTCCGAGATCGCTTGGTCTCTGACCACTGTTTCCACCAAAGCCTCGCTTTGCCTGTAAGCTTAAGTTTGGTGAGCATGGCTTGGTTAGCAGGTATAGTTCCTGCTGCCTCAAAATAGTCCTCCATGGACTCAATCCAGATCTCAGCGTCGACTTGAACAGTCCTTCCCTTGCCATCAAACTCGGGTGGCTTAATTTTTTTGGGAAGGAGCTTCTTCTCTTGAACCACAGCTATACTTAGTGCAGGAGTCGAACTTGGAACTTGCGCTTGGGGTTGCGTCTGGACAATAAGATTCTTTATGTTAACAACTTATCAAACGTTTTCCATATTACGTTAATACGACTATCACAGCTTTTAGCCAAGTGATTTAATCACTTAACACCTTAGCTAACATTTATGATTTAAAAAAAACAATAGTAAAAAGTCTTATTCATTCAAGAGGGCATAACCCTTTTGAGTACATTTATTTTGGATAACTAGGACAAGCTGATTGATACATCAGTTTGGGGAAAATAGGATTGTGCGGCTACAAGAACGGAATAATAATATGGAGTGGGGTCATGGATTTTCAGGAAACGATAAGTCATATGAAGCTTGGGGTATCCCTTCCTTTGATACCCATTCTTCTCATAGCGCCCCAACACTTTGATCCTATTGGCAGAGATTACCCGGGTCACTTCTTCATAGACATACTTGTTCTACTTGACTTACCGACTGCTAACATGCAAAGTTGCATTTGTGTGAGCTTCGACAAAGATGAACAGCTTCACAATCTTTAAATCCTCCATCCACTTGATTCTCTTCAAGTTGGTCTGAAAGTACGCGAGTCGCTGGGCTGCTATGTAGTATATTCCTGAGTCTCTCGTCCATCTCCGTTCCGCATACAGGGGCGAACGATTATAGATGTGGTCTAGAATATTCATCATGCCTAGCCTCTGATGATAATCTGAAGCACGTATTGCAGTCATGAACATGACCTAGAACACCAAGAACTTGCTCCATGCTTCGTGACTCTGCAACCCAACATCCATAATTGAGTAAAGAAATGTTTTCAACAGAAAACACTGCTCTATTCTACTCACCTTCCCCTGATTGTCACCTTCTTCCCTTTATTTTCCTTCATTTAAATTCCCTTGTAATCTTAGATCCCGTTGGTTCGCTCTGATACCAATTGTAGAGTGCATGCCCCTCAAATGGTGGGACACGTCTTAGTAGCCCATCGGGAAGAGGGTCTAGAAAGCTCCGCCTGGCACTCGCAAGGAATGTCACAGGGTTTGCGATCTAGGTCTTCCCGAGTCTACCCCGAGAGGAAGTGTCCGACCATTCCCACTAGGATCGACCTGAAGTCTGGTTCCTAGCAGTCGAGTCTTCCTAACAGCCTTTTAGCGTTGGTCCACAGCCGCTCCACTTTGCGTAGATACAACTGGACCCAAGCAGACTCATACCGCACTTGGTTCAAAGAGAATGGGAAACGAGAGGGATGCATCGCTCGACCTCTCTGCCCATAGGGCATAGTCCCATTCCGGTCCCCTAAAACGATATGAATCAGGTTTTTAACTTACAAGTTCTAAGGTCCTTGTCTATCTAATGTTCGCATCAAATAAATTCCATTGAGGAAAGCTCTCGGCTAACCCAGACAAGCCTGCTGTAGAATGGACCCGACGGTCACATCCACCACGCTTCCCTCAGGGGTTGTTTTAGTTATCTAATTACCTACCACATTATGTTTGACACATAAAAACAACTTTCTTAATTAACCCATTAATCACAGGTTCCTTTACATAATTTAGGGCAGAGACACGAAGACAAGAACAAACACTTCCTTAACTTATCTTCAGATTAATGTTTGTCTCCCGCCCTGTCTCCCGCCCATACAGGAGAATTAAGTGTCCCTTTCTGCCTCCGCAGAAATAATCCATCCGTACCCTAGAAATAAAAACCCGAAGGTTTATCCTACCAAGATTCTGCCTTGTAACTAGTATCAAGGCCTCAAGATCCCATCTCAAGCAATGTGGAACACTTGTCTAGGGTCCGGAGGCATTGGGATTTACGGCCAAAGCCCCTTGGCACCCAAGCGTCCTCCTACGCCAAGTAATTTCCACGAAGAGACCTCTCGCAGCAGGTTTGGTCCACATTCCCGGCACGGATTCATAACCCCCTTGGTTAGGGTTTGGTGATTCGCGGGGGGTAGCTAGCGCCATCCTTCCTTAATTATCGCTTTAGAAAATCATCCATAGCTGAAGCAACCAGCCCAATAACATTTACTAGGGAAAACATCCCTTTTGTTCCCATGGAAATTTTTCCTTATAGACCGCGCCATGAAATATTCAATCACAAACAACTTGGATTAGCATCCAAAACCACATCAAGCAATCACCTTGCTTATGATCCACCTATCCTTAGTAAGATTCTCTCTTCTTACCAATACAACCAGTCGATATTCACTTGGAGATATCCTTTTCAAACAACCAAGCATAACTTGGGTCAACAATCCATTTAGAGTTAGGTCACCAGCTTCTATTAAGCTAGGAACGTATCCATTTGTGATAGTCTACAGTAAGATCGATAAAACAATTTGCAGGCAATCATACTCGACATCTTAACTTCTTTTGAAGCTCTCTTCCCCTTGGACATTTCCTTGTGGTAATTTAGTCCTAACTCAAAGCATTGACTGGTCAACCAAGGCAACGGACAAGCCTTATTCGCAACCCATCCAAGAGCTTTTTATTCTTCTAGTTCTTTTCTCTCTAACCAAGTTCAGTTAACACACTTGGTAACAGAAGACTTTTCATCTAGGCGTTCAGGATACACTCTAGATGCATGCGTCCCTTCCATCTCTCTTAGTGCGGTACTATGCAAAATTTTCCAATCAAACTTACCCATCATGCACATGGTGAGTTTAATATATTAGTACATCCTAAAAACGACCTTTAACTCTCTTCATGCATGGCAACGAATACTTATTCCTAATGCACCGGATCTCATGTGACTTGCGTATATGAAAATCTAGGTTTCTATCCATCAGTGCAATTGCATCCTATGAATGGAAACTAACATTTTGTGTGTTTAATTTTTATGCAGATGCAAATCGTGATTTTTATTGGTTAATTTAATCATTGCTCTATGCGAAGGTCTATCATTTTATGTAAAATTTTATGAAAACCTTATCATTTCACGTGCGTCAATCCCATGCAGAATCCACTCTATTTGTCAACTTGACTCCCACGCAATCATTCCATATTTGCAATATTTCGTACAACAATATTTCATGTATTAGGCTAGTCAATATTTCATGCAACTCATGCACTTGAATTTTCATAATCATGCACTTTAAGTATGGAAGAAAAACCATGAACAATAAGCAATAAGAATAACGGGAGGGTTAGAGGACACCATTTTCAAGGGGGTGGTTAATGTCGTCTTGCTAGGTGTCACGAGCCAGCCATGGACTTCCGGTCTCATGCGTCCGCATAACCTTGAGTGTCCTTGATTTCTTCATGGCCGCGAACGAGTCTTCGTGCTTGGCTTTCTGATTTCACTTCAAGTTCTCTTCTTTCTCATCTTCTTCTTCTTCTCCTCTCTCTCCCTCTTCTTCTCCTTCTCTCTCTCCCTTCCTCTTCTTCTTCTTCTTCTACCCTTCTTCTCCTTCTCTTTCTCTCCTCTTCTTCTTCTTCTTCTCCTTTTTCTTCTCTCTTCTTCTTCTTCTTCTACCCTTCTTCTCCTTCTCTTTCTCTCCTCTTCTTCTTCTTCTTCTCCTTTTTCTTCTCTCTTCTTCTTCTTCTTCTCTTCTTCTCCTTCTCTCTCTCTCCCTCTTCCTCTTCTTCTCTTCTTCTCCTTCTCTCTCCCCCTCTTCTTCCTCTCTTCTTCTCCTCTCTCTCTCCCTTCTCCTTCTCTTCTTCTCTCTCTCTCCTCTTCCTCTCCTTCCCTCTCTCCCTCCTTCCCCACGGCCAGGGGCACTGAAATTATGAAGGGGGATGCTGACATCACTGCCAGGGGGCGCAGCTGTCTAGCAAAGACAGACGAGGGGGGGGGGGGTCTTGCAGCTGCTCCAAACGAAGGGGGGAAGGGTGATGTCCCCTTATAATGGGGGAGGGAGGGAGGTATGGGGGGGAGATGGCACTCCCTGCTATCTGGGGGGTTGCATCCCCCCTTCTCTCACTTCACTCCCTCTCTCTCTCCCCGATGTGCTGTCGACGAGAGAGAGAGAGGGATTTTTAAAAAAATTAAACTTAAAATTTTCTTTTTAAAGGGGGAGTATATTACATCGACCCGTCCGATCATGACAATCGGACCACAGAATCATACCCAGTGATCTATCTAATGATCGGATACCTATCTGAATCAGACCGAGCACCCCTGCCCAATTTTGAGAATCAGACATATCCAAATTGGACCAATCCACGCTGTTCGGATAGGACACACATTGTCCGATTGTGATAATCAGACGACCTGACACTGTTCAATTCCTAGAATTGGACATTGGTAAATCAGACATCTAATTTTCAAAATCATACTCTGGTAAATCAAACACACCCTGAGAGAGAAAATCTAAGAAATTTGACAAACCCCAACCAACGAAGTGTGACATGCGCCAAAAGAACCCACCAAATGCCTCACAGGTAGTTACAGACCTAGAAATCATGGCCAAATAGCTAGGAATCATGCAATAGCGTGTTTCCATAAACTTGATGTGTCTGGTGCTGTGGGCTGGTTGTAAAACCCCAAATTGACCCTAAACAAGTTGAATGGAATAGCGCACTGCAAAAACCCTATAAGCTTGCAACGACAACTAGAAATCAAACATACATATCTGACCAACCCATAAATAAGAGCACTAGAGCTGCGTAGACACTTTGTTTTCTCAGTCACTCTAATTTCCAGCATCCAAAACACACTTACGAAGGGCTGAGAGCCTGGTTGCATACGGTGCACAGAAAAGAATACATCTGCACACATATGCACAGAGTGAGGGTAAGTTGAGGACTGGTTGTAATTAACAAGAGATTCACTCAAACATAAAACATTGAAGGAACCCACCAGTAAGAGAAGATCCCAAGATATAGATGGGTGGTCGAATCCCCAAAAGTAGGACCAAGTGAAAAAAACAACTAAAAAGCCAGACGACGCAACAAGGATCGATACTATTGTGGAAGTGGTTCTACCCAACCTCATCAACTTGATAGAAAACTTGACTGAACAAGAAGTCTTGGATATGGAAAATTGTAGCTTAGGCCATGGAAGCGACAAAGAACTTGACCTAGGATATTTTCCTGAGGCTATCCAGTAGTAGTGAACAAATACGATGCTTAAACCCAGCTAGAACACAGTGGCAGACTTGCAGAGGACATCATAGTAGATCTTGAGGAGGAGGGGAAGCTGGCACACGCAGGGCTCTGCAAGTCCTAGCCGCGTACAACTAGGATTAGCAAACTAGGAGCTTACGCCAAAGCATGGAAATGTGAGAGATCTAGAGGGTGCTAGCCCTGGCAGGTAAAAATCGGTCAAAGAGCAAGAGATCACTAGAAGGGGACCTCACACTGAGTGAGCTTCTGATAAAGCGAGTACTAGATAACACAGCAATAGAGTAGAGCACTGTAGCATTAGCAACATCACTACTAGTGGGTTAGGAGTCAACCAAGGCTCTAAGAGCCAATCAAAAATTCCTATCATAGCGAAGCAACTAGACAAATACCAAGCAAACGATGACCCGTACAGCTTTGTGGAGCAGTTCGAGCAGTCTACGAGGCCAATGGTCTTATTGATCCCACTCAACACTCACAAGATTTTGGTCTGTACTTGGGTGATAAGGGTCGAACCTGGTATATGAGTCTAGATGCTGCAAAGCGTGCCAATTTCAATGGCTTGAAAAATCTCTTCATCAAGAGATTTTTCGAACCTGGGTACTCCGATAACCTACTAGTGCGACTAATGAACGTCAAATAGAGAGAGAAAGAGGACATCTGAGATTATGTGACCCATGTGAGGAGCCTCTTCAAGAGAATCCCTATGGGCAAGAGACCAACTGAAAGAGCAGTATCCACGGTATTCATTAATGGAATATGAAGTGAAGAGCTCTACAAAGCCTTGGTGACAACTCGAGCTTGCAGTGAGATGCACTGGGGCAAGGGTCTTTGAAGAAGCTATTAGAGTGGATGACCAACTCAAGGAGCAAAGCTTCGAAGGCTCGAATCAAGAAGAGTCTAGTGCTAGGAGTTTTGAGAGGGCCTCAACACCGAGTGAGAGACCAGGCCCGGGCGCTCAGGATAGAGGGAAGGGCATTGATTCAGGACAAGAGCTAGCAGAGATTAAGATGACATAGCCAAACTACAAGAGATGATGAGACGGCCAACGCGCTCACATGTCCAATGCATGCATTGTGGTGGAAACCACCTACCAGCAAAGTGTTAGGATCCTAGGTCACGACTTTGCACTAATTGTGGTAGGTTCATGGCCATGACTCCATACATTGTCAACTACCTTGAAGACCCCCCATACCCACAGCCTTATGATCAACCCAACCTTATGAACAAGCCACCAAACTTCTTTGGAAGGGGAGCCCCATTGAATCTCCCGGCTCCTAATGATTCTAAGCAGACCATCCTTAGGATGGAGATAAACCCTACACGTATCACTAGACCACATGGACCCTACGTAACCCATCCACCGAGTGATACTCCAGTCCACTATGTGGACGAGTCGACAAGCCTTATTTAAACCCTTATGTATCGTACGATGAAGAAGGCAACATAGTCCTTATGGACTACCGATCAATACCGATGATAGTGTTAGGTAGAGGGAGAGCTAGAGGCCTAGGAGGGCAGACCCAAGAGCTTGGACTTGTAGTCACCCATGACACATTTCTTCATGCTGCCCCAAGAGGGAGCAAGCTAATAGAGACAAGGCTAACCTAAGATGCGTTGAGTGTGGAATCACTCATCTCTTTGTTGATTGCCCCAAACGGAAACCATCCTCTATTTTGGCAAACAAGCCATCGGTTCCATTGGGGTCGATTGGTGTCGAGACACTCGATCGCCTATCCCATTGCATGTCATGACCTGCACACAGACAAAGCAGGCCGCCATATCATTCCCAGGGCCTAGCAACCTTGGTGCAACCTCAGTTGGAAAGAAGAGTCAGAGATGAAGAAAAAACAGGTTAGACACTAAGGTCACTCTCAAAACCGAAAGTGCCACAACACTGCCTATTGGAAAGAAAGTCATTGACGTAGAGGAAGAAAGGTCGACTCCATGGATGGCTGAAAAGGGAAGTGCTAAGGTGGTCGGGGAGTACCCAACCCGAAGCGCCAACTTGAAGCCATCGAGAAAGTAAAGGAATGGGTGAAGGATGCCTAAGAGCACCTAAAAGGCATTGAGCCCATACTAGAAGACGAGATCAATGATCTCTCAAGAATAAGCACGCCAGCCTCTCTCCCATGACCAAAATCAAGGGATGTGATGGCACCACAAGTAGTGCCGTCTGGACAAAGTCTAAATGCTATGGACCAGCAAACTAGTTAGGCCATTGGCCAAGAACTGTAGAGTTAAGAGAGAGACAAGCAACTAGCAACCTTCTTAATACATTAATGGCCACCCCTATGACTCTAAGCTTAGGTGACCTGCTTAGGTAGCATCCAATACTATGGCAAGAGCTGAAACAGTGGGTCGAAGAATCAAATGAGCTAGTTTCCATAGACTTGCTTGAGCACAACACAAAAATGCAAATACCAAGTCTGACGATGCACTCCATGACTAAATCCTTGCACGTCAATGCTTTTTAGGAAGGCACAGAAATGCTTGCAATCCTACTAGTCTTAGCTCTAGGGGATATCACAAGAAAGGGGATCGTAGACATGGGGGCAAGAGTGAGGGTGCTAAGCCATGCAGTACTCCAAACTTGGGGTAACCCACTGGTTCAAACTGCTAGGTTTGGCTAATGGAATGAAGGTGAAACCATTTAGAGTATTGAAAAATTTTCCAGTGAAGATTTCAAGAATCCAATTCTCTATTGACTTTATAGTCATGAAGGGAGTGGACTATGACATCTTGCTAGGCCGACCCTAGATGCGCAACACGAGAGTTGTAGAAGATTGGGGCAATGGTTTTATCTTCTTATGCAATCGAACAGAGGTTGTAAGAGTAGAGATGGACACTTGGAAGACTACGCCAGTCGATCTATATGCCATCTCCACCATGCTAAAGGGCGACGGATAGATTAGGAGATCCTATGGGGCCCTAACCAAGTATATCCCATGCCCTAAGGATGAGCGAGACTAGATGCATGTTCTTGCTACCATCAGCCTACCGTTCTCGGACACTGAGGAGTATGAACAATCCATCAAGGCAACTGGCAAGCCCAAGGACACACCCTCAATGCCAGTTTGCATGATGACTGGAAACCTACATGGAAGACCCAACCTTATTACATTCCGAGTCCCGAAAAATAGACGAGAGCTCTTGGAGATCCTAGGATATTTGAGACAACCAAGTTGAATGCCAATCCAACAACGAATCTCAAGCCACTCCATGGACAAGCCTAAATGGCAATGGTCCAAGGTGCATGATTTAAACTTGAGGTACAATTGGGCTTTAATCCCCAACCAGCAAGAAGAGACATATCAGAACTTGGAGAATGATGAGCAATCAAACAGAGACTAGCACCAATGCCTCATCACCTCATATGAAAAGCACACAATAGCCAACAACTCCCCTTTCTTGAAAAAATGGTACACTCTTTGCCTCCAATGGGATCTCGAGGGATATCAGGTCATGTCAAATGCCGAGCAACGATACACAATCGAAACATTGGAGTACGACCCTGGAGTACGAACCAACTTATGTTGCTTCAACCTCTTATAGGGTATTAACAACCATTCGTGACCAACTTATGGAAGAACATATTCATGGACACCCCTACTTAGCATCCTCAACGAGGAAGAACTGCACATTGCTAGTCACATGGACTCCTGTGACCTCTTGTTTGATGTCCTTACTTACATCACCTAGCTCGGCATCCGACCTTTTGACATGGACCAGTATGTTCACATGGAATATAATCCAAACTTCTATGCTTGAATCATGCGAAAGTAAAGCACTATACCCATGCACAAAACACCCTCTACACTCTAGCCTTCAATCCTAGGAAGGATTCTTCTTAGTTCCAAGGGGGAGGGGTAAGGTAAGGGTAAGGTAAATCAAACCAAACACATAAGGAAAACAATAAAGAAAAGGCACATATTGGAAACCTCAATGGTAGGATGAAACAACTTATGAGTGCAGAAAAGGTTAACAAAATTTGAAATCAATAAAGTGATGGGAAGAAAAGTCGACTTCTGCACTCAAGCAATTCAGTTCAGCAAATATCTTGTTGTTTCCTTTTGCTTGTGACTATTTTGAATAACACTAATGGTGAATATGGTTTGATGATAGGCACCCAACATGGCAGGCCAAGAAAAGGCTAGCAAATTACATTTTTCAGAAGAAGAACAAGCATAATACGGTCTTTCAGTGGAAACACGAGCCTTCAACTAGTTTAAGTTTTGGCATATCTTCAACCTAGAAGACGTGGCCAACGGGCTATGAGGCAAATCATTGAGCAATGCAATCTGCAAAAATACATGAAGCAGTAGACTGGGGGTAGACTACATTCACTGTGCAGAGTTTTTGCGGACTTTCCATAGGACCCACAGCACCGTAATTGTGCATGAGGGAGTGGAAACTCGTCAGGTGCAAATTGAATTGACCCCAGAGCTAGTGGAAAAAACATTGAGCTTGGAAAACAAAGTAGAGAGGAAGCCAAAGAGAGACGTATATGCCTTGCTAGGAATGGACAAGATGGAGGTCCACACCAACAACGGCGTCAGCTTGGTGAATATTTCAGATCCCGAAGTCCAACTCCAAGCCAAGATGGTGCATACATTTTTTTCTATTCAGAGGTACGACACCATCATGAGCCGCATTAATGTCCCCCTATTAGAGAGCATTGCAAAACGGTCACTAGATGTGGTGAATCTCAATGGTTTTATAAGGAAGACCATTGAGACCTTGGTAAAGGCTTTGGCAATGGGAGGACAGTCCGCTGGAGGGGAATCCCTTGCCACCAAGGCTAAAAGGAAAGCTTCATCTTCAAAGGCATCAACCATTGGATTCGATGGGGTCCTCACCGCCATCATCAGGGAAGCGTTGGGGCAAGGGCAGGAAGGAGGAGGAGAAGGAGTGGATGAAACACCAAGCAAGTCCCCACCTCACTAAGAACATGAGGCACAGTCGAGCAAAAGGACACTAAGTGAGGAAGAAGAAAACAAGGAACAAGAAGAGCAGACTAGCCGAGGAAAAGGTTAAGAAGATGAAGAAGAAAATTACAATAGAAAAGCAAGAAGAGGAGAGGAGGAAAAAAGAGAAAGCGGACTTGCAAAAGGCTTACAGGGAGTCCAAAAAGGCCAAGGAGGAAAGAAGGATAAAGTAGGAGGAGGGGGAGGAGGAGTTGATAAAAAAGAGGAGGAAGACATGACCCTCTCAACGTGCAGGTCCATTGAGCAGTAGTCCAGGAGGTAGGATGAGCTAAAACCCGCAAGCCCACTTAAAGATGAAGGGCTGGGCTCAAGCGCCCACGTGCTATAGTTTGTGCCACCTCTACTGTGAGAAGGCAAGGGCAAGGTCCTAATCACCCCCACTCTCACTCTCCTTGTGCCTGCCACCACCGTCGCCATGTTCGCATCCAATTCTGCAACCCAGGTGGATGCCAGCAACCTAATGGCTTGGGTCCAATACTTCGTGAATAAAGAAATGAGCCAAGGATTAGGAGAAGAAACCCCTCTAGTAGGAACCAAAAGGCAAGCTATAGCAGACGCCGAGTCGAGGCAAGACCCGAAGAGGCAAAAGGTGGCAACCTCCACAACCTCTGTTCTCGCAATAGAGAGACCACTAGGAGAATACAATGAATATGTCAAGGAGCTTCTCTTTCAACTAGAGAAAGCCAAGCAGAGATAGAAGCCAAAAAAGAGGCCATGGGTGCATCCTAGTTGGAGAAAACATGCCAAATATCCATGCCCAAAGGGAAGCTAATGAGCTAAAGGAGCAGCTACAAGCTAAAGAAGAGATAGAAGTAGAATTGCGGGTGCGATTGGATGAAGAAATTGAGGCCATACAATACGTGCGACAGTAGAATGAAGAGATTGTGGGGATCTACCAAGACGTGCAAGCTAAAATGGAGAAAATCACTAAAGCCACAAAAGAACTAGAGGAGCTGAGGGAGGAAAGAGCTCGCAGGTACAAAAGAGAGGTGGAAAAATTAACCTAAGAGGTTGCCTCAGCACACAGGAAGAGCAGCAAAAGCTAAGGGGAAAAATGGAAGATCAAGAAAGAAGGTTGGAAATGCTAGCTCAAAGGTAGGGGGGAAAGCCTCGAAGACATGAAAAGGAGAGCAAAAGAATGGGCCAACCACCAAAATGAAAAAAGAGTTAGAACCTTGGCATGCCGTCTAGCTCAAGTAGAGAAAGACAAAATACTTGCTGAAAGTAGAGCAGAGGCCACCCAAGTGAGCTTCCAAACGCAGCAACGCACCTTCCTAAATACCCTATTGGACATTGCCCAAGTAGAGGAGGGAGAGTCCATAGAGGCCATGAAAAAGAAACTAGGAATGGCTTGTAGAGCCTTGAAAGCATGACTGCAGATGCTGCCACATCCTAGGGGAGTTGGCCCAAGCCTAGAAGAGCAATGCCACTACCTCCTATTGGTAGGCCTAACCCCCCGGGAATTGGACGCACTTGGATTCACCAAAGAAAAGCAGTAGGAGCCAAGGCAGGAGAGGGAGGTAGATATGAACTTTGAAATGGAACCACACGAGGAAGAGCTTGTCCACCGATCGTCTCCTTCCCTGCGGCCCCTAAAGAGTAGCAACATGCAAACACATCCGCAGAAAGAAAGGCAGCACTGAGGGAAAGAAAAAGACAAATAGTTGAGGAAACAAGAAGAAAATAGAATTCCAAGGGAGTGAGGGAACCCTAGGCACCTAGCCCATCATGTGAGGACGATACCCCAGCAAGCTTCCACGCTGACCTTGTAATTTGGAAGAGGCAAGAAATGGCTAGGAGCCCCTTTGACTTTAAATTCCGATTCCCCACCATCCTACATAGGGTTTTGTTCATCAAGGTGGTGGAGGAGGTGATTAACATCAGAGGCAAGCTCGCACAAAAGTGGATGGAGGAGAGAGAGCAGAACCCCATATTATGGGCCACTGAAGATGTCAAATTTTGGCAAAATAAAGTTTTTGAAGTGCTAAGGTCTATGTCCGGCTATGAATACCAACCTACATGGAGAAGAAGGGTTTGTGACACCAAGATGGACACTTGGATGGCCTTTTGCAACACTCAACCCTTCGAGTGGAATGACCCAACCTTTGTGCCCTCCCTTGTAGGATGGGATTGGATTTGGACTCCAATGTCCACAACTGCTATGATTTCCCAATAATTTATAATCCTTATTGTACTACATATGAAGATGCTCTCATCTTCACATCAAAAAATTTGTATGATACCCTAATCCACTTCACCAATAAATTCTCTTCATGCCTTGACCCCACCTTTGTTACTACTTGTAATTACCTTATACTGCTTAGGATACTCCTTAGGCAAGACCCCACTTTGCAGGAGTGCGGCCTCCCAATCCTCCATTTTGATCCTAACTCTATAGATAGTTGTGCGATGGCTCGACTAATGATTCGAGCTGCTCTACTACCTTCATTTTTCTTAGCTCTTCTAGAGGTTATCAATGATAGCCACTTCACCCAACTGCAATCATCCATTCCTCTCCACCACCACCCTTCAAGTCCACAAACCTCAAGGGGTATCTCCAAACCCACCAATTCCTTAACAAATCTATTAAGCCCCCTTCTTCACCTCACTCCGATGACAAAGACTAACCTCTGCCATGACTATGTAACTTGTCCAACACAAAAAAAAACAAAACAAAAAAAAGAGAAGAAAAAGAAAAAGAAGAAGATGATGATGAAGAACAAGAAAGAGATGGGAGATAAGGAAAAAAGAAACAAAAAGACAAGGAGATACAAAGCAAAAAGGCAATCACAAAACATGGAAATGAAAAGAGATATCGCATGTAGACATAACAAACTATACATAGGTCACATTCACTACACCTAGCGGTTCTCAAGTTAGGTGCATCTAGTGGCCTCGGTCGACCAGCTCCGTGTCTAACCCCCTTCCCCCTTTGATTCCCCATGACACATGCTTAGGGCACATCAAGGGCAGGACATACCGAGGGAGGTAGCACTAGATATGTCACCCTAAGCTACATGCACCGCACCTCTCTTAAACACTTTCATATATATATGAATAAATAATATAGGTGGTCACTGTACACGGGTAGGCCCAAGGGCCTTTTACCCCAACAACCTCCCACTAAAAGGCCAATGGGCCAGGGAGTGAAAAAACAAAACAAAAGAAAAGAGACAGGGTGAGGAATCATGACACCTCACCCAACGCCCAATCGAAAAGCGAGCTGTGCAATAAGTGTCGGGAATCTCCGAGTCCAAGATATCTAGGAGGCAAGTGATCCTACAGCTCCATACAATGGAGTAGTCCAGCACAACTCATGAGTGCAAGGTTGTACATCATCTTCATTAGAGTAGCGCATAGCAATAGCGTGGCACATACAAGATAGCGGAGAGTATCCAAACTCTCCAGAGTCAATCACTGAAAGAGGGCCAACATCCTAGAGATAGGATCTCAAGATAGTATATGGCCTCAGTGAAGTGGAAGACTGACATACAACCGTAGAATCAGCCAGAAAGCGCACTGAGCGCGCATCAAGAGGCATGAGAGGTGTCTGCGTCTCATAAAAGACAGCATGATGGCTACGTAGAACCTCTTATAGGCATCCAAATCCCAAAACCTGTAAGCCATAAAGTCACCATCTCCATAACTAAGGAGTATGCATCTGTGTGACATAGGCTCATGTGGCATACTGACAGATGCTTGGCAGCCAAACATCCTCAAGTGATCATAGGAGGGTCTCATGCCACTCCATGCCTCATGTGGAGTAATAACATCCAAAAAGAAACACGACGTCCGATTAACCAAGTAGACTACCATCATAAGGGCCTCAGTCCAAAAGCCATAAGACAACCTAACTGTGGTAAGCATAGAAGCAACCTTTGCCTGTAAAATCAAGCACATGCCATGAGCAATCCCATAATATCGTGGGCATAAGAAATCAATGCCATATTGCTGACAAGAGATCCGTAAGCTAGGAGAGATAGCATGACTCTCATAATCCATCTGCAAGCATCTAGGCCTGCTACCAAAACAGAATCCATAAACCTATCAAGCATAGTAACAACATCCTCAATCCGTACCAAAGGGTAAGCCCAAACATGGTGGGTAGCATGATCCATGAAGGTCACAAAATATGACGCTCCACCAACTGACTGGGAAGGCATAGGTCCATATACTACAACATGGACTAGATCTAGAGGAGCATGCCTCACATGATTGCCATAAGCCAAAGAGGCTCTACACAGACCATGAGTACAATGAGGGCAAGTAGCATGGGGAAGAGCAGGCAATAAGCCCATATCACATAAAGCATCCACCTCAGTGTGTCGTACATGGCCTAGGCAACAATACCATAACAATGCATGTGGTATCTACATAACTGCAACTATACAGTCTTCCACATGAGAGACATGCACTATATAATCACTACCATATCTAGCACCTCTGGCCAATAACAAGCAACCACAATGGATTTTCCATGAAGTATCCCCAAGAGAGACATAATATCTTGCACCATGCAACTGACTGACAGAGATCATGCTCTTACTAAGCGTAGGTATATGCAAGACATCATGGAGCACAATAGAAGACCCATTTGGCAAAGCCAAGTGTATATCTTGTGTACCAATAACATGACAATCCTGCTCACAGCCCAAAGAAATACATCCGTTAACCTCCCTATAAGAAGAGAACCAAGGTCTATGTGGAGTAACATGACAAGATGCCATACTGTCTAAAAGCCAATCAAAGGCATAAGCCATATCACTGAGTAAGTAATCTACAGGGTAACACGATGCTAGGAGTCTAGGCTCAACTGCATCATCATGGGTAACTACATGCACCATACCACTATCAACAGTGGTCTCACCTACTGTATCACTGGCTCTGCTCTCATGTTTAGTGTGGCACAATCTTTTCTACTATCTAATCCACTTGAAGCATTTATGCTTCACATGCCCGGTCTTTCCACAATGAAAGCAAATAGAACTTATAAAACCTATAGAAGAGGACAACTGCTCTGTAATAGCATGAGTAGGGCTATCCAATACATCCAAGGAGCTCAAAGAATCAGGCGAACTCTCATCAGAGAGAACAGGATCATCAAGAGGACTATTTACATGACTAGAAGAGCTAGAAGTCGTCATAGCATACTGCAAAGGGGACTCATCTAAACCAAAAGGGGAGAACACAAAGGCATCAACCACGGATGCAAAAGCTCCCACACGGACAAGCCTAGCAGACAAAAGCATGACATATCCAACCATTGTAGCTCGCAGCCATAAAAGCATAAGCATGCCTTGGAGCCATAAATTCAGAAGCATCCCCGAAACATAAGAGTATACATAACTTTGCAGTGTCTCTACCATGTATTGACATACATGTCTAGTTAAGAACGATAGTTGGCAAATAAACCTGCAAGAATCTAGCTCCAATAAAAGCCCAAATATCTGTGTAAAGGCATCCAGGTAAGAGGCTCTGTAAAATACATAGCAACAGACCATGTGCATACACGGGTGGCCATAAAGATCAACTGCTTCCTAACACACACGGGCAATAGCAGCCCAAATAGCATAGATGCCATATAGCAGAGAAGCAGGGTGGCCATAACTATAAATCCCAAGCACTATCCAAGTCCACTGATCAGTAAGTATTCCACATATCAAATGCAAACAAGCAATCACAGCTCAATAGACAACTGCCAAAATAAGGGAGCAGTTCACTGCTCAATACCTGTAAGTGCATCCAAGTAATAGCCAAGATCCATAATCAAAGCATCAAATCCCATATAGCATCCAAGGTCGTAACAGAAAAAGCCAAGTCGTAACGGAAAAATCCAAGTTGTAACAAAAAAATCCAAGTCATTGTTCAACTGCTCAAGGGAATACTCAAATGAATGTCGAGACAAGCTCAAACAACTGCCATCCACAGCCAAAGCATAAAAGCATTCACCAAGACATCATAACCCGGTACTGGGTAGCCTAGGCATAAACCATGTCATAGATGAAATGCGAGCTACAAAGAAGTTACAGTCAAGCCCAAATCAAGCTCTAATCTCAGCTCAAAAGCATTCCGGAGCATAAACGAGACATGTGACACAGTCCAAATACATCATGACATCATATCGAGTAGCCGGGAGCATCCCCCCCCCAGTGACCAATAGGCATAGCCCAACCGTAGCATAAATAGCTTCAACCCTGAAGTTTTCAGTAGCATATAACCTTCATAAACTAAGCAAATCAGTGCTCAATCCAAGCTCAAATCCATAGGCATACATTCCCGTATGTATAGGCACCAACCAGGCATAATTGGGCATCAAATGCCAAGACATGTAAGCATAAAATTGAAGTAACAGGTTGCTGCCCTATTTTGGACAGATCTAGGACTATTCAAAATAGTCAATGACTGAGCTAAATCAGCTCCAAATGTGTCTCACATAAGAGGCATAACATCCACAAGTGATCCGGTATCAATAGACATCAGTAGAAGCATCACAGAAGCCATAGGCATACAAATACATGCTGTCTCAGACCTGAAATCTATTGTAGAATATTTTGTCATCAGAATTTGGCAAATCCGACATCATCATCGCATCGGAGCATGTGAAAACCCCAACTAAGACTCTTACCTTGCCTGAATTGAGTTCCGAATGCCCGAGATATGACAAAAAGAGTGATTTTTGAGTCATTTTTGCAAATAGGCGCAAATAAAATGTGAGCATGCTGCTATACTTGAGGGTCCAAATCAAGGTGGGTAGGGGATAAGCAAGAGCCAATGAAGGCCTACAGAAGCCTAGGACAAGTCCAAGCAAGAAGTGAAGAGAACAAGCTTAAATGATGGAAGCTATGGCTCTCTTTATGAAGCCTTGTTGTTCATGTCAAAGAATGACTAAGAACTGAGTGAGAAGCAAGCTCTCATACCTCATGTAGATTCTGGGGAAGGCCGGGAAGCGCTCACAAAGGACCTGCTGCTCTGATACCAGTTGAAAGGGATGCAGGAGACGCGGGAGAGAAGAGCACACACAATGTAGGTACTGTCAAAAATGTTATGACAACCTTATTGCACTTTCATATATATATGAATAAAGAATATGGGCGGTCACTGTACATGGATAGGCCCAAGGGCCTTTTACCCCAACACTCATGCTTGTCTCCTCCACATGTCACAAGCCCTCCTCATCCTCCACCTCCCACAACAATCACTCCTCTATTTGCATACTCTCAATGTCCATGCTAGGGGCATTGCTTTCATCATATACTTGAGCAATCCAAGGTATTGCAGACACAACATACCACCAATGAGGTTGTTGTGGGTTAGGGTAGAAGATCACTTGTTTGGACTAAATTAAGAATGTATTGCAAATTAAAAATGCAATATTTGTTACCTTCATTTTGTTGAGGTTTTTAAAAAAAAGACAATGCATCTAACCACAATGATCTACCAAGACAAATGCGTAGTGCAAATCATTCCATCTTTTCTCAGAATTTATCTCTAAGAACCCAAATGGCCCTCATTGAACGGTTGCCTTGCTCCTTTCAATACCACTTTAAACCACTATACATCGAATATAATCATAGAATCTATTGAAATAACACTTTGCGGGTTGCCAAAATACTACATCTCATCCACTACAACATTTGTATCCATAGCCTGACGTTGACTTTCTTTCTCATACTTTTGTAGTACTGTACATTGAAACACCTAGAATAGTTACCACATATAGTTGCTAGATACAACAACAATGAAAGCACACATTTATCTTTGGACTGCATCCCCTTGAGAACTTCCACTCCTTCCTAATGACTTCTTTCCCTTGGTGTGAAGCTATTTTCATGGTATCATATAACCACCTCATAGTCATGAGTTGCAACAACTTCTCCATGCCCTCACAGAATGGAACATGCTATTGATGTGTACTATGTTGGAATTCTGATAGTGTTGCCTCTCATTGCCTTCTGGCAAGCTTGTACCTACTCAACTACTTCTCCATGGATGCATGGTGCAACATATAAAAATGATTCATCTTCTTCTACATGGCTTTGTTCATTCTCTTCTCTATCCCATTTCCAAATATCCCATCTCTAGTTAGTCTATCATCATCCTAATGTCCATAACATCCTGTTATTTGAATCCACCATCGGCCTCCACTCTTAAATTATATATACCAATGCCTTCAACACTAGCTAACCTTCAACCATGCTACCCTTTGAATGATCCCCTTATCGCACAAAGCCTTTCAAGGTTTTCATGAAGTGTTCCAAAAAGAATATCCAGCGGGTATAAACTAATCCTGTAATCAAAGCCTGATTGTAAAGTATGATTAATGCACACTTTGCTCGTCGCGAACTTTTAGTAGTCACATATTTAAGCTCTCTCAATTCTCCTTCTTTGTCTTCTCTTTGAGTTTCTTTCTCTATACAATATGTGCGCTTCTATATTTTTTCCATGGCATCCACAAGGCGTCCTTCTCATTTCATGAACTCTCATACAATTTATAATAGAAGATTAGGTGAAACTTAGAAGCCTAAATATTTTATTGTAAAAGATTAGATTATTATACTACCATCTTGCAAAGGCTCCCACAAGGTGAAAAAAGCAAAATGAGATGATGTAAAATATAATTGGAAGGGATGTATTGTTGCTTTCTCAAAGCTACATCTTAAGAATGCTTGCTTAGCTCCAATATATTTATATGGTTAGGGATATCTTCTTGTCTCCAACTAAACGTATTCCTCTACAAATACATAATAATTTTTTTTACAAATAATAAATGTAACTTTTGTTCTATTAGTGTAAGCAATAAAGATGTATTATTTTCTACAAATATATTTTCATCAACAAGTTTTAAGCAACAACCTATGGAGAGATTAAGTAGTACTTTCTAGGACATTAGAAGGTATTAGGGATACATTGAAGTTCTTGATAAGATAATATAAGTTTAAGTTATAAGTTCCTACGGTATAAGCTCTTATATAACTTGGTTTGTGATAATACTTCTAAAACCTAGTTTTGCATACTTGACTCACAAAATAAAACAAAACAAAGATATATTATCTAGTTTAATAGTATAAATACATTATAAGTTTTTGACAAGAAAATATAACTTGTGTATATAGTTCAAGCTTAATGATATACAAAATTGATTTTTTTAAAACTTTATTTGCTTTATATAAGTTAGATATATCTCACTATTGTATTTTCTAAAGTAGAAATACATAAAGCATTGAGAATTTGGTCTTGCTTATCAGAAATTTTTATGAAGTAACATTTGGAAAAAACTTCATATACTTTAATGTGATTCTATAAATAAAAAAATATTTGATTTATATATAGAAAATATTTTATTACACTATGAGTTTTAAGATGTGAGTGTACATATATAAATATACAAAATAATCTTTGGAGTGTATTCCTTGGATATTAGCAAAAGTAATAAAAAATATTTACAAGATAAAATTTACAAGAAAGAGATGTACATAATATATTTTAGCAATATTTTCATATATTCTATTTAAAGTTTTCGTAAAATTAAGTGACTTCTCATGAGCAAATACCACTATAATATTTGGTATTATTTCTATACATCATTAAAAATTCACCAAAATATAAGACTTTTCGAAGGGTTGGATATATTTCCAAGAAAAACAAGTGCCTCAATGTTCTTTTTGTAGATCTCTTCCTTTGTTTTTCAAGTTCTTCTTTAATGTTCTTAAAATGTTTGATACGATGTGAATATGGAGATATGCTTAAACTCCCTATTCGCACAATATCATGTGTGTGTGTGTGTGTGTGTACATATATATATATATATATATATATATTCATATTCTATTTTTTTCAATAATATCTAAAGATTTTTTGTTTTTAAAGGATTTTGGGATTCAACTATGTGATAATGCTATAATCTTTATGTTTAATGATACTTACTTTTATCCAAAAAATTTAAAAAATATTTCATACCTATCTTGTGCTTTCAGAAAAAGAGAGAAAAAATTTCAAAAATTTTGAAGCTTATATGCTATTTTTAGAGTATTTTTAGGGTTTAAAAAATAAAAATGACAAAATCACAAAAATAACACTTCATATCCACCAATTTTTCTAATCATATCCTTAAGGACAAGTGCTAATTTTTATTTTATTTTTTGTTATTTTAAAATAATTTTTATCTTGAAAATACTTTAAAAATAACAAATGATCTCTATTTTTTAAAACACTTTTAAATTTAAATAAAATACAAGATATTTATGGAAAGTTTTTATTTATTTATGCTAAGTATAAGGTCTTATTAAGAATAAATATAAAAGCATTATCACATAATTGAATCTAGTAGTGACAATCATCCTAAAGTTAAAAAATCTTTAAAAAACCAAATATTTTAGGTAAATTTTTTTTAAAAAAGAAACTCACCTATACAAAGCAATTAAGAGATTTGGTGGTATCTAGTAATCCCTCCTTATGGTATTGTATAAGTGCTATTTTTTATTTTTTTTATTTCAAGCTTATTTTTAGTGTAAAATTATAGTCAAAGTAGAAAGTGAGCTAATTTTAAAAATCATTTTTTTTTTCAAAGTACAAGATATTTATCATTCTTTTCTTCAATATTTTTCATAAGTGTAAATTCTCATTAAAAATAAAGATTGTAGCATTATCATATAGTTCGATCTAGTGGTGACTATTAGCGAGAAGTTGGAAAATGGTTTAAAAAATCAAAGATTTTAATTTTAAGTTAAAAAACCTTAGAAAATTATGATTAAAAAATATATTTGATATTGTATGAATAAGGGTTGACTAAAGTGCCCAATGCATATTCTATCAAACAATTCTTATTTTTTAAGGATTTTTTAAATACTCTTAATTAATATGACTTGATTTCTAGATTGTTAGCTAGTTTGGATTGTTACTTAATGAAAAGATCATTATAGGTAGTTTGTAGTAATTTAAGCATAATAAAGCTTGAACTTTTTTTGTAGTCTTTTGCTATTTTTTTGCCTATTATTTCATAATTTGGATCTAAAAGAGATTATATTTTGGAAAAGATATTGCATTAGCATACCTTTTCTACATAAATTCTATCTTCTTTAGGAGCTTAAGAAATATACAAGAGGTATTAAATAGTTATATATTTTTCAAATAATGTATTCTTTATGATATTTCTTTACTAATTATTCTATTAGTTCACTAAATTATTTTGATTCAAGAGAGACTATCTTTTAAGAGAATTATTGAATATATTGTATCTTTGTTAAATAATATATTCTATCATTTGGAGACATGAAAAAAGATTGAAGAGATATTAAATAATTATATCTATTATGATGGATTTTTTGAAAGAATTTGACTACTAATGATTTATTTATTCAACTCTATTAATTTAACAAAAGTTTATATTATTGTATATAAAATTGTTAATGATTTATTTATTTAACTTCATTGAGTTTTTAAAATTTCATGTAAAAAACTTTGTATAATATCTTGTAATACTTTTTAGACCATTTTTTTAAAATAAATAATATTGTGAATGCTATAGAGTAAATGAGATTTATACACACAAGGATTATTTTGATGGATTTTTTGTGTGTAAAATTTTAGATATATCATATTTGAAGACAAATATACAAGGATAAGATATCAATAGTATTGTGATGCTTTCACTCCTAGAATTAGTTTACATTAAAGAGTTTTGAGAGGAGTCCTTTCTATTTCTTCCTATAGATCAAGGGGAGAGATTTAAGAGATTGCTAAGGATCTGATAACATAGATAGTATCATCTCATGATATCAAGCCACCATTCAGGTATTGAAATTTGATAGTGTTATTAAGAATCACAGTTGCGGATGTTGAAATCTAATAGTGCTATTAAGATTTATAGCTAAGGATATGATAAGAAAATGACTTCCAAGAGCTAATGTCACTATAAGGATATAGAAAAATAGCTACGGGCAGTTCCGATGCATATTAGCAGCGTTGCTATAGCGACAATACTCAGACAAAAAAAACCGACCGAAACCTGAGCGCAATATTTTGCTGCAAAGAGTGAAAGAGAGAGCGAAATAGATCATGCATTTGAGAGGGAGAGAGAGAGAAAGAGAAAGAAGGAGACATTATCACCGCCGCCACTATCATTCGTGAAGAAGAGGAGGAAGTGCACGAAAGGCGAAGAGGAGACGAAGAATCCATCCTCGGGCATTTGCGGTGAGTACATTGCTCCCTCTTGGTTTGTTCTTGTTCTTTCTCCTTTTCTTTTGTTTGTTTTTGTTGAGAATGAGGTGCATTGAGGAAGAAAGAGAGGAAGAAGAAGAAAAGAAAAAAGAAGAGAGAGAGAGAGAGAGAGAGAGAGAGAGGGGGAATAAACATGAAACATAATACAGAGAGAGAGAGAGAGAGAGAGAGAGGGAGAGGGAGAGGGAGAGAGAGAGGGAGGGAGGGAGAGGAGAATGAATGAGAAAACACGAGGGGATAGAGAAAAACAAAGAGACGGTATGTTCTTGTTCTTTAATTTCTTGTTTTTTTGTTTGTTTTTTTTTAAACAATGATGTGCATTGAGGGAGAAAGAGAGGGAATGAGATAAGAAATGAGAGAGGGAGGAGAATGTATTGCATTGAGAGGGAGAATGATAGGAAACGAGAGAAGAAAGGAAAAGGAAGAGAGAACGAGAGAGAGAATAAACATGAAAAATAACAAAGAAATGGGGAAAGAGAAAGAGAGAGGGAGGGAAGGAGAGAGGAGAATGAGTGAGAAAATAAGGGGGTGGAGAGAAACAAAGAGAGGGGCAACAAAGAAAGAGAGAGCATAGATGATTTTAGTGGCTATATGTCACCAAATGGCTATACTTTTATTTTTTCGGATTTTTTTTTTCGAAACTTGAGTAGGTTGAGTTATAACTCCAAAATTTTTTATTTGCCAACATTTCTAAGGTATATCAAGATTTTGAAGGCTCTTTCGCCATTCATGTGAAACAAATATTGAAAGAAATGTATTAAATTTGCCATAATATTTATAAGTTATGGGATATATATAGAAACACTCGCCACATGTATATATGTACTCATACACATAGTACATACATAGACATATGTCACATACTACTTATCCTTGCTCCTTCTTTACATACTCATACACATGACTCATACACACCCCTCCACACACACACATTACTCAACATTATATCTACTCTTGTATTCATACATACATATACACAATTCTTAGAACCAAAAGGTTTGAGATACTCATGGTCCAATAACTTGAGCTAGTTAGATCTTTGAAGCATGCATCTTGAAAGTTGCAAAGCAAGACAGAGCTCTACCTAAAACCCATAAATGCTGAGGGACTTTCCCTCTTCATAGACTTGAGCACAAATAATACCTCCCCTTCAATGAATGGTTTATCCAAAAAGCTAATTTCAGCAAGGTGCCAAGGACTCTCCATTTCCACATCCAAGATTTTAGCAACACCCTAGGACCAATCAACAAACTCTTGGGCTCATCTTCGGCTAGCACTAAGAGATGCTTATGAAAAACATTAGCATATCCTAGTCATCAGTAAATGTGCATCTATTTTCATCCTAAATAAATGTTTGGGATGTGGGGAGAGAGAGAGAGAGAGAGAGAGAGAGAGAGAGAGAGAGAGAGTGTGTGTGTGTGTGTGTGTGTGTGTGTGATTATCAAATCTAAGTGGAGTGAGAGAGCATGATCCATTAAGAACATCAGGTTTAAGATGGCATAGTGGGTGCATCTCCCATGCATGAATCCATGCTATTGCAATTACTTTGGCCATGATTTTATATGCCATATTAAGCATCATAAGAGGTCTCCAACTATGAGCTAACTCCATTAAATGACTTTATATTTAACTTCATAAGACCTTTGTTAAGCTCCTTTAGTAACTCCCCTACAATTCTTATTTTATGGAGTAGTATGCATAAATCCTTGGCGCGAACATTTCAAAGGGATTGATACACTTCAACTAAAATGCGATCAATGCTAAGGGATTTGACATTCACAAGTAGATGAAACACATATCCAAAAATGTGGAAAACTTGAAATCTACAAGTGACTCGATGTTGTTAGCATCAAAGAGTTCCAACATCTCAGGGATTGGTTTTCTCCAACAATCCCAGAAGATACAAACCCTCTTCTCAACTTTGAGAACTAATCCATTAGATACAATAGTTGATGAGACTTAGAGGGTTCTTCCCAACACTTCAATGAGCACTCCCAACTCCCCATCCACCAAGGCCTCGAAAGTTGACCCAAATTGAACATTCATCCTAAAGGCGTTGAAGGATGTGCTATAATATGAATGCCTAGATGGATGCCTAAGAAGCATGAAGAGAATAAGGTTTATATTTATGTTGTATGTTTGTTTATTCAATCAACGATGAACAAGGTTTGTAGAAGCAGGAAAGGGGTAAAAACAAGGCATCATTAATGTTGGTAGAAGATAAATAGAAGCTACAACCATACACCAAGACTGAATGCTTTTTATAGGATTCTAGAAAGGAATAGTAGAGTTTAGCATCCACAGGCAATAATGTGAGGGCAACAAAAGAATGGAGACCATCTTGACTAATATAATCAACGTTGCCGTGTGATATTTTGTCTAGAGTTGGAATCCTCCAACCATAGCATGATTCAAAGCCTTATTAGCTCATAGTATTTGCAATCATAGCTCTTTGTATAGATACACTATTAAGTGCGTAAACCAATAATGCACTAGCAAGTACATAGGATAATAATCATACTTCTTGGAGTCCAAAGAGAAAGAGAGTTATTGAACACCTTTGTAGAGAGTTATTGAACACCTTTGTAGAGATTTATTGAACACCTTTGTCTTGACTCTGGCAACCTAGCTTTACTTATTCATTTTGAACTTTGAGAGCTAAGGATATGGATAGCCTTTACAATGCTTGGGCACGAGGAGAGCTTTATGCTTTGAGAAAAGAAAAGAGGAGGCTATCTTTTTGTGTAGTGAAAGCTTTACTAAGGAAGCATGCATTGCTTTGAGTTAAAGAGAGAATGCTTTTTTGGTTTTCTAAAACTGTTGAATACCAAAATAAAGCTTGAGGAGGAAAATGCTTCATAGAGAAAAGAGGGAGGTCTACTGGTCGATGCTTACAGCCGTGATGAGTGGCAATGATTTTTCTTCACACGAACGAGCCGAAGGTCTTACCCAGGATGAGGGTAGCGACTGTAATGGCTCCAGATATGATGATGACTACATCGATCATGAAGATCAATGCGCTGTATGAAGCATCATCGTGGGAAGGAGAAGGAGACCTACTTGATGCAACCTTAGCATTCTGACACAACGTGTTGTAGACAAGCAATGAAGAGGGTCTCATTTACGTTTGCAAGTGAGACACATTGTCATCGTTAGCTTGAGGTAGTCACTTATCCTATTTGTTCATGATAATTGCTTCAAGTAGCAAGCTTTGGTGAAATAAGTAAGTGTGCTTCAAAGAGTCGATGCAATCAACCAGAGACAACAGAGAGGAAGGTTGCTGACACAGGGACCAGTCATGTCAACATGTCAAAGGATGAAACTTTGCCGATTGCTTACTGATCATCATGAGTCTACGCTGAGCACCAAGAGCTAGCTATGCATATGCTAAACAAAGGAGAAGTAGTGCTACGTGGAAGAGGGCAATCGATGCTGCTACAAATAATTGGAGGATGTTGAGCAGGAACTGGGGCTGGTAAAGGATGTAGCATCTTTTGTGTCAGATAGGCGAGATGCCTCCATTTACATGTTTGTTTTATTATATTAAGTATAGCATGGTTTTTTGGTAAGGATCAATGCTTCAATTAAGAGAGAGATTATACTTGTTGTAGCTATAGGCAATGGGCTGCACAAGCTATCCAATCTGGTACATGTACATATGCACAGGTGGGCTTTACGTATGATGGCGAGAGTGGAGAAGACTATGCGCTCTCTAACAATGATGGGTACAAAGAGGACAAAGATGAAGAGGAAAGCAATAGTGTGGACAATGAAGATGAAGAAATAGAGACAATTACCAAATATTATGGAGTCAAATGGCTCAGTTGGCTCCTATATATGGACCAGAAAGGCAAAATAGGAAGAGAAAAAGTAGAAAGCGGCAGTGAAAGGTGATCCTAGTGTGGTGAGAGTAAGTTCAGTCATGGATTGTTATTTGTTTTTCTTCCATTGTAGTAGTTTTTGGATGTTGTGTGTGTATATACATCGCATTGGTCTACTTTAAAGGGAGTCTGCATGCTTGTGTATGAGAATGTGCATGGGATTGCTACCATGTGAGTGATTTATATTGATGATCTATATGATAATTGCTTTTGATTTTTCCTAGAACAGACTTTGTCATTAAGTCTTTTCTAATTGTATATTCATGCAATAGCACATTGTAGTTTTTGAATGAATCTCTCATATTGGTGGGTTTTCTCTTTTTACATACTTGTAAGGAAATGATGACTTTACTAGAAGCACATGTGTGTCGGTGTGTGTGTGTGTGTGTCCTCTATTTGGGCCAAGTTTTTTTGGAATAAGCATCATATCTAACCAAAACTTGCAAAAGAACATTGTTCTCATAGATTTCCAAGTATACTCACAAGCATCTTTTACTGTATAAAGAGAAAATTGAGCCAAAAGGAGAGGTGCAAAGCTTCTCAACAAGAAAGAGAGAGAGAGAAAAAGAAGCTATACACTTAGTTGGAAGCATATTTTCATATCATGATCCATAGAGGTTTGCTAGTAGATCTTGCAACATTTTGTATTTTGTGTCAGTGGACTGCATTGAAACATGACACTCGCGATATTCATATTGGAATAGGTTTTCTTTTCATTAATTCAATGTGGTTACTAATGTAGGGAGCCAAAAGATTTGTCATCAAAATGAAAAAGAAGCACCTAGTGTAAGCTTGCATAATATCTTCTAGACCAGATATAGGATTGGTGTAAAATAGGATGCATGATATCCTAGAGCAGGTTAGAAACTTAGGTACCACACATGACCTACAGTTTCTATTATCGAGAGAAGCTGCACCTAGTGTTTAAAAAGAAAAATGCACGGTTTTCTTCATAGTTCTTGTTGTGAGAAGTGTGCTGGGATTTTATAGGTAGCACTTGTTGCAATCGTCACAATGACGGTATTCTTTCATACAAAACTTCATCATGATACTGTAGCAAATGGGTATCTTTACTTGGGTACCCTGTACTTTGGCTTGGTTACTTGATGTTTAATGGGTTCTTTGAGGTGGCAATGTGTGTTCAATGGCTCCTTGTATTTTACAAACATCGAGATCAAATGTTCTTCCCAGCTTGGGCTTATGCTCTTCCTTGAATTCTGATAAAGATACCAGTTTCATTGCTCAAATTAGGAATCTGGGTGACCCTCACATATTATGTGATTGGGTTTGCACCAGAGGCTAGTAGGTCTACACTGATCTTTTGCTCAAAGGAATGCCTTAAGATGCTTTTTTACATGGGTCTTTTTTAGCTGCAACTTCTAACGAATGAAAACTACATTGTACACGTTTTTTCACCAATTGTTCCTTTTGTTTCTTATATCTCAAATGGCCTATGGGCTTTTTCCAGTTTTTGGGTGCTGCTAGAAGGAAATTAACTGTGGCCAACACATTTGGATATTTTGTGCTTATGGTTATTTTCCTTTTGGGGGGGCTTTGTAATAGCTAAAGGTAGGTAGTGTTTTCCTTATAGAAAGGTTAGTAGATTAGTACTGCAGCCTAAATTTTGATAGATGCATGATGGTTTGTTTTGTAGATAGCATCCCTAGTTGGTGGATTTGGGGGTACTGTATCTCATCCATGATGTATGGGCAAAATGCTTTGGCTGTAATTGAATTTTTAACACCTCGATGGGATAAGGTACGATTGCTAATAGTTCTATGACATGTCAGATGCTCTATTATGTTATCCTTCTTTAAAGAAAACATGGTGTTGCCTTAGTTACATTTGTGTTGTTATCACCAATATCGCACAGAAATGCAAAGTATGAACAAGTTATACTTCTTCTTCTATCACTAATTTTGAATGCAATTGCAATTTATGAACAACCATTCAATGATCCTTTAGTAGCTCCTACTGTTGGCAAAGCTGTACTAGTAGGGCATGATGTATTTGCAAAGAGTTATTGGTATTGGATTAGCGTGGCGGGATTGGTGTTTTGCTTTTGTTCTAAACTAGTATGACATAGACATGAAGAGTGAGTAAACATGGAAATTAACAATTTCAAAAGGTTAATTGTCTTGTGTGTAGGGTACATACCTCATTGCATCTATGTCTGTATATTTCATGTGTGTTTGTAGACTGATGTGTAGTGTGTTTTACAAGACTATGTGCAAACATAAGGAGCATTTGCAATTACTAGCTTTGGTTTTATGCATGTGTGCAAACATGCATTAGTCTATTCACTATGTATCCTTATGTCCATGTTGATGGATTATGTAGAAGGTTTTATGTACATAGTTTGTTGTGTGTAAACTGTTAGGTACAAGATTCCTGAAAATGAACCAACAGATTTTTTTGGTGTAACTTTATTTGGCTTTGTTTGTATTGTTTGGTTTTTTTATTATGGGGCCTTTTTGTGGTGGGGATCTCAAGTCACTCTCATAGTCAACTATGATCTACCAGTAAAAATTGGAAGGAGTGGTCAGTTTGGTAGAAAAGATATTGCAGCACATGTAGAGCAGCATGATTATAGTTGAGCTTTTTACTAGCATGCATCAGAAGGGCATTGACTTGGACAGGTTTAGCTTCTTGTCCATTCTATGGGCTTGCAGTGCTGCTGGAGCTGTGATGTATGGCAAGTCAATACATGATATGGTGCTCAAATGTGGACTTGAATCAGATGTTGAGGTTATGAATACTATCATTGACATGTACACAAAGTGTACAAGTCTGGTGGAGGTACGCAAAGTCTTTGACAGGTTGTCATGTAGAGATGTAGTGTCATGGAATGTATTGATTGCAGGATATGCTACAATTGGGGATAGCTCTTGTGCTCTTGAGCTTGTCAATGAAATGCAACAAGAGGGTAGAAAACCTCATATATTCTCATTTGCAAGCATTCTAAAAGCATGCACAAGCCTAAGAGCTTTGGAACTAGGCACGTGGATACATAACCAGATTAACAGAAATGGATATGAATGAAATGTTCCAATTGGCAGTGCACTTGTTGACATGTATGCAAAGTGTGGCCTTCTAGCAGAGGTACGATTGTTATTTAATCAATTGGAAAATCGAGATTTGTTGTCATGGAATACAATGATTTCAGGGTACATGGTTGCTAGTAAACATATCATTGCTCCTAAACTGTACATGAGAATGCTTCAACAGGGTATAATGCCTAACAATTACCTATTCTCATCCATTTTAAAGGCGCGTGGGAGCATTCAAGAAGGAGAATGGGGTAGAAAGATACGCAATCAAGTTGTCAAAATTAGACTAGATCAAGATGTCATCATTGGAATTGCCATTATTGACATGTATGTGAACTTTGGTAGTTTGGAAAGCTCATCCCAAGTCTTTGAGAGTTTCTAGAATAAAAATTTCCTCTGGAATACATTAATCAAAGGCTATGTGAAGCTAGGTTTTTTGCTCTCTGCTTTGGGACTCTTCAAAAGAATGCATCAGAGGGATATTGAAATAGACAAAGCTCTTTTTGTTTCACTTATAAAAGCATGTGGTCACCTTGTTGACTTGCAGGTTGCAAAATTGATAAATGAACTAGCATTCAGGTTTGGATGGGAGGTAGACCTTATGGTTTGGAATAGTGTTCTCACCATGTTTGTAAACTGTGGAGATTTGTTGCAAGCACATGATGTTTTTAACAAAATTCTCAATAGGGACATAGAATCATGGACTACTATTATTACAACTTACATTCAGCATGAGTAGTGCTTGCTTGCATTACAACTTTTTACCAAGATGCAGTAGGTAAGTATTGTACTAGACACACTTTTATTTTTATCCTTATTAAAGGTTTGTGGTAGTATTGAAGGAGGCAGTCTTACACATGATCTAATTACTAAGTTTGGACAAGATTTGAATTTGGTTGTTGGGAGTGCTCTCATCAACATGCACATCAAATGTGGGACTTTAGAAGATGCACACAATGTCTTTGTCAATTTGCAATGTCCAAATGTGGTAGCATGGGGCACCATGATAGCAAGCTATGCTGATTGTGGAGATGGATTGTGTGCTCTGCAGATTTTTGAGAGCTGATCATAAGCTTGCACATGTCTGATTTATTTTGTATATGATTCTTTCTTTTCTACATTATTGTCTCTTATAGATTGGGGTTATCTCCTAAAGAAAAATGTTTTGACAACAATAATGGTGCACTTTTCTAGAAGCTATGGATATCACATTTAGAATTTTTGGTTGTAGAGTTGTGGACCTGAGCGTGTTTTGGTAGGATTGTTTCCAAGATGATTCTTCACGTATCATTGAGTAAATCTCAAAAAATAGTGGTGGCTGTCAAGTGTGTATATATGGATATTTTCCTTGGTGACATGTATGCCCCTTTGGCTTTGTTTGAAACCATTTGTCATGTCATAAGTTGATAACCATTTGTCACATCATCAATTGATAACCAGATTGAATATGGTGACTTAAGTTTGCCTGATTGTATCCTATTACCTTATCTATGTCATTATAACTCACAATGGGGTCACTTTTACACTTCTTGAATGTGCAGGTGTTGTTTTCTTCTGCAACATTCAATGATCAAGTGTGGGAGTTCAAAACAATAAAGATAGCCCCCACCAAGGCAAACACTGTGCTTGTAAACAAAGAAGATCTATCTCTTGATGTTATCAAGCAATATCATGTAAAGTGCCCAAATGAATCTACCAAATTACAATAGAGCATGATAGAATCACTAAAGCTTGATATAGAAGATATCATTGTAGAAGACAATGATGTTGATGAACTTGTAGAAATCATGAGATCAGAATGTCCCCAAGATGAGCTGCGAAAAGCTGCATTGGAAAATCTCGAAGGAGTTGGTCAAGATTCTGCTTTTGGACATGTATACTTTTCATTTTGTGCTATGTAAGTTCCTTTCACTTCTAACCAGTTTGAAGTTAACTTGATGGTTAGTTTTCTTTTACTGCAAGGGTTGAAGGTGATTGACTCATCAGTGGAGAACTTGGCAACAAGAGCATGGTAGGCCTTTGAAACTGCTTTGAAAGGTGGGGTGAATTTCATTCAAAAGTGAGCACTTAAAGAGCTTTTTTTTTTGTTTTGGGTTGGGGTGGGGGGGTTGGGTTTCGGTAGTGCCAAGCTATTTATATAGACTTTTGATGCAAGAGATAGAACTTTGAGAATAAAGAAGAATGACTTTTGTGGCTTGGATAATTTAATCTTTGTGTAGAATAGAGCAGTTAGTTGAGAACTTTATTGAGACATTTCAAAAGCAATGAAGCTTCTCTTACAAAGTTGGAACTCTTGCCCCAAGACTCCTTGAGGTGCCTTTTTGACACATATTTTACAACTCTAAGTAGTGCTAGGATAAATTAAAAGTACTCTTAAGGGTTTGCTTCTAAGCTGTGTGTCAAATGTAATAAATCAGTTTGGGCTTTAACACTAGTTTTTCCTTATGGGATGTATTGAAGGGTGGGAAGTCTATAACAGCTAAGGGCTTGGAGGTCCTTGAGTATGTTGGGAGGGAGGCTATAGATCTTGATGATAGTATTTTACCATGTTGTAGAGCCTTGATGTGAGTGATTTGTTACAATCCTTGAGTATATTCTAGAATGCAGCAGTTCTCCTTTTATTGTAGAAAGTCATTTGAACTTGATGATAGTATTCTACCATGTTGTGGAGCCTTGATGAATGCTTAAATGAAGAAGATAGATATACAAACAGGTTGTCAAAAGTATCTCTACGAGCTAATCTCTATGTCCACTTAAAAATGACAAATGAATTGGTCTAGCCAAAGGCTACCAATAAATAGCTAAAAATAGCCTAAGAATTGACCAAGTTTAGCAAGCAGCTATTGAAAATAGTTGACTACACATAAAATAAGTAGAAAATATGTGCTTTGTGATGCCACCTGTCGCTTGCCCACTGAATGTCTGATCTGCCCAGTGAATAGTGCCTCCTTTGTTTGCTTGACCTTTTGGGCATGGTCACTTATCAAGATGAGATTAATTATATAAGGCACAAATAATGTGTGCCCTCTAGCTAAGGTGTGGACATACAATTGGGGATCGAAAGAGGAATGCCAATATACTAACTTCCCGTAGAGAAATAATTATATCTTCTCATTCCAGGCATGTGGAGCCTATTTGAGGCCGTAATGGATCTTCTTCAATCTATACACCTTGCCACTTAGAAATTCATATAAGTAGGAATATACAAACTAAGGAAAAAGTAATATTTTAAAGTTAGAGAAAAATTAGAATCCACACATTTGGAAGCAACTTGTCATGTGAACTAGCTCCTATAAGATGAAAACTTTATTGAAAGAGATGCAGTTTTATCCCCTATATGCTTACAAATGATTTGGTGTGCATCAAGAGTGCTTTCTTTTCTCCCTCTTACTTCTTGTTGCGACTCAATGTTTGGTCCGGGAGAAACTCTTAGCAAAGAAGTTCTAAATGAATACCTCATGTTTGGATAATCCTCTTAGCAAACAAGCTGAACCTCCAAATGGATGCTTAAACTTTGGGGATTAATCAATCTTAATTGTGACCAAGACACCTCTTACCTTTTCCCACTCAATGTTTGGACCAAGAAAAATTTCTTAGCAAACAAGAAGTTCTAAAATAATACTCAAGTTTGGATAATCCTCTTAGCAAACAAGCTGCATCTCTAAGTGGACACTTTAACTTTGGGGATGAAGCAATGTTATTGTGACCAAGACAACTTTTAGGAACATTAGACAAGATACATTATAACAATCTACATTCACTTTAGCTCTTAGAGCAGCTTGTTGCTTGAAAATATTAGTCCCATGTTAACATTCAAACATAGAGACTAGAACATTACATTCAAGCAAGGATGAGTGATCATATTAAAATTTTCATATTTCAAGATCTATATGTAGTTTTTAGTAACAATGGGGACAAGATTCATTGGCCACCACTATAAGAGATGAAGGGAATTTTGACACCACATTTTGACACATTTACAAAAAGTTTTGGGACATCACTATATGTGCTAGTATAACCTTTGAAAAGAGTGCATCTATAACCACTTATATTTTTACTAATAAATAATAGTTATCATGTACCAATGCTAGTTTTTAAGAAAATTTTAGTAGGTAACACCATATTAGAGAATTTGGGAATTTTCCAAGTCCCAATTTCCAATAAGTGATAAATATTTGACCACATGGCTAAATGTTGATCCATATTTGAAAGTGGGATTTGGGAAGGTAGCTTATCCAACATTTAGGGTAGACTCCACCTTTAAGTAAAACAACAAGTTTTGACCATGTGGTCTAATAATAAAGGTATTCGGGGTTCCCAAAGTGCATGGAAATTCCCAAATTCCCTAATATAGTGTTAGGTGATAGAGAGTGGAGATTTTGTTTTCCTTTAAGATATTACCTTAATTTTAGAATGAGAGAGAGAGAGAGAGAGAGAGAGAGAGAGAGAGAGAGAGAGAGATGTTAGGTTTCATGTATTAAAGTTAAATATAAAATTTATGGTAAGGCATATATATAGTGGGATTAGAGGAAAGCTTTGAGTTGGTTGCCTAAGATCATCTTCATCATACATACACCAACATCTTCATTGAGCATATAATTGCTAGCTAACTAATTTTAAATTTACTAGTTAAATATGAAATGATTAATGAATTATTAAATTATAAGATAATTATTAATTAAGTAAAATTATTGATTAATTCTAAATTAAATTACAATATTAAATTTATTTATAAAATTTGCTAATTGTGAAATGAGTAGCAACTAGTTAATTATAAATGAATAGAAATTATAGAAAAAGAAATCAATCATGAAATTATATAATTATATTAAAAGTTAATTAGAGAGAGAGGGTACAAACTAGAGAGAGAAAAAAAGAGCGAAGAGAGTGGAGAAAGAGAGAGTAAAGAGTATAGAGAGATTGGAAAGAGTATAGATTAGAGAGAGAGAGAGAGAGAGAGAGAGAGAGAGAGAGAGAGAGTACAAATAGTAGGAAGAGAATGAGAGATAGAGTGAAGAGAGATGACTAAGTTTAGGGATAAGACCAAAGGCTATGATAGGCTAACATAGAGTGGAGGGAGAAGAAAAAAAGTTATGACCAATCTTGGGGGTCCACCTTATAAAACATGTAAGATACCATGTGAGTTCAAAAGAAAGAATTATATTTCCAAAAGGGGTTGTTAAATTATAATTTGAAAAAAATCTATCAGTATAGTAAAGTAAAAGGGATCACTTTCAGGCCTTATAGCATGTAAATAAATGATATTTCTTAATATCCTTTGAATGTATATTATATGGATGATTTATTATAGGTGGACCCCTTAGGTGACCAATGAGGTTTTTTTGAAGGAAATGGGCTACAACAAGTAGAGGTACATGTACATTGAGAACAAAACTTGAGGAGATACACATACAATAAGAGAAGATCCTCTTGTTTGAGAAGAGAACTTGCAACAACTCTTTTGTGAATAAGTTTCCATATTTTAAAATATTCCCTTCTATGAATGTATATATGTAAGCTTCTTTTTGTTTATATTTCCCATTTTTGAACTCGTGTGGTACCACCGCCACCCCTCTAGCATCTTGCCCTCTCACGTGTTATGGAGGGATAAATTCTTGCAAACCCCTCCAAGGCCATAACTTGAGCTCCAAATCTTTGTTTTTGGTGGGTGTTTTGGGTTGCTTTGGATGCAATGGTGCTATCTCATCAAAACTATACATGACATAACTATATTAGCTCTAAAAATAAGATATATCACTTGTTCTTTCCTAAATTTATTACCCCCTCTAAGGTCATTGTGAAAGAGAGACTTTGTAGCAAAAAGAAAGGCTAGGAACAAGTTAGATTCTTATTGAGTGGATAGAAAAAAAGCACACTTAAGATACTAATACATTGTTAACCTATATAAGAGCCATGGTGTTCCTTTTTACTATGATCATGATAATGCATCCCCATTCCCTTCGCTAGCTTCAAGCCCTATACCAACCTTAGGGAGTCCACCTATAAGAAATCATCTATACAATGTGTGCTCAAAGGATATTAAGGAATACCCTTTCTTTACATGCTATAAGGCCTTAAAATGACCCCTTTTACTTTACTAAACTTACAGATTTTTTCAAATTGTAATTTAAAAACCCATTTTGTAAATATAATCCTATAATTTTTACTAAATATAATACCCTTTCTTTTGAACTCATGTGGTATCTTACATGTTTTATAAGGTGGACTCTTCGAGATACCAACAATTTGGTTCAATAAGATTTAATTGCTAACACATAGCCCCTATTCCGTAGCTCCTTTTCTTACCCTCTTTCCCACTTAGCCTCTAGCCACCACCAAAGGATTGTATATACTCAATAATATTTGGCTCATAATCATTAATGACACAAAAATGAAAAGTAATACTAGCCTCCACCCATAAGTGATAATAGACATAATAAATTATTTAAGCCACCACAAAATTGACATATAAGCATGTTGCAAAAGGTTATGTGTATGGCATAAGCAACAATATAATGAGCATTTATAAAAAAAAGGACTTTAGTTTCATTCATCCCTAATCCACTTCTCAAGTTGTATATTGCTATGCATAATAGTTAAACACTTGGCATGGATTGCATGGAGAGATGCATCCTCAAATAAAGAAACTATGTAAGCTCTCGCCACTTTTTGGATGGCCTTTAATATTGTGGGTTGTATCCATTTGCTATGCCCATACTTCCAACATATCACCTTTACAGTATGAGCATAATGTATCCATTGACTCAACATGTCCATGCTCATTTGATCCTTCTTGATCTTTTGTTGAGCAACCAATTGATATATTTCTTGAATACTCTACCCACGCATATGTGCTACCAGAGGAAATTGTTGTTGAGGGGATTGCCATGCCTATCCTTGTCTATGTTGGTCAAGAGCTTGATAAGCATATTGAGGCTACTTGTGCCAATGGTTTTGGGGGGTGCTTGTGACTCGCTTACGGATGTGGGATTGGATAGCTAGAGAGAAAATTTTGACATTAGTGATTGAGGAGAAAGTAAGGATTCTTGTAGAAGAGGGGGCATGTCATGGGGCTTACCATGCCCTTCCTTTTCTTGAATAATAGATTATCATGCTTTCACCCAAATATTCCACTATTGATAAAAAGGTTGTCTTGCTTTCATTCAAATGTAGTGGGTGATGTTGATTTCTCCCCATGCTTTGACCATTGACCTTGTAAAATAATAATCAACTTTATGAAATTTCCCATTTGCTAGAGGATTTGCACATTAGAAACCCAACTTGTCTAAAGAGCAATGAAATCTTTGTTGAGCATTCTTTAGGTTTGGGTCTCTTTTCAAATTTGCACTATATTTGCATAGATGTTTCCAAAGGTACCATTTTATCTTCTATGACTTACTAGTATGGAATATGCTCTCCAACATGTACTAGAGTTATTTCGATACACGTCTAAATACCAAACTAGAGGAATTTTTTTTCTAATGGACAATATTAGGAAGCTATAAAAGTATCTAAGCAATGCTTATTGAAGGGAGTTTTGCTATAGCATACTTCACATAATAAATGCTCAAGTCCAATTTTCTCTTATGATTAGGATTTTTGTAACTGGTTTCATTAGGGATTATAAGAGAAGGCATGTATTATTGATTGATTTTCCAAGAGCAATATTGGTTGGAGGTTCTTTAATGCAAAAAAGCAAGAAAAATGGATATTTGAACATACAATATGCTTGTACACCTTTTGTGATGAGAATTTTTTCTTTTTGGGAGGGAAGAAAAAGAGTCCAAATTTGGGGATGGATTTAACCTACCCTATTGATGTGACACTTTTAAAAAAGTAGTGGAGTATCAAGTCATCATGCAATCAACTCTCTTTGGTGGATTCCAAAGAGAGTATCAAGTCGTCATGCAATCAACTCTCTTTGGTAGATTCCAAGTATCAATGTATGGATTGTGAAAAATATAAGTTGATTTGAAGGCTTTGTGGTGAAGAATAAAATATGTGGATGATTATTTTAACATATAATATAATTGGATACGTTTTGGGATAAAGAAAATCTTATTTTGTGAGAAATAGAAAAATATAAACCAACCCCCTAATGTGGCACTTTTGGGGAGTGGTGGAGTCGTTGACTCTTATAATATATTGAAAACTTGACTATCCTTATCTTCACCTCCTTACTTGCATACCACCAATTTTTTCACTTTTCATATATAAACTTAAACTTATTTATTTTTCTCAATTTTCTATCTATTTGATTATAATATTTCATTATTATTTAATTTTTATTATTAGTGCTTCTATTGATGCTTCTATATGCACATGTATTAATGTTGAATCATGTGTGGATGTTTTGAAGGGCCTTTTTGATGCATTTGAGCTTGCATTAGCTTCATTTTGATAGGGTATTTACTATTGTACACTATTTGGGCAGCAAGGTTTTTAATTGGGAAGGTCATGCCTATTGAAGTTTGATGCTATTCGGGTATGCCACTTGAATGTATTGATTTCTAGCATTCATACTTGGGCCCAAACATGGTTATGGAATGCTTTGGGACTCGAATTTGAGTTGCATTTGATGTTTAGAGCTTTGGCTACTTTCTTTAGTTGCTTCAATGATTGTCATTTTATGGGTTTGATAACTCATTGGGTTTTATGCTCATGGATGTATTGGCTAATGTCTATGGGCATCCAAGTGTTATGTACTTGATGTACTAAACCTTGCATTGCTCTTTTACACTCCAGATATGCTTCAATGGATGCTCATTTGAGCTATTTGCATTTGCTTAGATAGATCACATTAGAGATTCGGATTTTTTGTACAATTGAGCTTGCTCCATTGAGATAGTGGGACTCTTGCCTTATGTACATGCTCTCTTGGATACTCTTCAATGATCCGACTACCCCTACTAGAGGGATACTTTGATTTATATGCTTTGGACTTACCTCTGTCACATTAGCAAGATTTAATGATATACATGCTTTTTAGCTATGTATTGAGCTTCATTACTTTTTACTCAGTCAGTTGTGTATTTGATGGATCTTTGCACTTCTTAAGATCTCTTACATACATGATGTCTATGCCAATGAGATGTTTTTGTTATTGACTCCCTTAAGTTTATGCTAAATTTTAGTATTGGTTGTATATCTATGACATTCCTAGCATTGAGATCTTGGTATTTTGTGATTATTCGTCCACAATTATCTTGGTCATACTATTGCATCCATCATAGCAATGTTGTAATTACCATTTTCAACATTGCCTTAGAGAGCAGACATTGTACCTCGGTAACCTATTGCTTGCAGTTGTTAGATAGCTCTTGACTTTGGTATTCTCTTTTGTTTTACCCTTGGTTTTACTAAGTTTTGGGATTTATTTTCAATCATTTAGTAGTCCATTCTCTTAGATTTTGCATTGGTATACTATCATTATAGATGGTTCTTCGAATGATAGTGCATGCTATTTTCAATATCGAAAAGCTTGATAGCATTAATTTTACCTATTGGAAGACATAGGTATAGCATATACTAGTTCAAAAGAAGAAGATTAGGCCTTTGAAAACCAAGAGTGTAAAGCTCAAAGGCATAGATCAAGATGATTGGGATGAGTTGGATGAGCTATGCACATGCACCCTTATAAAGTCATTGTCTAAATAGGTTTATTTCAATGTTTTGGTATATGAGGATAATGCTTGGTAGTTATAAGAAAAGATATGTAATCTTTATGATAAGCAAAGTCCTACTTCATAGATGTATTGGTTGAAACAACTTATGGACCTTTGTATGAACAAAGGGACTAGCATTGTAAAAGGAGCTCTCACTCAACCGCCAAGACCCATGGACCTCTTATTCCTTCAAGAGTTTTAAGTGAGCACTAATGGCTACTTCTCACATAGTTGACATGCTATTCCTCTCTAAGAGTGTAGCAAGCTCACCTTGATGCCCTATTGAGTTGCTTCCTCTCTCAAGCACTTCGATAGCTCCATGATTCGTGATGCAAGCTCAAGCTTCCTCAAGCCTCTTCCTCCAAGCTCCATCCTCCATAGCCATGCATGAGACGAGAGAAGACAAGACAAGACAAGACAAGAAGAAGAAGAAGAAGAAGAAGAAGAAGAGAGGGGGTGGTGGAGGGCTTCACCTCCAAGATCCCTCACCCTCACACACTCACTCCCTCACTCACTCACACTCCCTCCCTTAAGTACTCACAAGCAAGCATGCAAACAAGAGAAGAGAGAAGAAGAAGAAGAAGAAGAAGAAGAAGAGTCATTTTTGCCACACACTAAAGAATGAGCTCTCATTCACTTTTTGAACTTTATATACATACCCTAAAATCCCACGGGCATCCGTCCCCTTTTTACATGGTGGCCAACCATGGCCTAGGCTCTTTTTTTCTTTGCCCTAACTTCCTAGCTTAGTCCTACCACCCATTCATGGTTACAAATTGCACATAAGAGAGCCTGACGCTTTTTTACAAGGGTTTTGACTGCACCTTTACATTTAAAGGTGCACCTTCTTGCTTTTGGCTTCTTTGGAGCTTCCATGGTTGCGCCTTGGATTCCTGGTGGTTGTTCCTATGCTTTTAGATTTTTTTTTTAGCCCCCTCTCTTGTAGGGTTCCTTTTCCTTTTTTTCACCTTGTGCTTTTCCTCTTGATGCCTCTTTTTTCTCTTCCTTCACTCTGCACTAAACATTACCCCCCTTCTAGCCAGGTGCCAGTCCCATGGCACTATTGGGTGGTGAGTTGGACAGTGGTGATGGGGTAGCCATGTGGCTTTTTGAGTTTGTATACAAGCCCTAGTTGAGGATGTGTTGGAGGGATTTATGCCTTTGAAATTGAATATGGTGTTGGATGGATCCTTGTGCGAGGAGAGGCTGATGGGCAGATCCATCTTTGAAATTGAATATCATGTTGGACGGATCCCTCTCCTAGCCCTCCGCAGTTGCTTTCTCTTGCGCTATTCCAAATGAGCTTCTCCATTCACATTTTGATTGGGGCTATTGCAGTTTGCCCCTGCTTTGTTGCATTGTTGCATAAGATGGGGAGTTCATTGCATGGATGATAGGGCCTTTGGAGCTGGTGGTTGGGGCCTTCATTTGTACCTGAATAGAAAAGAAGGTGCATTGTTTGGGGGTGTGCTCAGTTTTTCATGTAGTGGATTGTGCTCGTGCTAGTGGGACTAGGAGCAAGCTTGGGTGTTATCCCTCATTTGAGGACTTAGTTTGTGCAGCATAGCATTGTTGACAGCACCTACATTGTGTGTGCTCTTCTCTCCTGCATTTCTTTCAATGGGCAAATCCAAGGAAGAAGACACAAGTATAAGAATTCTTCAAGTGTGAAGTAGACTCTTCTTTTTGCAGAAACCTCTACATAGACCTTCTAGTATATATGGAGCTATGCCAAGAGCTTGTTATGGAGTTGTTAGATTACTCATATTTACATCTACTTCCTGTCAAATTCATTAACTATTTGCTTATATGGGTACTTTATTATATTTTTTTAACTTGCATACCCATTCACTAATATATATTATCATGATTCACTATCACTCTTATATTGAATGTGCCAACATCAATTTTTAGCTATGCATGTCACTATAGATGATCTAAATAGCAAGATGAGCCAACGTTACATAGATGAGAAGCTTTAGGAGATCTTCCCACATATATCTCTGACTCAAATAACACCTTATAGGAACATAGTAAATGTGGAGTTGTCTTGATCAAGCATTCTACGTGTTCTACGTCTATATACTCCAAGATATCAATCTCTAGCTAATGGAACAACCAATGCTCTAGGTTGGCCACAGAGGGAGGTGGCTCAAGGACACCTCACTCAACTAGTGGAGGTGCTAGCTATGGTGGATGCCTTAGGGAGCTATGGACTTCATCTCCCCTCCATTTTAGGTGTGAGTTATGCCAATAGGTTTTTAGGCACAACACATTAGATCGCTGGAAGAATATACTAGTGGCTAACAAGGGCTAGATGATAGCATCCTTATATAAGGAGTTTGTAGAACCCATATCAGTTGATTGATCCTCTATTAGATGGATATGGAGTGGATGCGCACCTATATATCACACTAATGATCGCATGCATATAAGGTAATGAAAAGTCACATGCCAAAGTCCAAGTGGCTAGACCAGGAGGACAAGAGGAGACTCAAAGAGAGGGCTACGGATCGCTCCCCAAGACAATAGTGGCAACAAGGGCACAACTAGAGGCAAAAGTCATACACTATCTTGGAAGTGGCAACCACAAGACCTACTTGGAGAACTTTGTAAGTTCTCTATTAGTTATGTTCACTTTCTTATTTAGATGTTGGTCATTGTAATAACATGATTCTAACAATGCTACTTTGTCTTTTTTGTCCGCAACACTAGATTACAAATCATGATCCCACTAGATTGGAGACCCAACATGTAGAAAGACATGGTTTGACTATTCTAATCAACACATTATATGCACATGGTGGTTTAGTATGTCATGTCTCTTTCATTTTTTTAGTTTTAAGTTCTTGTGATGCATTAAACTCTAGATTGATCTTTGGTTATGTTGCAAATTCTTTCGATAATCCATTGCATTGGGACAAGCTACCAAATGGTAATGAGCTATAGTGATCACTTGGATTTGTAGAACGTCTTTTCCTTTTTTGGCATTATGCTTCGTGTATACTCTTTCTATTGATTGTATATAGCTTTTTTTGGATACATTTCTCTTTCCTTATATACGACTCACATTTAGCGACTTTTATGGATAACTTTTCCTACTTTGGTTCCTTCTCCCTACCATTCAATGTAATACTATGGAATATTATCTTGTTATTATACTTTTTTGGAAATTCAATCAATGGATTCCTTCTTCCTAGTGAATCATGATGTATCACTTTTGGATAATAACTATATATTTCATTTGTAAATAAATTATAAAATATTATTCAATCAATGTGCCTCCATAGCCCTGCCACCCCCAAAAAAAATTTAGTAACCATCACTATTTGCATCAAAAAATAAACTTGGAACCATTGCTATTTACATCAAAAAATAACTATAACCATTGTTATTTGCATTTGTATTTGTATCAGTATATGCATTAATATCTAAATAATTCTATCACTTTAAGGACTTGTATTGGGTCTATATTTTGTAGTGTTCATTTATTGTTGTATCACTTATATCGTCATAATGCTTTTATTCAATGATTAGTATTATCTTTGTTGTCTTATACAAAATCTAAGTACCTCATTTGAATTTGTTACAATATAAACTACTTCTTTTTATATGTTTGGTTAGGGTTTTATACAAGTTTGAATAATAGTCCATGTCTAATAAGATAGAAGAAATGGATAATATGGATTTTACCTTTTCAAAGGTCAGATCCCTATTATAAATAATATTTCTCTACATTCATTAATATATACAGCAGTATGGCTTTCTACCCACCTCGAAATAGACACTAGTTGAAGCGTTAATATACAGGCACACATTTTGATACCTCTTCTGGCACCTATATCAGTAAGCTCATGTCAAAAGTTTTACTAATGCACATTCTAATGGTAGGGCCTAATATTTCAAAATATTTTTGTGTATATTCATCAAAAATTCACCAATGTATCCTTCATATGTTGCGTTGCACATAGTGAGTACCTTTATCTGTATCCAATTTACCACTTAAATTCTCTATATTGGTTTCTTGAAAATATTAGCATTTTTTGCCTCATGGATTTGCTCAAACACATATTTTTTTCAAATATACTTTGAAAATACAATATTTATCTTGAAGAGAGTATTGACAAATTTCCCTAACCAAGTAATATTTTACATGTAATACAAAATATTTTTCTTAAGGGGCTTATATTTGCTACAAATCTCCTAGCTAAACAATATTGTTACCGTGTAGGTAGAGTTTGGCATATGTTGGGGTGCAAATTAAAATAAATAAGAAAATGTGTAGAGGATATAGACCAATGCATAAGAGAGGGGAATTTTGATGTTGAATTTGTAGTTGTGTTTGTGTATGTGTATTGTAAAACTAGTTACATTTCATACAAGAATTTATTCCTTCATTAGTGTACAAATAAATGTTTGAACTTAATGTTTGTCTTGTCTATTTGAACATCACTCTCATCATCTTTACTTTCACATAAATTTTGGGATCCTAGCTCCTAAATTTTTGGAGTTGTGAGGGTAGCCTCTTAACACATACATAAAGGTTGAAATGCTGTAGGAAACAAGGTATCAAATCATCGTGTATGGGTCTAAAATGCAACGTGATCTCACTAGTGAAAATTGGTGGCTGATGTGCTCGGAAAGATGAGTCTAAACACCAAGTCGAGAAACTTGTGGTAGGTGTATTTGCCTTCAAGATCTTTCATAGAGAGTCCCTTGAAACAAGGTTAGTGGGTGCAAAGAAGGTGATTGGTGGGGGTAATGACGTTGCATGTTCTTTATGTGGACGGCCTAACAAGAAGCCCCACGCAGGCGACGCCACCCTCAAACCTTCTGCGATCGAGTTTGGCTTGTAACAGGGTGATAAAATAGTGATTATAATAATGATAGGGGAATCGGCTTATAAATCTGGCAGGGAGAGGGACATGCAAGGAAGGCGCAAGGAAACCCAGCTCCACGTCATAAACGGGCACAAAGACGGATATATATACATAGAGAGAGAGAGAGAGAGAGAGAGAGAGAGAGTCGAGAGCGCGCACGGGGGAAGGTAGTGGCAGCTACCATTTGCAGCTGCAGCCATCATGAGTTCTGCAACGGTTCGCATGGTGTCGAGCGGACGCAATGGGTATGTGGAGACCTGTGTGAAGCCGAGCGTGGGCAAGGCCAGCATTCTCGCATTTGGGAAGGCCTTCCCACCCGTGGAAGTGAAGCAGGAGCTGGTGCCGGATGGCTATATGCGGGATACCAACTGCGACGACCCGGTGCTCAAGGCGAAACTGGAGCGGCTATGTAAGGATCCCTCTCACTCTCATATACATATATTGCAACGTGAAATTTATAGTGATGCCACATTAGCTGCATCTGCAACTTAGAAACTGCTGTTTACTTAGTCTTTGCTAAATATAACATAATTGCGAAATTCCATATTCATGGAGCGTGGTTATAATATTGCGAGTGCGACACCAGAGTACGCTGGGCGGGCTGGCGGGCTGGCGGGCTGGCTGGCTAAGTGCTTGCTCGCTTGTTGCTCATTGCTTTTGTTGCTGTGCGAATGACAGAATTTATTTCATGTATTTCTTTAAATAATGCAGGCAAGAGCACCACCGTGAAGACGCGGTACGTGGTGATGTGCCCAGAGATCCTGGCCAAGCACCCGGAGCTGGCCGTGGAGGGCGCCACCAGCATCCGGCAGCGCCTGGAGATCTCCAACGAGGCGGTGACCACCATGGCGAAGGAGGCGGCGCTGCAGGCGGTGGAGGAGTGGGGGCGCCCCATCGGCGACGTGACGCACCTGGTGTACGTGACGTCCAGCGAGATTCGGCTGCCCGGGGGGGACCTGCACCTGGCCAAGGCTCTGGCGCTGCGGGAGGACGTGAACCGGGTGATGCTGTACATGCTGGGCTGCTACGGCGGGGTGACGGGGCTGCGCGTGGCGAAGGACCTGGCCGAGAACAACCCGGGCGCCCGTGTGCTCCTGGTGACAACGGAGACCACCCTGGTGGGGTACCGGCCGCCCAGCCGGGCCCGCCCCTACGACCTGGTGGGTGCGGCGCTGTTCGGGGACGGGGCGGCCGCCATGGTGCTGGGCACGGAGCCGCTGCCCGTCCGGGAGATGCCCTACTTCGAGCTGCACTGGGCAGGGCAGAGCTACTTGCCCGGGACGGAGGGCACCATCGTGGGCACCCTAACGGAGGAGGGCCTCATGTTCCATCTGGGGCGGGACCTCCCCAAGATCATCGAGGACAACATCGAGGCCTTCTGCAAGGCCCTCGTCCACAAGGCCGCCCTGCAGTCCGGCGGCGCAGTATCCGGATTTAACGACGTGTTCTGGGCCGTCCACCCCGGCGGCCCCGCCATCCTCAACGCCCTCGAGTCCCGCCTCTCCCTCCACCCCGACAAGCTCCTCGCCTCCCGCCAGGTCCTCATGGACTACGGCAACGTCAGCAGCAACACCATCATCTACGTCCTCGACCACATGCGCCACCTCAAGCCCTCCTCCTCCTCCTCTCCTCCTCCTCCTCCTGGCGAGTGGGGCCTCATCCTCGCCTTCGGTCCCGGTATCACCTTCGAAGGCCTTGTCGCTCGAAAACTAGTCTAGCCTGACTAGAAGACGACGACGACGGCTGATACAGGTATAAATTACCACTCGCTCGCTCTATTCGATCGGTACCTTTCCCAAGACCAGCCCCTTGCAAGCTTAATGTTGCTAGAAATTTGGTCTAATCATCCATCCAATATCAACACTATTATATGGATGTCATCTTTCACCTTCCGAGACCGTTTTACTAGGCTTATCACCCAATGCTCGCCCCACCTATTTGTTAGTGCAATTTTATCCTTCTTCCATCTTTCGCAATTTTAGTGATTATCATTCTTCATCTCGCACACTGCCCACCCATCCTTGACACCACTACTTGCCCATCTTCAAGCCCCTAATAAGTCACCCACCGGAAGCATGTAACCAAGACGACATACATTCTTATTTCCTATCTCCATAAGAACTTTCTCTATCATTGGAAAGACAATCGATACCTCCATTTGCAAAACATCAACGGAGAAGGGTTGTCTTTGTATCTCATTGTTTAAAGCAAATAATTCTTCTGTACTAAGCATATGTGACCGTAAGTCAAGATTGTTATCTTCTAGTATCAACTTGCGAGCATATTACTTGTTAAGTGTGTAATAACGATGGTCACTCAACTTCATCATTAGCATCACAATAGTGACACATCACAACTAAGACCATGTTTGCTAGATAAGCTTGTTACACATGCAACTAAAGGGAGTATTTTATTTATCTTTTTTGTTGATTTGATTTATTTGATTAATCTTCTCTTGGATTCGGAATGTTCATCAATTTTAGCATTGGTCGATTTTAAAATAAGAAATGTCATCGTGCATGGCTTTTGGCTTCCTATGCCTTGGAGCATGCCTTTATGCCTTCACCTTATGACTTCAACTTTCTATGCCTTCGAACATTTGTCTTCACCTTCTTCTATGCCCTCATGCCTTCACCTTTGTCATTACGTCAACCTTTGTTTGTGCCTTATTCGTGCTAATGCTCGTCGCAAGCTTCAAGAGCATTGTGTACATCATGCTCATTAAGAATCGTCAAGACATCACACCTTCGAGTTAGGGCCACCAATATCAAATTTTGTTTATGCCTTCTTCATGCTAATGCTCATTGCGGGCTTTAGGAGCATTGTGTAGGTTGTGCTTGCAAGAATCATCAATAGTGCTCAGCTTTCACAATGTACGTTCTCTACATGTTAGGGGATTTTAAATACTAACTTTAAAATGTTGTAGAATAGACATGAGACTAAAAGCATGAATACGTACATATAATACTGAATGCAAGGGTTAGCTAGTCAAGATAAGGTATCTTGAATAATTTAGAGCTCAAAGAAAAATCTTGGGATGCTTTAGTACTTTACCTTGAGAGCTATATTTTAAGTCTTTCACTTGGAATTGTAAGTCCCTATATCAATCCTAATGTATAGATACTATGTTCAATGTGTAGGAAAATATGGAAGCTCTATAAGTGTAGCCTAGTCTTGCTATAAAGCTAAAGTGTGCCCTTAAGGAATGACAAACTTTACCTTGAGGGAGTGATCTTATGGTGAAGGGGATAATTGGCTTTCTTTCATAAGATGGACTTTCATTGTATCATGGTGGCATCTTCTTAATTTAACCAATTAGTAGCCACACTATGAGAATGTTTAATATGAGGAAATTGGTGCCCTTAGGAAAAATATCTCATACTCGCCATGACTAATGCTTTTTAAGTGGCATCTTTTGGCCTACTTCTATCTCATTTATGGGTTTATCTAGGGAAGCAATTATAGAAAAAATTATATGTTGCAACTTTGAATTAAGGTAGATAAAGTTATTCCCCATTTCTCAAAACATGTACCATGTTGTTTATTTACAAGAAAGGCTTTGAATTGTTTCTACTTCCAATGTTGGAATTGCTACTTTTACTTAAGAAGAGAATACCATAACTTATTAAATTTAGAGAGAGATATGTCTCCCCACCATACATGTTCATCAATGATTAGATGCCAATAATTCATCGGAGAAATTTTCAATGTTTGATGTGTGTTTGTAACACAACCTAAGATTTCATCTCTATATTGAAACATTCAAATGAGTTTTGAGCTTAGCAAATCATCCTAAGGTATGCATGTACTCTGCCCATGTGTGTGCACATGCGTGTGCATGCATATGTTCATGTGTGTGTGCCTTCATGCATGCACATGCATGTGTGCCTACATGTATATATGTGTGTATTATTTACTTAACTCACATGCATGCATGTCATATTTCTTAATGGATTATTATATTATTTCTTATTGCTTAGTGTACCATTGTAGGTATTTGTGGTTTTGTAAGCTTCTCTACAACATTAGTATTAAGTACTAAAAACAATGTGTATGATCTTATATTTGGAATATTAGTTTGTTTTGGTGGCCTATTCACATTTTTGCAATTTTAGCTCTCATTATCCTTTATAGTTAGCAAATGCAATGCTAGAAGCAAATTTCCTTTCTTCAAAATAAAGCCAAATAATCACTCACTCGCTTGCTCGCTCGCTCGCTCCCACACACACACACACACACACACTCTCTCTCTCTCTCTCTCTCTCTCTCTCTCTCTCTCTCTCTCTCTCTCTCTCTCTCTCTCTCTCTCTCTCTCTCTCTCTCTCTCTCTCTCTCTAAACCCTAGTGCATAGATAGTGTGAACTTGTTCAAAGGTTTTCAAACCTTTTCTATAACCTCCCCCTTCTTACCCTAATTGCAAGATGTACTCAAAGACTTTCTCAACCATATTGGCAATCTTGCCAAGTCAATCTAAGAGCCAAGCCCATTGAGAAACACCTACCCCAATGAGTTTGAAACTTGGAAATAGAAAATATGGAATCAAAATACTTGCTTGTCAAATTAACATGTATGCATGGCTAAGCGAAAGGAGCTAGAGGAGAAGTAAGCTAAGATAGAGGAGATGTTGGCTATAGAGTTGACTATATCCAATAATAATATTGAAGATGAAGTCAAGAAAATGACAACAAGAGTGCAAGAGGAGGTATAGAGGAAATCATAATAAGGAATTTAAGAAAATAAGGTCACTGGCAAACTCTTTTTTTTCAATACTTAATGAGGCTAGATTTCAAAAGAAGATTGAGTCACTAACTAGAGGGACATCCTAATGACTGTGACATGAAGAAACACAAGAGGAACTAGATGATGAAGAATGCTAAAAATGTTTGGAATCGCATATGTTAGAAACCCAAGTAAGGTCAATACAAGAAAAACATGGGTTTAATTCGTAATGCCATGGCACATCACTAGGAAACTGTAGAGTTTGGAGCATTGTAGAGGAGATTAATATCACTCTCTTTTGTGTGTGTGATGCATGATATAGGCACTAACACTTTCAAGGTTTCAACATATATGTCATTCAATAAAAAATTATATTTATCTTCATTCATGGTCTTTTTAAATGAGTCATCCCCCTTACCCACGCACGTGTGCATGCGCACACACACCACCACTACATGCAAAAACACACATACACATGCACACATATATGTGTGCACACACATACAAAAATTTTAATTATTAACTTTTTGTTGTTATTTGAGAAAACCCAAGTGGAGTGAAAATTCAACAAGTAGTATAAAAATTGTAAGAGATTTACAAAACCATATCGAATTAAGAGGAAAAGATTCAAGAGAAAAAAGAAAAAGTGCAAACTCTACTTCACCCAAAAGAGTAGGCACACAAAAACCTCCTTATTGAAACTTTTTTTGGTGTTACTAATGTATTGGGTATAAGCAAGAGCATAATGTAACATTCTCTAGAATTTTGAGGACAATATGCAAGAATAAGAAATAGTCTCTTTCATCCCTTTTGTTGTAAAATCGTTCGCAACAAGTTGTAGACTGTGCAAAAGAATATAATATCCAAGAGGATGAAGTTCTTTGGTAACCATTGTAAGAGCTTATCAATTGAAAATGTTTGTCATGTGCATCGATCAATAGTCAATCGCATGTGTAATGTTATATTGTAGAAGCCTCCTCATTAGGATAGATAATGGGATATTTTTAGCCTACTAGCTACTTTTAGAGGTTTTTGGTAGCTAGGCTAATGTAATTAACAGCTAGATACTCTTAGACATTTTTGATAGCTAGTCTAATGTTTCATGTTTAGAACTCAAAATTTAACACTTATATACAAAAGTTGCATAGTTTGACTGAAATTCTATCCCAAGGCACATGATATTAAGAGTTTTAAATAACATTTCATCCCATTTTGTAAAATCTTGGCTTTTAATTGAAAAGTAATTTTCTAACATTTTATGATTAAGAAATCATTAGGGTTCTTTTATTTTTACCCAACTCCTAATGAATTGTTGAGTGTGGAATCGATTGGATTTTTAGCTCTTTTATTGTTTATTTGGAGCTAAATTGCTTGATAGATGCATGATTTTGTGGATTTTATACTCCGGGAAGTTACTATATGTATATCCTCTACATCACATGCATTCAAGGCCTATTTATAAATATCCTTATTTGTGATTTTTTCTTGAATAAAAAATAACCCTTTCCTATTCAATCCGTAAATAACCCCTTTATATTACACCCTTCGATATGTAAAAAATGTATAAAAATGGTATTTTAAAAATACCTTATTTTGAAAGCATGTGATGCACACATATATTCATGAGTAACTTACCTGAGATTTTATATCTTTTATGAGTGGAGTGGTTTGGATGAATTTAGTTTGTTTTGAATATATTTATAGCTTATTAACATTTTGTTTTAGTTTAATATGCTCTAATGTACTCCATTGGGTGATTGTTTGGTTTTGATGTGTTATATTTATCTTTGTCGAGCTTGATTTTCCTTTTGTTTGAGCTTTATGGTTGTGAGTGGATGTGTTGGGATATGATTAAAGATCTTTTGAATGCATTTTGATTGATTAATATGGGTTTTGTTTGAACTATGTGGGTTTTATTGTGTTCTACTAGCCTTCTCTAAGCTTCTAAATTGCTTCTGTGATCATCTATATGCAACTATATGTATTCTATTTGATGGGTTCTTAGCTTGGAAATGTTTTCCTGATTTAAAAAGAGGAGAATATAAGCCCTTATTAGCTAGTTCAAGTAAAGAAAGTAACAGTTGAAGACTAAAGCTAAAGACTTGGAGTGACAATGTAGTTGCTCACTATGAAGAGTCACTGTAGTGGCTCTAGTACCTCTTCATATCAAGCATGCCCTTTGGAGGGTGGCTCCATGACCAAGAGAGGATGTGGATGATTCTTCCATTGTATGTTTGTATGAGAGAGAGAGAGAGAGAGAGAGAGAGAGAGAGAGAGAGAGAGAGAGAGAGAGAGAGAGAGAGAGAGAGAGAGAGAGAGAGAGAGAGAGAGAGAGAGTGTGTGTGTGTGTGTGTGTGTGTGATTTTTAATGCCAAAACATTGTATATGTGAGAGAGATTGTGGGATTATGAGAGCAAAATATTGTGGATTCTTTGTTGAAGATATGATTTGAATTCTATATGATCATTTTCCATTGATATAAACTTGTGGACAAGTTCTTCTTCTTTGGGATCATGGAAATGAAGAATATTATGTGTTTTAGTGAATCTATTACCATGGGAGATACAATCTATGATATTGCATGAAGTTTTGTTCATGTTTTCCTTGTGTGGTTCGATATGAACATGAAGGCCTCGCTTGTTGATGCTACAAGATATATTTTCTTGCAGTCCTTTCCCAGTTTCCTTGGTGTTCTCTCTTAAGATATCCATGTTTTAGTGTGTATAGAGAAAAATAGCAATTAAGAAACACCCAAACATGCTAAAAATAGAGAAAACATTACTCTTGAAAGGAGAAGAAGTCATTGGAGAATGTAAGAATTCCTTCTATCCCAAAAGACTTGAAGAAATTCATATCCAATGCCACTTTCTACAAGAAATTCATCCTTCAAGGAGAAAACACAATCCTATTCTGATACAAGCCCTATATGATAGACCATTCCAACTTTCTCCTGAAGCTATAGAAATATGTACCATTGTAGTCACTTGTCTAGAGCAAAGCTAAAAGAACATAAGCAAGGAGATTGATTAAGAACGAGGGACTTAGCCTTCGTTCAAGATTTTCTGGACTAAATCAAGTGGGAGATCATGTAGAAGCTTTAGAAGTCTTAGTCTCAATGAAAGTTCACAAAAAAGGAAGAAAAAGAGTCAGAATTTATTCATGGGTGCATAGTAATGGGATATGTGCGATGCTTGGTAATATGATAATCTCATGTATGTTCAACTAACAACCTTGCTAACAACCCATTGGAGGTTGGTGGATTGGATTTTCTTCACAACATATATTATTGAAACCCTCATAAACTAGTATTATTAGAATGATGGCATAATGGCTATACTAAGGTGAATGAGTTTTGACAACTTTAGAACCAATTTTCTCCCTCTCTCCAATGGCATGAAGGATAAACTCAGAGACTATGAGAAAAAATAAATTGAAGAAATATTGGCAAGAGAGTCTTCTAGATACTAAAGTGAGCAAGAAACCTTATGTTCCCTTCTATTAGAGCATTAAAAAGCTAGATGGAGCCAACTCTCTAATAAATGAGTTAATAAAAAGACAAGCATTGGAGTATCTCCAGACGTATGTGAGAAGATAGAAAGCAAAGGATAGAGTAAAAAATGAACAAGCAAGATAAGAATCATTTGACGCCCTTGCAGAACTCTTTACAAAGTCCCAATGGCACAACTAAACCAAGGTCCCCTTCCTAGCTAGATACATCCTGAAAATATTGATAATCTTCCTATGGCATAGTCCCATTGCTAATTTTTTAAGAAGAGTTCAATAAAGACCCTGATATAAAATGCAACAAAATTTATGACAGCGTGTGTCGCCAACAATGCTAGAACCTCAAAACATTGACTAGTGATATTCCCTACCACTTTTAAGGGCATGGCAGTCCAATGGTATGATAGATAGGTAGCAAGTTCCCAAAATAACTCATGAAGATACTTCAAAAATGCACTTGTTGGGGTTGAAGGACATCCCATACTCCTTACACATTGATCAAAGCACTATTGCAAATGTCTCCAATGCTTGCAGAATAGGCAAAATACATAGAAATCACCTAAGAAAACTTTAATAAAATCATGTAGATAATTTTGAAAAGAAGTCATCATCACCTACTACTGAAAGGTAATGGGGACACTGCAAGCCTAAAGCACATTACCGTTCCATAGACATAGGTTCCCCATTCAATGGTGAAGTTGCCTTGGATTAATATTTTTTGCAATCTATACTTTGTTATATCCACTGAATCCATCCAAGGAGGAACACAACTCATGATTTGAAATTATATCCACCAATTGATCTATGACGTGGATAGGATAATGATCTTTCTTTGTTTTGCAATTGGGCTTTCAGAAGTCCACATAGATACAAAGCTTCATATTCTTCTTGGACATCGCCATAATAGGTGAAACCTTTTCTTTGTTGACCACTAGATAAATAAATTTTGATTCTAAAATCTTTAGCAACTCAATCTTCAGTAGAGTAGAGTAATTAGGATTCATTCTTTGTTGGTGTTATTGTACCAGTTTGGCATCAAGCTCCAAGTTGATGTGATGCTATTATACAATAGAATCTATCCTCTTCAGATCCTTGTATGACCATGCAAATACATCTAGGTTCTTCAAGAGCTCACGCAATGCCACTGACTCCTCTTTAGGAAGACCATTGTCCACATTGAGATGTTGTTTAGTTCTATCTGCATATGTAAATGTTAATTGCTTTTCACATTCTCCTTCTCTTGTGAATGTGCTCTCTGCACAGCTTTAGAACATAGGTTGAACTTCTTCAAGGGAGTTTCTCTTCATCAGATGCTCCACTAGAATCGGCATTGGTTGCAATAAGATTCGACTCTTTTAACACCATAGGGGGTTGAAATGGAATGAGGTTCATTTTTTATTGCAAATGGAATAGGACCACCTCTTGATTGGATGATTCATCTTCTGATGTTGCACCTAGAAATGCCACTAGTGCTCATTGGCATGGAGCATCATCATTGTAAGGAAGAAGTTTCTTCTAAATAAGAAATACTCAAAGTGAACCAACAAATATGACAAAATCCATAACCAAGGTGGCCATAACTAATATTTATATTTCATATGAGAGAAATATAACTATGGGAAATGTGGTTGGTAGAAAGATGCATGCCTCTTGCAATGGTGCAGTTGAGTACTCAGCCCTTAGATATGGCAGGAGATCCAAGAATAGAAGTCCTCAAGAAGATTATATGATTAATTGAAAAAAGATAATGAGCCATGTTACATCTCAGTCCTATACTCTTTCGTAAACCTATGCTTCATTATGAGCCTACTTGGCCTAAAGAAGCTTTGTCCTCAATTTGAAGTGATCTGAAACTTACAATGGAAGATACAAGAGAGCTTTAGAGGACATAGATCCATGCAAGAAGGAAGCCCATAATGTGAAGTAGGTCTCCCTTGAAACAAAAATTACAAGTGAAAGAACTATAGACTACTGTAATTGTATAGTCAAGGTAGTCGGAAGGAAAAATACCATAACTTGAGATATCCGTGTCCAAATCCAACAACTATAGACTAATGTAATTGTATAGTCAAGGTGGTCGGAAGGAAAAATACCATAACTTGAGATATCCGTGTCCAAATCCAACAAATGAGGTGTCATTAGAAAATAGACACCATATAGAAGCTTGTCCATCCATAAAGATGACATTTTGACCAAGCTATGACAATTTAATTTGTGATAGAAATTTAATCAAGCAAGCTACCCTATTCAAAAATTCATTGTTCTTCATGTAAAAGCTAAGGAAAAGAGTCAAGATATGAGAATGGCTATCAAGTAGACTCTTCAATGGGTAAACTCCATCATTTAATAAGTTATTCTAGAAACGTTTGTTTCCACAAAACTTTCTCTTGCTTTTCTATGACTTTTTCGATCTCATAGATTATGAGACTATCTTTATCCATGGGAGATAATTCTTCCAAAACTTGAATGGCTAAACCCACATACTTCTTTAATTGAGAACATGGAAGATATCATGAATGTGCATTGAAGAAGGCAACTCAAGCTTATATGAAAGCTCTCCAAGTCTCTTGAGGATTTGATAACGACCATATGACCTATGAGCCAGGTTGTTATGACATCCTTTTAAGGATGCATACCTAGACTTAGGCACATTGAGAAAAACCCAATCACCTTCTTCAAATTCCAATGTTCTTCTTTCTCATTTGCATAAGCCTTCATGAGATCTTGAGCTTTGTGAATATTTTCCTTACATTGACTCATCAAAACTTCCATCTTCTCAAGTCCACATCCTTAGCTTTTGAATTCACTTCATCATGAAAAAGAGCGGAAGGTATTTGCACTTTGTAACTATGCAGTGCTTAGAATAGTGACATACAATTCTCATATGATGAGTATTATTATAGAAAAATCTAGCCAAATATAACCATTGGTCCCAAGAAGCTTGAGTATCATGGTAAAAGTAACAAAGATAAACTTCTAACCACTTTTATTGATGTTCTTCATTTGCTCATTTGTTTGGGGGTGATATGCCATGCTAGAAGTCAATTTGGTGCCCATAAAGAGAATAGACTCTATCAAAAATTTCCCATAAATTTAGTGTCACAATAGGATATTATCTTGATTGACATCCCATGAAGCTTGAACACACTCTCCATAAACCGATGAACCATTTGTTTAGGAGAAAAAAAATTGGACCTTAGTTAGGATGAAATGGGCTAATTTCATTAACTACTCAATAATTACATAAATGATGTTCCATCCATGGTTCATTGTAGGCAATCCTGTGATAAAATCCATGCTTCTACTAGGCCCTTTCCCTTGAGGAATAGGTAATGCTAAAGCAACCCATCATGTAGAAGCATGGAATCTTTATTTTGTTAACACAATAAACATTGCATAGTATAATCTTTAACATCCGATCAAATTCCCTTCCAATAAAATCTCTTATGGATAGTATCAAATGCCTTGAATAGCCCATGGTGTCTTTCCAATGGTGAGGAATTCATTTCTTGCAAGATGCAAGTCTTGAAGGACATTTTGGGGCATCAAATAAACCAATATGTTGTACCATAAAAGTTCATTATTCCTTGAAAAAATTGACTACTCTTCACCTCTTCATTGTCAAATTTTTCTCATCATAGTGGCTACATTTTCACCAAGCAAATACCGCGGGGGATCCACTAGGGTTTACCGTATGGTACCACGTGAGTGTAAGGGAGGGGGGTTATTTAAGGAAAGGAAGGTACATTTTATAAGGTAAGGTTCCATAAATAGGGGGTAGATAAGGGGTATTTTCATATATTTCTTGCACGCAGGTGACATCTCCGTATTGCTACTAGTGAATCCCCCATGGCAAATACTCTTCTTCTATGTCATGGATCCAATCTTTGTATAGGGTAGAGATTCACGAAAGTGAACATGTCCACATTCTTAACAAAGCATTGGTCACAATATTACCTTTAACCACCCCCACAATATTATCTTTACCTGCCATTTTGGATATGTTAAAATCACATCTTAGAAGTGTAGACAACTACCTTCATTGCTTAAGAGATAAAGTAGGTTGAGAAAGGAAACATTTTAGCACACGATGATCACCCTCGGCCTTGAAATGGATGAAGTAGATGTAGGGATGCCACTTTTTGATTACATGAAGAAATTTGAGCATCTCTTGCTCATATACATAGAGTTGATGCTCCTTGTCATCCAATTTCCTACTTTTGTAGGCAATGACTCCATGATCTTGATGGAGAAAAGTCCCTATACTTTTTCCACTAGCATATTCACATATAGTCAACTCCTTAAAAAATTTAGGACACACCAAAATTGATGTTAAAATTATAAGTGACTTTAATTCATCGAAGCTCTTGTTTGCTATAGAATCCCAAATACAATACTCTTTTTCAACAAGTGGGTTATTGGGATCACAAAATGTGCACAATTTTAATGAACCATCAATAGAAAGATGATAATCCAAGGACTCCTCTCAAGGATGTATAACTAGTATTCTTGACACGTTGCACGTTCTTTGGGTCACTCTAATCCCGCTCTCACCAACTATGTGACCCAAATAATCCACCTCATCCTCCATAAAAGAACACTTTGATTGATTTGCAAAAAGAGCTTATGCCTCCTCAATGTGTCAAAAACCTCTCTTACATGGCTTGAATGCTCTTTTTTTACTTTCTATATATGAGAAAAATTGTATTTATAAGTGCTTGAAAAAGTTACTCAAGCATTTGAGAATCCAAAAGCATTGACACCAAGAAATGATGCAATCCCCTTCAATTCTAAATGCAATGTTGTATTCATTCCCCTCTTTCAAACGAATTTGATGATATCCTGAATGAAGATCTATCTTGGTGAAAGCCCTTGCATCCTTAAGTTCATCCACCAAAAGATCATCAATATGGGGAATACAGTACCAGTTTTTTATGGTGGACTTGTTTTGATCCGTGTAATCAATGCACATATAGAATGTTCCATACTTCTTCATTGAAGAGATAAAAGATGAATGGCTTGGTTGGATCAACCCCATTTGTAGCAACTCCTTGAATTGTCACTCCACCTCTTCATGCTTAAACTTAGATAATTTGTAAGGTGGTTTGTTGATGGATTTGGTATTAGAGACTAAGTCAATAGGATAATCAACCTCTCTCTTGGGTGGTAATGAAGATGTTCTTTATTTCTCTCTCTATATATCACTATTTCATCGCATTGAACTTACCATGGATCATGGAAGCATCACTATTTTTGCCACCGAAAGCACTTTGACTAGAGATAGAGAGAGATATATAGAGAGGGAGAGTGGATATCACACACACACACACACACGCACACAGATAAAGGGTAACTGTAATCATTTTAATTCCCTCTCTCTCTTTAGAAATAAAGGATAACTGTAATCATGTTAATGACCTACGCACACGCACACGCACACGCACACGCACACGCACACGCACACGCACACGCACACGCACACGCACACGCACACGCACACACACACACACACACACACACACACACACACACACACACACACACACATACATTCCTCCATTGAAATTACACACACGCACACGCACACGCACACGCACACGCGCGCGCATGCACGCACGCACGCACGCGCGCGCGCGCGCACACACACACACACACACACACACACACACACACACACACACACACACACACACACACACACACACACACACACACATATACATTCCTCCATTGAAATTACCAATGGGGTATGCAAGCGTCACTATTTTTGTTACCGACTAAAATAAGTATTTTTATCCTTCTAACAACTTGCTCAATGTTGAAATTTTCTTCTTTGAAGTGAGTATGGGATGATCTTCATCCTCTTTGAAAAGAAAAAGAGTAAATACACAAGACTTAGCATTGATCTCTCTCATGAGTTCTATTTTTTAATGATCTAGTCAATGCAAAGTTACTTGCTATCCAGCCCAAGAAAATTCCATTTGCATTGAGTTCAAATCCATGGTGAGCCTTCCAATTGTTTTCAACCAATGACCATGTCAATGGGTCCCATTTCTAAGGATACAAGATTAGCTTGAATAGTACATGAAGATGATAACTCGATAGAAGTGTATGGGCACACTACATAACTAGCTTCAAAAGCCCCATTATTAAATTGTACCCTTAATGGCACCTCAATATCATTAGGTAGTAGCTTCAGCCCATCCAAAGATTTACAAAACTGTGTGCACCGCTTGTATCCACAAGAATATAGGCAATTCTACCATTCACAAGCCCTTTGATATGAGAGTATTTTCACCTCTACTACCCATCTATGCATCATGAGAGAAATAGTGCACAAAATAGGCAATTCTACCATTCACAAGCCCTTTGAGACCGAGAGTATTTTCACCTCTACTACCCATCCATGCATCATGAGAGAGAGAGTGCACAAAATAGAGAAACTAGCATAGTCGCCATCCATAGGATCATAAAACTCCTTATTTATAGCTTCTTCATATTTATGTGGCTTCTCTAATGTAGGCATAGATGACATTTGAAGCATCTCATTCTCATTTGGTTCTTCATCCAATCCATATTTAATGATCATGCTAATTTTAGCACTCTTTGATTTATATTTTAACTTATGGTTAGCGATCTACTTCTCCCCACACTTGAAGCACAAACCTTTGGTGTACATCTCTTTTATCTTGTCATTGGTTACATGCTACCCTTGTGCATTATTGGCTACAGGTTTTCCACCAAAGTCTACCCTTTTAAATTTTGATTTAATTTCAATACTGGACCTAGAATTCATTCCATGTTTTGCACCATAAATTATAGGAAATGTTGGAACTTTACTATAAGAGGGAACCTCTCTTCTTATCTAAATGATTATCTTTGCTAGCTAGATTGTTTTTCCAACCTTGAAGCCTAATTTGAAGGCATGGTTCCCATAGTTTTAGGTTGAAAAGAATATATATCTCTACGATACATTTGGTTGTACCTTTTAGCAAGTTGAATTTCCTCATGTATAATCTTGGGCTACATGGTACCAACCTCTAAAGAAACATGGAAAACAAGCACATAAATGTACTTATTTAACTTTGCCAAATCTATATTCCCTTCCACATACATTGCTAGATAAAGAAACATGTTAGAATAATCCTCTATGGGCATTCCTATTTTCTTCAAATCATACCACCTTATTTGCAACTTCTCTTTTTCCATGGGAGACATGAATACATAAAAAATTACCCTCTTGAAATCTTCCCAATAATCGAACTCTTTTCCAATATTTTGGGTATAACCTTCAAGGTGAAGGGCTGCATAATAAATCTTTGCTTCATTGATCTTAGGGTAGAATGTAAAGTACATTTCTAGCTTATTGATCCACTCCTCCCTTTCCTATCTCCCTTGAGGTTTGTAATGTTAATTTTGTCTTTGTATTCTTGGTCATTGTAAGGTGATTGTGAATTTATATTGGATTTTCCATATGATTGTTGCCTCCATGAATCTTTATTCCAGTGAATTTATATTGGATTTTCCATATGATTGTTGCCTCCATGAATCTTTATTCCATGAATTTTGCTTGTAATGGGATTTTTTATTTTGGTTACTACCAATACCATGAAGAGGATATTGACCAATTCTATGATTAGAGGGTCGGTCTAAACCCTAAAATGTCATCATATAGTCTAGGACATTCCACTACAATTTGCTAATTTACTAGTCTTCTCAACTCTAGGAACATCCAAATCTCTAGTTCCAGCCCTCGAGGTGGAGCGAGTGACTAGTGTTTTTTCTTCAATTTACTAGTCTTCTCAACTCTAGGAACATCCAAATCTCTAGTTGCAGGCCTCAAGGTGGAGCAAGTGACTAGTGTTTTTTCTTCAATTTAATCAATAGATGAGGTGTGCAAATATGAGTATGCACACACAAAATGGGCCCTTTAATGCACAAAGCACAATCTATTTTGTACACAGTACTATAAGGCTCCCTAGCCTTTTTTTCTCGCATCATATGTGAGCACTGGGCAAGATTTATATTTGCACCATCAATGGGAGTAAGAAATTGGGTTGCCCTCCTATGATATCTCAACCAAGTGTGAGATAGTGGAGAAGTTATCTTCAGCTATTGTTACCTCTACTAGATGCTACTCCATGGTCCCTTCCTTGCTTATTACTTGTCATTTTGGTTTAGCAAAACATGTGGTCTTCTTTGAAGGCTTCTACAACTCTGAGGTCTTAATTGATAAATTTAATAGGGCCAAGAAATTCTAACCATATCCCTCTATGTGTTATGTGTGTGTTTGATATTTTAAGTGTAGGGACAATTGGGTTCGATAGTCCATATGTCCCGGCTCCCTATTAGCCTTATTAGCTAGTCAAGTTTTGGCCTTAAATATGGGGATATATCCCTTTATGTTATTTTTGCATTATCTTATGTAAATGTATGTCATAACTTTTCGTTAGGGGATTTGCTATATATAAACCCTTTATGTCCTGTGCGTTCAAGGCCTATTTAGAAATACTCTTATATCTATGGATTTTTCAAAAAATAAAACACACCCCTTTTTCATTCAATTTATAAATGACCCCTTTATATGGTACCCTTCTATACGTAAAAATTAGGTAAAAATGATATTTTTAAAATCTCTTATTTTGAAATCACATGATATGCTTACATATTTATGAGTGGCCCCTCCCTTGAGAACTTTCCAAATTGTATGTTCCAACCCCCTTATGTTCCCAAGGGTCCTTTTCCATTTTGATTCTCACTTTACATCCCCTATTTGGTCCTTTTTGTGATAGTTTTGTAATATTATTCATTTTTCCTTTTGTTCCATGTGAATGCACCCATTTCTCTCTCAGAAATGGGTTTGGAGCCTATAGTCATGTTTGTATCTTTATTGATGTTCCTTCCATATTTTCTACAAAATCACATCACCCCTTTTTTGTCATCTTTTCCTCTCTTTATCACATATCTTTCCCTTTAGTTATCTCGTTTCTATGATTTATCATTTTCATCTCTCCATTGTTTCTCCCTTATTCCACTTTCTCAGTCTAAAGAGTGTATTAATCTTCATTCACAAATTGTACTTGATACCCCTAGCTTTGATAGTATCATTATAGAATTTATTGAGCATACCAATTTTTCATTGCTCTATCATTTTTGGTTTTAGGGATACTCCTATGACCTATTCAAATTCTTATCTTCAGTTTGCTCAAGTGCAAGCTCAATGTCAAGGAATGTTTTGTGAGGTTTGGAGCCTAGTTTTGTTGGTTACCTGGCTTTTATGCACTAGCAATGGCATACTTATACTTAAAAATCCATTCTATCCACTAATTATCAATCCTAATTAGGTTGTATCACTTGCTCAAATGGATGTATTGTATTACTTTGCATAGGCATTTCCTACCTACTTTATCATTTTGCTAGAGAGGATGTGCTGCTTGCAATTCCTCTTTACTTTGCATAGGCGTTTCCTACCCACTTTATCATTTTGCTAGAGTGCTACTTGTAGTTCCTCCATAATTCCCCTCTTCCTTTTGTTGATGAGAACAGAGCTAGAGAGAGTTTGAAATTGAGCACGCAATTTAAGAAGAAACATTTACATCCCAACAAGCATGTTATCTTAGATCTCATGCTAGCAAGAAATTGTATCCTAGCAAGCATGCTAACATATCTTAGTTCTCTTTTTTGGGGGATTTTCCATTCAAACTATTGTATCTCTCATGTATATGTGTTTCTTTATGTCTGTATGGATGTATTTTTGTGTTATGTCAATCATATGAAGACTCCTTGTTGGGGTAAATGTCAATGCCCTATAGTTGGGTGGGCACCCCTTGTATACACAACGTATAGTCATATATAAGTGAAGATATCAAAGAGTAAGGGTACCATTCATTTTATACCCACATAACTCTCTTATATTCTTATCTCTCTCTCAACCCTCTTGGATAGCTTCTACCTTGCATCCCACCATTACTTCCCTCTCAATTGGTATCAAAGGGGTACTCAATGTTTATGGGATTTTGTGCTTGGAGAAAGGAGTGTGAGGAGTAAAGCTTTATCATGAAGGTTGAGGATTTGAGATATTGATGCTTATTATACACACATTAATAGAGGTACTATTCTCATCATGCGTTCTAGATTTGAGTCAAGCAAGTATGTGAACCATTGAGGCTTGATTTGGGGTTCCAATAGCCCACCTTGGAAATGGGTTCTAGATCTGAGTCAAGCAAGTAATTGAACCATTGAGGCTTGATTTGAGGTTCCAACAACCCACTTTGGCAATGATTTGGTAACCACTTGTGGCTAGGTTTGAATCAAAACATCTTGGCTATGGATACTCAGGAATATATCTTGGTATATGGTTTTGATGTATGCAAGCATAGGGCTTGCTTAAGTAGGAGGGCAACTTGTCACTTGGAAGAAAGGTCAATGTGTCACTTGGAATTTGGGGGCTACTTTGTTGCATAGCCCTCTAGTTAAGTCAAGAAACACATTTTTCTTAGCTATGGAGAGTCTTATAAAAAGGGCTAGATCCTGAATCTAGAAGGGTAGTATGCATGCATGATGTCCTCCTCTCTAATGAGGATAAGATGCATAAGTAGCCTATCAAAACAGTTGAGATCTACAAAGTGGTACTTTAGGAGAATGGGAAGTCAGCCAAAACATGAGCAAATTGTATGACATGTTCCACACAATGTCGAGCTTGGATAGCCTACTAGTGCTGAGGTGGGAGTACCATGGGATGGTGGAAAGCATCATGTCTAATAAAATACATAGATGGGACAACCAAAGGCTCTTGTTAAGCCAGTTTTACGTAAGTCTATGAGAGTTTCTAGACCACCAAATAGATACATTCTATCTCTAGATTGCATCATGGTCATGAATTATAGTAAGTGTTCTTATTATGCTAATGTCATGACTAGGAGAAACATTCAGAAGTGATAGGGGGCTATGCAAATGGAGATAGATTCTTTAGAAAAGAATGCTACCTAGGACTTAGTTTCTTTTCCTAACGGCAAATATACATTGCCATGTAAGTGGGTCAACAAGATGAAGGTATCTCCATATGATGCATTATCTAAGTGTGAGGCAAGATTCGTGACCAAAGGATTAAAGCAGGAGAAGGGGATTAACTTTGATGAGATATTCTCATATGTAGTCAAGCTAATCACCCTTCATATAGTTCTTACATTGGTTGCAAGAAGAGAGGATATGGATAAAGACTACTTTCTTACATGGGGACTTGGATGAGAATATCTACATGTGGTAGTTTGAGGGGTTTCTAGTGGTGCAAGAAGGCAAGGGGCAATTGGTATGTAAGCTAGATAAGAGCTTATATGGTTTGAAACATGCTCCTAAGGAATGGTGTCATAAGTTCAATGCCTTTACTGTGATCTTAGGTGTACAACTAGAGTGAGACCAATTACCATCTATATACTAGGAAGTCTAGGGATTGCAACTTTATGATCTTGATTCTTTATGTGGATGATATGCTAATTGCTAGGAAGTCAATCATGGATATGGATGCTTTAAAGTAAAGATTGTATGGAACATTTGACATGAAGGACTTGGGAATGATGGTTACATTCCTAGTATATGTATTATGTGATATCAAGACAAAAATATACTCTATTTGTCTAAAAAGGAATACATTAGAAAGGTATTGCAACATTTAAATATGGAGAGGGGGAAGGCTACAATGTGCCATTGCCTCTATATTTAAAACTTAGCTAGGAGGACATCCCCAAGTTAGATGAGTCGAACGCCAAAATGGCCAATGTTACTTATCCATTTGCAATTGGTAGCTTTATGTATGCCATGGTTGCAAAACATCCAGATATTACCTATGTAGTGGTAGTTGTTAGCAAGTATGCGGCAAAATAGCAAAAAGCATTGGGAGGCAATAAAGAGTATCATGAGATACTTGAATAGCACTAGATCTATGTGCATATGCTTCAAAAGAAAGGATACATTAATTCTTGGATATGTAGATGATGATTTTGTAGGGAGTGTAGACTTATGAAGCCTATTACAAATTCGTCTTCATGTTTATAGGTGGTGTAGCCTCTTGGGTCTCTCTCTTGCAACCATATGCAACTTTATATACCACTAAGATAGAGTATATTATAGCCATTGAGGCCTTCAAGGAAGCTATATGGCTTACTCATCTAGTGGGAGACTTGGGCATTATAGGAGAGGTGCATACATTACACTATGATACTTAGAGTGCCATTTAATTGGTATGAAACGCAATCTTTCATGCAAAGATAAAGCACATTGAAGTGAAGTATCATTTCATAAGAGAGGTTCTTGAGGACAAATTCATTGGTCTTATCAAGATCTATATAGACAATAATCGTGCAGATATTCTCATGTAAACTTTACCTTCTGATCACTTTGCACATTGTATAGTGCTAATGGGCATTATGATAATATCATTAAGGGAGTTTTGAGGTCTCGAAATGCCTTTTAGGAGATAGAGAGAGAGTACTCTAGACCAATAGAAGAAGAGACTCTGTAACAAAGTTTCTATTTTAAAAAATAAAAAATTTATTTTACAAAAGGATATATATATAATAATATTACAACTTTGTATTATCAATATCTATTTTTAGCCTCTTATATTCGTGATTATGACATTCTTTGCATTAATGATATATAGTCATGGCCACTTTTATTTAGTCTGGATTAATGATAATTACATGTTTAATCTAAATTCAAATTAATAAAGAGCTTGACACTTATTTTTTTCCCTCCCTTCTTTTATCCCTCTCGTGTTTTCCCCTCCTTTTCGGTAGCTTAGTCCTCTCTCTCTCTCTCTCTCTCTCTCTCTCTCTCTCTCTCTCTCTCTCTCTCTCTCTCTCTCTCTCTGCCATGGATACAGAAATTTGACCTTCAACAAGGCATCCAAGCTCCCAAATCGCATCCATATCAATGTTTAGCTCATTCCAAAAAGATGGAAGATAGATTCCTACAATCATTAGCAAAGGCATTTGGATCACCATGCAACATGCAAAACGTGGAAAAAGGTGAAGATATGAGAGCTCATTCATCTCTTCTTGGAAGGGTAGAATCCGAGATTTTAAGCTTGGAGTAAATAACAATAGCATAAAAGAGGTACTAGTGTAACATGTATTTATGCATAGAGAGCTATATTTGGAACCTGGAACCTCAAATCTTCCAATGCATAAACCACATTGTAAGGATTTGATTCTTAAAGTCTTTCTTTTCTTGAACTTGGTTTAAGGTTTTTCATTTCATTGGTCTTGTAAATGTCTATCCCTCTAATCTTGAGGAATGGCAACCGGTCGAGTCTATTGTTGATGTTACTGATGTGATGCATGGCTTGATTGGAGAAGAGATGTAAAAAGGTAGAAAGAAGATAGAGCTTGCAGAGAATGGAATATTCTTCTATGACCATTTTTGTATTGTCCCCATGCAGTGTAGCCAATGGGAATCAATATCCCCCCTTCCTTTGCCCGATTTTTCAAGCTTTGAGTGGCCTTTGCCAAGTCTAGCTACTAGTGAGGGCTATAGATCTAAAATATTTTCTGGGAATTAGAGAGCATTAAAACCTAGTATCTCAAGTAGGCTAAGAAAAGTTACTTTGTTCATACCTATTAATATATTTGTTGACTTCTTTTCTAATGCCGAGATAAGAAGATCAAAGGCCATGCTTTCAATAAAGAGACTAGCATATAATCACGTAATACAATTTGTTAATGATGGATGGGACACTAGGACAGAAGGAAAAATTATATGTAAGATAGATCAAGACTCTATAACTTGTAAATATATGATTGCTACTCAAATTTTCATGCTTAGCTTTTATTATAGTAGATGGCATTATGTTGGTGGTAGTCTAGTTGCTTTAGACCAAAATCTTGATAATTTTAGCAAGTTCCTATAGTGGATCTTGATGTTTGGTACAATGAGGACATTATTGCAATCCTAAAGGTTAGATCATCATGTACCTTACATCAAGTGAAGATGGATTTACAGAATGAAGATATTAAATCACCATACTCATTTGTGTTTCAACTTAATAACAAACAAGTAAATTTTTATATCATATTATATCCACTTAGGTATATATCTGATTTCACTTTCTAATTGATAAATATTTGTAACATTTTTTTAATAGATATCGAAGAGGAGAGAGAAGAATATACAATGTAAGGATATGAAAGAAAAGATCTATTTACTATCGATATAAAATACATGTTCAAATTTTGTGGCAAATTTTTGTCAGCCATCTCCATGACTTATTCACAAGGGCTTACAAGCAATGAGACAAAGCTACTTCTTTTTTTCATCACTTTTCTTAGGAGAAGGGATATCCTTTCTATGAGTCCTTTTACCTATCTTTGATACTTTGGTTGTCTTGGGTGTTGAAGGCATAGCTTCACGTGTTGTAGTTACATGCACCTCCTCTTCTTCAATGTTCAAGCCCCCACACTTGTCCATTCTTGTCGATTGTTACAATTGACTATTATGTACTTCATAACCTTTGCTCTTATATACCAAACATGCTCACTTGTATAGCAATCCCTTGTAAACTATCATACGTTTGTAAGAAAATATTTTTAGTTCATTGTTATTTTTAACAATCAACTATATAATTATCATCAATGGACTATTTTGTAATAAACCTCTATCTTAAATTTTAGTATCTTTCACATTACCTTTATAAGTTTATCATCATTAAGATAAATAAACTGAACCAATCTTCTAGCATTTACAATTATTCTCCAACCACAAGGGTAACTATCATCTTGATGAGGACATTGCAATCAACAATATAAAGTAAAACTATAAAATTTGTTTATGGTAGTTTTTAGAATAAATTTTCTTATTGTGTTCTAACCATATTAATCAAGACCTTACCGCAACTTGTCTATATTGCATTGTTGCAAGTAAGTCAAAAGGCATGGGAAGCTTTTTCTCTAGCACTTCAATCAATCTTTTTACATCTCTGTACTAAAAATATAATAAAATTTAGAGTAATTATAAAATAAAGATCAAAATATTTAGAGTACCTATAAAAAAAGGATCAAAATATCAAGGAGACCCTAGATTATATAACTCACAACTTGGCATTTCCATGGCTTCCTTTCATAGAATTGATGAGGAAACATTGCCTCTCCACACAGTCTATTCCAATTAGGCTCAATGAGAACTGAAAACAATCATATTTCAATAATCTAGCAAAAAAAGATCTCATAAAATCTAACAAAATATCAAGTTACTTACTTTTCATTGTATGGAATTAGAAGAACCTCCAAATTTTCAAAGTCAATTGAATTGAGCCAATAATCAAATGTACTTGCATCAAGCTCACTCCTCATATAGTATGAGATAGATGGATCAAGAGCCTCAATTTTTTGTTGTATATCAAAGAGAAGCTCATACATTACACACCTCGCAAAGGAATGGAGATAGTAAGCATCAACATGAAAGTCTATTGCTAGAAAAATATAGTGGGTAAAAATAAATTTTGGTATACTATACCTCATCCCAACAAGAAGAATAGAGTAATTTACTTCTCTTATTTTATTCTTAATAATTTGAATACAATCAGAGTCAAAAAATACCATATCGGATCTTTTGTTAATATCACCAAGTAAAAAGCAACAAACATTGAAGTCCTTAGGGTCAACCCTTTCAAGAAGGGTAGATAGATTCTCTTCAAAACATGGGAGTTGCTCTGCTTCCTTTTCTTCTTCCTTCTTTCTTTTATACTCCCTCCATTTATCTGCCTGCTCTTCTATGGTCTTTTCATCTTTCTCATGTAGTCTTGTTTCCTTTTCATGGGTGACATCTTCAATCTTAAGACCTAGATCATCTACCTTCTTTCTATATAGAGGCACATTTAAAATATTGAAAGCCTTCACATCAAAAAGGGGGACTGGCTCAAGGACCTTTGAAAACCTGTATCTCAATCTCCTGAGAATTATCATGTCTTTATCCATAAGTGTAAGTATATGTGCATGAGTAAGTATATGTGCATGAGCAGCACAAATATAAGAATCTTGAAAAAACTCAATCAAAAAATCTTTTGTAGTCTCCTGAATACAGTTGAGAGCTGCCCTAGTCCATCTAAAAGTATCAATACTATGCTTGTCACAAATTTCTTTGACAATCCTTTGAAAATACAGTTCTAGAATTGTATTCTTTAGAGCCTTCATTACACTTCTAATCTCCTTTAGACATCTAACATGTAGTGAGAACCTTCTCCTTGGCTTTGATTTCCTTGTAAGTTTGGAAGGCTTGGAGGACTGATGAATCTTTAAAGCAAGACCTCTAGGATCAACTTTCTGCTTCCTTGCAATGGCCTTAGTTCTAGCCATCTGAAACATCCATGAAAACAAATAATACCTCAAAATTAGGACAGATCTCCAAATCTCTAATATAACGTTATCTACAATCACTTAGTAGCAAATAAACACTAATCACATAGTCTACCTACAATTTCAATAAAACAATGCAGACTCAAGATGTCAAGCACAAGACGTATAAAATGTAAAGTGACCCTCTGGACAAGAGAAACCTACACCCTCTCGCGTTTCACACATCACTTATTTTTTGGATACATATTTCATCAAAGAAAATTAATGTCATGAAGTTTTTCAAGTCTCACAATAGAACAGTGGTCATCTAGCAAATCTTACACCTTATTCTCAATGAGTTCAAACCTTGAAAGAAGATCTATCTGAATGTTCATATCAATAATATTTAAATCTGATCCATCTAATTATTATCAACATTAATGGAAGAAAAATTATCCTTATGTGTGATCTATCTCTGTTGACCCATGATTCTATTTGAGGAAACTTGCATTCCTCGCGACGTATGAAACGCAAGATAACTCTTGTCCATGGGGAGATCCATGACTAATCATGTTTCGTACATTATGCTCTTTTTTGGGCTTATTTGGCAAGATTCGTTCTATTGATTCAGAGCTAGCTCATATTTGTTAAAAAACTTACATTTTCGAGGCCTTGGCACATATGCTGGGCAATGAAACCTTCTTTAGTTGCATTGCACTGTGGAATAATTTTGCAATATGACCAAGTTAGCATTGTGTTGGTATTATCAAGCACTGAAAGAGCTTTGTCTTCGAAAAAACTCTTTTGCGATTCAGAAATTGGGTTTAAAATGATTTTTTTTACACGTGTGCCTGTTGTAATGCGTAGTTAATTTCACATGTGCAACGGGTAGACCATTTTTGCCTCAAAACTTGTGCCACATGTCACTTACGTTTTTGGCATAGTATTGCTTTTATGGCTCTAATTTTTAAAGGTAAAAGATAATTCTTAGCATTTTCTTTTTCATTTTAACTATAGCTCCTTCGAATTAGTGTAGAGTACTTCTCGAACAAATGTGTGGTGACCATTGGCATATATATATATATATGTGTGTGTGTGTGTGTGTGTGTGTGTGTGTGTGTGTGTGTGACAAGTCAGGGTCAATTTTATGTTAATATTTTTTCCATGCATTTTGTTTGTCTTCCACGAGCTATTTATTCTCAACAATAGGGACAACAAATCTCATGTATCAAACTTTTTCTTGTCATTTTTATCTACAATCCTGAATTTCGAGGCATTGATGATGATCAAATTTATAACCTTTCCTAAAAAATGATTCACTAACATATGAAACACAATTTTACCATTTACAAAGGGTTTTGAAAATTTTTTATCACATTTCATGAGTCCTTAATGTCAAATAAAAATTGATCGATGAAATGTGAAATTGCATGCCTCCTCTGTTGCTCAAGTAGTCAACTCGCTTTTTATAAGACATTGTATTTTGATTAATTTACCATGTGTGATATCTTAGGAATTTCAACATGCCAGATGAATAAAATAAGGTGTCATTCTTGAATACTGATTTGTGTTTGTTGGTTTAAGAGGAGAAAGATACATCAGGAACTTAGAAATTCTATAAAGGTTTTTACTAAGTTTTTCTATCAATATTGGTTTAATCATGTATGCATCTTAAACGATGGGGTTTTGATGTTCTAGATGCATTATTTTGGACAATTTTTTCGGATGTATAAAATGTGATTTCATCAAGTTTTTAGGATTTAGTGACGTGTGAAATGTGATTTTATGAACTGTGAAGTGGTTTGGTGAAAGGTGAGAAGGATTGAAGCTTGCACACGAGCTACGGCGGGAGAGCAAGAGCAAGAAAGAGAGAGACAAGAAATGGGAACTCCAACAGTCACAATGTGTGACCGGGCCTTCCTTTATTTACTAGTCACTAAAAAATGAATGTAAAGAATAAAGTGACGTGACGGGCGCCCGCCACCTGCAGTGTACAGTGGCAGGTACTGTTAGTGTAGTAATACACGGGGCGGCACGGCGGAGGCGCCTTTACCCCAACAACCTCCCACTTAAAGGTGAATCTGCCCCAGTGAGAGAGAAAGAAAAGAAAAAGACAGTACAACTGTATATAGGTACAAGGGATGAGGAAAGGCAACATCTCATCCAACGCCCATCAATCTCCTGAGGAAGGCAAAGCGCTCAGTAGTGAGGCTTTTCGTGAGCAGATCTGCAGGATTCTTGTCAGTGGAGATCTTGACAAGGTCAATAGACTTGTCCTCCACGACACCACGTATGAAGTGATACCTCACCTCAATGTGTTTTGTCTTCACATGGAAGACCGGATTCTTAGCCAATTGAATGGCACTCATAGAATCCGAATGCAGTGTAGGTATAGCATTAATCCCAAGGTCAGCAACTAGACGGTCTAGCCATATGGCCTCCTTGCAAGCCTTAGTGGGCTGCAACATACTCGGCCTCAGTGGTAGACAAAGCCGTACACTTCTGAACCTTGGACATCCGAGAGATAGCACCTCCAACATAGGTGAATACATAGCCAGAAGTGGACTTCCTACTATCTGCATGTCCTGCATAATCGGAGTCAGTGTACCCCATGACCCCTGTATCCTAGCTGCCATAGCAAATATACATATTTGTTGTGCCCTTCAGGTACCTCATGATACCCTTCATGGCATCCCAATGTTTTCTACCAGGTGTAGCCATATAGCGTGCCACAACACCAACTGCAAAGATAATATCTGGACGATCTGGGCCATCTCAGCCCTCTACTCATCTGTCTGCGGACAATCGGCCTGTGATACCTTCACATAAGAAGGCAATGGATAGCCAATAGGCTTTACGTCCTTCATGCGGAAGCGCTCAAGGACTTTATGAATATACTCCCTCTGTAACAAGTAGAGGAGTCCCTGATGCCTGTCGCGTCTAATGCGCATACCAAGTATGTGAGGCATGTCCCAAATCCTTCATCTCAAAGCTCTTCTTCAGCTGAGATTTAAGAGCATCTAGCTCATCATGAGCTTTCCTTGCTATCAGCATATCATCCACATAGAGTACCAAAATAAGCAATGAATCATCACGATCTTTCTTCGTGTAAAGACACGGATCCATAGCACTCCTGCTGTATCCCTGTGACTCCATAAAGGCATCAAACTTATGATACCATTCCCTAGGTGCCTGCTTCAAGCCATAAAGACTTTTCTTCAACTTGCACACTAGGTGCTCCCTGCCAGGTTCTGCAAAGCCCTTAGGCTGCTCCATATAGATCTCATCATGCAAGTCCCCATATAAGAAAGCCGTCTTGACATCCATTTGATATAGATCTAAGTCAAGCTGAGCAACCAAAGCCAAGACCAAGCGCAGGGTGGTCATCTTAACCACAGGAGAAAAGACCTCATCAAAGTCTACACCATGCTCCTACTTAAAACCCTTTGCTACCAATCTAGCCTTGTATGCCGGCTTGGGGTGTCCAGGGGTAGTTTTCAGCTTGTACACCCACTTGCATGGCAAAGCCTTCTTGCCCTTAGGCAAGGCAACCAAATCCCAAGTCTCATTCTTATGCAAGGAGTCAATCTCAGACTGCATGACAGCAACCCTCCCACGGCAGGAAATGAACATGAAACCAAGGTAGAAGCATGCAAAATCTATGCACATGGCTGGGCCATTAATCTCAAAACTGAAAAGAAACCATAAATCTTTCACTTAATAATGAACTGATTCGTTATCTTCATCATCTTCATCTATAGCTTCAACCATTATACAAGAACAAAAGGGAAAAGAGGAATTTCTGCACAAAAGACAGAGGAGAGAGGAGAGAGAACAACTTTTTGCACCACCAAAAAGGAGAATGTGCCATTGGACAAGAGAGGGAAGGGAAAAGAGGCACATAACCACTTGTGCACTCCACCCCACCTCTTCCCCAAAAAGTACACCCCTTCGTATTTTTATTATTTCTTTGAAACTTTGATACATTTGATATTATAAGACCTTTGGCCTTTAATTTTGAGTATTCCTACCCTTCACAAATGCATGCACGTAACACTTTTGTGTATACCATTTATTTATTATGGATGTGGATGTGGATGTGGATGTGGCCCCCTCATGTAAGTGTGTATTTTAGTGATTTTGAAACAATGTAAATGTTATTCTCTTGACAAAAAATAAAAATATGATGCATGCTTAGATTCTTTTGTGCCTTGTTTTTATGCTTCTTTTGGGTGTCATCACTGCATAGCCCTCTCCCAGGAGTGACTGTCACCCTTGCGCATAGCCTCATCATAAGTGAAAGGCTCTCCTGCATCTGTAACCAAAATATAATGCATAGAGGGCTGAAATCTATCAGGTGGACATCTGTCTCTAGCAGACCGTCTCACTGCAGGCTCTGCTGCCTGCCCAGCTGCCTGTCCAACACCCTGACCATGAGCATCTGCTGCAGCTGTAGGCTGTCCAACTGGCTGTGCAGGAGCTCTAGGCTCCTCCTGAAAGATCACTCTGCGGATCTCAACCACTTTCTGTTGAGTGTTGAAATGACTTGTTTTTTGGCTGATTTTTGTTGTTTTTGAGAGCTGAATGGTTGATTTTAAGGGATGATTGATTGATTTGGAAGTGGATTGAGAGTGTTTTGGATGATATTGAGAGTGTTTTGGAAGATTATGATGTTTGTTGATGGTTCTGTGATGTTCTGATAGGTTCTGATTGGTTCTGTATACCTTCTGTTTTGTTCTGTTTTGGTCTGTTTTTGTTCTGATTGTCTTCTGTAAGGAGGGATGGAGTATAGATTGATGAAGAATGAGATATTGTGAAAGCTTATTGAATGTTTTGTGAGAGTTTGAAATGGTTTGAGAGTGAGTTATGTAGTTCTGATGACCTTCTGTAACCTTCTGTAGGTCTTCTGTAGAGCTTCTGCTTCTGTTCTGTTTCTGTACTGTTCTGTACTGTAACTGTTCTGTACTGTTCTGTAGACTGTTCTGTAAGTGTTCTGTGGAATGTATGTGTGATTTTGGGAAAGTTTTCTAGCCTTGGAAAGAGGTGAATACAAGTACAAAAGAGCTGGAGGAAGTGGAAGAAGTAGCTGCTGAAGACTCAAAAGAAGACTAGAGTGAAGTGACAGTAGTGAGCTATGAAGAGACACTGTAGTGGCTCTGGTGACCTTTCATATCAGACATACCTCTTGGGAGGGGTATCCACGACCTAAGAGTGATTATTGAGAGTAATTTAGAGAGATTGTAGTGAGGATATGATGTATTATTGATGGAGAGAGAGAGAGAGAGAGTCAGAGATAGTCAATTCTATTGAAACAGAGTGATTGTATATGAGAGATTGAGAGAGAAGACTATGAAGATATTGAAGATGAATACTATGTGATGTATTTCCATTCAAAGATGGTGTATTTCTTTGTTTTCTTTGTGATATTGATGGATTTTGTGAAGATGTTGAAGAATATGGTTGATTCTATTAAAAACCGTGGGAGATTTACATGATGCTGCATGAAGATTTGTTGTGCCTGGTGTTTCTTTCTTCATTGTGATCATATGAAACATGATAAACAAGCTTGTTGATGTTACAAGATAGATTTTCTTGCAAGAGAATTCCCTTTTCCTTGGTGTTCCTCTCGGGGCTCCATGTTTTTGGTGCGCAGCCGGGGAAACTTGCCATCAACAAGCACCAAAAGAGGCTGAAAATGAAGGAATTGGCATTGCCAAGAAGAGAAGAATTCAATGGATGTTTGTAAAATTCCTTCTTCCACTGAAGAGTTGGAATTTCTCATAATCAAAGTCACTTTCCACAAGAAGTTCATCCCACAATGGCGGAAACACATCACCATTATGATGCATGCTCTATGTGGTGGACAGTTTCCTCTTCCTGTTGAAGCAGCAGAAACTTGCATCTTGGTGGCAAACTGTTTGGGAACAAACTGAAGAGCAGAAACAGAGAGAATGAACATCCATGGAAGATTTGGCATTCATTGAGAAGTTTCCAGACAACATCAAGTGGGAGATTGTGAAGAAGCTTCAGGAGTCTTGGTCTGTAGAGGTTCACAGGGACAAGAAGGAAAAGAGTTGGAATTTGTTCGTGGATGCTCAACAGCAAGATACATGGGATGCTTGGTGTACTGATAATCTTCTGTTTGTTCAATTAGCAACCCACTGAAAGTTGGTAGACAGAGTGTTTTTCACAACATACACTATTGAAACCATCAGAAGCTGGCATTACTATGATGATGGCACCACCACAATGCTCAGACGTATGCATTTTGACACCTTCAGAACCGAATACCTTCCCCTGTGCAGTGGCATGAAAGCAGAATTTAGGGACGTTGAGAGGAAAGAAGTAGAAGAAATGTTGGCAAGAGAGTCCTCCAGAGACTGAAGCCTTCTGTTAACCCTCTGTGGAGCACTAACAACATAGTGGAGTCAACCCCCTGATGAATGACGCAATAAAAAGGCAAGCGTTAGAACGAGTCCAGAGGTACGTAAGAAGAGAGAAAGCAAGAATCAAAGCTGAGAGCGAGCTCGCAGCAGAAGCCGCCTTGGACGCCCTTGCGGAACTCTTTACAGAAGTCCCAATGGCACATCAAGCCCTTCCTCCTCCTGCTGGAGGTCCACTTCCAAGCCAGATCCGTCCTGGAAATATTGATGACAGACCAGCGAATGTAGTCCCATTGCCAGTTTTTAAGGGAGAGTACAATGAAGACCCCGATCTTCATGTAGCAGAGTTTATGGTAGCGTGTGTGGCTAACAATGCCAGAACCCCTGAGCATTGGTTAGCGATATTTCCCGCCACTTTCAAGGGCGCGGCGTTTCAGTGGTATGAGAGACAAGCAGCATGAACTTTTGGCACATGGGACGACCTGAAGTTGGCCTTCCTCACTAAATTCAGGCGTGAAGGTTTTGAAGAGCGGATGAGAGAGGAATTTATGAACCTAAGTCAGTCCTCTGGAGAAAGAGTGGAAGCCTATGTCTCACGAATGGAATCCATCCTGAAGAGATGGACTAACCATAATCTAGATGATGGCATTCAGAAGGGAGTGTTTCTCAGAGGATTACAACCAGAAGTCCGTAAGTTTGTGGAGCTACAAAGACCAGCCACCCTGCAAGCTGCAACAGAAGGTGCAAGACTGTACGATGAAGTGGAAGCTAGATTAGCAATGAATACAGGAAGAGGAGTCCTACCTCCTCTGGTGCCAGGAATGATGTACCCACCAAATGCAGTCCCAGAGACTGTTCCCTATCCCTACCAACAGATGCCCCCGGTATCACAGTACAGTGTACCAAATCCACAGTGGCCACAATCCATGCCTCAAATGATGGCTCAACCACAACAACAATGGTCCCAACCAATCTCCTCAATGCAAAATCAACAGCAACAGTGGAACCCTACCAACTGGAGTCAACAGCCAACAGTTCAAACAGGAGCTCTGAATCAGAACCAGAACAGAGACCCCTCTGTACCAACCCAACCAGTTTATGCAGTGATTACAGAGACTCCTCAAAACCCTCCTGCCAGTACGCCCGGAGGAGAAAGCTTGAAGGATTATTTATCCAACTCAGTTGCAAACATAAAAAAGGAGTTGATGGATGTGATTACAGAGCAACTACAGACGCTGAAAGTGAACACAGCGAGCATATCCAACGTTGCAGGAGCAGGAAGAGATGTGATGCGGTCAAATACTTGGTGTGGTAAGTGTCATCAAGCAGGCCATTTAGCCACTGAATGTACACGGAAACCAACCATCCCTGGAGCCTTCTGTTCCTACTGTTTGCGGAAGAACCATACAGAGGACATTTGCTCCCTGAAGGAGATGCATGATAGGAGAAGGAAGGAAGAAGACGCAAGATTTAACTTGCTGAAATCCAAAATGACAACACAAGATATTGGACCCAAGCCTAGAGAGTTTGGTCCTAATTTCGGACCCAGAAGATTTCCTTCTCAAAGTTACAGAGGAAGACAGTCTGGCGGTGGTCAGAGATCAGAAGTGGAGTGTTACAGATGCGGAGAAAAGGGCCACATCTCACCAAATTGTCCAAATCCTCGAAGGTCAGTGGATTACAAGCCCTTATGCAGTCGATGCAAAGGAGAAGGCCACACTGCAAAAGACTGTCCAAGCCCAGCCCCAGCGAAAAACAGTGCTACTGATAGTCCGTCCAAGGCCCAAGAGCCTACCTCCAATTTAGTGGAATTGGAAGTTGCTGCCATCACGCGTGCAAAGCAGAAGGAACCACCTACCCAGAAAGAAAGTTTAATCTTCCACCAGAAGAACAGAACAGAACAGAGCCTAACAGTGCTGTACAGAGCCCTACAGAGCCACAGAGAGTTACAGAGACAGTTACAGAGACAGGACCAGAGGTCCAGGAGGCAGAAGAGGAGGAAGTGCCACAAGTGGCAGAAGAAGTTCCTGTAATTCCTCTGATGGAAGGAAGAGGGAAAATGAAAATGGGTGTTGCCCCATTCCCTAACCGATTAGAAAAGCCAGTGGATCCTATTAAAGAATACGATCTAGTTAGAGATCTAGACACCTTTAAACCAAACCTCACATTCCGACAATTATTGATGTTGTCTCCCAGTTGCCGGAAAAGATTCAAAAGCATACTGACAAAAAGACGTGGTTTAAGGATTGCTCCCTCCACAGTGACAAAGTCCAACAAGGCTCCAGAGCCTGTAAAAGAAGTGGATGTGGCTAATGCTTTTCTAGATCCGGGTACTCCAGAGACTGGCGTGTGGATAGAAGGCTGCTTCATTGCAAATGCACTGATTGATGGAGGTTCATCAGTAAACATTATGACGGATGTGACGATGAAGGATCTAGGCTTACAAGGTGTGCAACCCACCCAATGGCTCATCAGATTGGCGGATCAGAGTAGAATCAAGCCTTTGGGCATTCTTCCATATGTGAAGACTACAGTGGCTGGAAAAGATTATTGGCTGACCTATTTGGTGGTGAAGCCAAACTCTTATGGTACATCCTATCCTCTGTTACTAGGTAGACCATGGCTTTTTGAAGCCCGAGCAAGGACTGATTGGTTCAAAGGAACCTTGACCTTGGGTCGAGGACCCAACAAAGTGGTGCTGAAACTGTATGGTTCTCAAAAAGGACATGGCTCCACCTCCTTGGAATTATCTTCTGATTCCCCTAACGAGGCTACAGATGGAACGTCAGCAGACGAAGATGCTGTCAAACAGATCCTTCCTAAGAAAACAGTGGCACATTCTTTAACAGTGGATACTGTAAGCCGACTTCCAAAAGATGCAAAGCCATTATCAATGGGTGAATACTTCTTGCCTGAACCAGGAATGCCTTCTGAAATCACTTCTGACAGTGAGATAGAAGCATGGATGTACTGCTCTCCCTGTTACATGGTCACAGCAGAAGCAAAATCAGAGACAGAGGCAGGAGAGGAAACAGAGAATCTGTTCTTCTGTTACAGAGCTCCTACAGAAACAGAAGCAGAAACAGAAGCAGAAGCATCAACAGAGACAGAAGCAGAAGCAGAAGCATCAACAGAGACAGAAGCAGAAGCAGAAGCATCAACAGAGACAGAAACAGAAGCAGAGACAGAGACAGAAGAGGATGGATATGATATGGACGAAGAAGATTATGAAAGTGAGCCAGAAGAGTCTATCCCACCTGAAGAGGATTCCAGAAGCATCAGAAGCCGATGAGCTCATGCTATGGGACAGAATTGCAATGGTACCATTTGGTTTGGTAAATGGATCTTCTCATATGCAAAACCTTTATAAGAAATGGATTAAGAAGAGCAAGCTGTCTTTTAGCAGTGGCTCATGCCGTCCTAACCTATCCTTGCCGAAGAAAGATGATGATGATGCACCGTGCCAACAAGCACCAGTCCCATCAACCCAACAAGCATCAGAGGGTCCCTGTTATGTGACGTTCCTGGATGTATCATCAGAAGATGAATCTTCAAGCCACAAGGTAATTAATTTTGAAACCAAACCCGAAACAGCGCTTATCCCATTCCAACGTCTTAAGGAGCAACCTAAGTCTCCACCAAAAGACGAAGTTGGTTCTAGTGGGTCATCAGAAGAGGATACCACTCCCTTGAAGGAGTCGGATCTGTATCCAGAAGCAGTCCACGGGACCTTCATCCGTGAAGTAGAAGGTGAAAGGCAGTTAACCTTTGTGGATGCAGAAGGCACTGAACGCCACTTGAAGGTGGGTAGCAGTCTCCCAGAAGAGGAGTTGTCAACCTTGTACAACTTGTTGAAAGAAAATTTGGACGTGTTTGCATGGTCTTACAAAGACCTAAAGGGGATTGATCCCACAATATGTCAACATCATATTGACTTGGAGCCTGATGCCAAGTCAGTACGGCAACGACAGAGGCGAATGAATCCGAATTATTCCACATTGGTGAAAGCGGAGCTGCTGAAGCTTCTAGAAGCCGAGTTCATTTATCCAGTGGCAAATAGTGAATGGGTTTCACCCATTGTGGTTGTACCCAAGAAGAATGGCAAATTGCGAATATGTGTGGATTTCCGAAAGCTTAATTCCAAGACAAAGAAGGATCACTTTCCTATCCCTTTCACAGACCAACTGTTGGACACAGTGGCAGGACATGAACTTTATTCTCTCCTGGATGGATTCAGTGGATACAACCAAGTGCAAATCGCAGAAGAAGACCAATCCAAAACAACCTTCACCACAGAATGGGGGACCTATGCTTACCGAGTGATGCCATTTGGGCTCTGCAATGCCCCTGCTACTTTCCAACGAGTCATGATGGCTGCATTTCAAAATCATCTGCACGACTTCATTGAGGTATATTTGGATGACTTCTGTGTCTATAGTTTGATCAGTGAACATTGGAGACATTTGGAACAATGCTTTGACCGATGCCGGGAGTATGGGATTTCCCTCAACCCCGACAAATGCATCTTTGGGGTCTCTTCTGGAGTTCTGTTGGGCCACATTGTCTCAGCACAAGGGATATCAACAGACCCTGCAAAGATAGAAAAAATCTCAGCTCTGCAAGCACCCACCAACCTCAAACAGTTGAGGGGATTCCTAGGCCATGTGGGTTACTACAGAAGGTTTATAGCCCATTTTGCGACAAAGGCAACTTCCTTGCACAAGCTCTTGAGGAAAGATGCAGAGTTTACTTGGACGGAAGAATGTGACAAAGCCTTCCACACTCTGAAGCAGTGTCTGATAGAGGCACCCATCCTGCAACCTCCTGATTGGACGAAAGAGTTCCACGTACACACTGATGCATCAATTGAAGGCTTAGGTGCTGTCCTCTGCCAAAAGGGCTCCTCGAAGTTGGATCAACCGATCTATTATGCAAGCCGAAAAGTCACTGATAGGGAACGAAACTATACAGTGACAGAGCTGGAGTGCTTGGCAATGGTGTTTGCCCTGGAGAAGTTTCGCCATTACCTCCTATCTACCCACTTTAAATTTTATGTGGATCATGAGGCCCTGTCCTTCTTAATGAACAAAGCAGATGTGAAAGGACGAATGATGAGATGGCTCCTTTTATTCCAGGAGTTCGACTTTGAGGTGATTACTAAGCCTGGTCGTTCCCATGTTCTGGCTGATCATCTGTCGCGTATCCCACAAACTGTAGACGAGGAACGAGATGATCCAGACCTCCCTGATGCTTCCCTATTCTTGGTAGAAACTGTAACTCCCTGGTATGCAGACATTGCCAATTTGCTGGCAACCCAACAATACCCTCCTGGTATTTCTAGTCGGGAAAGGAAGAAGCTCATGCTAGAATCAGCCCCATACACCCTGCTAGGTGGTGCACTGTACAAGAAAGGCAAAGATGAAGTACTCAAAAGATGTGTTGCAGGAGAAGAGATTGGGATTGTTCTGAAGGCTTGCCACGACGAGCCATGTGGAGGTCACTTTGCAGGAGAAGCTACAGCCAGGAAGGCTCTGCTAGCAGGATATTGGTGGCCTACCATTCACAAAGATTCCTATGATTACTGTAAAAGATGTGATGCTTGTCAAAGAATGGGGAAACCCACCAAGACAAGTGCCATGCCACTGCACCCTATCCTTCCTTTAAAGCCGTTTGAGAAGTGGGGCATCGACTTTGTAGGTCCGATCGACCCTCCTACCAGAAGGAAACAGAACAGATACATCCTCGTATGTACGGATTATGTCACAAAGTGGTGTGAAGCTAAAGCCCTCAAGCGGGACGATGGTAACAGCGTGGCCCTGTTCATGTACGAGAATATCATCACCCGTTTTGGCAGTCCCTTAGAGCTGGTAAGTGACAGAGGCACTCATTTCCTTAACAAAGTCATGGAAGAGTTGACAGAATTGTATAAGATCCGCCATCGCAAGTCCACTCCCTATTACCCCAGAGCCAACGGCCAAGTCGAAGTCACCAATCGCATCCTTTGCTCGATTCTGACAAGGACAATTGCCGCACATCGTCGTGATTGGGACAATCGACTTACAGAGGCCCTCTGGGCGTACAGAACCTCTCATAAAGCAGTAACAGGACAGACACCTTTTCAGTTGGTGTATGGTACAGAAGCTGTTTTTCCTGTTGAACTGGAACTACCCTCTTTGAGAGTGGCGATCAAAGAGCGTTTGGGGGATGATGATTCACAGCAACGCCATCTCCTGCACTTGGAATGTTTGGATGAAATTCGTAGGATGGCTCTACAGTGCATGGAAGCCACGCAAGCTCGACGTAAGGCTTACCATGATAGTTTCATCAAGCACAAGGAGTTCAAAGAAGGTGATTTGGTCCTAGCCTATGATTCACGCTTTGGCAAGTTTCCTGGCAAGCTCCAGCAGCGGTGGATGGGCCCCTATAAGGTACTTGCAGTCAACCCTAATGGCTCTGTCCAAGTACAGACCGTTGATGCCTCTGATGATCCCTTTCTGATCAATGGATATCGCCTGAAGAAGTACTTCCCTCCTTGGGGATCTTGACAATTACGGTCACTTGATCTTTTCCCTCGTTGGCGCGGCACTGTACTTCTTATGTTGACACTTCTGTTAGTCGTTCTTCAATCACTCCTGATGAAGTGGACGCAACCCTCTGTCCCCTCAAAACCCCCTTCTAGCCTTGATCTCTTATCCTCTATTTTCCACCAGCGACAGTGGCGAGGTGGGTTCTGACACATGGTCTTTCTACCATTCCCTTGTTCAATTTGAAGAAAAGAGAAAAAGAAAAAAAAAAAAGACAAAAACCAAACATATCGGTCATGGGAGAAAAGGATTTAGGTCCCTGTCATGCCGACCTATTCTTCGAGAAAAGGTGGAAACACCCTCGGGAATAGGGGAAAACAAGAAAAAGAAGAAAAAGGAAGAAAAAAAAAAACAAACAAACAAATCTGTTATGAGAGAAAAGGAAGCAATTCCCTGTCATAGCAGGCCTCGTTCCAAGAAACGGTGATAAACACCCTTGGACGGGAAGCTGGCAGTGGAAAAGGTGGTAACACCCCGCAGTCCAGAAAGTGGATTCATTGATTGATATCCCTAGGATCCAATTCCGACGCTGCCTCCCTTGGTACGCTGTGTCTTGGGTCTTTCTGCAAAGTGACTACCTGTCCTCTAGCAGACGACATGTTCCTATCCAACACAATGTTCGATTTGATGGCTACCTCCCTGGGTTTGCCTCTTCAACAACTGGTGACGCTATCTTCATCGACAAACAATTGAGTGATGTGAGCTTTCATCCTAACCGGATGGGGACGTGAGTATGGTTGCCCTCTGTATCTATCAACAGAGAGTGAGACAGAGGGTGGGGCGAGAGACCAGTCTTTTCCCTTCCAATCAAATGAGAGGTGAGAAGTGTGAATGAAGTGTGCACGCACGGGATGGGCCTCTCAAAGCACAAAGCACGATTTGTTTCTGTGCACTGCACCATAAGGCTCCCTGGCCTTCCTTCTCGCACCGTATGCCGGCACAAGGCGGGATGCACAGTTGCACCATCAAATGCGCACAAGGCATACACTTTTGCACAAGTGACTGTGAGGATTACATCAATGGATTTCAGGAAAAGGCTGCCCTCCTGTATCTATCCACAGAGAGTGAGACAGAGGGTGGGCTGAGTGTGACTGGAGTTTCTTCAATCAATTACTGAGAGGTGAGATTGAGGGACGTTACGACACTTGGAGTCAGGTATGTTCCCGTTTCCCTATGCACCCACGGGATGGGTCTTTACCATCAACACAAAACACATCACCCTGTTCTGTACACTGCACCATAAGGCTCCCTTGCCTTCCTCCTTGCACCTATGCCAGACGGGTTGGACGCACTAATGCACCATCAACTGTGCACCCTGGCATACTCCTCTCTGCACCATTCCCCCTTGTTGATTCCTCAACCGGGTATGAGATATGGGTCTTAATCCTTATTCCTCAAGTGATATTAGTCATGGGGCGAGTGACTGTTCTTTCCTTTCAAATTGAGTGACTATGAGTTGAGTGCAATATCCCTCATCGACAACGAATTTCTTGCGATTCCTTCCATCAGCTACCTCCCTGGGTGCTGCCGCGTGGTCCCTGCCATGACGAACGTGTGCCAAGAAGATGCCTTGGTTCCTCCAGCGCCGACAACAACACTGGACGTGCCATCGATATTCAACCTTGATTCTTGACGAAACGGGCCAAGTTTTTCTAACCCTACAACTTATGTTTCTTAGTGATGTTCATGTTTTAAGTGTGGGGAAGTTAGTGGATGGTCTGTGGCAGGGTCCTAGGTCCCTAATGTTCGGTTAACCCTATCCGTTAAGGTCTTAAGTGTGGGGACGCGTCCCTGCGCGTCTACATTGCATACTCATCTGCATATGCCTTATTTTGCTCATGCATGTATACCATGACTTGCTTTTATCCTAATGGGGTCCCTTCCCACCCACCCGGTCATGTTCCATCCACCCTTGGGGCTGTTCCCTTGCAGTTCTCCTTCCTTCCCTGATTTTGAGGTTTTTCTATGTGAATGCACCCTACGTTTACTTAAATCCAAATCCAAACTTATAGCCCTGTTCCTCCCATTGAACGGTCCATTTTTCCTTTTTACCTACCCCTGTTCCGGTGCACGGTTTTTGAGTTATTAATTTTTGAACCATTTTACGCAATTTAGCCGGTTTTCCATGTGAACGCGCTTTTCTTGCTTCGAAACCGTGATTTGACGTCATAACCCTGACCAACGCTTCTCCCCTGACATTTTTTCTTTTTATTCCACATCATCCCGATACATGGTTTGTCCGTTATTAATTTTCCGGGTTTTTTAAGACTTTTTCGTGCGTATTTTCGACATTTTTCCATGTGAACCTGCCCGATTTGTATCGGAATTCCAATTTGATTTGACATCCGTGTCCCCGTGCCTTCCCCTACCTTTTTCCTTTTTCCTCCACCCTTTTTCGACGTTTGGATCTTTACTTATTAATTTTTAAATGACTTTTCGGGAGTATTTTTTGAGTTTTTCACATGCGAACTCCTCCTATTTCCGCCGGAACTGTGTTTTAACATGATAACCCTGTGCCACCCCTTCCTACGGACATTTTTCCTTCTTACTGCATGTCATTCCGGTCAATGGTTTGTCCGATATTAATTTCCGATCCCATTTTTGGGTTTTGTTTTTGGGTTTTTCCCATGTGAACGCGTCTTCTCTCAGTCGGAATTATGTTTTGACATGATCGGATTGTTGGGCACATCTTTCTGCACCGTTTTCCTTTTTGCTCCACTTCATTCCGATGCACTGATCTTTCGATATTAATTTTTAAATTGCGTTTTTGGTTCGTTTTTTGTGTTTTTTGCACGTGAACGTCCTTTACCCCTCCCGGAACCCCCGTCCCGTATTTTTCCTATTTCCTCCCTGTCGTCCTGCCCACTTTTCCTTTTTACAATATTTCGTTTTGACATCCGGATTGGGAGTTATTAATTTTTCTGTATTTTTGCGTTTTTTCTCGCGCCCGTTTTGCGCGTGAACGCGCCCGTTTTCGACTTAACGCGTCTCCACGCGCCCCGGTCGTGTCCGCGTACCCCGTACTGTCATCCCCACGTCATTTCAATCCCGTCACGGCAAATTTTTTTTACCCCGCCCCGCGCACGTGCGCGGGACAGGGATCCGTCCCCTCTTGACCCCGCCCATCCTCCCTTACCCCTGCCCACCTTTTATTTTTTAAAAAAATAATAATAAATAATAATTAATTAATTAATTAATTTTTTTTTAAAAAAACCCACCCAACGGACACCCTTCCCTTCCCCCCGACTCTCAACCACCTCTTCTCTTCTCTCTTTCTCTTTCTTTCTCTCTCTTCCCTCTCTTGTTCTTGCTTCACTCTCTCTCTCTCTCTCTCTCTCTCTCTCTGTGCGTCTCTGCGCTTCCTCCATCTCCCTTCCCTCTCCTCCTTCTCCTCCCATTCTTCGCCCTCTCCATCCTCTTCCTCTCTCCCTCTCCCTCCTTCTCTCCTCCCTCCACGACTTCCTCCTCCCCCTGTTTCTCCTGCCGCCTCCTCCTACTCCTCCTTCTCCTCCCCTCACTCCCTCCTTCCCCCAGTCCGCCATCTCCTCCACCTCTCCTACCCTTCTTCCCCTCCTTCCGCCGCCGCGCCTCCTCGCCTTCGAACGCCGCCTCGACCTCCTCGCTGCTCGTCACCCTCGGCCGCCGTTGGACGCCGCGCCTCCCCCTGCCGTCAGCTCCATCTGCAGCGCCCGTGCCACCTCTCCCGCCCACGCCCGGCCCCGTCGTCGCCGCCGCCCGTCGCCCGGCCCCGTCGTCGCCGCCGCCCGCAGCATCCCCGTCGCCCGGCTCCGTCATCGCCGCCGCGCGCTCTCCGCCGCCACCTCGCCGCCCCGACCGCCACCGCTCCCTTCTCCTGCCCCTCCACCTCCACCCTTCCACTAACCTAGGTTAGTAACTCACTAACCTAAGTTAGTAACTAACCTAACTTAGTTACCACTTAACTAACCTAACTTAGTTACAACTTAATTAACTAACTTAGTTAGTCAGAACTAACCTAGGTTGATTTCCCTGACTAACATGACTAACCTAACTTAAGTAACTTAAGTGACTTAAGTGACTTAAGTGATTAATGTAACTTGTGACTAATGTGACTTATGTGATTTATGTGATCAATGTGATTTCCTTAATCACAACATTCATTTTTTTTCATAAAAAATTTTTAAAAAAAATTCTAAAAATTCCTTCTGTCTTTTGTTAATTTTTGGACCTTTGTCTGCTAGGAATTGCCTTTCCTATAATTTTAGAAAAATCCATCTTTCCTAAAATTACCCTTAAATTGCCAAAAAAATAGGAAAAATCATTTAAAAATTTGTAAAAAATTCTAAAAACCTTCTAAAAAATTTCCCTCACCTCCCTTACTCATTTTCCATTTATTCAAACATAAAAAAATTACAACTAAAAATACAATCAAATAAATAAAAATAAAAACCCAACATCAATCAACTTAATACATCTGCTAAGGTGTTATTTGTTGTTTCATCAGTGCTTTTTGCTTTTCCTTTCCTGGGACTCTTCTGTGCGCATTCCTGCATTTCATACACACCCTGCCAGGTATTTATTTTTTGTTATTTCTTTATTTATTTTCCCCCTTAATCACAATTAATTGTTAAAATAAACCCTTTAATCCACCCACCGTTTCCACGCGCATTCGCGCTAAATACACATTTTTTTTAATTAAAATAAACCAGCCGTTCACTTCGCACGCGCTACGTGCGCTACAGAGGCACTCTAAAATTTTAAATTAAAATCAACCAGCCGTCACATGCGCACGCGCTGGCAAAAAAGCGCTCCACATCACTTTAATTATAATCAATGAATTGCATTTAGAGACCCAGTCGGGAATCGAAGTCCGGGAATCGTATAACTGCACCGGTTTAACCTAATAATTGGTAAATCAATTTGTAATAAGGAACCGCCGTTTTCTTATTAAGGTTTATCACCTAATAAAAATTCACCCATTTTTAATAATTGATTCAAATCAACCCTTCATTAAATAATTCTCCCCTCACTGCACTTAATTCCCTTTTTTAATGAAGCGTTTCGTGGGATGGGTATACGCAGTTCTTAGTGCTGTTTTCCATGGTCCAGTCTTGGTTCTATCATAGATATCGTATTGATATGTGTTGGATATGGTATGGTTTTGGTTTCCTGTTTTCGTTACGGTTACGGTTACGGGTACGGTATGTAGTTTTTTTCTTTTATTGCCTGATACGGGTGCTGGTTTTGATACTCAGATTTCCAGAAGAAGGGGATGGAGTTCGGATGATTGCCTTACGGGACCGCAGATTAATTGGCCAATAATTCCAGGGGAATGGACAGTTTCAAGTCAAGCTTATCAAAACTATGTTCATTTTGCCCAACAATATTCACAGTCTGCAGATCCCTCAGTGAGATTAACTGCTCACTTTGCTTGGTACCTGGCGTATATGCATAGGCACTCTCATACTGATTCAAAGCCTATCCCAAAGTTGTGCATGAATGTCAATGTTAGCATTGATTCTCAACAGTTGGAGATACTGTATTTTCATGCCCTCTGTTTGCCTAGCAGATACTTGGTCCTATTGGAAAGGATGTGATGTCTCCAATTTTTCCAAAATCCTCCTAAAACCTTTGTAGATGAATCCTTATCTATGGATCGATTCAGACAACATCAATCTTTTAAGAGGGATCATCTTCATTGATGCCTTTCCAATGTATACTGCAAGCTTTTTAATGCCAAACTCTTCTTTTTGAAGAAGTCATTCAGATGGTTGTGTTGTGTATTTGTGTTCTGAGTTCATTTATGTCAAACGAACGTGGTGGTTTCCTATTGGATCTTGTGTACGAGCTATATTTTGGAGATTTGTAGAGATGGAGTCGTGGTTGGAGAGTTGAAGAAGATGAAGATGATGAAGAAGAAGCAAACTCTTATATCCTTTACAAATTTGTGATGATTTTTAGTTTGATAAGAGGTGTTAATGTGTATAAAGAGTTTTCCTTTCTTCGTATTTTTATATCAGAAGCAGGTTATAAGTTGGGGTCGTGGTGGATGGATTCTTTTTGAAAAGATATTGAAGATCAAAGTGAAGTTTTTTTTTTTCTTGAACTTGTATTACCTTTTTCCTGGGTCGCGAGGACGCTTCCTTATTAAGTGTGGGGATATGTTGAGTGTTGAAATGACTTGTTTTTTGGCTGATTTTTGTTGTTTTTGAGAGCTGAATGGTTGATTTTAAGGGATGATTGATTGATTTGGAAGTGGATTGAGAGTGTTTTGGATGATATTGAGAGTGTTTTGGAAGATTATGATGTTTGTTGATGGTTCTGTGATGTTCTAATAGGTTCTGATTGGTTCTGTATACCTTCTGTTTTGTTCTGTTTTGGTCTGTTTTTGTTCTGATTGTCTTCTGTAAGGAGGGATGGAGTATAGATTGATGAAGAATGAGATATTGTGAAAGCTTATTGAATGTTTTGTGAGAGTTTGAAATGGTTTGAGAGTGAGTTATGTAGTTCTGATGACCTTCTGTAATCTTCTGTAGGTCTTCTGTAGAGCTTCTGCTTCTGTTCTGTTTCTGTACTGTTCTGTACTGTAACTGTTCTGGTACTGTTCTATAAGTGTTCTGTGGAATGTATGTGTGATTTTGGGAAAGTTTTCTAGCCTTGGAAAGAGGTGAATACAAGTACAAAAGAGCTGGAGGAAGTGGAAGAAGTAGCTGCTGAAGACTCAAAAGAAGACTAGAGTGAAGTGATAGTAGTGAGCTATGAAGAGACACTGTAGTGGCTCTGGTGACCTTTCATATCAGACATACCTCTTGGGAGGGGTATCCACGACCTAAGAGTAATTATTGAGAGTAATTTAGAGAGATTGTAGTGAGGATATGATGTATTATTGATGGAGAGAGAGAGAGAGAGAGAGAGTCAGAGATAGTCAATTCTATTGAAACAGAGTGATTGTATATGAGAGATTGAGAGAGAAGACTATGAAGATATTGAAGATGAATACTATGTGATGTATTTCCATTCAAAGATGGTGTATTTCTTTGTTTTCTTTGTGATATTGATGGATTTTGTGAAGATGTTGAAGAATATGGTTGATTCTATTAAAAACCGTGGGAGATTTACATGATGCTGCATGAAGATTTGTTGTGCCTAGTGTTTCTTTCTTCATTGTGATCATATGAAACATGATAAACAAGCTTGTTGATGTTACAAGATAGATTTTCTTGCAAGAGAATTCCCTTTTCCTTGGTGTTCCTCTCGGGGCTCCACTTTCTCAGGCTGCCTGTGCATCTTGTCTTCATGGAAGACTACATCATGGCTGCGTACTGTTTTCCGCGCCTGCGGATCCCATAGGCGATAGCCCATCTCTCCTGAATCACCATAACCAAGAAAGATGCATTTAATGCTCTTTGGATCCAACTTACTCCTCTTGTCCTTGGGCACATGGTAGAATACCTCACATCCAAAGACACGGAGATGCGCATAAGAGGGTGGCTTACCAGCCCAAACTTCCTCTACAACCTGGAAATCCAATCCACTAGAAGGCGATCGGTTTATGACATGCACTGCCGTACTAACTGCCTCTTCCCAAAAGCTCTATGGTAGGCCTGCATGGCTAAGCATAGAGTGAACACGCTCCTGAATAGTCCTGTTCATGCGCTCAGCCAAACCATTATGGGCGGGGGTGTAAGGGGCGGTCAACTGACGCTTAATACCCCTGTCATCACAAAACTGCTCAAAAGCATGTGAGACATATTCTCCCCCATTGTCAGTCCTAAGGCATTTCAGCCTATACCCAATCTGGTTCTCAACAAGAGCAAGCCAATGCTAAAAGACTGCCAAGACATCGGACTTTTGCTTTATGGGATAAGCCCACACTTTCCTAGAAAAATCATCAATGAAGGTAACAAAGTACTTCACGCCACCCATAGACATACACGGCATGGGCCCACAAACATCTGAATGCACCAAAGCCAAGGGCTCACTCATGCATGGCCTACCCGATTTCTTATGCGTAGACGTATTCTACTTACCATAAAGATAATGATCACACGAGTCAAAATGTGCATAGTCCAAAGGCGGAAGATACTGCAAACCAGATAACATTTTCATTCCCTTCAAAGACATATGCCCCAAACGGGCATGCCAAAGTGATACATGTGGGATAGAGCCCACTGCCAAAACATGGTCTACAGAAGACCCAGATACAAGAGGATAGAGGCTGCCAGCCTTGGCGCCTCTAGCAAGCACAAGTCTGCCTTTGGTAATCTTCCAGGCAGAATCCCCAAAACAGACATGAAACCCTGCATCATCCAACTGTCCTGCAGACATAAGACTGCGCGTAAGCGCAGGTACATGATGTACATCCCTGAGCAAAAAGGAACTGCCAGTGGAAAACTGCAACAGAATATCTCCACAGCCCACAATATCAAGAGACCTGTCATCTCCAAGTCTGACTGATCCAGATACAGTACGGTAAGAGTGAAACCACTCACGGTAAGGCGTCACATGGAAGGACGCACCTGAATCCAATAACCAGCACTGTGCATATATACTAGGTGTCTCAGTCAAGTGTGAAGCATCAAAAGAACTAGCTGCAAGTATGAACTCATCACTACCATCGGAATCCTTGGTCTGCATGACATTAATTTCTTCAATCTTGACGCTGGACTTCGCAAGTACTATGCTGCGATCAGAGGACTTCTCCTGCACTTTCTCTTTGCCCTTATCCTTGCACTTCTCATTGCGCAACTCATGACACTGTGGTCTGATATGGCTCTTTTTCCCACAATGATGACAAGTGACATTAGCGTTGCGCCCACGCGACTTTCCACGAGATTTAGACCGACCCTTCTGCAAGTCACGGCCACAGTTATTACCACGATCATTCCTGTCATTCCTGCCTCTAATTGTCAAAGCATGTGAAACACGAGAGGCATCCAAGTTTTTGCAATTAACCTCTTCCTACAGAAGAGCACTCTCAACATCATTCAGTTTCAGAGTAGCACTAGAGGCACATAGGGCAGTGCGGAATACATCCCATGACTCATTCAGAGTCCCAAGCAAGAAAAGAGGAGTTACTTCCTCTCCAAAGGTGATATCCTGCGAAGTCAGGTTCTTCATTATAGCATGGAACTGGCTCAAGTGAGCAAACATAGTCGCATTATCCTTCATGCACAGATCCATAAGCTGCTTCAACCAGTACATCTAACTCGCCGGACTTTTCTTATCATAAAGATTCTTGATCTTATTCCATAGATCCCATGCACTCTGTGCTTCCTCAAATACATTATAATGTACCTGTTCAGTGAGAGGCAATACAATCGTGGACTTGCATAGCTCATCAAGTTCAAGCCAGTCGTCATTGTCCATAGTTTCAGGCTGCTCCCCACTCAACCGAAGTGGCTTAATTTGAGATTTCTGCACCAAGACCTGCCAAATTTGACTCTTCCAATAAGAGTAGTTGGTACCATCCAACTTTGTGATGTTAAATATGGCATTATCAGTCAAAGAGGATGCCATAATGCAGGCTGGAAATGCACAGACAATGTAAAACTGCTGGCGTAGAAAATGCCCAAAATCCATTGAAATGAGCTCCAAATGGCAAGAAAAGTGTGCCAAAAGATGTTGCCCACTTAGTACTAGGTGCAGTACACCAAATCAGGATATTTCAGCATAAAAAATACTACTCAGTCCACCAATAAATGCTTGCTGTAATAAATTTCAGAATTGCAATAATGAGAGCAAACTGTCCCAAAACTGGATCTAATGTCAACTAAACAATGCTAGGTCCAAAGCCAGCATAAAGAGGACAAAGCAAAGACAAATGACAGTGAAAATACATGAGCATAACACCGAGAGATGTCAAATAGCATCTGCCAGTAAGAGGCACACCCCAAACAATCTAGGCAAATTATAGAACCAACTGCCAAAACCTGACACAAATAGGTGTCTGCTCAAAAGAAAGCGGATCCAAAATTGAGACTTAGCTCATAAGCATCCTGTGAACCAAGACATATACTCAATGCAACATCCAATTGTTGGAGTATAATCCCAAAGTCTCAATACATCCATAACTGCTCAATGACATAGACTGCTCCAATAGCATGTAATCCCTGCTCAAGGTCAAGTAAGCATGCAAGATGCTCCCACTGGCACAAAAGGCGTACAATCGAGTTAAGGGCTCAAGCAACCCAAGACAAAGTACCAGCGACAAGTGACCAAGTCAATGCGTCATACGCTTCCCAAGAGCATGGCATATATGAAGCAACTGATGTAGCAACCATTAAGCAAGACATAATCCCAATGGCAAGATCTCTGTCAAGTCAATACATCCAGTAGCAAGCCAAAGTCAATATCCCTGTGAGTCGGAAGTGCTCAAACTATCCAAATGCCAAGTGTGGCAGCCCTGTTTCCAGCACTGTATAACAGTAAATAGCAGTCCCAAATCAGCCAATATTTCAGGCCAAAATCATGGCATAATCATGTGCATACATTCCCAAGGCACTAGGCATCATGTAGACCGCATACGGGCATCAAATAGCACAACCGGAATGGAGTATAAGCAACAAATGCTAATGCCAATGGTACTGCCCTGTTTTCAGCCTATTATGACAGTTTATGACAGTCCCAAATCTGAAGAAATCAGCCCCGAATGATCAAGACCAATGCCCAAAGCTTGAATGATATCAAACATGAAGTCTATAGCCCTCTTGATCAAGGTAGAGAGCAAGAAGCAATGGCCATGTGTGGAGCTGAAGTAGACGAGTGCTAACAGCCTAGAAAAAAATGGTGCAATCTGCCATGTTGGTGCTGAACTTGTTGCTGCTCCACATGGGCTGAAAAGGGGGTAATGGGGGGCTCAAGAAGGGCCTATCAAAGGCCTATGACAAGCCTCTTTGAGCCTTGATAGTAGGTGTAAGGCACAATATGAGGAGAATAAGCTTCAAGGGTTTGAAGCCATGGCTGCCCTTGCTATTTGCAACCTGTAGACTGAAATAAAACCCTGAAAGAATTATCAAATACCTCAGTATCAATGCTTTGAAGGTGCATCAATAGGCCGGGAAGGTGCTCGGGAAGCCGGGGAGTGACGGGAGCTCGGGGAGATCGGATATGGCTGCCGGGATGGAGATCCAATGCGTGAAGGGAGTCGATGCAAAGGTAGAGAAGCACCGAGTCAAGCTCGAGCAAGAGGAAACCAAGCTCTGATACCAGTTGAAAGGTGAGAAGGATCGAAGCTTGCACACGAGCTATGGCGAGAGAGCAAGAGCAAGAAAGAGAGAGACAAGAAATGGGAACTCCAACAGTCACAATGTGTGACCGGGCCTTCCTTTATTTACTAGTCACTAAAAAATGAATGTAAAGAATAAAGTGACGTGACGGGCGCCCGCCACCTGCAGTGTGCAGTGGCGGGTACTGTCAGTGTAGTAATACACGGGGCGGCACGGCGGAGGCGCCTTTACCCCAACATTTGGATCATTGTTATCGTGCTTCATGAGTCGTGAATGTAAAACAAAATTTGATCAATTAGATGCAAAATTTCATGCTTTCTCTGCTGCGTAAAGGGCAAATTTGCTTTTTACAAGGCACTGCTATTGTATTTTGACCAATTTAATATGTGTGTTATGTTAGAGATTTAGGCATGTAAGATGAATGAAGCGAATTATCATTGTTGCACATTTTTTTGTGTTTGTTGGTTTTAGAGAACGAAGATAACATTGTTCTGTGTTTGTTGGTTTAAGAGGAGGAAGAAAATACACCTCTCTCAGAATTTGTTAGTGAGCATGTCATATATAAGTCTAAACTTTAGAGCCAAGAGTGAGTTCTTGGCATAATATCAAGTAGTCAAAATTTCTATAAAGGGCATTGACTAAATTTTTCTAGCAATCGTTTTTTAGTCTTCTGGATATGAGCAAACGTGGATTGGTATATTATGCCCCTAAATTTACTTTGTTGCTTTCTAGATTTGGTTTTGTAAGTAATGAAGATGACTAAAAGGAAGTTTTTTTTAGAGGGAATGGAAGAAGAGGATCTGGAGGATACCTATGATGAAAAGCTCTTTGATTTTCTTTATGCAACTGGAAATTCATCTAGATTTGTTTACATCAGAGATATGCTCAATGTTCCCTTTGATTTACAAGAGCTCTTGAAGCATCTTAAAGATAACCTAAAGGATTTTAGGAAGTTTTATGATAGGCATGTGGAAGGCCTAGAGATTGAGGGATTTGTCCATTATAGTGATGTAATAGCTACCAATGCTGCTAGAATAACTTTGCAAACAAGGTTTAGCCTTATTGATGAGGAATTCAATAAGTGGAAAGCATATTGCCCTTTTTATCAGAATTAGCATCACTATCTTCTTGTACAGAAGGATGTTGGATTTCTTGTATATCTTCAATATATGGATAGTTGTTCTTTAGATACAATACAAGAGAAGAAGATAGAGGATATTGCAAGCAAATATAAAGAAGTTGAAGAGAATGGAAAAATGTTTCAGGAGCATATTGAGAACTAATTAGTGCAGGGATTTGATGTTGCTTTGTTTAAAGTGAGAACATTACAAAAGTGGAAGAAAAGGAGATAGAGTTGAGTGCAGAGATTGAAACAAGTCCTCTTAAATGTGTCCCAACATTTTCCAATTATCTCATCAACAAAAAGAGATGTGTATTGCTAAATGATATTCAACACCTTTTTTATCTTAGAGAAGATTACTACTTGGCAATCCTTGCAGCATGGGGTCAAAATGATAAGAATTTTATAGGTTATGAAGAGGAATTACTAGCAACTCTTAATATTGAGGGAGAGAATTTTCAGGACAGCTCTATAGCCTTGCATTCATGTATTAATCAGATCATGGAATATGAAAATGAGGGGATATCTACATAGGAAGATTTCTTACAAATTCAACAGAGACTTGGTATTGTGATGATAACATGGGCTATGAAGAGAAACTGAAGTCTCCATTAGAGGAGAAACCAAAAAGTTCAATAAATCTTTATGATGATAGTTTTCTTGAAGAAGATAAAAACCCTAAGGTATGAAAGATAATTCTAAGATATCCATTGTGATTTATATTAGAGTATGTTATGCATTATAGATAAATATTATTGGACATTTATCTACTAACATCTTATACTATTGTGGTTTATTGTGCAGATAAAAATTGAAGATGCATACAACTTTCTTGGAAGAGCCAAGGGCTCAAGGCCATTGAAGCTTGGCAAAGGTCAAGGTCTTGGCCATTATATTGGAAGCTTAAATAATCAAACAAATGCAATTTATCATAGCAGATCGATAATGGCTTTGAAAGCTATCTCCAAGGTGATTGAATCCCAAGATTTCAATAGAGGTTCAAACAATATCATTTTGGTGGAGAAGGAAGAAGCTGTAAGAGTTTTTGGCTTCATGCCTAGATACAGTGGATCTACAGTAGGATACTTTGGAGTTCTTGGCTCTTATTTGATCTCTTATGTAGGAGATGCCAAGAATTTGAAGCTCCTTCAAGGCTATAGGAAACAAGAGTTCCTAAAATGTAGAGGTCTCATCAAGTGGGATAAAACAAAAGATTCCTTTAGAGGACCTAGTGAATTGCTTTAAATTAAAGACTCTTCTGCAAAACAGAGTCAAAATAAAAGATATTAAGGGTTTCTTGAAACCCATATTTTTTCATCTCTTTGTCTAGTTTGTAAGCATTTTGAATATCTTTGCTTTGCACAAGAGTTTCCATTTTTTCTTCTTTGGGTAATAGTGGATATAATCCTTGCCAAATATGATGTATTACATGATGAGGTTGTGTCTTTGAGCTTGAACTTGTGCCAAATTTGTATGTAGAACCATTGAAAGACCTCTAATAAACGGTTTGCTTTGTATCTTCCACTTCCATGTCTTGTGTGTCTAAAGTATTCTGTTCTTGCTTGATAATGTGATTTTTCCATATCTTGGGTTGACTAAATAGATAGAGATCCATATTTCTTGATAAAATATGGAGCATGGTTGTATAAAATATACTACATAGTTAACAAATAAAGATATTCAATTAGAAAACCCTATATGAGTCAAACAATAAAGAGACATGCATATGCAAACTTCTTACCATATAGTGAGTGAAGTGTTGATTACCCCAAGCTTCTGTCATTGCCTTTTTAAAAAGGTTCAATTGGTTTTTGAAGTCTTTGAGATCATCATCATTCTACTCAATTTTATCAAGATGAAAGAATACTTTGTCTAGTGTTTCCCAAACATTGACTTTTCTATTTTGAGCTAATTCATTTATCAGCATGATCCTTAATTGCATTATCTAGGCACTTCCATTGATTGTATCTAATAGTTGAGCCACAATTCCTAGAGTTTATCTTACCAAGTCTCCCATGAAAGTCTAGGAACCTTCTAACCTTTGTTGGGGGTAAAGGTGCCTCCACCTAGCCGCCCGTATATTACTACACTGACAGTACCCGCCACTGCACACTGCAAGTGGTGGGCACCCGTCATAGTCACTTATTCTTTATTCTTTTAGTGACAGTTTGAATAAAGGAAGACCCAACCACATATTGTGATTATTGGAGTTCCCACTTTTGAGTCTCTCTCTCTCTTGGCTCTTGCTCTCCATCTACCATAGCTCTCACCGCCAAGCTTCTTCCTCCTGGGTTTCACTTCCCTTTCAACTGGTATCAGAGCAAAGACATTGGAGCTTGCCCGCCATTCTCTTCAGCCCGGATTTGAAGAGCTTCAACTCGAGCTTCAATGGTAGCCATGGCACCTTCATTTACACGTGCGTTTTGATCTCCCGCCTCCTCCTCGAGCTTCCAGACCTTCATCAACTTCTTCCCAGGCTGCATTGGAGCCCCCTTGACCTTGCCAAGTGCCCCCAAGGGTGGTTGTAGATCCTCTTGCCCCCAGGAATAGCCAATGCAATTTTTGGCGAATTTTTAGGGGGCTGGGCTGATCTACTCCCTGACATTTCCCTGCTCCTCCGCTTCCTGGCACTCTTCGCAACCTTCTCGAGCATTGCTTGACTCCTCGACATTAGTGCTTGAATCCCAGTGATTGATTTGAGTGCTTTTCCCTTCAGCCCTTTGCTATATATACAGTCCCAAAACTGTCAAAATAGAGCAGCACTTGACATTTATTGTTTGATGCTTCTTGGCATTACCCGTTTGATGCCTATTGATGCCTGGATGTTATGGGATGCTATATCTTTTCTTTGGGACTAATTTAGAGCTGATTTGAGCACCGTTTGAGCTTCATTTAGTAGTAAATTTCTTAATATAATACAGTGGACTGAAGCTCATTTACTTGGTGTATGCATTGGTTCATGGATACGTGGTGCCTAGAGGTTTGAATGATCATACCGATGTATCTGGAGGTTGTCAAATGCTTCTTCTTGGTTCCGGAATTCTTTTGAGCTTGTATTAAGCTCCAACTTGGTTGTTCTTCACTGGCATTTGGCTACAATTGGCATGCTTTGGACCGATCTATACCTATTGTCACTGCTTGACATTTAGGCTTCTTGCATTTATGCCTTGGTCAGATATGGATGCCACTTGGTTTGCCCATGCTTGACATTTACTTAGAGCTTTATCTTCAGATGTATTTGAGCATTTTGGATCTACTGGGCATTACATTTGGTTGTCAGTTACATGCTCTTTGAATGCTTCCAAGCTTATGCTTTACGGGTCTGAGATAGCTTGGGATTTATGCTCCGAATGTATCCTACTAGGATTTGGCATGTCTGATGCCATGTATTCGATATATTTGAGCATTGCTTGCTCTCTTTGCAATTGACTTCACTTCCGGTAGGAGCCTCTTGGTATCTTCGGATGTACACAGAGTCTTATTTACAGATGAGCTTGAGCTTGTGGGACAATTACATGCATTTGCTCTCTTGAGAGCTTTATGTCTGCAGTTTGTCTCTAGTGGACTGATTTTATACGCCTATTGGGACAGGCACCTATCTATGTCACATGTTTGTAAGTTTTGAATGCATCTTGGATGGTTATGTATTGAGCTTCTTACTGTATCAATTGTGCTTGTGCTTGGTCTCTTCTCTGACCGCGAGACCCATTACATGCATGACTTCTGGACCTATGAGATGTCTCTTTTGCTGACAAGTTATTGGTTTGACAGGTCTTGGTACCTTCTTGCCCCTAGAAACTCACTGTTGGATGTATCTTGCTACCTGGAAGTTGCAGTGACATATGTATCAGTGATTGCTTCATTTTGGGACAGTTTTACATACTACTGTCATTTATTACAGCAAGCTGAAATCTACAAATTTTAAGCACTTCTATGAGGGTAATGCTTACTATTTGATGTTATCTTGGTCATAATTGGTGGACAGGTGCTTCTCTTGGTAAAATCCACCCTTTTTGCTAGTTTTAGCAGTGGTTTTAGTGCATTTTGGGCTAATTACAACCACCTGCAATTTTACTTTTTTGCTTTGATCTGGGATAGTATGGCTGGTCATTTGAAAGATACAGCTCTCTTTAACATTGCCAAGTTGGATGGTACCAACTATGGGTATTGGAAATCCCAAATATGGCAGGTTTTGGTGCAGAAGTTACAAATTAAAACCTTGCGTTTCAAGGGTGTCAAACTTGAGGATATGGATGATGATGTCTGGATGGAAGTTGATGAGCTATGCAAGTCTACCATTATTTTGTCACTCGTAGAAGAGGTCCATCATAATGTTGTTGAAGATGAGAATCAGAGTGCATGGGATTTATGGGAGAAGATTCAGGAGCTCTATGCGCAGCAGAGTCTTGCGTCATAGATGTATTGGTTGAATCAGTTAATGAACCTTCGCATGAAGGAGGGGACCTCCCTTTCATCTCATTTCAGTCAATTTCATGCTATCATGAAGAGTCTGTTATCACAGGGTATTGAGTTCAAAGACAACTTGCACCCGTTGTTTCTACTTGGCACCTTGCCTGAATCATGGGATGTATTCCCTATTGCCATATGCACGAACAAGCTTGATGGGCTAAAAATCAAAGATGTTGAGAGTGCTTTATTGACTGAGGAAATCAACAGGAGAAACAATGATGCTTCCCACTCTTCACATGCATTGACCACCGTTAAAGGTGTCCAAAATGGAAGGCTTGATAATGATCATAAGGGCAGGGACTCTCAGAAGTCCAAGTCCAAGTCATGTGGTCGCAGTAGGTCCCATGGACGGAAGTCTGATCTTACCTGTCATTATTGTGGAAAAGCAGGACATATTAGGCAGTGCCATAAAATGCGCGATGATAAGGGCAAGGAAAAGGGAAAAGAAAAAGTGCAGGAAAAGTCTTCTGAGCATAGTATTATACCTGCAAAGTCTAGTGTGAAGATAGAAGAGGTTAATGTCATGCAGGACACTAATTCAGATGATGATTACATACTTGCAGCTTCTTCATGCGATGTCTTACAAACTTTTGAGATACATTCTACGTATGCGCACTGCTGACTCTTGGATTCGGGTGCGTCCTTTCATGTGACACCCTGTAGAGATTGGTTTCATACCTATCATACCATATCTGGTTCTATGCGCCTTGGTGATGACAGGTCTCTTGACATTGTGGGCATTGGAGATGTTAGACTGCAGTTTCCTTATGGCAATTATTTTGTTTTGCATGATGTACGCCATGTATCTGTGTTAACTCGCAGCCTTATGTCAGCTAGATAGCTTGATGATGTAGGGTATTTTGTGTCTTTTGGAGAGTCTGCATGGAAGATTACTCATGGCAAGCTTATACTTGCAAGAGGTGCCAAGTCTAGCAGCCTCTATCCCTTACTTGTATCTGGAGCTACATTGGATCATGTTTTGTCTATGGGTTCTATTCCCCATGTATCCCTTTGGCATGCTCGTTTGGGACATATGTCTCTTAAAGGAATGAAAATACTTCGTGCTTTGCAGTATCTTCCGCCTTTTGACTCTTCGCATTTTGATTCTTGGGATCATTGTTTATATGGCATGCAGACTAGAAATACGCATAAAAATTCTAGTAAGAAACACATGGGTGAGCCCTTGGCTCTTGTGCACTCAGATGTATGTGGGCCCATGCCCTGTCAGTCACTTGGTGGGACAAAGTACTTTGTTACTTTCATAGATGATTACTCACGTAAGGTTTGGGCTTATCCCATAAAGAGAAAATCCGATGTCTTAGACAAATTTCAACGTTAGCTTGCATAGGTAAAGAACCATTCTGGGAAAAGGCTCAAATGCCTAAGATCAGATAATGGGGGTGAGTATGTATCACGTGCTTTTGAGCAGTTTTGTAATGAGCGAGGTATTAAGCATCAGTTGACCGCCCCTTATACCCCACCCTAGAATGGTATGGCTGAACGCATGAATAGGACCACTCAGGAAAGGGTCCATAGCATACTTATCTAGGCTTGCTTACCGTAGCATTTTTAGGCTAAGGCAGTTACTACTGCAATGCATCTCATTAACAGGTTTCCTAGTAGTGGCATTGACTTTCAGGTTGCAGAGGAGGTATGGGCAGGCAAGCCCCCCTCTTATAATCATTTGCGTGTCTTTGGATGTGAGGCATTCTGCCCTATGCCCAAGGACAAACGCAATAAGTTGGATCCTAAAAGTGTTAAATGCATTTTCATTGGCTATGGAGATGCAGGAGAGATGGGTTACCATCTATGGGATCTGCAAGTGCAGAAAGTGATCCGCAGTCATGATGTCATCTTTCATGAGGACAAATGCATATGCAGTCTGAGAAAGTGGTTGAGATACGCAGAGTTATCTTCCAGGAGGAGCCACCTACTCCCGTTCAGCCCGCTCCACGGCCAGCTAGATAGCGTCCAACATCACATGATGCCCATGGCCCAAATGCTAGACATGCTAATGCTAGACAAGATGTCAATCGGGTAGCAGAGCTTGGATTGAGACGTTCTACTAGAGATAGACGACCTCCTGACCGTTTTGTGCTCTCTATGGATTATGTATTGGTTACAGATGCAGGAGAGCCTCTCACTTATGATGAGGCTATGCGCAAGGGTAATTTTCACTCTTGGGAGAGGGCTATGCAGTCTGAGCTTGACTCATTGCATAAGAATCGGACTTAGGATTTGGTTTCCTTACCTCAAGGTAAGAAGGCTTTGCCATGCAAGTGGGTGTACAAGCTAAAAAGTACCCCTGGATACCCCAAGCCGGCATACAAGGCTCGATTGGTTGCTAAGGGTTTTAAGTAGGAGCATGGTGTTGACTTTGATGAGATCTTTTCTCTTTGGTCAAGATGACCACCCTACGCTTAGTTTTGGCCTTGGCTGCATAGCTTGATCTGGACTTGTACCAGATGGATGTCAAGATGGCTTTTCTACATGGGGACTTGCATGATGAGATTTACATGGAGCAGCCAAAGGGCTTTGTAGACCCTGGCAAGGAATACCTAGTGTGCAAAATAAAGAAGAGTCTATATGGCTTGAAGCAAGCATCTAGGGAATGTTACCATAAGTTTGATGCATTCATGTAGTTACAGGGCTACATCCGCAGTGCTATGGATCCGTGCTTGTACACGAAGAAAGCCCGTGACGGTTCTTTACTAATTTTGGTACTCTATGTGGATGACATGCTTTTACCAAGGCCAGCTCATGAGGAGCTAGATGCTCTTAAGGCTCAGCTCAAGAAGAGCTTTGAGATGAAAATATGGGACATGCCTCTCATATACTTCATATGCACATTACGTGTGATTGATCTCAAGGGCTACTCTATCTATCACAGAGGGTGTACATTCATAAAGTCCTTGAGTGCTTCTGCATGCAAGTTGTTAAGCCTATTGGTTGTCCATTACCTTCTCACGTGAAGGTTTCACAGGCCGATTGTCCGCAGACAGATGAGTAGAGGGCAGAGATAGCCAAGATTCCCTATGCATCAGCCGTGGGCAATCTTATGTATGCCATGATAGCCACCCATCCAGATATAGCTTTTACAGTTGGGTTTGTGGCACGTTATATGGCTACATCTGGCAAGAAATATTGGGATGCCGTAAAGGGTATCATGAGGTACCTGAAGGGCACAGCAGATATGTGCCTTTGCTATGGCATCCAGGATATAGGAGTCATGGGGTACACCAACTCTGATTATGCAGGACATGCAAATAGCAGGAAGTCCACTTCTGGCTATGTGTTCAATTATATTGGAGGGGCTATCTCTTGGATGTCCATGCACAGAAGTGTACGACTCTTTCTACTACAAAGGCCGAGTATATTACAACCACAGAGACTTGCAAGGAGGCTATCTAGTTAGGTCGTTTGATTGCAGACCTTGGTATGACACCTGCTATGCCTACATTGCATTTGAATTCTATGAGTGCCATTTAGTTGGCCAAGAATTCGGTCTTCCATGCGAAGACAAAACATATTGAGGTGAGGTATCACTTCATTCGTGAGGTCATTGATGACAGGTCTATTGACCTTGTCAAGATTTCGACTGAGCAGAATCTTGCAGACTTGCTCACGAAAAGCCTCACTACCAAGCACTTTGCCTTCCTCAGGAGATTGATGGGCATTGGATGAGATGACGTCTTTTTCCTCATCCTGTTATACATGTATACATGTCGTATTGTCTTTTCTTTTTTCTCTCTCACTGGGACAGTTTCGCCTTTAAGTGGGAGGTTGTTGGGGATAAAGGCGCCTTTGCCTAGCTGCCTGTGTATTACTACACTGACAGTACCCGCCACTGCGCACTGCAGGTGGCGGGCACCTATCACAGTCACTTATTCTTTGTTCTTTTAGTGACAGTTTGAATAAAGGAAGGCCGGCCACACATTGTGGTTGTTGGAGTTCCCACTTTTGAGTCTCTCTCTCTCTCTCTCTCTCTCTTGGCTCTTGCTCTCCATCTGCCATAGCTCTCACCGCCAAGCTTCTTCCTCCTGGGTTTCACTTCCCTTTCAGCCTTCACTCCACCAATAGATTGCTTTTTGGGAATACAATTGCCATCCTTAGACTTTTGAATATCTGGTTCAATAACAACATTACCACCATGCAAACCAATTGTAGATAAGACTTTTTCAATATTTGGTATAGCATTTATTCTAGCTGATAATGGCTTCAACCTCCATGCAAATCCTATATAAAGATGAACAAGCTTTTCAATTATCCTACAAAGCGTATGAAGTGTATAGATATGGAAATTCACTAAAGGAATATCTAAGACTAGCTTAAACTGTGGATCCTTGTTGTGCCTAGAGGGATCTCTATTCCAATTGCTTGAGTTCAACTCTATGGTTGGGAACATGTAATATCGGCAAGGAGATCTAGAGTTGGCTCCCTTTTATACATTGTACATACATTTAGGTATCTTTAAGTCACTAGCTATGCCACTCAATATTATAGTTCCTAAATCCTTCAATAAATAGATCTTCTCTTGTTGCTTATTGTCTCCTAATAGCATCAAGTATTGGTGTTCGATGAAAAACCCAATACAATATATCAAAATCCTTTGTATCTACTTCGAATGCTCCTAGCTAAATATTGTGTTTCGATTGAACACTAAATGACATTGAGTGATCGCAATGATTTGATGAAAGTGCTCTATTCATCAAGGTAATAGAGACTCTCTCTAGTTTTGTACATTTTAGAATCTCACTTTCATCAAGTTTAACCACAAATCTAGCCACTTCTTGTGCCTCTTCTAGCGGCAAGTCATAGAATCTAATCATTAAACATTATAGGGTGGATAAGTCAAGGAAAATATTGTTAAATTCATTGAATACAACTTCCTTTTTCTTGCCCTTGAAGCTATCCTTGATATGGAAAGGCTCACCCAAAAACTCCATCACTTTGTTATTCACTCTCTATCTAATAGTTCTAACCACAGATGGCCTTGGAAGTATACAATTACGTACTTGTCATTGCTTCATATTTGGCTATAAAAGCTAAAAAAGTTGTATATAAGCATCTCAACTGATACCAATATTATCTAGTGTCTTCTGCACTAACTTAGTATCCAAAGACTGATCCTTTATAAATGACTCCAAGTGTTGTTTCTTTGACTTTTTAAATTTATTCCTCTCCAAAATATCTTTTGAAACTACTGAAGAAAGAAGAAGATAATAAAACTTATATGCTTTCAAAGAAGAGACCTAAACAAAATCAACATCACAAATCAGTATAATTAATTATAAACAAAGTCATATTTAATATTTTTAAAGTGAAAAAATATATATTATTGCTTGATTCTTTACTACAACCACCACCTCCTCGTTTGAGACACTCAATATTTCTAAGAGCATTTTGCCAATTTCGAAGGCCTAAAATAGGTTGCTTTTGTTGATTAAAACTTTAGAACCATTGTTAGTCGGAATAGCAGGATTTGAACCTATTGTCGTCAGCTCGTGCCGTAAGGTATTAAATTTGATGTATTTCTCCAACTAATGAATCCTCTGTTAATATCCCTCCAGCTTCTATAGCAACTCGTTGTTATGTGTTTTGATTAAAAAATAGCTCTCCAATTTGAGGATATCCTTTTTCTGCAACCAAGTGTATAACCTAGAAACCCATTATAACCATCACCTCCTCGTTTGAGACTCTCAACCACCACCTCCTCGTTTGAGACTCAATATATTTGTAAGAGCATTTTGCCAATTTCGAAGGCCTAAAATAATTGCTTTTGTTGATAAAATTTAATGTGTTTCTCCAACTAATGAATCCTCTGTTAATATCCCTCTAGCTTCTACAGTAACTCGTCATTATGTGTTTTGATAAAAAATAGCTCTCCAATTTGAGGACATCCTTTTTAACAACCAAGTTAAGTGTATAACCTAGAAACCTATTATAACCATCACCAATGAACCTCAACAATAAAGAGCTATTATAGAAAAACGGAGTGCTATTTTACTAGAATCTTTGGGATATAGCCTGCCATCTAACCAAAGATCAAGATTCTTCTTTCTTTTAAACTTGAGTATATGTTTCGTAGACTGTAATAGTAATGGATTTTGTTCTCTTCTTTATTAGTTCATATTCACTATCCAACTCAATATGAAGATGATAGAGAGGTCTTTTACTAGAGCTATAGAGATCATTGGATGACTAATCAATAACTAAGAATGTGATTAGAAGATTGGATTGAAATACTATGCGAATTCAAAACAAGAAGGAAAACGACGAAGAAACTAGCATAGATTTAAAAATAAAAAAAAAGAGTGAGAATGGAGGGAAGTAACCAAACGTCGAACAAAATTCAAATTGAATATTAGTTTTCACTTTAATGAGGATGAGTAAGATCTTCATTATGACAATCTTTGTCACCTTTATGGTGGCCTAGATTTCTAGATTCGATGTGACCATGAGAATATCATTACAATGACTTATTAACAATTTTTATATATTTACTTACTAAAATATAAGTATTTAAAAATCTAAAAAATAACTTTATTTTCTAAAATATTCTCTCTCTCTAAGATCACTTACAAGGCATTTTCGAGACCTCCAAACTCCCCTAATGTATGTAGTCTATGCGAATTCTTGACTAATCCAAGTATTAAGCTAATGAGAAAGAATTGATGATCATTTCTTCACAAGTCGATTCAACATAACTTTTAATCAATGACAACATTGACAACTAGCTCCAACAAAACTAGCTATATTATCATGGCCCTCAACATTAGGAGTGTCACAATTCTCTATTTTCCACTTCTCCTTTTGGACATTATAAGTGGCTCGTTCTAAGCACACTAAATACAAATGGCCGCCTTCCAAACAAAACAAGTTTTTAGTAGGGGGAGACTCCAACAACCATGGCCCCTATTACTCCTCATGGGTTGATTGAAATATCAAAATAATATCCTTGGTTTCAACAAAGGACATTGTTGGTTCACCAAAACCTATGTGCCTTGTCATCATATAGGTCATGGCTTCCTCGTCTAACCATTATGGAGGTAGCAATTTGGTGAATCTTACATCACCAATGGTTAAGAGAGCCAAATGGTTGAGATTATTGCACTTCGTGCATGAAAGAGCAATCGACTATTTATTGTGAATGCCCTCAGCCAATCAATGGACCTTGACCTCCCTCAGCTCCTTGCTTTAAGTCTTCTGCACTATCTCCAATACTAACTCCCCACTCTCATTGCTTGCCTCATCTTCAATACTAATATCCTCATCTCTATTGCTCTCCACCTTACTCTTACCAAAATTCTTAGAAGGTTTGCACTCCTTGTTCCTATTCAACCCCTCCAAAGGGTAACTAGTATGCACAACTTACTCCATGATTGCATTCCAAGGTAGCTCCCTGCAAATCAACAATGGTCAAGGCCATGTTGTAGGCCCCAAGGAAAGAAAGAACTTAGCACCACCTATGAAGGTTGGTTGACCACATCCACTACAACAGAGTCCAACAATTGACAATGTGGTTTCCCACAACTCGATAGCCTTCCTATAGCACTTCCAACCAATCCACCATTTGCAAATCAATCTTCTCCTAGTAAAAATAAAAGGAGAAAACCTCCTCTCCAAAATTTTAAGTAGGAAAGTGATCCTCTTAAGACACCATCCTAGCTATGCAACATTCACCTACTAAGGATCAACCTAACCAAGGTTGAAAGCCATAAATTTATCAAATTGTTGTATGTGAAGATCCAAATCGTCCTCCTTGCCAACTTGGAACCTCAAAAACTTGATCTACACTATTGTTGGTACTCACTTCAAGGCATATGCATGAATACTCAAATGCAAAAGGAGAATTGGATGATAAGGAAAAAGATGTTAAGGGGTGCATACACCATAATCAAGTGACGGTAAAATTCAATGGGACTTTTTAAAAGACAGATGGGAACATCCTACTTTGCATAGACCTCATTCCCCTCATTGGACTCTCCATCCCAAGGCCAAGAAGCACACAACCTTGGCAAAATCTAATGTGCAATGTCAAAAGGGGATGAGACACTTGAAAGCATGGAAACATTGCAAGGAAGCGTCTATGACCCTTGAACATTCTCTCAACTATGCAACAACCTTGACATTAAGGCGGTCAAGGCCATGAAAGATGTTAAGCGTGGATCCAAATCCCACATTTCGAGGGTCATCCTAACCAAGGTCAAAAAGACTAAGTTTCATCAAATTGCCAAATGTGGGAAGTGAGACTCTCCTCACCACCTCGGAACCTCCGATACTTAAATTAGCACCATTACTACCAATGCCATTAATGCTACCATTGGATTACACGTGACACCAATCAAAAGAGATTGGGGAATCCAAACTCTCCTGACTAGAATCAGCTGGCCAAGCCCAATATCACTGATGATGGATGGGAACATCCTTCTCCCAAGAGACCTCGTCCTCCTTATTAGAACATGGCCGTGGAACCAACCTTGCCAAAATCCAATGCAATATACAGGGGATGGGAAAACTTTAAAGTGTGTATGCATGTACTGGTGCCGAGGGGTATTCAGGGATCCTGGTCACCAACTATGATCAGATACAATCCTAACTGAAGACATATCTAACACAAGAAATATCGATATAGAATGAGCTAAGTCAACAATATGAACAAATTAGAAATGACACAGAATATACGTGAAAACATCAGACTCTCCATAAATCAGATATTCAGATATTGTATATATGAAAGAAGATGCAAAAAAAGCCATTGTGTCCATGTGCGTGTGCACTTGCACACAGCATAAATTAAGCTGTCAAAGCTAACTATTTTAGAGACTAGAATATTGGTACAAAGACACACAATAGATGTTGTACATTTAATTTAACAATGACATTTAATTTGACATCAATACTCGAAGGTGGCTTCCATTCTTGATGGTGTCACCATTCACATAATGCATCAGTAAAGTACAATTGAGAGCTTTGTTTGCATTCAACAAACCGAATCTGCATCAACACTCGGTTATAGAACAGTAATAATTGTTCAACAAAAAAAGAGTAAAGCAGGCTTACAGAAGGTTTCCGTTAGGATTAATTTGCAACCAGTGCACACAAAAACTGTTGGGCCCTGCAGGAGTGAGTGTGTACATCGAGCAAGTGTACCCTCAATCATGGTTTTTGCTTGTGCAGAAAGTTTCTAGTGTATTTATATCATGCTTGTATGACTAGTCATCCTAAAAGTGGAGGGTAAGGCTAGACAAACAGCTGGAAATGCATTATGCAGAACAACTGCCATCCTCTGCATAAAAGGCTAACTGTGTGCCAGAGGCTGAAGATGCATCAGTATTTGTGCTGGCTCAGAAAATTCGCTAGCACATTTGCACCATGCTTGTGGGAACTTGTCACCCTAAAAATACAGGGTAAGTGAGTGACAGGCTATACAAACAGCTGGATGCATTGGACAAGACTATATCTGACACACAGTAGCAATAGCCATTTGAACATCACTTGACATCACTGTCCAACTATTTAATTGCCAAAGGCAAACAGACAGCACTAGATGAATACAATCACACCTGGCCACCACTGTGGACCTTGCACTAACAATACTTTCATCCTTTAATTCAAAACCTTTTTCCTTTCTTTTTAGAGAGAGAGAGAGAGAGAGAGAGAGAGAGAACAGGTCTGACATATCAAAGTCACTGTTTTAGATACTAGAATATTGGTACACAGAGACACCTAATAGGAATTACATACCATGGAGCTGTCAAAGTAACTGTTTGAGAGACTAGAATTTAGGTACAAAGACACCTAAAAGGAGTAGCATACTATTTTGAGACCATCTCAATGGTGCACGGAGCATGGAGCCTGTTAAAATAAATATGCATAATGTTCAAAGGTTCATCCTTCCATTCTTGATCCTGCAACCATCAACAAAACACGAGTATGGTACAATTCAGAGCTACGTTGCATTCAATGAACAGAATCTGCAATCAAATCACATAGATAATAACAAAGACCTAGAAGTACAGAGTGCTGGCTGTTACACCCAGTCAGTTGTTTTTCACGTTTCATCCTCTAGAAATTCGGAGTCTTGGACTTGGATCAACCCAATTTTAAGGAAATCTTATCCAACACACTGCGTATGGTTACAGTAAGTTTAATATTTTCACTAGTGTGTGTTATACACCATACAACACTATATATGGTTTACATGTTTCACATTTCCACGAGTGCTTCAGATTAAAATACTACATTTAGGAAAGGGAGCATTCTGCCGTAAAGACAATAAGGATGAACTTAGCAGGTTGTTGAAATCTTGCATAAAATACATGACACAGCAGGAAAAAGGTGATAATGGAGATGAAAGTGTACTGACATAACAACTAGGGGCATAGATAGAGACCTCTGGGATGAAATAGAAAGTGAAAGTCAATGCAGAGTTTCTGTTGGGATTAGTCTGCAAAAGGAACACAAAAAATCTGCTGGCCCTGCAGGAGTGTACACAATAAAGTGTAACCTCAATCATGGTTTATGCTTGGGCGGAAAAGTTTCTGGTATATTTATACCACACTTGTAAGACTAATCATCCTAAAAGTAGAGTCTAAGTGGCAGAGGGTAGACAAACAGCTGGAAGTTATCCACATTGTGTGCCACCTATTGATAGAGGCAAGTGAGTGCCAGGTTTAACACACAACTGAAGATGCAGTGCAAACTGCATGCACATGAATCTAAACATCACAATTTGTGCTTGCTCAGAAAATTTTCTAGCATATTTGCATCATGCTTGTAGGAACCTGTCACCACATTTACAGCTGGAGAACACCGGAAAAGACTGTATTATCTGGCACACACTAGCAATTTGAATCTTTAGAGAGAAAAGAATCTGAAAGCAACATTAACTTATGCATAGGCATGAAAGACAAAAGAGTAAACTCACAATAACAGTAATATGACGTATGCCAAGCGCCTCCAATTGCAGACTCAATCACCTTCTACAGTGTGTGCTATTCCCTCCTACATTGAAATTAATGTTTCTTGCCTTTTCCATCCCACGCACTTGCTCCAAAAAAATAGAAAATATACACCATAGCAACCACAAATATATGTGTAGCACTCTTCATGCGACTAATCATACCTAGCACAAGGCAAAAACTATTCAGCATAATTTTGGAGTAATGTCTCACAATCCACAATGTCAAATAACCCACTCAGTACTACAAAAAACAGTATTACAATTCCAAGTTGGGAAATAAAACAGTAATCAAAGGGCTCTCATTTTTTCATGACACTCCATTCTTCCAAAAATATATTTTCCCGATTTTTCAAACCAATTAAAAGTACACAACTTTCGACAAGCATGGACATTGTGAAACAGCATATAAAGGACTCCATAGAGGTGTATACTACACTTCATATGAAGGATGGTCACTCTTTTTGACAGCATTGCATACCCGAATTTTGCTGCAAGGTTAATTCTATTGTTTGTTCATATCATGTGATTGGATTACAGAAAAAGTAATCTCCATCAACTTAATTAGGTGCCAGTATAGTACTTTTTAAAAACCACCTTTTGAAACAGTCAGGTAAAGCAAGCTTTGTCCCCCTTCCCTCCACCGTGTTCACAAGCTTTGTCCCTCTTCCCTCCACTGTGTTCACAATTAATAAAGAGTCAGGAAGGTCAGTACCGGTGACTTTCATCATGCAGCCGGATTCCAATAGTGTTTGTTGATATCATGTGATTGGATTACAGAAAAAGTAATCTCCTTCAACTTAATTAGGTGTCAGTATAGTAATTTTTGAAAACCACCTTTTGAAGCAGTCAGGTAAAGTAAGCTTTGTCCCTCTTCCCTCCACTGTGTTCACAATTAACAAAGGGTTTAGTGTGTCAACATTGCCATCAAGTTAACCAACTTCCAACATCATAGCATCGCAAAGATCAAGTGTGGAGTTTTTGTGTTGCATATTTAAATCATTTTTACATGACTAATAATAGCATGCTTGTTCCAGACATTAATATCCCGTATTTGTGTAAGTTCATTTTCAAATACAAGGCATACACTAGACCTGTCCAGTTATATATATATATATATATATATATATATATATATATATATATATATATATATATATATATATATATATATATATATATATATATATATATCCTCATTTTGGATCTTTGGTGCTCAATATTCTCTCCTTTCCTCCTCTCTGGTTTGGGCATCATACACTAGGTCTGTCCAGTGTGCATATTTGTATATTCCTCGTGTTATCTCTCCTTTTAATGTATGGAAATATTTACATCAGGCCTTCAGGCCAACCAAACAGAATGGATACAACTCTCACATCACCCCTTCTAGCCAGCCACAAAAATCTTGTCAAGCACAATTCAAAGCCAAAAGGCTACTAAAACATAACACACAAATATCATACAAGCTGTAAAATTGAAGTAGAGTCAACAACATCCAGCCAAGGAGCAGCCCCATTAGGGAGGACCAAGTCTACTGAAATCATGGAAGAAATCTGCCATGAGAGTAATCCTCGAACACGGGCTACATGACCATGAATACATGAGGCCAAATAAAAAATTAAGGCATTACAAGTATGCCCAATGTACGAGAGAGCTGTTGATTTGAGAAATTGGGAAAGGCGAGGATAATCCAAGTGCAAGGAAGACAACAAAGGCATCTTGCCCAAGACCCAAGAACAAATGGGTCTTGGGTCTGCTGCCGAGTCACTGAGGTCCACACACGGGAAACAAAGTTCCAAGTTTGTCTCGCCAGAGGGCAAGAGATGAATCAATGTCTCATCACAAGTAGTGCAAAAGATACAATCGCCCCACGAGCTCTTGTAGGCACACAGGACATCCCCAATAGGAAGACCAGCGATAAGCAACCTCCACACAAAAACTTTTCCTTGATAAGGCATCTTGGACCTCCACAATTAAAGAAATCTATCTCGCCACTTCTCTCTGCAATCCTAGGCATGCCACACTTTATTTTCTTTCTCAATGTCCCATAGCTTGTCCTCTACCATCTTGTGCTAGATCTGATTGGCCAACCTTTTTTGAAAATCATCAACTTTCACAAACATCCAAAACTACCAAGGTAAAGTAGGTTGAAAAGCACGCAATGGATTATACCGCTGAAGTTGCTCCTATAGGATTGATCAAATCTAGCTATAGCCTCTAGGCACCCGAAAGAGCTTGCATACACATCGAAAAGAATAAAGAGGGGGCTGCCTAGGAATGACAACATCATGTACTAATTGTAGCCCCAAACAAGTCATCCAGTTAAATTTATCTCGCAGCAATTCTTTATCTAGCCAATGAAGCAACTTGGATGTGGCCAACACTTCTACCTATAAGGAATTAGCCTCCTTTCGAAGATCAGGAGGACCCCAAACTATAAAGTGAAGTATCTCTTACCAAGAGACAATCAAATAAGTTAGAAGAAATGATGGTGACAATTTAAGAGGCCTTGTAGAATTCAGCACATGCCACCAAGATGCTCGGATATCCGTGCAACCATGGGAGATGCCAATCTCCTCAATAAAAAATTTTGCAACACCAATCCAAGGATGACTCTACACACAAAGAGCTCGCAAGGGTGCCATTCTCAAAGATATCATGCAAAGATTAACATCCAACAAAGTAGCTTCTCCCAATTGTTTCAAAGTAGTAATATGCTACCAAGATATCCACACCCAACCCAAATGATTGCTTTTCTTTTTTCATAACATAAAATAGATAAGTTGCACCAATTCCAAGAGAGACTTCTTAGTCCAAGGAAGTAGGGGTAGGAAATAAGAGACCATACTAACCATGATAGATAGTGCCACTTTGAGCCGCACATGAAGAGGCCAGCCCTAAGATCTCTCTCTCTCTCTCTCTCTCTCTCTCTCTCTCTCTTTGCGTTTTTGGCTACCTCAATGTATCATAGCCCAAGGTTCTATCATCTCTCTAATCATCTTCAGGTTCACTCTTCTCGTTGCTGCCCACCAAACATGTGGGACTGATGTGCAAGTTGTTGTGTTTCAACTACCTCATGCTGTGGAAGGATGGCCACAAAAATCACAAACTAAGTCTATTAAACAAAATGAACATTGATGACAGGAGTAGCTTCTAGATGCAGCGTGTAACCTCTTAGGCTCTGATCATCATGAATAGAGTTCGGGATAGGGACATGACAAAGTGGAAGTAGGTGAAGTCAGAGACCAGAAAAGCTGTCTAAATGGGGAACAGTTCAGCAGGAAGGCAGCCCACCTTTGACCACCTAAACATCACCATAAGTACCAACTTGATACAGACCATGAAGCACAAGCAAAAGAGTGCACACCTGCAACTGTGCAAAAAAAGCCGGCAACAGACCTGGTAGATAATAAGTGCCAGCACAAAATGAAACACAGCTTCGGTATCCTGAAAATGACTGCCATGCATGTCATCTAGCTGTTGGCCCCAAGCGCAAATCAAAAAGACAAATTGTGGGGCACTTCATGGCACCAAACAGTCACCTCAGTGGTAAAACCACCACCAGGAACTACAGAAAATCACCGTAAAGAAAACAAATGCCCAGCTACAAAATGCAAGTATTGGCTATCCACCGTGAGACTAACTAGACATTGCTTTCATCATGACAGGATATATATACTGGTCCAGTTCTAGACTCTCAGTTCATTCTTTGTGACAAATTTCTGATGGCAATTGTCTAGATGCAGATCTAAGATATCCACCTAGATCCAATCTGCACACAAGGCACAACACAAGCCATACTCACCCAGAAATGAAACAAAGATAATGGACATCAACCTCATGACCCCCCCATAGAGCCTTCAGCTTGGGACCAGCAGCAATGGTCCATTATGCTGCTTGTCCCAACTGAGACCAGCAGCATTATATGGGCCACTGCTCACCAGCACAAGGGTGTGTGTCCCATACCACCAGCCCAAACATCCATGGTGTGTGGATGAGACAGCCCATGTGTTGGGTGTGAAGTCCCTTCGTCTCCGTGTAAAGTCATACGGGTGTGAACACACCCTTATTTGTACCCTAACAATACATTCTTTATTTTTTGTGTACCATCACAATCTGGTACACTCAGCGTTGTGTTCACTCTCTTTCACTCTCAAGACTGCTGCTCCACTTTTGACTCACACTCCCATTGTGCACTCTTCCCCTTCAAACTGGTAAAAGAGTTGTGGCTAAGGTGTGCGCGCTTCCCAAAGTCTGTGCGCGTCAGCTTCAGCTCATCAGCACAAAGAAATGTCAAGGTAGGCTAGCATGAGTGCAAGCGACAGCTTCTAAGCAATCAACGGATAAAGGGCAGGGAACGACGGGTCAGGCAACTGTTTCCAGGTAGCAACAGCTCAGACGCATGTCAATGCAGGCCACGTCGGCAAGTCGCAGGCAGTGCAGGTCACGCGCAGGCAGAATCGGCACAAACAAATCCGGCAATTGGTCAACGGCTATGCACACCACGTTTTTCCAGGACAGTTCGTCATTTTTTTAAAATATTTTTGCAACCAAGCTCCTTGCTCACATTGACAAGGGTTCGCGCGTGTAAGCATAGTTCAAAGATTTGTGCACAAAATTTGGGGTTTTTTCCAGATTTGATACAGTTCATGCATAACAATGACATTTGACCCGGAAATCGCAAACATTGTGCATATTGGCTCTGAACAATTTGGGGCTTTTCATGTATCAGTGAAATTTTGCTCAACTGACTGAATTTATTGGCATTGATGCACATTTGGACTTGAAAATTTGGGGCTTTTCCTAAATTTGCTCATTTTATGTTCTCGAGAACACATATTAATTCGATTGGGGCAGATTGGTCGATGAAATTTTGGGGCTTTTGCTGAAAGTTGTGGATTTTGGTGAAATTGATATGTGAAATGCACTTTGGGGACATTGCTAAAGCAATCTTGGTGATGTAAGCAGTGTGATTTGAGCCTTTTATCTCCCACTTGTGAGATTTTGGAGAAATTGCTGGGAATTTTTGGATATTTTGTGTATCCAAAGTTGATTCAGACACATATCTATGCAATATACATATTAGGGAGCTCCTATTGAGTTGATGTATTGTTGAATATTCATGATGCAGAAGTCTTGGAGATCATTTGCAGATTTGGGATTGTTGCAGACGTAATTTTTGGTGATATTCCTGAAGTGGGAGTCACCTAGCAATGATGTATGCATGTAATGTATGCTAAAATTTCAGTTATATTGCTGAAAGTCATTCTTTCTACTGTTGTGCTTGTATTTAAGCACTGTCAGCAATTCAATGACACTAAATCTTGCTCTTATTTCCTAACATTTTGGGCTGAATTTATCTGAATATTCAACCTGTTGTTTGTTGCCATAAATTACAGCATTGGTTCTTGGTGCATTGCTGACAAATGGCCACTATTGCTTCCAGCAACGGTGACACTAAATCCCTCCTTGAAATCAAGAGGTTTGATGGCACTGGCTTTGATCTGCAAGGCATTTGTTTCTCAAAGACTATGATGATGCTCTCTTGGATACTAAGCCTATAGCTATGGTAGATGAGGATTGGGCTAAACTCAACAAGAAGGCCATTACATACATTAAAATGGATGTCTAATGATGTACTTACAGACATTAAGCGTCTTGATACAGCTTATGATGTATGGAAAAAGTTAGTTGATACTTGAAAATACAACTCTAATAAATCAAGTTCATCTCATGCGCAAGCTTGTGAACATGGAGTTGGATGAGTCTAAACCAACATCTAGGCATTTGAGAGCTTTCATAGGGATTTTCAGTCAGTTTTGCAGGACTCTAGTTTGCAGCCTTCAATGATAAATTGAAGGCTATTTTCTTGCTAATGACTTTACCTGATAGTTGGGAGGCTTTGGTTGTCTCGCTTAGCAACAATGCTACTTTAACCTTTGATGGTGTTAGGGACTCTATTCTCAATGAGAAGATTAGAAGAAAGTCTAGTGGAGAAAGCACTGGTTCAGTCTATCATCTTAGAGGTAGGCCAAAGAAGAGGGGTAATGCAACAAATCAAGGCAAAAGTAGAAGTAAAAGCAAGGGCAGACAGCAGGATGTTACTTGCTATCGGTGTGGGCATAAAGGGTGCAAAGGCCATAAAAAGCCCAAGTGCCAATATTACAAAAAAAAGCAAGAAAGAAAGAAACAACAGGGAAAGAAAAAAAACGATGACAACAAAATGATGACAACTCTTGCTCAAAAGAAGTTGCAAAGGCAAATGCTGCATCTAGTGTGGTCATTGAAGAGCTCTTTGACACTGGAGAGATACTTGTTGCAACCTCATGCAATGTAGACATTATGGCAATAGTAGGTGATATGCATATCACCAAAAAGGAAGTAATTGATCCCTCATTTTCAGCTCATGATGGGCTATCCCAATCATGGATAGTGGACATCGGTGCCTCTTTTCATATTACTCCCTCTTTGGAGTCATTTTCAAAATACACTGCAAGTCCCAATAAATAGGACTCAGTTGTCCTAACCCTGACGGGCCATCTGTACTAAGTTACTTTATGATCATTGTGACCAATGCTATTAGTGCCCATCCAATGTCCAAGGATGTAACACTCCAAACAAGGCAGTAGAAAAACATAAGCTGATCAAGGCCTAGGCCTAAGCAAAGCTGTAAACAGCCTATGAACAATTGGAAAATGTGACAACTAGCTTGCCATCCAAAACTAAAAATGCAAATAGCAACAGGTCAAATGGGCTGGAGAGACACACACAATGAAAATGCAGCTATTAGAGGCTATGAATAGACTGCTATTGATGGCAACAGCAAGAGAGAGTGCTAAAAAGAGGCTAGTAATGGCTAAGAGAGGGACTTTCAAGGCTGGTATTGTGACATTAATGTGACATTAAAGTGATATTTAATGTGACATTAAGGTCACAAACATTGAATGTGACATTAAAGTGACATTTAATGTGACATTAAGGTAAATCTAGGGGAACATGCACGAGGATGACCGTCCGGGCTCTTGGGCGCCCGAACGGGGTTAAGGAGAGCCTAGTAATTAAGAGAGTACAAGAATAGTAGGACTCACCAAGGCTTGACGGCTAGCAATCGGATCACGATGGTCTGGCCAGCAACATACTAGGCAAGGCTGGGAGGAAAAAAGAATCACTCGTGCTCACGGATTAGGACTATTTTTCTTCTGGTTTTCGTCGTCATATTTCATTGGTATCAGAGCCGACAGGTAGTGTCGTGTGGATTTGTGGAGTTCTTCATCGATGGTCTCGTGGTTCGTTTCAGTCGACGAGTTGCCCGCCAGGATGCCAGTCGCGTGAGGCTCGCATTTCGAAGAAGTTATATGTGGTGTGCCACGTCACGTAAGTGACGTTTTGTGAAACGACTGGCGTGAGGCGAAAAGGGGATTCGTCTCTGGTCAACGCCTGCAGAATGACCCAACGTGAGACAAAAAAGACTCTGTTTCTGATCAACGAAAGGCGCAATGTCCAAGGCGTCAGCTGTGAGGCGAGATATGAAGAAGCTGCGCGGCGAAACATAAAGAAGACTGTTGTAGTTGTGAGGATAAGTACCAGCATTTGAATCGCCACCAACGGACTGAAATCAGTCAGATTTGTCACACATATAAAAGACATATTGGTGGTCCAAGTGACTGGTCTAGTCCAGAAAATAAGGATTGTTCCTCACTCTTCGGGCTTACTAATAAATCCAGCAGCAGCTGCCTTGCCATTAAAACCAGGAAAGTACTTTATTTTGTATGCAAATTTCTTATCTTTGCTTTCCAATTCCAGTGTATTAATGGCAGAAAAAGGGAAAGAGAGAGTAATGGAAGGTTCTAGTTCTGGGGGCCAACCTATGATAGATCCCCATGAACCAGAAATACAATAAGAATAGTGGGAAGAATTTTTTGCTACACGAGAGTAATTTGATGATCTTACTGCTCGTGTGCAAGCTCAGGGGGTTCAAATGGAATTTTTAACCCAAACACTCACTGAAATAAAATCTCAATTAACTTTTTTGTTAGAAAGAGATAAAAATAAAATAGAAACCTCAGATGTCCCATCTTCATCGAAAGATTTAGATGTGACTATGCGAGATCCTAAGGAACCCCACCATAAATTGAGGGATAATCCAGTTTTAAAGGATATGAAACCACCTCAATTTCATGGGGAGGAAAAAGATAGAAATAAAGATACCATCTTTAATTTCCTCTAAAAATGGGAAGATTTACATAAACTAAAAAATACTCCACCACATCTCCAAGCACTGGAGGCTAGTTTAACTTTGGAGCCCAAAGCATATAAGTGGTGGCAAACTTTAAAGGAGGCAAATAAAATACCTAAAACTTGGGCTCAATTTGAATCCATCTTTTTGAAAGAATTCCTTCCTGAAAATGAAATGAAAAGAAATTGGGAAGATTGGGATTATGTCAGACAAAAGGGAAGACCCCTGCTGACATATCTGGAGGAATATCGTGAGATAATCCTCAAATTGGAAGGAATAGATGAATTCCAAAAAACAAAGAGGATTCATTAGGGGACTAGATAAAGCCTGTAAAAAGGAAGTAAAAAGGAATTTACCTAAGACGCTGGAAGAGGCAATTAAATTTGCATTAATTCTTGAAGATAGTATGCGTCTAGGTACACTCACTAGTCTCACTAATACGGAGCCCAAGTCTAAGGAATTGGAAACCTCAAAATTTGTGGACAAATTTAAAAGGAAAATGCCATTCTTTAAGGGTAAAAAACAACCTTTTGAAAAGAATCCATATGTGAGGCCAAAGTTAAGTCCTGATGACTTTGATAAGGCCAAAAAAGAAAAGTTGTGTTTCAATTGCCTATCCCCTAACCATGCTACTTGGAATTGCCCTCAAAAGAAAAAGGGGGAAGACAAAGGAAAGGATAAGGACAAGGGCAAGGGAAAAGAAAAACAAATCCATGTAGTGCAGACCTTAGAATTAAAGGGGCATGAAAAGTACAAATCTTTAGAGGTCTTGCACATGGATGTACAACATAAGTGTTGTATGTCAACTTCTATGTGGCAACCTACTTTTGGGCCACATGATTTACTTAGAGTACATGGATTGATAGCCGGAAAGAGGGTTAGAGTCATGATTGATGACTCTGCTACACATAATTTTATTAATTATGCACTTGTCAAAAAATTGAAACTTCCCCAACAAAAGAGTGGGCATCAATATGTTGTTCGTATGATGCAAGGCCAAGACAATAAAATATGGGATACAATGGTATCCAATTTGAAAATTGAGATTCAAGGATATAAAGATAAACTTGATTTCCAAATTATGAACATGGAAAGAGCTGATATTGCTCTAGGGAGGGAGTGGTTATGGGGATTGGAACCATCCTTAAAACATAGTTATCACCATAATACACTGGAATTTGAAAGGGATGGTAAGACTTTTGTCATTCAAGGTGAACATGAAGTATCTGATAATCCTTTGCTGTGTTCTACTGAAGTTCAGAAGCTGATAAAGAAGGAAATTTGTGAGGTATATATGTTATAGTCTCTTCCTGTACAGAACACTTTTACTTTCTGTAATATAAAGCAACAATTTTCTTATGTTTGTGAGTTGAATGTTAATAATGAATTAAGTAGTTTGTTAGATGATTTTAAAGATGTGTTTCCTTCTGATTTACCAAGTGGCCTTCCACCAGATAGGGGTGATATAAATCACCCAATTAATATAAATAAGGATACACACCCTATTTCTAAACCACCGCATAGGTTAAGTGAAACACAGCATCAAGAAGTTGAAAGACAAATTAAGGATTACCTGGATAAAGGGTTTATTCAACCCAGTAATTCACCTTGGGCTTCACCAATTTTATTGGTAAAGAAAAAAGACGGTTCTATGCGACTTTGTGTTGACTATAGAGCACTTAATAAAATAACGATGAAGAATAAATTTCCTATGCCCAGAATGGAAGATCTTTTTGATCAATTACAAGGGGCAAAATTCTTCACAAAGATAGATTTAAGATCAGGTTATCACCAAGTAAGAATTAAGGCACAAGATGTTCCTAAGACAGCATTTCGTACTAGATACGGGCATTATGATTTTTTAGTGATGCCTTTTGGCCTCACTAATACACCAGCTACCTTTATGAAGCTGATGAATAGTGTTTTACGGCCCTATCTAGGACATTTTGTAGTAGTCTTCTTGGATGATATCTTGATCTTTAGTAAATCAAGATAAGAACATTTGGAACACTTACAATTAGTATTCCAACTGTTAAGAACACATTCCCCTTATGCGAAGAAAACTAAATGTGAATTCTTTGCACAAGAGATCAAATATTTGGGACATATTATCTCGAAAGAGGGAATCAACATGGATCCATAAAAAGTAAGGGCAATTATTGAATGGCCACCTCCAAGGAACCTGGAAGAGCTGCAGATCTTCCTAGGTTTATCTGGATTTTATCGTAGATTCATTCGAGATTATGCCAAAATAGCTGTTCCAATGACAGACCAACTTAAAGGGAAAGGAAAAAGTTTTAATTGGGGAACAGACCAAAATGAAAGTTTTCAAAAACTTAAGGTAGCTATTGCTACAGCTCCAGTATTATTAATTGTGGATCCCAATAAACCGTTTGTGGTTGAAGCTGATGCCAGTGATAAGGCGATAGGCACGGTCTTATTACAAGAAGGTCGACCAGTTGCTTTTGAAAGTAAGAATTAGACCGTGCAAAACAGAATTATTCTGTTTATGAGAGGGAGTTGTATGTAATAGTACATGCAATGAAGAAATGGAGGCACTATCTGTACGGTGCCAAACTTTTGATTTTATCGGATCATGAAAGCATTAAGTGGCTTAATGATCAACCGGATTTACATGGGCGTAAAGCCAGATGGGCCGAACTCCTCCAAGAGTTCGACGATGAGATCTGAGGATGTTCAACAAGGAAATGGAGCATCAGGGGTTGCTCAAACTCGATTCAAGTGGAAGAATTTTACCATTGATAATGGTTATTTACTCTACAAGGGTAGGGTATGTGTCCCGAAAGATACAGAAATAAGGCGCCAAATACTCTTTGAGTGTCATAATACCCCTAGTGCGGGACATCCAGGAGTTAATAAGACTTATAGTCTTATTAAAAGGCAATTCTATTGGCTTGGAATGAATAAGGAAGTCCTTGACTATGTGGTCAAATGTAATAAATGCCAGGTTAATAAAGCTGAAAGATTGAAAATGGGAGGACTTCTCCATCCACTAGAAATTCCTTCGGGAAATTGGGAGAGTATCTCCATGGACTTTATTGTTGCTTTACCTAGAACACAGAGGGGGCACGACTCTGTGTGGGTGATTGTGGATAGGTTAACCAAAATGGCTAGGTTCATTCCAACTTCAACTGATGTTAAAACACCAGAATTGGCTAGATTGTTCGTAGAGGACATATATCGATTGTATGGCCTTCCGGCAAATATAGTTTCTGATCGGGACAGAAAATTTAATAGCCAATTTTGGCGTGCAGTATTTAGGAAATTGGATACTAAACTTAGCATGAGTACGGCGGATCATCCGCAAACAGATGGGCAAACTGAAAGGGTTAACCAAATTCTTAAAGATATGCTTAGGGCATATGTAAGTAAAAAGCAAACTAATTGGGAAGAGTATTTACCGATAGCAGAGTTTGCATATAATAGTGCCAAGCACTCTTCCACTGAATATAGTCCATTTACGTTAATGTATGGGTTTCAGCCCAGAGCTCCTTTTGCAGTAGGACTGCATAAGGAAAAGGTTCAGGCAGCTAAAGACTTTTTGGAGGATATGAATAGTATGTTAAAATTTTCTCAAGAAAATATTAAAAAGGCTCAAAATCGAGCTACAGCATATACAGATCCTCACCGAAGAGACATCTCCTTTGAAGAAGGAGAATTAGTCTATCTTAAGGTGCCTGAACAAACTAAAACTATGAAAAGGGGACAATGTCCAAAGCTTTCACCAAGGTATTGTGGTCCTTTCATAATACTTAAAAAGGTGGGAGAATTGGCTTACAAGCTCCAACTACCTGCTGGTAGTAAAATACATCCAGTTTTTCATGTAAGTAAATTAAGGAAGAAGCTCGGTGATTTGGATAATCTAATCTTAAATGATGACATTGAGGAGCTGTTCAATGTCCAATCTAATCCACATGAACCAGAAAGAATATTAAATGTTCGTAATAGACGAACAAGGAATACTATTTATCAAGAATGTTTGGTTAAGTGGAAAGATTGTTCAGAAGAAAGCTCAACATGGGAGTGAGTAAGTACTTTAAAGAAAAGGTTTCCCAATTTACAATTAGACCTTCCAAGTATCGTTTTCGAGGACGAAACCGATTCTTAAGGGGAAGGAAATGTGACATTAAAGTGATATTTAATGTGACATTAAGGTCACAAACATTGAATGTGACATTAAAGTGACATTTAATGTGACATTAAGGTAAATCTAGGGGAACACGCACGAGGATGACCGTCCGGGCTCTTGGGCGCCCAAACGGGGTTAAGGGGAGCCTAGTAATTAAGAGAGTCCAAGAATAGTAGGACTCACCAAGGCTTGACGGCTAGCAATCGGATCACGATGGTCTGGCCAGCAACATACTAGGCAAGGCTGGGAGGAAAAAAGAATCACTCGTGCTCACGGATTAGGACTGTTTTTCTTCTGGTTTTCGTCGTCATCTTTCAGGTATCATCGTCATACCTGCAACAGCACCTTGGCTCACATACTGTGAACTATGCTCTTCCACACAAGAGTATGGAGGATAGAGAACCTACTTCAATTCAGAGGACTTTGACAAAGGATACTTTGCACCGCACCATCAGGATGAGCTTAATTCCAATGAGCAAAATCACATTGAGAATGCAGTTTTCTTTCCTCTATGAAAAAGGTAATTGGGGTTGAATAAGTCTACAAGACCAAGTACTGGGCTGATAGGACCTTGGAAAAGTTCAAAGCTACAATCATTGCCACAAGTTTTGCTCAAAAGCAAAGCTTGCACCATATAGAGACCTTTGCCCCGATAGCTCGTATGTTGAGTATCAAGATTTTTAGCTGCCCCACCACAAATGGTCAATTTACCAAGTGGATGTGATGCGATGTGATGGTCAATTTACCAAATGGTCAATTCAAGAGGAGATTTATGTTGAGCACCCACTAAACTTCTATCTCCTAGGATTAGAGGATCATGTTTACTACTTGTGGAAGGCTGTCTATGGCCTAAAGCAAGCACCTCAAGCTTCATGTGAATGGATAAAGTGCTTCTTGTTTAACAATGGTGGCGGTCAAATTATGGTCCCAACCTCTACTTTAATTGTTAGACAGGTTCATGTCCTTTGTTATTCTCCACGTAGATGATTGTTACTGAGAGTCATAGTGATCATATTTTACACACTGGAGATATTTTGAGCATGGAGTTTAATCATAATAGACTGAGCCCACTTAATGCATAAAGCAAGCACAATACTTGCTTTTGATCAAGTGAGCAGCTCACTTTGAGATACACGTGATGTGCAAGCAAGTTATTTCACGATAGCACGCCAAGGATCCCAAAACATAAGTCAGTGCCAAAGGCAAAGTTGTAACAAGTTATGTTTGCTAGGTTCCAAGTGGTTTTGGGTGTCGAATGTTGGCTTAGAATACTTTAATTAGCCATAAATGTCCATATAACATTAGAGACTTGGCATCAATCAACTCATCAATGCCATTCTAAGGCTAATAAGTGCTTCAAGATGCTTGGGGAAAATTTTGGCTAGCCAATTTAATTTTTGGCCAGTTAGATTTTTTTTGGCACAAAAATAATTATTAAATTAATCTTTCTAAATTTATATCTTGAAAATTAGTTTAGTGAGCTAGATCATGCTGAAAATTCAGTTCAAAAGGATGCCACTTGGAAAAACTTGCCCGTGCAAGTTTAGGAAAGCTAAATTGGGGCTAAATGGAGAAGCAAATCTCGTTTTTACATTTTGGAGCTATTGAAAAGAGATGTTGGACTGCCATTACTTACTTTCGAGGCGATTTTCCAGCTATCGGAGACCATTTTGGTGAAGGTGACTACATATTTTTCAACAGGGAAAGCTGGCAATTGCAGTTGATGCACTTTCTCATGAAGATTACAACCTCTAATGCTCCTTTTACTATTGGTGAATCCATTTGGAATTGGAAAACCAGATCAATAGCTCAATTTTCAAATTCTCACAGCAAGTCTCTGAATTCTCTCTCTATAGCATTCTCTCTCTTGTTCCAACCATTTTCTAGCTTTGCTTCAAGTTTTATGGCAATCTAGACATTAAAGGCAGAGATTTTGGTAAATCTCTGTTGTAAACCCTAATTTACAACAGAGATTAGGGTGTGACCACCACCTTAGGAAGTGTGCCCAAATTTGAAGACTTCAGACTTGAATTTTCAAAGCTCAAATCAATGTGTTTCAAGAGGATTCAATACACCAGCTAGCATTGAATTTGGGCTAATTTATTTCTTAAAGAGTACAAGGCCAATTACCCACAAATCAAAGGGCAAATTGATTTGAAGACTCAGTGGTCATTTATGACCACCAAGAGGCACTTGGATCAGTGGAGGAGGTTGAAGCATCTCAACCATACTCCATCCATGTGCAATACAAGTTAAAGAAATACCACAAGGGACACCAAGTTTTAGGGCCAATCAGGTGTCAATTGTCCAAGATTAAGTCGTTAAGTGTGTATTTCATTTTATGCGAATTTTCTTTGCTTCTTGCTATAACTAAGTGTTGATTAGGTCATTATCACCCTTTCGAAGAAGGAAGGCTGGTTCACTAATAGTGTGTATGGAGTCAAGAAAACATCCAACCTTCTCCTCTCATTTTAGGAAATCCATTGGGTAGCCTTGTAACTCCATTCACAGCATGATGTAGAGCCGCTTTTGATCTAATTCTCATCAAAACAAATCATTAGAGCACTGCATGCTGAGACCCAATTTTCATCTCTAAAATCTCAAGCCTTGTGTGCTTTCTAGATTAATCTGTCATGAAGAAACTGATTTTCACATAGTTCTCTCACAAGAAATCCCTCTATCCATAAGATGAACAATGTGAGATTCCATAAGAATTGTGCAAGGTAGGCATATTTGGAAGCCTGCTCTATGAATTTGAGCTTAATGGTGGCTATGTTTTCTAGGATTTGGCTAGACACAAATCTATAGATAGATGTCTAAACACTCCAGAGTTGGTTTGAGTCCAACAATGAACGTGATGACTTTCAATGCCTAGAAAGTCTCGAGATTGATTGAAGTCAATCAACGGTGCCAAGATTCTTGACCATATCAATTGTATCGCACCAAACTGCTAGAAAACCAGCATATGGTAATTAGGATCAATTCTTCACTATAGCACTTCCGAGCATGTATTAGGTTCTTTGGACAGCTTGGATAGCAGCAATTCACCACACGGTTGATGTATAAACAATATAGCATTGTTGCTTATCTGTTGTGTCTAATCAATTCCTAGATTTCTTCTTTGTTCGCAGTTGTTTCATCATTGGAAACATTTTCAAACAGTCCCATCACAAAGAAAGTGAAAGTGCAGCTCTTCTATTGAGAATGTTTTCTCAGCTTTGTTGGCTAACCATCAATGATGTTTGTCCCTTGCAAGTGCTATCTTATACTCCACATTAACAACCACATCCAAGTCCAGCAACAAGTGCAAGCATTGCAAGATTCACAGTTAGACAGCAGCAATTATACAAGTACAAGACGCTAAGTTAGTCTTGCAATTGAAGGGTCTTCTAGCAATACAAGCGTTACTAATAGGGGCTATGAAAGGTAGTATCCAAAACCATTACCTCATTTCTTTGATCACTAAGCAGCTAAAGACAATTCGAGTGTAGCCCACCAGCACACAAGACATCCTATACATACATAAGTAGCATAAGGACACGATGCAGATTATGCAGAGTGCTTCTAAGACACTGTACAGCAAGGATTTGTTCGAGGTAATCTGGGAAAACCCAGGGCTTCTGAGTAGCTTCATAAAAGACCGTTGGTTCTGGTGGCTATAAAATCCCCCACTGTTCAGGCTAGGAACAACCTAGACAACCAAGGTGGTGAATTGGCCTCATTAGCAACCCAAGGGTTCATGAAAGCCCACTTCACAGTCTTTTAAGGGTTTCTTGAAAAAATGTACTAAACTTTATCACAGTGCTTGCTCGGCTTCTTGGAATCTTGAGAATCAACCCAATCAATTTAAATGGCAATTTAAACCATTAACTGGTGCCCTTTGAATTATAGTTGTTACGAGAGCAGGATAGACTTCTATAGAAATTTGTTCTATTATGCTTCTGCTCATCCTACAGAGTAATTCGAAATGCAAGTGTATCATTGCTTCATTGCAAGCAAAAAGCATATAGTGTGACAAAGAGCCCAAACACCGTTCATTGCCCTGACTGCATTGCAGCTGCCTACTGCTGCAGCATCAGTATCTGTCCTATGCATGCATCACATTTCTACCTTAGTTTTGGAAACCATTCGTATTGTTTTCAACTAGGCAATCAGCTGAACAACAAGGGTGTCCAACTGTCTTCATAAAACAGTAAAAATCTCTGGTGGTACAAACACTTGGGCAACCCATATAGAAACCATCCGACCACACATAGCTATATGGATGCAATGTTGTTGGGATTTCTTTTCATGGGTTACAAGGGCATACACAAGCTCATTTCTTGTAGTCTGTAACCAACTATTCTCTTCGCCATAAACTGTACATAATTAACCTTGGCGTATCGTCAATTCGTTCGTGTCAGAGCCTGATTCATTTGGAACACTCAGAAAAAAAAATTCTGGGTCTGTTTGCAGTGCAATTACAACCATGTGAAACAGAAACGCGTGGACTACCTAGAATGTTTGAATCGGGACGGCCGGCTGGGATGAGGTCGCTGGATTCTGAATTATCATCGCTGTCGTTAGTGGCCTTGGGGATCACAGGCCGGGACCTGCACGCGGAGAAGAACGGCCGTGCGACGGAAGCACCACATAAGTGCCTCCTCTTCCCCGGAGATGAAGAAGGGTGAGACAAGGGCTGCGAGCCCAACCTTGACACTATTCCAACTTCGCTGGGAGGTTGATTGATTTCTCTGCTGCAAGCACGGACTCCAGCACCCACCCCCCATGCAAGCTTGCAGCAGGCAGATGGTAAGAAATCAGACGCTATCATTTGATTCGAGACCTCCTCTCACACTCTCTCTCTCACAACGTGTGATCGATCGCCACTAGTCATCCTTCCCCATTGAACAAATATCTGTCTAGGTCTGGGTAGTGCCACTTGTCCTTCCCTAAGCCCACCAACTGCGCTATCCGCCTTTCAGTGAGAACGGCAAGTTCACGCAACTCGCAAACCGGATCTAGTAAAATAGGGCTGTGATCGATTCTCTAGAAGCCTCGTGAATAGGAATCCCTTCCTCCCATATGTTGTAGGACCTAGGTCACCTCGACGCCCAGACACAAATCTACCTGCGTGATCCAGTGAACTAGTAAAACTTCACCTGCGTGGTAGGAGTGAAGTAGTGTAACAGGTGTCCACACGCATTGTCATGAAGGCTTGAGGTGAGTTATATGACCAACCACCAATATGATAGCTCCATGTTGAACTAACTAGTGGGAATTCATGGAGTATCCCTGAAAAGACAATATTCCGGCAATTACAACAAAGTTCCAATATTTGCAAACTGCCAGTCAATTACACCATCCACTTGTTCACTATGTGGACTATGACAATCCACATGCAAAATTTTGTATCTCTTATAGCAATTGGCAAGTTTGCTCAAGTTAATGAAACAAGGTGATATAATCACAAAGGTCTATCGAGCTTTGGAGATTCGGATGCCCAAAAGCTAGCTATTGAGAGAAACATGCCAAAAAAGTATTACATTCATAATGGATTACTTTTTAAACATGGTAAAGTGTGTGCCCCTAAAGAATATGGATATCCATAGGAAAATTTTGTACGAGTGTCATAATGTACCAAGATCACACACCAAACTTTGGCCTTGGTTATTCACTAATTTTATTGGCCGAAGATGAAGACTTTGATTGAGTCTTATGTGCTCGAGTGCCCACAGTGTCAGCTTGAAAAGCTAAACAACACAAATAAGTGGGAATGTTACATCCTTTACAAATTCCTAATAGGAAGTAAAGTAGCTTTTATATAAATTCTGTAGTAGGATTACTCCCCACGAATTGAGGTCACGATTCAATCTAGGCCATGGTTTGGACTAATTAATGAAAATGGCTCGATCCATTCCTACAAAGACAACTATGAAAAGCCACAAAATGGCTAGTCTCTTTCATGAGTATCTTTATAGACTTTATGGTTTGCTCGATGAAATAGTTAGTGATTGAGACCCTTAATTCACTAGTCATTTTTGGCAGACGATTTTCCAAAGACTAAAAACTTAATTGACCATGTCATCCTCAGAGCAACTTGAGTCTGATGGATAGATTGAGAGAACAAATCAAACTATGGAGGATATGCTACATACATATATTTCATGCAGATCACCTAATTGGGAGTGTTACCTCCCTCAGATTGAGTTTGCTTGCTTATAATAGTGTTGAGCATTCAACTACTAGCTATAGCTACTTTATGCTTACGTTCGGTTATGAGGTAAAACCCCAATTGTTGTCAAGCTCAAGGGGGTAAAGATACAATCCATGGTTGACTTTCTGCACAATATGCAAAGATGTTGATGATTGCAAAGGAAAGTGTTAAAATGACTAAGGATCGTGCCAAGTTTTATGCTAACTAATATCACACTCCTTGAGAACTCAAGAGGATATGTTGCTTTACCTTAAAAGTTGCTAAGGACTCTAATTCAATGACTACTGACAAGTGATCCCTACTATACAAGGTCAAGCACAACTAGTTTATGCTTATGTTCAATTATGAGCCAAAACCCTTGATTGCCATCGAGCTCAAGGCAGCAACGATGCAATCCATGGTGGACTTTCTACAAGATATACAAAGGTGTTGATGATTGCAAGGGAAAGCATTAAAACAACTAATGATTGTGCCAAGTTTTATGCTAACCAACATCATATTCCTTAAGAGCTCCAGGAGGATTGTTGGTTTACCTTAAGTCCCTAAGGACTCTAATTCAACGACTGCTAGCAAGTGATCCCTACTAGCACCTATTGAGTAGAAGCCAATGACACAAAGGATCGAGATCAACCCCTCGAGCATATTGACATCTCTACCAACACCTATTGAGTAGAAGCCAATGATATAAATGCCTTCGCACAACTAGCTCTACCAGCACCTATTGAGTAGAAACCAATGACACAAAGGGTCAAGATCAACCCCTCGGCATATTGACATCTCTTGGTCCAATCTTACTCACCTCACCCTCCAAGTGATGCACTTGTGCTTTATATAGAAGGACTAGTCAAGGAGGAGGAGTATGAGAGTTTCTACATCACATTCCATAAGGAGGGTGTAGAAGCACCAAAGACATTTGAGTGGACCAACGGTGTCTTGAATGTGGCATAACACACATGGAATCTAATTGTGCCAAACAAAAAGCTAGCACATGTAAGGCAATGGTCCCATCCAATACCCTTTGGTCTCTTTGGCATAGAAATGAAAACAATGAGGGCACTATACCCATCCCTAGGAATGCTGTCACACAAGCATAAAGTAAGAAGATAGGCATATGCAAACCCAAAACATCCATTACAAATGGATCCATCATAGGGGAAAAGAACTCTAAGAAGAGGAAAAAGCAAGCATCAGTCAAGGTGACATTGCAAAAAGAGGAACCCACTACACTACTAACAAACATCATTGCATCAAGTACAAAAAGTGCAACCATGGCTCCCCCCCCACATAGAGAAGGTTGCTACAACATGTTGGGGGTAAAGGCGCCTCTGCCTAGCCACCCGTATATTACTACACTGACAATACCCACGCCTACACACTGCAAGCGACGGGCGCCCGTCACCGTCACTTTATTCTTTATTCTTTTAGCAACAGATGAATAAAGGGAAGGCCGGTCACACATTGTGACTATTGTAGTTCCCACATTATGAGTCTCTCTCTCTCTTGCTCTTGCTCTCCTATGCAAGCTTCGATCCTTCTCACCTTTCAATTGGTATCAAAGCATGGTTGCTTGAGCATTCGAGCTTGGTCCTGACTCCTTAAGCATTCATTTGAATCCCTACACCATTGGTTCTCACTCTTGGCAGCCATATCTGACTCCTTCAAGCTCCGATTACTCCTCGACTTCGCGAGCACTTACCGGCCCATTTGGGCACCCTTAGGGCATTCCTTCAAAAAGTATTGAAGCATTCTTTTGAGTGTTTATTTCAGTTTGCAGGATACATCAAGAAGGGGATACCAAAAAAATTCGTTTTTTTACTTCAACCCTCCCTCGGCACTCATTGGCAGCTTTAAAACACTTCATTTGGCACTTGGGAACACCCCCTTGATGCTCGACATTGGTGGTTTATCATTGGCATCAATTTGTGGACTAATTTACCTCAGTCTAGGACTGTTTTTCATAGTCCACAGGCAGCCACAAATAGTGTTACATCTGCACTTTATGTTTATGCTTGGTTGGCATTGACATTTGATGCCCAATTGGTCCCGAATGTTAGGGGAATGTATGCCTATTGATTGGCCATCATTTGGAGCTGATTTAGTGGCTTGAAATACTTAGTTTTACACAATAAATCACTACTATACACTCTAGGGATGAACCTTATTTAGTCACTGTATGCTTTGCCTATCAATCGCACAGGTGCTTCCCGGGTATCTCATACGACTATTGGGATGCAAATGAAGGTTAGAAAATGCTTTGGATGGTTCCGGAATGTATTTTGAGTCTTGTTTGAGCTCCGTATTGGTTGGCATTTGCTTGTTGACATTGGTCTACACTGCCATGCTTTGTGACAAAGGTTATACCTATGGTCTATGTATGACCCGTTGGTACATGCTTGATACTTACACATGCTAGTTACATTGTTTGGACTTGAATGCTACTGGAGCTTCACTTGGGCTTAGCTTTGTATATTCTGGAGCTTATTTTGGTCTTGTTTTGGCTCGTTAGAGATTGATTGGGGTTGTCTTTATGACATTGGATACTATCATTGGATACTTGACCGCTCATATGCTCTAGATGTCTTACAGATGTATGATCTTGGATTCTTCATCACTGGTGCTTTTACATGCTTTGTTTGAGCTTATTTTCTTAACACTTATGGCTTTTGTGCCCGTGGGAGCATCTTTGTACGTTTATTAGACATTGAGCAACACAGGTTATGCATATTGAGCTTTTGGATCTTTGAGACCGGATCTCCTCGTGGATGATGTATGGTTGATATACCTTGGTCCATGTATATGTACTTGGGCTGATTCGGCTTTGTATTCACTTAGCAAACACCGACTTGTGTCAGGTCTTGGTAGTGGTATGTACATTTTGCCATGTTGATTGGGGGGTGTACCGACTTTACTAATAGACTTTGTCTAACATGCTTGGGTATTGGCTCATTTCAGTTTGACTGTTACATGCTTGTTGATGCCCACTTGATGCTGGTTTTGCATTACAGTCAGTGGTTGACTTGGAATATTGTTTTTTGCCTACTATCAGCTCTCATTGTACAGTACTGCAAATTATTACAACAAGCATATATCTCCAGACTGTGATGTATTTTTCATGCTGAATCATCCTGGTTTGATGTACTTTTGATGGTACTTAGTGGACAACATCATTAAATACTCATTTCTCATCATTTTTCCTTGGTTTTGGTGGTTTTTTGATCATTTTCTACTGTTTACAGCAAGCGGTTTTGAATTGTCTACATTGTTTCAGCTTGCAGTATGGCATCTTCTTCCACTGACACTACTATCTTCAACATCATTTAGCTTGATGGTACGAATTATGCCTATTGGAAGAGCCAAGCTTGGCAGGTATTGGTGCAGAAATCGTAGATAAAGCCGTTAAGGTTGAGTGGAAAGCAACCTAAAACTATGAGTAATGATGAATGAATGGACCTTGATGAGTTATGCAAGTCCACCCTCATCTTGTCTCTCATTGAACATGTGCATTACAATGTGGTTAAGGAAGCACAGAGTGCTTTGTAGCTTTGGGATAAGATCAAGAACCTTTATGACAAGTAAAGTCCTACAAGTCAAATGTATTGACTTAAACAGCTTATGGATCTCCGCATGAAAGAGAACGTGACCATGTCAGCTCATCTGAGCTAGTTTCATGCTATTCTTAAGAACTTGGTTTCACAGAGCACATTGATTTCAAAGAGGATGTCACTCCGTTCTTCTTGCTTGGAACTCTTAATGAGTCTTGGGATGTATTCCGCACTACCTTATGTACTTCTGCCACTACTCTGAAGCTATCTGATATTGAGAGCTCTCTTCTGCATGAAGAGATAACCTGTAAGAATCTGGATGCCTCTTTTGTATCTCATGCTTTGACGATTAGAGGCTGATATGATGGAAATGTAAAGAATGACCGTGGTAATGGCCATGGATGGGATTCGCAAAAATCTCAGTCCAAGTCGTGCAGTAAGTCTCGTGGGAGAAATGCAAATCTGACTTGTCATCATTGTAGGAAGAAAGGCCACAGTGTCATGAATTGCGCAAAGACAAGGAGAAAGAGAAAGTGCAAGAGAAGTCTTTTGATCGCATCATAGTACCTGCTAAGTCAAGTGTTAAAATTAAAGAGATCAATGTTATGCAGCCCGATGATAGTGACGGGGATTATATCCTTGCAGCAACTTCATCTAGTGCTTCACAAATGACAGAGATACACTCTATGTATGCACATTGTTGGCTCTTAGACTCAACTGTGTCCTTTCATGTGACACCTTGCCGAGAGTGGTTCCATTCATACAATTCTGTTTCGGTTTCTGTGCGCTTGGGTGATGACAAATCTCTTGAGATTGTCGGCATTAGTGATGTTAAGCTACAGTTTCCTTCTAGCATTAGTTTTGTTATGCACGATGTACGTCATGTACCTACATTGACACGCAGTCTCATGTCCACTGGACAGCTTGATGATGCAGAATATCATGTATCTTTTGAAGACTCTGCATAGAAGATTACTCATGGTAGGCTTGTGCTTGTGAGAGGTGCCAAGGCTGATAGCCTCTACCCCTTAGTTGTTTCTGGATCTATAGTTGATCATATTTTGTCTATGGGGTCTTTACCTCGTGTATCTCTTTGGCATGCTCGTTTGGGGGATATGTATGTTAAACTAATGGAAATGCCTTTTGGTTTGCAGTACTTACTGCCCCTTGACTATTCTCATTTTGATTCTTGTGATCATTGTCTTTATGGCAAGCAGACTAGGTCTACGCATAAGAAGTCTGATATGTCACGCATGAGTGAGCCCTTGGCCTTGGTTCATTCTGATCCATGCCCTATCATTCTATGGGTGGTGTGAAGTATTTTTTTACTTTCATAGATGATTTTTCACGTGAAGTATGGGCTTATCCCATAAAGTAGAAGTCCGATGTCTTGGCAGTTTTTCAGAGATGGCTTGCTTTGGCAGAAAACCAATCTAAGCATATGCTGAAATGCCTTAGGACAGATAATGGGGGTGAATATGTATCACATGCTTTTGAGCAGTTATGTGATGAGAGGGGTATTAAGTGTCAGTTGATTGCCCCTTACACCCCTCCCCAAAATGGTATGGTTGAGCAGATGAATAGGACCATCCAGGAAAGAGCTCCTAGTATGCTTATCCATGCAGGCCTACCCCAGCACTTTTGGACTGAGGCAATTACAACTGCCGTGCATAGCATTAATGGATCACCCTGTGTAGTGGCATTGATTTTCAGGTTGCAGAGGAGGTATGGACAAGAAAGCCTCCCTCTTATGCACATTTACATGTCTTTGGATGTGAGGCATTCTACCATGTGCCCAAGGACGTCTAACAAGCTAGATCCTAAGAGTGTTAAATGCATATTCCTCGGTTATGGAGATGTAGAAGAGATGGGTTACTGTCTATGGGGTCCATAGGTATGAAAAGTCATCCGTAGCCGTCATGTAGTCTTCTATGAAGGCAAGACACATAGGTAGCCTACGAGAGTCATGGAGATACACAAGGTTATATTTCAGAAGGAGCCACATGCTCCCATACAGCCAGTTGGACAACATGCAGCAGTAGCAGATACTCATGGCCAAGGTGTTGGACAAAATGTTGAGTAGGCAGCAGAGCCCGCAATGTGGCGTTCTACTAGAGATAGATGCCCACTTGACAGATTTTAGCCCTCCATGCACTATGTCATGGTTACAGATGCACGAGAGTCTCTCACCTATGATGAGGCTATGTGCAAGGGTGACAGTCACTCTTGGGAGAGGGCTATGCAGTTTGAGATAGACTCCTTGCATAAGAATATGACTTGGGATTTGGTTTCCTTGCTTACTGGCAAGAAGGCTCTTCCATGCAAGTGGGTGTATAAGTTTAAGAGTACCCTTGGACACCCCAAGCTAGCTTATAAGGCAAGACTTATTGCTAAGGGTTTTTAACAGGAGCATGGAGTTGACTTTGATGAAGGTTTTTCTCTTATGGTTAAGATGGCCACCCTTCGCTTGGCTTTGGCCTTACTCGCATAGCTTGACTTGGACTTGTATCAAATGGATATCAAGATGGCATTTTTACATGGGGATCTCCATGATGAGATTTACATGGAGCAGCCTACGGGCATTGCAGAGGCAGGCAAGGAGCACCTAGTGTGTAGGTTGAAGAAAAGTCTTTATGGCTTGAAGCAGGCACCTAGGGAATGGTACCATAAGTTTGATGCTTTTATGTAGTCATAAGGCTACAGGCGTAGTGCTATGGATCCATGCTTGTACACGAAGAAAGCCATGATGGTTCTTTGCTTATTTTGGTACTCTATGTGGGTGGCATGCTATTAGCAGCAGGGAAAGCTCATGATGAGCTAGACGCTCTAAAGACTCATCTCGAGAAAAGCTTTGTGACAAAGGATCTGGGACAGACCTCTTACATACTTGGTATGCGCATTAGATGCGATAGGCATCGGGGACTCCTCTACTTGTCACAGAGGGAGTACATTCATAAAGTTCCTAAGCACTTCTACATGCAAGATGTAAAGCCCATTGGCTGTCCATTTCCTTCTTATGTGAAGGTATCACAAGTTGATTGTCCTCGTATAGATGAGCAAAGGGCTGAGATGGCCAAGATTTCCTATGCATCCGTAGTGGGCAATCTTATGTATGCCATGATAGCCAATCGTCCAGATATTGTCTTTGCAATTGGTATTGTGGCACGCTATATGTCTACACCTCGCAAGAAGCATTGGGATGCCGTGAAGGGTATCATGAGCTACCTAAATGGCACTATAGATATGTGCATATGCTATGGAAGCCAAGATATAGGAGTTGTGGGGTACACTAACTCTAATTATGCAAGACATGCAAATAGTAGGAAGTCCACTTCTGGCTATGTGTTCACCTATGTTGGAGGTGCTGTCTCTTGGATGTCTAGGGTTAGAAGTGTATGGCTCTTTCCACCACTGAGGTCGAGTATGTTGTAGCCACTGAGGTTTGCAAGGAGGCCATATGGTTAGGCCATTTGGTTCATGACCTTAGTATTGATGCTATCCCTACATTGCATTCGGATTCTATGAGTGCTATTCAGTTAGTCAAAAATCTGATCTTCCATGCAAAGACGAAACACATTGAGGTGAGGTATCACTTCATACATGGGGTCGTTGAGGACAAGTCTGCTAACGTGTCAAGATGAGATGATGTATTTCCTCATCCTGTTGTACATGTGTACATATTGTACTATCTTATCTTTTTCTTTTTCACTCCTCATTGGGGCAAATTCCCCTTTAAGTGGGAGGTTGTTAGGGGTAAAGGCATCTCCACCTAGCCACCCATGTATTACTACATTGACAATACTCGCGCTTGCACAATAGGGGTGGCGGGCGCCCATCACCATCACTTTATTATTTATTCTTTTAGTGACATATGAATAAAGGGAAGGTTGGTCACACATTGTGACTATTGGAGTTCCCACATTGTGAGTCTCTCTCGCTCTTGCTCTTGCTCTCCCATCATAGCTCTCCTGTGCAAGCTTCGATCCTTCTCACCTTTCACAACATAAGTATAAGGGTATTCAAACACTGAACACCAACTTAAAATAATTAACAAGGTCGAGAAATGGACACGAAGCTCAAGTGGAAGTATGAGATCTAGAAGACACTATGACATGAATGTGGTAGGGTTACTAAACACATTATTATCAAATCCATTAGGAGAGCACCACTTTCAGAGACATCTTTGGATCAAATCAAACAAGAAATGATCCAAAGTTTGACTCAATCATGATAAAATCACGGTGGAAAAAGTAAGAGGTTCCAATACAATGAAGTGGATCCTAGTGTCATTCTCACATTAGCCTTAACCAATGTGATAATACTACTAGGAATGCTGCTAAGGAGTAATCCTAGCCTTTGGATGACTTTCAAGCTCTAAATAGAGGAAATGATAGAACCTCTAGAGTAATCACTTTGTGTTCTACAAAGAAACAACACTACTTTTGAAGCACCAATCCTGTCTACAAGGGCACTCAAAGTCAACATGTTTTAAGCAAGAGTCACGCATCATGCTATCCTCCAATTGGAGGCTTCAAGTGTGACTCTTCATGGAGGGGTACTATTGATATAGGAGTTGGAGTTAGTATCCTCATACCAGATCAAATCTTGATGCAAAGGAAACCCACCAATCAAGAATATGCATTTTAATGTCATAGTGGCTCACAGATTCAAAGGTCTGACAAAGCCCATATTCTTGCTACTTCAGGCTTGCCATTCACATAAGAGAGTGAATATAAAGAATTCTATGAGTGAATAAGCTAATGGAGTGGAGAAGAACTCACTACACATATGGTTGAGCCTAGCACCAACAAACTTACAATGCCCATAATGAATGTTAAAATATCTTGACCTAGGGCTAAATCATTCAATATTCCCATCAATCATCTTAAAATCAAGGAAATCCACAATCAATGGTGATGGCATCTCAAGGACAACCCCCTAGACTAACTTGCTCGTCTTTAAGGAGATGCTTCAATAGCATGATTGTGTGATGTACCCACCTTAGCATTCTAGATGTCAAAAGAAAAAGAAAAAGTGACAAAACAAAAGAAGGATGTTACATATTATATTGCACATGAGTGAGCGTCAAGGTTAATAATGCTTGGGGGTATTGAAAATCTTGTTTTTATTAGTTTTTTTGAGATATTGGTAGAAATTCCTAACAAGAAAATATAAAAATTGAATTTTTGAATTTTTAAAAATTTATCAAATACACCAAGGCAAATCGTAGAGCTCATTGCCACAATTGCAATAGCTCAAACAAAATCACATACTGAGCTTTGGATCAAAAGTTATGGCTATTTTAAGTTATATCCAGTGTGTAGGAATTTTTACACACGAGCTATATGTGAGTGAAAAAAGACCATGTTTTTGCTTTTTTTGGACTTCTAGATTTGTAAAAATATGAATACTCGTAGCTTTAACTAAAATATCTCAAAAATACTCAAACTATGTAGCTTTTGCATTTGATCATCGATGACATAAGCTATAAATGTGAAAAGCAACCCCCCTCTGCTCCCCTCCCAAACGAGTATAAAAAGAGGAGGAGAGTACCAAGACTCTCTCAAAGGAACCTCACCACTTTGCAAGGAGGGAGCCTCTCTCTCTCTCTCTCTCTCTCTCTCTCTCTCTCTCTCTCTCTCTCTCTCTCTCTCTCTCTCTCTCTCTCTCTCTCTCTCTCTCTCTCTCTCTCTCTCTCTCTCTCTCTCTCTCTCTCTCTCTCTCTCTCTCTCTCTCTACTTATCCACACTTGTGTAGAAGATCTGCCGAAATTTACTAAACTTCTCTCCACTTCTCCACACTTGTGTGGAAGCTTTTTCCAAATCTATTGAGCTTGTTTGCTCTTCTCCACACCCTATATGGAAGCTCTATCAAAATCCATCATGCGTGTTCTCTCCTCTTCATACCATGTGCAAAAGCTCTGCTGAGATTCATTGAGCTTATGCTCTCTTCTCTATACTTGAATGAAAGCTTTACCAAAATCTAGAGCACTTCTCGAGTCCTCTTCTCTGCACTTGCATGAAAGCTCTACCTAAACCCATCGAGCTTGTTCACTCTTCTTCACTCCTTGCATGGAAGCTTTGCCCAAATACACCGAGCTTTTTCTCTCTTCTCCACAAAGTTGTCAAATTTACTTCAAGACAATGGCCCCCAAGAACCGTTGCAAAGAAAAGGAGGCCATCAAATAAGGCACTTCTAGAGAATTTGAGAAGGATATTCATGTAACATATTCAGAAGTCATCATAAAGGATGTAGATTATAATGATCACGTTTAACTTATTATTTCATAATTAATTACTTTATATAAGGTAAAACAAATTGCAATGGTCAAATTTGTTTTCTTTCTTACTTTGGTTCTTTAGATATAACCAAGAAAAGTGACATTCAAAAGGAATTGTTTGTAAGTAATGCTTTTAAATGAGTACTAGTTACTTTACTTATGATTGACTTATCTTATAATAGAAACACATTTTTGAGGGTAGGATTTGCACTTATCCTAAGGTATATGATTGGTTCAAACATGGGAAGGTCGCATGGGTGAGGACCACCTCTATGGTTTCACTATATGTAGTATACTTCTCTTCACACTTCATATTGATGATTGAGTATACCCCACCATTCCAATAATGCCTTAACCTTGGGAATTAGAAATGGTTTGTTGAAGTGGAGCTCTAGGTTCACTGTTTAGTTGTTTAACTTTTTCTCTATTATCCTTATCTCCCATTTATATTTGCATTCACTGAGTAAATTGTGCCATAATTTGACTATTAAACTCTAAAAGGTTATCAATTGAATCCTTCTTTTGAGTCATTGATTCCACAAGTTTATCAATGGAAGACTTCATTTGGACCTGCTGGATATGAGCATCTGTTTCACTCTTAAAAGCAATTCTACATGCCTATGAGCATACATGGTATGGTGGAGAGTGCTAAGCTCTCCTTGTATTTGAGCATCTTTAGGCTTCCTTGGGATGTATTATCCAACATAGAATCCCTAATTTGCTATGCATACTCCTTATGGGCCTTACTTTTGCCTTTGTGACTTGTCATTTTGGTGTAGTCCCACAGGACCCCGTGTAAATAAAATGGCTCTAACTTTAGCTAGAAAACTCTAATTGCATAAAAATTTGGGTAAAATTGAAGGCTACAATCTCCAATTGAAGATGAGTATCTCAATGGTGTGACAAATTCAAAACAAAAAATCCCACAAGCCAATCTTTGAGTTTGAATTATCTAGTCCTACACCTAGTTTTAACCTATAAGTGCCCTATTTTCATTTGTTTACCCTGATAAGTACTCTTCCAAGCTATGAAACCCTATGACAAGTTGAGTAAGACCTATAGCCAACATGTACCACCTGTACTTCACCTCGAATGATGAAGGGTGTACCTATAATAACATGTGTAAACCCTATAATGTCCTGTAAAGTGCCACATTTTACATTGTTTGATCTCTAAGAGACTTGAATCTTCATGATCACTTAAATCTTCATTCCTCCATATGTGATACTTATGTGAGGGATAAAATGGCATGAAAAGCTCCTACTATGGGCTATAAATCACCGAGAGGTGGGCAATGTTTCCCCCATGTCAGTTGATTACACCCCTTTGAAATCTTTGATAATGAGGCAGGTCACCTCTCTTTTGTCCCACTATGCCACTCAATTGATTGCTTATTATGCATTCTCTATTTAATAAATTCATGTCAATAAATTAATGACTCACTTTTCTTTAAGTGTTGATGATGATCTAGCATGGCCATGAGACCATTTAGACCAATATTCCTAGCCCATCACTTAATGGGCTGATCAGAGCACTATGACAGGGATATCTGATACCGGTAGTACAAGTTATGGAGGGGGAAAGAAGTGTCTACCAAGTGTAAGAGTGTACACAAGAACCAAGGAGTTACACATAAATGAAGATGGATTAAGTTCTAAGAAGAGGAAGTGCATTAGCATTGTGTATATGTATTTATGTGTGCATCTGGGGATGCCTGGGAACGTTTACTTGTGTGTAATGAGCATTGCATTCATTTGGGGTCATCCTCTCCCTTACAAGTCAAGGTTTAAGGTCTTTTCTTTCATTAAGAAAGACAAGAGAGGTAACTCTCTCACTAAGAAAGACAAGATATGTGATCCTATGGAAGTGAGGAGAGAAGTGATTTTCTCTTTCTAAGGTCTAAAATGACACAAGCTTTTGTGTGGAAGTCAATCTTAAGGTTGAGGCCCAATGAAATTTAATGAACTCTCCTTAAGGTGGTTGCATGGACCACAAGTTAAGAGTACAGTTTGAGAAGTTGTTCTTTTTAAAAAAGACATGGTGAATCCATTTTTAAAATATCTTGCAATAGAAAGACAATCTCTAAAAACGAGCCGTGTGGGTTATCAGAAACAACGAGATCTAAAACTTTTGTGTTCGACGTTTTTTTTCATCTGAACAACGCATAGAGATATATCTCGAAATTAGTGCTGCAAAGTAGGTCCTGGAACAACCACAAAATCTTTCATGAAGTTCAACTCAAGTCTCTCTCCAAGAAGAGAGGCTCTTGAAAGCCTATAAAAGAGGAGGTGCTCCTTGGGTGTGAGGGAGGTGAAGGAAGCATCACTTTGCATGCATCCAAGAGGAGAAGAGAAGGTGCAAGTGCTGCGGAAGCTCTGCTGAAATCAAGTTCCAAGAGGAGAAGAGAAGGTGCAAGTGCTGCGGAAGCTCTGCTGAAATCAAGTGCCAAGAGGAGAGCCCTACATATATTGTGTAGGAGAGAAGAAGACTCAAGAAAGATCAAAAGGTACCAACTTCCAAGTTGTGCAAGTGTTAGCCGGTTGTATACCGTGCAAGGAATTGTGATCTTGTTTCCAAGATCTACAATTAAGAACTGGCTTATATGTAATGGAGGAGCTTGCTCCTTGTCAATAATATAACTCCACAAGGGGGGGGGGGGGGGGACTGGCCCATCTTCCAGTCCCTAGTGTGTTGCCAATTTCTCTACCTCTCTCTCTCTCTCTCTACATCTTTCTTTTCTCTCATCTATTCTCCCTTTGTGTGCCAACATAATATTTTCCATATATATTTTAAGTATATATGAGATTCAAGCGTGTATCTCGAATCTTATAACACACTATCTCCCTCGATATCCATCTTTTTCCTTGGTGGTTATTCTCAACATGGTAGTAGTATGCTACTCTAATCAATCAAGAATTGGAAACACGATTGAAAGTGGAAAGAGCAATCAAATAGGATAAGGATTGGGCAATGAGAGTACCTTTTGGATCAATGACTCACTATCCATCACAATAGTTACTCTCATTTATCATTTTTCCATCAAGAGTAAACCAAGTATGGTTAGGGAGTAGCTTAAAAAATTTTCCAAATATAGATTCACTCCTAATGATGCTTGCCTAAGTGGATCTCAATCAAAAAAATTTGTAGAGATAGGTTCACTCCTAGTGATGCTTGCTTAAGTGGATCTCGATCAAAAGACAATGCCACAATGCCAAACAAAGCCCTCTAATTCTCCGATTTAATGAAGAGAGTGACTCTAACAATGAATGGGGCTAAATTTTGATGAAGATATTCAATCTTTTAATCTCTCAAGCAATTGGATTAAGCTCGGCCAAGAGGATGAATGATAGATCAAGAATTACATGAGAAAATACATTTTCATGAAGTTGATGAAGGCTTGAAAGTCTCCATGGCTCATAATCCTTCCCGATAGTCAATGTATCATAAAAGATTATGAATGTTTATTCCAAAATAGCCTTCTAGAAATATTTAGGCTTTGAAGATGGAAGATTAAGTCTTCATAATCATCTTCCCCGATTCTTGATTCAATGGGTAACTGCATTGTTGCTCCATTGTTGGAATTGTCATCAATCTTGCTTTTGGTTGTTTTGTTGTAGAAGCTCACTTGTAGAAGTATATAAAAGTAAAATCCCTTCCAAGATTGAAGAATCAGGCCACGGAATTCTTACTCTCCAAAATTTCCATAACTAGGGTTAAAGAAAGAGGGAAACTGAAGAATAGAGAATGAATGCCTTCAATCCTAACCAATGTTAGTGGGATCATCAACTAAGCTTGTTGTAGAATGATCATGGAATCAATAAGTTAATGAATACTTCAAAGATTTTGAAGCTTTCATCAAGAATCCATGGTTGCCCTATTTTAAAGAGGAAAACATATAGCTTGAAATGTCAAGAAATAGCATTGAATCTTCAACATAGAAGCCTCCAATTATCTTTAGCAAGAGGCAAGTCCACAAATAGAATAGATCAAAGAGCTAATATGAGATTAATTCTTAGCTGAGAAGCTTCCTATATCCATAAACAAGGTAAATAGGAGCTTCAAGCTTGAGATCATGAGTTAGATGAAGTCGTGATGTTACTATTCAAGCTAGGAATCAACACAAATTTCTATTAAGGAGAGTGTTGAGAGGTGAGAGAAAGAAGAGAAAAAGAGCAGAAGAGAGAGAAAAGAGGAGAGAGAAAGAGTGACAAGGAGAGAGGAATGCTAGAAAGATAGAAAAGAAGAGAGAGAAGCCATGAAAGTTGTGAATAAGGAGATGAGATGAAAGACATTAATTGCATTATGATTAAAGATGGCAAAAAGTACATGTCTCACATCTTTTATACCTATGTCAATGTAACAACATATTATTAATAACTCTCTCTTACTAATGCATGTATTCCTAGCTTCTTACAATCCATCCATACCCAAAGGTTTTTTCCCACAAAAACAAAGTTAGAATGGCAAAGAAGGACGGATGAAATAGAGTACTACTCTGATTTCAACTATACAAAAGATGTGATGGGAATCAAATAGTGAAGAGTCACTTGAAATGAAGACATTAAGGAAATCCTATGCCATATACATAATCTAGATGTCTTAAAAAAGAATTAGAGTTTTCAAATCTTCAAGAAATAACCTCTATAAAGAGTAGACGGCTTGTTGTATAAAACATGACATGTGGAAGAAAACTGCCATAACTTTTGATAGAAGTATCCAAATAGAGTGTGCCATATATCAAAATGTAGCTAATGAAGAGTACTTTGAGATTATATAGGTGGATTAATTTTAAAAAATAGACAAAGTGAAATATATTCTTAAATAGAATACTTTCCAGGTCCTGTTTAGGTTCCCATATGACTATGTCTCGACCATCAAATGCATCCCATAAGTAGAAAAACTCATCCAAGATGGAATCTGGCCTCCAAGAAGCTTCCTCAAGTGGTAAACCTTTCCACTTAATTAAATACTTGACGATGGAACGAGAACGAAGCTTCTTTTCACACTAACTAATGACCTCCTTAGAAATGAATTGAATAAGTTCTTCATCCATAGGAGGCAGCTCATCAACTATTTCCACCTGAGTAATACAAAAGGGTTTGAATTGACTAACATGGAAGACATTATGAATCTTAATGAAAGAGGGAAGTTCAAATCAATATGCTAAGTCTCCAATATGCTTCAAGGTCCTATAGGGCCCATAGAACCTGTGAGCAAGTTTGTTGCTAGAGCTGACCTTTAGAGTAGAATATCGAGACTTGAGTACTTTCAAGAGAACTAACTCTCCCTCCTAGAACTCAAAGGTTGCCTCTTCTCATCAATAGATACTTTCATTTGATCCTGACCTTTTCTAAGATTCATCTTACATTGTTGAAGAAGGCCCTACATTATTTCCAATTCCTCCTTTTCATGAGGGTTAATCTTCTAACTGAAAATAATATTCGAAACATCTGACTTACATATACTATCCTTATTCTGTTGACAAGGCATATATTTCATAACATAATCCTTAACATCTTTCCATAATCTTTTCCAATAAAAACTCTTGCTGATTTTGTTATAGGTCTTAAACACTGCAAAGTGTCCACTCTAGTTGTGGGCAAAGAATGTAACTCCTCAATAATTTCAGCTTGAAAGAAGAAGTAGAGGGAATAAAAATATTTCCATTCAGCCAAATGAGGCCATTTTTAAACTAATAATGGGATTTTTCCTCCATAATACCTTGCTGTAATTTCTAAAGTACACGATTGAGCTCATAATCCAAAATATAGGCTTCCTATAGTTCATTAATCTAGTCACCATGTAACTCAATTATAGCTGAAACCCGACATGCCCACATTCTAGAGAGAACTAGCTATACATGGTCTTTGCCCCTTGTATGAGTGACGTCAAAATCATACTTTTGCAAGGTAGCTACCCACCTACATTGGTTAGGGGTAAGATTTGACTAAGGAAGGAAGTACTTTAGAACCCTATGATCACTTTGAACTCTAAACCGATTACCATGTGACAAATAATGGTGCCATTTATTTATTGCATATAGAATAGCCAACATCTCTTGGTCATAGACATTCATAGCTATAAGCTTATGGCTTTTAAAGGTAATAAGTCCTTGCTCTTGTAGTAGCAAAATAGTCCCTGTGTGCCATGGCCATTGGCGTCACACAGTATAGTAAATTCTCTAAAGCAATCCAAGCATACTAGATAGAATAGGAGCATGAGTAAATAACTCATTTAATTATTTAAAGCTATCGTTGACAAACAAGTGTATCCCAAAATAAATATTATTTCTTCAACTTGCCAGTCAAAGGAGCTCCTACATTCCCATAACGCTTGACAAATCTATGGTAGAATGATGATAGGCCAAGAAATCATCGAAGGGATGTAGTAGTGGTAGGTGTCAGCCAATCTCTAACACACTGCACCTTCTTAGGGTCAACTTGCATTCCTAGTTCACTAACAATATGACCCAAGTACTCCACTTTAGTCTTTATGAAAGGGCATTTCTTCTCCTTAGCAAAGAGTCTGTGATGTCTCAACACATCAAAAACCTTAGCAAAGAGTATGTGATGTCTCAACACATCAAAAACCTTTCTCATATGGAATAAATGGTCTTGTAGTGTCTTGCTACAAATCAATATGTCATCATAGAAGACTAGGACAAACTAAAAGAGGTAAGGTTGCAAAATCTTATTCATTAGACTTTGGAAGGCAACTGGAGCATTAGTAAGCCAAAATGGCATCACTAGGAAATGGTATAGCCCACGATCAGTCCTAAAGGCAATTTTCACTTCATCACCCTCTCGCATACGAATCTGATGATATCCAAACCTCAAATCAATCTTGGTAAAGAATCTAGTCCCCCTTGAACTCATCAAGACAATCATCAACTCTAACCTCATAAGACTGATCAAGATTAGGATCCTCATCATACTCTTCCATTAGGGCCGAAAACGCTTCAAAAAATGCACTTTTGTTAATCATGGGATTAAGAAAAGGGCCAAAGAGAGTTTGCCACGTGTGCAAGAATATGGTATTCTTTTCTCCTCTTTCTTGGAGATAGTAGAGTCCACTTCGTGATTCTCTCCTCCTTTTTAGCCAAAATCTCCAATGTCTGACATGTTTTGGTAGTCCCGAAGTCCTTATTTACTTATAAAATCTTACAAATGACATAATAAAGTTGTTGTGAAGTTTATGATGATTTTTTTGAAAGTCCAAAACTTTTTGGTGCCCAATATATTTTCATTAGTCTTCTTAATATTCCTTTTTAATTCATTCACCTTTCTCAGTGAGCTTCTTTCTTTACTTTTTAGTTCATTCATCTTTCTCGATGAGCTTCTTTCTCTGCGAATTTAATTTAAGTATGGCATCCAGAAGGCACTCTTCTCGTTTAGTAAACTCTTGCACTATCTATAGCCATAGAGTTGATGAAAATTGGGAGCCAAAGATCTTTAGTATAAACGATTAGGTTGCCATGCTGCCCTCTTGCAAGGACTCTCACAAGGTGAAAAGAAAAAAACGAGAGGATATTAAACATCACTGGAAGGGACGTATTATTTCTTTCAAAATTATGCATGAAGGGTGATTTGTCAAACTGCAACATGTTTACATGGCGAAGGATATCCACTTGCCTCCAAACGAGTATGTTTCGCAGCAAACACATTGTAAGACTTGAGTTGATAACATTTTTTTTTTTCATTTAAGCAAGTACTAATAACGAATTCTTGGTTGTAGATATATTTCTATCAACAAGTACGGAATGGCAACCTATGGAAAGCTTAAGTGAAACCTTCCATGCGATTCACAAGGTGTTCACAGACATTATCTATGTTGATTAGATTGTGGGTTCTTTTATTATGCATGTTTCGTGGCTTTATGGAGGGGAATCGGAATCAACTAGTGTGATTACCCTATCCAAAATCAACTCAATACATTGCTCCCTTATCCATTGCATATATGAGTTAGGGTAATCTTAGCACTACGAGAAAAAATGTAACAAGTTGGTAAAAAAGGGTCCCTAAAAAAACCAACAATATGAAAGAGACTTACATTCACTCCATCTATCTTGAGTATCTTTGAATCTATTGTCCTGCAGACATTTGAAAAGCACTCTTTTTCCACAAGTATATGTATGACTTTGTGACTTTGCAATGGTACTTCTTGTTAGAGAGAGTTATATGGTTTTCTAGGATCAACAATATCCTCATATGTGGTGTCCAAGAAGGTAGTCAGGAGCCTGCCAGCACTGCAAATGGGAACATGTAACTAAAATAGACAATCAAATAAAATAAATAATTAACCAAAAAGCAAGCAGTATTCCATTCAACCCACATTCTTCCTTGGCCATGGATACCACTTAGAGAGTTCATGAGGATAATTTCTCTGGTGAGTGTATCCGATGTAATTAAAAAAATTATGGTAGTTGTGATGGAATCAAAAGCTTTGAAAGACATTGCTATATTTGAACCAAATCTCGAAAAAAATTCCATTGATAATAGTGGATCAACAATACACATAATTTTAGAGATTTATTGGCTAAGAGATGCAATCAATGTCCTAAAGCTAATAGCAAAAATAAAGGAGTGTTTTTTGCAATCAATAGCACAATTATTCTATATACTAAAATTTTTTAGAGTCAAAATAAGCCTTATGCAACAATAAACTACAGAATCTAACAATTAAATATCTTTTTTACAACTAGTATGAACTTGTCCTCATGAGATATGCTAAGATAGTCCTCTTCTTAAAAAATGCAAGAAACATTGATAACCATTTGCCCATACACCTCACCCATTCTCTTATAATTAACAGGTCCAAGTACATCGATTTTTCTCTTGCAAACATCATCCTCGGTACCTTATTCTGCTAATCATATTAAAATCTTTATTCATTAGGGTGATCTTATGAGCATGAGCAGCAACAATGTAAGGATAATTCATAAAGTCATAAAGTCAACGATGTGAGGATAAGTTGATATGACGCGAGAGCAGCAAAGCCAAATTTTCGCAGGGTCATATTCGCGTCGTATCGTGGAGCAGCTCATACGGCGCGAGCGTGGAAAAAAGCATAATGTTTGGTACTATACTTTTCGCTCCGTATTGTGGATGACTTGATATGGTGCGAGAGTGGCACAACAAAATCTCCGTAGGGGTCCTCCTCGCTCCGTATCGTGAAGGAGTAAACATGCGCGTGCAAAGTACACTCCCCTTGTAATGACTTATTTTTTGTGAGACCTTAAACCAATTAAAAAAACTCAAAAAATTTTCCATAAGTTTATTAGGCTCTGAAAAAAATTTAGAAATTTTTAAAGATTTTTTTGAGCTCGTTTGCTATTTTAAAAATATTTTTAAGCAAAAAAGAGCCTAAAAAAGACCCAAAAAATCACAAAAAAACCACCCAAAAATAGCATAGCTGATACGACTGCTCGGATACCCATTTTCACGTTGTATCGGCTATGCTATTTTTGGGTGGTTTTTTTTTTTGTCTTTTTTAGGTCTTTTTTTGCTTAAAAATAGTTTTAAAATAGCAAACGAGCTTAAAAAAATCTTAAAATTTTCTAAAAAAATTTTAGAGCCTAATAAACTTATGGAATTTTTTTTGAATTTTTTAATGGATTTAAGGTCTCACAAAAAATAAGTCATTACAAGGGGGTGTACTTTGCACGCGCATGTTTACTCCTTCACGATACAGAGCGAGGAGGACCTCTACGAAGATTTTGTTGTGCCACTCTCGCACCATATCAAGTCATCCATGATACGAAGCAAAAATTATAGTACCAAACTTTTTTTTTTGCCACGCTCGCGCCGTATGAGCTGCTCCACGATACAGCGCAAATATGACCCTGCAAAAATTTGGCTTTGCTGCTCTCGCGTCATATCAACTTATCCTCTCCATGTCATATCGACCATACCAGCGAATAGTTTTTTTTTCTCTTCCTGTCATATTCTTAGGCGCAACAATGATGACAAGGACAAAGCAGACAATTGTCAAGGTTCCAATCTCCCCTAGAGTACTTGATCAACCAACAAATCAATCTAGATCCTCTTCTGCTCAAGGAAGTTCATGTTATTTATTTATCTAACTTCATTGACTTGTCAAAAGTTCATGTTATTTCATGTAGAGAACTTTGTATAACATCATATAATACTCTTTAAATTATTTTTTAAAAATAAATAAGATCATGAATGCTATAGAGTAAAGGAGATCTATAATCACAAAGATTATTTTGATGGTCTTTTTTTGTGAAATTGAGATATATTACATTTGAAAAAAGATATACAAGGATAAAGCATCAATAATGTAGTGATGCTTTCAATTATAAAATCAGTCTGCATTAGAATCAGAGTTCTGAGAGAAAGAAATAGAGTCAAGTCCTTTCTATTTCTTCTTACAAATCAAGGGAAGAGATCTTAAGAGATTTGCTAGGATATGATAGCATGAGTAGTATCATCCCATGACATCAAGCCACCATTTAGGTATTGAAATCTGATAGTGCTAATAAGAATCACAATTGAAGATATTGAAACTTGAAACCCCATAGTGCTAATCATAGTTGAGGGTATGATGAGAAAAATACTCCCAAGAGCTAATATCAAGTAAGAAGTTGTATCCTTCATATTCTTCGAAGCATCCTGCACACATAAAATCATCTTAGTCCTAAAGTTGATATGATATACAATATCACTAATACTTCTATCTATTACTTGTTTAATTTTTTTAATATTTTAAGAGAAAAATTTGAATAATAAACATTTTTTATCTATTACTAGGTAAATATTTTTATCTCCCAGAAATCAAAGTACTTCCTTTTTTCTAATTATAATATATTATCCTTGTCTTATCAATCTTATCAATTAGTCCTTGCTAAAAAGTTCATATTACAATACTGTATAATGAAGATATTCTATTTTCAAGTGTCAAGATCAAAGTGAAAATTTTCACTTTCTATTCTATTAGCTTAAGGATTATCCTTAGTATATTTAACCCTATCAATTTGCATCAACACCATGGGACTCTTTTACCCATTTACTTATGAATCAAATTGAAGAGATTGAAGAAAAAGCTTGGATTTAGTTGAAACAAAATCTTACAGAATGGATATCTTAGGGATTAAAGTAAAGATGCGGCTTGGATGTCCCAACCTAGTTGGATCTGCTAAAAACTAACGAGATGATCTCGTCTCAGGTCATGGAGGACCATATCTCTATAGCTCAATCGACAAGTAAGTGGTATTGATCCTCTCTGTAGAGTCTCTTTTGATTGTTGATCACCTTCTCAAGATTTTGTGAAAGGAGATGAAGGGAGACGAAGGGAGACCAATGCACGCTGCTGGTAAGAACCGGACGTGATTTTGGTGAGAAATTTTACGACAGAGTAAAATCTGCTTTAAGAACTAAGAAACAAAGTGAAGAGGAGAGAACGATGATTCAAATGAATGCATACGAAAAAAGAAGCGTGATTTTGGTGGGAAACATGATAGTAAAATATTCAAAAAGAAAGAATAATGGCCGAAAAGTGACCTTTGACATGAGTTAACGTCCTTAGGCATTTAATGGCTAACCTCTTAAATGAATAATAAATTCTCTCATTAATCACGTTTGAATGGCCAAATTTGGAGGGTTCATTATTTTAAAACCTCAACTAATTAGTAACTTAATCATTTTCTTACAAGTGCCATTTTTGAAACGTTTTTTGCCCTAATGAAATTCAGCTTGTGCACTCACTTTTGGTTTATCAACAACCTCATCATCCCCATCTTCAAGTACTATCATTTTATAATTTTTAGGCTTGGCATTCTTGAAAGTACACTTTGATGCATGATCAATTGTATACTTTTCACCACATTTGAAATATAGACCCTTTTCCTTTCTTTCCTTGAAAATATCCATAAGCACAAACTTGGCAATTTGTTGACTTAATTCGAAGCCTATTGTCGCCTTGCCTAGGCTCCACTTTATGGCTAATTACTAGCTTTGAAGCACTTTGTTGTCTCGAGGCATTGAAAGTAGGGTATAATGAGGTATTGACACCTCCATAATTGCCACCTAAGTTTCCTTGTTTAGAAAACAACCCTTTACTATCCAAAAGAAGCATGCATAGAAATGTCCCTCCTCCTATACTTATGAGCATACCTCTCAACTAGCTCAATAGCATGGAATAGTATGGAAAGTTTCTAGGCCATAACATTATCTAACAAATTAGGCTCCAGTCCATAGATATATTTATGCAACTTTGCATCATCGCTTACACACTCTACATACATGTAAGATTCAAAATTTAATTTGTATACTGTCTAACTAATAGGCTTATTTAGTCCAATTGATACCATCTTCTTGCCAACTTTTCTTTCTCAATGGGAGATACAATCATCTGAGTCATCTTAGCTTTGAATTTCTCCCAACTATCAACCTATTGATTTTCCCTCTTTGTGTACCTTCACCACATACGAGCAAAGCCTTCACGGTGAATAGTAGCAAAGTGAATCTTTTGGTCATCTAACCTAGGAAAAATATCAAAGTAGAACTCCAACTTAGGGCTAACACAATCTTATCATAGAGTTCCCTCTCAACAAAGTCTTGTTATCTATTAGTCACTTGGGGCTACACGTCCATGTACCAACCATTGGGGATTGAAAGATTAGATGTACTCCTATGATAGTTGTTTTGAAACTTGCTTAAAGGAATAGTTGGCTAGTTTCTAGTGGCTTGAGGAGGATTTGACCTATTGTTAACCCTCAGACAAACAAGGTGAAAAAATCATAAAATCTAAAGCAGAAGACAAGGCCAGGGCAAAAGTGAAACAGAAGATGCAGGCGCGCCAAAAAGAATCTAAAAATACAAGAAGTGCATAAAAGTCCTAAATCAAGAAAAAATGTGCATAAGAAAAAGTGCAGGTCAATACTTTTGTAAAAAAGTGCAAGGCGCACCATGATTTGTTTCAAGAGCACCGGCCGTGCAATTTGCAAATATAGAAGGAAGTTAGGAAGATAAGATAATAATGGAAAAAATGGCCTAGGCCATAATCGGCTATGTAAAAAAGGGGATAAGGGGATGACTGCCCAAAAGGGATTTAGGGTTTTGTATATAAAGTTGAAAAGTGAATGAGAAGCTCATTCTTGTGTGTGGCCAAAAGTAGCTTTCTTCTTCTTATTCTTCTTCTTCTTGCTTGCTTGCTTGCTTATGCTTGTGCTTGAGAGAGGGAGTGTGAGAGTGTGAGGGAGTGAGTGTGTGAGGGTGAGGGATCGTGGTGGAGAAGCTCTCCATCTTCTCCTCTCTTTTTCTCTTCTCTTCTCTTATCTTATCTTGTCTTGCTCATGGCAATGGAGCTTGGAGCGTGGAGCTTGAGGATGGAGCTTGCTTGAAGCATACACTTGGATTGTGGAGCTACCGGAGTGCTCAAGAGAGGAGGCAACTCAATTAGGCATGGAGGTAAGCTCATTACACTCATAGAGATGGATAGCACATTGGCTATGTGAGAGGTAGTCATTAGTGCTTGGCTTGGAACGCTTGAAACAATAAGCGGTCCGTGGGTCTCGTGGTTGATCGCCCCTACATTTTGGTTTCGTTGTCAGGACCAATGGATTCAAGCCTTGAGTGCTTACACACTTCGAATCGAGCATTGAAGTAGCATTTATCCCGAACCGGTGCTTGAGGTAGATAGGTAGAAAGCAAGGAGTTAGAAGAGGTATTCGATCTCCTTACCAAGTAGGTTTTTGATTTTTTGCATTTGGAAAAGCAGGTTGAAGTAGTGTAGGTTTTCTTTATGATTTTTGTTTACATTTAGGTAGGATATAAGAAAAACAGTGAAAGCACACAGTAGGGTTTATACTGTTGTATAACAGGCTGAAACAAAGAAAAGAATGGCAAAAAGTGAAATTTTGGGTTAAATGCTAGTAAGAGGAGCAAGACTAAGGTGAATGTAGACTTGGGCAGGACAATAAGAGGCCAAGAGTGGCAAGGGAGACTTCCTTTTGCATTTCAGTGATTAGGGAAAGCTTGAGAGAGAGGGAGAGAGACCTGCTGATCACAGAGAAGATCACATGCTTTGATTTTGGTGTTTTCAACCAATCCAAGTACGTAAGGATCTTCTTTATATGCCATCGATGTGATCTGGAAGGTATGACAGGCGGTCGTAACGAGCGCTAGGAGAAATCGGTCAAAAATCATCATATTGTGCATTGAGTTCGTAGTCGACCAATGTGTCATGCTCTGACTCTGATAGTCGGACTACCACCCCAGGTCTGATCGGACCACCCGTCCAATCGAACACTCTTTGACAGTCGGACCAAGCCCTTTGGTCTGACAATCGGATACCCAACCATCCAATCAGACAACCTTCCCTAACCAAACCACCCATCCAATCAAATACCCCATTTGTCCAGTCAGATGTGCACAACAATCGGATCATTCTATAGTCGACGGACCAACCATTGGACTCAGAATCAGTTACTTATCGCACCACTCTTTGGAATCGAACCCAGTCCAATCGGATCACCCAGAATCGGACTTGGAAATTGGACCAACAAACCAAAACAAGAAAATACAGACCATATAAAGCTGAAAGCACATTATAGATCTAGCACTGGGCTGAAATCTAGAGCAAGGGGTTCAAAACTTGGCTACAAACAGTCCTTCAAATCACGCATGGTGTTTAGCATAATGGCCTTGCGGGCTGGGGGGGACTGCCCCCCCAGACCCCCGCAGAGGGGGCTCTACCCCCTCAGCACCTCCCCCAAGTAGGTTGAAGAGAAAACGTGTGCCATGACAGGTCCTCCAAATTAGATCCTAGTAAGGGCTCTACACAAGTATAGATTCTCACTTGCGAAACAGCAACCAAAAGCCCATACCCGAACAAAGGCAGACATAGACCCTAGAACCTCAATGGGCCAATCTAGCCAACAAGGGCAAAAAGTCCTTACCACAAAAACCTATATAGGTTGCATCTGGATTGCATCTAGTCAAAATAGAATGCAACAACATCAAGCTACTACAAGGATGGTCAAACATGATAGTGCTGACGATAGATGCACCTTGAATAACATTGCACAAACAACCACACAAGATATCAGTAGAGAATCCAAATCTAGCTATGTAGTTGGGGACTCAAGGGCATGTATCAGAAGGTTTGAATCTATAAGCCAAGACCCGGAAGATGAAGAAATAGTACCTCTTGCTTATCTTAGGATCAAACTCATTGCAAAAAGAAAGCATAGTGTCTATGCTCTCATTGATGAAGGAACTGATTTTAATATACCTATGAAGCATGGACCGTACTAGGCCAACCAGAGCTCACACCAACTAATGCAACTCTTAGTCACGAGGGACACCCAAAGCACTTATAAGGAAGTGCAAAATCCTTGTAACTATTGAAACTGAAAGCTTGCCTATCCTATTCCATGTTCCTCCAAATAGTGCAAATTATGGAAAGTAAACCCTCCTAGGACGACAAAGTGTGAGACTGATTTTGTAGCACAGAGGATACACTTGAAACTACCGGGTGTGCGGATAATCACAACCTTTAGCAAGGGTGACCTCATCAAACCTCGAGGAAAAGACAAGGAACATTCTGACATACAAGGCAAGTCTAGTAACGAGAGCAAGGACTTGTTAAAAGAGTTGATACAAGCGCATGTTGAACAGAGAGAATTGGTGAGCGAGGTCATGCTTGAAACAAGAAGGTCAAGAAACAATGCCAAGGATAGGGTTTGGACTTATGAATATCGTAGAAGGCCAGAAAAGAAGCCCAAGCCTGATAGACAAAGGTATCGATCGAGAGCTAGAACAATGCAGCGATGGATATCCAAAGTGTTGCTACGTGCTCAAGGGTATTATGCAGGTAACGGATGGATTTGGGTGCCAAAACCCCCTTCTAAACCACCTCTATTAGCTGAAGGCCAGATCGCCAGATCGTATCAAAAGTGAAGAAGCACAGGAGGAAATCTAAATGAAAATCCAAGTCTTCACTCAACAAGGTTGGAGTAACTAAGCCCCTCACGATTGAAATCAAGAAACCAAATATGACTATTCGAAAGGTAGATCCTCAACCTAGTGTGCTTAACAAGCAGATATTAGATGTAATCGTTGAGGGTGCACAAAAACCACTAGTACCCAACGAGCCTTTGATTTCCCAAGATGATAATGAGCATCAAAGGTGCAACATTGCTCATGGTAAGGTTGATTGCTCAACAAAGCAAATGGCAAAATCATCTAACAGCCACAAGCAAATCTTCTAGCCAGTGCCAACTCCACCTAGGAATCTCAAATCTCCTACACCTCTTTCCCTAAATGGACACAAGAAGCACAACAACAATCGTCAAGTGCAACTACTCAATCCCAATCTTTATCTCCATCTAAGCTTCCAAATGTCCAAAAGGTGGGACATGACACCACCCTTAGCTCTCCACCTAAGGATATGCTTGTGCAATCCATCATGACTAGCTCAACTGATGCTCAATCTGCACAAGTGAGTGTGCAAATGGCACCAAAAGACATGGCCACTTCTGATTTGCTTAAGGACTTGACACCGCAGTCTACCAATAGTGACCAATCCACTGAACTAGTCGCTACTACTTCCAATCAGGAATCACAACAGTCATCACAACCTTTGGCTGTGATGATGCCTCTTGCGGAACGTGTCCTTAGCAATTCACCTATGAAAGAGGTGTTGCAACCAACATCCTTGACACCTCCAGCACTACTAAAGCACCTAAAGCCTAGGCTTGAGAACAAATCCCTTGAAGATTTGGCCAAGGAGATGGTGCATCTAACCAATGCACTAGAGATGAAGTGCTTAATGAAGCTTGATCACAAGAAGCTGACAGCCATCGCACGTGCATACGCCGATGTGGATATCGGAAGGCCAACACTAGAGCACACAAAGTTCATAGCCGAATCCCTTACTTGGGATGAGTAACAACATGTTTTCTTGCGCTATGTAGCTGTCACTGAAAAAGTCATAAAGGACATCCCAAAAGCCATAGCTAGAGAATTGCGCTTGATAACCTCACTCTATACTACTCAATGTGTGACAAACAAGGAAAAACTCAAAGCAATCAAATGAAAAGAGAAAGGACAAGGTGACTTTGTGCAGAAGTGGTACTCCAATCAAAGTTTGGCAGCCAAAATTGGCCACTGACTAATGACACTCGCTCAACAAAGGAAAGCCCTTTGGACATCAATACATGATCCCACGCACGTTGCTTCAACCTCATTACGAGTGTTGGCAATGGTCCATGATGTCCACCTTTCTACCACTGTCCAAAAATATCCCTTGTATGATAAATTGCTTCTAGAAGAAGATCTACACATGGCTAGCAGGCTAGGAGTAGGGAGCATGGTTCTTGATGTTAGTGCATGCTAACCCCAAGTCAAGATGGCGAAGCCAAGATGGTGATAAATGGAGAAAAAGCAAAGGAAGATGAGGAAAAAGAGCGAAGACACGCAAGCGGCCCCTAAAGATGGATCGTGGCAAAAAGAGCAACCATAAAAGAAAAGCTGCCTCAAAAACTCAAAAAATCTTTGTAAAAGAGCGCCAGGCTCCCTCCTTTGCCCATTGTGCCAAAAACATACTATTTCGACGTGCTTGACTGCTATCAGCAAACGATACAAACAGTTATAAATATAAAAAACAGACGGAAACCATTGTTTGTAGCTCAAGGAAGGCTAGCTTTGTTTGGGAAAACTTATTTATCCTTCATAGAATCTTTGGAACTTTTTTGGCTGCTGCATTGTTAATTGGTTTTTTTTTTTTGAAAGTTGGTCATTTTAGCCAAGGGAAAGAAAATATCAATAGCCTATCCTTTAAGCACTCGTGAGAAACCCATCTCTCCTAAAGAACACGTGTGAGGAGATGCCTTTGAGATTACAGTAATTTCATGTGGTTTAGGGACCATGAAAAGATGATGTCCTAACCATTAGACGAAAGGGACTTATAGGCAGGCACCTGGCCTTATATTTTATGATCAAAATCCTGGCTGAGGATTCGTTAGTTGGTCCTTTTTCTATTTATTATTTTCGATTTAGAAGCAACTTTTTTATTTCCTTGGGTAGTAATTTAATGAAATCTTATCAGCTGCGCGGATCCTTAACATTTGAAAATAAAAATATTAGACGGGTGTCGGCTAGAGGCATGGGGCTAAAAGAGGAAAATGGAAAAATGACCTTTCCACAATGGCCGGTCATGTAAAAAAGAGCTGGGTTCCCATGGGATTTTAGGGTTTGTATATATAAAGTTCAAAAAGTGAATAAGATATCATTCTTTGGTGTGTGGCAAAAGGAGTCTTCTTCCTCTTCTCTCCTTCTCACCTTCTTGCTTGAGTGTGCTCTTGAGAGAGGGAGTGTGAGAGTGTGAGGGAGTGTGTGTGTGTGTGAGTGAGGGATCAAGAGGGTGAAGCTCTTCACCATCTCTTCTTCTCCTCCCTTCTCTCTTCTTGCGCGCGCGGCTATGGAGGATGGAGCTTGGAGGTGGAGGAGGCTTGAGGATGCTTGAGCTAGCATCCACGATCATGGAGCTACTGGTGTGTAAAAGAGAGGGGGAAACTCACATTAGCACTAAGGTAAGCCTGGTCTTGTTCCCCTAGGTCGGATCTGGAAGGTTATGCCTGGTATGATTGAGTGCAGCACGAGAGACGACTGAAATCGATTTTCTACAGTTTACATGCGCCGCGCTTGGCCCGTCCGAGTGACCACTCTTGGGCCGAGTCCTAGAATCAACCCTCGGCCATGTGTCGAATTCGGCCCATCTAACCAAAACCCTAATCGGCCTGTCCGAGTCTATAATTCAGACCATGAACAAACTCGACCCTCGGCCCACTTGCCTCGGCCCGTTCGAATAACATTGTCCGAGTCAACTGCTCGGCCCGTCCAAGTGGCTCCGTCCGAATCCACCCTGTCCCAGCCCCTGGGTTCGGCCCTCGGCCCATTCGCCTCAGCCCGTCCGGGTAATCCATTCGAACCCTGCAATTCGGACCAGTTGGGCTGAGTGTAGATTTTTGCCAGATCTCCAGAATATTGGCTTGACCCGGGTAGGACTCAGCAGCTCAGACTGTTGGAAGCCCGTAGGGCACTTAGAACTTGATTCTGGCACGCGGAATAGGCAAAGTAGGAGGACATTGTTGCTTAGCAGCTAGGAGTGGGCAATTGTGAGACCTAGAGGCCAGACGTGACCTGCTGAGCTGTAAGGCCTGATCTGACCAGAACCAGACAAGGAAACATTTTAGGGAAACCCTAAACCCTAACAAGACGGCCAAGAAGTGACCAACAAGCCTATTCGGCCCAAAACGACGTGAGAGTGTGTAAGACGACTAGGAAGTAGTTACTACACTCACCCTGAGTTTTCGCACTTGAAGTACACATAAGGAAATTGAAAGCCTCATCGAGAACAAGTGCACAAGGGAAGACACATTGAGTGGCCATAAATTGAGGATTGTATAAAAAATTGAAGGAACTCACCCAGATACACCACTCAAGGAACCCACCAATAAGAGAAAACCCAATACAGAGACAAACCGTCAATGATCAGAGGTAGGACCAAGCAAGGGACGCCGATGAAGTGGATTTGCCGAGCCTACTGAACCTAATTGATAGCTTGGTGGAGCATGACAACTCGACAATGGCAGAGGAAAGTTCAGACCAAAGATACGATGAGGAATTCGACTTGGGAGCCTTTCCAGATGCAGTTCAGCACTTGGTCAATAGTTACGATGCTCATGCGCAATACTAGCACCGCGGTAGAACAGCGGAGGCTATCGTTGCAGATCTAGAAGAGGAGAGAAAGCTAGCCCGCAAGGCATTACAAAGCATGGCTGAGTACAACAGGGATCAGCAGGCTAGAAACCACATGCAAAGTATAGAGTTGCGAGAGGTGCAACGTGTACTGAACTTAGCTGGCAGGAATCGAATGGACCACGAGAGGGCACTGGAGGGAGACTTAATGCTGACTGAGCTTTTGATGAAGCAACTGCTTGATAACACGGCTGCAGAGCAAAGTGCCACGGCTCTAGTGACATCATTGCTCGCAGGGCTAGGAGCAAACCAAGGCTCAAAGAGCCAGGCTAAAATCCCTATTGTTACCAAGCAACTCGATAAGTACCAGCCCCATGACAACCCCTATAGCTTTGTTGAACAGTTTGAGCAAGTCTGCGAAGCCAATGGCCTCAACGACCTAACTCAACGCTCGCAAGCATTTGGGCTTTGCTTGGGCGACAAGGGTAGGATGTGGTATACGAGCTTAGATAACGCAGAGTGAGCCAACTTCGATGGCCTCAACGATCTCTTCATCAAGAGATTTGCCGAGCCTGGATACTCCGATAACCTACTCGTACGCTTGATGAACGTCAAGTAGAAATAGAAGGAGGACATTCGTGACTACGTGACCCACGTACGGAGTCTCTTTAAGAGAATCCCCGCTGGAGAGCGATCGACTGAAAGAGAAGTATCAACTGTATTCATCAGTGGGATTCAGAACGAGGAGCTATACAAGGCTTTGGCAGGCAACTCGAGCTTGCAGCGGGATTTGCTAGCCAGGGTCTTTAAGGAGGCCATCTGAGTGGATGATCAGCTGAAGGAGCGGAGCTCCAAGAGCACAAACGTAGAAGAGACTGCTTCGCAAAGCTCGGAGAGGCTATCAACCTCAAGTGAGCGATCGGCACCACCAGCCCAGGATAAGGGAAAAGCCAACGAAATGAATCAAGACTTGGCTGATGTTAGAATGGAACTAGCCAAGTGCAAGAAATGTTGAGACAACCAATGCGTCCACACATCCAATGCGTGTATTGTGGTGGAAACCACTTACCAGCTAAGTGTCAACACCCTAGGTCACAACCTTGCACTAATTGCGGTAGGTTCGGACATGATGTCGCGCATTGTAGACTACCAAGGAGACTTCCGTACTCACAACCATACGGCCAACCTTACCTCATGAGCAGGCTGCCGCCATTCTTCGGAAGGGGAGCCCCATTGGTCCTTCCCGCGCCCAACAACTTAAGCCGGCTGTTCCCAGGATGGAAATAAATCCTACATGCATTCCTAGGCCGCCTCATCTATACATAACCCACCCACCAAGTGACGCTCATGTCCACTATGTGGAAGAACCAAACGAGGAGGAAGCCTACATATGCCCTTATGTTTCGCAGGACGACGAGGGCAACGCTGTCCTCATGGACTATCGACCAGTCCCGGTGATGGCACTGGGAAGAGGACGAGGTAAGGGCCTAGGAGGGCAGGTACAGGACCCAATTACCTGTTGGACCTGTGGCCACCCAGGTCATGTCTCGTCGCGCTACCCTGAGAGGGAGCAACAAAACAGAGATAAGGCCGACCAACGGTGCGCTGAGTGCAAAATCACTCATATTTTCGTCGATTGCCCAAGGAGGAAGCCATCACCTAGTTCAGCTAATGAGCCATCTGTCCCATTGGGGCTGTTCGGTGTCGAAGTCACGATGAGGAGGCCACACCTATCCCGCTGCGAGTCATGACCTGTGCCCAAACGAAGCAGGATGGCATCTCTCTGCTAGGACCTAGCAATCTGGATGTAGCTTCGATAGGGAAGAAGAGCCGTAGATGGTGAAAGAGGAAGTCAGAAGCTAAAATCTCACTAAAGGCTGAGAGTGTTAGAACTCTACCCACTGGAAAGAAGGTCTCCGACGTAGAAGCAAAGACGTCAGCCCCTAAGATGGCCGAAAAAGAGGAGCACTAAGGTAGGGGAGTATCCGCAACCAAAGCGACAACTAGAGGCCATAGAGAAGGTGAGGGAATGGGTGAAGGAAGCCCAAGAACACCTAAAGGATGCTGAGCCCATCATGGAGGATGGGATCGATGACCTCTCCAGCATAAGTACGCCGACCTCACTCCCACATCCCAAGTCAAGGGAAGCAATTGCACCACAAGAGGTGCCATTAAGGCCAAGCCTCGACGCTGCTAACTACAGGGCCGCGGTTCAGTCATGGCCACTGGTCAGGACAAACCAGGTTAAGAGAGAGACGAACACCCAATTATCTCCTAACCACACTACTAACTACCCCTGTAACACTCAGTCTGAGAGAGCTGCTTAGGTAGCACCCCACCCTATGGCAGGACCTTAAGCAGTGGGTTGAAGGAACACAAGAGCACGTCACAATAGACCCTCAGGACCATGAGGCAGAAACACAAATACCAAGTTTGACACTGCACACTACACCTAAGTCCTTGCATATCAATGCCTTTTGGGAAGGCTCCGAGATGCATCAGTCTTGCTAGTTTCAGCCCTAGGTGACACAACGAGGAAGGGAATCATAGGCACGGGGGCCGGGGTTAGCGTGCTTAGCTACGCAGTGCTTCAGACTTGGGGAAACCCACCTTTTGAGAATGCTAGGTTTAATGTCATACTAGCAAATGGTATGAGAGTTAAGCCATATGGGGTGCTTAAGAATTGGCCAATGAATATCACAGGTGTCCAGTACTCTGTTGACTTTATAGTCATGAAGGGAGTGGACTATGACATCCTATTAGGCCGCCCCTGGATGCACAACGCTAGGGTCATCGAAGATTGGGAGAATGGCTTAATCTTCCTTGGTAATAGGACGGACACCGTGAAAGTAGAGATGGACACTGGAAGACCTCATCTGTCGACTTAGATGCCATCTCTATTATGCTCAAGGGCAATACTCAGGGCAAGAAGCCCTACGGACCCTTGACCAGGTATGTCCCATGCCCAGAGGACGAGCGAGATTGGATGCATGTTCTTGCTACAATCGACCTGCCATTCTCTGATCACGAAGCATATGAGCAGGCCATTAAAACAATTGGTAAGGCTAAGGACACACCTTTTGTGCTAGTCTGCATGATGTCAGGAAGCCTTCAAGGGGAGCCGAAGCCCGTCAACTCCCATGGTCCAACCAACAAAAGGAAACTCTAGGAGGTATTGGGGTATCTATTGGACAAGCTAGGTGACAATCCAGCCGCAAATCTCAAACCACTCTAGGATCTCCTAGATGAACCCAAGTGGCAATGGACCAGAGTGCACAACTTAAACCTCATGTATAACTGGGCCTTTGTGCCTAGCCAACGACCGAGGAAAGACCGAGTCCTAGGAGATGACGAGCAGTCTGATGAAGGAAATTCGAGCAACAAATACGAAGACTGCCAGTCCTTCAGTGATGAAAGTGAGGGAGAGGTAGATACCGTGGAATACAACACAGAAGGACAAGAAATAGAGCAAATACGGGCAGACTCCAAGCTGCATAGAAGGAGTGTATTCCAGAGGGAACGAGGAGTCATGAGAGAGGAATGTGACCGTGCCTGGTTGGAACATGTAGGAGCCATAGACCTCGAACAAGCGGGACTAGCCTAGCCAAGAATGACGTCGGTATTGAGAACTGAATCACCATCTGGATTGGGCCCACCAGGAGAAACCACCTCTTCTAGCAAAGAGGGGGGATTCGACTCTGAATCAGAGGTTAGCTCAGAGAGTGATCTAGAGATCCCTAGGCCACCCACAACCAAACGCACTAAGGGGGACCTACCGGTCCACTTGAGGAGCAGGTGATTGAGAAAGGAGAAGGCAAAACAACCCAGGGAGGATCGAACGGAAGAACAGCAGAAGCCACAGGACCTCCCTAAACGATTCACGAAATTCAAAAAGGGGGATAGGGTAGTAGTGCTGTTAGGTGCCAAACGTCAAGCACAAACAAGTGAACCAATCGAGGGACCAGCCAGGGTCAAGGAGGTGGACCTAGCCCAAGAAGGGGAACCACCCAGACCCGTCTTCATTGCTGATGATTTGACTAGTGAAGAAGAAACGAGTCTTGTCACTCTCTTGCGAGAGTACATAGACGTCTTCGCCTGGTCCTTAGGAGAGCTTAAGGGGGTGGACCCAAGTGTCGTGACCCACAACATACCCATGACGCCGGATGCAACACCAGTCAAGCAATGACTGTACCCTATGAATCCTAAACATGCTCATGCCGTCAAGGAGGAGATTGATAAGCTAATGAGAGCAGGATCCATTTACGAAATTGAGCACACAGACTGGGTATCGCCCATAGTCATTGCGATGAAGAAAAATGAAAAAATTCGAGTGTGCGTCAATTACAAGAAGGTAAACGCTCCCACCAAGAGGGACAATTATCCGTTGCTGTACACCAAGCACATGTTGGAGAGAGTGGCAGGCAAGGAAGCCTACAGTTTCCTGGACGCCTTCTCATGATACAACTAGGTGCAAGTGCATCCTGCTGACAGGCATAAGACTCCCTTTGCCACTAAGTGGGGTGTCTTTGACTAATGCCCCTACCACTTTCCAACGCCTCATGTGCACCATCGTTAAGGACATGCTACGCAAGGAGTTAGAAGTCTTTGTCGACGACCTCTGTGTCCACTTGACATGGGTCGAACACTTAGACAAACTCCGAGCAGTCTTTAAGCGGTGCCATTTATACCGCCTCTCCTTGATCCCCTTGAAGTGCCAGTTTTGGGTGAAGCATGGATGCATTCTAGGGCACGTGGTGTCAAAGAACGGCATTGCCACTGACTTCTCAAAGGTTAGGGCCATTGTTGACCTTCCACCCCCAAGCAACTACAAAGGAGTTCAATGCTTCCTAGGCCATACCGGGTACTATCGGCGGTTTGTACTCAATTATGCGCTGATCGCTAGATCATTGTACAAACTGCTTATAGTCTTCGAATGGACTGAAGCATGCCAAAGGGTGTACGAAAAGTTGAAGAAGACTCTAACCACAGCACCAGTCCTACAAGCCCCAGATTGGACCATTGAAAGGTGAGAAGGATCGAAGCTTGCACGCGAGCTATGGCGGGAGAGCAAGAGCAAGAAAGAGAGAGACAAGAAATGGGAACTCCAACAGTCACAATGTGTGACCGGGCCTTCCTTTATTCAAACTGTCACTAAAAGAATAAAGAATAAAGTGACGTGACGGGCGCCCGCCACCTGTAGTGTGCAGTGGCGGGTACTGTCAGTGTAGTAATACACGGGGCGGCACTGTCAGTGTAGTAATACACAGGGCGGCACGGCGGAGGCGCCTTTACCCCCAACAACCTCCCACTTAAAGGCGAATCTGCCCTAGTGAGAGAGAAAAGAAAAAAGAAAAGACAGTACAAATGTACATAGGTACAAGGGATGAGGAAAGGCGACATCTCATCCAATGCCCATCAACCTCCTGAGGAAGGCAAAGCGCTCAGTAGTGAGGCTCTTCGTGAGTAGATCTGCAGGATTCTCGTCAGTGGAGATCTTGATAAGGTCAACAAACTTGTCCTCCACGACACCACATATGAAGTGATACCTCACCTCAATGTATTTCGTCTTCGCATGGAAGACCGTATTCTTAGCCAACTGAATGGCACTCATAGAATCCGAATGTAGTGTAGGTGTAGCATCAATCCCAAGGTCAGCAACTAGACGGCCTAACCATATGGCCTCCTTGCAAGCCTCAGTGGGCTGCAACATACTTGGCCTCAGTGGTAGACAAAGCCGTACACTTCTGAACCCTGGACATCCAAGAGACAGCCCCTCCAGCATAGGTGAATACATAGCCAGAAGTGGAATTCCTACTATCTGCATGTCCTGCATAATCGAAGTCAGTGTACCCCACAACCCCTGTATCCTGGCTGCCATAGCAAATACACATATCTGCTATGCCCTTCAGGTACCTCATGATACCCTTCACGGCATCCCAATGTCTGCTTCCAGGTGTAGCCATATAGCATGCCACAACACCAACTGCATGCGCAATATCTGGACGAGTGGCTATCATGGCATACATCAAACTGCCCACGGCTGAAGCATAAGGGACCTTGGCTATCTCGGCCCTCTGCTCATTTGTCTGCGGACAATCGGCCTATGATACCTTCACATAACAAGGTAATGGACAGCCAATAGGCTTTACGTCATGCATGCGGAAGCGCTCAAGGACTTTATGAATGTACTCCCGCTGTGAGAGATACAAAAGCCCCTAATGCCTATCGCGCTTAATGCGCATCCCAAGTATATGTGAGGCCTGTCCCAAATCCTTCATCTCAAAGCTCTTCTTCAACTGAGATTTAAGAGCATCTAGCTCATCATGAGCTTTCCCTGCTATCAGCATATCATCAACATAGAGTACCAAGATAAGCAAACTGCCATCACGGGCTTTCTTCGTGTAAAGACACAGATCCATAGCACTCTTGCTATAGCCCTATGATTGCATAAAGGCATCAAACTTATGATACCATTCCCTAGGTGCCTGCTTCAAGCCATACAAGCTCTTCTTCAACTTGCACACTAGGTGCTCCCTGCCAGGTTCTGCAAAGCACTTAGGTTGATCCATATAGATCTCATCATGCAAGTCCCCATGTAGAAAGGCCGTCTTGACATCCATCTGATATAGATCTAAGTCAAGCTGTGCAACCAAAGCCAAGACTAAGCGCAGGGTGGTCATCTTAACCACAGGAGAGAAGACCTCATCAAAGTCCACACCATGTTTCTGCTTAAAACCCTTTGCTACCAATCTAGCCTTGTATGCCGGCTTGGGGTGTCCAGGGGTACTTTTCAGCTTGTACACCCACTTGCATGGCAAAGCCTTCTTGCCCTTAGGCAAGGCAACCAAATCCCAAGTCTCATTCTTATGCAGGGAGTCTATCTCAGACTGCATAGCCCTCTCCTAGGAGTGACTATCACCCCTGCGCATAGCCTCATCATAAGTGAAAGGCTCTCCTGCATCTGTAACCAAAACATAATGCATAGAGGGCTGAAATCTGTCAGGTGGACGTCTGTCTCTAGCAGACCGTCTCACCGCAGGCTCTGCTGCCTGTCTAACTGCCTGTCCAACACCCTGGCCCTGTGGAGGAACTGCTGCAGGCTGTACTACTAGCTGTGCTGGAGCTCTAGGCTCCTCCTGAAAGACCACTCTGCGGATCTCAACCACCTTCTCAGGCTGCCTGTGCATCTTGTCTTCATGGAAGATGACATCATGGCTGCGTACTATTTTCCGCGCCTACGGATCACATAGGCGATAGCCCATCTCTCCTGACTCACCATAGCCAAGGAATATGCATTTAATGCTCTTTGGATCCAATTTACTCCTCTTGTCCTTGGGCACATGGCAGAATGCCTCACATCCAAAGACATGGAAATGTGCATAAGAGGGTGGCTTACCAGCCCAAACTTCCTCTGCAACCTGGAAATCCAATCCACTGGAAGGCGATCGGTTTATGACATGCACTGCCGTACTAACTGCCTCAGCCCAAAAACTCTGGGGTAGGCCTGCATGGCTAAGCATAGAGCGGACACGCTCTTGAATAGTCTTGTTCATGCGCTCAGCCAAACCATTCTGGGGTGGGGTGTAAGGGGCGGTCAACTGATGCTTAATACCCCTGTCATCACAAAACTGCTCAAAAGCATGCGAGACATATTCTCCCCCATTATCTGTCCTAAGGCATTTCAGCCTATACCCAGTCTAGTTCTCAACAAGAGCAAGCCATCTCTGAAAAACTGCCAAGACATCGGACTTCTGCTTTATGGGATAAGCCCACACTTTCCTAGAAAAATCATCAATGAAGGTAAGGAAGTACTTCGCGCCACCCATAGACATGCAAGGCATAGGCCCACAAACATCGGAATGCACCAATGCCAAGGGCTCACTCATGCGTGGCCTACCCGATTTCTTATGCGTAGACCTATTCTGCTTACCATAAAGACAATGATCACACGAGTCAAAACATGCATAATCCAAAGGCGGAAGATACTGCAAACTAGATAACATTTTCATTCCCTTCAAAGACATGTGCCCTAAACGAGCATGCCAAAGTGATACATGTGGGATAGAACCCACTGCCAAAACATGGTCAACTGAGGACCCAGATACAACAAGAGGATAGAGGCTGCCAGACTTGGCGCCTCTAGCAAGCACAAGTCTGCCACGAGTAATCTTCCAGGCAGAATCCCCAAAACATACATGAAATCCTGCATCATCCAGCTGTCCTGCAGACATAAGACTGCGCGTAAGTGCAGGTACATGACGTACATCCCTAAGCAAAAATGAACTGCCAGTGGAAAACTGCAACTGAATATCACCCATGCCCACAATGTCAAGAGACCTGTCATCTCCAAGTCTGACTGAACCAGATATAGTGCGGTAAGAGTGGAACCACTCACGGTAAGGCGTCACATGGAAGGATGCTCCGGAATCCAATAACCAGCACTGTGCATACATACTAGATGTCTCAATCAAGTGTGAAGCATCAGAAGAACTAGCTGCAAGTATAAACTCATCACCACCATCGGACTCCTCAGTCTGCGTGACATTAATTTCCTCAATCTTGACACTGGACTTCGCAGGTACTATGCTGCGATCAGAGGACTTCTCCTGCACTTTATCTTTCCCCTTATCCTTGCGCTTCTCATTGCGCAACTCATGACACTGTGGTCTAATATGGCCCTTTTTCCCACAATGATGACAAGTGACATTTGCATTGCGCCCACGCGACTTGCCACGAGATTTAGACCTACCCTTCTGCGAGTCACGGCCTCGGCCATTACCACGGTCATACCTGTCATTCCTGCCTCTAACTGTCAAATCATGACTACCACGAGAGGCATCCAAGTTTTTGTGATTCATCTCTTCTTGAAGAAGAGCACTCTCAACATCTGCCAATTTTAGAGTAGCACTAGAGGCACATAGGGCAGTGCGGAATACATCCCATGACTCATTCAAAGTCCCAAGCAAGAAAAGAGGAGTTACTTCCTCTCCAAAAGTAATATCCTGCGAAGTCAGGTTCTTCAGTATAACATGGAACTGGCTCAAGTGAGCAGACATAGTTGCATTATCCTTCATGCGCAGATCCATAAGCTGCTTCAACCAGTACATCTGACTCGCCAGACTTTTCTTATCATAAAGATTCTTGATCTTATTCCATAGATCCCATGCACTCTGTGCTTCCTCAAATACATTATAATGTACCTATTCAGTGAGAGACAATACAATCGTGGACTTGCATAGCTCATCAAGTTCAAGCCAGTCGTCATTGTCCATAGTTTCAGGCTGCTCCCCACTCAACCGAAGTGGCTTAATCTGAGATTTCTGCACCAGGACCTGCCAAATTTGACTCTTCCAATAAGAGTAGTTGGTACCATCCAACTTTGTAATGTTAAAGATGGCACTATCATGCGAAGATGACGCCATTATGCAGGCTGGAAATGCCCAAACAGTCCAAAACTGCTTGCTGTTTTACTGCAGAAATTGCCCAAAAATGACAAAAATGGGGTCCAAAGGGCGAGCAAAGTGTGCCAAAAGTTGCTGCCCACTTAGTACTAGGTGCGGTACACCAAATCAGGATATTTCAGCATGAAAAGTACACCTCAGTCCACCAATAACTGCTTGCTGTAATAAATTGCAGGTATGCAGTCTAGAGAGCAAACTATCCCAAAATAGGATCCAATGTCAAGCAAACAATGCTAGGTCCAAAGCCGGCATGAAACGGACATAAGAAAGGCCAATGACAGTGAAAAGAACATGAGCTCAACACCGAAGCATGTCAAAATAACATCTGCCAGTGAAAGGCACACCCCTAGACACTCTAGGCAAAGTGTTCCTATAACTGCCAAAACCTGACACAAATAGGTATCTGCTCAAAGAGAAAGATCCAAATATGAGACTCAGCTCATAAGCATCCTGTGAACCAAGAGTACATCAATGCATATCCATAAAGATCGGAGTATGATCCCAAAGTCTCAATGCGTATGTAGCTGCTCAAGACATAAACTGCTCCAAATACATGTAAGTGCTCCAATAGCATGCAACTGTCAAAGGTCAAGCAAGCATGTAAAATGCTCCCACTGGCACAAAAGGCGTACAAAGTGAGCTCAGAAGCTCAAACAACCCAAGAGAAAGCACCAGTGATAAGTGACCATGTCAATGCATCAAGCGCATCCAAGAGAGCATGACATACATGAAGCACCGGTCGCATTAACCACGAAGCAATACATAAGCCCAAATAAGCTCTCCGTCAACTCAATGACATCCAAATAGCAACCAAGATCAGTGATCAAGTAAGCCGGGAATGCTCAAATACATCCAAATCCAAGCTCCAAATGTCGATATGGCATACACAAACCAAATAGCATATGTCACGAACCAAAGCATGTAATGCAAAAGCCTAACTGTCAAGCAGAGACATGAGGCATAGGCGGTCCACGAGCATGCCAAGTCGGTCCAAATGCTAGTGAAGACGGAGCTAATGCGAAGCTCAAAAGCATCCCATAATCTCATACATATGCTCCAAGTCGTCCCCAAATGTCAGAGACATCATGCCAAAGCTCAAAGCATACATCCGGTATCGGTAGGTAAGTGCCAAAGCATGTAAAGTACCTTCAGCCCACTGTTATTCCACCCAGCATGTATTTATTGTTCTAAATAGTAGATTTCAGCCCCGAATTCAAGCCAAAATTATGGTCAAACCAAATGCATACATCTCCAATACATCCGGGTAGGAAGTAGACCGCATACGGGCATCAAATAAGGTAACCGGAGTAGAGTATAAGCATCAAATGCCAATGCCAAGTGTGGCTGCCCTGTTTCCAGCACTGTATAATAGTAAATAACGGTCCCAAATCAGCCAATATTTCAAGCCAAAATCATGGCATAATCATGTGCATACATTCCCAAGGCACTAGGCATCATGTAGACCGCATAGGGGCATCTAATAGCACAACCGGAATGGAGTATAAGCAACAAATGCTAATGCCAATGGTGCTGCCCTGTTTTCAGCCTGTTATGACAGTTTATGACAGTCCCAAATCTGAAGAGATTAGCCCCGAATGATATCAAACATGAAGTCTATAGCCCTCTTGATCAAGGTAGAGAGCAAGAAGCAATGGCCAAGTGTGGAGCTGAAGTAGATGAGTGCTCACAGCCTGGAAAAAAATGATGCAATCTGCCCTGTTGGTGCTGAACTTGCTGCTGCTCCACATGGGCTCAGTATCAATGCCTTGAAGGTGCCTCAATAGGCTGGGAAGGTGCTCGGGAAGCCGGGGAGTGACGGGAGCTCGGGGAGATCGGATATGGCTGCCGGGATGGAGATCCAATGCGTGAAGCGAGTCGATGCGAAGGTCGGGAAGCACCGAGTCGAGCTCGAGCAAGAGAATGCCAAGCTCTGATACCAGTTGAAAGGTGACAAGGATCGAAGCTTGCACGCGAGCTATGGCGGGAGAGCAAGAGCAAGAAAGAGAGAGACAAGAAATGGGAACTCCAATAGTCACAATGTGTGACCGGGCCTTCCTTTATTCAAACTGTCACTAAAAGAATAAAGAATAAAGTGATGTGACGGGTGCCCGCCACCTGCAGTGTGCAATGGCAGGTACTGTCAGTGTAGTAATACACGGGGCGGCATTGTCAGTGTAGTAATACACGGGGCGGCATAGCGAAGGCGCCTTTACCCCCAACAACCATCACCTTCCACGTGCATATCGACGCTTCTAAGTTTGCCGTGGCGGTAGTGTTGTGCCAGCCTGGCGGACATAATTTAGACTATCTAGTTAACTTTTCTAGCAGACAACTCACTGAGACAGAAATGAATTACCCAACAATGGAAAGAGAAGGACTAGCCATGGTATTTGCAGTGAAGAAGTTCCGGCATTACCTCTTGGCCACACCCTTCACCTTTTTTGTGGACCATCAAGCCTTGCTATATCTAGTAAACAAACCTTGTGCTACAGGACGCATAGCTCGATGCCTCCATTTTCTTTTGGAGTTCGACTTCTCCGTAGTGGTTCAGAAGGGAAAGCAGCATTACATGGCTGATCACATGTCATGCATTCCCACCGAGGAAGCCGTTGGGCAAGATATTATTGATGAACTCCCCGATGCCCATTTGTTTAACCTCTCTAGTGAGAGAGACAGTGGGCAAAAGCGCAAGCCACACGAAAAAATGACGCTAGAATGAAGGCTAAGTTCTTATGGGAGCAAGTAATCTCACGATTCGATTGCCCCATTGAATTGGTCAGTGACCAAGGCACACACTTCATTAACGAAGTGATCGCACACCTCCTATCCACCTTCCTCATCATCCATCACAAATCCTCGCCATACTACCCTCAGGCAAACAGCCAAGCCAAATCAACAAATAAGGTTCTCATCAATGTCCTAACCAAGGTCATTTCTACTTCACGCAGCAACTGGGACAACAAGTTGATGGCAGCGCTGTGGGCTTACCGAACTGCCTATAAAATGGCTGTCAGTCAAACCCCCTTTAGGCTGACATATGGGATAGAAGCGATTCTACGGGTAGAGTTCTTCGCCCCTAGCCTAAGAATAGCACTTCAGGAGTGATGGGAAGGAAAGGGGGCGTGGACCCAGCGACTAGTTGAGCTAGAACGTCTCTCGGAGACTCATCTTCTTGCCACCCATGCACAAATCTGCGAAAAAGCGCGACACAAGAGCTGGTTTGACAAGCACGTCAAGCAACGCGATTTTGAACAGGGTGACTTAGTGCTCCTCTACGCAGTTAAAGGGCATAAGCAAAAGATGAAATTTAGAGGTCTTGGACCATTCAAGGTTCGTGCAATCAGCAGAACAGGCAATGTCGAACTCGAGACCTTAAACGGTGAAGGAATAGGCTTCTTCAATGGCAGCCGTGTCAAGAAATACTATCCTCCTACACATCCTTTGCATGAACCACCAATGTTAGAACCGCCTATCAAGGTCCGAGTGGCCAGAATCACTGAAATCGACGACGAGGACAAGCAAGCTGTGGAACACGCATACCTTCGTATCACAGTCACGGCCAAACACACATGTGCTTTCACCGCCTTGATCGACGAGGGAGCAGACTTCAACGTCCTAATCTACGATCATTGGACTCAACTTGGCCAGCCACAACTTCAACCCACCACTGCAAAATTAAACCCATATGGGCCTCATTCCTATGCACTACTCAGCAAGTGCAAGGCAATTGTTTCTATCGAGTCTGAGACTGTTCCAATGCTTTTCTACGTACTGCCAAATGCTAAAAACATAGGCATAGAGTCATTACTGGGGCGCACCTTCAGAAAGTAGACCCACTGCAATGTCGACTACGCGTCACAGTGCATCCACCTAGCAATAGGCAACATTCGCATTATTACAACTTTCAGCAAGGGCTGCACAACCTCATCCCGGGCCACCCAGCCACCACCGATAGAAACACCCGTAGGCAATTCTAAGGAGGGGGTGGAATACGGCTGCCACTTCCCGAGTCTCATCGCCCACAACCCATACCAACCCAAGCTAAGGCCCCACAATCCCTCCTCCAATGGGTGCCTAAACAACCGCAAAACAGCCGCCAAGGAGTCGATGCTCCTACCCTCAGAAGACCAAAAACTCTAAACCTAGGAGGCCCAACCGCAGCCACAGGAATAGATGTGTAATCAGTCAGAGGTGGGTCCCCAAGGCTCTCTTGCGCACACAAGGCTACTATGAGGGCAATGCTTGGCTATGGATACCAAAGGCCCATGTGGTCAGAGGCACCATTCGCACGCGGACCTCAAGCTCAAGCATCCCAAAAACCGTAAGACCTCGAAACCACGAGCCGCAGAGCTTCCCCAATCCGCAACCATCAAGTCCATCCATGCGTGAACCAACGCGAATCAACCAAGCCGGTCAAACCAATCAATAACCGCTAGCTCGGGCATCATTACAAGCAGGAAACGATCCGGGTTTCCAACTCCATCCTCAAAGCAATAGGCCATCACACGAGGCTGCTGCTAACCTAGCTTCTGTTCCGGCGACCCAAGTGCAAGCTCCTGAAGTACTACCACAACAACTCTCCATAGTCAAAGACTCAAGTCCTACCAAGCCCCAACCGACCGCAAACCTTAGGCCCTCTTACGAGCGGAGATCTTTTCTCTCACTAGCAACTGATTTAGCTGAGGAAACAGGGGATGATGTGGTGGATTGCATTAAACGACTGGATGCTACTTTTCTGTCACTAGCTTTGAGCTACGATCGCCTCAACTTAGGCCTATTGGATGAATCCTTCGCGGCCAAAGTTCAAACGATGCCTTGTTCTTGGGAAACATTTGAATTTGCATTTGCAAAAGCCCCTACCTCCACTGCTAAGTTGCTCAGCAGTGAGATCTCAAAAGGACAGGCAATCAAACATTGCCTCATCACGTAGTATGATCAGCGAACCACCTCTGCCATCACTGACCAAGAAGTGGCAGAGTTGTCAAAACTAGCTGAGACGAAATCCCAGTTCCTAAGGCATTGGTACGATCTTAGACTGCAATGGAAAGTCGAAGGATACCTAGTAATGATCAACACTGAGCAGCGACGTGCTATCAAAACAACAGAGTATGACCCCACCTACGTTGCGCCGACATCTTATGGAGTATTAACCATGTTGTGAGGCTGTCCTATAGAAGACCACATCAAGGGATACCCCTACCTCAGCCGCCTGTTGACTGAAGAAGAGTTACACATCGCTAGCTGAGTCAACTCGAGCAACTTCCTAACTGATGTTCTCACATACATCACTCAAGTGGGGATTAAACCCTCCGACCTGGACCGCGAAGTCCATCTCGAATACAACCCCAATTTCTATACCTGGCTCCTTCACAAGTAGCCGACCATTCCAAAATACCTACACCTTCTAACCCTCATCCTAGGAAGGATTCTTCTCATACTAAAAGGGAAAGGGTAAGGTGAATCAGATCAGAAGTAATAAAGCAAATCAAATCCATGAAGTATGTAGACATGCATTGGGAAAAACAGAGGGGGTAGGAAAGAGGACACAAAAACTTTGGATTAAAAGGCAAAAAGTCAAAATCTCAAAAGCAAACCTACACTAGACTTTAATAAGTTCATTCAGAAGCATAAAGTTTTTTCTATTTTAGCGATTACTATATCGTAAGCACTAAAGAAAATTACGGTTATGATAGGAACAAAAGATGTCACGCAAGACCGAGCCCACCGACTCCCCTTCACAGAGGAAGAAAGAACGCGGTACAACATCAACCTGGAGAACCGCACCTATAATCAGCTGAAATTCTAGGCTATCCACAATTTGGAAGAATTAGTGGCCAAAGAAGAAGCGGCCAGGAGCATTGTGGAAAGTTGCAACCTTAAAAAGTACCTGGAAAGCTTCTCACGAGAACCTAATCACACGAGCTGCATGGAATTCCTCAGGACCTACAATCCCGATGGAGAGAGCGGCACTGTCACAGTGGGGAGGGGACAAAATGCTAAGCAGGTGCTGGTCCATCTAACCCCGGCCTTGGTGGAGAAGGCACTGGGACTGGAACCGAAGGTGGAGAAGAAGTAAAAGAGGGACGTGTATGCCATGCTGGGGATGAGGAAGGAGGAGGTATTGACGAACGATGGCATCAGCATCCAGGACATCCCCAACACAAAGACCAGACTACAAGCGAAGCTCGTACACGCGCTCTTCTCCAGCCAGGGCTATAATGCGCTGATGCACAGGATCAGCGTACCAATCCTGGAAAACGTAGCGGCCTAGACCCTGCACGAAGTCGACTGGAACAGCTATGTGTGCAAGACTATCGATCAGGTAGCCCAAGCTCTGGTATTAGGAAGCCTGCCAGCAGGAGGAGAATCACGAATGTCGAAGGCTGCAGAAAGAAAAAGGGCTTCCTCCAAAGCATCATTCTTTGCATATGGGGACATTTTAACGCCCCTTATCCAAGAGGCCGTAAAGGAAGTAGAAGAGGGGGAGGGAGAAACACCCGACTGATGCCCCATCAACACCAGGACAGGTCTAGCGATAGGACACAGACAGAGGAAGAAGGGGAAGAACAAATAAGCAAAAAGAAGGGTAGGGAGACTAAGAAGAGATCAGTGCAGAAGAACAAGAAACAGGATGGAGGCCGTAGAAAGGAGAGGGAGGACCTGGAGAAAGCGAAATGACAATCCCTCAAGGAGGTTGAGGAGAGAGAAAGGAAGAAGAAGCAGGAAGAAGAAGAGACAACGGAACAAGTAAGGCAGGCTAAAAAGGTGTCTAAGCGGGAAGACGAAAGGAAAAGAAAAGAAGAGCAGAAGGAAAAATACAAACTAGAGGAAGAATGCAAAAAGGCCGAGGAGGAAAGAAAAAGAAGAGTCGTGGAGGAGGACGAGGAGTTATGAAGAAAGGAGGAGGAGGACCTGGAAGAAGCTACCCGCCGGTCAATCGAGCAGCAGTGCAAGGCAAATGACCCCGAAGCTTGGAATTAGCCTAGGGAAGAGAGGCCTAACTCCAGCATGCAGGCCCCAGAACCCACGCCCCCTGCAGCTTCAAAAGGCAAAGGCAAAGCACCCCTGCATCCCATCCCCACCCTCATGGCGCCTCCTGCTAAAACTGCTACGCCCACCCCTAGCATCCCCACCAGCTTGGAAGTGTCCAACCTGGTGGCCTGGATGCAATACTTCATCAGCAAGGAATGGCCCAGGGGAAAAGCACGAAGACGATGACCATGGGACCAAAAAGGCCAGCTGCAGATGTTGAATCAAGGCACGATCAAAAGCGCCCGCGCATGGAGGCCTCAACCACCCCCACCCACACAACAATGACACCACCAGCCAGTTACGACGAATACGTTGCTGAGCTGCTCTCCCAACTGGAGAGGGCCAAGGAGGAGAAAAGAATGGCTGTGGGGCTGAGTTGATGGCCAAATCTTTGAACTCAAGCAAGAGCTGAAGGCCAAAGAAAATAAGGAAGAGAGTTACAAGCAGCAGCTGGAGGACGAGAACCAGGAACTCGTACAGATGCAGTGGGAGTATAAACTCCTGCTGATGCAATACAAGGAACTAGAGTCGAAGTATAAGGAACTGGAGTCAAAGACTGCTACCATTGAGCAGATGATGGGAGAGCTGAACGCCAAGGAAGAGGAGAGGAGCCAAGAGAGGGAGTAGCAACAAAAGAAGATCAAGTCTATCTCCGATCAGCTACGTCTCGAGAAGACAGCACAAGACAACATGTGCAGAGAGCTCAAGGCCCAGGAGCAGAAGCTCGTAACCCTAGCTCAGAAGCAGGGGGAGAGCATGGAATGCATAAGCAAAAGGGCCGAGGAATGGGCTGCACAGAACGAGGCGCGGATGAAGGCTCTGGTGTGGCGCCTCACCTTAGTGGAGAAGGAAAAAATCTTGGCAAAAAGCAAAGCAGGCGCCATCCAGACAGCCTTCACCGCCCAACAACAAGCCTTCCTCAATACACTACTGGATACAACTCAACCAGAGGAAGCGGAGCCATTGGAGGTGGTAAATAAGAAATTAAGCATCGCACGCAAAGCTCTTCACGCGGGGCTGCAGATGCCACCCCAACCTGCGGAGGTAAGGCTGGGCCTAGAGGAGCAGCGAAAGTATCTACTACTGGCCGGCCTCACCCCCTAGGAGGCAGACGCCCTCGGCTTTGAGGAAAGAACACTACCAAAAAACCGGCAGGGGGAGGAAGTCGAATTCAGAATTAACATGAACAAGTTCAGCGAAGATGTAATCCCGCAACCCCCCTCGCCACACGAACAAGATCAACAACAACCCAGACAGACAGGCCATCCTTAAAGAGCGGCGGAAGAAGCTCGTGGAAGAGGCCAGAAAACGGCTGAAGGCCAAGCCCGTCATGCAGCCATCCACTCCCTTCCCACCATGCCCCGAAGACCTACCTATGCAATTCCATGCCGAACTGGTGGTTTGGGAATGGGAAGAACTGGAAAAGGACCCCTTCTCCTTCAGTTTCCTTATGCCTGATAGTTTGAGAAGGGTCCTGTTGATCAAGGTGATGGAGGAGGTGATAGCGGCTAGCAGTCGACTAGGCCAAAGATGGTTGGAGGACAAAGCAAAAACCCCCACCTTGTGGGGCACGAAAGAGACCGAGTTCTGGCAAGATAAGATATACGAGGTACCACACACCGTGAGGGGCTACGAATGCCAAGCCCTCTGGAGGAGGCGAATATGTAATACCAACATGTTCGCTTGGATGGCTTTTTGTAACACCCTACCCCACAAGCGGAACGACCCCACGTTTATCACATATCCCCGTAGGGTAGGTGTGGATTTTGTCACCACCCTCCATGGGAGGCACAACTTCCCCGTTATCTACAATGCCAACACCACTTCCTTTGAAAACGCTCTACTCTTTGACCTAGGAAGCCTACCTGCCTCCATGACACGTTTTCTTGTGGAGTTCTCCTCCTGTCCAGATCCCGCATTCATAACCACTTGTAATTACCTTAGGCTCCTTAAACTCTTACTTAAACAAGACTCGGCACCGCAAGAAAGCGGCTTGCCTCCTCTCTTTTTTAATCCTAACGCTATCGATAGTTGCGCCATGACCCGTTTAATGATGCGGGCTAGCCTTCTACCTTCATTTTGCCTAGTGCTCCTAGAGGATATGAGCGACAGCCAATTCACTAGGTGCAGCCATCCCTTCCTATCCACCACCTCTCTCCATGTCTGCATGAACCTGAAAGGGTACATGCAGAGCCATCAATTTTTACGCAAATCTATCCGCCCACCCTCCCCTCCTCATTCTGACGACAAAAGCTAGCCTTGACTATCCTGCTCCTCATGTAATACTATCCCGCAATGTGGCAAAAAAAAAAAAAACTGTACCTAGGGATCCTTAAGTTAGGCGTGTCCAGTGACCTTGGTCAACTAGCTCCACTCCTAACCCCCTAGCCCTTTTGATTCCCCCACGTCACGCTTAGGGCCCATCAACGGCACGACACACCTAGGGAAGTAACACTTCCTTATGGTTCGACCTGTCACCCTAAGCCACTAGCACCACTGTCCCTTGGCATAAATGGGGTCCTCGAGTGTGGGACATCACCCGACTTCCCCATTTCACTAGCACGAGCACACCGCACCAACCCACTGACGACAGCCACCCCTCTAAGTAGAGCACTACCCCTTCTTCTTCAAGTACAACACTCCCGCCCAACTACCAACTTCGGAGGCCCTCGTTCACCCATGCAGTCCACTGCGCGGCTTTGACGACCATCGTACATGAGTTGTGACAAATCCCTGAGTCTCCATGCTACCCTTAACCTTACACCCATGCCAAAAGTGCCATGGGACTGGCACCCGTCTAGGAGGGGGGTAATGTTAACCCCAAGTCAAGATGGCGAAGCCAAGATGGCAAAAAATGGAGAAAGAAGATGAAGAAAAAGAGCGAAGACATGCAAGCGGCCCCTAAAGATGGACTGGGGCAAAAAGAGCAACCATAAAAGAAAAGGCACCTCAAAAACTCGAAAAATATTTGTAAAAGAGCGCCAAGCTCCCTCCTGTGCCCATTGTAAAATATCAGATGGGTGTAGGCTAGAGGCACATGGCTAAAAGAGGAAAATGGAAAAAGGACCTTGCCACAATGGTCGGTCATGTAAAAAAGGGCTTGGTGCCCATGGGATTTTAGGGTTTGTATATATAAAGTTCAAAAAGTGAATAAGAGATCATTCTTTGGTGTGTGGCAAAAGGAGTCTTCTTCCTCTTCTCTCCTTCTCACCTTCTTGCTTGAGTGTGCTCTTGAGAGAGGGAGTGTGAGAGTGTGAGGGAGTGAGTGTGTGTGAGAGTGAGGGATCAAGAGGGTGAAGCTCTTCACCATCTCCTCTTCTTCTTCTCCTCCTCCCTTCTCTCTTCTTGCGTGCACAGCTATGGAGGATGGAGCTTGGAGGTGGAGGAGGCTTGAGGATGCTTGAGCTAGCATCTAGGATCGTGGAGCTACCGGTGTGTAAAAGAGAGGGAAAACTCACATCAGCACTAAGGTAAGCTCACTATACTCATAGGATCGACGGCGCGTTGGCTAGGTGAGAGATAGCCATTAGAGCTCGCTTGGAATGCTTGAAACAATAAGTGGTCCGTGGGTCTTGGCAGTTGAGCAAAAGCTCCCACAATGCATATGTGTTTTGCCTCAGTCAAGACCGTGCAATCCTAGATCTCTATACTTCCCATCAATACAACCCTGACTTCTTCAACTGGTTTCATCCAAGCCTATATGAGAGGGACCCTAAACCGTCTCCTGGTTCTACACAAGAGTCACCCGAACCTCCAGAGCAAGAGAAAAATATCTCTAAACACAATACCCTCTCTGATAAGAAGTAATGGAGGCATGTTCCAATGGGTAAGGGCAAGAGCCTAGAGAAAACGCCCCCTAACCAAGAGCAACTACCAATGCAATCGGATGAGGGGCTAAACGAAAGAGAATTGGCCAGCCTATACACAAAGAGAGGCACTTGTACCCTCACAACCTAGCAAGGCTGTTCAGTAGGCCACACCTATGTCCCATGAGGACACACTAGAAAAAGAGAATGTTGAGGCCCAACCAAACACATCAACAGTTGACCTAGTTCACGGTCCCGAGTCTTCAAAGGATACACCTCCATTGCCCAAGAAGAAGAGGAGAAAACAATGAAAACAAAGGCATTACAAGTGGTTGTAGATGCCAAGAAAATTTAGACCAAGAGTGCTGAAGAGCGAAGGAATAAAGCATCGAGTCCATCAACGAATGAACCCATTGCCATCTCTCCTAACAAGGGTGAAACCTCATACACATCCATGTGTTCCGATAAGTCAAAGTAGCAACTACCATCAATGGTTTCTTGCAACACTCAATCCACTGACAATAGAACTTGCATTGACCAATAGAGAGTGGATACAACACTGTCACCACAGGTTGACAAAACCATACCATTCACATCCGAGGAGAACCATGACACAATAACGGAAAGCCTCACCAGAAACATGAAAACCTTGAGGACATAAGCAACCCTAGCATTGACCAATCTTGCTCATCTAGGCCTGAGCCCCCAGCTATGCTAAAGCCTATGGAAACTCCTATATGAGATAGCAACCGAGCAAGCATTCATGGAACATAGAAGGTTCACACATAGTGCTTGACTGAGTTGGATGCTAAACTCAAATTATTCGTATGTGTCTAGTCCTTGCAAACATGGGCACATACCCTAGGGAGCAGCTTGAGGAATACTTGCCATATCTACTATCCTGGGAAGAGCAAGAATATCTTAAGGAGCACTATGACAAGCTTATACATGAACGCATGCAACTCAACTCTGACGAGGAGGCCCATGAACTATGCTTAATTGTGACATTCAACGATTTGCTTTGCCAACCAGATCTCTTAGAGATAGAGCAGCTAAAGCAACAATCAAAGGGTCAAGTCAATTTGAAAAATGTTGGTTTGAAAATCGTGCTACAATGGCTAAACTTGGAGCCCAGATTGTAATATCTCAAAGAAGCGATTGGCCAAATGGGAATCTCAAAGAGACCCAACCTATGTGGCGCCAACATCCTTTCAAGTAGTATTGATTGTTGTTCAGGATAAGGACTTAGCCAGAACTAGCCAAGAAAACTCTTTGATTGATAAAAATCTCACTGAGGAGGAGCTACATGTTGCAAGTAGACTCGGTCAAGGTACCATGCTACTCGATGTTGCAAAATATATATTGTTATTGAGTAGGCTACCATGAGTATTGGATGTGTGTGACACACTCCAGCACAATCCTGAGTTCTACAATTGGTTTTTATCCTCACGAAGTGACATGGATTCATAAATGTATACATAAATAAACAATGAGTTTTGTGATTGTGTATAGATAATACCAAAAAAGTCAGCACACACATAAGCAATGATAATCAAGCGCAGGAAGAAAATTTTGGGCTTGACAAACTAAGCTCCTCAGGTCCTCCTCTCACCACTCGTCTAGAAGTCGCGTGACCATTTCCCGCCACCTCAGGGCAGCAACTAACCATTTCTGCCTCTAGGTGGAGGGCATGCAGCCCTTATTGCCGCCATTGGAAGCCCTAGCCAACACCTCTAAGGGTGTGCATGTGGGGCACTATCCCCTCCTACAGGCTTTCTCCCTTTTCGATCTATTCCTCTGGGGGGATGAGACCTGCTCCATTCAATCACAGCCAATCCACACAACTTGGCATGAGCAAAGATCTACTACCGACTGGCATCCATCCCACACTTAAGGCAAGACGGGTATCATCGCAAGGGTCGTCCCCTCTACAACAAATACTCCATGCCTCGCCTCACCCCTCCTCGTCATATGTGCATGTTAACCCGCTATTTCATCTCTCTCATGCAGGTAGCTCTGTTTTACCTCAAGGTCTAACCTTTGGTTCACATTTTGCAGGTTCCTCAACAGTGGCCAGTCATGGAGTACCCCATGCCACTGGAGTGCAAGAAAGCTCTCCTCCGCAGAAGGGAGCACGTGGCACAAGCTCTACCACTGGAATGCTATGTGCCCACCCTGAAGAAGTATTTGCCAAGATGAGGCCCAAAGCGGAAACGCCCAGGATGTAAGCCGAATGTAAGAACTCCTCCCCAAACCAAGAAGAGGAAGGTTCACAGGAATGCCTAGAGGGTAGCGATCCATGATGTGCGGACCTTCCACAGATGCTCAAGAACCAGATGATCGAAACAAGAAAAAGAAGCAAAAATCAAATATGAAATTGCTAAACAGTTCAAGAGCATTCTTAATATACTGCAACAGCTAGGGACTACACCATTTGATTCCAACCGACGATAGAAGCCCACCACCAACAATAACTCAAGGAAACCCCTCCAGAAGGGTTAACATAATGGGTCAACTAGATAGCAACCCTCATGGCATCATCTCCAATAGCTCTCAGGATAACCCGAATCAAGATGCGTAGCTCTCCCCAACTACTTCACTCTAGTTCCTCGCATGATGGATCAGGATGATGGTTCGCATGCAATACCTCAATCATCTGGTCACCCGAACTCACCCCGCCTCATACAAGTGGAATAGCCTCAATTTTGTATAAGATACTTACCAAGTGGCTATCTTACCTCAATCATTTGGTCACCCGAACTCACCCCACCTCATACAAGTGGAATAGCCCCAATTTTGTATAAGATGCTTACCAAGTGGCTATCTTGCCATGACTTTTAGTCTTTAGGTGGTTAAAAGGGGTAGGTTCCCCAAATGTACAAACTTTTCTTACCTACTTCTAATACATTTCACGTATTTAACGAAAAAGATAATCAAGCGCAGATGCTATGCATCGAAGTCACCACCATGGGATTCAAATAAGTGATGTCTCTTTGAGTTGCACATGTTCATTATAGTTGAAGCATATGACTTGCATGCACTCTCATGAGTTGTCAAGTGGATACTAGAGGTCTCTGTACGAAAGCGTTCAATGTCCATGTTACCACAAGACCACCAACCCCACCAAGAGCCATTACAGAAAGAGCAACAAAAATACCAAGAACAAAGAGCCATAATGGAAGCCCCACAACTAGAAGAGAAAATTACCCCTACAAAAAGCATACATTGCATTTGAGAACGGCCCAAAGCATAGTCATTGGCTACTCTCCCTTTCTTAGCCAGACTCTACATTCGGCTTGCTACAGTTGCTATCTCAATTGTTTCGATGTCTCACAAGTTACAAAGAGCCTTTGGATCTCGACATTTCTTAGTCCAAATGAAAGGTTGATAGCCTCAATGTGTTGCATTGGTTGTATTCATTTTATCCCACCAAAAAAAAAAAGATAAAAAAGAAAAAAAGAGAAATCAACAAATGAGAAAACAAAAAGAAAAGAAAAGAAATGAATGAATGAATGAAAAAAAAAAAACACTCACGATCATGGCACACCACCTAGGGGCCCTCCAATTAGGTACATCCAAGGACCTTGGTCGGTCCTTAGTTCCCTAGCCCTTTACACATCCCCCACAATGGTTCAAGGCACATCAAGGGTAGGACATACCTAGGAAGCTTGTCTCACCTATGGTTAGACTTGTCACCCTGAACTATTTGCACAATTCTTTTTTTCACTCCATCTCAATAGTACCATTGCAATCAATAATGGTAAGAAAGGCTCGAAAGACCATGGAAAGTACACCGTACTCTTCAAACAATACAAGTAGCCACCAGCTCTATGAATAGCTCAAGCATCAATGAGCTCAATTATGCTACATCGTGTTGTCAAAATCACAAATGATGTCTCAAGAAGCCTTCGTGTGTACTTCTCCTCAACATCGACAATTTTTTCCATCCATCGAACCCTTGCTTCCTCCATACATTGCTACGAGGAACCAAACCAACAGTCTTCTAACTACGTAATATCTACATATGCACGTGTACTCACATAGTATCTGCACCACCATCTATACACATTTTGGGTCCTCAAGTGCAGGATATTACTCTCGGCTTGTTGCCTAGAGTTCATCAACCTATCTCCCAAACTAAAACTATGTCTTGTGCATAATAAGAAGACTAGGAGGTTTTTCAATTGGAGGTATTGAAGACTCCAACTACAATACCATTAGCTCTTCATCAAAACTCAACTCTGAACTCTTGTCCTTTATCATCATGCAAGCCCACCGTTGCCCGCAAAATCCCTAGAACATCAACACCTGTGCCAACCCATGAGTGCAACTCCCAACAAAAACCAGCCCTATCACCAACTTCAACAACCATATCACCAACCAAGTGTCACCACTCACCTTCATCCACACCACCACCAAAACTTCTCCAAGGCAAACCACAACAGTCCCTTCCGCCCACGTCTTCGATGCATGCCCAAGCCTACTACCTACGATAGTGAGTGCCATGGGACTGGCACTCATTTAGCAGGGGAATAATATTAATCCTCAGACAAACAAGGTGGAAAATCCAGAAAATCTAAAGCAGAAGATAAGACCAAGGCAAAAGTGAAATGGAAAACGAAGGCGCACCAAGAAGAATCTAGAAACACAAGAAGTGTAGAAAATTCCTAAATCAAGGAAAAATGTGCACAAGAAAAGGCACAGGTCAACACTTTTGTAAAAAAAGTGCAAGGCGCACCATGATTTATTTTAAGAGCATCAAGCTCTCACTCGTGCAATTTGTAAAGGTAGATGGGCAGTAGGAAGGAAGTTAGGAAGTTAGAAGGACAATAGGAAAAAGGGGATAAGGGAATGACCGCCCAAAAGGGATTTAGGGTTTTGTATATAAAGTTAAAAAGTGAATGAGAAGCTCATTCTTGTGTGTGGCCAAAAGTAGCTTTCTTCTTCTTATTCTTCTTCTTCTTACTTTCTTGAGCTTGTACTTGAGAGAGGGAGTATGTGTGAGGGTAAGGGACCATGGTGGAGAAGCTCTCCATCTTCTCCTCTCTATTTCTCTTCTCTTCTCTTGTCTTGCTCACGATAATGAAGCTTGGAGCATGGAGCTTGAGGATAGAGCTTGCTTGAAGCTTGCACTTGGATCGTGGAGTTACCGGAGTCCTCGGGGAGAGAAGGCAACTTGATTAGGCATGGAGGTAAGCTCACTACACTCGTAGAGATGGATAGCGCATTGACTATGTGAGAGATAGCCATTAGTGCTCAGCTTGGAATGCTTGAAACAATAAGCAATTTGTGGATCTTGATGGTTGATCGCCCTTACACCCATGCATGCTCAAAATAGGCTCAACAAAGCCTTGTTATCTATTAGTTACTTAGGGCTACATGTCCATGTAACAACCATTGGGGATTGAAAGATTAGAGGTACTCCTATGATAGTTGGTTTAAAACTTACCTAGAGGAATAGTTTCCTAGTTTCTAGTGGCTTGAGGAGGATTTGACCCATGAGTTCCCTCTAACAAAGCCTTGTTATCTATTAGTTACTTGGGGCTATATGTCCATAAAACAACCATTGGGGATTGAAAAAATAGAGGTACTCCTATGATAGTTGGTTTGAAACCTGCCTCAAGGAATACTTGGCCAGTTTCTAGTGGCTTGAGGAGGATTTGACCCACGAATGCTCAAAATAGGCTCATTAGCTCTAAAAAAAAGTCTTCCCAATCTCATAAGTGCTATGTGGTATCCCTTTCTTTCCAATAATACATGACCAAGGATTATTGTTTGATGGCTCAAAAGACTGTTTGTCTCTACTCTCTTTATCTACCATTTGTGTTACCATCTGTGGGAGCTTTCACTCAACCGCCGAGACCCTTGGATCTCTTATTCTTTCAAGCGTTTCAAGCAAGCTCCAATGGCTATCTCTCACCTAGGCGACGCGTCGTCGATTCTCCGAGTGTAGTGAGCTTACCTTGATGCTCGATCGAGTGCCCTCCTCCCTCTTGCACTCCGGTAGCTCCACGATCCTAAATGCTAGCTCAAGCATCCTCAAGCCTCCTCCATCTCCAAGCTCCATCCTCCATAGCCGCGCGCGCAAGAGAAGAGAAGAGGAAGGAGGAGAAGAAGGGGAGAGGAGAGGGTGAAGAGCTTCACCCTCTTGATCCCTCACTCTCTCACACATACTCACTCCCTCACACTCTCACACTCCCTCTCTCAAGAGCACACACAAGCAAGAAGAAGAGAAGAAGAGAGGAAGAAGAAGACTTCCTTTGCCACACACCAAAGAATGAGCTTCTCATTTACTTTTCAACTTTATATACAAAACCCTAAATCCCCTTTTGGGCGGTCATTCCTTTTTCCCCTTTTTACATGGCCGGCCATAGCCTAGGCCCTTTTTCCCATTGTCCTTCTATCTTTCTAGCTTCCTTTTTACCGCCCATCTACATTTACAAATTGCACGGGTGAGAGACCGGCGCTCTTTTACAAGATTTTAGGGTACGCCTTTTTATTTAAAAATGCGCCTTTCCCCTTTTGTATTTGCCTTGGACTTTTAAGGTTGTCCTTTTCTCATTTTCTTTCTTCAGTCGGACTACCTTTTTTCCTCCTTTGCCCTGCGCCTTTTCCACTTCCTTTTGCTTTCTTCGTGTTGGGGTTAACATTACCCCCTCCTAGACAAGTGCCAGTCCCATGGCACTCATTGTCGTAGGTGGCAAGTGGTAGCATGCACCGAAGACGTGGGTGACAAGGACGCTTGTGGTGTTCGTGGGGTCTGCATTGGTGGCTGGCACACATGTTGGTTTGTTGGGGATTCCGCACATGACTATTCTTTCCGGGTTTGTTGGATAGTGAGGGGTAAGCAGTCAGAGTTGGGTGTTGATGAAGAACGAATGACACTTCCGTTGTGGTCTTCAATACCTACAATTGAAAACCTCTCAGGTGGTCTCTCCCTAAGGGTAGTGCTAGTCTTCTCGATTGTGCACAATACATATTTGATTAGTTTGGGAGGAAGGTCGAACTCTAAGCAAGCTGAGAGTATTGTCCTGCACTTGAGGACCCAAACTGTGAATATACTTCAGTGCAGGCATTATGTGAGTGGTTGTGCATACTTAGATATTATTTAGTTAGAAGACTCTCGGCCTGGTTCCTTGTATAGTGAGGGGTCGGTGAAGCAAGGGGCTAAGTTGATGGAAAAATGTGTCAATGAAAACGGGGAGTACACTTGAAGATTGCTGGAGACGTCATTATGGTCTTTCCATTGTCTTTCAAACCTTGCTTACCATGGTGGGTTGTAATGGCATTGAGATGAGTGCAAAAGACTATCATGGGCGAGGCGAGCTCCCTAGGTATGTCCTGCCCTTAATGTACCCTCGATAATTGCGGGGGATGTATGAAAGGGCTAGGGGATTAGGGACGGAGCCAGCCGACCAAGGTTGCTAGACGTACCTAATTTGAGGACCCCTAGGTGCGGTGTTGTGATTGTGTGTGCTTTTTCTTTCTTTCGTTCTTTCTTTCTTTTTTTGTAGCATGAGGGGGCGTATACATGAAGGCAATGGTAGAAGGTCATGACAGGAGTTTACTCCTCGTCATCTGAATAGTGGGTAGGGGTTGGTGGAGAGTGGGGGGCCTTGTTAAGGAATTTTCGACTCAAGAAGTAGCCTTTGATGTGGAGGCAGGTTTTAAGGGTGATGGTAGAAAGAAAGGGGTGGTTGCACTGGGTGAATTTGCTGTCGTTCATGTATTCAAGTAGTGCACCACAGAAAGAGGGCAAAAGAGAAGCACGCATCATGAGGCGAGTCATGGTGTTGCTGTCTATGGCGTTGGGGTCAAAATAGAGGGGTGGGAGGTGGCGTTCTTGGGGTGCGGGCTCTTGGTGGACTAGGATCCTAATTAACCTAAGATAATTACAAGTGGTGATGAATGTGGGGTCGGGGCAAGAGGTGAATTCGCTAAGAAATTTGTCTATAGAGCTATACAAGTCGGGGAGGGTGAAAAGGAGGGCGTTTCTATGGGAGGTGCTATTGGTATTATAGATGACGGGGAAATCGAACCTGCCATGGATGGACGGATTGAAGTCCACTCCTACCCTTCGAGAATACGGCATGAAAGTGGGGTCGTTTCTCTCTGAAAGGAGGGTGTTGCAAAATGCCATCCACGCTTCCAGGTTGACGTCAAAAATGCGTCTCCTCCAGGTGGGTTGGCAATTATAGCCTTCCACTGATTTAGGCACCTGGAGGACTTTATCTTGCCAAAACTCGCGGTCCTAGGCTCCCCAAGCAGTTGGGTGAGCCTCACACTCCGCTAACCATTTGGCTTTGAGCCTGGCCCCCATGGCAATGACATCATCCACCAGCTGAATGGGCAGTACCCTATTCAAGGCAGTGGAAAACTCAAAGTGTATGTCGAAGGGGTCACGGTTATACTCATGTTGTTCCCAGATAATCAATTCGGCATGGAATTCAGCAGGGGAATCTTGGGTGCGCAGTAGGAGAGGGGCAGGCTGTCTCTGGACAGGTCTGGCATTCAGCTTTCTTCTTGCCTTCTCCACCATCTCTTTCCTACGGTTGGTTTGGGCCGCTCTTCGCTCGGCAGATGTTTCAAGGGACTGTACTTCGGCTTGTTGTGGTTGAGGGGGTGGTGGGACATATTCCTCCTCCTGAGGTCCCAGATCGAGCTCCGGTTGGTGCCCTTCTTGTCAAGATTGTGGGAGAGAAGGAAGGAGTCTCACTTGAAGCTTTCTTGCTTGCACAATGGGGGAATACACACAAGGGTGGAGGCTGAAAACAGTTTTCCTCTTCTTAGTTGTGTAAGCCAAAAAAAACTCACATACAAAGAAATAGAAGAACCCTATATATGGGTCTCAAACCAAACTCAACTAACTAAGGTGGCATACTAACTGAGCCACGAACTAGAGTAGATAAGGATAGCTATCATGTAGCTATTATTCATGGGCGGTGTACCAACCGCGTCTGCAACTAACAAGTCGGTGACATAAATACACAACGGTCACCCTGGCGTATCACGAGTGGAGCTCGATATCTCAACACTTCTGCTTGCTCATCTTCTTGTGTTTTCTCCTCTGTGAAACCGAGGTCGTCTATCTCCTGTGCCGTCAGGCCTACCTGTGCAAGATATCTTCTCTGCTCTTCTAGGCTCTGCGGCGGGCCTCCTAACTGCAGCGGCACATGCAGGCCTGCTGTCAGAGCTCTGCGCGCAATGGTTAGTTTCCTTTGCAGCTGATCATTGGCTTCATCTCCTTCTGGTCTGGTGGCGTGGAGCAGCGTATTGAGAAAGGTGTGCTGTTGAGCTATCATGGAGAGCTGGGCTGCTTCTATCTGATTCTCAGCCAGCACCTTGTCTCCTTCAGCCTTGGCTAGCCGGCATGCTAAGTCCCGTACTCTATGCTCGTTATGATCGGACCATTCTTTTGCCATTCTCTCCATATCTTCAAGGCTCTCCTCCTGATGGAGGATCATTGCCATGAGTTGTTGCTGATGGGCCCCGAGCTCACGGTGCAAGTGGGACTGCTCCCGGCGTTCCTTGCGATTTGCGCATTGAGCTGGTCCAGCTTCACCTGCATCCTTCGCACCAGTTTTGCCCTTAATTGATCCAGCTCTGCAGCCTCCTGTCTGATTTTGACAAGCTGGCTTTACGCTTCCAGGTTGGTTGCAGATAACTGATCATTCTTGTGTCGAAGGTGGGCATTCGTTTCCCTCTCCCTGTTGAGACACTCCATCAGGATTTTCCTTCTTCCCTCCCAGGCAACGTCGCGTTCCTTCAAGGCTCTTAGTTCTTCTACCTCCTTAGTGCTGGCTTCCTCCCTGAGCACAGCGATTTCCTTTTGATATTCTATTATCTGCTTCACTCTGTCCAGCTAGAGGGCGGCTTGTGATTCTCGTTCCATTGCCAGCTCCTCCACGGCTATCTTCATTTCCTGTCTAGCTCTTTGCAACTGTGCAAGCAGCTCCTTCACATACTCGTCGTAGTGGCCTACTGGAGGTGGGGAGTGGGGCATGGTTGTAGTGGTGGCAACCTCTTCTAATTTTTGCCTTTTCAATTCCGACCCTGACTCCAGTTCGATCGTGGCTGCCCTTTTGGCTCCTGAAGCTGGGGTGGCCACGGCCGCTTCCCTTGCCAGCTCCCTTTCCACCAAAAACTGCAACCAGGTGACCACGTTGCTCTCATCGACCTTTGGGGTGTGCCCCCGGGTGGCGATGGCAGGGGGTGTCACCATGATAGGGGTGGCTTGCATGGGTGGCGTGAGGAGAGGGGAGGCTGGCCTGATTGGGTCCTTTCCTTTTCCTTCTGCAGGAGGCAGGTGTACAATTTCCGACACACCAGTGCTGGGACCGGGTGCCTCAGGTTGGTGCGGACCCCCTGCTCCTTCCACGTCTCTTCTTCGATGTTCCTCAATGGAGTGACGGGTCGCCAGCTCCAAATCTTCCTCTTCCCTCTTTCTCAGCTCCTCCTCGGCCCTCTTTTTTCTTTCCACCTCTTCCCTTACCGACTCCCTTTGGGCCCATTCGAGCTCTTCCTTCTCTTTCCTCCTTCGCTCCTCCTCTCTTTTTCCGTGTAGGGCCTTAGTCCGTTGTTCCGCCTTCCTTTTTGGTGTAGCCTGGGGTTCTCCCTCCTCGTCAGTGTCCATTTCCGTTTCATCAGACTACTCTTCCGCATGAGGCTGGGACTGCGATGGCGATTCGCCACTTTTCTCGCCACCTTCATGTTTGTCTTCTCCTGCTGGTCCCTGCCCTATCGCTTCGTGGATGATTGCGGTAAGGGCACCTCCAAACCCTATGGTGGAGGCCTTGGAGGATGAGGCTTTGCGGATCGATCGGGGTGAACGGGATTCTCCTTCCATGGCTCTTCCTCCTGTCGCCAGGGCCTTTGCCGAAGCCTCAACTGTCTTCCTTACGAACCCATTGAGGTTCACCTCGTCTAGCGATTGCACAGCGATGCTTTCGAGCAGAGATACATTCATTCTGGACATAATGCTGTTGTATCGTTGGCTCGAGAATAGGGCATGCATCATCTTCGCCTGCAGCTGAATCTCTTGATTGGGGATGTCTGCCAGGCTAATTCCGTCATTGGTGTGGACCTTCACTTTATCCATCCCCAACATGGCATAGACGTCTCTTTTTGGTTTCCTCTCCACCTTGTTTGGCAGCCCTAGTGTCCTTTCTACCAGCTCGGGGGTTAGCTGGCAACCTGCACTTGTCTGGTGGCTTCCCTGTCCCGCACCGTGACGGTGCCCCTATTTCTGTTAAAGGTACGCAAGAACTCAGCGCACAGGGTGTAGTTTATCCTCTGGCCCACTGCGTACAGGTACCTCTGTAGGTGGCACTGCTCTATAATTTGACGTACCACCGGTTCTTCGATGACTACGTCTTCTAGGTTGGATATGTGGCCGAACTTCAGCTGGTTGAACGCTCTTGTTTCCATGGTGAGGCCGTACTTCACTTGTTCTTCCTCTGAGAAGGGGAGCTTGCCTGCTTTGTCTTGGCTTGCCATGGTCGCCACCTGCACATTTAGCCAATTCCCTTTTTAGTATTTTGTGGCAACTAATTTGCTGGACGACCAAAAGTATAACAAATTTTATTGCTTATAGCCCTAACTTTTCCTTTCAGACTTCTATCACCTCCTTTTATATTTCAACTTTGAGCCCTTCACACTTGGTTTCCTTTTTAGATTTAACTTCGTTTATCACCTTACTTTTTAGATTTAACTTCGTTTATCCCCTTACTGCCCCTTCCCCCTTTGAAAGAAGAATCCGTCCCAGGATTGGGGGTTGTGAGGCCAAGGCGTTCATGTTTATTTGTGTAGGAGCCAAACATAGAAGTTGGGGTTATATTCCAGGTGTGCAGCGTAGTCCAGGTCACAGGGTCGAATGCCTACATGTGTGATGTACGTGAGGACAACTGTGAGCAAATCACCGGAGTCGACTCGACTTGCGATGTGGAGCTCTTCCTCTGTTAAGAGGCGGTCGAGATAGGGGTGCCCTGAGATATGATCGTCCATGGACCAACCTCGAAGAGTGGTTAACACTCTATACGAGGTAGGCGCGACGTAGGTGGGATCATACTCGGCCGTTTTGATGGCTCGGCGTTGGTCATTATGCGGCATCCATCGACTTCCCATTTCAACCTAAGAGCATACCACTACTTCAAGAAGGTTGATCCCGTATCCGCCAAGTGGGATAACCTTGCGCTCTCTTGGTCAGTGATGGCAGACGTTGTCCGTGGGTCAAATGATGTGATGAGGCGTTGCTTAACGGCTTGCTCTCTAGAGACCTCGCTAGCAAGCAACTCAGTGGCAGAGCGAGAAGCCTGTGCAAAGGCGAATTCAAAAGTCTCCCAAGAGCAAGGCATATTGCGCACGTCTGTTGCAAAGGGTTCTGCTAATAGTCCCAAGTCCAGGCGATCATAACTGAGGGCCAGTGCAACAAAGGTGGCATCGAGCTGTTTGATGCAGTCCACCACATCAATTCCAATGTCCTCTGCAAGGTTGGCGGCCAGCGTTAGAAATGACTTTCGTTCGTAGGAGGGCTTAAGGCTGGCGGGTGGTTGGGGTTTGCTGGAGCTAGAGGTTCTGACAGTGCAGAGCTGCGGCGGCTGGGGGTCCGTTTGAGTCGGCAACTTGGGTGTTGGCAAGGTGGATGGGTCGGGTTTGATCTCAGGGGCTATGCTGCTACAGTCAGCTAGGCTGCGGAGCGGCGGGTTGAGTTGGTTGGATGATGCCACTTGTGGTGATGGCCGTTGTTTGGGCTGATAGGCGTGTGCGGCACTCTTGGGTTGACGCGTAGAGGGGTCGGATGAGTGGGGTGAGCCCTGCGATTCATGGTCTTGAGGCATCAGGGGACAAGGACTGATTAGACTTGAGGTCGACGTAAAACTAGTGCGTTTGACAGTTGGGATTTTAGGGATCCACAACGAGGCATTCCCCTCATAGTAGCCTTGTGCATGCAGGAGGGTTTTAGGGACCCATATTTGTTTAATCATGCGGCACTTGCGATGATGGCGTCTTGGTTTCCTAGGTTTAGATTTGTAGGTCTTCTGTAGGCATTTGCGTCTAGTTCTAGGCGGTTCTCAAGGCTGCTTAGGTACCCATTGAAAGTGAGGCTGTTGGGGTTTTGCTTTGGGTGCTACGGGTTGCAGTTTATGGGGATTTGGGTGTGGTAGATATGCATGGCCCCCCTCCTTAGTCCTAGCTACGGCTATTTCTATCGGTGGCCCTGTGAGCGGTGATAGGGTTACGAGGCCCTTGCTCAAAGTCGTGACAATACGCATGTTGCCGATCGTTAAGTGGATGCGTTGCGACTCATAATCAACATTGCAGTGGGTCTGCATTTTAAAGGTTCGCTCGAGCAATGACTCTGTGCTTGCATCCATGGTACTTGGCAACACGTAAAACAGCATGGGGATAGTTTCAGACTCGATAGAAACGGCGACTCGGCATGTGCCGAGGATCGGGTAGGATTGAGCCCCGTATGGGCTTAATTTGGCTGTTGTGGGATGAAGTATTGGCGTACCAAGTTGGATCCAATGCTCTGCGTTAAAACGTTAAAATCCATCCCCTCATCAATCAGGGCGTCGAAGGAGCACGTTTGCTTGGCAGTGACCATGACACGGAGGTAGGCGGGTTCTACAGGTTCCTCCTCATTCTCGCAGATTTCCGTAATTGTGGCTACTCATATTTTGACGGGTGGTTCTACCATTGGTGGCTCATGCAAGGGATGAGTGGGCGGATAGTACTTCTTGACCCGGCTACCATTGAAGAAGCTCATCCCTTCACCATCCAGTGTTTCCAACTCGACATTACCAGTTCGGCTGATTGCCCGGACCTTGAAGGGTCCGAGACCTCTGAATTTCATCTTTCGCTTATGTCCTTTAACTGAGTAGAGGAGCACTAGGTCACCCTACTTGAACTCCCGTTGTTTGACATGTTTGTCAAACCAGCTTTTGCATCAGGCTTTCTCGCAGATAAGTGCATGGGTGGCTAGAAGACGGACCTCTAACGTTCTAGCTCAACCAAGCGTTGCGTCCATGCTTCCTTCCCTTCCCATCGTTCTTGGAGCGCTATCCTCAGGCTAGGGACGAAGAATTCTAATGGGAGAATGGCTTCAGTCCCATAGGTTAGCCTAAAAGGTATTTGATCGACGGCCGTTTTATAAGCTGTTCGATAGGCCCACAAGGCTACCATCAACTTGTTATCCCAGTCGCTTCGCAAGGCTGAGACCACTTTAGTTAGGACATTGATGAGAATTTTGTTGGTTGATTCCACCTGGCCATTAGCCTGAGGGTAGTATGGTGAGGATTTGGGATGGATGATGAGAAAGGTGGACAGGAGATGGGCTATCACTTCGTTGATGAAGTGCGTCCCCTGGTCGCTAACTAGTTCGATAGGGCAACCAAAATGCGAGATTACTTGCTCCCATAAGAACTTGGCAGTCGTCCTAGCATCGTTTCTCCGCGTGGCTCTCGTCTCCGCCCACTTGGTGAGGTAATCCGTGGCCACCACGATGTACCTGGCTTGTGAGTATTGTGCCGCGGGGCTGATGGGTCCTATGAAGTCAATCCCCCATTTTTTGAAGGGTTGGCGAGCAATAACAGGGGTTAACTCCATCTGATCTTTACGAACCGGGACTTTTGTCCGTTGGCACTCGTCACAATGCTTGACGAATTGTGTAGCATCACGGAAAAGTGTGGACCACCATAGCTAGGACTGCAGCACCTTCCGTGCTGTCGTGTCTCCGCTAAAGTGTCCTCCTGCAATACCGTTGTGCGCCTCTGAGAGCACATCGTGCATTTGCTCACATACGCACCTACGTAGCAACCCATCTTGCCCCAACCTATAGAGTTGGTCTGCAACAATCAGCTAGTAGGGCTGGATTTTCAAGATTAAGCGCCTAAGCCGTGCCTGTTCTATTGGTCATTCGGGCAGCCCATGCTCGAGCACTTGGACTATGTCGTCTGCCCAGTATGGTGTCAGATCGACCCTGAATAGGTCTCCCTTGCTGGACAGATGGAATAAGTGGCTATCCGGTAACTCGTCCATGATGCCTTGTCCAGCAGCTTCTCCTGTGGGTATACGGGACAAATGATCATCCATGTAATGTTGTTTTCCCTTCCGCACCACCACGGAGAAGTCGAACTCTAGGAGCATGAGAAGCCATCGAGCTATACGTCCTATAGCACAAGGTTTGTTCACTAAATAGAGCAGGGCTTAATGGTCTACGAAGAAGGTGAAGGGGGTGGCCATTAGGTAATGCCGGAACTTCTTCACGACGAACACCATGGCTAATCCCTCCCTTTCCGTTGTCGAATAATTCATCTCCATCTCAATGAGTTGCCTGCTAGCAAAACTCACTGGGTAATCTAGGTTATGCTCACCAGGTTGGCACAACACTGCCCCCACGGCAAACTTAGAGGCCTCAATGTGTACGTGGAAAGTAATGGTCCAGTCTGGGGCTCGTAGAATAGGTGCCGTTGTTAGAGCCTTTTTCAATTCTTCGTACGCCCGTTGGCATGCTTCAGTCCACTCGAAGACAATTAGCAGTTTGTACAATGGCCTAGCAATCATCGCGTAGTTCAGTACAAACCGTCGATAGTATCCTGTGTGACCTAAGAAGCATTGAACTCCCTTGTAATTACCTGGGGGTGGAAGGTCCACAATAACTTTGACCTTCAAGAAGTCCGTGGCAATGCCATTCTTTGACACCACGTGTCCTAAGATACATCTGTACTTCACCCAAAACTGACATTTCAAGGGGTTCAGGGAGAGACGGTATAAGCGACACCGTTCAAAAACCGCACGGAGTTTGTCTAGATGGTCGATCCAGGTCGAAAAGACCGCACGGAGTTTGTCTAGATGGTCGATCCAGGTCGAATGGACACATAGGTCATCGACAAAGACCTCTAACTCCTTGCGAAGCATGTCCTTGAATATGGTGCACATGAGGTGTTGAAAGGTGGCAAGGGCATTGGTTAACCCGAAGGGCATGACTGCGTACGCAAAGATGCCCCACTCAGTGGCGAAGGCGGTCTTGTGCCTATCTGCAGGATGTACTTGCACCTGATTGTACCCCGAGAAGCCATCCAGGAAACTGTAGGCTTCCTTGCCTGCCACTCTCTCAAGCATGTGCTCAGTGTACGGTAAGGGGTAGTTGTCTCTCTTTAAAGCGGCGTTCACCTTCTTGTAATTGACGCACACTCGAATCTTGCCGTTTTTCTTCATCACAATGACTATGGGTGACACCCAATTTGTGTGCTCAATTTCATAAATGAATCCAGCTCTCATCAGCTTGTCGATTTCCTCCTTGACAACATGAGCGTGCTTTCGATTCATGGGGTACGGTCGCTGCTTGGCCGGCGTTGCTTCCGTTGTCATGGGTATGTTGTGAGTCACAACACTCAGATCTACCCCTCGTAGCTCATCTAAGGACCAAGCAAATACGTCCATGTACTCCCGCAAAAGAGTGACAAGACTGGACTCTTCTTCAGTGGTCAAGTCCTCAACAATGAACACTGGTCGGGGTACTTCCCCTTCCAGGGCTAGGTTTATCTCCTTGACCTTGGCTGGCCCTTCGATTGGTTCGCTGGTTTGCCCTTGGCGCTTGGCACTTAGCAGAACCACTACCCTGTCCCCTCTTTTGAATTTAGAAAAGCGTTTAGGGAGGTCTTGCGGCTTCCTTTGTTCCTCTGATCGTGCATCCTTGGGACGCTTAGCCTCATCCTGCCACAACCGTCTGCGCCTCAGGTGGATAGGTAAGTCCCCTTTGGTGCGTCTGGTCATGGGTGGCCTAGGTATTTCTGGGTCACTATCTGAAGTAACTTCCAACTCAGAGTTAAACCCCCCATTTTCACTAGAGGAGGTGGTCTCCCCTGGCGGCCGCAGTTCAGATGGCGATTCGGTTCTAAGCAGTGCTGTCGTTCCTGGTTGGGCTAGGCCGGCTTGCTCAAGGTCTACTGCTCCCATCCGTTCCAACCAAGCACGATCACATTTCGTACACATAACTCCTTGGTCCACTCTAAGGGCATGTCTCTTCTGTGGCTTAGCATCTGCCAGAATTTGCTCGATTTCTCGCCCTTTGGTGTCATATTCTATGGTATCTACCTCACCCTCACTTTCATCATCGAAGGATTGGCAATCTTCGTATTCATCACAGGAATCTTTATCGCTCGACTGCTCATCGTCCCCCAAGGCCTGCTCTGCCTCATCTTGTTGGTCGGGAACCAAAGCCCAGTTATACCTGAGGTTTAGTTCATGTACCCTGGTCCACTTCCACTCGGACTCTTCCAAGAGGTCCTGGAGTGGCTTGAGATTGGCGGCTGCGTTGCCCACAGTCGGTCCGTTAAGTGCTCCAGTATTCCCTGGAGTTCCCTCTTGTTGGTGGGCACTTGGAAGATGACAGGCTTAGGCCCTTCATGGAGGCTTGTTGCCATCATGTAGACAGGTGTAGGGAGTGTTTCTTTTGGCTTGCCAATGGTTTTGACCGCCTGCTCGTACGCCTCATGGTCTGAAAATGGCAGGTCAAGTGTAGCGAGATCGTGCATCCAATCCCGCTCGTCCTCTGGGCATGGGATATACTTAGTTAAGGACCCATAGGGTTCCTTGTTCTGAGTGTTCCCCTTGAGCATAGTAGAGATGGCGTCTAGGTCGACTAGCGAGGTCTTCCAAGTGTCCATCTCTATTCTCACAGCGTCAGTTCGGTTGCCAAGGAAGATCAGGCTGTTACCCCAATCTTCGATAACTCTAGCATTGCGCATCCAGGGTCGACCCAATAGGATATCATAGTCCACTCCCTTCATGACTATAAAGTTGGCAAAGAACTGGACTCCTGCAATCTTTACTGGCCAATTTTTCAAGACCCCGAATGGCTTCACTCGCATACCGTTTGCTAGCGTGACATTCAACCGCGCAACTTCGACAGGCGGGTTTCCCCATGTCTGCAGCACTGCGTGGCTAAGCACACTAACCCCAACTCCTATGTCCACAATTCCCTTCCTCGTTGCGTCTCCCAGGGCTAGGACCAGCAGGACTGCGTGCATCTCCGAGCCCTCCCAGAAGGCGTTGATGTGCAAGGATTTAGGCCCGAAGTGTAGCGTCAGACTCGGCAATTGTGTTTCCGCATCCTGGTCTTGAGGATCTGCCAGGGCCAGCTCTTGAGGTCCCTCGACCCACTGCTTGAGGTCTTGCCATAGGGTAGGGTGATGCTTAAGCAGATCTCCCAGGCCAAACGTCACCAGGGTGGTCACTAGCGTGGTCAGGAGATTGCTAAACACTCGTCCTTCCTTTAGTCTAGATTGTCCAGGCCAATGGCCATGGCTGATCTGCGGCTCTGTTGCGTCTAGGCTTGGCCTCAATGGCATTGCCTGTGGCATAGTAGCCTCGGCCGTCTTAGGTTGAGGCGGTGATATTGGCGTGCTTATGCTGGAGAGATCATCGATCTCGTCCTCCGTGATGGGTTCAATATCCTTGAGGTGCTGTTGAGCCTCCCTCACGCATTCCTTCACCTTCTCTATGGCCTCTAATTGCCGCTTGGGGTGTGAGTATTCCCCTACCTTAACACTTCCCCTTTGGGCTGTTTTAGGGGCTAAAGTCTCTGCCTCCGCGTCTGAGACTTTCTTCCCATGAGGTAAGGTCGTCATACTGTCGGTTTTTAGTGCGACCTTAGCCTCCGGTCTCTTCTTCTTCCGCCTATGGCTTTTCTTTCCTACTGAGGTTGCGTCAAGATTGCTAGGTCCTGGCAGAGAGATGCTCGCCTGCTTCGTTTGTGCTCGGGTCATAACTCGCAAGGGAATAGGTGTGGCCTCCTCATCAGGGTTTTCAACACCGAACAGCTCTAATGGGACCGATGGCAAATTAGCTGAACTAGAGGGCGACTTTCGTTTTGGGCAGTCTATGAAAAGATGGGTGATTCCGCACTCTGCACACCTTTGGTCAGCTTTGTCCCTATTTTGATGCTCTCTTTCAAGGCAGCACAATGAGACATGGCCGGGATGTCCACAAGTCCAACAAGTGACCGGATCCTGTGGCTGCCCTAATGCCATCACCGGCACAGGTCGGTAATCCATGAGGACCGCATTGCCCTCGTCGTCATGCGAGATGTAAGGGTATAGGTAGGTTTCTTTGTCACTGGGCTCCTCCACGTAGTGTACGGGAGCATCGCTCGGTGGGTGGGTCACATAGGGACCAGGTGGCCTCGGAATGCCAGTGGGATTTATGTCCAACCTAGGGACAGCTGGTTTCATATCGTTAGGCGCAGGTAGGGCTAGCGGGGCTCCCCATCCGAAGAATGGCTACGGCCTATTAGCCGGATAAGGTTGGTCGTAAGGTTGCGCGTATGGTAGTCTACAGTGTGCGGCATCATGGCCGAACCTACCGCAGTTAGCGCAGGGTCTTGACACTCTGCCTAGTAAGTGGTTTCCTCCACAGTACACGCACTGGACGTGCGGACGCGTCGGTCGCCTCAACATGTCTTGTATTTTGGCCAATTCCGTCTTAACCTCAGCTAAGCCGTGGTCCGTCTCGGTGGCCTTTCCCTTATCTTGGGATGATGGGTTTGATCACTCGCTAGAGGTTGACGTTCGCTCTAAAGTCCGTGAGTTGGTTTCTTCTAGGTTTGAGCTCCTGGAGCTCCGCTCTTCGGTCATCGACCCTGATGGCTTCCTCAAAAACCCTAGCCACCACGTCTCATTGCAAGCTTGAGTTGCTTGCCAGTGCCTTGTACAATTCCTCATCTCGAATCCTGCTGATGAATACGATCGATATTGCCCTGTCAGTCTGTCTCTCGCCTAAGGGGATTCTTTTAAGGAGGCTTCTCACGTGGGTCACATAGTCGCGGATGCCCTCCTTCTCCTTCTGCTTGATGTTCATCAGGCATACTACCAGGTTGTCAAAGTATCCGGGTTTGGCAAACCTCTTGACAAAAAGGTCCTTGAGGTTATTGAAGTTGGCTCGTTCTATGGCGTCCAGGCTTGTATACCACGTCCTACCCTTATCGCTTAAGCAAAGTCCGAATGCTTGCGAACGTTGAGCCTGGTCGTTGAGGCAATTGGCCTCGCAGACTTGCTCAAACTGCTCGACAAAGCTGTACGGGTCGTCAGGTGGCTGGTACTTGTCGAGTTGCTTGGTGACAATAGGTATTTTGGCTTGGCTCTTTGAGCCCTGGTTTGCCCCCAGCCCTGCAAGTAGCGATGTTGCTAACGCAGTGGCACTCTGTTCTACCGCGGTGTTATCGAGCAGCTATTTCATGAGGAGCTCGCCCAACGTCAGGTCTTCCTCTAGTGCTCTTTCCTTGTCTGTCCGGTTCCGACCAGCCAAGTTCAGCACTCGCTGCACCTCATGCAGCTCCATGCTTTGCCTTAGGCTCCTGGCTTGTTGGTCCCTATTATACTCAGCTATGCCCTACAATACCTTGCGGGCTAGCATTCTCTCCTTCTCTAGGTCCGCAATGATTGCATCTGCCGTCCTGCCATGGTACTCGTACCAGGCATGCGCATCATAACTGCTCACCATCTGCTGTATAGCGTCTAGGAATGCGCTCACATTGAGCTCCCCTGTAAACCGATGTCTAAGCCTCCCTCTGTCATGGTTGAATTCTTGCACCCGGTCGTGAGTCAGATCCTTGTCATTGACGCTTCTTGCTTGATCCTACCCTGCGCTTCGCGCGTTTTCCTATACCTTGGGTCTTCTCCTAATGATGGATTTTTTTGAGCGATTTATCTGAGTGAGTTCCTTTAATTTTTGAATGCAGTGCTCAACTTATGGTCACTCGTGAGTGCGTGTTGTTCCTTGTGCACTTGTGCTCAATCAGGCTTTCAGCTTTCCTAAGTGTACTTCAAGTGTGGAAATTCAACATGAGTGCTGCGAGCGATTCCCCGATGTCTCACTCACTCTCGCTCGTTTCAGGCCTGATAGGCTTGCTATTCCAGTCCTAGCCGTTCTAACGGGTTCTAGGGTCTTGTGCTGCTTCCTTTTTTTCTCGCGGGGGTGGGTCACTGGGGAGTGCCCCAGTGTGTCCCTGGATGGGTCAGATTTTGTTTTGGTTTGACTCTGGGAATCGGACATCCGATTTACCAGTGGTCCGATTTTGGGAATCGGACCAGGTGTATCAGGGCTGAGTGGCAGTCTTAAGGTCCGAGTGTCCGATTCTCAAAAATCGGATAGGCAAGTGTTCGATGAATCGAACAAGGGGGGTCCGATTCTGGGCTAGTCCGATTCGTCCGAAGGGTCCGATCGGACAAGGTGGTCCGATTTCTAGAATCGGGCAGACTAGTCCGAGTGTCCGATCCTAGTGGTCCGATTGTGGGCGTGTTCGATTCTGGGGATCGGACCAGGCAGGTGGTCCGATTGGTGACGTGTATTAATTCGTCCGATCGGACAGGGTGGGTCCGAGTCAAAGCATCTGAGTCGGACGGGTTGGTCCGATTTCTAGTAGTCGGACAGGTTGGTCCGAGCGTCCGATTCTGGGAATCGGACACTAGGTCAGACGTCCGAGTCCGTTGGTCCGATGGCTTGCGCACACGGATTCGCCCAAATATCTCCAAATGTCTATTACTATTGACCACGAAATTCACCAGCGATGGAGTTGGAGTGGTGAGGGGGAGATCGGTTACCTCGGGATCGCCGAACGCAGTGTCCTCCATGCCCTAGTCGGTCGGATGGTTGCCAAACTCGCTCTCTCTCTTTCTCTCTCTCTCTCACTCTCCGTTGGTTGAAAATGGGGGTTCTCTTGCTCTCAGAATTTATACCCTGCTGGTTCTTCCCTAAACACTACAGATCCCTTTCCTGGCGTTTCCTACGCAGTCACCTTTGCATTTACTCTATTTTCCCCCTGTTTTCTACGATTTTCTCCCTGTTTCACAGCATCAACCCTTCTGCCTCTTCGTGTGTGGTTTCCTACTGTTAATCTACCCTAAACACAACATAAATCGAAAGCAAAACACTGAACTAGTTTCTCCATGTTTTCCAATCATCAACAACCAGAATATACAAAAATACTTACATGTTCTGAAGATCGAAAACACCCAACCTCCTACCTATCTCAAGCTCCGTTTCGGGGATGAATACCCTACTTCGATGCTCGATATGAGGCGCGCAGGTGCTCAAGCTTGAATCCGTTGGTCCTGGCAACGGAACCAAAATGTGGAAGCTTTCACAAAACCGCTGAGACCCTCGGACCGCTTATTCTTTCAAGCGTTTCAAGCAAGCTCCAATGGCTATCTCTCACCTAGGCGACGCGCCGTCGATTCTACGAGTGTAGTGAGCTTACCTTGATGCTCGATCGAGTACCCTCCTCCCTCTTGCACTCCGGTAGCTCCACGATCCTAAATGCTAGCTCAAGCATCCTCAAGCCTCCTCCATCTCCAAGCTCCATCCTCCATAGCCGCACGCGCAAGAGAAGAGAAGAGGAAGGAGGAGAAGAAGGGGAGAGGAGAGGGTGAAGAGCTTCACCCTCTTGATCCCTCACTCTCTCACACACACTCACTCCCTCACACTCTCACACTCCCTCTCTCAAGAGCACACACAAGCAAGAAGAAGAGAAGAAGAGAGGAAAAAGAAGACTTCCTTTGCCACACACCAAAGAATGAGCTTCTCATTTACTTTTCAACTTTATATACAAAACCCTAAATCCCCTTTTGGGCGGTCATTCCCTTTTCCCCTTTTTACATGGCCGCCATAGCCTAGGCCCTTTTCCCCATTGTCCTTCTATCTTTCTAGCTTCCTTTTTACCGCCCATCTACATTTACAAATTGCACAGGTGAGAGCCCGGCGCTCTTTTACAAGATTTTAGGGTGCGCCTTTTTATTTAAAAATGCGCCTTTCCCCTTTTGTATTTGCCTTGGACTTTTAAGGTTGCCCTTTTCTCCTTTTCTTTCTTCAGTCAAGCTACCTTTTTTCCTCCTTTGCCTTGCGTCTTTTCCACTTCCTTTTGCTTTCTTTGTGTTGGGGTTAACACCATCAGTATAGAAAACTTAGAGCTAAGTTTGTCCAAAGAATCCTTAGTAGAAGAGGCAAACTTGTCCAAACAATCCTTAGTATATTGATCCATATGCTCCATGACTTCCTTGGTCTACATGTTTGATCGAACCAACTATTCAACCACCTGATCCAATTTAGATACCAATGCCATGTGTGTGGCAATGCCTAGTCTCATGGCTACAAAGAGTGATATTAAGAGTATTATAAGCAATATATTATTGTGAATCTTCCTCATCTTGATGTGCCTCAAGTATTGCCTCATGTACTTCTCTAATGTGTTGCTAAACATCATCATTATTAGGCTTGTTCTTTCCCTTGTTTTCCAACCATTTCTTCTCACTAGTATAGTACAGTAGTCCTAGTAAACCCCCTGTTATAAATATGGATATAAATTTTGATCTCATATTAGAATCAAGAACTTTTTAATGGAAATCAAAGCCCACAAATAGCTCTTCAAGATGAGATATAGTACTCAAATTTAGAATCAAAATAGAATATTCTTAAAATATTTTTTTACTATCCAAAGCAGTCCTGCACCCTATATAAACATTGTTTTAGTGTATCCATCTCTTCCCAAGTCAAAGATAAGGTCTTCCAACCCTACAATACCCTGTATATGACTTGTAGGAGCTAAATGCACCCTACAATACCTTGTAGAGGTCCTACACTTGTAACCAAGTAAAAGTCTTTCAAAAGTGATCCCAAATCACTATTTGAGTGTATTGCCATGTGTAAAAAAAGTAATTAACGTGAAATGACTTGTAACACCTTTGCATGATTGAAATTTTAGCCAAATGAAGGCCCAAATTCCTAGCCTCCAATGAATGTCCCTTGCTCTAGGGAGTAGAATGGCTAAAATTCCTCATGTACCAAACCTATAATAACCTGTATAATCCTTGTGGCTGATCAATGGAGTCCCAAACAATGTTATCCAGTTGAGATCTTTGTCTTCAAGAACTCCACTCATGGTACCTGTGGTAAGGGATATAACGACATGACAGGCTCCCTACACGGACTCTGAATCACCAAGAGGTTGGCAAAGTTCCCCCCATGTCTGTTGATTGCACCCCTTTGGGATCTTTAATAATGGGGAAGGGCCGCCTCTCTATTATCCCACTATCTCCCCTCGCATCCACCTTTTTTCTCGGTGAGAATATTAGCATGGCAGTAGCATTCTAATTAATTAGTTAAGGATGAAATGCATAACTGAAATTTTCTTTCAACCTTCCATGATATACATGATTGATCAATGAAAGAATGGAATGAAGAAATGAGTGTTGGTTGAGGGTCTTACCAATGCAATTCAATGACTCATTAATTGCTAGTACTTACTCTTTACAATATTTCAATCTTGGGTAAAGAAAATCAAACAATCAAATTAGGATTATGCACCAAGACATTATAGATGATACCTATGATGAAATAAGATTGAAATGCATGTTGAAATTCAATGTAATAGGATATGATCAATGAGAAGAGTGCTAATCTTTGATCTATTAATCAATTGAGAGAATTAATTGACTAAAAATCTCCCATCAACAAGTGGAAAAAGCTTAAAGCAAGTGGATATTGGGAGAGTTTAGAGATTAAGTGAAATACCTTGATCAAGCTTGAAGAAGATGATTGATGGAAGCTTCACTCCAATTATTGGAAGAATCTTTCATAATCCACCATTAATCCATCATGAAGCTCCAAGATCCATAAAGCAGCCCATACATGCTTGAATAAGATTGAATTCGTAAAGAATCGATACTTCGAGCTTGCTTGAATACTTGAATGTTGAAGATTCAAGCTTCTTGAAGAAAATCCCCAAAATAATACTTCAATACGAGCTTCAAGAGACTCATTATGTTGACATTTCTTCAATTCTTCAATCTTCCACCCCAATGCTTGTTGGAGTAATGTCCTTTGGCCTAAATGAAAGCTTTCTCGAGTAATCTTAAGAGATCAAAATATTTTTAGTAGTAACTTACTATCCATAGCCATTACAAGGTAAGGAAGAGACAAAGGAATGAGTCAATCTTGCTACCATTTATGCTCCATAACCAAATAGAAGGCCTTAGTAGGAAGAAGATGCATAATCTTGTGGGATTTGTCAAGATTTTTGACCAATGAAGCTACTACCTTGTTTTGACATAGCTAGGCCCACATACTAATGTACACAAGCTTGATGGGACACCAACATCAACCTCACAAAATAGATGTCTTATTCAATTAATCCATGATAAGCACATCTTTTGTCATCTTTGAGCTACCACCATCCAAAGTCCCCAAAGATGTTTCCTATTTCTTTGGCCATACTGGTTACGATAGATGCTTTGTTGAACTATGCAACCATAATGAGACCTTTGTATAGGCTCTTAGAATGAACATAAGAATGCCAAAAAGCATACAAACCCCTCAAGAAGGTTCTAATTACTATACTTATCCTACACGACTAAGTTTAGAAAGGGATATTCCATGTGCATATTAATGCATAAAAGTTTGTAATCGAAGTGGTACTTTCCTAGCTTGGTAAGCACAACATTGATTTTTCATTGAGTTTTGATAGCAAGGAAACTCATGGAAACCAAGATGAATTATTCAGCAACATGATAAGAAGGGCTAAATATAGTGTATGCCATAATGTAATTTTCATATTTTTTGCTCTCTACCCCCTTCATCTTCTTCATAAACCATCAAGCCCCCTGTTGCACTTTGTGAACAAACCTTATGCCACTAGCTAGATAGCAAGATGGCTACTTCTATCATTGGAATTCAAATTCAATGTGGCAATGACCAAGGAAAAGCAACATTACAATATTGACCATATGTCCTGTGTAATAAGTGGAGAAAAGACAATTGGAATCAATGATTACCTTCTCTATTCCAACTTATTCATGGTGCATAAGAGGCCCAACATTTTAAGGCCGATTTGACAACCTATTGTGTAGATGACATCATGCAAATGCTTGAACATGGAATGGTTGAATGCCCAATAGAAATCTAGATTCACAGGCCTCACTCTCAAGGTTGGGCCCTACTAATTGCTTGTGCAAGTTAATAATGTAAATTGGGATAATATGGTTTATTGAGGAGATGCATCTGTGATCTTGAATTTGAAGATGTGCTACAAGATGCACATGAATGCATAGTGGGGGACCATTTCAATGCCAATACCATGGCTCCAAAAGTGCTACAATCTCAACCATGGTGGCCAACCCTCTTCAAATATATCTTTCATTTTATCAAGCATTGCAACAAATGCAAATGTATCAAAGTGCCTACAAGGAAATACAAAATGGAGCTCGCAACTATATTGGCTTGTCAACCGTTTAAAAAATGAAATATTGACTTCATGGATCCAATCAGCTCTATATGCAAATATTCCTCCTAGGCCTAGTACATTACATATATAGCAAACTACATAATTAAAGGGGCCGGAGTGAGAGCTATGTGCCAAAACAATGCTAGAATCCCATTGAAATCATCAATGACTAAGGGACCCATTTTATGAAATAAATAAAGTTGTAGAACACTTACTTTTCACCTTTATGGTTATCAACTCCTTATTACTCACAAGCTAACAATCGAGCTCAATTGATTAAAAAAGTCTAATTATCATCTTAACAAAGATAAATTGTAGACCACCGATAAACTAGTATACTAACATGTGGTTGCACTCTAGGCATACAAAAGAGCATATCGATTGGCCATGTGTCAAACACCATTTAGGTTAACCTATGTCAATGATGCCATAATGCCCATTGAGTTTTTGATCCCTTGTCTATGCATAGCACTGTAAAGTGGTGCAAAGGAAATAAATCCTAGATCAATTACTTCAACGAATTTAAAGTTTATCTAAATAATTACAACCTGGCAACATGCCTCAAGGATTAAAAAAAGTAAATGAGTGATCACATTTGCTTCACATTTCTTATCACATATTTAAAAAATGAATTCATATTTACTCATATAAGACTAATTATGTGGAATAAAAGTGTAGATACTCTAGTAACGACAAAGAACTCTTATGAAAATACCAAATCCTAAATTATGTAAGCTTGCTAATTTTAAAAGAGAGCTCCACAAAATGCACATCAATCTTTATATAATCTAAGAACTATAATTCCTTTATCTCTATAATATACCAAACATGTATTGCTCTTATATCCATCTAACAGTAATAAAATTGCAAGCAAAGCTATATATAAGAAATCTTAACAATAAAATCTCTCTTTTTAAAGTGTATCTAAATAATTGCAAACTCACAACATGCCTTAGGATACAAAATAAAATGACTACATTTGTTTTGCATTTATTAAAATGTACTCAAAAGAGTTAACTTGATCTACATGGGTAAATATGAATTTATCTCTACTCATACAAAACTAATCACAAAATAAAAACATGAACTCTCTAGTAAAGAAAAAGTACTCAATAAGGATACCAAATGAACAAGTATGTAAACTTGTTAATTTTAAAAGAGAGGTCCATGAAATGCACATAAATGTTTATGGTATCTAAGATGTATATTTTATCTCTGTAATACACTAGACATGTCTTACTCTTGTGTTCCTATGGATAATGAAATTATCAACAAATCTCTATACAAGGAATCCACACATACTTGCACTGCACATTGTTCAAAAGATCCATTTAAATAGAAAATAATAAATAGAGCATGGATTCTCTACAACTACCCTAAAGGGTGTATAAAACTTCTACACACATAATTAGTTAGTATGGATATCAGAGAATCAACTAAAAGTGAAAATCATCCACGTTTATGCTAACATATGTAATCTCCCAAAAAGGATAAGCATCCCCGTCAACTTTTCACTCAAGGGAAAACTATTTGGCCATCAACCCTACAAGCATACCTCGATATCCAGGGATAACCGTCTAAGACCATTATTCCCTTGACGATACCTATAAAAGAGAACCATTTAAGGTCATCATTCCCTTGTGTAGGTGCCTACTAGCAAACAATTTGCCCATAGGGTGGTATAGAAAATATCCATAACTACCATACTAGATATATAGATAGAAAATACAAAATAAGAGCTAAGAATTAACAAATTCAAAGTTTAGATATTGATATGGGAGGGATGGAGAAAAATACATTGTGAGAAAATATATAAAGAGGAAGAAACTTTGAAAATTTTGAAAGAAAATAAATATTAAACTAACAATGCATATAAGAATACAATTAGATTATGAATACATGGAAGGTTAAAAGTCTTTGACAATGTAGAATGCCTAGATAGTGAGTAGGAAATGTATTCACAAATGTGCAAATAAAATAATTTGCATTGTCAACAAGGGTAAACCACAAAAGGTTGAACATATTACAAATGGCATATATGAAAGATAAGAGAGCCTATGACTCAAGCAAATTAATATGTTCAAGTATATATAGTTTTTCATGGCTAGAAAATGCATGCTCAACAAAGCATTAAATGCCCTATGATGACTAAATTAATGTTCATAATCTATTATGAACCACAAACTCATAAATTAATATAGATTAAGATTGAACAAAAGAAAAAATAGATATAAATGCAATAAGAATAACACCATGCAAATTAGAAGGAAGCTTTTCCCCATGCATTGAGAAGACTCTTCCCAATGCACGTTTTTTAATATTTTTATTGATCTTGTGCCCAAAATAGCATATTGCATCCATACTTTATTCTCTTTTATGAATAGCTCCCATTTCCGTAACATTTAGAAAATATCCAAAAATCATATAATATCTTGGACTCAAAATTAATAATAATACCTAACCTTATGAGCTTGCAATGAAAATGTCTAATGCTTCAAGTGTACAAATGTATTATTATACCAAGACTAATTATTCGCACTCCATCCAAAGATTTTAAATTCCATAACCTTCCTCAATTTCTAAATCTAAATATTTATCTACTAACATCACAAAACACATTAATCTTCATGAAGTCCACCTTACACAATGTGACCAGTGCTACATGTCTACACTTACAACAAGTCAAGATTGTGCGACAAATCAACAAAAAACAAAATCCATGTAAACTATAAAAATACACTCACTTTAATTCAATAATTAGTTAATCAAATTAATATGCACAACATAGTAGAGAAGATAAAAAGCAACCCTCAATTGACAAGTTAAAGAAACAAGGATGATCAACCAGATACAAGTGCTATCTCATGTGACAAATTGGTACTAAGTCAACCAAAAACTAACAAAGAAATAAATCCTAATAATTTAGTGATACTGATAATGAAAGCATGCACTATTAGGTAATGAATCAACAAAAGTAAAAGTTACCATATTATAAGCATTGCCTCATCCAATGTATAGATATTTGATTAAAAACTTCAACATATTTATGAGTAATAAACAAAAAACAAATAATCATAAGTGAAAAAAATGATATTTTAAGAATGATTCCTAGATTTGATTAAACAATGTTGATACTCATGACCAATACATATAATAGTTCTATTATGGTCAAGAATGATTTCATAGATTAATATCTTAGTATCTTCCTCAAGCAATGGTGTCAAATCATCAATCACCATAGTAATAGGTGGATTACCTTTAAATAGTATTAATAAACTAATATTTAAAATTTATGGATTTACCAATGAGGTGGATTTCTTATTTGAAAAGCATTATCTTTAATCTTATGAATAATTCTAGAAGGCCCACAATATCTCAAAACAAGTTTAAATTTGGGATTCGCCTTAATAGATTTTATTTTATTTTTCTAAATTTAAAGCCATACCAAATAATTTCCTTTAAATATCATAGCTTTACAATGTTGATTTGCTTGAGCAATATATCATAGTTGTGATTTGCACATGTTATCAATGACTTCATCAAAGATGTTCATGTGACCATTGACTATTGAGTCAACTATAGATGCATCAATGGTGGATATAATGACCATGGATGTAAGCAATTTCTTGTCATATACAACCTCAAAAGATGCATGACTAATAACTAAATGAGACATTCTTATAAGCAAGTTGAAGGACAAGGTATTAATCCCAATTAGTAAGACAATCAATAGTGTAAAACCTAAGAAGATCAAGGATCATGCTATTGGTTGCTTCAACTTGGATGTCGCTGTCAAGGTGGAAAGCATTGTGAAACTAATGCTAAATAAAACTCACCCATAAACTAACTAATAAAACTAGCTAAAAACCAACTAAATAAAACTAATACTAAAAGCGAGCTAAAAGGATAAAACCAATTCTAAATTAAACTATCCTAAAAAATAATACTAGTGTAAAACTAACACTAACAATGAAACCAATGTTAAAAACCTAAAAATCAAGCATAAAGAGATTGATATTGTACTAATAAATATCACTTACATCCAATTAATCAAGATCCTAGCTAATTTAACGACAAAGACATTCTTGCCACGCCCCTTTTATCAACCTTCTCCATCATACATATTCCAATACCACCAAGCTCTTTACACTATGTTACTCCATTTTACTTCCTACTTGACCCTTTAGAATAAGAGATTGTCCTAGCCTCCCATACCTCTTTAAGTACCAAGATTCTAAGAGTGAAATCTCATCAATCTAAGCTTTCCACGAACCATACATTCATTTAAAAAAACAAGACTTTGTACTTTTTGAATTGACTTGCCGGTACATCAAGATCTTTTGTATCAGCATATCGTAAATCCCATAGATAATACCAATGTTGAATTTCTTTTTGATACAAACCATACATCTGAGCTTCCTACAAATCATACTATCTAGCCAAATCCCTTTTATCAAGCTTTTCAATCATACATGCCATACTCCAATACCACCAAGCTCTTTGTTCTATTTTACTCCGCTCTACTTCCTACTTGATCCCTTCAAATAAGACCTTGTTCCTATCCTTCCATATCTCTTTCAATACCAAAATTCTAAGGGTTGGAACCCCATCAATCTAAGCTCCCCATGAACCATACTTTCATCAAAAAAACAAGAATGCATACTTTTCGGATTGACTTCCTAGCACATCACGATCCTTCATTTTAGAACATACCCTAAATTTTAAAGATCATGCCAATGTTGAATTCCCTTTTGATCAAAGCATATGGCATCTTTGGGTTTACTTTGATTGGGATAAGACCTTTCATGTAAGCAACACCCTACAACCAAAGGACTTTCAATGAAGAGTCATCAATAAGTGCCACCTCAAAAGCCTTTAATTGTACCTTCATTCCTTGACAAAAGAAAACATGGTAAGAAACACCATTGATAGGGGTCAGACTTTCGACACTCTTTGGCACCAAATTAATAACACCTTGATTGACATGTTTCAAGATAACCACCCTAGTTTCTCTTACTTTGTTGGCATATATGCAACAAAGATCACTTCGACCATAAGACTAGAATTTAGTATGAAATTCAAGGCAAAACCCATCAAGGCCTACAACTTTACCTATTTTCATGAAGTACCTTTCATTTAGGTGGGTGGAGTCTCAAATCAGATACCACCACCATTCTCCACAAGCACTGTGGACTTGACCAACCCTCGCGGTCCCTGCAATTCTGGGGTTGTGGACACTTCCGGAGACGATAATGCCGAGTTGGGCAATCTCCGAGTTCGAAAACCATTAAGCGAGAGAGTGAACAGGCCAATAGCTGTTTAACGAGGTTTGATAAAAAACCCTTCACGCGTGTTTCACTAACAGTAGTAGTATGACGACTAGCAACACATAAATAAGCGGTTCTTTCAACACAGGGCAGTGCTTCGAAGAAACTAGTATTTTACTTCCATTTTTGTCTGTGCGCACTGGAGCTGTAGTGGGTGAGTGATCTAGAACACAAAACGAAAAAGGCGGGGGAGGGGGAGGACAAGACACCCATCCATCCCAACTGCATAACTCCATAAACGTCTGTGACTATGAAAAATCGCGCCTTCCAAGATCGACGACGACCAGCGGAGTCGGAGGGCAAGAAGTGCATATAAAAGGCCAAGCGTGCAAGCAACGATTGGGCAGGCTATATGTTTAAACAAACTGTCACAAAACAACCAACCCACCCGAAGAAAGAGCAGCGCAGCTACAGCAAGCAGGCTGCCGAAGCTTGCTGAGAATGGGAGGTCACAACTTCAGTTTCCTTCATCTTCAGAGGCCTTCAGATAAGAAGGTTCGGGCTCATCAGCTGACTGAGAACCATGCATTGCATCACTGCCTGCCAACTTGTTTCCACGTAAATCCTCCCCTGTGTTTCCCATCCTACTCAAGTCAGGGAACCCGCCCATGCCTCCCGGTCCAGATGGAATGCCAGGCAGGTTGCTGTTTCCAACTGAATGCATTCCATGCTGCATTGACATGGCCTGGTATTGCTGCTGTTGTGATGATTGTTGTGAAAACTGAAAAGGATTTCTCGCAGCCATGAGTGACTGTTGCACCATCTGTTGCTGAACTTGTTGTTGAGCCATGTAGTGATAGGCCATTGGTGAGACTGTGGCTGGAGGAGCCTGCAGCAGTACACAAAGGATGGTCCATGCTGTCAAGTCACAGCCACATAGCAGCAGGTGCAAATAAGTCATAAGACGCATACCTGTGGTATGTTAGGAGAAAGTTGAGGCTGGGAATCCGCAATCGCTGCCAAGTACATTAGATTAGCCTGCAACCTTGCCTGGTATCTGTGTCAAAGGAAAAGATGAGCATGAGTGTATGATGTGATGTTTGACTGTTTGATTATTTTAATTAAACCAAGCCCTGAGGGCACACGCAAGGTGCTGGGTTGGTACTCTCATACGAAGTGAACCTTTCAACCATTTGACTGGCCATTCTTATCTGCCATGTGTTTGGCTGCTTGGGATCCCCAATCAACCAAGCTAAATACATCGATTTTTCATCCTGGTCTCTAGAACTTTCATGCTCCAGCACCTCCTATAAGGCTTCTAAGCTTAAAAACTTTGCCCGCTCCTCAAAATCATGTTGCCACCACCTCTAGCTCTACAATGGTTACATGGCTTGAAACACTCGATATGCCCCCTCTGTCTATTTTGCATTTGAGACTTCCACTTGAGGCTTAGTCGGACCGTTCCCATGAGTAAGGATTTGAACTCTGAAGAAAGACCAACATAGCTTACATAATTACTGGCTAATTACTGGCTAGATATTACAGAGAGTACACCTGGGGTTTTACACAATTAGGTTTTAGAACTGCTGTATGGGTCAAGCATCTTCCCACGGCCTTGCCTCCTGTGCTCTCTCCGACCTCATTCATCATCACTTCCTCTCATCATTGCCCTCTTGTCCTTTCATGCTCTCCAACTGCTGCTCGATTCATTCCTTCCCTGCTTCCTATGCTTTATTTTAACTCATTCGTCATTTTTGTAGGCTCCTCTCGTCATCGTTCCCACCCGTGTGGCATAAAAGTAAGGAGCTTGCTCAAATCGTCATGGCATTCCTAATCGAGAGGCTATCTAATGTCAAAAAATTCCTTACCTTCTTCTCTAGTGGGTCTTTCAACATCTAACTTTCAGCTAAACATAGTTTCCTCATCATGTTGATTACCAAAGTGGTCATCTTGTTCTTACATGCTCACCAGCAGCTCCTCGATGCAATCCGTATAATCTTCAAAACAGGTTCTATCCTTACAAACCTCCTGAACATGTTAAGCAATACTGGCACATATTCCATTATCATCTAAGCCTAGCGAAGGTTCCAGTGACAGATTTAATTTTTCCTAAGCTTCTGAATATCCTCCTCTACCATCCTTGAAGAATGATATGTAATGATGAGAGCAATCACGATCAACAAGATGAAGCATATGCCCCCACGTTCTTTTTCTCTAGAAAACAATCTCTGTCAAAATGAAACATGGACACTAAGCTTGCCCGTCTCAACTATTTCTCTGATAATTCATACCTCAAGTAAGAAAATACCTCAAATCTGACGCATAATGTTCAACAACAAAATTCCCCCTAGCCAATGATGCTTTCAAACAGTAAGGATATGAATCATTGATTCCCAAACTTTTTCAGTTGGTTGTAGCTTCCAGCTGTCAAAAGCCACAACATGTCCTCAATTCAAAATTGCATCTGTTGGTTATAACTTCCAGCTCTCGAAAGCCACCACATGTCCTTCATTCAAAATTGCATCTATCCAATCACTAGAAGTGTCACAAAGAACTTCGAAGGATTTCTGAAGATCTGATGTGATCAAAATTAATAGTGGCAAGTCATTTCATATCCACTGAAGATAATGTCTCCTTTTCAGTCCACTTAAAATTGCGCATTCTCTTTGTGGAGCCATGCACTCCTTACAGAGTTCCAGGTGATCCAATTAAACTCTGAGTATCATGCATGCAATAAACCAGACCGCTGTACCATTTGCCTTGACTTATCAAGATCTATCTGAAAAATGTACCTATAAAACTTTCAATCTTCTTTCATTTTACCCATTCTTAAACAACATTTTAACTGCCTCATCATCCATGTTGTAATAAGCAATGATGTCATTGAAAAATGTACTTGCATGCTTCTGATGTGGTCAAAAAAACTGATTCACCATCCTTCTGAGAGTAAACATTTGGGAGACCAAATGCATCACAACACTCGATACAAAAGCAAATGTTGTCCAAAAGGCTATCTTGCATATTACTTCCAGACCTTACAAATTGCTGAAAACACGTGCCTCCTGTAGGCAATCTAACAAATAATGGAGATTAATTGTTGTCATTGTATTTTTATGAACTGCTTGGAATCCAACCAGTATTGTATGATATTTTGGCCTTTCAAAAGGTTATTTTGCTAGAAGTACATCTGTAGGTTAATCAACAAAGTTCTTCAAAAAGCTCATCTATGCTCATCAAGAGAACTTCTGGTTCTGTGGGCACATGCTAATTAGTTCCATCCTGACCTTTTCTTTAAAAAAGACCAAGTGCAAACAAAAGATTCATTCATTGCTTCTTAAATGTTTACATGACTTACATCCAAGATGGAATTATTACACATCAAATGCTATCTTCCTGCCCTTACAAGTCAAAATCAACTGATCCTTAGCATAATCTGGTAGCACTTCAGCTGCTTCAATCCCCAAAGGATAAAAAAGGTCATGGAATGCTATCTAATAATTCTATCACAATGAACAGTACCTGTGGTGACAAATTCCAAATAATCTAGATAATCTCCAAGATCTATCCAACTGATAAGCCTACAGGGAACACCCTGTTAAGCCACTCCAAATTAACCTCAAACTTAAACTCGTTTTATTGGCTAAATTCCTTCGGCTCTCATACAGCCCCAAAATAAATTCCTGAATTGAAATAAATAAAAACGAGCTACTATTTTGATATGACAACCTCAGAAAGTTCTGGAGAATGAACCCGTAGACATTGCTACTTTCCTCCCCCATTATTTGACTTCTCCTCGAATCACCATACATCCCTTACTGACTACAATCCTTCAGCTCTCATACAGCCCCAAAATAAATTCCAAATTAAATCAAATCTAGAGCTTTGGTAGGACAATGGGCTCAGTAAGTTCTATAGAATGGACTGATGGGCATTGCCAATTTCATCCCCCCTTATTTGACTTCTTCTCGAATTACCATTTTCCCTTATTTGTTGGCTAAATTATTTGGCCTCTCGTACAGCCCAATGTATTCCAAAATCAAATAAAAATAGAACAAATCTAGACTTTTGGTAGGACAATTGGCTCAAAAGTTGAGATGCACTTGGCTATGGAGGGGAGAGAAACGAGAGAAAGTGAACAATAGATAAGTGTGAGGTCAAGAGAGTGTATGAGCTCAAGATTGCATGACAAAGAATGAAAGTACAAAATACAACTAAGGCCTAAGGTTGACCTTACCAAACTCCCACGCCCTAACTAGAGTTGGATTAACTTTAACTCTAGAGCCTAGTGTCACCAAGTCCTAGACACACCACACTTTGACACTTTAATAAGTGTCCACACCACAAAAATTACAATGGGCAATACCTAGAATTAACAAATTCTAACACCCCCCTATGGTGCCAATGTGGTGAAGTACAAGGAACAATCACCAAAGGGTGATAAGATCAAGGACTTGCAAAAAGCCTCTCCTTGGCCTCTGGCTTCTTCTTCTTCCCTCTACCTATACTTGCAATAAATGCCTTGGTTTAGCCAAAACTACAGGCCCAAACCTATCACTTGTCGTGCTCCAAGACAAGCAGTGAAAGCTCCTCCCATAAGAGTGTCTCGTGGATCCTCGATGTGATAAGGCTAGTATAGAAGACATCAAACCCGAGGAGATGGCAATAGAGTCAAAAGGATCATAGCCATGTCTTCAAAAGATATAATCTGACCAAGAGAGACAAGCTCACCTCTCATGTCCTCCATCTTTATGATGTGCTCCTTCATGAAGGAGGAATCATCAAGATTGAGCATCCGCAACTTCTTCTCCAAGGAAATCTTGTGGGCAAATGTCTTATGCTAATACAAAGACGCAAGCTTCTTCCACACTTCCACCATGGTCTTCAACCTACGTGTTGAAAAATGATAGCCACCTATAGAGGAGAGAAAAAAAAATGACAATGTGAGTGTGCTAAAGCAAAAGAGTAGAGTGTACTTGCTAAACTAAAAAAATGAGAATGAAAGGTACAAGATAAGTCTAAGATAGACCTAGCTCTAACTTAACTAGACTTAACTAACTCTAACTCTAACTCTACGAGTGGTGACACAACTTATAACTTTAGTTGTGCTCACACTAAAAACTAAAAAAGAACTAAAGACTAAAACACTAGGCACTACCGTAGAATTGGAAAATTCTAACACCCCCTTGCAATGCCAATGTGGTAAAGTACAGGAATGATCAATCACCAAAGGGTGGCAAGTTCAAGGACTTGCGAAAAGCCTCAAACTTCTCACATTTCATACTGTATTGCATCCTCCACTACATGTGGCAAACCGTCATCAATACCATGTTGTTCATGTGCATATGGTGCACCAACTTGTTGTATTTTACAACATGCACGGACTCCAAAGAAGGTGGCAAGAGATCCTCAAAGACATCACCAATGTCATGGGTGGCTAGCATTTGAAACCGATCATGTGAAAATGCAACATTTTCAGCAAATATGACATCCCTACTGACAAAAACTTTATTTGTGCATGGGTCATACAAGCGATAGCCCTTGCTTTCCGAACTATAGCCAATGAATATGAATTTTACAACCTTGTCATCAAGCGTCTCATGAAGCTCTTTCGGAACATGTGCATAGGCTATGTAACCAAATACCCGAAAGTAATCAACCTTGGGTTTCTTGCCATGCCAAGCTTCAAACGTGGTGATCGTCTTTAGTGCCTTAGTGGATGCACAATTCAACACCTAATTTGCATACTTAAGACTTTCTAACCAGAATTTATGAGGTAAACCCTTGCTTTTAAGCATACAACGAGTCATCTCCATAAGAGTGCGATTCTTCCTTTTAGCAACACCATTCTGCTGAGGAGTCGTTCTAACAATGGCTTGATACGTAATGCCATGACATCTATATAGCCCCCTCACCTCTCACCCCAAAAAAGATGATAATCTCCCCCCCTCACTCTTCACTCAAATTCACTCACCTTTTCCACTCTAATATTTGGTGGGAGGCTCCAAGCCGCTTAACCATGCCCAAGCGTGACGCATAATAGCCCCTTGCCGCAATGCACCTTGGAGAGCCAAGCCTTGAGTACGGTACCTCCTATATACCCTATCCCTCTACAAAACACTCAAAGCTCACTTCGAGTTGCGGAACTAAGATAATGATATTTACAAGGCTATGTCAAAAGATGACATACCAGCAAGACAGTAGAGTTTGCGGGGAGGAACATGGAGTGAACTTGACAAACATGGAGAAGAGAAGAGAAGAGAGAAGAAACTCAGATGAATGGAATTATAAAGTTCCGAATCATGGAGTAAATGTGATACAAGGAACCAAGGGTGCCATAGCACAAGGAAGATGATGAAGACAGCCACGAACCACGAACCGCAATGTCCTCCTGAAGGGGTGTGAGGGTAGTGGAGAGGCTGGAGAGAAGAGGTGACGGATTGAATGAATCGATCGTGAAATGAATAAGAGAGTGGCCTATAAATAGCATAGTCAATCTAGGATGGCACCCCTTTTTAGGGCTGCAAGCCCTAAACGCAAACCCTAAACACAAAACGCAAAAACCCAAAAACGCAAACTGCAAGTGAAGGGTGAAGGGTTTCTCAACACCCCCTCTCAGTCCCAAAAAGGAAAACAAGAGAAGAATGAGGTGAAAATGCAATGCTTATGCAACAGGTGCCACTTGGACAATGTCCCTCATGGGAAAATTGTTCACTTGCCCAAGCGCCCTAGTACAAAGATGATGAAAACATGCAATGCATAGGAGGAATATTGGACTTTGTGTGGTGCCGAGAACCATAAGGATATGCCCATACTCGATCTCGGGAGGTGGCTCCAGGCTGACCAAGTGACCAAGGCAAGAAGAAGAAGAGGAGAAAGAAGATGTAGAGGATATCTAAGATCCAAGATTTCCACCGGAAAGGGAACCTGCAGTAAAGAACAGTAGATAGAGTGAACTGGAGAAACCGAAACTCAACCTCAGAAGAGAAGCCACTAGCTCTATACATCCATGCTGGAAGGAATACGAAGGCCTCGTCACCAAGTCGCAGCTGAACCTTCGAGGTCCCGATCTAGGTGGTACCTGAAGATCTTGGGTAACAGTAGAAGAGATGATTGATTGAAGACAACCACTGAAGAACTTCATGTGGAGTAGATACCCCCTCTGAGATGGGAGGTGAAGGTGTCCCCCGCTGAAGTCGAAGAAGAAGTAGATGCCCCCTTTGAGGGCAAAGAAATAACATCCCCCTCTGAAGTAGATAGCGAATCCAAAAACTCATGGATCGCGGACTTCGAAATGTCTAATGACGAAGAAAGTGTCGTCGATCGTGCTGAAGAAGGTATCTGGGGTGCCAAAGAGCTCCTAGAGGCAACCTCTTGAACCTGAGTAGTCGAGGATGGGAAAGGGTGGGGCTCAGAATGACCAAGAGGTAGGTAACAGTCATTGTCTCTTAGTGGAGCAGACTGGGTAGCCGAAGAAGAGCAAGGAGTCGAGCAGCCGCCGCTGTCTCTTGACGGGGCAGACTAACGAGGAGACAATATCAAACAATCACTGTCTCTCAATGGAGTGGACTGCAGATCCGTATGTCATGGAAGCCATTGTAGTCGTTGTCTCTTAGTAGAGCAAACTGGGTAGCCGAAGAAGAGGAAGGAGTCGAGCAGCCGCTGTCTCTCGACAAGGCAGATTGACAAGGAGACAATATCAAACAATCACTATCTCTCAATGGAGCAAACTGCAAATCCGTAGGTCGTGGAAGCCATTGTACCTGAAAATAGGTGGGAGAAGACTGGCGCTGGCATTGCGACGATCTCCAGGAGATCGTAGCGCCCATCGATCCTCCATGTGCTGGAAAGGACTTAGTACGCATCGAATGCGTCTTATTGCCTTGAGCATAGTACTCTGATAGCCAATGCAGAACAATCTCTGTGGCCCAAAAAGGAGAGGTGGCACAAGGAGTGCCTGGTGGAAAACGCATGTACTCCGGAGGGATGGGGAGCAAAGGTCGATGTCGACAATCTTCAATGGGATGACCATTCGTGCCACAGTAAGAACACCTTGTAGACTGGTCATCTATTGGTAAAGAAGCCATGGATATCAGTGTGCCTTGTTGAAGAAGGAAGAGATGGAAGAGATCAACCACCATGAACCACGAACCGCAATGTCCGCCTCAAGGGGTGTGAGGGCAGTGTGAAGCACGAACCGCAATGTCCGCCTCAAGGGATGGAAGGATAGTGGAAGGGCTGAAAGTGAGCTGCCAATGGAAGGAGGATATGACCAGCAGTAAGAGTTTGCAACCAATAGAAAAACGCAAGTGAGGAGAGAGAAAAACTAAAAACGCAGACAACAGATGAGAGAAAGACTAAAAACACATGCAAAACAGTCTGCAGGAGAGAGAAAGACTAAAAACGCAAGCAGCAGGACTATGATGACGCGGTAGGCTGTATGCCAGCAGGTCTGCACAGGAATAGCAGTCGCCTGGCTGGAATCAACTCCAAACTGTGCGAAGAGGGTTGGAAATCAGGCGCCAATTGATGGAGACAGCAACGGACAGCTTCAGCTCAGATGTCCTCCACGAAAGGCGTGTGGGCAGCAAGTTGAAACACTTAAAATTTGCAAAAACGAGATGTTGATGCAACGGAAGAAGAAAAGAAGTGGATGCCGAACCCGCCACCGATCTTTGCCTTCACTAGAGTGGAGGATCTTCGCTGCTAGGTAAGCAGATCTAGCTTTGATACTATGTCAAAAGATGACGTATCAGCGAGACAGTAGGGTTTGCGGGAAGGAACATGGAGTGAACTCGACAAACATGGAGAGGAGAAGAGAAGAGAGAAGAAACACTGATGAATGAAATAATGAAGTTCCGAATCATGGAGTGAATGTGATACAAGAGACCAAGGGTGCCATAGCACAAGGAAGATGATGAAAACAGCCATCCACGAACCGCAATGTCCTCCTGAAGGGATGTGAGGGTGGTGGAGAGGCAAGAGAGAAGAGGTGACGGACTGAATGAATCAGCCGTGAGGAATGAATGAGAGAGTGGCTTATAAATAGGCATAGTCAATCTAGGATGGCGCCCCTTTTTGGGACTGCAAAACTAAACGCAAACCCTAAACGCAAAACGCAAAAACGCAAAAACATAAACTACAGGTGAAGGGTAAAGGGTTTCTCAACAGGCTAACCCCAATACTCGTAGTGTGATTCAAAAAGTTGACTATACATGTAAAGGTGCCCCTACTTAGATATGCTCTCAAAAGGGCTATGTACATTTTGTACAAGTAGCCCAAGGAGTGCGCCTTTAGTCCCTCTTGAAACAGGGTCCCAAATGACTTGAGTGCATAATCCATCTCCCTGTCTCTGACAATGCATTTGTCATCCTCAAAGATGACCTAAAAGCCATGCTTATTAAAAGTAGAGATAGACAACAAGTTCTTTGTAATGCAAGCACAAACAAGACATCTAAAAACATGAAGTTAAAACCATCTACAACAATAATAGTGACTATCCCAATGCCACAAACATCATAACTACTGCTGTTCACACATGTAACACCCTTCTCAGCAAGGGTTGAATGCAAAGAGAAAAAACAAACAACTTCCTAAAAGTGATGTGCTTTGAAGCTCCACTATCAAAGTACCATGTTTGCTGCATTTCAACAACATTAAATGCTGAATCAACTATCGAAGAATCATAACTGCAACTCTGAAATGCATAGTCCTCCTCCACAAAGTTGGCTGAAGCATCACCATCAGTAGATTTGTTGGCTGATGTCTCTTGGACAACCAAACCAGAATTCTTTTAATTCTCTTTGGCTAATCTCTCATGGCATTCGTCAATATACTGACCTAGTTTCTTGCAATAATGACATTTCCCCTTGTTTTCAAACTTTTCTATGTCTTGGACACCCCTTATTTGATGGCTGTCCTGTTAGAGAATCATTTCCTGGACAGCACAAGAGTGCCACATCAACAGGCAATACAGTACAGACAGTGCAAAGTGCCACGTTAGTAAGCAGTAGAGTCAGAAAAGTGCCACGTCAGCACAGTCAGATAGGGGCAAGAGCAATCGGACTGTTTTATGCAACTGACCTGTTTTTAATCATTTTTGTGGCATTTTTCCACTGCTATTTATAGCAGTTTCAATCCAGCATTTTGATCACATTCTAATCTGACATCTAACAGAGACGGCCTGCTGAGACTGACAGCGTGCAGGCTGACAGAGATTGAGGTTCTCAAGGCGAAGACACACGCAGATATTTTCTCTGCACCCGTGTGTATTTCTGCACTCCTATACACCATACTACACTACAGATTTTTTGAGTTTCACTATCTCCTCTCTCTCTCTCTCTTCTCTCTATGTTCACTCTCTCTGTCTTTGTCCTACGCTTCCACATCGCTGCACTCTGACATGGTATCAAAGTGGTGAAATCGGACTGACTGATTGAAGAACTTACCTAAAGAGGAGATTTCAACGTGACACAAGGCTGTGTTTTCAGCATTCGAGGGCAAGCGGAAGGGCTGCGCATCGGAACAAGGCTAAAGCGAGTGTGGGCGTGTGGGAAAGGAGTCCAGTTGGCGAATTTGCTGCAAGTTATTGCTATTCGAAGGCAAGGAAGGCTGTGTTTTAGCCCTTCCACTGCAGATTTTACCTTTTCATCGCCTCCGACGGCTGGAGAAGGTTAAAGAAGCAAAGGAGATAGACCTAAGAGGCTAGGTTTACACAATCAAAGAAGGCTGCTTTTGCGTTTGTGCAAGCATTGCAGGTGAACATGTCTATAGAGACTAATTTGGAGTTCCAAGCGATCATGGACAGGAAGGTGCCTGTCCTACCGGCTCTTCCATCCGATCAAAAGCTTGATGATGACAATTATTGCATCTGGCGGGTGATGATGTTGGCCATTCTGGAGTCTTATGATTTGGAGAAGCTTGTGATGGAGGAGATTACTAGGCCCTCAATGAGAGATGAGTCCAAACTCTTCCAATGCTCGTGCGGAGTTGACCAAGGCCTAGTCTCATTGGGACAAACTGAATGCCAAGATTCATTCTTTTCTTTTTCTTGTCTTATACTACAGTCGTGATAATTCATATCGACCACTTGACGATGGCTCGAGAGATATGGCTACAGCTCAACCAAATGTATAACCGGATGACCTTGATGAAGAGGGTTTCTTTGGAGATGCAAATGTGGACCTTGTCCGAGAATAAGTCTTTTTCGCTTCGAAAACACATTAACAAGCTTCGACAAGTTCAGATGCAAGTTCAAAATGTGGGGAAGCCTATTTCCTCCGAAGATATGGCAATCACTTTGTTGCCCCAGTTACCGCCACAATTCAGTACCTTTTATTCCGCTCTTATTGCCTCAAGGCGGGAGTGGACTCTTCGATGGGAAGAGTTGGTTCCTATGGTTTTGGACCAGGAGGAACAGTTGAAGGGACAAAATGCTTCCAAATCGGAGGCTTAGGTTGGTCAAGCCTCTCAAAAGAAGGAAAAGGACCAAAAGAACAACAACAACAACAACAAATCCAAGAAGGACAAGGAGAAGGAATTGACTTGCCACATTTGTGGTACGACCGGTCATTGGAAAAAGAATTGCCTTGACAAAGACAAAAAGGACACCAAGAAGAGGACACAAAGGATTCTGGAGCGGTGGCTGCACCCTCATCAGCTACTTCTCTACACTTAGCAATCATTGAGGACTCTTCACCGAAGAATTCTGATCATAGTAACATGGAACGAGGAAAGGGAACGGGGACGGGGATGAGGTCGAGGACCGCTAAAAGCAAGGAATGGGGACAAGGGGTGGGACGCGGGAGGGAATGGCATACATAAATAGCATTTGAAACTGTATGCATATGATGTGGTGGATGGATGTGTAGGCATAGTAATAAGGGATGCCCATTTTGTAGCTTCCCGTCCCAGTCCCATCCCCATGTTAGAGCCCCTCTCATGGTAATAGGGGATGGCAATTTATTATTCTTGTCCCTGTGGGCCCGTCCCTATTTCCATCCCTATTCTCAAAACCGGTCCCATATTACTGTGTGTGTGGGTGAATGTATACTACCAAAGAACATGCAAAAAAACCACCCCCTAAAAGACACCTACTCCAAAAAAAACAAAACTTTTAAAAACGTCCCCTAATAGGACACATGACAAGGGGACGGCCAGGATAGGGGAAAGGGACAGGGAACATCCCCATCCCATTTTGGCGTCCCTATTCGTCCCATCTGTTCGGGATGGCGTTCTTGCGTTCCGAGGCCTCAAGACAATCGTTCCCTGTTACTATGCTTTTGATGCTATGATGACAGCTCCCCAAGCTTGAGAGTGGATCGTGGACAATGGTGCCTCACGGCACATGACTCTTTCTCCCGTTGGTATTGCCCATTTGCGACCTTTGCGTAGGCACATTCTCATTGGAGACATCTCTTCTGTCTATTGCTGCATGGCTCAAGAGATTGAAGGCTCAAGGGACTAAAATCAGCAGCTGATAATTGAAGGTTATCAAGGGATTTCAGGAGCCAGTCCATCCCGAATTGATTTAGGGCAGCATTTGCTAGCCAAGGGTCAAATTGGAGAAGAAGTCCTGGGTGAAACAAGGGGCAAATGACCTAAAAGGCTTGCTGGACATTTATGACAGCAAGAGCAATTGGTTAGCAGGAGGAGATTGAAGAATCTCAAGTTTTACTCCTTCCAATTGAATGAAAGTTGTACTCCTTCCAATTGGTTAGCAGGAGGAGATTGAAGAATCTCAAGTTGTACTCCTTCCAATTGAATGAAAGAGGCGCCAATTTTGGGGCCACCAGGGTGTCTATTATCCAAGAATGTTATGATAAAGTGTGTATTTCATTTTATGTGCATTTATTTATTGCTGTAATTAACTCTTAAATCAGGTTATCACCACCCATTCCAAGAAGGAAGGCTGGTTTCAGTGCTCCTCACACACCTCTGTGGCCGGAACTTCCATGAACCGTACATCTTGGCTCATGTAGATATTCCGCTTGACAGGATAAAACAGACGACAACCTTGGGACTGGGAACTGTAGCCAACAAAAACTTGCTGTCGAGAAGCCGTCTCGAACTTGTCACGCTACGTCTTCGGGATGTGCTTAGTCCCAAAGTAAGCCTCAAAAGATGTCATCCTATCAACGGTCGAAGTGGGTGATCAATTGAGGATGTGAGCTGCAAAAGTCACGGCCTCGACCCGCAGAAACTGGGGTGTCTATCGGTGCTCCATCATGGTGCGCACCATATCAATGACACTTCTGTTCTTCCACTCCAAAATGCCATTCTCTTGAGTGTTGGTGTTAGCAAACTCTTGGTGAATGCCCCTATCTGCACAAAAACAAGCAAACTCATTAGACATAAATTCACCGTCCTTGTTTGAACGCAAGGTCTTTAGTGGCCGGCCAAATCGCTTCTTCTCAAAGAGAAGCCAATTCTTGAAGTGAAAGAAAGCCTTCAACTTCAATGTCAAGAAATAGGCCCATGCATCCTACCGTAGTCATCTATGATCAACATGAAGTCTTCCTCTACGTGCCCTTGCTGTCCTTCTTCGGAGCATTCAAAAATCGGGTGAACTAAGGATCCTTTGCAAATTCAGCAAAGAGATTTACTGCTGTCCTCATCCGATTCTTGAATTGGTCATCAAATTCCTCTTCACTTTGTTGGTCATCTACCTCATGACAGCTTGAAGGCCCTGCATCTTGCCCACCAGCAACATTTTCAACTTGTTGTCCATCATGAGAGCCTTGTCTAAGATTAGGCATTGCATTTTCTTCATTCCCACGAGAATGTCCATACTGAGAGGCATCATCACTGCTTGATTCCATCTCACTGTATGAAGACATGTTGCTGTAATTTCTCAGCTGAGAACAAAAATTAGCACTAGCACAAAGCTTTGGCTTGCAATCAGGTGCCTCGGGCCCACCAAATCAAGAGATTTGATGTATCCCGGCAATGAAACCATGAAACCAGCCTTCCTTCTTGGAATGGGTGGTGATAACCTGATTTAAGAGTTAATTACAGCAATAAATAAATGCACGTAAAATGAAATACACACTTTACCATAACATTCTTGGACAGTAGACACCCTGTTGGCCCCAAAATTGGTGCCCCTTGCGGTATTTCTTTAGCTTTCATTCAATTGGAAGTACAACTTGAGATTCTTCAATCTCCTCCTACTAACCAATTGCTCTTGCTGTCATAAATGTCCAGCAAGCCTTTTAGGTCATTTGCCCCTTGTTTCACCCAGGACTTCTTCTCCAATTTGACCCTTGGCTGGCCAAATGCTGCCCCAAATCAATTCGAGATGGGCTGGCTTCTGAAACCCCTTGATAACATTCAATTATCAGCTGCTGATTTTAGTCCCTTGAGCCTTCAATCTCTGGCACAGATCCCAAGGTGGCTACTAAACCCTAATTTCTGCTATGAATTAGGGTTTACTACAAAAATTACAAATCAGCCCACCAAAAATGGCTGAGATCTCCTCCGAATGGCTGAGAATTGCTGAGAATGGCTGAGCATAGGCTGAAGGATATGAGAGAATGCTGTAGAGAGAGAAAATTTTGAGATTTAACGCGAACTGATCAAAATCAGCTGATGCCCTGCTGTACCAGCCCCAAACGGATACACCAACAACAATAGGAGCATCAAAGACTGTGATCTTCAAGAGAAAGTGCATCAGCAGCAATTGTCAGCTTCCCAAGGTCAAGAATATGCAATCTCCATCATCAAAATGGTCTCCAATGGCTGGGAATTGGCCCCAAAAGCTAGCAGCAACAGTCCAACACCTCTTTCCAACAGCTCCAAAATGAAAAAACGAGATTTCCCTCTCCCTTTAGCCCTATTTAGCCTTTCCCCCACTTGCATGGAAAAGTTTTGCCAAGTGGCAGCTTTCTTAATCCATTTTCAACAATTTCCAGCCATTTAATTTTCAGAATTAATTAATTCAGCCCTTAATCCATGCCCAGAAAATTGACCTTGCCCATCCAAAAATTAATTGGCTATGCCATTTGCAACCCAAAGTGGTCCCATGCATTAATTGACCTTGGACAAGCATTAATCCATTAATTAATGCCTAGTCCCTAGTATCAACACTGACATTTAATGGCCAATTAATGATCTTAGGGGCAAACTGACACCAAAATTCACCTAAAATCTAACAAGTGTAACTTGTTATAACTTTTACCTTTGGCACTCATCTTTTTCACAGGATCCTTCTGTCTTCAACTGTGAGAAAGTAGCTTGCACCTTACATGTGCAACACAAGTGCATCTTTTAATTGCACATTTAATTAATCCTTTAATCAAATGTCAATTAAACATAAGCAAAGCATCAAATTTTCACGTCCTCATGACAAGCACCCTATCCTTGGAGATCTAGGGGAGAGTTGGGCTCCCGAGACAGTTGCTTTGAAGCCAGAGCCTCTTGATGAAGATTCTTCTTCTGATTCAGAGTCTTCCCTTCCACCAGCCACCCTAGTGGAGCTTTCGCCGGTGGATGTTCCCGAGTCTTTAGCGAATGGAGAGCGATAGGGAAAGGTCTGGCCTCCTCCTCGTTGGGCCCGTGACACACTCCGAGTTTGAAGGATCGAGGGGATCCCTAAGGAGTGGGAACCACAGGATGGACCGCAAAGGTCACGAAGGAATCAGGCACATTCTACGAAGCTTGTTTGCTCTAACTATTGTTTGATGACTCAAGACCCCACTTCCGTAAAAGAGGCTTTGCAATCTGATCATTAGCGAAAAGCTATGAAAGCCGAGTTGGAGGCTATTGAGAGGAATGCACTTGGTCCCTTGTGCCTCGTTCCTCTCACAAGAAGGTGATTGGCGTCAAGTGGGTCTTCAAGACCAAGTACCTTGGTGATGGTTCTTTAGACAAGCACAAGGCTCGCCTTGTTGCTAAAGGTTTTGCTCAACGCCCAAGCATTGACTTCCACGATACTTTTGCCCCCACTACTCGTATGGCAACTATTCAAGTTGTTCTTGCCTTGGCTGGCCATAGGAGATGGCTTGTCTATCAATTGGATGTGAAGTCGGCCTTTCTCAATGGTGACTTGCAAGAGGAGATCTATGTTGAGCAGCCTCTTGGCTTTGGATCCTCGGATGGGAAAGTTTACAGGTTGAAGAAGGCCTTGTATGGCCTCAAGCAAGCATCACATGCACGGAATGAGAAGATTAACTCGTTTCTTCAGTCAAAGTTGGGATATCAGCGCTCCAAGGCTGATTCGAAGCTTTATGTGCACACTTCCGCGGCTCGTCGTGTGTTGTTTGTGTTGTATCTTGATGATTTGATTCTGATAGGCGATCATGCACAAAAGGTCCAAGAGACCAAGACAGCTTTACATCAGATGTTCAAGATGATGGATTTGGAGCTTCTTTATTTCTTTTTGGGTCACTAGATTTATCAATCTCAGAGGGGGATTTTCATCTCTCAGTAGAGATACATTCAGAAGCTCTTGGTGACTTTTGAGATGGAGACTTATCGGACCATTTCTACTCCTATGGATCCGAGCTGGAAGGTCACTTCACACTTTGATTCTCCCTTGACAAATGCTTTCGACTACCGTCAGTTGATTGGATCCTTGATTTGGCTACTCAACACTCGTGTTGATCTTTGTTTTGCTATGGGTCTTTTAGCAGGGTTTATGAGTGAACCCAAATAGGTGCATTGACAGGTTGCCCTGAGGATTCTTCGGTATTTGAGGGGGACCTCAGACTTAGGGATTTCGTATCCCATAAATACAGATACTTCCGATCTTGTTCTTGCAGGTTGGAGCGACTTGGATTGGGCTGGCGATGTGGACCACCGTAGGTCTACTATAGGCTATTGTTTTACCTTGGATCCAGGTGTTATCTCTTGGAGTAGCAAGAAGCAGCCCATGGAAGTCCTTTCTTCTACTGAGGCATAGTATCCAGCCACATCTTCCACCACATGTGAGATTGTGTGGCTTCGGAGATTATTGGAGAAGCTTGGCTGCCCCCAAACTTGTCCTACTCTTCTACAGTGCAACAATGAGAGTTGCATTGCCTTGGTACAGAATCCTGTATTCCATGCGCCGACGAAGCACATTGAGATCCAGTATCACTTCATTTGGGAGAAGCTTCTAGATGAGACCATTGATGTGAAGTATTGCAACATGGAGGATAATCTTGCAAATTTGTTCACGAAAGCGTTTTCCCACGCTCTTCTTCGGAGACATGCCAGATCCCTTAATCATTTGACGTGTCCAAGCTCTGAGAGGGGGTGTTAGAGAGTCATTTCTTGGATAGCCCAGAGTGCCATATCAACAAGCAGTACAATACTACGAACAGCGCAGAGTGCCACGTCAATAGACAGTACAGTCAGACAGGTGCCGTGTCAATAGAGTCAGACAAGGGCAATAGCAATCAGACTCTTTTATGCAACCGATCTGCTTTTAATCATTTTCGTGGCATTTTTTCATTGCTATTTATAGCAGTTTCAGTCCAATATTTTGATCACATTCTAATTTGACATCTGACAAAGATGGCCTACTAAGACTGACAGCGTGCAAACTGACGAAGATCGAGGTTCTCAAGGGGGAGACACACACAAATATTTTCTATGCACCCATGTATATTTCTACACTCCTAGTACAACATACTACATTGCAGATTTTCTGTGTTTCATTGTCTCCTCTCTGTGTTCACTCTCTCTCAATCTTTGTCCATCGATGCACTTTGACATGTCCCACATCACCCTTTTGCTGATTTTTTGTATTTTTCTTGACTTTTCCTTTGCTTTTGAACTTGGAGAGCATAGCCACATCTCCTGAACGCAATGCAACATTCTTTCAAGTCTATTCCTCTTGCAACAAGACGCCTTCAACTCCACAAATGTAAGGGGTTGTTGCCCCCCTTTAAAGACAACATCAAAGAGGTATGGAAACCAAGCTACGACTCTAAAAAAGAGTTCAATATAATATTTGCCAATTCAACATCCTAAATGATTTCTGTAATATTTTCACACAATTAAAAATTAATTGGTCGGTTCGAAAGTTAGTCAATTAATAAGTTAGTAAGATTACTAACTAACGACTAACTAAAGTAAAAACTAACATTAATAAATAACGATGTTTATTTAATTAAAAATATATGTTTTTAAAAAACCGAGAGTCATAATCCAATATTTTTCTTAGATTGATAAGGATCATAGCCATCCTTCACGGAAGTTACAACGTGAACGAGAGTTATGAGCCATATTAATCACTAATATTAATATGTATAGTATGGATGGTCCAAAAATATTAGATTTTTTGGTAAAACTAACATATCTTAGATATTTTAGATATTGTCCTAAAAAGATATAGAGATTTCTAAAACTGGATATCATTTAAAAAAAAAGACAAGTGATGTTTTAGTTGTTTTTTGAGATTTTATAAAAAAAAAAAAAAAAGATTAGCAAAATCGCCTACGCCGCAATCGCAATTTGCAAGCAATAGACAACACTTCGAATAGGGAGAAAAATCAGTGATTTGAAAGATTTCTAGTTAAGTGTCTTGGAGTTTTACCCCCCTTTCGGAGCCAATGAAACCATCCGATTTATGATTTGAGTATTAGATTACTAATTTTTCCAAGATCCCCTCCACAAAGAGCTCTTCTCTCAATCACAATCCTTCTTCTTCTATTTAGCTATAAATATGAGACATGGAAGACACAAGAAAACACAAGGGGACCTCGAGAGGCTGTGAGAGAGAGATAGAAGGATATCTCTCCAAGAGATCTCGAGAAGGAGCTTGAGAGAGAGAGAGAGAGGAAGAGAGAGGAGTTACCCCGAGAGGCTGCAAGGGAGAGAGTTAACTCAATTCTCTCTATCTCGCGATCTTCAACTAAGCCATCTTTTCTTACGCTCTTTCATCTCAAAATCCATTTCTTCCTTATCTCTCGAATCTACTTACGGACGATGGCCTCCAAGCGAAGAATGCCGCATGTGGATGGCAATCCTACAGCCAGCAACGAAGCTGTGAGCAAAGACATCATTGTCAATCCAACTGTGGTACCGATCGTAAGCAATGTATTTTCAAATTGATAGATGTTTACTTTGAGTCTCGTATGAGATACGTTAGGCCTCATACTATGATGTATGAGTATAGGTTATCAAAAAGGATAACTTTTATCTCACATATTTGAAAGATGAAGCTTGCAAAGTGCATGTATCAAGGGAAGTTAATTGTGCCTAGTTGCATATGGCTTATTCATTGATAGAGCAATTACAAGGAAGAATCGATCAAGGGTTATGCATGGCATAATCGTAAAAAGAATGACATTAGAAATTGTGCATACAAGTGTTAAGTAAATTTTACATAGAATCGCTCTTTGATCCCAAGGATGAGAGCCAATAAACCATAGAATTGTTATCGCGTCTATTCTTGTATTGTTTGGAAAAAATACAATTGATTTTTGTGGGTTGATCGAACAACTCCCTAAATGCTTGTACATATTGTTGGATTGTGGTTTGGAATGATTACTCCAAGTACTTGTGATTGATGGTAAATTCATGGCAGAGAGATCTGTGATGACAAATTGCCATGGGAAATAAATGAATGTTTTCTGGGAAGATGATATTAGGTTGATTGCCTTGATTATGCTTGCTTCTTAATTGGATTAATTAAGAAAGGTTATTTGCACAGGTGGATCATCTCCAAGGTCACGCCGCGGTTCAACTCGAGAGGGCACTGTTGAATTCATGGACCAAAGGTTGAGTGGTGAAAAGGCCAACCACGCAAATGTGTCTCACTCTTAGATCACTCGGGATCAGTGGAGTTGTGGACACCCCTTGCCCAGTCGAGGAGAGAGTTATAGACTGCTATGAGCCCAACGTCCGAGACATTGGAAGATCTTATTCTAGATAATGGATGGAAATTATGATGCCATGTGATTTGGACCGAGTACTTCTGTTGTACAGAAGGAATATATAATTTCTCCTATATGGGCAAGAGGCAAAGATTAACTTGAAGATAAATTAAGGAACTTGTTTGTCAAATTGCTATGTATTCATTTCAGTGCCATAAATTACACAAATGAACCACGTCTCCTAAAAGGCCTAATTAAGAAAGCTCATTTTAAATGTCACACATAAATGTGATATGACCTAATTACATAACTAAAGAACGCCTATTGAGAAAAGCGAGTGGACGGAACCCCCAATGGGTCTGTCCTATGACAAGGTGGTCCCAGAGAACTGGGAGGCTTTTTACAAGGTTTTACCAACATTCGACCTTTAGGTATGGTTAGGTTAGAATCCCAATTCATGCAATTTTAGGAGACCGAAATGGGACTATGCCCTACACAGAGAGAGGTTGAGTGGCACATCCCTCTCGTTTTTCATTCTCTTTGAACCAAGTGCGGCATGGATCTCCTTCAGCTTAGATATCTCTACATAAAGTAGGATATCCAAGACCTAACGCTAGAAGGCTGTCATGAGACCTTGTCCACTAGAAACCCAAATTTCAAGTCGATCCTAGTGGGTTCAATCAAGAACGTTCCGTTGTGAGGCGAACTCGGGACACCCTAGGCGACAAAACCCGTAACATTCCATAGGAGTGCCAAGTGGCAAGGCTTAGATTCGTCTCTCGATGAACCGCTAAAAACGTGCCTGGACAATCGATAGACGAACACATTACAGTTGGTATCAGAGCGAAACTTCGTAATGATATGGAATTGACTTATGTATGGTTTGTAGATATATCCTAAACAAAATAACCTAAGTGGTATGACTTGACTATCAAGCACCTTTTGCATACATGAATGCTAACATACAAGAGAAAAAATTCATTCTCAAGCAAATTAAGTCACCCGAGTTTGATGAAGAAAGGATAGACGTTGCAACCGAGAAGGAGATATGGATTGAGTTGATGGATGATTATTTCTCTGCCGCGAAAACCGCCTCTACCAATCAAGCAATAATAGCCAAACTTAAGTTAGTTGGTTAGGCTCGAATATGGTGAAAGCAATGGTGCAAAGATCAAGGTGTTTCTGAAGCCGCTGTGACTTGGGCTCAACTGAAAGATATTGTACACGGACAATACCTTCCACCAACCTACTAGACTTTGAGGATTAATGAATTCTTCAAGCTCAAGCAGCTGGAATTAACCTTGGAAGCCTACTACTCAAAGTTTATAACCCTACTAAAATATGCATCATCTATGGATATTGCGCAACAAGTATCCAAGTTTTGCCATTGCCTAAACACTCCTCTGAACCACCATCTTGAAGCAATGCGTCCCACAAACTTGCAAGATGCATTACTTCGAGCAAAGCCAATCGTTCAAGAACTTAAACCAGGCCATTGTAACAAAGATGATCCTCGAGATCAGGGCAAGAGACGCTATATGTGCGGAGAGATAGGGCACATCCGTAGGAGATGTTTCTACCGCGAATGCTTCCTTAGAGTACCAAAAATCCCCTCGGGATTAAACAACAAGTACCAAACAGTCACACAAATGCCAAGATGTATCAAATTTGACCCAGATCAACACTCAACTAAGAAATAACAATAATGCACTATTATACCATACCTACCTCATAATGCATACCCTTTAAAGTACAAATTATAGCAACTTAATACCAATTCTTACTAAAATTTACTGAATTTCTTAAAAAATTTCTGCTCAATCTAATTATAACAACAATTAAATATTATTGTATCACTTGTTTTATTTCTTCCTAAAATATCAAAGAAATTAAAGAAATTAAAGAAATTTATATCTTACAGCTTGAATTTCTACAATAATGTCACCTCGGGGTGCATGCCAACAACAAACAGCAACTAGAATCTATCTCGTGATACGTGTCTCTAGGACAATAAGCCCCAAATTTCTTGCACAAATGTCGATGAAATTGTGCAATGTCAACGCTTCCAATGAAGATTCGTACGTGGGATTGCAAATGGAGCAAAGTCCCAAAACCTTTGATAGGAATGTAAAAGAAATTGTAAAATTTCTTCAAATTGATTGTCAACTTGAACTCTGAGAGCGAAAATTGACAAAAACCCCCAATTTTGGACAGCATGAGCTAAGATTCGAAAAGAGATAGCAAAAATGGATGGGAATGTTTAAAATTTTTGAAAAAATCCCTTTAAAAAGTTAAAAAAAAAATTAAAACCCAAATCATTTTTAAAAAAATTTAAAATCCCACATCTAAAAATTTTATTAAAAAACCCCAAATCTAAAAATTAGGGCTTCTACACTTTTTAAGATTTGCACTAAATTGCATGCAAGGCTGAGAATATGGCAGGCAGAGGTAAGGAAATAAGAAACAGAGCTAAAAACAACAACAACTCCTTCAAAACAATAGCTTGCATACGGGTCTACACATAGGACTGTACATAGACTGAAAACAGTAACAACTCATCATTCTCTTCCTCGAGCAGAGAGCTTGCTGATAGCAACAAGACCTTAGACGGGGCAGCACCAATTGACAGTGACTGAATTGAATCCGCGCATAGAACCTACTTTGATACCAAATGTTGGAAAATGACAACCAACTATGGAGGAGAAAAAAAAGAGACAATGAGAGTGTGCTAAAGCAAAAGAGTAGAGTGTACTTGCTAAACTGAAAAAATGAGAATGAAAGGTACAAGATAGGTCTAAGATAGACCTAGCTCTAACTCAACTAGAGTGAATTGACTCTAAGTCTAACTTTAAGAGTGGTGACACAACTTATAACTTTAGTTATATTCATACTAAGAACTGAAAAAGAACTAAAGACTAAAATATTCGACACGCAAATTCTAACACTGCAAACATATACAAGGATAAAATCTTACAAACTCGTAAAGAGAAAGGACCACGCTTGGGAGTTGAGTCAATCCCACGAGGCTACACGGTCCATAGAAGTTAGATCTACAAGATCCTTCTTAAGACAAGGGATGGAATTTGGAACAAGAGTCCAAAGATCGAAGGTGTCGAGTATACACTTCACCTTACACGACCACAACAAATAGTTTGAACCATGGAGTTTGTCTTCTTTGGGTAATGAAGGTAAGACAAGCATAGGTACTGAAGGTATCAAGAATGACATCTTCACTCATGACGGAGCTTTTTGTGAAAGATTAATAGAAGGGGGACGAGTGTGAACAAGAGACTCCTCATGCCGACTATAATCGTGATAATCATGTCTCCACTTACAACAATGCCTAGAAAGAAGCTCCTCCTCTTAGTCATCAAAGCTTGTGAACTAGTAAGACATCTTCAAATCTATAATCACCAAAAAGTTGTGTTGGATAAAAAAAACAATTGTTGCCTACCACCAAGAGGCTGAGACTTGCCCAAAAACTATTGCCCACAACAAAAAGCCATCGCCGAGGTAAAGGAAGTTGCCACCTACAAAAATATATTGACACCTACAACAAGGAGTGAACACCAATAAAAACACAAATTTGTATTTTGGTCAAAATGCAAAATTTGATACCGCCTAATGCAAAAAAGTTGCCTCCTAATCCCTAGAGATTGTCGCCTAGTTGCTTGGGGGTGAAAATAGATAATGGACCACTTGTTTGGGCTATAAACAAAGGCTAAAAATCTACATTTTGGAAATATGGGCTGCTCCTCCGTGATGAAAACCTACTCTTCTGCAAGAAATCTCCAAACTGTCCCCTCACTTAGGCAATGATACCATGTGAGAGTGTACAATGGAAGAGAAACACAAACGGAAAGAGAAGCACACATGCACACACACAGACACACACAGAGGAAGTAGAAGATGAGAGACGAATATTGCACTGACTAAAGAAAAAACTGACACAAATGGTGATAGCCTAATTAATCCCTGTACGTAGCCCCAAGCATTAGTGAGGACACCAAATCAAGCTAATGATGATAGCAACATCAAGCACCGAGAGTCGGAGTGTGCACGTGCAAAGGGAAGACTAAAGACTAAAGAGTATGTGTGTCTACAAAATGGGGGTGCAGCTATAAATAGTAGAAGCACCAAAAAACAGGCCAACCTGATCCAAGAAAGGACATAAATGCTGGCTCACATAGAAAGAAATGCCAAAAGAAAATAGGAAACACCCTAGAAAAATCCTTGATGGCAATGACAATGTCTGGCAAGTGTAGGCAGCATAGAAACAAGAAACGGCCGAAACGATCCCCTCAGCACACGGAATCGCCGTCCCCGGCACGAAGCCATCATGGAACGCATTGCTAATCGATGGAACGTTCCCTGTCTAAAACAGGACAAAGAGCACCACATGGCACCTAGTTACCTTCGGCCGACCACTGCTCCCGCTTGATAGTCTGCAAACTGTGACTGCGCATTTCCGCTTACTTCGTTTGCCCGTTCCTGCCCCCAGTGACCAGTCCGCCAAGCTTCAGCTACCAATCCCCCCGATGACCAGTCCGCCAGTTGCCAATCCCCCCGTCTCCTCCCACCTCTTTCTTCTTCCTTCTTTCTTCTCTTCACTTCTCCCTTCTCTTCTTCCTTCTTCCTTGGACCTTCTCCCTTGAATCTTCTTAAGTTCTCTTCCTTCTTCTCCTCTTCTCTTATTCCTTCTCTCTTCTCTCATTTTCCCTTCTCTCTTGACTCTTGACTCTTGAGCCTTCTAAGTTCTCCCTTCTCTGGAGACTCGAGTTCTCACTTCTCTCGAGACATTTTTATTTCAATTTTCAGCCTGAAATGGCTTCATCTTCTCGCCCCGCTCGTCAAGTTGGTGATTGAGGAAGAAGGTCCGATGATTGAGTCATGGATGAAAAAAGTAAATATTGACCGCCCATTGAGTGGTGGAGGATCTTGACAATGGACTTGTAAGCTTTGCCCATACAAGCGAACTAGTGGAGCAAACAAGGTAATCCATTGAGCCAAGCATTTGTATTTCGAATTTTTATGAAATACCAATTGCCACTTGTTCCATTTTATGCATAATCAAGTCCAAGCTCATCTCCTACATGAGCCAAAATCAAAGGTACAGTTTTGTCTGAATGTGACCTTGGAGAAGCAAAGGGAGCTTCGTGACCGTGTAGCAAATCAACAAGCTTATCTTGCATCTAGACCACGACGTGTTGAAGTTAACCCCACAACTTTTGTGACACCATCCCCATCACATGTGTCTAGAGTAGGGTCAATATCAGAAAGTGCTACCTCCACACCTACTGCAAGCATTGCATCGGCCATGGTATCAACAGCGCCACATGTTGCACGTAGACAGAGCACATTCGATGCTAGTTGGGATCCCAAGAAGAAGGAAAAGGTGGATACATCAGTGGCACGTTTTTTTTATCATGACTACATTCAATTTCGTGCAACCAGATCAGAGTATTTTAAATTGATGTGCAAGAAGATTGGTGAGTATGGCCCTTCGTATGTACCTCCATTATCAGAGACCTTACGCACCACTTTGCTCGATAAGAAAAAATGCCTTATGGAGCAAGCAACAGTGACTAGAAATAGCCTGTGGGCTAAAAATGGAGTTTCCTTAATTGCTAATGGTTAGAGTGATATACGCAAGCGATCCATTCATGGTATGGTTGCTTATTCTCATGGGAAAATGTGTTTCATATCTTCACATGATCCATCGAGGACAGGAAAGTCAACTGATGTACTTGAAGCAGAGTGGGTTACAGGTATTGAGCTTATTGGCCCTATGCATGTTGTGGGATTTGTTGCAAATGGAGGACCCGCAAATAGGACAGCAGGTACTATTATCCAAGGATATTATCCACATATCACAGTTTCATATTGTATGGCTCATTGCTTGAACAACCTACTAAAGGATATTAGCAACCTATCATGGATTGCACTTATCATAGAGCAAGAAGCTCAAATGGTTAGCTTTGTTTTAAACCACCAGTTTCTTTGCCATCACTTCTCTTTGCGGTCAAAGAAGACACTTTTAAAATACTTTGATACCAAATTTGCCTTTAACTTCCTGATGCTAGGCAAATTAAGAGAATGCAATGGTGCCTTGAGGCAGTTATTTCTTGGTGATGAGAGTTCACCTCATCAACATTGGCACATACTCCTACAAGTATCTTATCCTTGGAGAAAGCAAATAACTCAACTTTTTGGGATGATGTAAAGCGGATAGATGTTATGGTATCACCTATTGTGCATTTATTGAGGGTTATGGATACTATGCAACCTTGCATTGGCAAGGTATATGAGGCTATGGATAGGCTGAATAAAAAGTTATAGAAGTTGGCACCAAATGATGAGGCATATGAGAAGATACGTCATTTAGTTGTGACGAGGTGAAACTCCTATAGCTCACCCATGCATGCAGCTACATTTGTTGTGGATCCTAAGTTCCAAGGCAAGGATCAAGAGAATGACACTAAGGTTATGGATGCATGGAGACTAATATAGTCTCGTCTAGTGCTTGATCATGGCAATAGACAAAAGATCAAAGATCAGCTTTCATGTTATAGGACCGTTCTAGGTTCTTTTGGTTGTGGGGATGCACAGGAGGATCATTGTAAGATTGGGGCAGCTTTGTGGTGGGAGAACTATGGTTCAGATGGTCTTGAGTTGCAGCAACTAGCCATCTAAACTTTGAGTCAGTCAGTTAGCTCCTCTTGTTTGGAGCAATTGTGGAATACATACGCTCACATTGCTTCAAAGAAGAGGAATCGTCTTGATATGGAGAGGGCAAATGATCTAGTATTCGTCGCTGCTAATTTGAGGATGTTATGTAACAATATGACAACAAAGCCCGATCCATTCATAGAGTGGAAGATGCAGCAAAAAGAAGAGACACATGCTAATGTTGAGGGAGATGCAACAATTCATGGTACACATGATGATGAGGCTGGCACTTCAAGAGTAGCTAATGGCATGCCAAAATAGCCCAAAGGACAACTGCAAGACTGCAAGTACAAATATAATATCGGCATGGCACAATAGCCCAAGTGTCACAACTCACACTATCATCAATGATCATAATATCATATACAATGTACATGTGTCATGTATCATGAGACTCCCTATGTTCTATAGCTGCAAACTGGTTCTCAAAACCTTGTACATTATCTTAATAATATTTCTCTCAGCTAGTATATTAACATTCTCAAGTATCTCAGAATGTAACCGTGCTGAGGGGCTATTGTAGGGAGAGTTTTTAAGGCATAGATCATTTAAAACTTATGCTAATGTTCATGCACCCCTTTAATGATAGAGCTAGTTTTGACGACGGTTGAATGGCCTTCAGAATTGGTTTTGGAACATTTGAAGATTTGCCGTGCTTCTCTTGATCCGGTCCTTTTCTTTTTGCTCATCATTCAATCTAGAGATTAGACTTTATATTTGTAGTCTTTTTTGGAGCAATGAGCATGACTAAGATACGTGAGCACTCATGCTATTTCCGATCCTCCGTGTGAACTTGGCCGTGGGGACACCCGAACAATGTTGGCCCTCTCGTTGCAAGCTGGTGAAGAGACTAGATGCAAGCCTACCATACTAAACTCTTCATGCATTGAACCCTAGAGCCATCAACCACTCCAATTGCTCCAATCATTCGTTCTATACGATGCCCAATGTCAACAATCTCCTTTCAAAGTTGGTAGACCATCAAATGGGAAGAAGTTATCCGAGTTTGAATAATAGTGACTCTTGGCTAAGTGATACCACCTTTAAGCCTATCGCCTTAACCATTGTTCGAGCTGCCGCCACTTGCATCACAAGGTCTTTGTATAAAGCGTCTTCATACAAAGCATCCATGATCAAAAAAAGGAAATCCCTGCAACTTGCTACAAAGAAGAAACAATTTGAAATTCTACAATCTAATTGCTACTCGCCTATCATCCAAAGCTAGCTCTGATACCAACTATAAGCTTCATAGTCCTGATGCACAACTCAACGGAAGATGAGAGAACACAAGAAAGGCAAAAGAGATCCTCAATCTTTACTATTTTAGTATAGTAGAGATTTGTCCAAGTATCGGCTTGGAGAGCCCCAACATAAACAAGCACTTCAAATCCATGATGTCGCCTAGTTGTCCTATCTAGGACATCTCTTCACTACCTCTCGATTTGCCTCGAAGAGTTTTCACCTTGATCAAGCCATGAATACTCAAGCTTGCCTCAATCCCGAGTTCTCTTCAACATGCAATAGACTCACTCTCTGTTACTTCTTATAACTCAACACAAACAAAAGAAGAAGATATATTCATTGAACCTCGATTCACCCTAAGCCTCCAACAATCACTGACAATCCATTTTATCCGCCTTGGTAAAGCGTGCAACCAATTAGTTCATAAGTCACAACCACAACTAGCCGATGTTTTTTTTTTGCTCGCTAATTTTAATAAGTTAAAACAAACCAACTTAATGAAACACCATGTCAACAACATTATCTAATGTTCATTTTAGAGGAAAACATTGTTTCCACCCAAGCAGATCAAACACAATTTACTTCCCATGATCCTATAAAAGTGTACAACAAAAAGAAAAGCAAACACAAAGAGGAGACTAGAGAAATATAAGTGAGAGAAGGAACAAAATGGCCAATTGGTTGAAAGATACAAGGTTGCAATGGTTAGCCCCAATACACAACACTGAGCATCAATGTAAGCACCACATAGTAACTGTCACAAGGACGTGAAATTTCGATAATTTGCTTAGCATTTGATTAAGTGTTGATAAGATGTGCAAAATGTTAGGCACACATGTGATGTGTAAGTAATTTCATAATGGCGAGCCAAGAACCCTCAAAAGTCAATGGGTGCCAAAGGCAAAAGTTGTAATAAGTTATACTTGATAGGTAAAAGGTGGTACCTAGTAATAGATTTTGGCCAAGATCGATTTATTAGCCATTAATATCTATGGTGACATTAATAACTAGGCATTAATTACTTAAATAATGAAAGTTCAAGGGCTAATAAATGCTTAGGAATACTTGAATCACAATGGTTGAAACGGCTAACATTGTAATACTTGAATCACCATAATTTACATCAAAAATTAGGGTTTGATAGACACCTCAAGAGGCGTACTCAAAATTTGAAGCCTAGTACTTGGAACTCGCCAACTGAAATTTGGGGACTTCAAAGAATTTCAATAGGCCAACTAGCCAACATAAAGTTTGGTGCAGAATTTGTCTTCTAAGGGGCGAATTGGTTTGAAGGCTTGCTAGTCATTTATAACAACAATAGGCATTGGAGATCGAAAGAGGTTGAAGTAATCTCAGAATACTTCATCCCATTGCAATAAAAGATAAAGAAATACCGCAAGGGGTGACAATTTTCGGGCCAACCAAGTGTCTATTGTCTAAGATTAAGGGTAACATTTGTATTACGGTTTATGTGTATCTAATGCTTGCTGTGATTTGAGTTAAACTAGGTTTATACCACTCTTTCCAAGAAGGAGGTCTAGTTTCAATGGTAGGGAATGAGAGAAAAATGAGGAGGGATGGCTAAATCATCGCACTGGATGAATGAGTGAGATAGACAAACGGCCTATAAATAGGTAAAATGGGACGACAGCTAGTGTACAAGTGGCCAAGCCCAAAATGTTGGTGTTCGAGACAGCCCACCCAACTGACCAAAAAGCTCACGTTGCCCAAAATAAATCCGTTGATGTACCCTCCATCTAAAGTGCCTGAAAGACATAAAATGACAAATAAGCACAATATCAAAGCTCCTAATTTCCTTGTCTGACTCATACTAAGGCTTACAAGCAAGAGATGATTGTACAAGTCGCACATGACTGCTATCACTCCTCAAATCCTAGATGTAGTAAAAGGCCAAAGAGGACGGAACAAATCCAAGAGCAACAAGAAGAGTGCCATTGCTCCGGATGAAAGCCCAATCCAATGGGAGGCCACAATACGCCAATGGGAGTGAAGAGGCCTCAAATGAATCACTCTAGAAAACTCCAATCGAGAATGGATGAGTCAAGCCTCTGACCAATTTGTGAGCAATGTTGAGGAGTTATCGAACACGTCGTAACTTGCCAAAGGAAGACAACAAGGACCAAGGGCGAAGTGCCAAGGAAATTGGAATGATGACTTGATGACAAATGAAAGAGGCCGACACATGAAATAAAGGCCCAAAGAATATTGGAATCCTTGTAGAAGCACCTAAAGATCCTGACAACAAGGACCAAGGACCAAGTAGTAGGAAAATTGGAATGGTGGCTTGATGACGAAGGAAAGACGCTGACACATGAAATAAAGACCCAAAGAATTTTGTAATCCTTGAAGAAGCACCTCAAGAGCCTAGGAATCCCCCTCAGAAAACACAAAGGGCCACAAAATCCTTAGCCACATCACTGATATTGTTCCCCTTTGAAAGGGATGGGAGATAAGGGAACCACTAGAGGATGTAGTGGGGAATGGGGTAGAACCTGTAGGACGGGTAATGCATAATCGATAGCAAGCATAACAATAGAAATCCACCTCAAAGAGCCTTACACAATGAAAGCAAAATGGAGCATGTATAGCCCCTTCTCTTACCAACCAGTCACATGAATGGCCTGTATAGAAGAATCCTCAACAGACAACCTGCTCATTGCTTAGTAGAGACAACCTGGGTACCAAGCCTAGTAACACCATGAACTCACAAGGGATGGATGTCCAAGTCCAGAACATGTAGGACTTTCGAAACGGAGCTTCATGGACATTCAAGCAATAGTAATAAGGTGCCAGTATCAAAAATAGTTACTAATGAAATATCACCAACAATGATTGTAGCCTCAAATGAATGGAAATACTAGAGCCAATCTCCTCGAGCAGTCCTATAAGACAAAAGAGCCAAAGAAGGCTTCTCCATCTCATGCATGTGAAGGAACACAGACTCGTAAGTAATAGTTGGCGTAAACTAAGAAGAAGAGGTAGAGGGAGGCTCCAATGATATAGCTCCATCCTTCACTCCTAGTCAAAGATGAGGGTATTTCTTCTACCACTTCTCCTTAGGGTGTGTGGTCTTCCCACAATGAGCACACAAGGGATATCAGAGTCTAAAGATGACTCTGATTTCTTAGACTTCTTTATCCCTTTCTTTTGCTTGGCTTGGTGGCTATGTGCATCGGTTTTGCTAGATTCTATCTCCCTATGACACACATCCTACTAAAGCACCATCGGGACTAGCTCCTCCCAAGTGAATGTCCCTCATACAAGAGGTAAGGAGATTGGTGTACCATCATATCTCAATGATGGAAGATGTGATAATCATACACATTGGTTATAGATGTCCTTCAAGAATACCAAGAAGAAAACAAAAGAAAATGTGTTGCTGGGTGTGCTCACATGTTCAAGGTCTATCGGAGTGCTGGTCAGCAAAACAGGTCCTCAGCCTGTAAACACAGCCAAACAGGGGCTGGTACATGAACACATGTGCCTGCAACTCCAATGGCCTGCTAAAAACACACAAAGTACAGGTCCAAGAATGAAGATGTCAGCACCTGCACATGATCACCCAGCAAGAGTTGCCCTGGTTGAGCATGAAATGCAGGGTACATGGAGCTGCCTGCACAAAAATGCAGGCCTGTCCCTGCCATGCTTATAGCCATCCAGCACTGCTGATGTGCCACCCAACTGAACCCCGGGAAAACGCAGCACACGAATGAGATGCTTGCACTGAAGTGCAGGCAGAAAAGGAACCTGACCCGACAAAAAAGAAGGCACCAGGCAGAGATTGATACCGCCCAGCAAAGAGGAAGAGTCCTCAGGCTGAAACACAGGATGCAGAGGTGGAGTGCAGCTCCAAATGCAGCTTGGATGAGCAGAAATCAGGTCACCCTGCCCTTTAGCATAGTAAATGCAAGACCTTCACTCCTGTGGATGATGTCCAGCTGGTTAGAATGGTGGTGGACAGATTGCTCCTCTTCAAAGACTTCGGCTCCCAACTAAGCAAATGATACCATGTAAGAGTCCACGGCAGAAAGGAAAGTGAACGTGGAGAGGAGACTAAAAGAAATGCAGATGAGAGAAGGAACAAACTAACTAATGGCTGAAAGATACAAGGCTGCAATGGTCACCCCCAACACATTGCACCGAGTGTTAGGACAGGTGCTAGACAGTAGTAGGGGGATGAGAGAAGAATGAGGGCTGCCTGAATGATCACAATGGATGATTAAGGGGGGCAAGCTACCTATAAATAGGCAAAATGGGGACACAACTGGTATACAAGTGGCTAGGTCCAAAATGTGGGTGCCCAAGACAACTCAACCAACTGTCCAAAAAAGTCACAGTGCTCAAAATGAAATGCACTGATGTATCCTCCATCTAAAGTATCTCAAAGACATAAAATGACAAACACAATGTCAGAGCTCCTAATAGTAAATATCCTCACTTGACTCAAATTGAGGCTCAAAGCAAGAGAGGACTGCACAAGACACACAACTGCTAAGAGATCTGCTGCCCATGATCATTTAGACCATGACCTACCATCACCTTTTTTTTCCACATGGTTGTTCTACCACATCATCTGCACCTATCCCATCATCTGCCTAGCATATGAGTGTGTGTATGTGGGCAGTGCCCAACCAAGTGCATTGCACACTCTACCCACGAGCTCCTATGTTGGGAATCCCCCTCATGCACACTACACCTCATTCGATTGCTCAAATGCAAGCAATGAATCAGCAGCAAGTGAATCAATATTTCATTTTGCAATGGGATTAGCAAGAAAGAGTTCCAATAGGAGTCCTCATCTCTAACAAAACCTTAAGTGGTTCCTCCAATCATCATGGTTTGATTCTCGCATCAAAATAGGGAAGGACATTGAATTTTGCAAATCTATTCAAAAACAAAGAATAATGGATCAATTGATTGAACTCCTTATACCATTCAACTTAAAAGTTTTGAAAAATATCATATCTGCAAATAATGAATATTTACATCTCAAAAAGGTGTACTTCCAAGTGGCAATAATGGAAATAAAAATACTGCTTGTTTGAGTCCATTCAAAAAGGTTCTCCCTCCCTTGCTCATGATACACCAACCTCAATGAAGGGAAATAGGAGTGGTGAGGACATAAAAGAACCTTCCTTGGCCATGCATGCCTAAGAAGAATAAGTTTTGCACTTACTATCAAACATTCGATCACCTTGATAACAATTGTCATTAAAAGACCAAAAGAGCACTTTACCCAACTCTAAGACTTGCTATTCCCACCCAATTTAAACCACATTCAACAATGAAAGTGCTACTCCATGGCAATTGAGAGAGGTACTCCACAAAGTGGTAGCATAGTTTCTCCATCTCCTAGTACCTAAGTTCATCAGTGGCTATCATTGGCGTTGTGGATTGTGGCCCACCCCCTTGATCAATGCCTTGTGGCTTGTCTAATTGATTTGTGTCACAAGGTTGTGAAATTCTATTGCTTTGCTTAGCATTTGATTAAAAGTTAATCAAATGTGCTAATGTGACTTGCACATGTAAGAAGCAAGTTAACTATTTCACAGTGTGGGACCCAAGATCCCAAGATATTAGTTAGTGCCAAAGGCAAAAGTTGTAATAAGTTATCCCTGACACCTACTAGGTGGTACCCAGTGTCAGATTAGGACCTAGACCAATTTATTGGCCATTAATGTCAATGTGACATTAGAGACTAGGTATTAATTAATTGACTAATGCTAATCTAAGGGTCAACGATTGCTCAAGGATACTTGAAGAACAAATTGGCCTAGCCAATTTAATTATTGGCTAGTTGAATTATTTTTCTGAGCACTAGAATGATTATTAAATTCATTTCAAAATTAATCTTTTAAAAACTAATTTAGTAAATTGGATAATGCTAGAAAAAAGAATTAGAATGTTGCCACTTGGTAAAACTTGCCCATGCAAGTGGAAAAAACGTTTCAAGGATTAGTGGAAGTCTATTTCAACCATTGTGAGAAAATGAGATTATTAGAGAGCAAGGACAAGCTACTGATGTGATTTACAACCACTAGGGATCAGTCATACAACATATAACAGCAATTTGGAGCCCTCCAAGAGCACATGACAACAGCCTAAGATTCTTCTAGTGCAATTGACAGCATACATGAGGGGGCAACAATCTTTCTAGTGGTCCTAAGCTATACATGACAACTTCCATGGCTGTTTGAGCAAAAAAATAACACTTTTTCAACATTTCTTGCAATGAAACTCTAAAAATTCTCTCTCTACAACATTCTCTCTCATCCCCAACCATCTCTCAAGTTATCTCAACAAAATCCTATTGTTTGTGTCATCAAAGGTGGAGATATTGGAAAATCTCTCTTGTAAACCCTAATTTACAATAGAAATTAGGGTTTGACAGCCACCTTGGGATACATGCTCAAAATTGAGGACCCAAGACTTGAATTCCAATAGCTAAAATTGAAGAATTTCAAAGAAATTCAAGAGGCCAATGAACCAATATTAGATTTGGGGCTGAATTTATCTTTCAAGGAGCAAGGTGAAGGCAAATCCCCGAGCAAACCAAGGGGCAAAATAGTTTGGAGACTCACTTGTCATTTACGACAACAAGAGGCATTTGGATTAACCAAGGAGGTCAAAGGATCTCAATTGTACTCCATCCATTTGCAATAAAAGTTTAAAATATACTGCGAGGGACACTAGTTTTGGGACCAACAAGCTGTCCAATGTCCAAGATTAAGTGGTAACATTTGCATTTTCAGTTTATGTAAATTTTATGATTGCTGTAATTAGTGCTAAATCAAGTTATTTACCACCCTTTTTTAGGAGAAAGACTAGTCTCACCTCAGACCTCCCTCTTCAACCTAAATTATTAGGATTCCTTAGCTAAACTTGGATTCCTTTGCTAAACTTAGAATCCTTATGCTAATCAAGCTTGGCTAAGTTGGGCTAGTCCTCTAGGGTATCTAGCTAGATTTTAAGACTAATCTTCTTTTTAGGTCTCTTTTAGGCTAATTTAGGTTAGTCAAGCTAGGCCATTTTGTGGCTCCTTACGACAAGTCATCCTTTAGGATCTCCTTTTCCTCTCTAACTGACACTCACATTGCTTACCACCAAAGCACCTCATATGAAGCACACACTCTTATGTAGATTCTAGGCTCTCCTTTTGCATTTAAATGCCAGGCTTGTATTTCAGATCAAGACCAACACTTAAAGAATCTATTGGTCCTTACTTGACTAGAGACATGGATTTTTGGCCTTGCCTTTGTGGTTCAACCCCACCTTTTGACAAACATGGAGATAGAGGTAGTACTTGTTGAGCAACCAAAGCCACTTAGTGCATTAACAAATGATTGCACAACATTAATTCCTATTTTCAGTCTCCATTTATAGCCCCAAAAAGGCTTATTTGTATTTATTTGGCATACATTGTGCATGACAGGACAAATGCCCAATTTTTCCCTATAAATAGGGTTGAGCATTGTCACCCATAGATGCTTTTAGTCATCCATTCATTCTCACTCAGTTTTCTTCTTCTCCAACTTAGTGGATGCTACCTTGCGAAAGTGGCCATTATGCTGCCTTCTAGAGCTGATCTACTGCCGCCCATCTCAGCTGGAGCTGCCCCCTTGATTCAACTTGCTGCTGCCCAACCTGCCACCCTGTTTGAGGAGCCGCCCAACCTGCATTTTCAGTTTGCAGACCAAGGCTACCTGATTATTGCCTGGTGCCCTACATTTTGTGCAGCCACAGCTGTCCCTCACATCATTATCATCACCAACTTAGCATTTTTCTGTTGTACGGTCTCCTACAGCCTGGCAACATCTACGACTGCTAGCAATTTCATAGCTGATCAGCCCCTTAGAGTTTTTGCTGGTTTTGGCTGTCGCCAGCACTCCTTTATCACCAACAGTCCCCCGAGAATTGTGTTTCACTCCCTCCAAGCTCCAATATTGTCCTTCATCACCGATGTCTACTTTGAGATTCCATTACTCAGAGGACTTCGTTTTGCTCCCTCCAAGCTCCACTATTGTCCTTCATCACCAACGTCTACTTTGAGATTCCAATACTCAGAGGACTTCGTTTCGCTCCCTCCATATAGCAATTCTTATCCTTGTCATCCACACCTTTACCTGAAGGATTGCATTTTGCTCCCTTCGCAATGCAAACTCATTCCACAAGTGCCTCTTGATCAACCACGATAGTGCATCTCATCGCCAAGCTCCGCTAACCTCAATACCATCTTGGAGAAATGCAAGACTAAGGCTCACCCATTCTCAATCCATTGTACCAACATGATTTTGTGTTCATCATTCATCTTCACTCTTCTTTTATGTCTCTGAGTTCTTTGTCATAGTGTTTGTCATACACACTTTGTGTTCCTCCCCACAAACCTATCATTTCTCAATATGGTATCAAAGCAAAGGTGCTCCAAGAGCTAAAAATTCTCATTCTTTGTTGAGGTGAAGAAAGGTTGCGAAACATGATAACATTCTTAGATTCCAATTTATTCTTATTCCGCTACATTATTTGGGAGATACCATCATCTTCTTGTTACTTCCACCTCTTTACAAGTTTGAGAAACCAATGCTATGGCTTCACCAAAGGCAAAAGCATGGACTACTAGGTGCACCTACTATGGCAAGAATGATCACTCCACCAAAGGTTGTCATCGTCTACCTCTACTCTTTATGCCACTAGAGTATATGCATCTATCCCCCGTCATTTCTTGTGCCCTAGCCATTCTAGGCAATAGAGATCGTTCTACATTGGCTATCACAATTCTACGCTCAAGACAATAAGACGCATATGACGTGCACTAAGCCCTTGCAAGCAAAAAGAGGTGATAAGGTGTCCTAGAGACGATTGCAACAAGCTACAAAGGTATTTCCCCCACCTACTTTCAAATCCAATAGGTTCCCCAACCCTCGACTTCACAATCTGCCCCATCCAGAGATAGAGACCACTGATCCTTCCTTTTCAAAAGTCTATCTATCATGAGATAGAATCTATTCAATTACTTCAACTCTTTAGGCTTTACAATCCACTCCATTGAGAGACAAAGATTGTTGCCCGCTCGTGGGTGCACAAGAGCTGCATATCTCAACTCCTCCCTTGTATGACTCCATGGGGACACCAACTCTAATGAAGGTATTGAGAAGATCATCTGTGATACTCATCCCTCTTCTACTCAATTATAAGAGGCCACCTTTGGGAGTTGTATGGCCTTTGTTCAATTGCATCCTCAAATACCTTCTTCGACAACACTAACAATCTTTCCTTCATCATCAAATACATCAAAGGCTATGATTCATGAGTCATGAATATCTATATTCCCTCTCTCCTTTAGAGGGAGATTCAAAGGGGACTTTGAAGAGGGATCTTTTTCTCCAATTTCAAAGGGAGTCACTACTCATTATGTAATCCTTCGCACATCATGGCAAAAATCCTTTTCACACTTATCTACACTTGGATGGGATAGTCAACCTTGGGTTTCCCTCTCGCCTATTGCTTACCCACCGAGATCTAAAAGGTTCTACCTAGACTAGAGCTTTGAATGTTTCGACCATGACTTGATGGTTGAGTTGTTGCATTCTTACCAACATAGTAACATAGAGCTAGTGGCTTCTCTCTCAAGGTTGAGATTCAAGCACCGTAGCATCACCTTGTCAACCTTTCTTCTTTACAAGTTTCCCTTCAAGTGGAATACTTGAATTATTGATGTTTTCTTCATTGACTAACTTTCCCCTATGTAATCTTCCTTGTAGATCTTGCTATGCTTTTACTTGCCATACATTTAGAAATCGTACTAAATGGGGAATGTCTCTCCCACTACTCTTAGGATACCTTTTTGGGCTTGAAAGGGGGGGATGTTAAGCAACAAAGTCATTAAGTGCATTAATAAATGATTGTACTACATTCATTCATAAATTTGCTCTCCATTTATAGCCCCAAAAAGGCTTATTTATACTATTTGGCATTTATTGTGCATAGTAGGACAAATGCCCAACTTTTTCCTATAGGGAATATATAAGGTTGGACATTGTCACCCACAAACATTTCCAATCATTCATTCATCCTTAGTCATTCTCCGACTACTTATCACTTTTACCTCTCCAACCCTTGGTGGATGCTATTGCGAGAGTGGCCAGTTTGCTGCCTTCCGAAGCTAATTTGCTCCCACCCAACTCGGCTAGAGCTGCATTTTCAGTTTGCAAACTAAAGCAACCTGATTACTACCTGTGACCCTCCATTTTGTGCAACCACAGTTGTTACCCAATTGTCCCTCATTGTCATTATCATCACTAACTTTGTAATTTTTTGTTGAATGATCTCCTTCAGCCTAACAACACATCTACAACTATAGGCTACTTCAAAGCTTATCAGCTACTTTGCAATAACCCTCGAGGATTGTGTTTCACACCCTCCACTAATGTCCCTCATCCTTGATGTCTACTCCGACATTCCACCACCCAAAGAATTGTCTTACTCCTTCCAAAAAGAAATTCTTATCCTCATCATCAACATTTGTACTCTCGAAGGACTGAATTGCACTCCCTTTAGTGTAGATTCCTTCCATAAGTACTCCCTCCTGATCAGCCAAGGCAATGCAATCAACTCCAAATTGCACTCACCTCAATCCCGATGCTAGAGAAATGGCTGGTCTAAGGCTCACCCACCCTCACTCCATTATATCAACATGACTCAATGTTCACCATTCATCTCCACTCTCTTGCATTTCCAAAGTCCTTTGTCACTAGTGTTTGTCATACACACTGTGTGTTTCCTCTCGTAAACCCTACCGTTTCTCAACAAAGCTTCCTCTCCCAAGGCCAAGTTATAGGCAGCCTTGCTTTCCTAACTAGCGTGGAGGCAAAGATTGTGTTTCTTCTCTCAAGGTCAAGTTTCAAGGCCACCTGCAATGCTACTATGGTGGCTAATTATCCTATACAACTTCTTCTACTTCTTTTGGATCTGATTATCAACACCTTAGCTAACTTCAGCTCTTCCTTTGTTCTCCTCATTGTTGTTTTCAACACCAACATGGCTTTTATTTAGTATCGTTGCACTAATTCTTTCATTGTAAAAGGACACATGGGCAAGTGAACAATTCCCCTGTGAGTGCATTGTCCAAATAAAACCTTCTTGCATGAGCATGCCATTTGTTTTGTGACTTGGGCACTTTGATAGATGAAAACCTGCAATTGAGGGCATCTTTCTAAGCAAAATCCATGCATTAGTAACATGTTTCCCTTTTACCTCATCGAATGGAGAATCGTGGGCTTCCTTGCTCACCCCAAGATCCCAAGCAACTATCCACTCCTCACGCAATATACTCTTTACCTTATCATATCTTCATCAACCAACACCCTTGAAGGTGGTCTTGCTTGCACTATGGGTTCACTTTCATATGCCTTTATGGGCTAGGTCAACATCCACTAAGGCCAAGTTATGGGCAGCCTTGCTTTCTTGACTAGCATGGAGGCAAAGATTTTGTTTCTTCTCAAGCCAAGTTTCAAGGCAGCCTTCAATGTCACCATGGTGGTTGATTATCATACACAACTTGTCTACTAAGGTGCCTCTACTTCTAGATTCAATTCTCAACACATAATTGACTTCAGATCCTCCTCTAATGTCTTCATTGTTATCTTCAACATCAACATGCCTTATACTTTAGTATATTTGCATTGAATCTTTCATTGTAAAGGAGCATGGGGTCAAGTGAACAATTCCCCTACAAGGGCTTGGTCCAACTGAAACCTTATTGCACGAGCATGCCATTTATTGCATTCTATTTGAATAGCATTGTGTTATATGATTTGGGCACTGCTAGCCAGATGAAAACCTGCAATTGTCGGCATCCTTCTAAGTGAAAATTCATGCATTTATAGCATGTTCCCCTTTTACTTCATTGAATGGAAAATCATAGGCTTCCTTGCTCACCCCAAGATCCTAAGCAACTATCGCACTCCTTATAGCCTTTTACCTTTTTGTATTTTCACCATTGACACCCTTGACAATAGTCTTTCTTATACTATGGTTTCACTTTTATATGACTCAAAGAGCTAGGTCAACATCCACCAAATGGAAAAACTAAGACCTATAGAAGTGTTCCATCACATTCGCAATCACTACAAAACCTTGGGCATTCCTTTGTGCCATCCTTAGTCCAATGCCTTGATTTCATGTGCATGGACCTCTTGGGCAAAACAAAGTCCACAACCCTTGAGATCTTGGTACACACTTAGGCAACAACACCTTTGGCCCCATGCCTTGGTTTTTTTAGAGTGGGACCTTTCGGGCCAAGTCTACTTTTCCTTTTCCTTAGTAACCCATTGTGGGTCTAAGAGGAGGGGTTAAGCTACTTGGAAATAGCCTCAAACTTAAACTCATTTTATTGTCTAGATTCCTTCAACTCCCATATAGCCCTGAATGAATTCCTCAGTTAAATCAAATTAAAACAAGTTTCTAGAACTTTGGTAGGACAACTAGCTCAGAAAGTTCTATAAAAGGGAATCATGGGCCTTGCCACTTTCATCCCCCATTGTCCCGTCTTTAACAATTACAAAAATTCTACAATATGAATGTCTAGACCATAGGTATTGCTTTCTTGGACAGTGGGTAGATGATTAACAAAAGCAACCACCACTTGGGTATAAAACAAGAGCAAGGTTGTTTTGACCCTTTCATTGTCAATATATGGCTTGGAGTGCTTCATACTAATTCTTTGTTAGTATAAGCTCTTGTTTGTGCATGTTTAAGCATCAAACTGAACATCACTCAATCAAGTGATAGCACTCTTGATTTCAACATTGGATAAGATATTGCACGACCAACAAAGATATATCAAGAGACAAGATATTCCAAAGGGAACCCCACAAGCCTTGAGTATATATCCAAATCCCGACCTCACAAGGGCACTTCACAAAAGTTGACATCCTATGTACTTAGGATTGGTTAAGCAAGCTACAAGATTGCACCATGAAAAAGTGAAACAAAAGACAAACTCACCAGCATAGTTCTTGAGAAAAAGACAAGGGTGTGACACTTGCAAAGTACCCAATCATGTGTCTAGAAGTCAAAGATTTTGTCCATGGCTCAAGATAAGACATGCACCTAAACACCGAGTTACAGAAGATCTACAAAAAGTAGCAAGAGGCCATGGGCATTGGTCAACAATAAGAGGTCAAACAAGAATGAATGACCAGTGTATTGAACAAATTTGTGAAGTGGAACAAAATGATATCATCACTTAACATTGCCAATAAGCTAATGGTAGATGTTTTGAGAAAGCCTGTCCATCAAGATAGAGATTGAGCAATGTGAAGTTCAGGATGATGATGCACAAATGATCTATAGTTCTTACTTGTAAGCAATAGCAGGGCATTTCTGGTATAAGACACTGAAGGATAACTATGCAGCATTATAACAACCGACAGAACACTGACAGCAGTGCAAGGTTGCAATGTTGATACCACCATGTCAAATGCAGCATATAAAGTCAGCCAAGACAAATGACTTGCCAGCTACCGTTTAAGTTGGACCAGACAATTCTGCCAACACCAGATGAGCAATCACTGAAAACACATCCTCCCCCCCCCCCCCCCCAAAAGAAAAAAACAACCATATGAAGTATATTTCCATGAAATTCTGCTTTGTTATTTAAGACTCCTTGAATCAATGTATTCAGCACCTTGAAAGGTCCTTAACTTCTGCCTATTTAAATTTCTGCTAGTATTTCTAAAGTATTCCTAAGGATTTGTAAGCAGATTTCTGCTATGAAGTTTGTGGTCTATCAGGCTCTAGTGATAATGGATAGCAACATGATAGTCCTGCAATTTCCATCAAAGTCCTAACAAATATATGTACACTCTCTATCAGCAAAATGAAACTGAATTTTAGCCAAAGTTGCTTCCATGCAAAACATAATTACCAACAATTGTAAGAAGAGAAGTTGCAAAACATCCATGTGCACATTTTGGATGTGGCATGCCTGTTCTCTGCATTCGACATGCACATATTTAACAGTGGACTTTCAAATCACAAAATGAATGAAGTCGAATGCAAAATGTTCAACACTGGATAGCACGTTCCCAAATTCTCCAATAGCATGCACAGCAGAATGGAATGAGCAGCTCAAGTCTTCTTAATGCTCAACATTACCAGAGAATGAAACTGAAGTTCTGGCACCCTTTTGAGTTAGAGACAAAAGCCAATCTCTTGACTCACAACAATCGAATCTTGATGTTGTAGTTCTGAAACTGACAGATATTAGACCTATACTTCACATGAACCTTAAGAATGCCCCCACGCTTGATATGAAATGTTTCAAGCAGTAATGTACGATAGAGATGATAACCTCAATGTCCTGATGAAAAATTTCCACACATTCAACTTACGCTGCACACTCAGTTGACTTGCCCATGTTCTGATTTTCCACAATGGCCAAAATAAGCTGCTTGTTTTCATCCAGGTACTGCAGCCAAGTAAAGGAAACTATGAATTTCAACTGATGTATGGCAAGCCTGTTAACAACCATAGCCAACACACGGAAGGGCAAAAGAAACACACACACACACAATATACCCCACGTTGAACCCAGGAGAGGAATAGGCAGTGATGAGAAAATTTTTCACCTTTTGAATGACCTCTGTGGTGACATTCTGAGCCGGGTAAGATCCCATGTGCGTGTTACTTTGCAAACAATTTAAGTATACTTTATCAATTCTTAGGCGGCGTGAGGTGGGCTTTGATTATATTTCCAGAGAGACAGACACAGAGAGAGAGAGAGAGAGAGAGAGAGAGAGAGAGAGAAAGAGAGAGAGCTTGATTTTCGGCGGGAGCTTTCGTTTGGCCAAATCTAAGGCCGGTTATACACCAGGGCGGACGCCCAGCAGCAGACGCCTTGGAAAGAGAGAGCCTCAATGATTTCACACCGTTCGCATAGACAATGTAAATCCTCCAGCAATAGAAAATTTGCTGTTTGCGAGAATGCAATTGGCGGGTTGTTTAGGCCCGGTTCACACTTGCATGGTGGACAAAAGGGTGAAAAATCCCCTTTTCCACCCATCCACAAGGATTTCCCAAGAGTTGTCCACCTTCTCATTCACATTAGTGGTGGACAAGGAAAGGAGTGAAAGGAGCTTGGAGGAACAAGGAAAGGAACGAAAGGAGCGAAAGAAGATGACAGTGATCACTCTGTTACTATCCGTCGCAACTCACAGGGCCTGCGCTTGCTCCCATTGTTTTCTGCTTGCCTCCTCTTCTGTGATCATCGACATCACCCCCACATAAGCTTGAGAGTATGTCAGATGACTCTCTAAAGCCCAGCTTGTATACATGCTTGGGGGAGAACCTTTCCTTTTACCTCATTTAATGGTCTAGATGTAAGCAATGGCAGCTTGATAATGGCCAAGCAATGGCAGAAAGGATGTAGCCTGCAACTTCATAAGGTATCTTAATAATGAAAAGGGTCCACCATATTGTTACAGCTTTATTCATATACAAGAGTTTGCCATAATACATGTACACAAAAGCAATTGAATCATCCTACCATAACAGCAATTAAATCATCTAGCATGAACATGTTGTTGCATCATCTAGCAAAAACATGGAGGAACTTGGGCACAGCTTTGTTTCACCACATAGCTTGTTTGGGGCAACATAAACCTGCAACACCTCGAGTACCTCTGGTACATATGTCTCTGCAATGCTGAAACACTGGAGCAAGCAGTAAAATGTGTTACAACAAGTGCTTTGTAAGAAAATGTATAAAACAAAAGTACAACTGCATTGTACCTGGTCTTCCAATATGGGCAAAATTTTACACACAGACCCATTGATATAATCATGTGTTTCAACTTCAACTTGTACAACGAGTTTTAAGCGTAAGTAAAAACTACTTATAGGAGCAATGTACTCTACTGTGCCAACAAAGGAGTTACAAGCTGCAATAGGTTCTACCATAAACACTGGAGGCTATTGAACTTTCTATTTATTTTGTTTTCCACGCAATTTAGGAGGTATAATAAGCTGCAACAACCAAAAAATTATACTGCAAGGTTAAACCATGGGAAGTTGCTAGAACCACTAATTACTCCTGCAGGAGTAACCGTCTTCTTCTACCTTTTCATAATGCATTTGGAAGTTTTGTACAATTTCTTGAAACTCCTACCCTGACATAAGTATACACTAGTGAAAATGCATGTCTTCTCTAGCAGCTTATTCTCAACGAGACTAATAGTATCTTCTGCAGGTTTGCCAATAAGATTGCACCCTAAATGCCTAACATGGCAGGTAACAAATATTGAGAGTAGCCCTCTAGAGATGAAAATCTAAAGTTCACAATAGGTCATCATTAATTTTATTTTGAAGAAAATTGTGGAGCATGCATTTTGTGCTTTCCATAAGAGAGATGCATAAACATATGTGCATAGAAGTCCAGTTAGAGTAGATATCATACATGGATCACAAAGAAAATCAGATTGCAAAAATAAGATGACTTGCCTATGGATTAGACAATGCTAAATATGAGAGATCAAAATCCGAAAGCATTACATGTCCATCCCTCTGTAGCATAATATTTTCCAGCTTTAAGTCTCTATAGATTACCCCTGTTATTTAAAGGGCAAGATTGTTACTAGTTCAATGCAAATGAGGTGGCCAAGAATCCCAAAAAAATCAGTAGGTGTAAAACTCACATCATCAAAAATGAAAACTTAAATAAAATTCTAACGCATATAGTTCTTAAACAAAATTATGTGCACAAAATCAAGCAACGGGTTGTCATGCCCAAGCAATGAAGGTACTCCAAAGCAACTACCACCTTTGTTGCATAGAATCTGCGATGAAAAAAACCAGAATAATGAGAAATAGGTAAGATATTTTGACTATCAATAATTTAAGACAGCTTTTATAATAAGACAATGAGAAGTTGACCTCGCACATTCTTCTAGAAATACTTTCTTAGGCTGCCTTTCAAGAGCAAATACAGCTCTCCACCAGAACAGAAGTCAGTGAATGAGGCACACGTGTTCTTGTCTACAGGAAAATACTCCAAATGCTGTTAATTGAAAGCAGTGTCCCAAAAAGTTCCAAGTTCTAGACTATTGTTACTGAGTTCCTTTTTTTCTTTGCAATGGTTTACTATCATGCTTTCAAATGAGTGATATCACATTATTGCACACTACCTATTTCAGTTTTTAAGGCAAACTGCCAAACAGATTTCTTTATTGAATTCAAAAGATCCAGCATGTCTTAAGGATAATAATTCAAGCTATTAGCTTGAAATATTGACTGTAACTAGATTATCCTTTTAAATAACACGAGAATTAGGAAAACCATAAACTTAGACAAAGTACCTCAAATGAAGCATATAATGTTGGCAAAAAGGGATGATCATCAGGGCAAGAATCTCCCGTTCTGCACAAATACAATGGATATGCAATGTGGACAGATGGGTCTTAATCGCATGCGGCAATATCATTTCCACTCTCCATGTCAACCATCCTTACCATACACAAGAGGCAAACTGCCATTAGCATTCCAAACTTGTTCCGTGGCATAATGGACTTAGATCTAAGTGTAGTAGGTCATACTAACCATATACCATTCCGTGGCATAATGGACTTAGATCTAAGTGTGGTAGGTCATACTAACCATATGCCAAAACTAGTCCTTAAAACAAATTACCTATAGATACATGGTTTGTTGATCCAATCTTAAATGACAGCTCTCTAATTCTAGCTAAATCCTCATCTTTAGGTCTCCTATGCATTACTTAGCTTCAGCTTAGTTGCCATTTCAGGATGAAGCGATTTCCCTCTTTCATTTTTTATGTTGGAGACATGGGCTTCAAGGCACTTAGCCCATCCTGTGAATGCTATAGATACATGGTTTGTTAATCCAATCTCAAATGACAGCTCTCTAATTCTAGTTGAATCCTCATCTTTAGGTCTCCTATGCATTACATAGCTTCTGCTTAGTTGCTATTTCAAGATGAAGTGATTTCCCTCTTTCATTTTTTATGTTGGAGACATGGGCTTCAAGGCACTCAGCCCATCCTGTGAATGCTAGTGATCATTAATTTTTCCAACTCTGATGGTTTTTAGCACCTTAATGATCAACCCCACTTTCTCCATGAGAACAGAAATGAACATGTAACAGAGTGTATAGAAAAGCAACTTTTTAGTATAAATTTTAGAGAATATTTTTACAAATTGTTAAGTAGATTTGTACAAAGTTGAAAAGAATAACAGAGTACACAGAAAAGAACAAAATTGAACATCTAACAGAGTGTATAGAAAAGTAACTTTTTAGTGTAAATTTTAGATAATATTTTTAAAAATTGCTAAGCAGATTTGTACAAAGTTGAATCTGAATCTGTAGATTTATATTGTAGATTACTCGTCTTCACCTAGATGCTCATATTCACTAACACCAAAAACCATTCGAATGTTTCTACGACAATGCTCCTTATACATTACTTGAGCCAAATTGTCCATGTGTTCAGTACCTCTACCCATACTGTTGGTCTCTACATCATCCGCTTCAATTTGTGCTCGATTGACCGCCTTTGCTTCTAACATTGGTAGAACTACATGAACTTCAAATAAGGTGGATGATGATGTCCTTATGGTCCATGCCTCAAGGTTTACTGATTGCTTGAGGGTTGTTTCAGCATCCCTTACCCAATCCATGTCAAAGGTGTCACCATGTAGTATGCAAATATTATGCAACACAAGACATGCAATGACAATGTCTGGAACATTAAGCAGATCCATGTCTATGCATTTTAGGAGAATCCGAAACCTTTCCTTCAGCATTCCAAAAGCCCTCTCAACTGGCCATTCGTGTACTGGACTGGATGAAATTCCAATAATACTTCATCTTAGACAAGCCTTCCTTGCTTCCTTTAAAAGGAACTAGCATGTACGGTTTTGCAGTGTATACGCAATCACCTACTAAGCAATGCTTGCCAAGGTAACCTTTGTTACATCGGATCCCAAGTGCACTGTTGCCAAAGTTCACTGAGTCATGTATGGACTCGCACCAACCTACATCATAGTCCCAAGTAGTCCAATCACGTGCAACTATCAACTATAACAAAATAGAGTGAAAACCTTTTTTGTTATAGTAGTCTGTTGCATTGTCCTTAGGTGCTATGATGGGGATATGTGTTCCATCAATGGCACCAATCACAAAGGGAATGCTTTTGATAGCTTCAATTTGTTCGGAACACTTTTGCATTCGAAACGGTGTTGACCAACATATATATGTATCCTTCAATCCTGATGCTACCAATGCTGCACAAAATTGTAGCACTATGTGACATGCAGTACCTTTCCCACATCCATAGAGATCTGCAAGAACTTAGAGCAGAGTTCCACTTGCCAACCTATGCAAAGCTATGCAAATATGGGTTTGAAGTGGTATGGCTTGTCTCATGCGAGTGTTTTGCCTCCCAAACACATCTGGCAACTTGCCACAAAGATAGTGGAATGTATCCCTGCTAACACGAAGGCGTTTCTTGAACATTTGGGCTATGTATAATCCCATTAAAGTGGCTTGATAAAAATTTTGGGCACGTGGATAAGCCCAACATCGTCGAGTAAGGTGACCTCGACAATGATTTAGGGTCTTTGTCTTCATCATCTTGGCATCAACTTTTGACTCATAAAGCCATGCCTTTGCAATATCATCAACTTCCTCCGATATACAATCTAGCATGGCTAACATCATAACATATATCACCCAAGCACAATACAAAGCCATCTCTCTACTACATGTCATAGACTTTGCATATGCAAAATCTAATCAAAACTTGCTAATCCTAAAAGATAAATTTGAAGATACACATTAAAAAAACTCAAATTGAGTTGTATTTTTCATACAAAAACACAAAAATATAAAAATTGAAAATTATGATGTCCATTTAGCAAACTCAATAGATACATAACTATTGAGTTGCATTTTACTAAGAATCAAGCTTCAAATTAATAGTAATTCAAAGTTAGTATACTTTTGAAACCAACATATGCATTTTTGAAGACACATACAGAGACATTTACAATATTGAGATTGGAACACCAACATGAGATTAAAATTAATCTTCAAACTCCCATTACAATTCAACATTACTACACTAAGTAGGCTTCTTAGCTAGCTTTAGAAATGCAACCATGCTACCATGCATGGCTTAAAATATATCAAGTTTGCGGGATTCTATTGCATCCTGTCCCTCAGATTAATCTTTTAGTTGTGAGACCAACTCTCATCCAGTGTTAACCATTGTAGATAGGTAGTCATCAAAAGCGAGCTTGCAACGTGTGCGATTAGATCCCAATATGTTTTGCGCATTTTCTACACATGTACTACCTTCAACATTACTTGGGGATGCTTCTCCCTCTACATCATACCACTTACATGCTATCTTCCTATCATTGCCCGAGATTGTGTTGTGTGCTTTATCTTGCTTGTATTGTTGATACACATGGGTCCACTTCTTCCCGCAAAACTCACTATCCTTATCAAAATCAAAATACATGGAAGCCAATTGTGTGCCGATTTCGACCCAAAGATCAACACCTTGTTTTTTAGGCTTGTTGAACTGGTCATTCATACTACCACGAGCATGAACTAGCTGCTCAACCCAAAAATCCTTCCAAAAGTTGTTCTTTTTTTCTTCTCCATCCTCCTCATTGTCTATGTCATTGGTCATGGCTTTCTTTCCCTTAGTCTTTCTCTTCTTAGGGAGAGGAAGGGTAAGTGACACATTATTCGGTGCCACTACACGCTTCTTTGTTCCCTGAGAGTTTGGAGGTCATTGAGGTAATTGCACACTTGCCTCGTGATGGTCCACATTCTGACCTTGGGTAGAGAAGGGTTGAACCCCTTGCATATTGGTAGCTTGAGGTGTTGTGTAATGCAGGTGTTTAGAATAGGAGCCATCATTAAGCATAGCACTAAACCCATGTGGAGGTATTCCGAATTGCAAACCCATTTGTGGAAGATGCTGCAAATAATACGATGCATTTGGGAGCAAACATGAAGGACTTGAGATTTGGCTATCCAAAGATATTTGTGGCTGTGACTCCATGACAATGTCATCTTGAGAGTCTTGTGTGTATTGGTGGAAAGCCATTGTCGCAAGCCTACAAAATAAGACAATCATTTGATTACAATCGACAACATATATACACATATATAGAGAAAAAAAAGACAAAATTGTTCCTAACCTCCTTTTTCTGTTTTATCCTCCTCCACAAACTTTCTATCAAGAGTTTGAAGGCTGTAACAAACGGATGCAACAACAAAAATCAAGTTCTAGTTACATATGACATTCACAAATATATAGAGAAAAGAATAGCAAAATTGTACCTAACTTTGTTTTTTCTATTTTATCATGCTCCACACACTTTCTACCACGTGTGTGAAGGCTACAACAAATGAAACTTGAGTTTTGATGTGCACCAATGAATGCTACAAATTAAATAATGTATTGCTACAAAATTGCCGTGCCGTACAAGCGTTGAATTCACCCTCACATGGTAGCCAAACCAAACATCTTTCAACTTGAGAATAAGCTGCATGTCAGAAGCAGACTCTCATTGCACAAATTGGTCTATGCCTCTGGTAAACTTCTACTAAATTCTTTTCTTTTTGCAGATGATCCAAATCAACTTTTACATGCAAAAAGATAGCATGGAGTCTACTATTTCTTTTATTTTGTACATACCCGAGTGATCCCTTTGGCTAAGCAATGCTACCAAGTGAAGCGAGATGAGCAGGTGCTTTGATGTAACAAAGGCATGATAAAAGCTCTCGTGATGGCAAAATACAAAAATTAGGCCAATTTCATCACAAATCCAATGTCTAAACTTGATTTATTGATCCAATGCACCAAGAGAGTGACATACAGACACAGATACACCTAATTTTTGAGTTCAATGTAGATTGCATGCCTCTTTAGGGGGGAGAGAGAGAGATGCACTGATTCAGATAGATAATTCACCTAATTCAAAGAGAGAGAAACAAAGCAAATTCTGGTAATGCAATTTGTGCACATATTGAGACACACACACACACACACACACACACACACACACACACACACACACACACACACACACACACACACATGCACCCAACTATTACAAAAAAGAAAAGAGATGCACACGATTTTCAATAAAGATTACATGCCGCTGGGGAGAGAGGGAGAGATGCACCTGATCACTGTGCTAGAGAGAGAGAGAGAGAGAGAGAGAGAGAGAGAGAGTAAGTACCTATAGATGATTGAAGCTCAATGAGAGTTTGATGATGTGATCGAAGTAGCACGTATATATAGAGGAGAGAGAGAGCTCAAGAACTGCACTAGCAGTCTTGAAGCTTTTGCTGCAAGATACAAGGCGCCAAAGAGAAGACATGGCAGGAAGGAGAAGTATCCGTGCTGGGCAGGTCGGAAGAGAGCAGCAAAATCTTGGCCCTGACGTGTCAAAAAGGGCACCTAATTTTTTTTCCCTTCCACCATATGTGTAAACATATAGTTTTCCATGCTAAAATTTGATTGGCCATTTGTATTTGGGATGGATGTTTGTCTGCCGGGTCTGAACCCACCCTTAGATCCTTGCACACTCCACCATGCGTCAGTTGTTCAAACTGAGGGGACCCATACCCTCTGTCCAAGGGGTCTTCCTTTTTCAAGAACTCTACATGCTACATGTATGTTGGATGGCCCTATAGTTAGAACCCATCCAAACAAGTCTGAACCCCCCCCCCCCCCAAAGCTTCCCAAGTCTTAATGCGACACCCACATTAGTTGTGGGCACCCTCGAGGCACACCATGCTTATCTGGCTATGACATGAAATTAAAGTTTCAAGGACAAACAACTAGCCTATACCAGTAGAATCCAAGAATGGAAAATCAACCAAAATGTGAACTAATGTCCCCCCAAGCTGCCCAAGTCTTAAGCGACACCCACATTAGTTGTGGGCACCCTCGAGGCACACCATGCTTATCTGGCTATGACATGAAATGAAAGTTTTAAGGACAAACAACTAGCCTATACTAGTAGAATCCAAGAATGGAAAATCAACCAAAATGTGAACTAATGTCATGTGTAAGGATATCAATGAAATTGAGGTAAAATAACATGCTACATATTGTCTAATTACTTTGGTGACAATAAGGGAACCAAACAAACCAATATTCAATTTTAAAAGCACTATAATTACAAACATGAGCCTTGTTGGATAAGATATGCACAAATCCTCGTTGACAATTTGAAAGAGTCGCAATCAATAGTCTAAGAACCACCACAAGACTAATTACAAGCAAACTATGTTTATCCTCAAACTAGATTGGATTTAAGTGTCTTCAATAGATTGAGGAAAAAGATTTCACAATAAATCCCATAAACAGGGCACCATTTTGCAAGATTTATAAGGGGAGGCTTCTGGTGTCTATTCATGGTTAAGTGGTCAAATATGCTAGGAAGTTTTTCAAATCAATTTAAACCCACCTTTGATCATCTTAGGTTGTATCTTACATTAGTGCAAGATCCTACTTGAATCCTTCTCAAGAAGCCAAACCTTGCCTCCAATTCCTAATGACATTCCATTAAAATGAGCAACTTTTTATGAAGGAAAGTGGATGTAATTGAACAACCGACTCTACTAGTCTAGCTGGTCAACTTGATTGAATCGATGGATTTTGACTCCATTCGCCAACAAAGTAGATATTTGGTGATGAGACCACTCCCATTACGGGTTTTGATGACTTGATTCCCATAAACTACCTCTTGATAGTTAAAAACATAGAACCTTCTACTCTATTAACACAAGGATTTTACCATCTTGAAGCTATGCCATAGTAGACCATGCAAAAGACATTTGACATGACAAATATGGCCTTATGAAAATGAGGGAGAAGCATATAGCCAACTGATGTCTTACACAATGCATGCTTGACATGGGACTAGCCTCATAAACTACCTATTGCAACAAAATCTTATGGCTCTATATTATTGTTCTAGGATAGATTTACATAGGGATCTCACCACCAAGGGCAGCTATGTCTTGGTCACTTTAAACAATTGTTAGCAAGAGGCTCCATTTTCCTTGTTTTTAATAACATGTCAAAAAAGTGATTCGCTTCTTTCGTGAAGGAAACCCACATGTAAGTGATATGCATAGAATGAGAGGAGGAGGGACACGCAAGTTCAAGACTTGAGTCGAGCACACTGGGATGGGATCAATGCTCCTTAAAGGGGCACCCTTTAATATTGTATTCATTTTATCCTCTTGGGACATTGATGATTGGTACACAAGGTGGGCCTCATACATAGAATTATACATGGCCATGTGACAAATGTGCACAAGAGCCTTGCCCTTTTGTTACTAGCATTCTTTCCTAAAAGTACACCACTTAACTCAAGTTAAGAAAGGGTAGTTTTTCAAAGAATCACCTTGTTGTCGTACCATTGTAATAGCATATGGCCTAAACAGGTAATGCTAACAAATATCAAAAGTTAGTGACGTGATAAACCTCAAGGAGAGGATGACATGCCAATTTACTATCTATCAATGCTTAAAACCATGGTTGAAGCTTTTGTTTTTCAAAATTGCTCTAAAAGAATAATCTTGCTAGATTTGTAGTCCCTGAATTATCTAGAGATGCAAAAGCACACACACACACACACACACACTCTCTCTCTCTCTCTCTCTCTCTCTCTCTCTCTCTCTCTCTCTCTCTCTCTCTCTCTCTCTCTCTCTCTCTCTCTCTCTCTCTCATACATGCATATAGTATAGATGTGTATATATATGCATAGAAGTATGTGTGTGTGTATGCACGTCTATTATAAGATGATAGAAGATAAAGCTACCCAAGATGGTCGGCCTTATTCAACAATGAAAATATTGCAATTAAACAAGACTCTGATTGGAAAAACTTGATCTAAAAGGCATAAGAGTCCCAAATAGAGTTGAGCCTAAATATATGCTTTAGTGGAATGTTTTTGAAGTGAGAGAAGTCTTCTAACCAAGGAGCTCATGTGACAACCAAAACGTGCAATTAAAACCAAACATGTTTCAATTAAAACCAAACATGTTTCAAAGGGTGGAGTGGTGAATAAGACCCCATGCAACTGGCATGTGCAATCTCTTTGTTAATATAGCCAAAAGAATACCTTAACTCTTTTATAAGGTCTTCTATGAAATACCAAAATAGGTTTTACATAGGCTTAAGATACATGAGATGTTATCAATACCTTTAAAGTGTCTTAAATGTGCATGTACATATTGCAATGATGGTTTTCTATATATTGTGAGCCATTAAGAGGTAAATGCTCTCCTTTTGTAGTAAAGCTCCTCAAAAGATAAGTTTGATTAGACTTGTGGAAGCTCCTTTAAGAATCTCGAGATGTAAGAAGTTTTAAAAATAATTGCAAGGTTGAACGTGGAAAGTAGACTACGCATACATTACAATCTCATTTCATAACCTTGACTAGAATTGTGGAGATGAAGCTCCTTCAAGAATCTCAAGATGTGAGAAATTTTTTGAAAGATCACAAAGTTGATGGATATGGAAAGGAGACCACACATGCATTACAATTTGGATAGACCTTATTATCTTATTGTTGTAAAGGTATTTCCCTCAAAAAAAGGGTACAAGGTGTATGTGCATTTTGACACTTTCAAACTATGTTTTGATACTTGCCATAATGCATTTTCTTACTATAAAGACTCACACAAATAGGTATGTATATATCTTATTCCCCTCATTATCATAGACCATCATTTGTATCAGCTGAATGCTTGCTTCATGAGCTATTGGAAGAAGCATATTGATGATGACATTCATGTTGATTGATCATGTGTACAAATATATTATATGAGATTGCACTTCCAACATTTATCAACATAGGATAATAATGTCACAATTTTTCTTTTTGAGCAAGCGACCATTTCCTCTATTGTATAATGGAGACTCTAGCTTTGGTGCCCACTCTCCAATCTACTCTCAAACTTCCCCAAAGCTATCGAGAGTTCAAAATTTATATTTATATTGCTTGGATAGGGACATCTCCTCTTAGTCATGCTTTGAATATGGTGCTCTCTCTCTCTCTCTCTCTCTCTCTCTCTCTCTCTCTCTCTCTCTCTCTCTCTCAATGCTTTGGGGGGGGGGAGAGAGACACCTTTGAATGCTTTGGGAGAGCTCTCTCTCTCTCTCTCTCTCTGACCTTTCAATGCTTTGGGGGGGGGGAGAGAGACACCTTTGAATGCTTTGGGAGAGCTCTCTCTCTCTCTCTCTCTCTCTCTCTCTCTCTCTCTCTCTCTCTCTCTCTCTCTCTCTCTCTCTCTCTCTCTCTCTCTCTCTCTCTCCCACAAATCATTCAAAGGTCTCTCTCTCACGCCCCCCCCCCCAAAGCATTTCAAAGGTCTCTCTCTCACCCCCCAAAAGCATTTCAAAGGTCTCTCTCTCACCCCCCCCAAAGCATTCAAAGGTCTACGTGTGTGTGTGTGTGTGTGTGTGTGTGTGTGTGTGTGTGTGTGTGTGTGTGTGTGTGTGTGTGTGTGTGTGTGTGTGTGTGTGTGTGTGTGTGTGTGTGTGTGTGTGTGTGTGTGTGTGTGTGTGTGTGTGTGTGTGTGTGTGTGTGTGTGTGTGTGTGTGTGTGTGTGTGTGTGTGTGTGTGTGTGTGTGTGTGTGTGTGTGTGTGTGTGTGTGTGTGTGTGTGTGTGAGAGGTATTGAATCTACAAGGGTTCCAAATCTAGAATTGTGGGATATGCTTAAGGTGACTTGGGATTGTTCCTATCATATAAACATAGTTGTTTCACAATGGCTTGCATAACCACCTCCATAAGAAAACTAAATAAAAGAAAAAATACAAGATGATCTAAATAGAAGGGAAACCTTACACAATCGTTTCTTTTGCTTTTATGGTGGTGGAATGGTTAGTGCAAGCTCTTTCATTTTTCAAGTTTGGATCCACAAGGGTTCAAAACTTGGAATTGTGGGATATACCTTAAGGTATCATGGGATATTTTCTACCATTTAAAATCATTGTTCTATAATGGGTGTGCATGTAACCATCTCCACAAATAAACCCAAAAAAAAAAAGAATAGGAGGAGGCCATCTAATAAAAAGGAAACCTTGCACTATCATTTCACTTACCTTCATGGTGGCAAAATGGTCAATGCCGATTTTTCCAATTTTCAAAGTTTCAATCCATAAGGGTTCAAAAACCTGGAATTGTGGGATATGCCTTAAGGCATATTTGGATTGTTCCTACCACATGAAAGTCTCTCTTTTGCCTTTTACCATGGGTGTGTGTGTGACCACCTCCAGAAGAAAACTAGATAAAAGAAAAAATAGAAGGTATTTTGAATCAAAAAGAAAATTTATACTACCATTATTTCACTTACCTTTATGGTGGTAGAATGGTTAATGCAAGTGTTTCCACTTTTCAAGTTTGAATCCACAAGATTTAAAATGTGGAATTTAGACAAGTTAACACTAAAGCTCATAGATTGCTATCCTCAAGTCCATGTCTCTCTCTCTCTCTCTCTCTCTCTCTCTCTCTCTCTCTCTCTCTCTCTCTCTCTCTCTCTCTCTCTCTCTCTCTCTCTCTCTCTCTCTCTCTCTCTCTCCCCACATAGTGTTGCAAGGTGGTTGAGGGATGGCCTAGTGTGGAACTATAGCTCATGGTTGGGGTTGACAAAAGGGGCTCCAAAAGGGTGGATTATATATGTATCACACACACACACACACACACACACACACACACACACACACACACACACACACACACACACACACACACACACACACACACACACACACACACATATTGAAGATGTACAAAGCCAAATTATCAGTCATACATAGCATCATGAAGTGTAGGATCCCATTAGGAAGATGCCCATTAAGTTCACACAAAAAGCATGCCTTGGTTGCTATGATGAATGCCAATATCCTAGATAGAAATAATTGATATATACCTAGTAGTGCGTGGATTAGGTGACCAACTCAAGTACAATAGCTTTTAACCAAACTCCACACGACACTCATTTTTGAAGAAAGCACAAAAAGCTTTTCTTGTAATGTAAGATACATTTTTGGATTCTCCACATGTGTTGTGCTTCAAAGGCCTTGCTCACTAGTAAACATGGATGACATATCAACACTTATCATGATGCAAGTATACCTAGCCACAATCTAGATTTTTTATCCTTTCCCATTGGAATTAGTGTCATTAAATATGTTGTCATTTGCAAGTTGTAGAAAGCTCAAGGTAGAAAATGTATAATTGTGTATTTGATTATTAATATTAAGACCACAAAATACTTTGAATTTAATTAGTTACTAGTTGGGGGGAGAGAAGGGGAAAGAGAGAATTGGAGAGAGAGAGAGAGAGAGAGAGAGAGAGAGAGAGAGAGAGAGAGAGAGAGAGAGAGAGAGAGAGAGAGAGAGAGAGAGAGAGAGAGAGAGAGAGAGGAGATGATATATATATCATGATCACTTGAACGCACAATCCCAATTTCTATCACTAGTATTGTACAAGAGAAATACTAAGCATTTGGGCATAAACACAAGCACCCAAGGTACCTATTGAAATAAATAAAATGATGATTTTAGAATGATAAAACCCACACATACCAAGGCTTCATTAAGGAAAGAAATGAGAAAATGCTGAGTAGAATTTATACATATTAATTTGTTAAAGAAATTTTATGCTTATTATTTGTTCTAGAGATTATAAATGACAAGAACATGTTCAAGCTTGCAAGTGACTACTCAAAGACATCTAAAGGAAATGAATTAACGAACTCCTCAATTGCCCAAATCATGCTCGAAGCTAGGAGGGGCAACTTCCTGCTTGCTTTGATGCCACAATAGCTTATGCTTATTAGGATTTTATGGCTTATATCTAGATTGATATTGGTTAATGGCGCACTCCCTCTATATCCAACTTTAAGCCAAAAAACAATGCAAATGCATGAGCTATGTTTTGGTACTTTTTTTTATAGAGGAACTTTAAGAAATGTACGAAGGAGGAGAAGAACACTGTAAAGTTTGAGAAGATAGCCAAATCAACACAAAAGAGATAATCACGAGTATGAACCTTTAAATAAGAAAAATAAACTATACCCATGTGTAGATCACAAGGAAAGAGAGATATAAATTTGCAAAGTGATGGAGATTATGCTCAAAAGATTATCTAGAAAACTTTATACCTCCATTTGTTCATCCTTAATTAACCTTATTAGAGATAGACATTATTGATAATGTATTCATATGAGTTAGAGATAGATTTTCTTGAGAAAGAGAATGACTAATTGAAGCTATGGAGCAAACTGCATAGAAGGTATTACAAAACAAAGAGACTATCTTGTGGAGCTCTCGAGAGGACATCAAGGACATGGGGAAAATCTGCAAGAAAATCTATCTTCTACCCCATCAACAAGCAACTTTTTCATATTCTTATAGAATCAAACAAGGGAAAAAATAAATAAAACTTCACACAATATCATAGAATATACCTCTCACAATAACAGATTCCACAAAGCATATAGCATTCTTCATTTCCACCATCAACAAAGAAGAAGAACTCATCCACAAGATTATATAAATGGAAAATGATCACATAGTATTCAAATCATAGCTTCATTAATGTATCCATAGTCTTTTGCTCTCATAATTTCACAATCTCTCTCACATATACAATGTTTTGATATCAAATATGGATGTCTTTGTCTCAAGATCTCTCTTTCACATACTCTCCTACAAAGATACAATGGATTAATGACCAATAATCCTCTCTTGGTCATGGAGCCACCATCCAAAGGATATGTTTGATATGAAGACCCACCAAACCTACTACAATGATCCTTCACAACGAGCTATGACACTATCACTCTGTCTTCCACTCCAATCTTCAACTACTACTTTTTTCCCTTGAACTAGCTAAAAAGTGTTAGGGGTTAAAGGCTGCCTATGCTTTGCCACCCACATTTACTTTGTACTTAGTGCCTGCACACTTGTACACTACAAATGATGGTCTCCCATCACTGTCACTTTTTTTTTAAATTCTCACTATGACAATAGAATAAGGGAAGGCAAGTCACATGTTGTGACTATTAGAGTTCCCACATGCTCCCTAAGTCTTGGGATACTTTCCATACTACCATAATTACTAATGCTCTTGCAGATGGTTTTAAGCTCAAGGATGTAGTGGATGTCTTGCTTACTATTGAGGAAGTAAATAGAAAAAATATTGATACAAACCCCCATGCCTCTCATACACTCACTATTAGAGACAAATATGATAATGATTGTGAGAGCAAAGATGCACAATAGGGAAGGTTCAAGTCTAGACCTTGTAAGTAGGGTCGCAGTAAATCCTATGGCTCTAAGTTACCTCATATATGTCATTATGGAAGGAGTAGGGCCATAGTTAGCCACAATAGTGTCATAAAATGTGCTAGGATAGGCAAGTAAAGGCAAGGAAGAAGTGCATGATAATGCTAAGACATTGGATGATCGTAGCATCATAAAGTCCACTGTCAAGATTGAGGAGACAAATGTATCGGAGTACAGTTCTAATGAGTACATTCCAGCCACTTCTTCACCTAATGTCTAGTTGACTAATACTCGGTCACCTTTCTCTCAATGTTAGTTGCTTGATTTAGGGGCTTCCTTGCATGTGACCCTATATTGTGATTGCTTATCTATCTATTGTCCTACGACAGGTTCTTTGAGGCCAGGGAGACGATCATGTTTGTGATATTATTAGCATTAGTAATATTCATTTGCAGTTTGCTATTGGTACTTCATTTGTGTTGCATGATATACAACATGTGTGAGCTTTGACCAAAAGCATTATCTCTATAAGACAATTGCATGATGGTGGATATCATGTTTCTTTTGGTGATTCTACATGGAAAATTACTCGTAGAAACCTTATTTTGGCTAGAGGTGACAAGACTAGGAGCCTTTATCCCTTGCTTGTACTATTTATGTTTTGGTTGTGACTTTGACCTTCCACAAGTATCTATTTGGCATCGTTGTCTTCGGCATATGTCTCTTACTAGTACTACTAATTACATTTTGGCTACGACTGACCTTCCACATGTATCTCTTTGGCATTGCCATCTTGGGCGTATATCCCTAAAAGAAATGAAAGTCTTGACTCATTTGTAGCATCTCCTACCCTTGGAATTTTCATATTTTGATTTATATGATCATTATCTATATGGCATGCAAACTCATAACACACATAAAAGGTCTAGCACCATGCATATGAGTGTGCCTTTGGCTCTTATTCATTTGAATGTATGTGGTCTCGTGGCTTGTTTTAGTCCTTGAGTGGTGCTAAGTATTTCGTTACATTCATTGATGATCATTTGCATTAAAGTCTAGGTCTGTCCCATAAAGCATAAGTTAGAAGTTTTACCTGCCTTTCAATGCTTTCTTGCTATGGTTTAGAACTAGTCTGTCCATAGGCTAAAATGCCTAAGATATGATAATGGGGGTTGAATATGTCTCACGTGCTTTCAAATAGTATTGTGATGAGAGGCGTATTAAGCATCAATTAACTACCCCTTACATCCCATCCCCTAGAATGGTATTGTAGAGTGCATGAATAGGACTATTTAAAGAGTCTACAATATACTTAGTTTGACAAGCTTGCCACATATATTTTGGACTAAGGTAGTTACTATTGTTGTTTACTTGATTAATAGGTTCCCATGCACTGCTCTTGATGGTAGAGTTGTAGAGCTAGTATAGCCTAGTAAACCTCCCTCATATGTTCATTTGTGTGTATTATACCATATTCCCAAAGACAAATGCAACAAGCTAGATCTGAAGTCCATCAAATACATCTTTCTTGGATATGGTGATGCAAGTAAGATGGGTTGTCACCTTTGCGATTTGCAAGCTTGAAAGGTCATCCATAGCCATGATATTGTGTTTCATGAGAGCAAGATGCATAAGCAGCCTGAGCCTGTGATTGGGGTGTGCATGGTAATCTTTTAGGAGGAGCCTCATGTTATTGTACATCCATCCCCAGCTAGATAGTTTATTATTGATGATGTAGTGGCCCAAGATTCGTTGTTGTGTAGCATGATCATGATATTGGATAGAGAGGATGCATTGTATAGGCACATTAGCCAGTGTTGAGACACTCTACTAGAGCCTTGCATCCTCTTAATCGTTATGAGCTCTCTATGCATTATATCACGGTGATAGATTTTGGTGAACCCCTTATGAGGAGGCTATGTGCATAGGTGATAGTCACTCCTGGGAGAGGGCCATACACTCTTGACTTTGATTCACTATAGAAGAATCATACGAAATGGAAAACTTGCATTGCCATGCAAAGTGGGTATATAAGTTGAAGAGCATCCCTAGTTGCCCCAAGCTAATCTATAAAGCGCATTTGGTTACTAATAATTCCAAATAGGAAAAGGGAGTTGATTTTGATGAGATATTCTTCCATATGGTTAAGATGACTACCCTTTGCTTGATTATTGGCCTTATTTACACATATGGATATAGACTTGTACTACCAGATGGATGTGAAAACGACTTTCTTACATAAAGACTTGCATGAGGGCATCTATATGCAACAAACTAAGGAGTTTGAGAAAAAAGGTAGGAAACACCTAGTGTGTAAGTAGGCACGTAGGGAATGGTATCACAAGTTTAATACTCTCATACATTCACAATCATATTTTCACATTGATATGGATTCGTGTCTTTATGCAAAGAAGGCATGTGATGATATTCTTTTATATATATGTTGATGATATCTTGATTGCTTGAAGTGCTCATGATGAGTTTAATGCTTTAAAGAGAGCTTTGAGACGAAGGATATGTGGATATGTGGATATGCTTCTCATGTACTTGATATGTTCATTGCATACAATCGCTTTGATTCTTCTACTTATTAGAGGAGTATATTCATAAATTACTTGATCGATTCCATGTGTAGGGTGGTAACTTAATTAACACCCCACCTTCTCGTGTGAAGGTGAGTTAGGCAGATTGTTTCCACTTAAATAATGAGAGGACTAAGATGGCCAAGATCCTGTATGCATATGTAGTAGATAGCTAGATGTATTTTGTGATAGCCACTAGACCTAACATAGTATTTGCAGTGGAAGTTGTGGCTCATTATATGGCAATTCTTGGCAAGCAACATTAGGGTACTATGAAGGGTATCATGAGACACCTTAAGGGCACTACAGATTTGTGCCTTTGCTATGGCAACCAAGACACTAAAGTCATGGGTTACACTGACTTAGATTATGTGGGACATGCAAATAGTAGGAAGTCCACCTCTACCTACATCATCATCTTTGGTAGAGGTGTTGTTTCTTGGATGTTTAGTGTGTGGAAATGCATTGCCTTGTTTACTATACCGAGGTTGAGTACATTGCAATTCCACTAAGGTTTGCAAGTAGGCCCTATGGTTAGGTTGCTTGGTTGCAAACCTTGGTTTCATAAATATGACTCGTACATTGTATTCTAGCTCTATGAGTGCCATCTAATTGGCACATAATTTGGTTTTTCATGTGAAGACCAAGAATATTGAGGTATGTTACCACTTTATTAGAGAGGTAGTTGAGGATGAGTAGATAGATCTTGTCAAGGTATCTATAGATATGAATCTTATTGATCTGCTCACTAAAAGTCTCCTAGTGGAACATTATAGCTTCCTTAGGAAGATGATGGGCATAGGATGAGGTGGCATATATTCCTCATCTAGTTGTACTTGCACGTACATGTTGTACATTGTCACTTTTTTCTTGTTCTCTCCTCACTTAGGCACATTCGCCTTTAAGTAGGAGGTCATTGGGGGTTAAAGGCTACCTATGCCTAGCCACCCACATTTGCTCTGCACTTAACTTGCACACGTATATTATAGCTAGTTGCCACCTAGCATTGCCACTTTATTCTTTGAGTCTTACTATGACAATAAGTAAGGAAAGGTAGGCCACACATTATGGCTGTTGGAGTTCCCACGTACGGTCTCTCTCTCTCTTCTTGCTCCAATATCCTTAGCTCTTACTTCCTTCCTTTGCTTATGCTCTCATTCTTGTTCAGTCTTTCCAACTTTCAAAAAGAGCTTATATTCTCCTCTTTCCAAATTAGGAAAATGTTTTCAAGCTATCCATCAAACATAACACACATAAACACATACAAAAGGTTACATAAGCATACATAAGTTATAGAAGGTTAAATAGAAGGCAATAAAACCATCTAGTCCAAAAAAAACCATGCTAACCTATCAAAATAAATCTAAAAGGTGTTTAATCATATCCACACAACCATGAAGCCTCAAATAGAAGGAAAATAGAGCTCAACAGTGACAAATAACATATATCAAAACCGAACTATCACTTAAGAGAACTCATAATGACATAGAAAACCAAACCAAAATCTTAACAAGCTATAAAAGATATTGAGTCCAAACCATTAAAAAAGAATAAAATACCGTAAAAACATGCAAAAAATAAGTAATTTAGCTCTAAATAAAAAAAAAGAAGAGCAAAAAATCTAATCAATTTAGCACTCAATATATCACTACACTTAGCTAGGGAGCATCCTTGTGACCTCTAAGAGATGGAAGAATTAAAAGAACTCTTATAGCTAGTTATCCTTCTATGCTGACATCAACAAAACATCAAAGCAAACTCCACCAAAGATATGACCCCAACCATATCTTGAAAATACCACATGTCTAACAATGAAATAAAAGGAAAACAAACTTGTCTAGTAACCATTAAATTATAAAAACATAGCAATACAAACTTGTAAAGGATATAAGAGATTGCTATGCACACATTCATCTTCAATAGAGCAGATACATATTCTCTTCAACTCTCAAACCACAAAAATCAACTTGGTCAGCAACAATTGAATCTTCAATTGTCACGATCCTCCAGAATATCAGTATGTGCAAAGAGGATAACATACACATATAATAGAGAATACATCCACATAGACACAAAGAAACACATACGAGACATAGTAGTTTGAATGGCAAAACCCCCAAAAAGGGAGGGTACATTAAACTGTTGTGAGAACTAAGATATATTAGCATGCTTGCCACTAGGATGCACCTTAAATTGCATGCTTAACTTCAATATCTTTCTAGCTCTATTCTCATTAACAAAAGGAAGGAGGGCATTCTGGAGGAATTGTAAACAACATATCCTCCCTAGCAAAATGATACATTGGGTTGGAAATGCCAATGCAAAGTAATAAAGTACATCCTCTCTAGCAAAATGATTAAGCGGGCCAAAAATGCTAATGCAAATTAATAAAGTACGTACATCTAAGCAAGACACATCCTCATTATGATTGATAATCAATGATGGAACGAACTTGCAAGTATTGGTATGCGACTAATAGTGCATAAAAGCCAAGTACCAATAGAAGTGAGATATCAATCTCATAGAGGCATCCCTTGACTAGACTTGCAAGTATCGCAAGAGCCGGAGATGATAGGCCAATTAAAAACTGGTCTTACTTAATCCTATAAGGTCCACTCCCCTAATGAAGGTTATCACTATTGAAGATAGGTGTATGAAGAATCATCTGTGAAGGAATATTAATATACTCTTATGGTTGAGGAAGGGGAATAAGGGAGGAAGGCTGGAGAGGCAGAGAAGATAAATCATAGATGATCAAAAGGATGATAAGAAGGAACAAATGTATTTTGTTGAAAAGGTAGAATGAACAAGGGGTTTGATTGGAGGGGGATTGGGAAGGGTAGGAGAAAAGGTAGGCTTGGTGATAAAGGGACATGAAGTGAAGATAGGAATTTGGGGGATATTGGCAAGGGTAAAAGATAAAAGAGAAATAGAATCAGGACATGAAGTAAGTAGGGTGATATAAAGAGGAAGACGATGAGCCATTTGTTTATGAGTAAAATCCATGGAAGAATTTGTTTTGTAAAGAGAATGATAGTAATGAAAAGCTTGGAAAAGTTATCAATGAAAGAAGGTTTGGAAGTAATATGGGTAAGCATAGAAGCTTGCAAAGATAGGATATATGTTCTAGTCTAGCACCATTGACAATGCTAGACTAAAACAAAATCATAGAGAGGAAGATGCCAATGGCATTCATGACACCATGCAATACTTTGCACATACTTATGATGATCTTCAAACAAAGCCAACTCCATAGAGTCCACAATACAAAGAAGCTTGCAAATGGCATCCCCCACATACAAATTTATATCCTTCTCACCTAGAATCTATAGATTACCACAAATATACATAAAAGAAAGAAAATGTGCCTCATGAATGATAATATTGTCTATTGCTTTATCAAAAATAGATTTCATGTCAACCATCAGTGTAGGGTGCTCTAGATCAACAGTGGTAAGAGACATGTAAAGAGCATATCACCACACTTGATATTTGATTCATAAGGAGGGTGAAGGAGCAAACATAACAAAGGAAACCCTCTTAGAAGATATTCATGCATTGCTATGACCTCTTCAACTTATCAGAAAAAGCAATAAATACAAAGCCTTAACCATTGTTGAAGATAGGTAATATCACCCATGTATGGCACCTTAGAAACCACCCTAAGGGAAGGGCAAGGAACAAAGAGCTCAGTCACATGACTTCGTAAGTCTTGGATAGTCTTTTGTTGTGACTTAACAAGAGCATGTGTCTAATGTAACTCACCCTCAGAAGTACTAAGTTTTGTAGCTAAACCATCTCTAAAAAGGAATGATCTTGCTCCGTAGCAAGGGAAGCACCACTGGCTTGAGACTTTACTAAATTTCCTTCCAATTCTTGAATACAAGCTTTTTGTGAATCCATGAGAATAGTAGCCATATATTTATGGATAATCAATAAGGATAGCCCTCTTTGAAGCCAAATTCTCCAAAGCCTTGTTGAGCTAATATGTCAAGGAACAACCTTGTCCTACATATACATATATACTCCTATGTACATTGACCGAAGACACAAAGTAATAACTATCTCCAAGATAGCTTGGACATTAGAAACAATTGTGGAAGCATCAGGCTAGCTATCATTGCTTGTAAATATTGATGAGTTTGAGGATCAAGTTGCCCAACTTGTTGTGTGGCAAATATATTTGTGCAGGAGAGGAATATGGGAAGGGAGCTAGTAGAGACAACAAGAGCAAGAGCCTGTGCAAGATAAGAAATAGAATCAGGGTTATCCCTTGCATCACATGAGGAGAATGAAGAGAAGATGGTTGTGACAAAAGAGGAGCAAGAGATGGAATGGGAACTCCACCAAGAGGAGGTGCAAATGTAATTACTCTTTGAAGAACAATGCCATAAGACACATTACTAACCTACTCTTTTGTGGACCTTTTGGAAGTGCTAATCCATCTTGGTCGATAGGAATGAGGCCTAGTTAAATTGAATGCCATCTAGAATCTTGATAGAAGTGATGAAAAGCTCCTTAAACATGCATTTAGGTAGTGCCATCTAGAATCTTGACAGAAGCAGTGAAAAACTCCTTAAATCTATATTGAAGGAATTGACATAATTGCTTCCAGAGTGGTTTAGAGACAACATCTACTAATACTCTAAAATAACTAAGAACTCGACTGGGCATCAAAGGAGTAGATGTTTCCTTTTGCTATATGGCGATAATATACTCCACTAAATATAAAAATATATAATATTTATAGGGGAACAAGAACAACTGACAAAGAGTAGCATCAGTAGTAGGTAGAAATGCGAGGACCACAAACTCACAGAGACCCACATGACGAATACAAATTTGGCTCCAATAGCAAAGAATAATCATGGACTGCTATTGTTGGTGCCATTTAGATGACATAAGAATCCCCCCCCCCCCCCCCCCACCCAAGGAAACAAAAGGGGAAACCTCCTACAAAACAAAAAAATCACGATCGAGAAGGAATAACAAAAAAGATTGACGATAGACATGACTTAACAAAATATCCCCAAGCAGGGTCCACAGTCCTATGGACATGACCTATGCACATATGTGACCAAAAGCTTTGTGATATCCAAACACACATGTACACCCCCCCCCCCCCCCCCCCCCACAAAAGAAAAAATAAAGCCAAGCACATAGTCCCCCAAACACAGAACAAACCGCACAGAACATGATTGACTCATACAAGGATAGATGGTTTGGAAAATAGGGAGGATAGGAAGGGAAATAATAGATAAGACCAAACTTGACAGTTGAACCCCATCCCTATTTACATAGTTTGGTGTTGTCAAGGTGTGGTGCAGTGAGTGCAATGAGCTAATGGATTCCTTTTATTAATTGATAATTAAATGATTAGTTTATTATTATATTAACTAGTTATTGTAAGGTGAATCACAATTAAATGCATCCCAACCCCACTCAAACATGATGGGCTCAATGACTCTCTAGAATACAGTTCCTTGTAAGAAAATGAGATGTTATTTAGCTCAAACATGTATGCTTGACAACCGAGGTTAATTTTAATTATAAATTAATGTGTTTGTTACACGTGTGTGCATGCACATGTAAACATTAGGGTTCATTTTACTTTAAAAGTGAAGTATGTTATAGTACAAGGTGCACATGCAACAGTAGGGGTTTAATGGTTGATTGATTTTAAATAAAATTTATTAGGTGTGGTGTATTAAAATTGTGGTATCATTATGGGTTGATTTTATTACAAATCAAATGTATATTAAGATGCCCTATGAAGGAGGGAAAAGAAATGAACCTAGTGGTGTGTAGGGACACTCGCAAGGTTTGACGACACGAAGTGAAGGTGGATGCAAGGCACAAACCCATAGTTCCACAAATGCATGATGACGAAAACAACAAGTTGATTAATAGGTAGGCAACCATATGTTCATAACCCAAGAAAAATATAACTAAAACAAATTTACAAAAAATAGGAGGTGATAAATGTGGACATCTTATGATGTGTCGATGTGATGATACTTTTGTATGTGTTGTTTATGCGTTGTTTTTGTGTTTGGTATGTTTAAAGAAAAAACATTAATGGAAGAAAAATTGTTGGGGGAGGGAGTGAAGTGGTGCTACTATTATAGGTGGATATTTATCTATTTATTTATTTATTTAGGTTTGATTTTTTCTATAATTAAAGGGTTCATTGGTGGGATTGAGGTGGAGGTGCACGGTTTGTGGGGTTTTTTATTTTTGCTCTTTTTGTTTATTTGATTGTTTTATTTTGTTCTTTTTCGTTTTGGGTTTTTAAGTGTTGTTTTGCAGTTTATTTTTAAATTTTAAAAATGTGTTTTCTTTTTTGGAGTTAGTTATACTCTTTCTTGTATTGTTTGTTTTTCTTGGTTTTGTTTTTTGTTGTAAAAATGCATGGAGCCAATTAAAAAATGGACATGGGAATTAATGATAAGAAAAAAGACATCTACTTAGTAGAGTTGATGCACGAACTTAGCTATCTCAACATGTGAATCAACCACATGCATCCCTTGCATGAACAATAGCCATGAGTCCATGAGAATAGTTAAAAAATGAAAGGGTAAGCGAACAATAGCTCTACAAATGGCTCACAAACATAATCGCAAACACATTTCACATGAACCATGACTTGGCAACTACATAGGAACTTTCCAAGGAACTCCTATGTGTGAATAGCATTAAAAAGTCCACACAAATGGCCATGAAGTCAATTGGCATGTGAATGACATCTCTCAAAGCATGGGCACCAATTCCACATGCAAATAGAGAAGAAAAAAAACTATGAACAACAAAAGGGCAGCACTGAGTGTAAACAAGAGCCAATAGGAGGAGCAAGGACACACCCTAAGGGGGGGTTATAACTTTTTGGGTTGATGAGGAGAAAGGGGCTTTAGTTGGGGGAAAGGGGAGGGAAATGAGGAGGAACACAGGATAGGGTAGGAAGGTGGTGGGGGAGGTGGAAAAGGGAGGTTAAGAAGGTAGAGGGCATGGATGAGGGGAAGAGGAGGAAGTGGGAGGAGAATTGGTGGTTGGTGGTGTAGCACATATGCAATGGCCAAGATGGGTTGTGGGCAACACCAAGAGTGCTAGTGGCTAGCAAGGTAGCAACTGCAATGGCTAAGGTGGGTTGTGGACTAGTGCAGGAAGTGCTAACGGTGTCCAAGACAAAGGTGAGGGCATTGTTAGTAGGGCGAAGGTGGCTACAAGAAGGTAGGGTGTCATCAGTAGGGCAGCCCTAGGCGATGCAAGGTGGTGCTTTGTGGTAGCATTACAGTTGGAGGGTGGCGGTGTGAGGAGGATGGTAGGGGCAAAAGAAGAGGAGGAGGAGCAGGAAGAGGAAGGAGGAGAAGAAGCAGAGGTAGGAGGAGAGAAACAAGAAAGAAGGAGGAAGGAGAAGAAGGGAGGAGGACTTTGTGGGAAAAGAGGAAAAGTCCTTTTAGTCCCCCCCTCAGACTGCTAGGTCAAGGTTTTTGAGTGCAAAAAGCTCTATGGTTTCACCTACTAGTCGAGACTTCACCTTGGCTGTTGTTGATCAGCTATAGCAATCGGCCCTAATAGGTCCCAAAGTAGGTAAAAATCAGTCAAGAAAAGGGTTCTAGAAAACTGAGTTTTTTAAAAACAACCTTCCCCCTCCCTAGCTATCCTCCCCCTCTCTTTCCTCTTCTCTCTCCTCTCTCTTTTTATTTTTCTTCTCTCACCTCCTGCCTCTCTCTCTCTCTCTCCCCAACTCCTCTATGTAACTTCCTCTTTCTCTCTCCTCACCTTCTCCTTGCGTACTTGCCCCCTCATCCTCTCCCCCGTTTTCTTTGAAAAAGATATTGTTTGGTTTTTTAAAAGAAAAAAAATTATTGTTTGGTTGGTTGTGTGTGTGCATGTGTGATCGTATGTGCAGGTGTGTGTATTTTCATCTCTCTTAAAGTAATAAAAGGGGAATGCCCCTCCCCCCATCAAACAACGGGCATGGAATCTGCTTAGCGGGAATGGCTCCTCCCCTTGGGAAAGGGCAAGGGATCTGTTTGGGGGAAACGCCCCCTCCCCCAGGAAATGGGCAAGGAATTCACTTTGGGGGTTGAGGGGGAGGGGATTTCAATGAAATTTTTTTTGGGGGTTGTTTTTTAAATAAATAAAAGAAAACAAAGTAGAGTAAAAAAAATATTGTGGTAGGATCGAAAGAGGATCTAGCAATGAAAATAGCACGGTGGCGTCATGTTGGATTGCTCATATAAAAATTAATTTTGGAAAAGATGAAAAATCGAGCATTCACATGGAAAAATACATTGCAAATCTTAAAAACACATGTATCCGGCTATGGAAATTAATTTCTTAAGATTCGTAACTTAGATCATGATGCAATAAAAAGATAAAGTGAGCAATTGAGAGGGACAAATAGGCCCATCATAATAGAACCCAATTCCAATATCAAAGAAGCTTGTTCGCATAGAAATATGTAAAAATCCTTGGAAAAACACATAGAAATATGCGAAAATCCTTGGAAAAACACATAATATCTTTTGCAAATTAATACAAAAAATCCATAAGTTAGAATGACAAACTACAAATCTAATCATCCCCACACTTAAGACATCAAATACACACAAATCGGGTAGGGTTAGAAACACTTGGCTCAACTAAATGTGTCGATGAAGAGTGAAGAGTTGTAGAAGCCATTGAAATAGTCCAAATGTTTCAGTGAATTGAAATGGCAAAAGTAATATGCATGGTAGGGACCATGTAGTAGCATTTAGTAGAGGTAATAGTTATTGGAGATGATAGTGTTGATGTTGATGATGTGCACATCTCTCAATCTTGCCAATCACTTGATGTGAATTGATATAGCATGTACTCATCACACTTGCTTGCAACACTTAAATGATATTGAATAGAACCCATTCGCACACTTAGTTAAGAAAACAACAATGTCGAAGGTATAGGAGGAGTATGCCATCATGCACATTTGATGGTGCGGTAGTGTAACCCAACCTTGGCATAGGTGTGAGATTGAAGGCTAGGGAGCATTGTAGTACAATGCATAGAATAGATGTGCTGTGTTGTGCATGGAATGTACATAGGGAAACGATAACATACATGTTGCCATTTGTCATAATGTCCCTCAATTCTCACCTCTCAATTGATTGAATAGAGGATTGGTTGCACTCAACCCCTTGAAGGCATACAAATATTGCAATCCTCACCTTCAACAATCACTGTCCTTGAACAACAATAGCAACCATCACTTCTCCACTAAATCTTACCACTATATCAATGGTACACACTATTGCAAGTTGTCTTTGGTAGGGAAAAGTAGTGTTCCCAATATAGCAATGTCTACAAACTACCCAAGGCCGCTCGAGTCAGTGAGGCAAATGTTGAATTTCTTTTGTTGTTATTAGTTAAACGTAGTAAATATGAGCAATATCCTTAATTGAAGCTCTATATTTCATGGCAATGTTGATTTTTGTATTAGCGATGATGATGTGTATTTAATTTGTTTCAGAGCAAGACAACTTAATTATTTTACTCATAAACCAATGTCTTAAGCCACTTAGCCATATCTTTAGTAAGCTTATATTTAATGAACTAGCATAGTGATTAAGCTTGCACTTTTGTGCACGGTGTTATATTAGCAATTGCTCCAACATGATTGCATAAAGGCAAAAAGTGGAAAATGTGCAATGACTACTCTAAGTGGGTATTTGTGTTACTCGCTCCAAATTGAGTAGATGGTAGAGTGGTAGAGCTTGCACTTTGTCTTGTCAATGTGGTATTGTAGTAGTAATCTACTATTGCTCTAACATGATTTCATATAAAAGTGGTTCTAGAAGATGGTGGGATTGTCATGATATGCTCCTTAATCCTTTCGCTTTGAGCTAAGGATCGTATTAAATAGAACATGGGTGGAAGCTTCTCCATGGGTGATGGTGATAGCACCTCAAGGCACTGGCTTGGCCTGTAAAGATGATTCTTACTCAATATCCATAATTGTTGATCGACCATAATCTTAACGGAACCATGAAAAAATTGAATGGATAGCATTCACATTGGTGAATGGGAAAAGCAACCCTTTTCTTTATAAGATTTGGAGAGAACTGTGCCAACTCTCTACCATACATTCATGTTTTAATCTTACGGCCCAATCTCTTCATGGATTGTCTTGGCTTGTAAATGGTGATATGAGCCACACATATGCACATTGACATTCTTTGACATTGTTCTTTTGAGCGTTCTAAGCATCCATTCTTCTTTATAGGGACCTTGTTTCAAAAGTCATTTATATAGACTCACGTAAGGCAAACTCATATAAGTGTTGTATGTGTAACATATTGACCTTCTTCTTTGTTTCCCCTCCAATTTAAAAGAAGATGGCCTTACCATATGCTAAGCCAAGGTAGCTTTTAAGTCACTTGATCTCCCAAATATTCTTTAACTTTTTAAAAATTTCTTTGACCTAGTGCAATGTAAGTTACCAAACTAAGATTACATAATTTATTTTAAGTGATTAGGCCAAGTTTTCATAGCTCAATGCACTCAATCTGACTTATGTTCTATTGTTATATAGGTCTAAGAAAATAGTGTAGCTAGTTTTGGGAAGTTACAATATGGGTTTCCTAGGGTGAGATTCCTTGGAGAAACCTAATTGAACATTGCTCTGACTCTAGAGTGTAGCTCTGTCTCACAAAACAAATTTAGGTTTCCGTTGCATTGTTTAGTCTTCAAGGAAGCCAAGTCATGGATGGATTGTTGGACATGTTCATGGTGAGGCTACAAGATTGCATTATTCAGTCTTCAAGAAAGCCAAGTCATGGGTGGATTGTTGGCCATGTTCATACGAGTCCATTTTCTACAAGTTTGCATTGTTCAGTTTTCAAGGAAGCCAAGTCATGGGTGGATTGTTGGCCATGTTCATGGTGAGGCTAAGCTATAGATTTAGTGCCACCACTATAAGTCATGTCAATTTACTTTGTTTGGGTTATGCATTATAGCCTGTGATTATTGGTCTTTTCTTGGGATGGGAGGATGATTGTGCCATGCATGTGTGGACATCATGTATTATTTGATTCGACATATTCTAGTCATAGTCATACTCTATGCCCATTAAGATACTCACTTGGTAGTTGGCGTGTGGAAGCATGCCACTATCATCACTAGTGATCTCAAACGACCGGGTGACATATATTCAAAGTAGTGAGATATCCCCAAAGTGATGGAATCAATAGCTTGGGAATCATGCGTGTCGGCATGTTTTTATTATCCATGTCTCAAAGAGGGTAACTTGTGCAAGTGATAGCCTAATGAGACACATGAGCACGAAGCTATATCCTAGTGAACAGGTTGAGAGATCCCCAAAGTAATGGGATCAATGGCTTGGGAAAACACATGCCTTTCAAAGGCATGTATTCATCATCCACGTGTCAAAGTGAGTAACTTGTGATCGTAGTCATAGTTTGTGCCTATTAAACTAGTCATTTGGTAGTTGATGTGAAAGCCGTGCCATTTTCATTACTATGATCTTAGATGGGAGAGAGATGCCCAAAGTAATGGGATGAATGGCTCGAGAACACACATGCCTTTCAAAGGCATGTGAGTAACTTGTGATCATACTCATAGTTTGTGCCTATTAAACTAGTCATTTGGTAGTTGATGTGGAAGCCATGCCATTTCCATTACTATGATCTTAGATGGGAGAGAGATGCCCAAAGTAATGGGATGGATGGTTCGAGAACACACATGCCTTTCAAAGGCATGTATTCAAATCAAAATCCACATGTCAAAGAGAGTAACGTGGTGATCATAGTCACAGTTTATGCCATTTTCATCATTAATGATCTTAGACAAGAGAGATAATGCCCAAAGTGATGGAATCAACAACTTGGGAATCATGCATATTGGCATGTTTTCATTGTCCACATGTCAAAGATTGTGCAAGCGATATCCCATGATGCCACACATGAGCTTTAAACCATATCTAGGTGGATATCTTAAGAGATCCTCAAAGCGACAGGATCAATGACTTAGGGGGCAGACATGCTAGACATGCCTTTTGGAGGCATGTAATATGTATTTGCTATCCATGTGTCAAAGGGAGTATAATACTTGTGCAAGTGATAACTATAAGATTTAAAAAAGGGGTTATAGATTTCAAGAAAACCATAGCTCAATGGATATGTAATTAATGTGTGAATGAAGTGGTTGTGTTGTGGGTTCAAACCTTCGATATGTTATGCATGTGTTACTTGGGTCACATAGCATAGGTTATTGCTTTTTTGTGCACCACTCTTGATGCATACATCATTATTACACTTGTGTGGGTATTGAGGAGGAGATGAGGGAGGGATAGTGAGTAATGTTATGCATGTGTTACTTGGGTCACATAGCATAAGTTATTGCTATTTTGTGCACCACTCTTGATGCGTACATCATTATTACACTTTGTGTGGGTAGTGAGGAGGGGATGAGGGAGGGATAGTGAGTAATGTTTACTAACAAAAACCTTCATTAATAGTGTCGTAGTTGCACAAAACAATAAACACTACAAAAGTTATGATGGTTACACATTCCCCTAGATTGCAAAAGTTAGGTTGGTGACAAATACCCCAGTAGTGGCAAAAGAATAGGAGCATAGGTTGACATGTTTAGAATTTGACTAGATTCTCACTTTTAAGACTCATGGACATATTTGGGCATTGCAAAACTTAGGCTAGTTACACCTCGACAATGGCAAAAGAATAGAAGTGTAGACTGATGTGTTTAGAATTTGACTAGATTCACACCTTTAAGACTCATGGACAGATTTGGGCATTGCAAAACTTAGGCTGGTTACACATTTGATTGGATCTGCACTTTTAAGACTATATATGTTTGAAGTATGAGTTTTAAGGTTTGAAGAACTACTTATTGGTGGGCCATTTTTCAACGTAAATTTTTTGGCAATGATATCTTGGCAATCACATTCTAGTGGCTTGGGTTTACATGTTTAGCTAGGTTTAATTATTGGGGTCCTTTTTTTGCAAGTGCAGCTATGTGACGTTTTGTAATGATCTTTTTTGTTATTTTTTGGGTTAAAGAAGAAGATCGTGCACCAAAAATTGAATTAAAAAAGAAAAGAAAAGCTTAAACATTTGAAAGCTTTTAGGCTTTTCAAGTTTGTAAACTATAAATGCTTTAAAAAGCTGAAAGGAAAGCTTTGAATGTTGGGAGCCTTAAGGTGATATAAAAGGGGAAGAGTCCATTCTCTTCATTATGAAATTCTCTCTTATTTGAGGAGAGAGGAAGGTCATACACAAGTGTGTGGAGACACTTAAGTCAATTCCTTGGTTATCGTGTTTGTAAGCTAAAAGGTTGGATTCAAATCTTTGTCATTCGTTCTCTTTAGGATTTGTAAATAGTAGTGAAACGAAAATGATCTTTTAAATGTATGGCAAAAACGAAAGCGTAACGAACTTTTGAACGTACTGAAAAAAATGAAAACGTAAAACTTCAACAAATTGGATATTTTGAATGGACGAGGGAATGGCACCTTCTCCCATAATTATTTAATTACGAAGAGATTTGTGCCAAGCATGTTTTCTCATTTCATATCCGTAATCTTTTTCGTTTATTAAGGTTAGATTCAAATCTTTGTCATTCATTCCTATTAGGATTAGTAAGTAGTAGTGAAACGAAAATGAAAGAGAACAATCTTTTGAACGTATGGCAAAAGCGAAAGCGTAACGAATTTTCGAATGTACTGAAAAAGACGAAAACATAAAACTTCAACAAATCAGATATTTTGAATGGACCGAAAGAATGGCACCTTCTTCCATAATTATTTAATTTCGAAGACATTTGTGCCAACTCTTCGGCATGCTACATAGCATGTTTTCTCATTTTATTTGATTTTTAAAAGTTTTTGAAGCAGGTTACTATTTATTGATTGATTGATTTATTTTATTAGAATTACTATTAAGAAAAAAAATCATCATCCTTGCACGTCGAAAAAAAAATATATTAAAAAAAATACGAAGTATAGCATGCTTTTTCATGATGTACTGCATTTTCATGATAAAAACATATTGTTTTCATCAGCATCAATGGATTCTATGAAGAAACAAAGTCACAAGGCATCCTCAGAACTTTTAGAAATATGAAAACTATGGCTTCTAGAAAAACATCACTAAAACTATTTGCTACAACTTGGTACGACATAGAAAAATTCAAATCATCGTGGGCGACATAATGTGAAAGCATCATTGAAAGACTAATAATGTGTGCATCCTACGGTATAGTCACAATGCAACATCATGTTGTCAACTCACAAAAGAACGATCCATCTCTACAGAAGAAATACAAGTTACAATGGCTTTGTCAAGCACTATTCTCATCCTTGCATGCCAACAACACAGGGTCAACATGTTAATAACTAAATGCCAACCATATCTTGCAAAGAAAGAAAGAAACAAATACGTTGTGGCACTTTTACCAGACTACACAAAACGAATTCTCAATGCAAAGTTGCTTCAACTTCAACTATTGAGCATCATTGATACATCCATCTTGGTTTGCGAAATGACAAGAGCGATTGCGAACGGAACCTTGGACCATCAATCTACTCTCAATAACCCTCTAGTCTATCTCTTAGAATAATGGATAATACAAGTTACAATGGCTTTGTCAAGCACTATTCTCATCCTTGCATGCCAACAACACAGGGTCAACATGATAATAACTAAATGCCAACCATATCTTGCAAGGAAAGAAAGAAACAAATACGTTGTGGCACTCTTACCAGACTACACAAAAAGAATTCTCAATGCAAAGTTGCTTCAACTTCAACTATTGAGCATCATTGATACATCCATCTTGATCTGCGAAATGACAAGAGCGATTGCGAACGGAACCTTGGACCGTCAATCTATTCTCGATAACCCTCTAATCTATCTCTTAGAATAATGGATCGCTTTCACAACCATCTATTAGAATTGACTTGACTACATCCGATATTGCGGATGTGTTTTGCTTTCAACATGCTACATAATCCATTAATCTAGAAGTACATGGCTATAGCAGAACATCCACATCCAAGGATAGGGCTTTGCATCCTCAACATATAATCCATCCAAGGATAGGGCTTTGCTTCAACTTCAACTATTGAGCATCATTGATACATCCATCTTGGTCTATGAAATGACAAGAGTGATTGCGAACGGAACCTTGGACCGCCAATCTATTCTCGATAACCCTCTAATCTATCTCTTAGAATAATGGATCGCTTTCACAACCATTTATTAGAATTGACTTGACTACATCCGATATTGCGGATGTGTTTGCTTTCAACATGCTACATAATCCATTAATCTAGAAGTACATGGCTATAGCAGAACATCCACATCCAAGGATAGGGCTTTGCATCCTCAACATATAATCCATCCAAGGATAGGGCTTTGCTTCAACTTCAACTATTGAGCATCATTGATACATCCATCTTGGTCTATGAAATGACAAGAGTGATTGCGAACGGAACCTTGGACCGCCAATCTATTCTCGATAACCCTCTAATCTATCTCTTAGAATAATGGATCGCTTTCACAACCATCTATTAGAATTGACTTGACTACATCTGATATTGCGGATGTGTTTGCTTTCAACATGCTACATAATCCATTAATCTAGAAGTACATGGCTATAGCAGAACATCCACATCCAAGGATAGGGCTTTGCATCCTCAACATATAATCCATCTAAAGGATTATAGAGCTCCATCATGAAAGCTCTCCATTCGACCCAATGCTCAAAGCAAATCACGGGAATAAAAGAGTTATAGTTTGCTCGGAAATATAGTTGAGCCAAGCCAATGACATGCATTCTAAAGAGCCGATTAGTACGAGTTTGCATGCATCATAATGGATCGCTTTCACAACCATCTATTAGAATTGACTTGACTACATCCGATATTGCGGATGTGTTTGCTTTCAACATGCTACATAATCCATTAATCTAGAAGCACATGGCTATAGCAGAACATCCACATCTAAGGATAGGGCTTTGCATCCTCAACATATAATCCATCCAAGGATAGGGCTTTGCTTCAACTTCAACTATTGAGCATCATTGATACATCCATCTTGGTCTACGAAATGACAAGAGTGATTGCGAACGGAACCTTGGACCGTCAATCTATTCTCAATAACCCTCTAATCTATCTCTTAGAATAATGGATCACTTTCACAACCATCTATTAGAATTGACTTGACTACATCCGATATTGCGGCAACTATTGAGCATCATTGATACATCCATCTTGGTCTACGAAATGACAAGAGTGATTGCGAACGGAACCTTGGACCGCCAATCTATTCTCGATAACCCTCTAATCTATCTCTTAGAATAATGGATCGCTTTCACAACCATCTATTAGAATTGACTTGACTACATCCGATATTGCGGATGTGTTTGCTTTCAACATGCTACATAATCCATTAATCTAGAAGTACATGGCTATGCTATAGCGGAACATCCACATCCAATGATAGGGCTTTGCATCCTCAACATATAATCCATCGAAAGGATTAGAGCTCCATCATGAAAGCTCTCCATTCGACCCAATGCTCAAAGCAAATCACGGGAATAAAAGAGTTATAGTTTGCTCGGAAATATAGTTGAGCCAAGCCAATGACATGCATTCTAAAGAGCCGATCAGTACGAGTTTGCATGCATCATATTACAAAATATTAACCGTCTTGTTGAAAGAACAATGACATGTAAGATAGAAGGCTTGCTTGCAAGAACCTCACCCTACTTGGAAATCACCTTGGAAGATATAGTGTTTACATTCTTATTTCCAACCGTCTTACAAAATATTAACCGTCTTGTTGAAAGAACAATGACATGTAAGATAGACGGCTTGCTTGCAAGAACCTCACCCTACTTGGAAATCACCTTGGAAGATATAGTGTTTACATTCTTATTTCCAACCGTCTCATTGAAAGAACAATGACATGTAAAACAGACGGCTTGCCTGTAAGAACCTCACCCTACCTGGATATCACCTTGGAAGATATAGTGTTTACATTCTTATTTCCACTTGGCCATGGTGCCTATGACCAAAAGAAATGTGAACGTTTAAAATCATGATCTGTGGCTTGAACTATATATGCATACATATTCTCCTTTCGACATGCTCTATGTATTTAAACATCCTACCTAGAATAAAAGAGTTATAGTTTGCTCGAAAATATAATCGAGCCAACTGATGACATGCATTCAAAGGAGCCAATTAGCACGAGTTTGCATGCATCATATTACGATCTCGTTGAAAGAACAATGACGTTCAAGATAGACGGCTTGCCAGGAAGAACCTCACCCTACCTAGATATTACCTTGGTAAATGCAATGTATCCGTTCTTATTCCCACTTGGGCCATGGTGCCTATGACCAAAAGAAATGTGAACATTTAAAATCATGATCAATGACTTGAGCTACACATGCATACATATTCCCCTTTTAACATCCGCCTGATATTTAAACAATGTAAAAACTTGTCTACAAATGTCCTTTGCCTCGAGACACAATGCATGTCTAAACACCATCAGTAAAATTGGTACATAACAAACCTGCAAGAATTGCATACATATAGAACTCTAGACTCCTTTAGTGAGCTACACATGTCAACCTAGTTTAAAAAAATGTAATGATCACGATCACTTGGTTTTTTTCACGTGTGATTAGGACTATAGATCCTAACTCTCTAGGGTCTTTAAGTGATGATTTTGGGTGCGGTTGCGATGTAAACGTTTGGGCGGAAGACTTGTGCCACTGCCTCGGCGTAAGGCAGCGTGTATATGAGGTACTTTTGCCAAACGTGAATCGCGTGGCGAATTATATGTGGGTTTGTGCATTTCCTACTTCAAGGGACGAGCGAGCCTCGGTCTTGTTCAAGTCGCAAACTATTACTACAAGCTCGTGGGTTTATCATTCTCAACGAAATCCTCAACGCTCATGAACCAGATTCAAAAAACAACAGACGTTGGTTCCTGCCATACAATAACGACTGTGGGGGTAGTATTCAGGTTCTCGCAGTCCTTCCTTGCTTGCCAACTGAGAATTCATGAAGCTGAAGCTCTAGACTGTATTTATTTCATAGAAACAGCTTTGATCTCGCATATTGCTTATAGGAAGGTGCCATATTGCCGTTGCAGCTGGCACGGACTTACGGAGGTAATCGCAAGGTCACAGTATTAAACTGTGCAATGTGCTGCATCGCTCAGGGATGCAACTGCTGCAGGAAACCTTTCCTTTACCAAACTCCATATGGACTCGTACTCGTCATCCGACTGCTTGAGAGCGCTTATCATTCCCCTCAAACATGCATCCATCATCCTGCCATTGTCACCCTCACCACATCGCTGCAGTAAGCTCAGGTATTGATGTATCTGATGTGGGCGTAACCCCGATAGGAAAAAGGGAAACAGGCGTTTATGCATCGAGTCCATAATGCCTGTGCATTTCCCCAGTAAAGATGCTTGGTCTTTGGTTCCCAGGCCCGCTGCATTCAGGAGAGGGAGAAGATCAACTTCCTCCTCTCTGAAGTGCTCTATTGTGTGAATCTGCATCAATCAATGATGGGAAAGAAAAAACATGAATGTCTCACGAATCACGATCACGTCTGAGCAGATATTTGAAACAGGAAACTGACCAGAAAAAGAACCGGCACAGATCCCTTTGGGAATGGGGATAAAAGCGCACATACCCACCTATTGATATAACACGTCCAGAACATGAACAACTGTAGCGCATGATTAATCTCTGCGTACCTGGAGTGCCCTTAGGCGTGCTGCAACATTTTGAAGAGCTTCAGCTCTACTAGGCGTGTGTTGATCAAGAGCCAGAACTGCTTTTAAATCTTCTTTTATGCCATTCATGACTGGCAGGTCATTAGCATGGCTTTGATTTGCTGACTTGGTTATGCCTACAAAATTACATCAACGATGTTAATGACCTGAAGAACCCAATTTTTGTACGCAAGCAGGACTAATTCATCCCTTTTCAGTACGTAGGTTGTCTGCACGTGAATGCAGGAACAGATAACGCAAATTATGGACTTGTATGTGTGGGAACACTTCATGAGATGCTATATCTGGTGTGAGATGTCCTACAAACCTCTGTCAGCCTTCTCCAAGGCAGGGAAAATGACGCATTCTTCCATCTGAGCATGCTCCAGCATGAAGTCCAATAAGTAGCCATAGTTTGTGATAAGCTTTCTAATCTGCATGGAAATACTCCCTTTGACAGGATCAACAATTTTAGCATGACATTCTTTTATGGCCAATGCCAACTCATCTGCTGTGCACACAAGTTTACCAAAATGGCCAAGAATGCTCTGATGCTGGAGCGTGGTTAAGGCTACCAGCGGTGGCGGCCCTGACCTTGTAAGGGCTCGAGCAACAGATGTTTGCAGTGATTCCAAATCCATTCTGATAGGAGCATAACAAGCAAAGCTAGACATCCTTGTGCGGTAACTGACCAAATGATTATGAGCAGGGCTGATGTCAATGCCTCGGAAGTATGACAAGAGACGAGTGAGGAGCAGGAAAGGTATGAGGTATACATCCACGAAACTGAATTGATTACCAAAAAAATAAGGACCCTTGGAAGAGTACTTGGCTATGGCAGAATCGAACTTGTTATAAGCTTCATTCAGCTGCATGGTACATTCGTGCTGGGTGACTGGGTCTCCATTGTACAGGCCCGTGATCAGGACTGGGCTAAATGTGTCACGGACATATCCAACCCATTCCCTGACCTTCTGTGCTGAAGGGCCGCCAAGGAGACTGGGTTTGGGGAACCGCGCTTCGACATAGTCCAAAATCTCATCAGCAGAACCGGAGATAACTTGATCTTGGTCCTGCAGCATGGGCAATTTTCCATCGGGCATCGCGAATGCCATCCATTGCTTGCTCGTTTCCTTGTCATCGTCTGAATTAAGCCACAGGACCTCAACTGGAATTCCTTTGAATTCTAGGGCAATCCTTATTCTGGATGTAAAAGGGCAGCATTCACCTCCATACAGGCGCAGCTTTGGGTAGCGCTTCTTTACAGGGGAAACGTACGGAGCAACTGCTGAGTTGGTCTCTGGCTTTGCTAAGCAAGCTCCCATAGCTTGGACCCTTCAATATGTCTCTGAGGAACGGGTGAGGATTAAATCCTTAGACATGAAATAGCTCTCTGGCATGCATAGCTGAGCTTGTCTCCAAAATCAGAGACAGCCCTTAGCCTCTAGCTCTCTCGTCTAAGGAAGGGCTCTAGTCCTTATGGATGGAAAAACAACATCCCTGCACGGACAAAAGCGGGGCCGATAATGGGTTACTCTAGAGATGGCTAAATCTATACGAGGAACTGTGCTTTTAAATATACAGAGTAATCAGTCTCTCAGACTGGATCATGACTGAATCAAAGACGGAGGAGAGTTGGTTTGAGCGAATCATGATGGCGTTAGTGCGCCTCTCTCTCTCTCTCCACTGCTTGTGTGTGTGCGCGCGGGCGCCTCTCCCCCCCTCTTGATTGCGGAGGAGAAAGAGCAAGTCATCAACCGAATTATCGGAGCTCAATCGATTTATTATGTTCGCGGTGATGCTTAGCTATAATCAAGACGGCGAGGTGAAATGGGCGAATTGCAGTTACAGCCGGAGAGAGAGAGAGAGAGAGAGAGAGAGAGAGGCTTGCTTATCGAGCTAGCTAATGAGCTATGGTCTGCTGAAAAGAGAAGGAAGAGGCGAAGACGGATAGAGTACTAACATGATAATAAAAAGCGAGAGTGAGTGAGTGTCTGAAGACTGAGAGAGCGAGCGAGCGAGTGCGAGAGCCGTTTATGATGAGAACGGTCACAAAAAGAGGTCTCCATCCACGAGAGAGAAAGAGAGAGAGAGAGAGAGAGAGAGAGATGTTCGCAACGTTTTTACCCTCCGGCTTAGGCCCGTTACAGACATATCCGGACCGGTGAGGTATCTATCTCCCAAAAGTATGGGGCTCTTGGCTTTCACACCGTCCGGACGATATTTAGCGTAATTTTGCTAAACATACATGTTTTCCACTAATTGGTGAGATGCGAAGTGCAAGCACACCTCTCTTTGGAAATATCCTCCGTGCAACAATTTGCTGATGCACATTTCGTCTCTTCTTCATACATGGGTGGGTTGGTCAAGTCGAATGAAACAGCCCTTGCGGATAACTTTTTCTTTTCTCTTGCAAAGGACGCCTAAGCACGACGCCCCCTATAGCATTAGTTCGTATGGATGGGTGTGTAATCCCCCTTAGTTATAGAGAAAGAGAGAAAGTCAGGATGCCACATGACGCCAAAGGATACGTGGTAAAGACTTGAGAAGGCAATTCCCAGGAACATGAGACCCTCCTCGTTTTGGGCACTAGCGACTTGTAGCCTCTATAGGATAAGGGTGTCGATTTATTGATGGCCCTTGATGTTGTAGTAGGGAGGGCCATTTTGTATTTGAAAACCCCCAATTTTGTATTAGCAATATCTAATTCTATGATGCATTTGCTCCCATTCTCTTATCTTTGATTGGTCAATTTCAACCATTTTGTGAGGTATCATTCTATTATAGATTCCCCCTCCTTGCACAAAATTGTGGGCAATGTTTCCAACAAAGGAGTATAGGACCATACATCTGATTATGAAATTGACTTGGATTTGACAATGCGACAGGGAGCTTGGTAACTGTGACTAAACCAACCCCCTTACCTTATATGTGTACGAGTGGTGAGCCCAAAAAAATGTCTTACTCCCATCATACATGCTTCATCTCAATGTGGTGCCACCATTAACTCCACTTTTCAAGAGGTTAGGCAACATTCGAGTAAACATATTACTAGGTGCTTCGCATCTAGATTCTCCTCGGTGCTTCGCATTGGTATTCACCTGGTGGTTCACGTCAAGGCTCAAAGTACCAATACTAGTAAACAATTAGGACAATGTGCGTTTTATTTACCTATACACCATCACCTCCATGCACACGCGTGCGCGCGCGCGCACACACACACACACACACACACACACACACACACACACACACGCAAGCTCTCTCTATGCTTAGAACACTTGTATGAGAGAGAAGAGTGCAGTCTTATGCCACCTTTGTCATATGAAATGGGGCTGAGGGAGGGAGGTAGTAGAGTTTCAGCATCCTTATTCATTTCTATCACCTCCTTTATGAGTATGAGAGAGAGAGAGAGAGAGAGAGAGAGAGAGAGAGAGAGAGAGAGAGAGAGAGAGAGAGAGAGAGAGAGAGAGAGAGAGAGAGAGAGAGAGAGAGAGAGAGAGAGATTCTCGCATTCGTGAAGGGAGAAAATAATATAGATGCTTTCGATACCCCTGAAGGGAGTGAGCCTTGAAGTGGAAGCATGGAACATAAGCAAGAGCTATGGTGGAAGGAGCAAGAGCAAGAGAGAGAGAGATATATATAAGATGTGGAAACTCCAACAATCACAATGTATGTCCGAATGCAATGTTGCCAACTGAATAGTATTCATAGAATCCAAATGCAATGTAGGGACCACATTAGTAATGCCAAGATCTACCATGAGATAGCCTAACTAGAGAGCCTTCTTTCAAGCCTCAGTGGTTGCAATATACTATGCCGTTGTAGATAGGGCAATGCATTTCTATACCCTGGATATCCAAGAAATAGTACCTCCAACAAAGGCGAAGACATAGCCAGAGGTGGACTTCCTACTACCTGCATGTTTTGCATAATCAGAGCTACTGTACCCCACGACTTCTATATCCTAGCCACCATAATAGATGCACATAGCTATTATGCTCTTCAGGTACCTCATGATACCCTTGACGACATCCCAATGCCGTCTGCCAAGTGTAGCCATATAGCGTGGCACAACTCCCAAAATAAATGCTATGTCAGGATGAGTGGCTATCATGGCATACATCAAATTGCCCATTGCAAATGCATAAGGGATCTTGGCCATCTTGGTCTTCCTCTCATCAGATTCTGGACAATTGACTTGACTAACCTTTACATGAGAAGGTAAAGGATAGTCAATAGGCTTAACATCCTGCAGATGAAACCACTCAAGAATCTTTTGGATGTACTGCTTTTGTGACAAGTAAAGGAGCCCCTTAGAGTGATTGCACGTAATGCCGATCCCAAGAATATGTGAGGCTTGTCCCATGTCCTTCAACTCAAAGCTCTTCTTGAGTCGACCTTTCAAGGCATCCAACTCATCATTCATGAGCACTCCCAGCAATTATCATATCATCCACATAGAGTATCAAAATCATAAGGCTACCATGATGAGTCTTCTTCATGAATAAACATAGATCCATATCACTACGGAAATATTCTTGTGAATGTATAAAAGTATCAGACTTGTGGTACCATTCCCTAGGTGCCTACTTAAGGCCATAAAGACTCTTTCCTAATTGGCACACTAGATGGTCCTGCCAGGTTCTGCAAAGCCCTTAGGCTGCTCCATGTAGATCTTATCATGTAAGTCCCCATGAAGAAAAGTCGTCTTGACATCCATATGATAAAGATCCAAGTTAAGCTGAGCAACCAAAGTTAGTACTAAGCATAGGATAGTCATCTTTACAACAGGAGAAAAGACTTCATCAAACTCCACACCATGCTCCTACTTGAAAACCTTGGCAACTAGTTTGGCCTTGTATGCTGACTTGGGACATCTAGGGGTATCTTTTAGCTTGTACACCCACTTGCATGGCAAAGCATGCTTTCCACTAGGCAAAGGAACCAAATCCCATGTATGATTTTTCTCTAGTGAGTCATATTTTGATTGCATGGCTCTCTTCCAAGAGTGACTATTACCTCTGTGCATGGCCTTCTCATAAGTAAGAGACTCACCAACATTCATCACAATAACATAATCCATAGAGGGTGCAAACTGCTTAGGCTGTTATCTATCTCTAGTAGACCACCTTAAAACATGTTGTCTCGCATGTACATCCTGTGGAGCATTAGGGACCTAGGCCATTGGAGCATGAGCCGTTATTGTAGGCTGTGTAGTTGGGCTCCTCTTGAAATATCACCCTATGTACTTTAACGACATGCTCAAGCTACTTATGCATTTTCTTCTCATGGAAAACAACATCATGGTTGCGGATAGCCTTTCGAGCCTGTGAATTCCATGGGTGATAGTCATTTCACTTGCATCCCCATAACTAAGAAAAATACATTCATAGACTTGATATTTAGCTCATTGCATTTGTTTTTGGACATATGCTAGAAAGCCTCACAACTAAAGACATGTAAATGAGCATACGATGGAGGTTTGCCACACCATAACTCCTCTATAACCTGATAGTCAAGAGTAGTGCATGGGAAATGATTAATCAAGTGTATGACAATAGTAATTGTCTCAACTCAAAAATACTATGGTAAGCCTACCTGGCTAGGCATACTATGGACTCACACCTGAATTGTCCTGTTGTTCATGTGCTTAACCATATCATTCTGGGGGTGGAATGTATGGGGTAGTCAACTGATGCTTAATATCCCTCTTATCACAAAATTTCTCAAAGGCTTTAGAGACATACTCACACCCATTATCTGACCTTAGGCATTTCAGCCTATACCTAGGCTAGTTCTCAACAAGAGCAAGCCAATGCTGAAATATAGCCAAGATTTTCGATTTTTGCTTAGTAGGGTATGCCCAGACCTTATGTGTATAGTCATCAATGAAGATAACAAAATACTTTACATCGCCTAATGACTTGTAGGGCATGGACCACATATATTTGGATGAACAAGAGCCAAAGGCTCACCCATGCGTGTCATACTAGACTTTTTATGTGTAGTACATGTTTGCCTGCCATATAAACAATGATCACAAGACTCAAAGCACTTATAGTCAAGTGGCAGAAGATATTGCAAATGAGTAAGCATTTTCATTCCTTTCAAGGACATGTGCTCAAGGCGATGATACCAAAGAGATACATGTGGAACTACATCCACTACCAAAACATGGTCAATTAACCTAGATACAAGCAAGGGATAGAGAGTATTGGACTTAGCACCACGTGCAATGATAAGATTCCCACATATAATATTCCATAAGTAATCACCAAAAGAGACAACATAACCCACATCATCCAAGGTGCCAAAAGAGATAAGGCTCTTCGTGAGAGCTGATATATAATGTATGACATGAAGATTGAATATGCTACCTAAACCAAATTGTAGTTAGACATCACCAATACCAACTATCTCTAATGCTAGGTCTTTACCCAAATAGACAGATCCAGTTATATTGCGATAGAAGTGAAACTACTCTCTATGAGGGGTCACATGAAAGGAAGCCCTTGAATCTATCAACCAATTCTATGTATGTTTAGACAAGGCATTGACCAGCTATGAAGTATGTTAACCCCAGCCAAGATGGAAGAAAAAGAATTAAAATACGGATGCAATGCAAGAAGTAGGACGGAGAACAAGCAAGGCGCAAGGGTGGCCTTGAAAATCAAGTCAAAGGAAAAAAGCACATTTTTAAATGCAACATACCCTAAAAACTATTGTAAAAGAGTGCAAGGCTCCGTCCTGTGCAAAATGTAAAAGGTAGATAGGCATAGGCTAAAGAATAGGGCAAGTAGAATGGAAATGGAAAGGAGGACCTTGCCACAATGGCCAGTCATGTAAAAAAGGGATGGGTGCCCAAGGGATTTAGGGCATGTATATAAACTCCAAAAAGTGAATGAGAGCTCATTCTTTGGTGTGTGGCAAAAGTGGACTCATCTTTTTCTCTTCTCCTCTTCTCTTTGCTTACTTGTGTGTGCTTGAGAGAGGAAGTGTGAGAGTGTGAGGGTGACGGATCTTGGAGGTGAAGCTCTCCATCATCTCCTCTCTTCTTCTTCTCTTCTCTTGTCTCGCATGCGGCTATGGAAGATGGAACTTGGAGGTGGAGGCTTGAAGATGCTTAAGCTTGCATCAAGAATTGTGGAGCTGCCGGTATGCTTGAGGGAGGAGGCAACTCATTTGAGCATTGAGGTAAGCTCACTACACCCTGGTAGGATGGTTCCATTGCCGTGACCAATGGATTCAAGCTTAAACGCTTGCACGCCTCAAATCGAGCATCGAAGTAAGGGTTTCATCCCAAACCAGAGCTTGAGTTAGATAGGAGGTTTTGGGTTTTTAATCCATGCTACAAGTAACTATTTTTGGTTTTTGATGATTAATTGAGTGGGAGAAATCATTTCAGTACTTTGCTTTTGATTTTTTTTGCATTTAGAGTAGGTTAGGATATCGAGAAATTAGAGTGGAAAGCTTAGGGTTTGTTGCTACAAAATAGGCACAAACAAGGCATAAACAGGGAAAAAATGGAAAAAATGAGTACTTAGATATGTTGGAATTGCAAGGGAGTGGTCGGGAAGATTAAGGTTGTGCCCAGCAAGGGTTTAGGACCCTAGGAGACAAGGGAAATCCTTGTTTGCAATCCTAGCTTTGAGAGAGAGAGAGAGAGAGAGAGAGAGAGAGAGAGAGAGAGAGAGAGAGAGAGAGAGAGAGAGAGAGAGAGAGAGAGAGAGAGAGAGAGAGAGAGAGAGAGAGAGAGAGAGAGAGAGAGAGAGAGCTCGGAGGCCACAAGCTTACGTCGGATCAATTGAAGCATGCCAGAGTTTTTTGCAAGATTCAGGTATATAAGGCCCTTCCCCTACACCCATATTTGATTTCTGGAAAGTATTGCTAGCTATCATAGCTCGAATTGCTAGATTTTGATCAAATTGTAGTTGAAATTGCATTTTAGCCGTCGAAATTGAACAGGTTTACTAGTGTCCGATTCCCAGAATCGGATGTCCGATTTCGCACAATCAGACACTTGGACCAATTGCCTTATTCGATTTTGAAAATCGAAAGATTAGAATCGGACTTTGCCACTTTACCACTCGGATCATCCGGTCTGATTCCAAGAATCAGATAGGTGAGAATTGGACCCACTACCTGCGTCGCATTTGATCCCTGAAATCGAACATATCCAAATTGGACCAGCCACCCTGTCCAATTGTGACAATTGGACATACCTTAATCGGACCAGACCAAATTGGACCCTTTGGGAAATAAGACGTCCAATTTCCAAAGTCGGACCCTGCATAATCGAACACACCCTAACCGAATGCCTTATAGGTAGTTCTAGACCTAGAAATCATAGTCGAATGGTCGAAAACAATGCTGATGTACTTAGTAGCAAATTCAACACGCTTAGAGCTATAGGCTGACTAGTAGACCCCAAATTGACCCTGAACAAATTGAATGACATGGTGTAGACCCTACCAAGTAGCAAGAAAGGCCAAGAACTGAGCTTAGAGCCCCATCAGGCCCCATGAACACAATCGGGAGTGCAGAAGTTGAATAGTCATCTTGTCTTTGCACTCATACTTTCCAGCACTTGAAGTACACTTAAGAAAAGTTGAAAGCTTGATTGTGCACAATGCACGGAAAAGAGTACACACATATATACACACAGAGTGATTGTAAATTGAGAATTTCTTGTAACTAACAAGGAAAACTTAGACGTAATAACCTGAAGTAACCCACTAGGAGAAGGCTCTGAGACATAGCTAGGTGATTGAAACCCCAAGTGTAGGACCAAGCTGAAAACACAACAAAGAAGTAAGGTGCAACAAGGATAGACTCCATCGGAGAAGTGGATCTACCCAACCTAATTAATCTCATTGACAACTTGGTGGAGCACGAGACCGCAAATATGGCAGAGACCAGCAAATCGCAGACGCAACAAGGAGCTTGATCTAGAAGGTTTCCCAAAGAAGCTCTAGCAAATGGTGAACAAATATGACGCTCAAACTCTACTGAACCACCATGACAGACTTGTGGAGGCTGTCATAGCAGATCTCGAAGAAGAAAGAAAGTTAGCATGCAAGGCTTTGCCAGGAATAGTGGCTTATAATCAGGATCAACAGACTAGGAGCTTATGCAGAACATGGAAATGCAAGAGATCCAGCGATTGCTAGTCCTAGTGATGAGCAGAAATCGGATAGAACCAGATGCAAAGAAAGAGAGAGCATTAGAAGGAGACCTCATGCTGAATGAGCTATTGATGAAGCGATTGCCAGATAACACGACAGTAGAGCAATGTGCTAGAACACTAGCAACATCACTACTTGCAAGACTAGGAGTTAACCAGGGCTCCAAGAGCCAATTGAAAATCCCCGTTGTTGCAAAGCAGCTTAATAAATACCAACCAAATGACAACCTGTACAGATTCGTGGAGTAGTTTAAGAAAGTTTGCGAGGCCAACGGCCTCACAACCTTACTCAATGCTCGCAAGCATTCGGTTTATGCTTAGGTGATAAGGGAAGGACTTGGTACACAAGACTAGATGCTGCTGAGTGAGCTAACTTCAATAGCCTTAAAAATCTCTTCATTAAGAGATTCTCCGAGCTAGGGTACTCCGATAACCTGCTGGTGCGACTGATGAATGTTAAGCAGAGGGATAAGGAAGATATACGGGATTACGTGACCCACATGAGGAGTCTCTTCAAGAGAATCCCAACTAGCATCGACCAACTGAAAGAGCGGTGTCCATAGTATTCATTAATGGAATACAAAGCGAAGAGCTCTATAAGGCCTTGGCAGGCAACTCGAGCATATAGCAAGACACACTGGCTAGGGTATTTGAAGAGGCCATTAGAGTGGATGACCAGCTCAAGGAGAGAAGTTCCAGGAGCTCGAATTGAGAGGAGACTACCTCTAGGAATTCTGAGAGAGTTTCAATGACAAGTGAAAAATCATGCCCAAGTACTCAAGATAAAGGAAAGGGCACTGACTCAAGCCAAGAGCTAGCAGAGATGAAGATGGAGCTAGCTAGATTATAAGAGATGATGAGACGACCAACATGCCCTCATGTCCAATGCATGTATTGTGGCGAAAACCACTTGCTAGTTGAACATTAGGACCCTAGGTCCCAACCTTGCACCAATTATGGTAGGTTTAGCCATGATGCCATTCATTGCAAATTGCCGAGGAGATTCCTATACTCACAACCATACAATTATCCTTACCTAGTGAATAGGCTGCCAAACTTCTTCGGAAGGGGAACCCCATTGCTCTCCTGGCACCCAATGATGCCAAGCTAGCCATTCCTAGGATGGAGATAAACCCTATGGGCATACCTAGACCACCTAGACCCCACATGACCCATCCACTGAGTAATGCTCTAGTCCACTATGTGAAGGAGCTGAATGTCAAAGAGCCTTACGTGCACCCTTACATCTCGTATGACAAAGAGGGCAATGCAATCCTTATGGACTACTGACTAGAACCAGTGATGATGTTAGGTAGAGAAAGAGATAGATACTTAGGAGGGTAGACCCAAGACCCAATCACGTGTTGGACTTGATGTCTCTTCACACTGCCTCGAAAGGGAGCCAGCAAATCGAGACAAGGTTGATCTCAGATGCACTGAATGTGGAATCACGTATCTCTTTATTGATTGCCCTAGATGGAAGCCATCCTCTAATTCGCCAAACGAGCCATCAGTCCCATTGGGGTTGTTCGGTGTTGAGACACTCGACAGGGAGGCCACACCTATCTCATTGCATGTCATGACCCTCGCACAGACAAAGCATGCTAGCATATCATTGCCAGGGCCCAGCAACTTAGACGTAGCCTCAATCAAAAAGAAAAGCCGCAAAAGAAGAAAGAAGAAACTAGACATAAAGGTCACGCTTAAAATGGAGAGTGCTACAACGCTGCCTATTGGAAAGAAATTGATAGTCACAGAAGCATAAATGTAAGCTCCAAGGATGGCTGAGAAGGGAAGTGCAAAGGTCAAGGAGTACCCCAACCCGAAGCACCAACTTGAAGCCATTGAAAAAGTGAAGCAGTGTATGAAAGAAGCCATGAATACTTAAAAGACGCTGAGCACATATTAGAAGACGAGATCGATGATCTCTTAAGCATAAGCATGCCAATGTCGCCTCCACGACAAAAATTGAGAGATGTGATTGCACCACAAGCAGTGCCGCTTAGACAAAGCCTATGCGCTATGGGCGAGCGAATCAGTTAAGGCCATTGGCCAGGAAACATAGGGATGGGAGAGTAGCAGACAGCTAGCAACCTCCTCAAAACTCTAGTGACCACCCCAGTGACTCTAAGCCTAGGAGATTTTCTTAGGCAGCATCTGACACTGTGGCAAGAGTTGAAGCAGTGGGTTGAAGGGTCAATGGAGCAAGTTGTCATTGACTTGCACAAGAACGACACAGAAACGTAGATACCGAGTTTGATACTGCATTTAGTGTCAAAATCCTTACACGTCAATGCTTTTTAGGAGGGCATTGAAATGCATGCTGTCTTGCTAGTCTTAGCACTAGGTGATACCACAAGGAAATGAATTGTAGACACGGGAGCAGAAGTCAGTGTGCTGAGCCATGTAGTGCTCCAGACCTAGGGTAACCCATCGGTTGAGACGGCTAGGTTTAATGTCACATTGGCTAATGGGATGAAAGTGAAGCCATTTGGTGTATTAAAGAATTGGCCAGTAAAGATCGTAGGAGTCCAATTCTCGGTTGATTTTATAGTCATGAAGGGAGTGGACTATGATATCCTGCTAGACCGACCCTGGATGTGCAGTGTGAGAGTCATAAAGAAGTGGGGAAAATATCTAATCTTCCTAGCAATCAAACAGAAGCCATAAGAGTAGAGATGGACACTTGGAAGACCACACCAGAACACAAAATCTTATGGGCCATTGATACTAAGTATATCCCTTGTCCTGAGGACGAGCGAGACTTGATGCATATCCTTGCTACAATCGATATGCTATTCTCGGACAACAATGAATACGAGCAAGCTACTAAGGTAGTTGGTAGCAAGACCCGAGAAGAGCCCTAAGTGCCAATCTACATGATGTCTAGGAGCGCATAGAGAAGACCCAATCCGATCATTTTCCAAGTATCGAACGACCAGCAAGAGCTCCATGAGATCTTGGAGCACCCGACCAACAAGTTAGCTCGTAACCCATCAGCAAACCTTAAACCACTTGAAGATCCCTTGAACGAACCTAAGCGGCGATGGTCCAAAGTGCACAACTTAAACTCGATGCACAATTGGGCCTTAGTCAACACCGACGAGAAGGATGAGACATATGAAGACTTAGGAGATGATGAGCAATCGGACGAAGATAGCTCTAATGATGAATATGAGGATTGTTGTTCATTCAGGGTGACGAGAGTGAAGGGAAAATTGACATGATAGAATACAACATTGAGAGATGGGTGATAGAGCAAATACAAGAAGACTCCAAATCATGCAAGGAAAATGTCTTAAAAATCAAAAGAGGAGTCATGCGCATGAATTGCGATCACACTTGGTTGGAGCACATAGATGCAATAAACTTTGAGCAAGCACGTCTAGCCCAACTAAGTGCCACGCCATTGCTTAGGATGGATTCACCATCGAAGCTACGATCACTCGAAGAGACTCCGTCTTTTAGTGAAGACGGAGAGTTTGATTCCGAATTGGAAGTAAGCTTAGATAGTGATCTCGAAATACCTTGACCTTCAAAGATTAGACACACCAAAGGGGACTTAACCATTTACCTAAGGCACAGAATGTTAAAGGAGGAAACAACCTAGGGATGCATAGGTAGAGGAGCAAAGAAAATTGCAAGACCTACCAAAGAGATTCACTAAGTTCAAAAAAGACGATAGGGTAGTGATCTTGCTGGGAGCCAAACGCCAAGGGCAAGTAAGTGAACTAATAGAAGGAGCCACCAAGGCCAAGGAGGTCAATTTAGCCAAGGAGGGGGAGACACCCCTTATAGTTGATGACCTAACTGCGGAAGAGGAAGCAAGTATCATTGCTCTCTTGCGAGAGTATATAGACGTCTTTGCTCGGTTCTTGGAGGAACTCAAAGGGGTATATTCGAGTGTAGTGACTCATAATATACCCATGACATGTGACGCAACGCCGGTCAAGCAAGGATAGTATCCCATGAATCCAAAGCATGCTCATGTTGTTAAGGAAGAAATTGATAAGCTAATGAGAGTAGGATTCATCTACGAGATTGAGCACAGGGATTGGGTTTCACCCATAGTCATCGTACTAAAGAAGAATAGGAAGATCATAGTGTGCATCAACTAAAAAAAGGTAAATGCTACTATGAAGAGAGATAATTATCCATTGTTGTACACCGAGCACATGCTCGAGAGAGTGGCTAGAAAAGAGACCTACAGTTTCTTGGACGGCTTCTCGGGGTACAATTAGGTGCAAGTGCATCTTGGCGATAGGCACAAGACTACCTTTGCCACAGAGTGGGAAGTCTTTACCTACATAGTCATGCCCTTCAGGTTGACTAACATGCTAGCTACCTTCCAATGGCTCATGTGTGCTATATTCAAGGATATGCTTAGGAAGGAGTTAGAGGTTTTCATCGATGATTTGTGTGTTTACTGTACTTGGAAGGAGCACTTAGACAAACCCTGAACTGTCTTTGAACGGTGTCGATTAAATCATCTCTTGTTGAACCCCTTAAAGTGCCAGTTCTGGGTGAAGCATGGATGCATCCTAGGACACGTGGTGTCAAAGAACGGCATTGCCACTGACTTCTCAAAAGTTAATGTTATTGTCAATCTTCCACCCACCAACTAATTACAAGGGAGTTCAATGCTTCCTAGGCCATACAAGATATTATCGGCGATTTGTGTTGAACTATGCACTGATTGTAAGACCTCTATATAAGTTGCTGATTGTATTCGAGTGGACCGAGGAATGCCAACACGCATATGAGGAGTTGAAAAAGGCTCTAAACCACTGCACCAATTCTATGAGCCCCAGATTGGACAATCACTTTTCATGTTCACATTGATGCTTCTAAATTTCCTGGAGGAGCTGTGTTGTGCCAGCCTCTAGTGAACACAACTTAGACTATCCTGTGAGCTTTGCTAGCACACAACTTACAGATACAAAAATGAATTACTCGACAACAACGAGAGAGGGTTAGCCATGGTGTTTGCTGTAGAGAAGTTTCGACATTCTCTTTTGGCTGCGCCCTTTACCTTGTTTGTTGACCATTAAGCCTTGCTTTACCTTGTTAATAAACCGTGCGCTACAGGACGCATCTCAATGGTTACTTGTACTTTTAGGATTCGACTTCTCCGTGGTTATACATAAAGGAAAGTAGCATTATATGGCTGACCATATGTCTCACATCCCCACGGGAGAAGCCGTTGGACAAGGCATTGCAGACGAACTACCTGATGCCCATCTATTCAGCCTATCCAGCGAAAGAGATTTGTTTAGAGTTGATTTGATGCCTTATTGGGTAGATGACATAGTCCAAGTACTTGAGCATGGACTCCTTGAACGACAAATAGAAAAAGCTTGACTTAGGCAACTCATTCTCAAAATCCAACCTTATCAGTTGATAGCAGGCCAACTCTATCGGCTAGGGCAAGACAGATTGTTACACAGATGTGTGTGAGCATGATATGCACAATGTACTTGCAGAGGCACATGATGGAATAGCAGGCATTTCAGCAGAGACACAATAGCCTGCAAGGTGTTGCAGTCTCAACTATGGTGGCCTACTCTTTTCCGAGATGTAGCATGATTTGTAAAGCATTGTGATGAGTGCCAAAGGACCAAGGTACTAGTTCGCAAGGACAAAATAGAGTTGAATCTAATCATTGCAAGGCAACCATTCGAGAAATGAGGAATTGACTTCATTGGGCTAATCAGTCCTGTAGCACAATACTCACAAGTAAAATACATCGTTGTTGCCACTGACTATCTTACCAAGTGAATGGAAGCACGAGTTATGAGAAAGAATGACACTAGGACCACTGCCAATCACTCATCTCCTATCCATCTTTTTAATCATCCATCGAAAATCCTCACCATACTTTCCTCGAGGCTAATGGCCAGGCTAAGTCTACGAACAAAATTCTAGTAAACGTCAGGACTAAGGTAGTCTTTGCTTCACACAACGACTAGGATAACAAACTCATGGCATCCTTATGGGCCTATCGCACAGCTTATAAAAAATGGCTGTGGGACAGACCCCCTTCAGGTTGACTGGTTCTTCGTTCTTAGCTTGAGAATTGTTCATCATCAAGAGAGATGGGATAGAAAGGAGGCATGGACAAAGTGCCTAGTTGAGCTAGAATACCTATCAAAATCTCAACTTCTAGCCACCCACATGCTAGTATGTGAGAAGGCAAGATGCAAAAGCTAGTTTGACAAGCACGTCAAGCAACATAATTTCAAACAGGGAGACTTGGTACTGCTATACTCAGTTAAGGGACATAAGCAGAAAATGAAGTTTAGAGGGCTAGGGCCTTTCAGAGTTTGCACCATTAGTTGAATTGGCAATGTAGAACTCGAAACCCTAGAGGGTGAGGGCATAGGCTTCTTCAATGGGGCAGTCGCATAAAGAAGTACTACCCTCCCATGCACCCATTGCATGAACCATCAATGCTAGAATTCCCTGTCAATGTGGGAATGGCCACTATAACAGAGATTGACCATGAAGATGAGGAAATAGTAGAACCAGCCTACCTAAGCATAACGGTCATTGCCAAGCAAACACACACCTTCAATGCATTGATCGATGAGGGAGTTGACTTTAATGTCTTAACTCACGATCATTAGACTCACATTGGTAGACCATAATTGCAGCCCACCAATGCCAAACTCATCCCATATGGGGGCCGATCATATACACTCTTGGGAAAGTGTAAGGTTGCAGTCCCTATCGAGTCTGAAAGCATACCAATGATCTTCTATGTGTTGCCAAACACCAAAGATGTAGGTACAAAATTGCTGTTAGGATGCACATTTAAAAAGCAAGCTCATTGCAATGTCAACTATGAGTCCCAACGTATTTACCTTGCTATAGGAAATATATATATAGTCACTGCTTTCAGCAAGGGTTACGTGACTCCTTCAAAGTTCGCAAAGCCATCGGTAGAGAAACCCACTGTCAAATCTAAGGAGGGGGGTCATGGCTTGTTAGCACCCGCCAAACCTAAAGACCTGCAAACTACTGAAGCCAAAACTAAGTCCCCTAAACCAAGGCTTCAATGGATACCTAAACATCAAGGCCTGCCACCTAGGAGCAGACATCCATGACCTTGCAAGGCTAAGGACCCACACTTGAAACCTAGGAGGCCAAGACAAAACTATAGACATCGATGTACGATCAACAAGCCACGATGGGTCCCCACCTTATTGCAAGCGCAAGGCTACTATGCGGGTAAGACCTGGATCTGGGTACCTAAAGCCAAAATGGCCAAAGGCCCTACTCAAATGTCGCCCTCAAGCTTGACCACACAAAACATGAACACAGATCAGGCACTCAGAGAGACCAGAAGAGGCTTAGGCTGCTAAATCCATAGAATCTTTGAAGTCTAGGCCCGCAGAATCTAAAACAATTTATAGGCCAAAACCACAGCCTGCTACTAACAAATTGTCTCAACTTGGGCCTACTAGTGCCCCTCAGGCCTTAAAAGCACCATTACTAGCCGCAGCCCAGCCTATGGAACAAGAGGCCAAGCCACAACCTCAGAAGCAACTCAAATTGCAACAATTAGTTGCTGAACTCTCTAGTTCAGTCAAACCCCAACCACCTGTAGGCCTTAGACCCCCTTATGAGTGGAGATCAAGCTACAGACTTTGCCGAGAACATGGGGGATGACTTGGTTGCTTGCCTTAGATACTTAGATGCCACCTTCATGTCACTTGCTGAAAGCTATGATCGCTTGGACTTAGACCTTTTAGAAGAGCCTTTAGCAAATAGAGGTGCCTACTCTACCTTGCTCATGGGAAGAATCCAAATTTGTATTCATTAAGGTTGCTGAAGCAACTAAGGGGTTAATCGCCACACCAAGATTTCATGTGAGCAAGCACAGAAACAACGCCTCTCACATCATATGACAAGCACACAACCTATGCCACTCCGACCAAGAAATCGAAGAGTTGAAGCAATTTGTTGACAATGACTCTTCTTTCTTGAGGAAATGGTATGCTCTCCGACTTCAATGGGAAGTTGAAGGCTATCAAATCATGACTAATGTTGAACAGAGACGTGCTATCAAAACCTCGGAGTATGACCCTACTTATGTAGCTCTAATCTCCTATAGAATTTTGACAACAATTTGTAATAGACCCTAAAAGAGCACCTCCTAACCCATTCGTATTTAGATCGTATTCTAATTGGGGAGGAGTTACACATTGCTAGGCGAATTGATTTGGGTGACTTCTTAATGGATGTTCTTACCTACATCACTCACACAGGTATTTGACCTATCAACGTGGACTAGTACGCTAAAATGGAATACAATCCAAACTTCTATGCTTGGCTCATGTGGACGTGAAGCATCGTGCACAGGCACTGAATGCCCTTAACTCTTAAACCTCTAATCCTAGGAAGGATCCTTCTCATTCTCAAGGGAGGAGGGGGTAAGGCGAAATCAAATAGATAATGTGAATAAAACGTGCAAGGAAAACTAAAAAGTCTCAATCAATGTTCAAAATAGATGAAAAATTAAATTGTGAATTGAGGAAAAATGTCATAAAATTTGGGAATGAATGGACTGCTTGAGGGAAAAGTCTACTACTGTGCTTAAGCATGTCAAGTTAGCAAGCATGTAGTCTTTCCTTCCACAATGAGTACTTCTTTTTCATAACAAGCACCCATCATGACCGGCCAAGAAAAGGGGAAGTTGCCTTTCTCAGAAGAATAACAAGCAAAATATGGCCTCTCGGTGGAGATGAGGGCCTTCAATTAGTTTCAATTTTGGTATGTTTTCAGCCTAGAAAATATAGCCATAGAAGAACGGGCCGTGAGGTAGATTGTTGAGCAGTGCAATCTGCAGAAATACATGGAAGCAATATGAATTATGTGTAAACTGATGTTAATAACAACACACGAAACCCTTTGCATTATGTGTAACTTGATGTTCAAGATGATTCGTGGATTATGCACAATGGGCAAGGTTATGTGAAATTCGTTCAAGATCATGTATGGATTATGCATAAAAGATGTTAATAAGAACAATAGAAACCCTATTTTGAATGCTAAAACTCGCCCCATTGTCATAAGTTTCAACTTAATTTCTTGAGTCCCAAACATCTTTTGAAACATTGTTTAATTATCATGCGTAAGTTGGAGTTGAATGGTGTCATAAGAAAGAAGTCCTATAAAAGAGTTTCAACAATTCATGTCTCAGATGAGCCAGGATGCAATGTACAATAATGACTTGATGTATTTTCTTGTAGCGCCTCAGCCTCCACACATTCCAAACCACTTTCCTATTAGTCCATTTTTGAGCCACCCTCCATTGATCACTCCTCGACCTCCTCAATTTTTGCATCATTCCAACAACCAAGATAATTGGGTGTAGAGGCAACTATTGTAAACCCAATACCCCATAGTTCTTAGCATAGCCCCTTGCGAGTATAACACACACACCTCCACAAGGAGGACTGCAAGCAATGAGTTCTTATGATCAAACCCAAGACACATGTGATGAGGCTGATGTGATTCAGGCCCAATGATCCATGTGGAAGTACTCAAGAAGACATTGTCTCCAACGAGCCTCCAATGGCTAGGCTAGGTAAAGCAATCACCCTAGGAGGATGCCAAAAGAAAAGTAGAAAGATAGAGGAGTCTTTCTTTGACATGGCTAGCATTGCTCCGTCAATGTTAGCCAACCAAAAGGAAAACTCAGAGGAAAAGAAAGCATTTGAGGAGCATGCATGTTATCATAGATGCACTTGGCTCCTCTATATTTGGTCTATTAAATGTAATCAAAAGTCTCAAAAAAGATTGATTGAAGAGTTTCTTCAATTTTTTTTGTCTATTTTTAAAAGATTATTTGTGTAATTATATATCTCTCCTCAATTTGTCTAATAATATTTAATTCTTCATTTTATAGGTGAATGGACGACGAAAGTCTATGAATAATTTGTGTCATTGGGATTGTAATTGCTATCATGGTGATGTTTGAGTTACTATTAAGTGATATGGATTATGTTGATGGGCACACTATGAAGTTGCATATTTTGATGGAGTGCATGGCCCGAGGTTACGCTGCTCGTCGAGCTAGGATACACTGAAGACATGCATGTTGATCATGTTGGGCTTATCAAAGACAGTTATGAGGCACGGGCTTTTGGGAGTTATTCAAATAGAATGTTTAAAAGCAGGTTATGAGCTAGCAGGAGCATATTTGAATGTCTTGTTGTGAAGCTAGCACCACAAATGTGACGTAAGAACAAGAATTATCGAAGAGCAATACTTGTTGAGAAGTGAGTTTGTGTGGTCCTACATTGGCTTGCAAGCAACTCAAATTTAGGACTCATAGTAGATTTATACATTGTCTCGATATCATTTACACAAATGATTGTTTTGGACTTTTGTGATGTATTGGTCACATCTAAATCTCATGGTATATACATAAAGTTGCCAATAGCACAAAAAATGCAAAAAATTGTATACACATTTCAATGTATTCAAGGTATACCATTTGTTGTTGGTGCAGTAGATGGTAGATCATTGCCCCAAGAGAAAACCATGAAGATTATTTCAATAGGAAGGGTTTTCACTATATGATTCTTCAAATCACTACGGCAACCGATTGTGTTGTTTGGGACTACGACATTGGTTAGGCGGGTTCTATGCATGATTGGAATGCCTTTCAACTGTCAAATTTAGTAAAATGATGCGCAAACAAAGCTTTACGTCAATATTGTCTACTAGGTGATTGTGCTTATCCTGTATGCTTTTGGATACTACCTCCTTTCAAGGGTAGCAAGGATGGACTATCACTAAAATGTTATTTGAGTTTAAAACCAAGGTATTCAATTGTTCTTTCTTAATCTAAGTAGTAAATTCACATCCCAAAATTAAGCTCTTAATTCATTTTAAAGTGGTAACCAATTAAAAACTTAATGGATGCACACTAAGAAATTTGCAAGTCCCATATGGTAGTTTTAGCATCACATTCATAACCAATGCATTCAATACTTGATGTAAGCAGTAAGTTCAAACCCAAATAAGTTCTTAGCTACACTTTTAAATACATGAAGTCACACTATTAGCAAAGTGCAACAAATTCCTTATATGCTAGCAAGTTCACTTTTCAAACCGAAATCTTATTGTACACATTCTATGGCATAAAGTTTTATTATATCACACCAATAACTTTACAATTGAAGCCATGTTATTTATTATGTAGCTACCAATTAGGCATACAAAATTCTTGTAAGGGATTCATAATAAAATGTTATTTTTAAAGGCATATTTTGGATAGAGATGGCTTGCACAACAATTAACAATCATCATTCCTTAGATGTGTATATGGCCACTTGAACTTCTTAAAATAACATAGTCACTAGACAAGTTTGTACACATGTAAATAGCTATTATCTTGTAGAAATTATGTACAATGTGAGTGCAAAGGCTTAATCTTTCTTAAGTATAAAGGAATCTCATTGTCAAAGCATAGTAGGTACAAACAATCTCCTCACACTAGGTGAATAGGCATGTGCGAGAATTTTATGCCAACATGCAATGTTTTTCTTATAGGTGAAGTTTCACTATTCATGCTAAAATAAGGGCATCATATAATATGTCAAAAAATAGCATTAGTTCTAAGCCTTATAAAATCACAAGCATAGCCTAATGTTGGATTCCGTGGTAGAAAATTTAGATTTTGATGCCCCAATCTTGCTATTCTATATAGAAGAAGACACGAACATCTATAGACAATTTTGAAGAGAAATATATTAAAGTATGTGCTAAGTTACCTTTCAAGTTGAGGAGTTTGTAGACAATATATGAGATAAAATTTTCAAGGGTGGTGCTTGAAAAATTTAAAAAGAGCCTTTATGCAAGGTAGAAAAAGCTATGCTACACTGCATTGAAGCTCTTTTTATTTTAATAAAAAAAGCAAGCAATTGGCATGCTTGTGCAAACCTATACCTAATAGCATGATGTGTTTTCTAGTAATGGGACTAGATATTGCTTTTACATTATGAGATTCATCATGTTCAAGCAAGAAGGAAGATTTAGAAATATACAACATATCATAAGTAATAGTTGCTACACCCAAACCCAAAGGTTGTCAATGGGTATGTAATTTATTATGGGTTCAAGTGTTTGCTAATTATTCAAATTAACCTAGAGTCCATGGATCCAAGTGTTTGCTATGATGTACATTAAAGTAGGGATCTTCAAAACTATGTTTTAGACTAAAATATGGACATTATTATAGATCCATGTCTTTGCTATGATTTACATTAAAGTAGGGCTCTTCAAGCTACTAACAACGTTGCTTATATTTTGAGCATAGTTCACATTCGATGTTAAGAAATTTTGGAAAAGCCTACATTTGAGTGAAGAAGTCACAAGTTGCCATGATTAGCATAAGAATACCAAGCTAAAGATTCATTATAAGTGTCATTCCAATCATAAGTCTTGATGACTCTAAGATAAGTGATTGCTAAGGAAAGTGAAAATAGCTTCATAATAAACACATGCAATGATAAAAAGTTTACTAAAGTTGATTGTTGAGTTAGTTACAAGGATGTCAAATATATTAGGAAAGCAATATTCTGTGCCATACTAGAGCTCATTATCATTGTCATTATTTTGTATAAAATAAATACGGGCATATGGTTACAAATCTAAATTGAGAGAAAAGAATGCAAATTTATATTGATTATTCAAGTCATTCTAATTTAATATCTTAAATTACAAATCATTCACATTATGATAATATATAAGGACTACTAACTTGAGACTTGACCTTTTGTTAAGGAAAGAAAATGACAATTTAGATTAGCTTAGATCTTAAAATCATAGTTACCAAAAATGTTGCATACATATAGCTAACTAATGATATGATCACATTTTACTTTGATTAATCAAAATATCTAAGATCATTTAAATATTGAAAGTTTTTTTAAATTTTTTTAGCATATGCAGTTGCACACTTATTCGTGATTTTGTGTGTTATTAGGTGTGCAAACTATAATAGTACTATAAATCTAAGTATGTGTGTTTCTTGATACTCCTAGTAATTTTTGTGTAAATCTAGTCACAACTCACAAAATCATCTACACTAATAAGGTTAATCAACACACCAGTTTTATAAAAATGTGTCTATGCATGCATGCACATGTGTATGTATATGTACGCACGTGTGTGCGTGTGTGTGTGCGCGCGCGCGTGTGTGTTGGAGAAAGAAAAATAGACACATGCACGTGCGCGTGCGTGCGCACGCGCACACGCACGCGCGCGCGCGCACACCCACACACACACACAACCTTCTAGTTAAAACAAAAAATCACTTTGAACCAATGAGAGTAGGGCAAAGGATTTATTTGGAAATTTGAAAAAGAAAGTAGAACAAAAGTAGAAAATTAATAGCATTTTTAAGAGTAGAAAAACAAGCAATAAAGTGGGTTATTTAGATCAAGAGTGTTTTTTCTAAAAAAGGAGAAAGCTTTTTTTCTCTTCCATTTTTCATGCTCATAATAGCCCATTGTATTCTCAAAACTTCTCCCTCAACTTTTTTCTCTAAGCTCCCAATGGCCATTGCAAATAATAGTTGTGCTTGTGCAAAATGTTATATGCTAGACAATGCAAAGGATGAAGAAAGTGAAGTAGGCCACTTACCTCACCGAGAGGAGAATAAAAGACTCTAGAACTCCCAAAAGTAAAGGACCCATTTGGTAAATCTTGGTTCAACATATTTACCACTCAAAGAGCTTGTATTGTAGAGTTACCCCCCCTACATTCCATACCCTAGCCCAAATTTCAAGTGTTGGCTTCAACTCTTCATGATAATTCTTAACCTATTATGGGTCTTTCTAGTGTGACTTTTACTTTTGCTAGATAGCTACCACCATCATCATATGAGCAATGGTAACTATAAAGAGGTGGGACATGACGCCATCTGTAGCTCTCGGCCTAAGGATATGCCTGTGCAACCCAATGTGACCAGATCAACTCATGCGCAATCTACACAGATGAAGGGCAACAGAGGATGCGACCACTTCTGATCGTCCTAAGGACCTGACATTGCAATCCACCAAGGGTAGCCAGCCCAGTAAACTAGCTGCTACTACTTCCAATCAGGGATCACAGTAGTCACATCCCTTGGCCGTGACAATGCCCCTTGTGGAACATGTCCTTAGAAGTTTACATGTGGAGGAGGTGTCACAACCAACTTCCTCGACAACTCCAGCACTTTCAAAGTGCCTAAAGCCTAGGCTGGAGGAGTTACACACAAGGGAGTTTGCTAAAGAGCTAGACTCTCCAAAAAGGGAGGCAGTTGTGCTCTCACAACCTAGCGAGGCGATTCAGTAGGCCACGGCCATAGCCCATAAGGACACACTAGAGAAAGAGAATGTTGAGGCCCAACCAAGCACATCAATGGTTGACCTAGTCCAGGGTCCTGAGTCGTTGAGTGATGCACCTTCACTGACCAAGAAAAAGAGGAGAAAACATCGAAGACAACAGCAATCACAAGTGGTTGTGGACCCCAAGAGCATTGAGACCAAGAGCGATGGAGTGCTAGGGAAAAAAGCATCAAGTCCATCCACCAATGAACCCATCGATGTCTCTCTTAATAGCGGTGAAACCTCAATCACATCCGTGTGCTCTAAAAAATCAAAGCAGCCATTGCCATCAATAGTTGCTTTCAACACTCAACCCACCGACAATAGAACTCACATCGACCAATCAAGAGTGGATACAACGTCGTCACAACAAGGTGACAAATCTATACCAGTCACATCCGAGAAGAACCATGACAAAATAGGAGCAAAAACTCAGGAGAAACGTGAGAACCCCAAGAGCATAAGAAATCCTAACGTTGAAAAATCTTGCTCATCTAGGCCTAAGCCCCCAGCTATGCTAAAGCCTAAGGAAACTCTTAGAACTTTGCATGAGATAGCAACCGAGCAGGCCCTCGTTGAACATAGAAGTGTCACAGAATGCTTAGCTGAGTCAGATGCTAAGCTCAAAGTGTTCGCACGTGTCTATGTCCTTGCGGACGTGGGCACAATCCCCAAGGAGCAGCTTGGAGATTACTTGCCATTCCCCTTATCTTGGGAAGAGCAACTTGCATGTCCAGTAGTTTCTTGTGGACCTCTTCATTAGTATCATGTTAATGTATGCAAGAAAATATTGACCTAACATACCACACGAGAAAGCAGTAATATTGGCTTAGACTAAGGATGGAAAAGAAAACTATCCAATGATGTTTGTTGTGAGGTTGTAGGAAGCTTAGTTTGGATTGAATATATGATAGCTTTCCATGATTTTATGTTTCTTTATGATAAGCATAGCACAATGATCTACATGGTTCCATTAGACCAAGGCGTTGGTTCCCTTGGCCCTAAAAATGAGTCCTTGGAAATCAAGGTTTATGAGGATGACTTTTTATTCATTATCATAGCATTGCACTAACATCACAAACTTAAACAACTTTGACATGGCATTCACATGGTAACTTAGGGAAGCATTTTAAAAACCTTGTATTCTCAATAGTATAAACCATGCTATCTAATACAAGATGTTAATTTAAAATTCTCATCACAAAAAGTAGACTCTTTTACAATTGGTGGATGTATATCTCAAATTCTAACATTGTCATAGGGGCCTACCTCTTTTCTAGCGAACTATACATTTTACATAGTGAATTATGTCCTTTATCTAGAGTTTTCTTATATACTCCCAAATTGTTTATTATGGCTATTAAAATCCTCCAAACTACTAGTTAAAAAAATTAAAATTACTTTGACAAATACCGGATTCACTTTCAAATGTGGAAAACACAAGCACAAATTTTGCGTGAAGGATAGACTATTTTATGTTTGAATGGCATGTACAATGTGAACCTATGTGGTTATTTCATTTTGAGGCATATCGAGAGAACCATTACTACACCATGATGTTTCACAAGAAGAAGTGCCAACCATACAATATTGTGATGCATGATGTAATAAATGTCAAGAGACATCATCTCCAAATTAGTAGCAAATCTAGATGAGATTGCTTAACTTAGTGCTCCAAATTGCTTGAAAGGCAAGCATGTTAGGAAAAGAAAGTGTCCAAAGTGAAACCCTAAACATGATACTATTCACATCAAAGGTGTTGTTGTGTATATAAATAATAATAAAAGTTTCAAATGGCTAAATTTAAAAGATGACAACTAGTTGTTATCACAACAAGCAAATTTACATCGATAATGTGTTATGGAAGAGGCTAAATTGCAAGGATTTGTGATTCATTCAATATGCATATATTGTAAATCAAGCTTGATGACACTTAATGGTTGTTATGGAACTAGAAGCTCACTAAAAGGCTATTAATGCATATTATATGTAGGGATTTTTCTCTCACTCATTAGTTCACTAAAGTGAAGGCTACTTGTAGGGTTGCTTTTCCTTACCACAAGTGGCTCTAAAGACATTCGAGGTGTACGTTCTTCATCCATTCACTTTGAATGATTGTACCTAAATATTAACCATAGCATAAATAGATTCGTTGGGACTCACGTGGAGAGCCTTGAGGAGTAGACTGTGCTTGTGAAGGCTCGTATGAGGTAGGCCTTGTTATGGAGGCTCTTGAGATGTACATTGTGATTTTTAAGGCTCCTCTAATATATGCTCTTACTCTCTTGATTCCTTAACTATGGGCTTCTTTAGTATGGACTGGTGTTGTTGTTATAGAGGCTACTCACAGTAGAGGCTTCCTCATATGTGACCTAGTACTTTAGAGGTTGGTCATGTGGATTTTTCTATCCAACATTTTATTCATGTAGGTCTCACGTATTTCCTCCTCACATCCTATTCCTCTACAATTGCAACTTCTTTTGTACTCTCATCTTTCTCTAACATAATATCTAATGGTATTCATATCCCCTTCATTTTTGACCTATTGCTTCATGTTCCTCCCTTGAAGCTTTCTTTGTTGGCATTGTAGTTATGAAGCTTGTCTATTATATTTTCCTACATCATACCCACCTTGGCTAGGTCAAAGGAGGCAACATTTAGTGCTCACTTAGACAACTCTCTACAAGCAACATCATTTAGACATACAAGATCAAATGAGCTAGTTGGGTAGTCTTTACCTTGCAATGAAATATCAAGGTCTCAAACCAAAGGATCGACCTAAAGTAAGGTCTCCCTACAAATAGTAATCTAATGCCCATCTAAGATGGTCACTTTGCAACTAATCATATATGAGAGTAGCTAACATTACACTTGATTCATAAAGAGTCATAACTACTTCTCTCGCCTCAAGGATCAATATTGTATTGTTTTGACTACTTGACTAGATGGGTCCTCATGTCTATATTTAGCACATCAGTGGTCATCATGAACATCACACAGCCATTGATTCATCACTTATTGTATTTGGTTAGTTACATCTACTTATAATTACATAGTTATTATGCTAGTGTACACTATAGACAATCATGTATTATTTGACTTATTGGGCCAGTTTCCTTATGTTATACCCTATCTACACCTATTATACATTGTACTTCATGGAAAAAGAAGAAAAACAACCAAAAAAGTAATTTTCTCTCTATCTCTCTTTTGATGTGTTTGAGTGAGCTTTCCTTTTATCCATTATGTGTGTATGTGTGTGTTCCTTGTAGTGGGATCTTGTCTTTGCTTCCCAAAAAACACCTCAACACTTACAGATTTGAACCCTAGTGGAAACACTTCATGAATGTAGTAGGGCCCAAATACTATTGTCTACAATCTTGCAAAGCTAAATCACGGCCTAGAATGGCTTGAGATGATCTCAATGTGGGATTGTCACTATGCTTTGCTTTCAATACCTCCAAAAAACTATCCAAAGAAAATAATGAGAAATGGAAGAGCTTCTTACAAATTTCTTGCTTCCTTTCCATGGTAGCAATGTACAAAGTGTATGTGTTGTTGAGCGATTAATGAGAAAGGTTATTTGATTTGTTATTGTGCCCTTCATGTACAAGGTTGTAGAAGACTTATTCTTGTTTAATACTAAAATTTGGTAGGATTTTTTAAAACAAAATCCCATCATTGAGATGTTGGATGAGAACACTATCTTCCTTTAGGGTTCGGTGTGACAAATTTTCTCATTGGAAAAGGTTTGTATGAGTTATTACAAGTGAAGAAAAGGAGTTAGAATAAATGAGCACCCAATTGCAAATGTATTAAAGGCATGGAAAGAATGAATGGAAAGGACAAAAAAGTGATATATTTATTCTATGGAGTTATTAACAATAGTATATTGGGATATATAAAAAATGCAAAAAAGAAAGATGTTAGTAAATGAGCATAAAACTAAAAGTAAGGAGCATTGCAAATGCTTTGGTGACCATTGATGTAATGCTTGATGATGATAAATTGGTCTCACCTACTTTGGGTGGACTTAACAAGCAAAAGAGTTAGAGACCGTTTGTTACTTGTATGTATGTATAGAAGCCATTTTTTGACTTTGATAAGTTGATCTCTCTCATGATCATTGAAGGGATCAACATGCATGATGATCATTTTTTGACTTTGATAAGTTGATCTCTCTCATGATCATTGAAGGGATCAACATGCATGATGAATCTTCAAATAGAAGTAATGAACAAGTCGAAGACTTCTACTTTAGCTCAAGAAGAGGCCAAGGTAGGTTCTCTTCAAGATGCTGTGGTATGGGGCATGCTATAAGTATGGTAACCAGTAAAACAAATTGAGTCAACAATTTGGTGATATGCAAATTTCTAGAGTCCATGGTAACTCTAAATATAGGGTGAGCTCTAAAGGAAGAGGTGGATAGCAAAATAGAAGTTCTAGTATAATTGTTATTGTATGTCATTATTGTGGAAGAATAGTCATATTCTAGCCCATTATTATGACAAGAACGATGATGTCACAAGTGCTAAATTGCATTAAGAAATCATATGGCATCATAAAGCTAGAATGATGACAAAAGTAAGCTTTTTTTTGTGATGCAACATATGCCAAATACTATTATAAGAAAAGGCACTTCTAATTATATATGGCATGTTGATTCAAGTGCATCTAACCATATGTCTAGCCATACAGAGTGATTTAAAGAGATGCATAATGTGAATAATCTAGGCTATGTTCCAAATGTGATGATTCATGCCACTCTTTTGCTCAAATTACTATGGTTTCCTTATCTTTGCATGATGGACAAACTAAGTGTTTGTTAGACGTCTTTCATGTACTAGTATAATTAAACATCTAATTTTTGTTGGGAAAATGATTGAGCAAGGGATGCAAGTTAGATTTAATCAAAAGGGTTACTATGTAGAATTTAACAAATACGTATAGGTTGGTTATTACAAAAGAATCAGACTTGGTCATATGTTTACTTTGTATGCTAGTATTCCTATCATTAATACTACTATGTATGCTAAAGGCAAAGGTTTCAGTGCAGATATTAAAATATGACACAAATGCATTAGTCATGCAAATATACAAAGGTTGAAATCAATGCAACCTAAAGGTCTAGTACTAGTTTATTTATTTTTAAAGTTGAAGAAACACAAAAAGTTCAAGAAGCATGTTAGTTTGGCGAGTATGCAATTTTTTTTCACATTAAGAAAATTTAAGTGCCAACATATTGAATTACATTCATATTAATTTATGGGAGCCTATGTAGAACGCCTCATGGCAGTGGCCCTTGAGTACCACGTGATCTTTATTGATGGTGTGGTCATTGAATCTCATGAAGCGTAACTATGTGGGCCTTATTTAAAGCCTATAAAGCCCAAAGTTGCGACAAATAAAGGGTTACCTTGTAAGTCTCAATAAAAATATATAAATACATGCATTGGGGAGAGCCCACCAATGAATGGGGGTAAAATTGTACCTAATTTGTGTCATGCCTCACTTTTTGCATCAATCTCTCTATTTTCCTTTGTACTACTCAATTTCAAGTTTTGCTTGGTCTATGAATTTGGGGATCAATTTCTTTGACATTAAGTGATGTAAGCAATTGTCAATTAGATTTATTGCAATCTAAGTCTATGAATTTGGGGTTCAATTTCTTTGACATCAAGTGATGTAAGCAATGTAACAAAAAATTTCAACTAGATTTATTGTAATCTAAGGCTCAATTGATATGCCATTGGTCGTTGTGCGAATGGGCTGTGACTTGTATGCATCAATGAGATGCCATCTTGGACTATTTTGATGCTTTTGCAATCTCAACTTAATCATCAAACTCTTTTTAGCCTTGTTTTGGCTCTTTTGATTATGACCTAATATGTATGAACCCACAATGATAGTGACTAAGTTAATGCTATATTTTTGGTACTAGGATGTGGATATTAATTAGTAGAGCAAGGGGTGTGCAACTGGGGATAGAAAAGAGTTAAAGGAGGTCAAAGAGATCTACCCAATTGGGGTTTAGGAGGGAGTGACAAAGATTTTAAGGTAGGTAAAAATATCTTATAAAATGGCCTTAAGACACAATAAACAAGAAAAAATGAGTTTTTGACATGAAGTGAAGAGACTGGCAAGAACAAGATTCGAAGCAACAAGGAAATGTGCTTTTAAAAACAAAGACAAGTGGGAGGGGATGATGCTATTGATAATGATGATGATCATGACAACATTGATTACAATACCACAAAGGGGGAGGCTTTAAAGCCTTGGCTTTTTGTCTACATGAGAAGCCCTAATGTCATATCAAATAGCCTTTATTTTTTGCTCCATATTTTTTAGAAAATCCTTGGAGGCTTCAATCTTTGAGGTGGGATAAAAAACAATTTGATAAAGACGAGTAGTCTCATATGTATAAGGCTTGGAATGGTGTGGTACAAATGCCTTTATAACACTTATTATATAAAAACTCTACAAAATAGAGTTACTCAATCCATTTCTTAGGATCATGGTTGTTGCAATATGCCCTAAGGGTATCCTCAACATTTGCATAGCTCTCTCAATTTGGCCATAAGCTTGGGGATGATCGGCCATGTTTAAGCATAAATGTGTGTGGGTAGCCTAGAAGAGAAAAGTTGAGAATTTAGAAGTGAAGGCAATGTCTCTGCTACACTAATAATCCTCTTAATAGCCCATGTAATTGAAAAAACTCCTTGATGGATGGCATAGCTATGTTGAAGTCCTTGAAAGTCTTCTTGTCAAAGATGTTGTGGTCAACTTTGATCAACATATTTACTATGATTAGTATGGAGTCATAAGCTCCTTGAATAGTGGGAAGGATGATTACAAACTTCATACTAATCTAGTTCCACTTCATCTAAGGGATGTTAAGAAGGTACAATTCCACAAGTAACTTGACTTGCTCAACCTTGATATTTTTGGTAGATTAGGAATTAGGTCACATCCCTTTGCATATTGCTTTTCATTCTTGGCCAAAAAATTCTTTTTGACTACATTTAGGGTCTTAGTATAACCTAAATCTCCAATGGTAGCTTGCACAACCAAGCATTCACCTTCAAGGTGGTGGTTCTTGAATTTTTCCTTTTTCCTAGCTGTTGTCCTTTCTACCATGATCAATTGTTGTATCTTCAAGTAGTTTGGGTCTACAAGGATTTTAATGATTATAGTTCCAAAATTGGGCTATTGGGCATGAAAATTAGGCTTGCAAAAGATCCATGTATAGAGGGTTCTTCCATCAACAAGAAATCTAAGAAATCCTTTCTACAGATAGCATAAATGACCACATTCTCTTTGATTAGCTAGTATTTGACTTCAAGAACTAATTCCTACAACACTTACATCCATCTTCTTTGCCTCCTATTAAGATATGGCTCTAGTAAATATCCATTTGAGCCTATTATGGTTGATTACTAGAGTAAATCTTTCGCCAAGTAAATAGTGTCACCATAAATTCAAGAAATGTATGACCACCAATAGTTCCTAGTCATTGGTAGGATAGTTCTTCCCATAAGTTTGAGCTTACGAGAGGAGAACGCCATAAGATGTCCTTCTTGGGTCAAGATGCTAGCATCAACAATGACTTTGAAATCTTTAGCAAATTCAAGTAGCTTTGGGATAGGACTATTGCTAGGACACTCCTTCAATTTGTTGCACTTTGTCCAAACAATCTAGTTTTTATTGCCAATGTAGAGAGAGGGATTGTAATCAAGGCATAATCCTTGATGAAAACATAGCTACACCTAGTATGCCGAAGAAATGCTGTACTCTCTTTCAATTTTTGTGGAGGTGGTCAGTCGTACATCCTAGACCTTTGTAGGGTCAACAACTATTCCCACCTTAGAGATGCTAAAGCCAATGTATTAAATCTTCTTCCAAAAGAGGATGCACTTGCTTTGTTTCTCCTTTGTTTAGCAAGGGCTTGTATGCTGTTAAGGTTTTTAGGATAATCCAAAGATAACCATGGTTGTTCATCTTTTAACTTTCACTAAATCACAATATCATCAAAGAACACAAGTAAAACTTATCAAGGTAGGGTCTAAAAATATGTTATTCACCTATCGAAGGTAGTTGGAGTATTGGTTAGACCAAAGGATATAACAAGGAATTTGTAATGGAATTTTAATACTCGTACATGGTGTTGAAGGCAATTTTAAATGTGATGGTATGTAGATCTTATGGCAATATTCAAGAAGACCTCAGGAACAAGCAACCTCTATAAGAGCTCATAAATTCCCAAAACTAGATTATTGTTATTCCCCATGTCTTGATTTAATCCTCAATAATCAATACACAACTTGAAGGACCCATTCTTCTTCCATTGGAAAAGGACAAGAACTTCCCAAAAGTGAATTATCAAGGTGAATGAAGCTTTATCTATTAATTGCCTCGACTAATCTTTTAGCTCAATTACTATTGAGATTGTAATATTGTAGAGCATTTTAGCACAACTAGTTCTACCCCAAGTAATAGTTTGATCTCACGACCTATTTCTTAAATAGGTAGTAACTCAACTCCTCAAGAAATACATATATATAATGTTTGAGACATGAGGATTCATTGCCATCTTTAGGTTGGTCTACCTTATTAAGATTGATAAAAAAAACAAGGCATCACTTCTTTATCCCCTTAACAATCCTATTAGCAATCCTACTAGCATTGACTAGCTGAATTTTTTGTCTCCCAAATTTACCATAAGTCTATACTATGCTCCCATGGATATTGCAAGAGGTGTCTTGATATTTTCCACAATTCATATTAGCCTTCTTGGCTACTAATTAATGCATTTCAATAGATAGTCATATATTCCTAGTGTCGTGACCCTAAATTTGGTTTGATAGGATCATTTCCTAGTTAAAATTCTACATTGTTAGCAACTTGAAATGAGAAAACTTCCCTTCCATTTTCTAACTCTACTAATAATTTTTTAGCTAGCTCCATTTTCAACCAAAGTCTCTTAGCAGAATTGGGAAAGATTAATAATGAGAGAGTACTCTTGCAATCAATTAAGATCTAGAAGGTTATACCCTTGTAGTTGGCAATAATCTAGATGATTGAAATTGTTGGCCTACTTCCCAATTGCCAATGATAGCATGTGCATGTTATCTCTTTTCACCTCTTCTTTGAAAGAAGGGTCTACTTCTTCACTTCTCAAACATGAGCTCTAGCAACTCGAGCCACCCCATGTCTAGAGCCAAGGTTATTTATGTTACCACTCCTCTAATAAGGGTTTCTAGGAGCATTCACATTGCCACCCTGATTTGGGCATTGGGGTCCAAAGGTGGCTAGACCAATTGCATTGAAAACATCTCATTTAATTATCTTATTTATTATTATGGTTGTTATTAATGAGAGAATTGATGAAATTAGTGTAGCCTTTCTTGCAATTCCTCTCTTTCTTATTCAATGGTTCCCTCTAGGAAAGGGATTCTTATCCATTCTCTTGCCAAAGAATTCAAATTTGAAATGAAAAGTCCCCTATTGATTTTGGTGTGCCTAGTGGTTTGATCCTTATCAAAGCATCTTTCTACTTCATGGGCCTCCTTGCTTCAATTTAGAAGTCTAATGGAGAATCCAATCCTTGATAAACAAGCAACATGTTGAGGGATAGAAATGTGCAGAGCATACATCTATGGGTCAAGAAGTAAGAATAGTGTGCTTTGAGGGATAGGTCAAACTTCTTAAGGCTAAACAATCCATTCATCTTTATTGAGTGGAATGAGAGAAGTAGATATCTCCATCTAATAGCTCCTTTGATTTGATCTCATGTTTGGGAAGCTTTAATTCTCATGGTTTCACAACACCATTGATTTCACTAAAGAATTGTCTTTCGAATCAAGAGTAATTGTGCTATCATGGCCTAATTTGCAAAGTAATATTCCTGTCCCGCATCTTGATCTAGGCCTTTACATATGTATCCACTTTGATAAATTCCACATTAAATTCTAGGGCCTTCCTGAGAACAAACTTCCTCTCCTAAAGATTGGCTAAGGTGTAAGTAGGCAAGGTACTCAAATTATTAATTCCATTTGAAAGTTAAATCCAAACAACTATTGGATAAGAAATTAAATATGACTTGTATTATTCAAGACATATTTATAATAAGGATCGTAGAGCTAATAAAATATGTATGTTCAAGCTATTCAACTATGAAAATGTGAAACATGATTTATCAAAAGTTAGGCGATTCTTGAGAAACTTTAAGCACCCTATGTTGATTGGGTAGAGTAGGTGGTCCTCTTATTGCATAATTCTTTTGCCTACATCTCCCAATCACATTATCCTATTGGGAGGATGATCTCCATCATATACTCATATACATAGTGGTCTTGGTAGCTAGATGGCCATTAATAATCAAAGTAGAGTTTATTCTAGCTTCCTTAAACATGAATAAGCATGCTATTGGGAGGATCATCCTATTGGGTGGAGATCATCCTATTGGGAGGATGATCTCCATCATATACTCATATACATAGTGGTCTTGGTAGATAGATGGCCATTAATAATCAAAGTAGAGTTTATTCTAGCTTCCTTAAACATGAATCAGCATGCTAACTTGAAACCCTCCATCCAATGCATATACTTTAAGTTGTTGTCTAGGCCTACTAGTATTGAAGAAATAGTCTTTGCTTCAATTCCATCATTTCTCAATGAGAAGGGTCAGTGATAGATTACTTCAAGGATTTTCCATGAAGGTGTCTCATATCTTGTAGTCCCATAAGCATAGCCCATAAAGTGGAAGACAAGGAATTATACCCATAGATCATCCTAGACCTAAATATAAAATTACCTTCCTTTAGATTGTGCTCTCATTGATGAGATTAATATGAAAAACCATTACTTTTATTCCAAGGGGTTTCTACAAAGATAGGATAGTTGTCAGATACACTGTAATCAACTATAGAATTGTTGTAAGAATATATTGAAGTAGGTAAGACATTATCTTTGGGTTTTCAATCCAATATATTTATCAAGTAGATTTGGTAGCTCATTAATTAGTAATCTTGAGAAGATTAATGGTTTGCAACAACTATCTAATTTGGTTAGATAACTTATGTGACTTGGTGATATGCCCACTTATTCAAGGTCATCAATTCACCTCCATGGAGTACTATGAGATTGGTGAGTGAGTGACAAAGATGAAGAGCCATGCTATCTTAAACCTTTCATACCAATGCAACTTCTATTGGTCATATTCAATATTTTCTATCATATCTACACAAAGTTAATAATAGGATTCTAACATCATCCATCCCCTATATTGTGTCCATCTAACTTGGGAAAAGTGTGTTCTAGAGGGGGGATATATGTTTTCATAGTTCTAAACACCATTTCTTGTAAGGTAAGTTTGCATTGATATATTAGGGGAAACACTGTATGCAATTAACATAGTTTTTCTTGCATATACAAGTGTGCAATATAAATTAGTTATTTAACACAATTCAAATGATGCATTGCTCTGAATATGATATAGTACAATACTCTAGTGGATTCTTGTTTGCTTCTAGAGTCCTAATATCATAAGTTACAATATATACACATTCAACACATTGAGGGATTATCCCTCCATGTGGTTGGAATATTATCTAATGGTGGGAGTATCCTATCTTTGTTATTTCAATGAATGCAAATTGTTATTTCAAAGATGCAAAGGGTGCAGACATGTGCAATTTCTCAACAATCTTGATTTTTTTCAAGTCTCTTTTTAGGTATCTAAGGTTGAATATTTTGATGAGGAAATCATTGCTTTTAAAGAGCCAACCATATGAATTTTCCTATTTTTCCAAACATAACAAGCTTGAGGCATTATCATTTTATTCATGAGTTTTGTGATTTAACAACAAAACTAATAGATTGGCAAGCAGTCATGAAATTTATTTGGAATATCCATTTTTTCATTCATTTTGCATAAGGGTCCTATGTAAGGACAAAAGATCAATCTATTATTTTGACTTAGAGGCAGAGAATAGTATAAGAGTACATTAGTCAATTCCTAACTTTCCAAATTTGCTAAACTACCAAGTGAGATAAGCACATTCAATGTGGACCATGAACTTTCATAGTCCTAAGGAACAAGCAAACCAACTAACTACCCTAACTATCCTATAGTGGTAAATGTAGCCTAAACCTAATGTGGATATAGTAATGGTCATCCTAGGCAAACTAATACATTATACCCTTTGAAGCCAGATGTTAACTCGTAATGAGAATCAACTTGCAACTGGTTCATGGAGAGTGGTAGCAACTTCCACACCCTAAAGTCTAATATTGTACTACTCCTTTCCTCTAAAATGATTTAAGGTTCTATCATCTTAACCTAACATTTATCCACCAGCACGAGTTGGAAAAGTTAATGGAATAATCGAGTTTACCCAACCATAGGGCCATCTCATCAAGGCAGTGTCCTTCTTTTTTCCACATGTGTACCCAAAGTATCTTAGAACAACAAACTACCAGACTATGTGAACATGTAAAAGTGTAATGTGCCCATTACTTAGTTTATTTTAATAAACAATGTGCATGTACATTCCAAAGAAAATTGATGTATGTTATACATTTTTTTAAAAAATAGCTCAAATTATGAAACTGGCTCTACTTTTGAAGATAATTGTTATTATTAATAAGGTACTATATGCCAATTCATGGAAGAAAGACTTGGGAAACCCTCCCAAGACTAGCTTATTAAAACTATGTTTGTAGCATAGAACAACAAAAAGAACTAGCCTAATGGATAGTCACTTGGCAGTTAAGTGCACTTGGGTGACGACACTGCCGGGATGGGTGACCTCCCAGGAAGATTTTCCTACAAGCTAGTGGGAACTTCTCATGCATAGCCAACGGCACCAATGAAACCTTCGTAGCCCGTCACCAAGGTCTATGCCTTGGTCACTGCCTTGCTCGTAGGCCTTGGAGTGACGCCCGCTCGACAACATGAGGCACTCATACATTTGTCAATTTTTATCTTTGAGCTACAAAAATGGAGTCCCCCCTCTTTGACATCATCAATGATGTCATCAAGAGTGCTAAAAGAAAAGTATTCTCTCTTTATCATTGATGACATCATAAAAAATGCTAAAAAGCAAGCGTCCTCACTTTACCCCCCCCCCCCCCCCCCCAATTACTATATAAATAGGGATAGAGTGTCATGTCAAAAACAACAATGACCCGTGCAAAAGTCTCTTTGATGTTGACGTGACAAAGCTGTATTGTAATAAGACGAATCTCTCCCTCTCTCTCCACACCTACGCAGAAGCATTGCTCGAATCCATCACCTTCTTCCGTGGCTCCCAAGAGACGTCGAGATGTTGAGCGAGCTGGTCATGCTCAAAGAGCTCCCCAACACAAGGAAGTGGCCGTCACTGCTGAGGAGACTCAAGACGATGTTAAAGCACAAGCGGAAGTTAACCCCAAACCCATTCAAACCAAAGAACCAGCCATCTCACGACAAATCAAGGTTGCGGCCATAAATCACAATCACGATGGATGGCCGAATGGAGATAATTAGGTTTAGTACATTAAAAAAAGGAATTTAATTTTTAAGCTATTAACTCTACAATTTTCTAATGAGGGATAAGCTAGTCCAATACATACGATTAGTTAGAATATACTTAAACTTCCAAAAACATGTTAGTGTTATCAATTGCTTTTTAAGAAGGAACACGTGAATTGATGGAGGAGGGCCCCCTCCCTAATGTCATCAATGACCTCGTCAAAAGTGCTAAAAGAAAACCATTCTCTCTTTATCATCGATCACATAATCAAAAACGCTAAAAAGCAAGCGTCCTCTCTTTACCCCCTCTCTCCATTACTATATAAAACAGGGATAGAGCATCACGTAAGAAACAAGAACGACTTGTGCAAAAGTCTCTTTGATGTTGATGCGACAAAGCTGTATTGCAATAAGCCAAATCTCTCCCTCTCTCTCCACACCTACGCAGAAGTGCTACTCGAATCCACTAGCATTGTTAACCCTCAAATGAACAAGGTGGAAAATTGGAAAAATCTAAAGCAGAAGATAAGGCCAAGGCAAAAGTGAAACGGGAGACGAAGGCGCACCAAGGAAATAGCAGTGCAAAAAAGTCCTAAGCCAAGGAGAAAGGCGCACAAGAAATAGCGCAAGTCAATGCTTTTGTAAAAGAGTGCAAGGCGTACCATGATTTATTTTAAGAGTGATGGACTCTCACCCATGCAAATTGTAAAGGTAGATGGGCGATAGGAAGAAAGCTAGGAAGATAGGAGAATGATGGAAAAAAGGGCCTAGGCTATGGCCGGCCATGTAAAAAGAGGATGACTGCCCAAATGGGATTTAGGGCCTTGTATATAAAGTTCAAAAGATGAATGAGAGCTCATTCTTTGGTGTGTGGCAAAGTGGACTCATCTTCTCCTCTTATTCTCTTCTCTTTTCTTGCTTGTGTGTGCTTGAGGGAGGAAGTGTGAGAGTGTGAGGAAGTGAGTGTGTAAGGGTGAGGGATCAAGGAGATAAAACTCTCCACCATCTCCTCTCTTCTTCTTCTTCTTCTTCTTCTCTTCTCTTGCATGCGGCTATGGATGATGGAGCTTGGAGGTGGAGGTTTGAGGATGCTTGAGCTTGCATCAAGAATCGTGGAGCTATTGGAGTGTTTGAGAGAGAAAGCAACTCAATCAGGCATCAGGGTAAGCTCACTACATTTGTAGAGAGAGAGATATGACGTGTCGGCTATGTGAGAGGTAGTCATTAGTGCTCGCTTGAAACGCTTGAACAATAAGTGGTATGTGGGTCTTGGTGGTAGAGCTTGTGCTCGCCTCTACATTACCAAAACGGATTCAAGCTTGAGTGCTTGCACACTTCAAATCGAGCATCGAAGTAAGGGTTTCATCCCCGAACCAGAGCTTGAGGTAGATAGGAGATTTAGGTGTGTTAATTGTCAGAAAAAAGTAATTATTTTTGGATTTGGATGTGTGGATGAGTAGGTTAAAGAAGCATGAATGCTATATGGTGATTTTTTTATTACATTAGGTAGGATAGGATTAAAACAGTGTGAGCACACAGTAGGATTTTGTTGTTGTATAACAGGCTGAAATAGGGAAAAGAAGGGTAAAAAATGAAACCCTGGGTTAAATACTGGTAAGAGGAGCAAGATTAAGGTGAATGCAAACCTAGACAAGGCAATAAGAGGCTAAGAGTGGCAAGGAATACCCCATTTCGCATTAGAGAGAGAGAGAGACATGTTGATCATAGAGGAGATCACATGCTTTGATTCTAGTGTTTTTGATTGATCCAGGTATGTAAGGATCTTCTTTATGTGCCATTGATGTGATCTGGAAGGTATGATAGGGGGCAGTGATGAGCCTTAGGAGAAATCGACCAAAAATCATCATGTTGCACTGTCGGACCAACGTGCCTTGGTTTGATTCCCAAAGTCAGGCAATCAGACCATCTGACCGGAAGATCAAGACCATCTGACTGCCAGGTGTCGGACCACTATTTAGTTGGACACACTTGGCAGTCGAACCAACTCCTTTTGTCCCAACCATACCAACAGCCCGGTTGGGCACCCACCCGTGTCCAATCAAACAACCTTCTCCAGTCGGGGGACCGCCCATTAGTCAAACCACGTGATCCGATTGGACCAAAAATTGCAATCGGACCACACAAACAATCAGACCACCTTTCCGGGTCGGACTAGACCAGTCGGACCACCCATAAAAATCAATTGTTTGATTTTGGGAATTAGACCAGCTGATGACCGGCAAATCAGTGCAAATATAGGCACAAAAATGTGCTCAACATGGAAACATCCTTTGCAAACTAACACTTTGCTTTTGTACTCTCTTGTAAAAAAATCAAATATGAAGCAATGTAAAATGTGTAGTCCAAAAGGCTCACATTAAAAAAATGTAGAAAGGAAAAGGAAAGGTCAAATCCTTTTGTCTCATGCTAAAAATTGAAAGGTCCTTAGACCTTAGCCAATGTATGCAAATTTGAATTTTATAATTCAAGAAAGGAAAAGGAGGTGGTTGCAACCATGGGATTTGGGGAGGTGGGAGGTTGAGGTGGTTACACCCTCTCTCTTCCTTTATCTTCTCTTGTCATGGTTCATTTCTCCCTCTCTCATTTTGGCACAACACTTGCCTTCTTGTTCTTGCTTTTCTCTCTTATGCTCGTTTGTCAAATCTAATGGAGAGTGAGGAAGAGGAAGAGGGTGAGGATGGAAGAATTGTCAAATTTCTTGTGTGCCTTCCTCTTGTGTGTTTGGAGAGCATGGTTCTTGGTGAGAAGAAGGAGAGTTTTCTTGCAGGTTTTTGTGGCAAACAAATGTATTTGTAGCCTCTCTTGGCCGGTTCGTGGTTCTCATGGTGTCGTGGCAGGGTGCTCTTCATTTGGTGCACTGGCCGGGAAGAGGTGGTTATGAAATCTGCAAGAAGGCATATTTTAAAGCATGAAGAACTTCAATGAAGAAGGTTGCATTCTTGATGGGAAAGTGGGGTTGTATTTTTGTAATGTCAAAGAGAGGTCCAATGGAGGAAGATGTTTGTGTAGTTCGTGCCTTTGATCAACTCATTCTATCTCCTGCCATCATGAGTGTTGTTGCCACATCTAATTTCAAAGTTTTCTTCTATGAGATTCAGAAACTGAATGAACGTAAGATAGTCTTGATGGTCTCTGTGTGGCGAGTTGCGACTCCATGGGGCTTCACCAGCAGTGGGGGTTGTCTATTATCCTGATGCGATGTGGAAGAGGAAGCGATGGAGATGCTGATGCAAATGATCACTATGCAAACCACAAAATAAAGCTTTTCCATGATTGCCTCCAACGATTTCGATTCTAAAACTACTCCACCATCATGCAACAACCATCCAATCCTTCACCTTCTCTCTTCTCTCAACCCTCGCCTATCAACCCACGGCTGTACTACGCAGACCAAAGCTCCTTCATCATCCACCGTTTGACAGAATCATCTTGGCCCATCCCTTTGATGATGGAGTGGTTCGTGTGCCTGTGGCCGCTGCGAAGACACGTTTATGACAGTAACGACAGCGAATTCTTGACCTTATCCTATCCTGCAATTTCTTTTATTTTTAATGACGTTTTACATTATCTCAACCATAGTAAAGCCCATATTTCAAACCCATATGAAGAAAACCTTTCCTAAGGCTCATTCACATGTATATCTTCTCTTACATACCCTTCACACCAATAGCACCTTTCTCCAAAATAAATGCAAGACTATTTTCTATTTCTGTTTGTTTTATATTCTATAAAGCCAACTTCTCTTTCCTTTTCTCAAACACATTTTTTTGGGTGGGAGAACTCCAATGGAATATCCTTTGTAAGGGTGTGCTCTCTTGATTTATCTTTTTTGGGTCTCTTTTTAGACCTTCATGGCATAGTTATTATTTCTTTCCTAGCTTGAGTGTGACGTTGGTCTTGCGTTCAATTGGAAAACCCTATCCTTTGTGTTTTTGTTGTTTTGGGTGTTTGCTACCTAGGCTTTACGACCTAGTTGTGTTTTTCTATTGTGTGGTTATTTTATTTCCCTATCCAATGACAATTCAAAGAAGATTGAAAAAAAGAAATGAAGATTGATGACCGAAGATGAAGATGAAGATTTGTCCAAGAGCTGATTATGGTTCTTCTTCAAGTTTGTTCGCGGGGACGCTTCACACTTAAGCATGGGAGGAAATGATGTTTGGCAAATCAGTGCAAACATAGGCACAAAAATGTGCTCAACATGGAAACATCCTTTGCAAACTAACACTTTGCTTTTGTACTCTCTTGTAAAAAAATCAAATATGAAGCAATGTAAAATGTGTAGTCCAAAAGGCTCACATTAAAAAAATGTTGAAAGGAAAAGGAAAGGGCAAATCCTTTTGTCTCATGCTAAAAATTGAAAGGTCCTTAGACCTTAGCCAATGTATGCAAATTTGAATTTTATAATTCAAGAAAGGAAAAGGAGGTGGTTGCAACCATGGGATTTGGGGAGGTGGGAGGTTGAGGTGGTTACACCCTCTCTCTTCCTTTATCTTCTCTTGTCACGGTTCATTTCTCCCTCTCTCATTTTGGCACAACACTTGCCTTCTTGTTCTTGCTTTTCTCTCTTATTCTCGTTTGTCAAATCTAATGGAGAGTGAGGAAGAGGAAGAGGGTGAGGATGGAAGAATTGTCAAATTTCTTGTGTGCCTTCCTCTTGTGTGTTTGGAGAGCATGGTTCTTGGTGAGAAGAAGGAGAGTTTTCTTGCAGGTTTTTGTGGCCAACAAATGTATTTGTAGCCTCTCTTGGCCGGTTCGTGGTTCTCATGGTGTCGTGGTAGGGTGCTCTTCATTTGAAAAACATGGAGCCCCAAGAGGAACACCAAGGAAAAGGGAATTCTCTTGCAAGAAAATCTATCTTGTAACATCAACAAGCTTGTTTATCATGTTTCATATGATCACAATGAAGAAAAGAACACCAAGCACAACAAATCTTCATGCAGCATTATATAGATCTCCCACGGTTTTGATAGAATCAACCATATTCTTCAATATCTTCACAAAATCCATCAATAGAACAAAGAAAGCAAAGTAATACACCATCTTTGAATGGAAATACATCACATAGTATTCATCTTGAATATCTTCATAGTCTTCTCTCTCAATCTCTCATATACAATCACTCTGTTTGAGTAGAATTGGCTATCTCTGACTCTCTCTCTCTCTATCTATCAATAATACATCATATCCTCACTACAATCTCTCAAAATCACACTCAATAATCCTTCTTAGGTCGTGGATACCCCTCCCAAGAGGTATGTCTGATATGAAGAGTCACCAGAGCCACTACAGTGTCCTTTCATAGCTCACTACAGTCACTTTACTCTAGTCTTCACTTGAGTCTTCAGCAGCTACTTCTTCCACTTCTTTAAGCTCTTTTGCACTTGTATTCACCTCTTTCCAAGGCTAGAAAACTTTCCCAAGCTACACTCTCATCCATCAGGACACATACAGAAGCATACAGAACAGTCACAGAACAGTACCAGAACAGCTACAGTACAGAACAAAACAGAACAGAGACAGAAGCTCTACAGAAGACCTACAGAAGGTTACAGAAGGTCATCAAAACCACATAACTCATACTCAAACCATTCCAAACTCTCACAAACCATTCAATAAACTTTCACAATATCTCAATCTTCATCAATCAATACTCCATCCCTCCTTACAGAAGACAATCAGAACAAAACAGACCAAAACAGAGCAAAACAGAAGGTATACAGAACCAATCAGAACCTATCAGAACATCACAGAACCATTAATAAACATCACGATCTTCCAAAACACAATCAATATCGTCCAAAACACTCTCAAACCACTTCCAAATCAATCAATCATCTCATAAAATCAACCATTCAGCTCTCAAAAATAACAAAAATCAGCCAAAAAACAAGTCATTTCAACACTCAATATATCCCCACACTTAATAAGGAAGCGTCTTCGCGACCCAGGAAAAAGGGAATACAAGTTCAGGGAAAAGCTCAACTTTGATCGTCAATATCTCCTTAAAAAGAATCCATCCACCATGACCCCAACTTATAACCTGTTTCTAATATAAAAATACAAAGAAAGGAAAACCCTCTATACATTAATACCGCTTAGCAAACTAAAAATTACAACAAATTTGTAAAGGATATAAAAGTTTGCTTCTTCTTCATCTGCATCTGCGTCAACTCTCCAACCACAAACCCAGCACCATAATTCTCCAAAACGTAGCTCGTACACGAAATCCAATCCAATAGGAAACCACCACGCTCGGTTTACATAAATGAACTCACAACACAAACACTAATACACAACACAACCATCTGAATGACTCCTCCAACAAGAGAGTTTTTCATTTAAAAAGCATCCACCATACATTGGAAAGGTATCAATGAAGATGATCCCTCTTAAAAGATTGATGTTGTCGGAAACGATCCATAGACAAGGATTCATCTACAAAGTTTTTGGGAGGATTTTGAAAAAATTGGAGACAGCACATCCTTTCCAACAGGACCAGGTATCTGCTAGGCAAACAAAGGGCATGAAAATACAAAATATCCAGCTGCTGGGAATCAATACTCACATTGACATTCATGCACAACTTTGGAATAGGCTTGGAATCATTATGAGAGTGCCTATGCATATACGCCAGGTACCAAGCAAAGTGAGCAGTTAATCTCACTGAAGGATCTGCAGACTGTGAATATTGCTAGGCAAAATGAACATAGTTCTGATAAGCTTGACTGGAAGCTGTCCATTCTCCTGGAATGACTGGCCAATTGATCTGCGGTCATGTAAGGCAATCATCCGAACTCCATCCCCTTCTTCTGGAAATCTGATTATCAAACCCGTCACAGTCACTAACTAACTGAGGTGGTTGAGATATAGAAGTGCTAGGAGAGGGTAATGGAATAAGGAAAAGTGGATGAAGTGAGGGATATGAAAAATCATAAAAGGAAGAAAAGGTTAAAGAAGGAGTGGCAGAAATTTGGAGAGAATCACTGAGGAACGGTGTTAACTGATAAATAGGAAATGTAGAGGGTACATTAATGGATGGAGAAGGACAGGGTGGAGAAGGGGAAAATACCCTATCCTCAATAAAGGAACAATATGTAAAAATGGGAATTTGAGGGAAAGATGAAGGTTGGAAAAGAAGGGGTAAAATAGTGGTGGAATTAGATTGACAAAGGGAAAGATATATAGCATAGCGGTGAGCCATTTGTTGGTAATAGAGGAGGGTAGGAACAGAAGGTCCTAAGAGAGATCGTCGATGATAAGCATCAAAGAAGGTAGCATCAAATGGATTATGTTTTGAAAGATAGGCTAAGAGATCCATCCTCAGTTGATTAGTACTCTGGGCAGAGGTAGGAGCTGTGTTTTGTCTTTGATTTAGGACCACAGAATCAATTATGGGATGCCACGAATTATCATGACAATCAGCCACTTTGGAGGAATAACTTTGGAACATGTTAGCGATGCGCAACTCCAAATGATTGACATACAAAACAGCTTGGAAGACCACATCCCCCACATACCATGCCATATCCACCTCATCTGGAATTAACAAGTCTCCTCGTAGATACATGTATGACATCAACATGGTATCTGGCGTGACAGAATCTTCAAACACCATTCTGACTACCTCTATCAACAACTCAGTAGGCCAAGCCCCACTGCATCCATCCTCTGGAAGAGGTAAATCCATCGTGGAAAGCTTCATATAGAAGACCAACTTTTGTAAGTGGTAGTGGACAAAGAAAGAATGGTCTGGGGAGACATATTCCTGAAACTGCTCAAAGGTAGACCATAACAAATCCATTCTGGACTGCAATCTTTCCACTTTATCTTGGAATAGAGGGCACAAAGTAGCCTGTCTCTGAAGAGCAGCCAAGTCCTGCTGTGAAAGAGAAGGAATCAAGGGAACATTAGGGCTTGGAGGAACAGAGCGGGACTTTGCAAGTTGATCTTGCAATTGCTGGATTTGGGAGGCTTGGTTGGCCACTGTGGCATTAGCAATCTGTAAAGCTGAAAGTTTTTAATCTAAGATAGCTTGGAACTCCTTTGCTTCTCTGGACATCCTCTCCTTCTCCTCTGAAAGGCTAGTAACCTAGGATTGAGCCTCGAGTAACTGGGTCTTCAAAGAAGAAATCTCATCGCTTTGGGTGGCAACCAGTTGGGTTTGTTGTTCCATTTGCTTAAACAAATCTGCGAGGGTATCCTTAGCAGAAGCTAACTCAGATGTTGCCTTATGCAACTGGTCCTTAGACTGCATGATTTCTTCATAAAAAGACGCGTACAGCTATTGAACACATGCTGTCACAGGTAATTCAATGGAGCTCTGAATATCTTTACAGAGAAAAGGAATGGCATCTCCTGAGACGAGATTGTTCAGGGAGGGAACTGATATGTCCAAGGAGCCCTCACGATGTGCTCTGAATAGGTTATTACAAGTGAGATACCCAGGGAGATCACTGCCAGAGGTAGCAGGAATGGGCACCGAAGGAAGTACTGAAGGAGCTTTATCCGCTACCCTCTTCAAGCGTTTGCACTGTATGACTAGGGGAGGCGGAGAATCATCATCCTCTATGTCAATAGGTTCGGACTCATCTGAAGGTGGAGGTGGAGGTACTCGATCTGATGGAGGAGGTGGAGGCACAGCCTTCTGTAAACCTGAATAGGTCAAGAAGGCAGACAAATAGGATCCATATGTGACATTGGTAACATTACCCCTGGTGACTTTAACGAAATGCTGATCCATTTTAGTGAGGAGGTAAGTGCTCCAATCAATAGCAACTCCTTTCAATACCATCCTGGAAGCTGTAAAAAGCTCTTTGGACAAGTAATGGGATGGCGTTTTGGCAGGCATAAACCTGTCCTGGAGAAACTGACAGATCGTCTTCCATACGGGATCAGTGATCATAGAAAAGGAAACTCCTGAAGAGTTTATCACCTTCTTAACATCCAGTATTTTCCTTGTCTGCTTTTGCAACAGCTTCAGAATCTCTTCATTAGAGAAAAGCTGACGAGTGGTCACAAAAGGTTCACCTTTGGAGGGTAGAGACACAGCCTTCCCTAAGCCTCGAGGTGTCAAAGTCATAGAAAGTCCCTGGACTAGGCCTATCTTCTTGCTGTAAGAGGCCAGAAACTCATCACATAACGACGGATCCTCTGGAAGCAGGGGAAAAGAAGTAGCCACAAAAGCAGCAAGGCCCGCCTTCGTGAGAGGCTCAAAAGTAAGTAGGGAAAAGTAATCCCTACTAACTAGTGGAACGTACTGGATAGGGCGAGGAGCATGAGAAGGCGCCATTCAGATGGTTACACACACACCACAAACACAGACAATCAAGGAGAATGCCTGCAAAGCAATAGACAAAAATCCAAGGATAAGAGAATAACCAAACAAGAAAACGTGACTCGACCAACTAACCCCAAGCAAACCACATCCTAGAAAAATTTCGACATGACCTTGAGACATATGCGACCGAAAGCTTCATGCGATGCATCAGACAAACACCCTGAACCCCGTATCAGGCAAGAAAAGAAAAAACTGCATACCGTACCCGTAACCGTAACAAAGACAATAAACCAAAACAATACCACATCCGACATATATCAAGACTACATCGGTGATAGAACTCTAAGGACTGCGCATACCCATCCCACGAAACGGTTCATTAAAAAGGGGAATTAAGTGCAGTGAGGGGGGAATTAATTTAATGAAGGGTTCATTTTAATAAATTATTAAGAATGGGTGAAGTTTTATTAGGTGATAAACCTTAGCAAGAAAACGGCAGTTCCTTATTAGAAATTAAATTACCAATTATTAGGTGAAGCGGTGCATTAATTCGATTCCCGGACTTCGATACCCGACGGGGTCTCTAAATGCAAGTTCATTGATTACAAATTAAGGTGATGTGGAACGCTTTTTTGCCGGTGCGTGCTCTTGTGACGGCTGGTTCATTTTAATTAAAAATTAAAGTGCCTCTGTAGCGCACGTAGCGCGTGCTAAGTGAACGGCGGGTTTATTGTAATTAAAAAGAATGTGTGTGTATAGCGCGAATGCGCGTGGAACTGTGGGTGAATGAAAGAGTTCATTTTAACAATTAAGGTGTGATTAAGGGGGAAATGAAAATAAATAAAGCACATAAAATAAATACCTGGAAGGGGTGTGTATGTAATGTAGAAATGCACACGGAAGAGTCTCCCAAAAGAAGTGAATCCAGTAAAGGAAAAGTAAAGATCACTGACGAACAACAAACACAACACCTTAGTGGGTGGGTTGATTTGTTTTGTAGTTGGTTTTTTAATGTTTGTAATTTGGGATTAGTGATGGTTGGTTTATGTTTGTGAGGTTATTATGTTTTGTGGATGTGTGTTGTTTTTTTTTTGTTTTTTTGTTTAATAAGAATAAAAATAATAATAGGAAAATCAAGATATATAACACATGAATATGGAGGAAATATCCACAATGGAGTGTATGTAAATAAAATAGAGAGTGTTAAGGGAAATTTCCGTTTGTTGGTGTGTTAGTTAGTTAGTTAGTTTGTTTTTTTTTGTTAACAATAGGGGTACCATGTATGGTAATATTTTAAAATAAAAAATAAATGAAAAATGGTCAAGGGGGGTGAGGGGAATTTTGGCTAATTTTTAAGAATTTTTAAAGATTTTTTTACTATTTTTAAATAAAATTTCTACATTTGTTGGAAATTTGGGGGATAAATTAGGAAATATTTAATTTTCAGAAATTGTAGGGTTGGAAATTTCCAGCGAAAAAATTCCCAAAAATTGGCAAAAAGCAAAGGAAATTTTTAGAAATTTTTCTGAATTATTTTGATGGGAAAATTAATTTAGAAATTAATTAAATCATATAAATCATGTTAATCTGATAAGTAAGTTAGAAGTAAGTCAGTTAAGTCTGGTTAGTCTGGGTAAGTCATGTTAGTCTGCCCAAGTCAAGTCAAGTTAGGTTAGTCAAGGTAGATAAGTCAGATAAGTCAAGTTAGTAGAAACTAACCTAAAGGAGGTTAGTTAACCTAAGGTGGGTTAGGGTTAGGGTTAGGGTTAGGGTTAGCCTAACTAGGGGTGGGGTGAGTTAACTAGGTTAGGGTTAGTTTAACCTAGTTAACTAGGGTTAGTGTAATTGAATTAAAGTTAGTTAACCTAATTAAGTTAATTAACTGAATGCCAGTTAGGAGAACTAACTTAGGTTAGTTAGGAGGAGGAGGGAGAGGAGGAAGAGGAGGAGGGGGAAGAGGATGGCGGCACGTCTAGCGGCGGGCGGCAGTGGCGCTGCAGCGGCTTCCGGCGGCTGCGAGGACGATGGCTCGGCGGGCATGGCGGCTCGACCAGGAGGCAGCGTGTTGAGGGCGGGCGACGAGGCCGCCAATGGCGAGGCAGGCAGGGACGAGGAGGCGGCGCGAGTCGATGTCCAGGCGGGAGGCGCTGCGAGTCGACGGCGTCCAGGTCAGGAGGCGGCACGGGTCGACGGCACAGTGGGCGGCGACCTCATGGCACAGTGGATGGCGACTGGACAGGCCGCTGTCGGGCGGCGATCTGATGGGTCGCTAGCGGGTGACCTCACGGGCCCCTGGCGGCTGCGGGGGAAGAGGAAGGGGAAGGAGGGGAAGGAGAGGAGAGGGGCAGAGAAGGAGAAAAAGAAGGGGAAGGAGGAGTAGGAGGAGGGGGGGAATGGAGGAGGAGGAGGGTACGCAGGAAGAGGAAGAGGAAGGGGAGGGAGGGAGGCAGTTGGGGTGGAGGGGGGGTCAGGGAGAGAGAAGGGTGGGGAGGGGTGAAAGGGTAGGGTGTGGGGGGGGTGGAAAAGGGGGGGAGGGCCATGGGAGGGCGGGGTGGTCATAGGGGAATGGGCAGGGGCCCATAGGATAGGGGGTGCCCGAAGGGTGGGGCGCCCAAGGGGTGGGGTAGGGTAGGTAGGGGTCCAAGGAGGGTGGGGGTAAGGGTGGGGGAGGTGCCTATAGGCGCCTGAGAAGAGTCCATGGGAAAGAATGGGCGGGGGGCCCATGAAAGGGAAAGACATACCCCCGTTCCGCGCCTGTGTGCGGGGCGGGGTAAAAAAAAATTTGCCGTGACGGGATTGAAATAGCACCGGGATGACGGTACGGGTCATACGGACACGACCAGGGTGCGTGGAGATGCGTAAAAGCCAAAAAGGGCGCGTTCATGCGCAAAACGGGCGCGCGAATACACATAAAAATAAAGAAAAATCAATAGCTCCCAATCTGGGCGTCAAAACGAAATAGCGTAAAAAACAAAAAGTGGGTAGGACGACAGGGGAAAAACAAGAAAAATATATGATGGAGGTTTCGGGAGGGGGAAAGGGCGGTCACATGCAAAAAACCCAAAAAATGCAAGTAAAAATTAATATCGAAAAATCCGTGCATCGGAATGAGGTGCAAAAAAAAGGAAAACTGTGCAGAAAGATGTGCCCGACAATCCTATCTCATCAAAACATGATTCCGACGGAGATAAGACGCGTTTACATGGGAAAAACCCAAAAAACAAACCCAAAAATGTGATCGGAAATTAATATCGGACGAACCGTTCATCGGAAGGACATGCAGTAAGAAGGAAAAATGTCCGCAAGAAGGGGTGACACAGGGTTATCATGTTAAACCGCAGTTCCGGTGGAAATAGGAGGGGTTCACATGTGAAAAACACCAAAAATACTCTCGAAAACGTAATTAAAAATTAATAAGTAAAAATCTGAAAGTCGAAAGAGGGAGGAGGAAAAAGGAAAAAGGGTAGGGGAAGAAACGGAGGACACGACTGTCAAATCAAATTGGAATTTCAATGCAAAGAGGGCAGGTTCACATGGAAAAATATCAAAAAGATGCATGAAAAAGTCGTAAAAAAAAACCAGAAAATTAATAGTGGACAAATCGTATAGCAGAATGACTCGGAGTAAAAAGGAAAAATGTCAGGGGAAAAGTGGTTGGCAGGGCTATGACGTCAGAGCATGGTTCCGAAGTAAGAAAAGCACGTTCACATGAAAAACTGGCTAAATTGCACAAAATGCTTAAAAAATTAATAACTCAAAAATTGTGCACCGGAACAGGGGTAGGTAAAAAGAAAAATGGTTAGCGCAAAGGGAGGAATAGGGATATAAGGTGGGATTGGGACTTTGGTGAACGTAGGATGCATTCACATAGTGGGACCGCAAAATCAAGGAATGAAGGAAAACTGCAAGGGAACAGTCCCAAGGGTGGGTGGAACATAACTGGATGGGTGGGATGGGACCCCATTAGGGTAAAAGCAAGTCATGGCATACATGCATGAGCAGGGTAAGGCATATGCAATATAAACGCGTAGGGACGTGTCCCCACACTTAAGACCTTAACGGATAGGGTTAACCGAGCAACAGGGACCTAGGACCACGCCACAGACCATCCACTAACTTCCCCACACTTAAAACATGACTGTCACGAAGAAACCAAAGTGGGAGGGTTAGAAAAACTTGGCCCATTTTGTCAAGAATCAAGGTTGAGTGTCGATGGCACGTCCAGTGTGGTTGTCGGCGCTGGAGGGACCAAGGCATCTTCTCGGCACACGTTCGTTATGGCAGGGACCACGCAGCAGCACCTAGGGAGGTAGCTGACTCCAAGTGTTGTAACGTCCCTCAATCTCATCTCTCGGTAAGTGATTGAAGAAACTCCAGTCACACTCAACCCACCCTCTGTCTCACGCTCTGTTGATAAATACAGAAGGGCAGCCCGTTCCTGAAACCCATTGATATAATCCTCACAGTCACTTGTGCAAAGATTGTATGTCTTGTGCGCATTTGATGGTGCAACTGTGCATCCCGCCCTGTGCCGGCATATGGTGCAAGAAGGAAGGCCAAGGAGCCTTATGGTGCAGTGTACAGAACGAATTGTGCTTTGTGCATTGAGAGGCCCATCCCGTGGGTGCAACACTTCATTCACACTACTCACCTCTCATTTGATTTGAAGGGAAAAGACTGGTCTCTCGCCCCACCCTCTGTCTCACTCGTTGTTGATAGTTACAGAGGGCAACCCATACTCACTTCCCCATCCGGTTAGGATGAAAGCTCACGTCACTCGATTGTTTGTCGATGAAGATTGCGTCATCAGTTGTTGAAGAGGCTTACCCAGGGAGGTAGCTATCAAATCGAACGTTTTATTGGACAGGAACATGTCGTCTGCTAGAGGACAGGTAGTCACTTTGCAGAGAGACCCAGGACGCAGCGTACCAAGGGAGGCAGCTTCGGAATTGGATCCTGGAGATATCAATTGATGAATCCAGTTTCTGGACTGCTGGGTGTTACCACCTTTTCCACAGCCAGCTTCCCGCCCAAGGGTGTTTACCACCTTTTCTTGGAACGAGGCCTGCTATGACAGGGAATTGCTTCCTTTTCTCTCATAATAGATTTTTTTTTTCTTTTTTTTCCTATTCCCGAGGGTGTTTCCACCTTTTCTTGGAGAATAGGTCGGCATGACAGGGACCTAAGTCCTTTTCTCCCATGACCGATATATTTTGTTTTTTTCTTTTTTTTCGAATTGAGCAAGGGAATAGTAGAAAGACCATTTGTCAAAACCAACCTCGCCACTCTCGCTGGTGGAAAATAGAGGATAAGAGATCAAGGCTGGAAGGGGGGTTTGAGGGGACAAAGGGTTGCGTCCATTTCATCAGGACTGACTGAAGAACGACTATCAGAAGTAGCATCATAAGAAGTACAGTGCCGCGCCAACGAGGGAAAGGATCAAGTGTCCGTAATTGTCAAGATCCCCAAGGAGGGAAGTACTTCTTTAGGCGATATCCATTTATCAGAAAGGGATCATCAGAGGCATCAACGGTCTGCACTTGGACAGAGCCATTAGGGTTGACGGCAAGTACCTTATAGGGGCCCATCCACCACTGTTGGAGCTTGCCAGGAAACTTGCCAAATCGTGAATCATAGGCTAGGACCAAATCACCTTCTTTGAACTCCTTGTGCTTGATGAAGCTGTCATGGTAAGCCTTACGTCGAGCTTGCGTGGCTTCCATGCACTGGAGAGCCATCCTACGAATTTCGTCCAAACATTCCAGGTGCAGGAGACGGCGTTGCAGTGAATCATCGTCCCCCAAATGCTCTTTGATAGCTACTCTCAAAGAGGGTAATTCCAATTCAACAGGAAAAACAGCTTCTGTACCATACACCAACTGGAAAGGTGTCTATCTTGTTGCTGCTTTATGGGAGGTTCTGTACGCCCAGAGGGCCTCTGTAAGTCGATCGTCCCAATCACGACGATGTGCGGCAATCATTCTTGTCAGAATCGAACAGAGGATGCGATTGGTGACTTCGACTTGACCGTTGGCTCTGGGGTAATAGGGAGTGGACTTGCGATGGCAGATCTTATACAACCCTGTTAATTCTTCCATGACTTTGTTGAGGAAATGAGTGCCTCTGTCACTCACCAGCTCTAAGGGACTACCAAAACGGGTGATGATATTCTCATACATGAACAGGGCCACGCTGTTACCATCGTCCCGCTTTAGAGCTTTAGCTTCATGCCACTTTGTGACATAATCCGTACATACGAGGATGTATCGGTTCTGTTTCCTTCTGGTGGGAGGATCGATCGGACCTACGAAGTCGATGCCCCACTTCTCAAACGGCTTCAAAGGAAGGATAGGTTGCAGTGGCATGGCACTTGTCTTGGTGGGCTTCCCCATTCTTTGACAAGCATCACATCTTTTACAGTAATCATAGGAATCTTTGTGAATGGTAGGCCACCAATAACCTGCTAGTAGAGCCTTCCTGGCTGTAGCTTCTCCTCCAAAGTGACCTCCACATGGCTCGTCATGGCAAGCCTTCAGAACAATCCCAAATTCATTTCCTGCAACACATCTTCTGAGCACTTCATCTTTGCCTGTCTTGTACAGTGCACTGCCTAACAAGGTATAGGGGGCTGATTCCAGCATAAGCTTCTTCCTTTCCCGACTAGAGATACCAGGAGGGTACTGTTGGGTTGCCAGCAGATTGGCAATGTCGGCATACTAGGGAGTTACAGTTTCTACCAAAAATAGGGAAGCATCAGGGAGGTCTGGATCATCCTGCTCCTCATCTGCAGTTTGTGGGATACGCGATAGATGATCAGCCAGAACATGGGAACGACCAGGCTTAGTAATCACCTCAAAGTTGAACTCCTGAAATAGAAGGAGCCATCTCATCATTCGTCTGGAGGTAATGGCGAAACTTTTCCAAGGCAAACACCATTGCCAAGCACTCCAGCTCTGTCACTGTATAGTTGCGTTCCCTATCAGTGACTTTTCGGCTTGCGTAATAGATTGGTTGATCCAGCTTCGAGGAGCCCTTCTGGCAGAGGACAGCACCTAAGCCTTCAATTGATGCATCAGTGTGTACATGGAACTCTTTCGTCCAATCAGGAGGTTGCAGAATGGGTGCCTCTATCAGACACTACTTCAGAGTGTGGAAGGCTTTGTCACATTCTTCCGTCCAAGAAAACTCTGCATCTTTCCTCAGAAGCTTGTGCAAGGAGGTTGCCTTTGTTGCGAAATGAGCTATGAACCTTCTGTAGTAACCCACATGGCCTAGGAATCCCCTCAACTGTTTGAGGTTGGTGGGTGCTGTCAGAGCTGCAATCTTTTCGATCTTTGCAGGGTCTGTTGATATCCCTTGTGCAGAGACAATGTGGCCCAACATAACTCCAAAAGAGACCCCAAAGATGCATTTGTCGGGGTTGAGGGAAATCCCACACTCCCGGCATCGGTCAAAGCATTGTTCCAGGTGTTCCCAATGTTCACGGATCAAGCTATAGACACAGAAGTCATCCAAATATACCTCAATGAAGTCATGCAGATGATTCTAAAATGCAGCCATCATGACTCGTTGGAAAGTAGCAAGGGCATTGCAGAGTCCAAACGGCATCACTCGGTAAGCGTAGGTCCCCCATTCTGTGGTGAAGGTTGTTTTGGATTGGTCTTCTTCTGCGATTTGGACTTGGTTGTATCTGCTGAATCCATCCAAAAGGGAATAAAGCTCATGTCCTGCCACTGTGTCCAACAGTTGGTCTGTGAAAGGGATAGGAAAGTGATCCTTCTTCGTCTTGGAATTAAGCTTTCGAAAATCCACACATATTCGCAATTTGCCATTCTTCTTGGGTACAACCACGATGGGTGAAACCCATTCACTATTTGCCACTGGATAGATGAACTCGGCTTCCAGAAGCTTCAGTAGCTCCACTTTCACCAATGTGGAATAATTCGGGTTCATTCGCCTCTGTCGTTGCCGTACTGGCTTGGCATCAGGCTCCAAGTCAATATGATGTTGACATATTGTGGGATCAATCCCCTTTAGGTCTTTGTAGGACCATGCAAACACGTCCAAATTTTCTTTCAACAAGTTGTACAAGGTTGACAACTCCTCTTCTGGGAGGCTGCTACCCACCTTCAAGTGGCGTTCAGTGCCTTCTGCATCCACAAAAGTTAACTGCCTTTCACCTTCTACTTCACGGATGAAGGTCCCACGGATTTCTTCTGGATACAGATCCGACTCCTTCAAGGGAGTGGTGTCCTCTTTTGATGTTCCACTAGAACCAACTTCTTCTTTTGGTGGAGACTTAGGTTGCTCCTTAAGATGTTGAAATGGGATTAGAGCCGTTTCGGGTTTGGTTTCAAGATTAATTACCTCTTGACTTGAAGACTCCTCTTCTGAAGATGACACATCCAGGAACGTCACATAACAGGGATCCTCTGATGCGTGTTGGGTTGGTGGGATTGGTGCTTGTTGGCACGGTGCATCATCATCATCTTTCTTTGGTAAGGATAGGTTAGGACGGCATGAGCCACTGCTAAAAGACAGCTTGTTCTTCTTAACCCACGTCTTATAAGAATTTTGTATATAAGAAGATCCATTTACCAGACCAAATGGTACCATCACCATTCTATCCCATAGCATGAGCTCATCTGCTTCTGATGCTTCTGGAACTTCTTCCTCAAATGTATCCTCTTCGGGTGGGATAGACTCTTCCGTCTCACTTTCATAATCTTCTTCGTCCATATCATATCCATCCTCCTCTGTCTCTGTCTCTGCTTCTGCTTCTGTTTCTGCTTCTGTTTCTGTCTCTGATTCTGCTTCTGTTTCTGTAGGTGCTCTGTAACAGAAGAACAGATTCTCTATTTCCTCTCCTGCCTCTGTCTCTACTATGGCCATGTAACAGGGAGAGCAGTACATCCATGCTTCTATCTCACTGTCAGAAGTGATTTCAGAAGTCATTCCTGGTTCAGGCAGGAAGTATTCACCCATTGATAATGGCTTTGCATCTTTTGGAAGTCGGCTTACAGTATCCACTGTTAAGGAATGTGCCACTGTTTTCTTGGGAAGGATCTGTTTGACAGCATCTTCGTCTGCTGACGTTCCATCCGTAGCCTCATTAGGGGAGTCAGAAGATAATTCCAAGGAGGTGGATCCATGTCCTTTTTGAGAACCATACAGTTTCAGCACCACTTTATTGGGCCCTCTACCCAAGGTCAAGGTTCCTTTGAACCAATCCGTCCTTGCTCGGGCTTCAAAAAGCCATGGTCTGCCCAGTAACAGAGGGTAGGATGTACCATAAGAGTTTGGCTTCACCACCAGATAGGTTAGCCAATAATCTTTTCCAGCCACTGTAGTCTTCACATATGGGAGAATGCCCAAAGGTTTGATCCTACTCTGATCCGCCAGTCTGATGAGCCATTGGGTGGGTTGCACACCTTGTAGGCCTAGATCCTTCACTGTAACATCCGTCATAATATTCACTGATGAACCTCCATCAATCAGTACATTTGCAATAAAGCAGCCTTCAATCCACACGCCACTCTCTGGAGTACCCGGATCTAGGAAAGCATTAGCCACATCCACTTCTTTTACAGGCTCTGGAGCCTTGTTGGACTTTGTTGCTGTTGAGGGAGCAATCCTTAAACCACGTCTTCTTGTCAATATAATTTTGAACCTTTTCCGACAACTGGGAGACAACATCAATAATTTTCGGAATGTGAGGTTTGGTTTAAAGGTATCTAGATCTCTGACCAGATCGTACTCCTTAATAGGATCTACTGGCTTCTCTAACCGGTTAGGGAATGGGGCAACACCCATTTTCATTTCCCCTCTTTCTTCCAATAGAGGAATTACAGGAACTTCTTCTGCCACTTGTGGCACTTCCTCCTCTTCTGTATCCTGGACCTCTGGTCCTGTCTCTGTAACTGTCTCTGTAACTCTCTGTGGCACTGTAGGGCTCTGTACGGCACTGTTAGGTTCTGTTCTGTTCTGTTCTTCTGGTGGAAGATTGAACTTCACTGTTCTGGCAGGAGGGTTATTTTCTTTCTGGATAGGTGGTTCCTTCTGCTTTGCACGCGTGATGGTAGCAACTTCCAATTCCACCAAATTGGAGGTAGGCTCTTGGGCCTTGGCCGGACTATCAGTAGCACTGTTTTTCACTGGGGCTGGGCTTGGACAGTCTTTTGCAGTGTGGCCTTCTCCTTTGCATCGACTGCATAAGGGCTTGTAATCTACTGACCTTCGAGGATTTGGACAATTTGGTGAAATGTGTCCCTTTTCTCCACATCTATAACACTCCACTTCTGATCTCTGAGCACCGCCAGACTGTCTTCCTCTGTAACTTTGAGAGGGAAATCTTCTGGGTCCGAAATTAGGACCAAACTCTCTAGGCTTGGGTCCAATATCTTGTGTTGTCATTTTGGATTCCAACAAGTTGAATCTTGTATCTTTTTCCTTCCTTCTCCTATCATGCATCTCCTTCAGAGAGCAAATGTCCTCTGTATGATTCTTCCGCAAACAGAAGGAACAGAAGGCCCCAGGAATAGTTGGTTTTCATGTACATTCAGTGGCTAAATGGCCTGCTTGATGACACTTACCACACCAAGTATTTGACCGCATCACATCTCTTCTTGCTCCTGCAACGTTGGATATGCTAGCGGCATTCACTTTCAACGTCTGTAGTTGTTCTGTAATCACATCCATCAACTCCTTTTTGATGTTTGCAATTGAGTTGGATAAGTAATCCTTCAAGCTTTCTCCTCCCGACGTACTGGCAGGAGGGTTTTGAGGAGTTTCTGTAATCACTGCATAAACGGGTTGGGCTGGTACAGAGGGGTCTCTGTTCTGGTTCTGATTCTGAGCTCTTTTTTGAACTGTTGGCTGTTGGCTCCAGTTGGTAGGATTCCACTGTTGCTGCTGATTTGGTAGTGAGGAAATTGGTTGGGACCATTGTTGTTGTGGGTGAACCACCATTTGAGACATGGATTGTGGCCACTGTGGATTTGGTGCATTGTACTGTGATACCGGGGACATCTGTTGGTAGGGGTAGGGAACAGTCCTTGGGACTGCATTTGGTGGATACATCATTCCTGGCATCAGAGGAGGTAGGACTCCTCTTCCTGTATTCATTGCTAATCGAGCTTCCACTTCATCGTACAGTCTTGCTCCTTCTGTTGCAGCTTGCAGTGTGGCTGGTCTTTGCAGCTCCACAAACTTACGGACTTCTGGTTGTAATCCTCTAAGAAACACCCCCTTCTGAATGCCATCATCTAGATTATGGTTAGTCCATCTCTTCAGGATGGATTCCATTCGTGAGACATAAGCTTCTACTCTTTCTCCAGAGGATTGACTTAGGTTCATAAATTCCTCTCTCATTCGCTTTTCAAAACCTTCACGCCTAAATTTAGTGAGGAAGGCCAACTTCAGGTCGTCCCATGTGCCAAAAGTTCCTGCTGCTTGTCTCTCATACCACTGAAACGCCGCGCCCTTGAAAGTGGCGGGGAATATTACTAACCAATGCTCAGGGGTTCTGGCATTGTTAGCCACACATGCTACCATAAACTCTGCTACATGAAGATCGGGGTCTTCATTGTACTCTCCCTTAAAAACTGGCAATGGGACTACATTCGATGGCCTGTCATCAATATTTCCAGGACGGATCTGGCTTGGAAGTGAACCTCCAGCAGGAGGAAGGGCTTAATGTGCCATTGGGACTTCTGTAAAGAGTTCCGCAAGGGCGTCAAAGGCGGCTTTTGCTGCGAGCTCGCTCTCGGTTCTGATTTTTGCTTTCTCTCTTCTCACGTACCTCTGGACTCGTTCTAACGCTTGCCTCTTTATTGCGTCATTCATCAGGGGGTTGGCTCCACTAGGTTGTTAGTGCTCCACAGAGGGTTAACAAAAGGCTTCAGTCTCTGGAGGATTCTCTTGCCAACATTTCTTCTACTTCTTTCTTTTCAACGTCCCTGAATTCTGCTTTCATGCCACTGCACATGGGAAGGTATTCAGTTCGGAAGGTGTCAAAATGCATACGTCTGAGCATTGTGGTGGTGCCATCATCATAGTAATGCTAGCTTCTGATGGTTTCAACAGTGTATGTTGTAAAGAACACTCTGTCTACCAACTTCCAGTGGGTTGCTAATTGAACAAACAGAAGATTATCAGTACACCAAGCATCCCATGTATCTTGCTGTTGAGCGTCCACGAACAAATTCCAACTTTTTTCCTTCTTGTCTTTGTGAACCTCTACAGACCAAGACTCCTGAAGCTTCTTCACAATCTCCCACTTGATGTTGTCTGGAAACTTCTCAATGAATGCCAAATCTTCCATGGATGGTCATTCTCTCAGTTTCTTCTCTTTAGTTTATTCCCAAACATTTTGCTACTAAGATGCAAGTTTCTGCTGCTTCAATAGGAAGAGGAACCTGTCCACTACATAGAGCATGCATCATGATGTGATGTGTTTCCGCCATTGTGGGATGAACTTCTTGTGGAAAGTGGCTTTGATTATGAGGAATTCCAACTCTTCAGTGGAAGAAGGAACTTTACAAACATCCATTGAATTCTTCTCTTCTTGGCAATGCCATTTCCTTCATTTTCAGCCTCTTCTGGTGCTTGTTGATGGCAAGATTCCCCGGCTGCGCACCAAAAACATGGAGCCCCAAGAGGAACACCAAGGAAAAGGGAATTCTCTTGCAAGAAAATCTATCTTGTAACATCAACAAGCTTGTTTATCATGTTTCATATGATCACAATGAAGAAAAGAACACCAGGCACAACAAATCTTCATGCAGCATTATATAGATCTCCCACGGTTTTGATAGAATCAACCATATTCTTCAATATCTTCACAAAATCCATCAATAGAACAAAGAAAGCAAAGTAATACACCATCTTTGAATGGAAATACATCACATAGTATTCATCTTCAATATCTTCATAGTCTTCTCTCTCAATCTCTCATATACAATCACTCTGTTTGAGTAGAATTGGCTATCTCTGACTCTCTCTCTCTCTATCTATCAATAATACATCATATCCTCACTACAATCTCTCAAAATCACACTCAATAATCTTTCTTAGGTCGTGGATATCCCTCCCAGGAGGTATGTCTGATATGAAGAGTCACCAGAGCCACTACAGTGTCCTTTCATAGCTCACTGCAGTCACTTCACTCTAGTCTTCACTTGAGTCTTCAGCAGCTACTTCTTCCACTTCTTTCAGCTCTTTTGCACTTGTATTCACCTCTTTCCAAGGCTAGAAAACTTTCCCAAGCTACACTCTCATCCATCAGGACACATATAGAAGCATACAGAACAGTCACAGAACAGTACCAGAACAGCTACAGTACAGAACAGAACAGAACAGAGACAGAAGCTCTACAGAAGACCTACAGAAGGTTACAGAAAGTCATCAAAACCACATAACTCATACTCAAACCATTCCAAACTCTCACAAACCATTCAATAAAATTTCACAATATCTCAATCTTCATCAATCAATACTCCATCCCTCCTTACAGAAGACAATCAGAACAAAACAGAGCAAAACAGAAGGTATACAGAACCAATCAGAACCTATCAGAACATCACAGAACCACCAATAAACATCACGATCTTCCAAAACACAATCAATATCATCCAAAACACTCTCAAACCACTTCCAAATCAATCAATCATCTCATAAAATCAACCATTTAGCTCTCAAAAACAACAAAAATCAGCCAAAAAATAAGTCATTTCAACACTCAACACCAGTTGGGCAGAAGACAAAAGAACTAGGGGTAGGACCACCCCCAGGGCAAGACCTATTGGGACACGTTCTCAAACACCTCAGAAAACCCATCCTAGCTCGCCAAATCCAGCAACTAGAGGAAACTGTGACTATAACACGTAGAGATAGACTCTAGGAACCTAGTCCCATAGCCATCTAGGCTTGTAGCGCCCAAGGATGGACCTCTTGACTATGACCTAGCCTTGATAGAGCATAGAGGGAGCATTATAGTTCCTATACTACCCTTAGGAGCAACCAGAGACCGCGTGCAAAGCTGTACTAGGTCGTAAACATGAAGAGGAGATAGCTAGAATTGCATGATCATTTCATCGATGCACCCCACACAGTAATTTCTTCCACAAAAGTGCACTAGAAAAGGACAAAAAGCCTAATTTTGCACCGTGCACAACGAAACACCTAGCATTGAGTGTACATGAGTTGAGGACTGTTTTCAATAACAAGGAATGTAGTCAAACTTAATTACTCAAGGAACACACCAATAGGAGGAGACCCCATAACATAGTCGGATGCTTGGAGCCCCATCAATAGGACCTTTGAAAATGGCAGAGGGACCAAAAGGATAGCAAGATTGAGGGCAAAGTGCTACTAGAGCTGCTAGGAATGATTGACAACCTCGTGGAGTAGGAAGCAAGAATGATGTTAGGAATAAATGTAGACCACCCAATTGGACCTGGTTGAATTCCCAGTCGCAGTCCAAGACATGGTTAACAAATACGACATGCTAACTAGGACAGTTGTCCACGGTAGGTCAGTAGAGGAGGTAATGGAAAGCTTGGAGGAAGAGAGGAAAGCGGTAAGGAGAGCACTATAGGGCATAGCTACCTACAACCGTGTGCAAAGAACTAGGAAGCTGCAACAAGACATAGATGTGCACCAGGCTCGACGTGTGCTAGCCTTAGCCGAAAAAAATAAGGCAAGACCAACCACGGAGAAAGAGAAAGCACTAGAGGCAGACCTCATGCTGAGCGAGCTTGTGACTAAGTGCCTCATCAACAACACGGCTGTTGAATAGAGTGCAACAGCATTAGCGATCTCGCTACTCTCAGGCCTTGGAATTACTCTGAGGGCAAAGAGCCAATAAAAAATCCTTGCGATAGCTAAGCAACCAGATAAGTACCAGCCTAGTAGTGACCCGTATAGTTTTGTTGAGTAGTTTGAGTAAGTTTACAAGGCCAACGGTCTCACGGACCTGGCACAACACTCCCAAGCTTTCGGACTCTACTTTTTAGGCGATAAGGGTAGGACATGGTACACTAGCTTAGACACTGTAGAGTAGGTAAACTTTGCTTGACTAAAAGATCTCTTAATTAAGAGATTCTCAAAAGCAGGATACTATGATAACCTCATAGTCCAACTGATGAATGTCAGTCAAAGGGACAAGGAGGACATAAGGAAATACGTCACTCATATGCGTAGCCTCTTCAAGAAAATCTCCATGAATGAGTGACCAAACGAAAGAGCAATCTCCATCCTGTTCATGAACTGAATTCACAATGAGGAGTTGTACAAGGCTTTGGTAGGTAACTCTAGCCTACAATGGGATGTGATGGCAAGGGTCTTCGATGAAGCAATTAGGGTGGATGACCACCTAAGAGAGAGGAGCTCTCAAAATTTGAACCACGATAACTCTAGTCAGAGGACCTTAGAGGGGACCATCACCTCTAGCAAGGAATCAACTCCTAGCATGCAGGACAGGGGGAAGAGTACAGACCAAGGCCAAGAGCTAGCCGAGGTGAGGATGGAGTTAGCACGACTGCAAGAATTGTTGAGGAAACCAACGTGGCCACACATCCAATGCGTACATTGTGGCGGAAACCACCTCTTGATTGAGTGATAGGCTCCTAGGTCTAGGCCTTGCGCAAACTCTGGTAGATTCGGCCACGATGATATGCACTGTAGGTTGCCTAGGAGATTCCCCTCTGTCCAGCAGTACAAACTGCCGTACCTAGGGAACAAGCTGCCAAATTTCCTTGAAAGAGGAACCCATCTAGTGCTTCCAGCACCAAATGATGCAAGGTCCATCATCCCTAAGATAAAGATCAACCCAGCAGGCATACCCCAGCCACCAGGACCCTATGTGACCCATCCACTGAGTGATGCTTCAGTCCATTACTTGGAGGAGTCTAATGAAGACAAAGCCTACGTAAACCCTTACACGTCTTGTACAACAAAGAGGGCAACTCAATCCTGATGGACTATCAAGCAGTACCAGTGATGGCGTTAGGTAGAGGTAGGGGAAGGGGATTCACAAGGCTGAACCATGATCCAATCTCATGTTGGACTCTCGATCACCCGGGCCACATATCATCATGCTATTGTCCAGAGAGAGAACAACTGAATAAGGAAAAATTCGACCTTAGATGTGTCGAGTGCGGCATCACTCACCTCTTTACTAATTGCCCTAGATGGAAGCCATCCCCTAACTTGGTGTACGTGCCCTTAGTGCCCTTGGGGCTGTTCGGAGTTGAGACATTCGATAGCGAGGACACACCCATCCTGCTATATGTCATGACTAGAGCATAGACAAAGCAGGCGGTAATATCACTGCAAGGACCCAGCAATGTAGATGCAGCCTCAATAGGAAAAAAGAGCCGATGGAGAAGGAGGAAAAAGATTGATGCAAGGGTCACTCTTAAGACTGAGGGTGCGACAATGCTAGTGACTAGCCAGAAGGTCACGAATACAGAGGCAAAAGCTACTACTCCAAAGAAGGCAGAGAAAGGAAGTGCCAAGGTAGGGGAGTATCCCCATCCTAGGCGCCAACTCAAGGCAATAGCCAAAGTTAAGGAGTGGGTAAAAGAAGCCTGGGAACACCTTAAGGATGTTGAGCATGTCTCGGAGAATGAGATCCATGACCTCTCTAGTGTAAGAACACCAGTCTCACCTGCACAACCAAGGTCGAGAGACGCGACCATGCCACAGGCAGCATCACCTAAGCCAAGTTTAGACGCCACGGGCCAGCCTGTCAGTCAAGACCCGTGGCCAAGGAGCACAAACCTAGGAGAGAGGCAAGCAACTAGCAACCTCCTCGCGACATTAGTGACCACCCCAGTGACCTTGAGTTTGGGAGACCTCCTCAGATAGCACCCCATGCTGTGGCAGGAATTGAAACACTGGGTGGAAGAACTGGTGGAGCATGCAGCCACTAACTTGTAGATCATGATGCAGTTACACACATGTCCAACTTGACATTGCACTCAGTGCTGAAATCGCTACACGTTAATGACTTTTGGGAAGACATTGAAGCACACACAATCTTGCCTATCCTAGCCCTAGGAGACATCACACGGAAAGGAATCGTAGATACTGGGGTGGGAATGAGTGTGTTGAGCCATACTGTGCTCTAGGCTTGGGGAAACCCACCCACTGAAATTGCTAGATTCAACATCACTCTAGCTAACCGAATGAAAGTAAGGCCATTTGGAGTCTTAAAATTTTGACAAGTGAAGATTGTGGGTATCCAGTTCTATGTGAACTTCATTGTCATGAAGGGAGTGGACTGCGACATTCTACTAGGACGACCATGGATGAGGAATGCTCTAGTCATTGAAGACTGGGGCAATGGTTTAATGTTCCTAGAGAACCAAACGGAAGCGGTAAAGGTTGAGATGGACACTTGGAAGACAACCCCTATCGACCTGGATGCCATCTCTGCCATGCTCAAGGGTGACACGCAAATAAGGAAGTCTCATGAACCCCTGACCAAATACATCCCTTGACCTAAAGATGAAGAGCATGATTGGATGCACATACTAGCAAGCATCAATCTCCCATTCTCACACAAGGAGGAGACGTACAAACAGGCTACAAAAATTGCAAGTGTCTCAAGGAGGGAGCCCTTAGTGCCACTCTGTATGGCCAGGAGCTCAAGTAGCCGACCTAGATCTATCCCTTCCCATGTTCCTAACAACAAGCTAGAACTGCGTGAGACCCTCGAGTATCTGGCAGGCAGGTTGACTGGCAATCCCGCTACTAATCTCAAGCCCCTTAGAGATCTCATGGACACTCCTAAGTGGAGATGGACTAAGGTGCATGACCTGAACTTATGTACAATTGGGCCTTAGTTATCGACAAAGGACAGGCTACATACGAGAGTCTAGAGGATGTCAATCAAACAGGAGGAGCCGATTTTGATGATGAGTATGAGGACTACTACTCTAGTAGTGAGGAGATCCGGGGGGGGGGGGGGGAGGTAGAGGCCTATAGCTTTTTGGACGGCTTCTCAGGATACAACCAGGTGCAAGTACACCCCGACGATAGGCACAAGACTGCATTTGCTACTAAGTGGGGTGTTTTTGCTTACATCATAATGCCCTTTGGGTTGATGAACACACTTGCAACCTTCCAACGGCTAATATGCACCATCTTCAAAGATATGCTTAGACGAGAGCTAGAGGTGTTTGCAGATGACTTATGTGTGCGAATTCTAGTTGGGAAGAATACTTGGGGAAGCTGCGAGCAGTCTTTGAATGTTGCAGACTTTACAACTTGCCATTGAACCCCTTGAAATGCTAGCTCTGGATCAAGCATGGATGCATCTTAGGGAATGTGGTGTCCAAGAATGGCATAGCCACGGACTCTTCGAAGGTCAAGGTCATTGTCGACCTGCCACCACCAAAAGACTATAAGGGAGTTCAGTGCTTCTTGGGTCACACAAGATACTATTGGTGCTTTGTGTTGAATTATACATTGATTGCAAGACCATTGTATAAGCTGCTGATTGTATTCGAGTGGACTGATGAGTGCTAATGAGAATATGAGGAGTTGAAGAAGGCTCTTATAACTGCACGCATCTTACACACCCCAAACTGGGACATCACCTTCCACGTGTATATAGATGCATCTAAATGTGCTATTGAAGCTGTCTTGTGCTTGCCAAGGGAGCATAATTTGGATTACCCCGTGAGCTTTGCCAGCAGAGACAGCTCACCGACATGGAGATGAACTACTCCACCACAGAAAGGGAAGGGTTGGCCATGGTATTTGCTGTAAAGAAGTTTTGACACTACCTCCTGGCCATGCCTTTCACCTTCTTCGTGTAGGCCATCAAGCATTGCTCTATCTTGTAAATAAGCCATTCACTACTAGTGCATTGCTAGATGGCTACTCCTTCTAGAATTTGATTTCTCTATGGTCATACGCAAGGGCAAGCAGCATTACATGGTTGATCACATGTCCCAAATACCTACAGGAGAAGTTATTGGGCAGGGCATAGCTGAAAATTTGCAAGATGCTCACCTTTTCAACTTGTCTAGCGCGAAAGATTTGTTCAAGGCTGATCTAATGCCATACTGGGTGGACGATATAGTCCAAGTGCTAGAGCATGGTCTCCCCGATAGACCTATCAAGAAGGCTAGGCTTCGGTGACTTGTTTTGAGAATCCAGCCTTACCAATTGATGGGGCCAGTCAACTTTATAGGCTAGGGCAAGAAGGGTTGCTACGACAGTGTGTGTGCGAGCACAAAATGCATGATGTATTGAGCGAAGCGCATGGAGGGATTACTGGAGGGCACTTCAGCGGGGATATGATAGCCCGAAAGGTGCTGCAATCTCAGTTGTGGTGACCCACCCTATTCCGTGATGCTGCTAAGTTTGTAAAACATTGCAAGACGAGTGCCAAAGGACTAAAGTCCCTGCGCGAAAGGATAAGATGGAGTTAACCCCTATCATTGCACAACAACCCTTTGAGAGATGGGGATCCGACTTCATCAGACCCATTAGCCCCGCAATGCAATATTCACAGGCTAGATACATCATAGTAGCAATGACTATCTTACAAAATGGATCAAGGCATGAGCCACCAGGAAAAATGACGCTAGGACCACAACGAAGTTCTTATGGGAGCAAGTCACCTCACGATTTGGTTGCCCTATTGAAATCATAAGCGACCAAGGCATGTACTTCATCAACGAGGTGATTGCCCACCTACTCTCAACCTTCTTAGTCATCCATAGGAAATCCTCACCCTACTACCCTCAAGCTAATGGCCAAGCAGAATCCATGAACAAGATTTTAGTCAATGTCCTTACGAAGGTGGTTTCTACCTCGTGAAGTGACTGGGACAACAAACTTATGGTAGCATTATGGGCTTATCACATGGCTTATAAAACAGTTGTGGAATAGACACCCTTTAGGATGACTTACGGGACTGGGGAAATTTTGCCATTAGAATTCCCTGTCCCTAGCCTGAGGATAGCACTGTAGGAGACATGGGAGGGAAGCTTGGACCAACCGCCTCATGGAATTGGAATGAATCACTAAGACTTGGCTCCTAGCTACCCACGCCCTAATTTGTGAGAAAGCATGGCAAAAGTTGTGGTTCGACAAGCATGTCACACAACGTGACTTTGAGCAAGGAGACCTTGTTTTGCTCTACTCGATAAAGGGCCACAAGTAGAAAATGTAATTTCGAGGGGTTGGGACCTTTTCGAGTGCGCACCATTAGTAGGACGGGCAATGTGGAACTTGAAACCCTTGAAGGTGAGGGCATAGGCTTCTTTAACAGCAGTCACATAAAGAAGTACTACCCTTTCGCACACCCACTACATGAGCCCCCCATGTTGGAACCCTTGCCAATGTCCGTGTAGCCACCATCACCAAACTAGAGGATGAGGATGAAGAGGTAGTAGCACCAGCATACCTATGCATCATGGCCACCGCTCAACGCATGCATACTTTTGATGTCTTGATTGACAAGGGAGCTGACTGTAACATCCTGACTCATGAGAATGGACCCTCATTGGTTAGCCATAGTTATAGTACCCACCAACTCTAAACTTAGCCCATTCGAGGGCAGATCATATGCACTCCTAGGGAAATGCAAGATCGCAGTCTCTATCGAGTTTGAGAGCCTATCCTCATCTTCTAGGTATTGCCAAACACAAAGGGTGTAGGTCAAGAATCGTTATTAGGATGCACCTTTAAGAAACACACGCAGTGCACTGTAGATTATGATCTGCAACGTATTCACCTGGTCACTGGCAATATTTGAATCGTGATAGCTTTCAGCAAGGGCAGTGAGACTCCACCCAAGCCCGCCATGCTGCCGATAGAACTACCTAAGACCAAGCCTAGGGAGGAGGGCCGTGAGCCACCACAACCCACCCAATTTACAAAACCACTGCCAACTCCAAGAGGCCTTGAAGGACACAGAGGAAGGTGGAGAGGGAGTAAGGGAAACCCCTAACCAACTGCCTCACCATGAACATGTGCAGTCAAGCAAAAGGACTATAAGTGATAAGGAAGAGCAGGAGACACTGTCTGGCAAAGGAGAGCCGAAGACACAGACAAAGGAACCCCATCAAAGCTGCAGAAGGAGACAAAAGAAACGATGACAAGGGAGGAATGGGGGCCGAGTTGAGGAAGGCCCAAAAAGAGTCCAAGAGGGCCGAAGATGAGAGAAAGAGAAGAGCCAAGAGAGAGGCAAAAGAGCTAAAAAGAAAGGAGGATGGAGACATGGTAGAGGCCATGGAGCACAAGGCTGTGGAGGAGGCCTACGGTTCCAAAGGAATGGCCACCTTGAGCCCACGGCATGAAGGCAAATCAAGCGGTAGCACTGAAGTAGCCCCAGCCGTTGCAAGAAAGGCCAAGGCCCCGTTCTACCCCCTCCCTTCGACTCTCATGCCTCAAATTACCACCACCACCTCCATCACACATGAGCCAACGTCTGCCATGGACACCACTCAGCTCATGTCCATGATGCAATTCTTGGTCATGAAAGTACAAGAGATGGCGCCAAGGACAGGAGCCAAAATGTTGTCTATGGCGGACACTGAGTCCAAGCAGGACCCACAGTGGCAAAAGCTGGAAGTGTCCACCACAACAATAACAATGATGCCCTCGGCCGTGGACTATGATGCCTATATGGCTAAACTCCTAGCCCAACTAGAGAGGGCCAAGGAAGAGAAGAAGGCCGCTATTGTGGAGCTAAAGGCCGAAAGAGAGGTTGCGGCAGCCCTACGACTAGAGATGACATTGCAAGCCTTTGAGCATCAAAAAGAAATTCAGAGCTTGAAAGAGCAACTTAGTGCCTAAGAAAAGAAGGCTCAAGAAAATGAAGATCGCCTAAGACAAAGACTAGAGGATGAAGCCCAAGACTTGGCCGTGGAGCAGCGGACCACAAGTGACTCATCCAGCAATATGCTGAGCTCAAGCAGTGAATGGCACGTGTGGAAGCTATGCATGTAGAACTACAGGGAAGCCTACAGGAAGGAGACCATCCACCAAAAGAACAATGCCAAGAACAAGAGGATGCCCTGGTATTCTAGCTGTTGACGACGATGGAAGAGCAAGGAAGACTTGAGAGAGAAATAGAAGCCATGTTAGAGATGAGGAACAAGGCCATCAACAAAGCCGCAAGAAGCCTACAAGACGACTTGAAGAACGCCCAGGAGGAGGTGGAGGCACTAATGGCCATGGCCATGATTGAAAGGAAGCTGTACCTGGCAGAGCTTGAAAGTTGTGCACAAACTACTAAAGATCTATTAGAACAGATCGCAGAAGCCTACCAACAGTGTGGCTGAGCAAGGTAGGAGGATGGCCGAGGAGCAGCTAAACCGTCGGGATAAAGACCCAAATGATGGAAATCTAGAGCAAGTAGCAACAAGTGGTAATGATGTTGAATCAGGAGATGGAGAGGGGTAAGGAAAACATGGAAGAAAATGCATAGTAATGGGAGGAACATAACCTTGAAAGTGTGTGGGGACTGATAGAGCACCTAACAGTATCAGAATGTGAGAGGGTGCTCGTGATGGCTAGAGCTGAGACCATTGAAGCGTGCTCCAACATGCAGAGGCAAGCCTTTTTGAGCACTGTGCTTCACGTCACACAAGTTGAAGGTGAGGACTTGATGGAGAGAATGAGGAGGAAGCTGGAACTGACAACCAGAGCTTTAAGATATGGCCTGCAAGAGTGCACACTTCTAATTGGCATGGGCATAACCAAGGAGCAGCAACATAGCTACTTGCAACAAGCTAGCATCTCCACCAATGAGCTCATGGAACTTGGATTCGAGGAACAAGAGCAGCCCCACCCACCCCCAATCCAACTCCCTATGGAACAAGACACCAAGGAAGGGCCTGACCTTGAGCAAGCATTTGAAGAAGAATCGCAAATTAGGGAGGCAAGTCCACCTTACCTAATCTATCCCTAGAAGAGCTCCAATCCCGACCCTTCAAGTTCTCCTTCCTCTACCCATGGGCCTTAAACCGAGTCTTACCCCTGGAAGTAGTGGAAGGAATCATTCGTTTAGACAATACCCTAGCAAATCGATGGACTTTTCTAAGGTACCATCAGCCTTGTACTTTACCTTCCAGATCCACTTGGTGCCAATAACCTTCTGCTTTGTTGGTCGATCCACTAGCTCCCAAGTGTCATTCTTCATTATGCTGTCATACTCCACTTGCATAGTAGCCTTCCATGATGGATCTGCAAGTGCTTCTTCTAAGTCAGTTGGCTCCTTTACTTCTCTCATAATCTCAACCATCAAGGCCATATTGACAATGTGAGCAGAAGCCCTCCTTTACTCCTCTATTCTCTGAGACCTCCTTGGTCCATCTTCCTTCTCCTCAACAGATGTAGGCATAGGATTATTGTGGTCATAGAGCTACTTCACCCAGTGCGGCAATGGATTTTCCGGTGAGGTGATGTCAGGTTGGTGAACTTTTCCCTCATCATCTGAAGATGATGCTTCCTCCTCCTTAAGGATAGGGACAGCTCTCGGGACAGGTTCATAGTGGACTACTTCTTCGCTTGATGATAAAGTGGAAGAACTTGCCTTCTCCTCCTCCACTGTATGCGGCTCCTCCTTGAACACCACATTATGGCTTGTGATGATCTTCTTTGCCTCTTGGTCATATAATTTGTAAGCCTTTTGCTCATCACTATAACCCAAGAAGATACATTTTCTTCTTTTTGGTTTTAACTTGTTTCTCTTCTCATCTGGAACATGTGCATAACATTCACATCCAAAAATTCTGGAATGTGAGATAGATGGTTTCTTACCAGTGTAAGCCTCATGAGGTGTTTTCCCTTGAGAGCCTTTGTGTAGCTCTGATTTAGAATGTAGACTGCAGTATTAACAACTTTAGCCCAAAAATGGTTAGGCAATCCCTTGCCCTTTAGCATGCATCTTGCCATCTCCACAATGGTGCGATTCCTGTGTTCCACAACACCGTTTTGCTAAGGTGTGTGAGGCGTCGTCAATTGACGCTTGATCTCTTTGCTCTTGCAAAAGTCTTCAAACTCCTTTGAGTTGAACTCACCACCACCATCTGTTCTAAATTTCTTCACACTTTTCCATGTTTCATTCTCAACAAGTTTTAGCCATTCTTTAAACTTACCAAAAGCTTGAGCCTTATCACGAAGGAAGTACACCCACATCTTCCTACTGTAGTCGTCGACAATCAACATAAAATAAGAAGATCCCCCCGAGGCTTGTGTAGGCATCTTACCACACAAGTCAGCATGCACCAACTCTAGAGGAGCCTGTGCTCTATTCTTAATTTCTTGTGGAAATGCCTTTCTCTATTGCTTGCCCATCATACAAGCTTCACATGGTTCCTTCAATTCAGTTATTGTAGGTAGGTTAGCAACCATACCTTGCTTTTGCATCTACTTCAACACTGCAAATCCGATAAGTCCAAACCTTTCATGCCAAAGCTTACTTGTGCCCACTCCAATGGTGGTTGTAAGAGCACTTAGCTCATACAGGTTGTTTCTTCTTTCTCATTTGCCAACAATTGTGCCAGCACTATCAAGAATTCCTGCACGTATCTTCTTGAACCTCACTTTATGTCCAAGATCAGTTATGGCAACTGATAATAGATTTATCATGATTTCGAAAACATACAACACATTTGAAAGATTTTTGACTTCACCATTTGCAACAACAAAAGAAATAGTACCTGTGCCCACAACAGGGCATCTAGCATCATTTCCAACTGTCACAGTGATAGATTCTTGTAGAGGCTGCATAGAACTGTGTAGACCTTTCTCGTTGGTCATGTGACGGGAGGCCCCACTATCCAACACCCATGAGTCAGTGGTAGATTCTTCTTGCGCCGAGGAGCACACTTCCTCAATGGTTGCCATGAATAATTCCAACTCTGCTTCAGTCGTATTGGTTGTCTCTTTCTCTTTACTTTTAAGGATACCATTTTTTTCATCTGCCTTCTTGACATGACAATATGCAATTGCATGTCCTTTCTTCTTGCAGAAGCACTCTCCTTGAAACTTCTTCTTCCCGCCCTTCTTCTTTTTGTCACCATCATTTTTGGTGGAGGAACCACCTTTACCTTTTGCATTGGCAGAGAATGAAGCATCTCCATTGTTGCTTCCTTCTCGGGCTTTCAGCCTCAACTCCTTCTCCATCAATAATGCACAAAACTCCTCAAAAGTCAAAGCTTGAGGTCTCACCTGAGTATTAAGGATAGTTACTAGTCCATTAAACTTTTGTGGACAAATCTGAAGACACCTCCGAGCTAGCTCTTCGGTAGTCTTTTGTATCCCAGCGCCAGCCATCTGGTCGTGCAGATTCTTAATTCGAGTGATGAATGCTTCAACTGTCTCTCCTTCAGCAAACTTCTCCGCTGCTAGTTGATTCTCCAAGTTTTGAATCCTTGTTTGGTTTCCTGTGTCATACTGACTCCTTAGTACATTCCAAGCTTGTGATGCTTTGGTTGTATGCTGAATCAAAGTCAGAACACTGTCAGAATAGCTTGTAACTAAGGCACACAATGCATCTGCATTCCTTCATTTCTAAGCTCGTAGAAGATTTGCATTTGGAGGAATCATCACACTAGAATTTGATGGGTCGGGGGTAGGCTATGTTTCCGCATCAGACCCCAGCACAGTCTCCAAAAGCTCATAAGAATCAAGGATAGTTGTAATTTTGAACTTCCACAAGGTGTAGTTTGTACTATCTAACTTGCCTTCGCTGAAGGTTGGTGGACGAATCCTCAGTGTTTGAATAACCGGTACAGCAGCACCACCTCCTGCACCGCTTCCTAATGCGCCAGAACCGCTTCCGAAAGTCTACATAGTTTCTCTTTGCTATTGAAGCCTTTGCCTCTTGTACACTCTCCGATCTCTAGAGCCCCCTGGGCTCTGATACCATGTAAAAAATTACACGGCGCAACGAACAGAATCTGAGAAAGAGATAGAGAGTACACAACAGATAAGAGGAGAATCAGTAAATTCTTTAGCTCCAAACAACTCATACAAAGATGGCTCTGTCTACTCGTGCGTTTCCACTGTGTGAAGCTTAGATGGCGATCTAGATAGAAGATAGGTGAAGAGGTTAAAGCTAGCTAGAACAACAACTCTGACTGGGTGAAAGATGAATGATGGATGGCTGTGAAGGGGTTTAGCTTTTATAGCCCGCGAAGGCCATTAGGTCAGCTTGACCAACCTACCATATGAGCCTCCACTAGTTGGCTAAGGAATATTCCCTTTACCATCGATCTGGGGGCCCTGGCCCTAGACCCCCGCCAGGGGGGCCGCTGGCCCCCCTGGGATCCCGCAGCCGGGGGCCGCTTCCGAGGCCCCTGGACCCCAAAATAGGGGCCCCTTTTAACTCCCTTACCCCACAACTCGATGCAATGCGCCTCGAGTTGCTACCAGCTTAACCACTCTGTCTAACCCAAAGATTAGACTCACAATGGTAACCTTTTTGCCATCCAGTCACATAGACCTGATCTGATATACAAGTCATGACTCAACCAATGTCCGGGCTGACATTTGGCTTCTCCTCATAATGGGGGCCTTACAACTTTGAGCACCATGGATCATTGGTGGCACCTAATGAGGGTGGGGCATTGATCATATCGAACACCTCATCTAGGGTCGGCCTAGCAGTATGTCGTAGTCCACTCCCTTCATGATAATGAAGTTCACGAAAAACTGCACTCCTGTGACTTTCATTGGCTAGTTCCTTAGGACCCCGAATGGTCTGACCTTCATTCCATTGGCCAATGTGACATTAAACCTAGCCGTTTCCACAGGTGGGTTTCCCCAGGCATGTAGAACTGCATGGCCCAAGACACTGACACTGGCGCCTGTGTCGACGATTCCTTTTCGTGTTGCATCCCCAAAGGCTAAGATAGGTAAGACTGCATGCATCTTCGTGCCTTACCAGAAATTATTGATGTGCAGTGACCTTGGAACTGAGTATAGCATTAGTCTTGGAATCTGTGTGACTGCGTCCTACTCTTGCAAGTCAGCGGCAGTATGCTCCCCTCTTCCCTCCACCCAATGCTTTAATTCTTGCCATAAGGGAGGGTGCTGCTGAAGCAGATCTCCTAGGCTCGGGGTGGTTACTAAAGTGGTGAGGAGGTTGCTGGGTGGTTGCCTTCCTCCTTGGTCAAGATTCTTTGGCCATATGTCTTGGTTAGCTTGCTCACAAGATTCTTCTTGGTCTTACCTCTATGGCATCTCATGTGGTGTGGGTGCGTTCCCCGATTGAGGTCGCGATAGTGAAACGGGTGTACTCACACTAGAGAGGTCTTCCATTTGGTCTTCTAGTATGGGTTCTACATCTTTAAGGTGTTCCTGGGCATCCTTGACCCACTCCTTGACTTTGGCTATAGCCTCGAGTTGTCATGTGGGGTGGGGGTATTCCCCTACCTTGGCACTCCCTAGTTCTACTGTCTTAGGAGCTGAGGTCTCTGCCTCTGCATCATTGACCCTCTTTCCTGTCACTAGAGTTGTAGCTTCCTTGGTCTTAAGGGTAATCTTTGCGTCTATTCTCTTGCTCCTCCTCCGGCTTTTCTTTCCCAACGAGGCTGCATCCAGGTTACTTGGCCTAGGCAATGAGATGCCTGTTTGTTTTGCATGTGCTCGCATCATGATATGCAGTGGGATGGGCATATCCCCACTGCCAAAGGTCTCCACACCGAACAGCCCCAAGGGTACTGAAGGCACGTTGGAAGAACTAGTTGGTGGCTTCTGTCTAGGGCAGTCAGAAAATAAGTATGTGATTTCACATTCGGTACATCGAAGGTCAGCTTTGTCCTTGTTTGCCTATTCCCTTTCTGGGCAATGTGATGAAATATGGCCTAGATGACTGCAAGTCCAGCATGAAATTGGATCTTGGCTTGGTCCTCCAAAGCCTCTACCTCTTCCTCTACCTAGCTCCATTACCGGTACTAGTCGGTAGTCCATCAGGACTGGATTGCCTTCCTCGTCATAGGATATGTATGGGTTCACGTAGGTCTCCTCTTCACTAGGTTCTTCCACATTGTGAATAGGAGCGTCACTCGATGGATGGGTCACATAGAGCCCTGGTGGTCTGGGTATGACTGTTGGGTTCATCTCTAGCCTAGGAATGGCCGGTCTTGCGTCATTTGGTACTGGAAGCGCCAACTGGGCTCCCTTGCCAAAGGGGTTAGGTGGCCTATTGCCTAAGTATGGAGGGTTGTATTACTGCGCATATGGGAATCTCATTGGCAATCTGCAATGCAATGCGTCATGACCAAACCTACCGCAGTTCAAGCACGGCCTAGATCTAGGATCTTGGCACTCAGCTAGGAGGTGGTTTCCACCACAGTGTATACACTGCACATGCGACAGCACAGGCTTCCTCATCTATTCTTGCAATCGTGCAAGCTCCATTCTTACCTCAGTCAACTCCTAGCCTCGGTCAACACCCTTTCCCTTATCCTGTATGCTAGAGTACTCTCTCTCTCCTGAAGCTGTTGTTCTCTCTGGAGCTCTCTAGCTTGTACTGTCCCGACTAGTGTTCCTCATGCTTCACTCCCTAAGTTGATCGTCCACCCTTATTGCCTCTTCAAAAACTCTAGCTAACACGTCTCTGTGTAGAGTGGAGTTACTAGCCAAAGCCTTGTAGAGCTCCTCGCTTCGAATTCCATTTATGAACATGGTAGACATCGCCTTCTCGTTAGGTCGCTCATTCGCAGGGATCCTCTTGAATAGACTATGCACATGAGTGACATAGTCTCTTACATCTTCCTTTTCCCTCTAACTGACATTCATCAACCGGACGATGAGATTGTCTGAGTACCCTGCCATAGAGAATCTTTTGATAAAGAGGTCCTTAAGACGGGCAAAGTTCGTGCGCTCAGTTGCATCTAGACTAGTGTACCAAATCCTCTCCTTATCACCTAAACACAGCCCGAAAGCTTGAGAGCGTTGTGCAAGGTCCATGAGACCGGTCGCTTCGCAAACTTGTTCAAATTGCTCCATAAAGCTATATGGGTCAATGCTAGGTTCATACTTGTCTAGTTGCTTTGCTACGATAGGGATCCTAGATTGCCCCTTTGCCCCTTGCATGACCCCTAATCCCGAGAGTAATGCTGTGGCTAAGGCTGTTGTGCTTTGCTCAGCGGACGTATTATCCATGAGCAGTTTGGCTACAAGTTCACTCAATGTCAAGTCAGCCTCTACTGCTTGCTCTCTCTCTGCATTTGGTCCTACTTTGGCTACATCAGCCAAGGCTAGCACACGCTGGGCCTCGTACATGTCTACATCTTGTTGGAGTTTCCTAGCCTTTTGCTCATGATTATAGGCAATTATGCTCTCTAGCGCTTTTTTAATCGCCTTTCTTTCCTCTTCTAGGTTTGCTACCACTTCCTCTACTGGTCTGCCCTAAACTACCGTCCTAGTCAACAAGTCGTACTCATTGACTAACTCCTACACTAAGACTGGGAATTCTCCCAAGTCCAGTCGGTCCTCTCCTTGTCCGCCTCGTGATCTCCCACTTCCAGCTCCACAAGGTCGTTGATCAATTTGAGTAGCTTCGGCAGCGTCCGATCCTCTATGTTGTCGCCTTCTGGATCTTCGTGTCCTCTTAGGGTCCTACTGATGGGGCTCTCACGTAGCCAACTATACTTTAGGATCTTCTCCTAGTAGTGGGTTCCTTGATGTTATTATGTCTCCTGATGAGTTCCTTGTTATTGAAAGCAGTTGTTGTCAATCTTATTCACAAGTTGTGCTTCGTGCTTTCTAGTGCTCAGTGCGAAAACAGGCTTTTCCTTTTCTTATAGTGCATCTTTGGTGATGAAATCAAAAAGTGAGGTGTAGATGCAAGAAATGCTCAATGCAAACTCCACTCTTCCCCTTACGTTCATAGCCTGATATGGCTCTAAGCGTAGGTTCTAGTTGATCTAAGGTTTTACTGAAAGTCCCTGCTGTATTCTCTATTCTACTTCAGGGTTGGTTGGTTGCCAAAAGTCAAGTCAAATTCTAAATTTGGTCTGCTCAGTGTCTAGCTGTTCGGGGTGAATCCTCGATTATCCTGTCTGGCCTCTGGCTTCTAAGGGCTAAACTGGGTTTCCTGGGGGATCATAGATGTGAACAAGGTGGTTAGGACTGTAGGGAAAGTTTGAAACCCTCTATTTAAAGTTCTGGTGAAGTGGTCCGATTTTGGGAGTTGGACAGCTTGGTCCGATCCTAGGAGTCAGATGGCCTGGTCCGATTCTGGGAGTCGGACAGGCTGGTCCGAGTTTCACGCTAGGAACAGTGGTCAAATTCTACTTTGGTCAGATTTTCCTAGTCGGACAGGGGAGGTCCGACTATTGCAATGTGTTGAGTGGTCCAAATCCGGGACTAGGACACGTGGTCCGATTTTGACATTAGTCCGACTATAGCAGCCGGACGAGGGTGGTCCGATTTTCGAAACGGTCTGATTCTGGGAGTCGGATCAAAAAAATGGTCTGATTTTTGGAGTGGTCTGATTTTCGGAGTCGGACAGTCCAACTCCAGAAATCGGGTGGTCCTATTCTGGGGGTAGGACAGCCTAGTCTGATGGTGCAGACAACGGTCCGCGGATTGCACGCAATGCTTTGAGGTCAATGCCTACTCCCTGGAATCATCCCGTGCTTTTCAAACAGGTGCAAAGCAATGCAAGGAACTGCCAGGCACACCTGGAAACGATGTGGCGCTTGAATTGATCCCTCATACTCTTCCAGCCAGAAATCTGAGAAATTAATCCCTCATACTCTTCCAGCCAGAAATCTGAATCTGTGCCCCTATTTCCCTGTTTCCAGCAACATCAGAACCCTTTTGTTTTCCTTCTTTTTCCTATCCTAATCTTAACCTAATGCAACCAAAATCAAAGCCAGAGGTGAAGATGGATGGTCCTACTCTAATATTCAACAACAAATCAAAATACTTACTTGCTCCAAGGATCAAAACCTCCTAAATCTCCTAACTATCTTGAGTACTATTTCAGGCTGCAAATCCTACCTCTATGCTTGATTTGATGCATGTGGCGCTCAAGGCTCGATTCTGTCTGTCCTAGCAACGGAACCAAAATGGAGGGGAGATACGAAGCTCTACCCCGAGACCTACGGACTGCTTATTGATCAAGCGTTTCAAGCCGAGCGGCCATAGCTACCTCTCACATAGCCGACACGCAATGTCTACCTTACGGGTGTAGTGAGCTTACCTTGATGCTTGATCGAGTTTCCTCCTCTCTCTTGCACTCCGGTAGCTCCACAATCCTTGTGGCAAGCTCAAGCAACCTCAAGCAACCTCAAGCCCTCTCCGTTAAGCTCCATCCTCCATAGCCACACGAGAGAAGAGAAGAGAAGAAGAGAAGAGAAGATGAAGAGAGAAGATAGGGAGCTTCTTCTCCTCGATTCCTCACTCTCACACACTCACTCACTCACTCCCTCACACTCCCTCAATCCCTCACTCAAGCACAAGCAAGGAGGCATGTTGAGTGTTGAAATGACCTATTTTTTGGCTGATTTTTGTTGTTTTTGAGAGTTGAATGGTTGATTTTATGAGATGATTGATTGTTTTGGAAGTGGTTTGAGAGTGTTTTAGATGATATTGATTATGTTTTGGAAGCTCATGATGATTTTCAATAGAGATGTGATGTTCTAATATGTTCTGATAGGTTCTGATTGGTCCTGTATGCCTTCTGTATAGCTTTTGTTTTGTTCTGTTTTCTCTCTGTAAGGAGAGATGGATTGATGATTGATGAAGATTGAGATCTTGTGAAAGCTTATTGAATATTTTTTGAGAGTTTGAAATGGTTTGAGTATGAGTTATGAGGTTTTGATGACCTTCTATAACCTTTTGTAGGTCTTCTGTAGAGCTTCTGTCTCTGTACTGTAGCTATTCTGGTACTGTACTGTGACTATTCTGTATGCTTCTGTATGTGTTCTACTAGATGAGATGTAGCTTGGAAAATTTTTCTAGCCTTGGAAAGAGGTGAATAAAAGTGCAAAAGAGCTAAAAGAAGTGAAAGAAGTAGTTGCTGAAGACTGACGTAAAGACTGGAGTGAAGTGACAGTAGTGAGCTATGAAAGGACACTGTAGTGGCTCTGGTGACTCTTCATATCAGACATACCTCTTGGGAGGGGTATCCATGACCTAAGAAGGATTATTGAGGGTGATTTTGAGAGATTTTAGTGAGGATATGATGTACTATTGATGGAGAGAGAGAGAAAGAGTCAGAGGTAGCCAATTCTACACAAACAGAGTGATTGTATATGAGAGATTGAGAGAGAAGACTATGAAGATATTTAAGATGAATACTATGTGATGTATTTCCATTAAAAGATGGTGTATTCCTTTGCTTTATTTGTTATATTGATGGATTTTGTGAAGATATTGAAGAATATGGTTGATTCTATCAAATCCGTGGGAGATCTACATGATGTTGCATGAAGATTTGTTGTGCCTAGTGTTCTTTTTTTCATTGTGATAATATAAAACCTAATAAACAAGCTTGTTGATGTTACAAGATAGATTTTCTTGCAAGAGAATTCCCTTTTCCTTGGTGTTCCTCTTGGGACTCCATGTTTTTGGTGCGCAGCCGGGGAAACTTGCCATCAACAAGCACCAGACGAGGCTGAAAATGACGGAAATGGCATTGCCAAGGAAAGAAGAATTAATGGATGTTTGTAAAGTTCCTTCTTCCACTGAAGAGTTGGAATTTCTCATAATCAAAGCCACTTTCCACAAGAATTTCATCCCACAATGGCGGAAACACATCACCATCATGATGCATGCTCTATGTGGTGGACAGTTTCCTCTTCCTATTGAAGCAGCAGAAACTTGCATCTTGGTAGCAAATTCTTTGGGAACAAACTGAAGAGCAGAAACAGAGAGAATGACCATCCATGGAAGATTTGGCATTCATTGAGAAGTTTCCAGACATCATCAAGTGGGAGATTGTGAAGAAGCTTCAAGAGTCTTGGTCTGTAGAGGTTCACAAAGACAAGAAGGAAAAGAGTTGGAATTTGTTCGTGGATGCTCAACAGCAAGATACGTGGGATGCGTGGTGTTCTGATAATCTTCTGTTTGTTCAATTAGCAACCCACTGGAAGTTGGTAGACAGAGTGTTCTTTACAACATACACTGTTGAAACCATCAGAAGCTGGCATTACTATGATAATGACACCACTACAATGCTTAGACGTATGCATTTTTATACCTTCAGAACCGAATACCTTCCTCTGTGCAGTGGCATGAAAGCAGAATTCAGAGATGTTGAAAAGGAAGAAGTAAAAGAAATGTTGGAAAGACACTCCTCCAGAGACTGAAGCCTTCTGTTAATCCTCTGTGGAGTACTAACAACATAGTGGAGCCAACCCCCTGATGAATGATGCAATAAAGAGGCAAGCGTTAGAACGAATCCAGAGATACGTGAGAAGAGAGAAAGAAAAAATCAGAGCCAAGAATGAGCTCGCAGCAGAAGCCGCCTTTGACACCCTTGCGGAACTCTTTACAGAAGTCCCAATGGCATATCAAGCCCTTCCTCCTCCTGCTGGAGGCCCACTTCCAAGCCAGATCCATCCTAGAAATATTGATGACAAGCCAGCGAATGTAGTCCCGTTGCCAGTTTTTAAGGGAGAGTACAATGGAGACCCCGATCTTCATGTAGCAGAGTTTAGGGTAGCATGTGTGGCTAACAATGCCAAAACCCCTGAGCATTGGTTAGTAATATTCCCGGCCACTTTCAAGGGCGCGGCATTTCAGTGGTGAGAGACAAGCAACAGGAACTTTTGGCACATGGAACGACCTGAAGTTGGCCTTCCTCACTAAATTCAGGCGTGAAGGTTTTGAAGAGCGGATGCGAGAGGAGTTTATGAACCTAAGTCAGTCGTCTGGAGAAAGAGTAGAAGCTTATGTCTCACGAATGGAATCCATCCTGAAGAGATGGACTAACCATAATCTAGATGATGGCATTCAGAAGGGGGTGTTTCTCAGAGGATTACAACCAAAAGTCCGTAAGTTTGTGGAGCTGCAAAGACCAGCCACACTGCAAGCTGCAATAGAAGGTTCAAGACTGTACGATGAAGTGGAAGCTAGATTGGCGATGAATCCAAGAAGAGGAGTCCTACCTCCTCTAATGCCAGGAATGATGTACCCACCAAATGCAATCCCAGGGACTGTCCCCTACCCCTACCAACAAATGCCCCCAGTATCATAGTACAGTGCACCAAATCCACAGTGGCCACAATCAATGCCTCAAATGATGGTTCAACCACAACAACAATGGTCCCAACCAACTTTCCCAATGCCAAATCAGCAGCAACAGTGGAACCCTACCAACTCGAGCCAACAACCACCAATAGTTCAAACAAGAGCTCTGAATCAGAACCAGAACAGAGATCCCTCTGCACCAGCCCAACCTGTTTATGCAGTGATTACAGAGACTCCTCAAAACCCTACTGCCAGTACCTTAGGAGGAGAAAGCTTGAAGGATTATTTATCCAACTCAGTTGCAAATATAAAAAAGGAGTTGATGGATGTGATTACAGAGCAGCTAGCAGACGCTGAAAGTGAATACCGCTAGCATATCCAATGTGGCAGGAGCAGGAAGAGATGTGATGCGGTCAAATACTTGGTGTGGTAAGTGTCATCAAGCAGGCCATTTAGCCACTGAATGTACACGAAAACCCACCATCCCTGGAGCCTTCTATTTCTACTATTTGCGGAAGAACCATACAGAGGATATTTTTCCTCTGAAGGAGATGCATGATAGGAGAAGGAAGGAAGAAGAAGCAAGATTCAACTTGCTAGAATCCAAAATGACAACACAGGATATTGGACCCAAGCCTAGAGAGTTTGGTCCTAATTTCGGACCCAGAAGATTTCCATCCCAAAGTTATAGAGGAAGACAGTCTGGCGGTGGTCAGAGATCAGAAGTGGAGTGTTATAGATGCGGAGAAAAGGGACACATTTCACCAAATTGTCCAAATCCCAAAAGGTCAGTGGATTATAAGCCCTTATGCAGTCGATGCAAAGGAGAAGGCCACACTGCGAAAGACTGTCCAAGCCCAGCCCCAGTGAAAAACAATGCTACTGATAGTCCAGCCAAGGCCCAAGAGCCTACCTCCAATTTAGTGGAATTGGAAGTTGCTACCATCACGTGTGCAAAGAAGAAGGAACCACCTATCCAGAAAGAAAATAATCCTCCTGCCAGAACAGTGAAATTCAATCTTCCACCAGAAGAACGGAACAGAACAGAGCCTGACAGTGCCGTATAGAGCACCACAGTGCCACAGAGAGTCACAAAGACAGTTCTAGAGACAGGACCAGAGGTCCAGGAGATAGAAGAGGAGGAAGTGCCACAAGTGGCAGAAGAGGTCCCCATGATGCCTCTGTTGGAGGAAAAAAGGAAAATGAAAATGGGTGTTGCCCCATTCCCTAACCGGTTAGAGAAGCCAGTGGATCCTATTAAGGAATACGATCTAGTCAGAGATCTAGATGCCTTTAAACCAAACCTCACATTCCGACAATTATTGATGTTGTCTCCCAGTTGCCGAAAAAGGTTCAAAAGTATATTGACAAGAAGACGTGGCTTAAGGATTGCTCCCTCAACAGCAACAAAGTCCAACAAAGCTGTAGAGCCTGTAAAAGAAGTGGACGTGGCTAACGCCTTCCTAGATCCGGGTACCCCAGAGACTGGTGTGTGGATAGAAGGCTGCTTCATTACAAATGCACTGATTGATGGTGGTTCATTAGTGAATATAATGACGGATGTGACAATGAAGGATCTAGGCCTACAAGGTGTGCAACCAACCCAATGGCTCATCAGACTGGCGGATCAGTGCAGAATCAAGCCTTTGGGCATTCTCCCATATGTGAAGACTACAGTAGCCGAAAAAGATTATTGGCTAACCTATCTGGTGGTAAAGCCAAACTCTTATGGTACATCCTACCCTCTGTTACTGGGTAGTCCATGGCTTTTTGAAGCCAGAGCAAGGACGGATTGGTTCAAAGGAACCTTGACCTTGGGTAGAGGACCCAATAAAGTGGTGCTGAAGCTATATGGTGCTCAAAAAGGACATGGATCCACCTCCTTGGAATTATCTTCTGACTCCCATAATGAGGCTACAGATGGAACATCAACGGATGAAGATGCTGTCAAACAGATCCTTCCCAAGAAAACAGTGGCACGTTCCTTAACAGTGGATATTGTAAGCCAACTCCCAAAAGATGCAAAACCATTATCAATGGGTGAATACTTACTGCCTGAACTAGGAACGATTTCCAAAATCACTTCTGACAGTGAGATAGAAGCATGGATGTACTGCTCTCCCTGTTACATGGCCATAGCAGAGCCAGAGACAGAGGCAAAAGATGAAATAGAGAACATGTTCTTCTCTTACAGAGCTCCTACAGAGATAGAGACAGAGACAGAGACAGAGACAAAGACAGAGACAGAGCCAGAGTCAGAGATAGAGACAGAGACAGAAGAGGAAGGGGATGATATGGAAGAAGAAGGTTATGAAAGTGAGATGGAAGAGTCTATCCCACCTGAAGAGGATATATATGAAGAAGAAGTTCCAGAAGCATCAGAAGCAGACGAGCTCATGCTATGGGACAAAATGGCGATGGTACCATTTGGTCTGGTAAATGGATCTTCTCATATGCAAAATCTTTATAAGAAATAGTTAAAGAAGAACAAGCCGTCTTTCAACAATGGCTCATGCCGTCCTAAGCCACCTTTGCCAAAGAATGATGATGATGATGCACCATGCCAACAAGCACCAGTTTCACGATTCCAACAGGCATCAGAGGGTCCGTGTTATGTGACATTCCTGGATGTGTCATCAAAAGAGGAGTCTTCAAGCCAAGAGGTAATTAATCGTGAAACCAAACCCGAAACGGCTCTAATCCCATTTCAACATCTCAAGGAGCAACCTAAGTCTCCACCAAAAGAAGAAGTTGGTTCTAGTGGAACATCAGAAGAGGACACCACTCCCTTGAAGGAGTCAGATCTGTATCCAGAAGCAGTCCGCGGGACCTTCATCCGTGAAGTAGAAGGTGAAAGGCAGTTAACTTTTGTGGATGCAGATGGCACGGAATGCCACTTGAAGGTGGGTAGCAGCCTACCAGAAGAGGAGTTGTCAACTTTGTACAACTTGTTGAAAGAGAATTTGGACGTGTTTGCGTGGTCCTACAAAGACCTAAAGGGGATTGATCCCACAATATGTCAGTATCATATTGACTTGGAGCCTGATGCCAAGCCAGTATGGCAATGACAGAGGCAAATGAACCCGAATTATTCCACATTGGTGAAAGCAGAGCTATTGAAGCTTTTGGAAGCCGAATTCATCTATCTAGTGGCAAATAGTGAATGGGTTTCACCCATCGTGGTGGTACCCAAGAAGAATGGCAAGCTTCATTTTAAATTTTTTTAAAATGAACCCTAAACACCACCATGGCACGCGTATTCGCACTAAATACACAATTTTTTTAATAACAATCAACCCGCCATTCACTTAGCACGCGCTGAGTGCGCTTAAGAGGCACTTTAATATTTTAATTAAAATGAACCAGCCATCACAAGAGCACGCGCTAGCAAAAAAGCGCTCCACATCACCTTAATTTTTAAAAATGAACTTGCATTTAGAGACCTAGTCTGGGTATTGAAGTCCGAGATTCGGATTAAAGTACCGCTTTAACCTAATAATTGGTAATTAAAATTTTAAGAAGGAACCGCCGTTTTCTTGATAAGGTTTATCACTTAATAAAAATTCACCCATTTCTTAATAATTTATTAAAATGAACCCTTCATTAAATTAATTCCCCCTCACTGCACTTAACTTTCCCTTTTTAATGAACTCGTTTGGTGGGATGGGTACGCGAAGTCTTCGAAGTTGTCTCCATGGTCAAAACCTGATTATCAAAGTTGTAGTCTTGATATGTGTGGATTGTGGTGATGTTTTGATTCAGTTTCTTTGTTACGATTAAGGGTACGGTGTGTAGTTTTTTCTTTATTGCCTGATACGGGGATTTGGGTGTTTGCATGTTGCATAGCATGAAGCTTTCGGTCGCATATGTCTAGAAGTCATGTCGACTTTTTTCTCGGCTGTGGTTTGCTTGGGGATAGTTGGTCGAGTCATGTTTTACCGTTTTGGTTGCTATCTTATCCTTGGTTTTTGTCTGTTGCTTTGCAGGCATTCTCCTTGTTTGTCTGTGTTTGTGGTGTGTGTGTGTAACCATCTGAATGGCGCCTTCTCACGCTCCTTCCCTTATCCAGTATGTCCCACTAGTCAGTAGAGATTACTCTTCCCTACTCACTTTTGAGCCTCTCACAAAGGCGGGACTCACACCTTTCGTAGTTGCCTCCTTTCCATTGCTTCTAGAGGATCCATCGATGTGTGACGAGTTTCTGGCCTCTTACAGCAAGAAGTCGGGCCTGGTCCAGGGTATTTCCATGACTTTGACAACTCGAGGCCTAGGAAAAGCTCTGTCTCTTCCCTCCAAAGGTGAACCCTTTGTTACAACTCGCCAGTTTTTCTCTAACGAAGAGATTTTGAAGCTGTTACGAAAGCAGACAAGGGAAGTTCTGGATGTTAAGAAGGTGATCAACTCTTCAGGAGTTTCCTTTTCCATGATCACTGATCCTGTGTGAAAGTTGGTCTGTCAGTTTCTCCAAGACAGGTTTATGTCTACAAAAACGCCATCCCATTACTTGTCCAAAGAGCTCTTTATAGCTTCACGGATGGTGTTGAAAGGAGTAGCTATTGATTGGAGCACTTACCTACTCACTAAAATGGATCAACATTTCGTCAAAGTCACTAGGGGTAATGTTACCAATGTCACCTATGAATCGTACTTGTCTGCCTTCTTGACCTACTCAGGTTTACAGAAAAGTATGCCTCCATCTCCTCCCTCTGATCCAGTACCTCCTCCTCCACCTTTAGAGGACTCAGAACCAATTGATATAGAGGATGATGATTCTCCGCCTCCCCTGGTCATACAGCGCAAACGCTTGAAGCGGGTAGCGGATAAAGCTCCTTTAGTTCTTCCTTCAGTGCCCATTCCTACTACCTCTGGCAGTGATCTCCTTGGTTATCTCACATGTAATAACCTGTTCAGAGCACATTGAGAAGGTTCGTTGGATATATCAGTCCCCTCACTGAACAGTCTAGTCTCGGGAGATGCCATTCCTTTCCTCTGTAAAGACATTCAGAGTTCCATTGAACTGTTGGTGTTGACAGCCTGTGTTCAACAGCTGTATGCTTCCTTTTATGAAGAACTGATGCAGTCTAAGGACCAGTTGCATAAGGCAACATCCGAGTTAGCCTCTGCTAAGGATACCCTAGCAGTTTTTTTTTTACGACCTTCTGTTCCTACCCTACTGTATTACCAACAAATGGCTCACCGTTATGATATATATCTTTCCCTCTATCAATCCAATTCCACAACTATCTTACCTCTTCTTTTCCAACCATTTATCTTTTCCTCAAATTCCCATATTTACATACTACTCTTTTATCGAGGATAGAGTATTTTCCCCTTCTCCACCATGTCCTTCTCCATCCATTCATGTACCTTCTACCTTTCCTATTTATCAGTTAACACCCTTCTTAAGTGATTCCCTAAAATTTTCTGCCACTCCTTCTTTAAATTATTCTTCCTTTTATGATTTTGCCTACCCATCTCTTCATCCACTTTTCCTTATTCCACTTCCATCTCCTGCCACTTCTATATCTCAACCACCTCAGTTGGTTAGTGACTATGGCGGGTTTGATCATCAGATTTCCAGAAGAAGGGGATGGAGCTCGAATGATTCTCTTACAAGACCTCAGATAAACTGGCCAGTAATTCCAGGAGATTGGACAACTTCCAATCAAGCATACCAGAACTATATTCATTTTGCTCAGCAATATTCACAATCTCTGGATCCTTCTATGCGCTTAACAGCTCATTTTGCTTGGTACCTGGCGTATATGCATAGGCATTCTCATAATGATTCAAAGCCTATTCCAAAGTTGTGCATGAATATCAATGTGAGCACTGATTCCAAGCAGTTGGATATATTGTATTTTCATGCCCTGTGTTTGCCTAGCAGATACCTTGTCCTATTGGAAAGGATGTGCTGTCTTCAGTTTTTTCAAAATCCTCCCAAGACATTTGTAGATGAATCCTTGTCTATGGATTGTTTCCGAAATCACCAATCTTTCAAGAGGGATCATCTTCATTGATACCTTTTCCAATGTATGGTGGATGATTTTTAATGACAAAATCTCTCTTTTTGGAGGAGTCATTCAGATGGTTGTGTTGTGTGTAGTGTTTGTGTTGTGGGTTAATTGATGTAATAAGATCGTGGTGGTTGCCTATTGGATTGGCTTTTGTGCGAGCTACATTTTTGAAGAATTGTGGTGATGGGGTCGTTGTTGGATGGTTGAAGATGCTGATGCAGAAGAAGAAGAAACCTCTTATATCCTTTATAAGTTTGTTGTGATTTCCAGTTTGATAAGAAGTGTTAATGTATAAAGGGTTTTCCTTCCGTTGTATTTTTATATCAAATACAGGTTATAAGTTGGGATCGTGGTTGGATGAACTGTTTTTGAATATATATTCAAGATCAAAGTTGAGCTTTTGAATGAACTTGTATTCCCTTTTTCCTGGGTCGAGAGGACGCTTCCTTACTAAGTGTGGGAAAATGTTGAGTGTTGAAATGACCTGTTTTTTGGCTGATTTTTGTTGTTTTTGAGAGCTGAATGGTTGATTTTATGAGATGATTGATTGGTTTGGAAGTGGTTTGAGAGTGTTTTGGATGATATTGATTATGTTTTGGAAGTTCATGATGTTTATTAGTAGAGATGATATATTCTGATATATTCTGATTGGTTCTGATTGGTTATGTATACCTTATGTATAGCTTCTATTTTGTTCTGTTTTCTCTCTGTAAGGAGAGATGGATTGATGATTGATGAAGATTGAGATCTTGCGAAAGCTTATTGAATAGTTTTTGAGAGTTTGGAATGGTTTGAGTATGAGTTATGAGGTTTCGATGACCTTCTGTAACCTTCTGTAGATCTTCTGTAGAGCTTCTGTCTCTGTACTGTATGAGTTATGAGGTTTGATGACCTTCTGTAACCTTCTGTAGATCTTCTGTAGAGCTTCTGTCTCTGTACTGTAGCTATTCTGGTACTGCACTGTGACTGTTCTGTATGCTTCTGTATGTGTTCTACTAGATGAGAGTGTAGCTTGGAAAATTTTTCTAGCCTTGGAAAGAGGTGAATAAAAGTGCAAAAGAGCTAAAAGAAGTGAAAGAAGTAGCTGCTGAAGACTGACGTAAAGACTGGAGTGAAGTGACAGTAGTGAGCTACGAAAGGACACTGTAGTGGCTTTGGTGACTCTTCATATCAGACATACCTCTTGGGAGGGGTATCCATGACCTAAAAAGGATTATTGAGGGTGATTTTGAGAGATTTTAGTGAGGATATGATGTATTATTGATGGAGAGAGAGAGAGAGAGTCAAAGATAGTCAATTCTACTAAAATTGAGTGATTGTATATGAGAGATTGAGAGAGAAGACTATGAAGATATTGAAGATGAATACTATGTGATGTATTTCCATTCAAAGATGGTGTATTCCTTTGCTTTCTTTGTTATATTGATGGATTTTGTGAAGATATTGAAGAATATGGTTGATTCTATCAAATCCGTGGGAGATCTACATGATGCTGCATGAAGATTTGTTGTGCCTGGTGTTCTTTTCTTCATTATGATCATATAAAACCTAATAAAAATGCTTGTTGATGTTACAAGATAGATTTTCTTGCAAGAGAATTCCCTTTTCCTTGGTGTTCCTCTTGGGGCTCCAAGGCAAGAAACAAGAGAAGAAGAAGAAGAAGATTTGGCCACACACAAGAATAAGCTTCTCATTCACTTTTGAACTTTATATACATGCCCTACTTTTTGGGTGGTCATCCCCACTTTTTACATGGCCGGCCATTAGCCTAGGCCCTCTTTTCCTATTTCCCACCGTTCTAACTTATCCCATTCTCATCTAATGTATACAATTTGCACAGGAGTGAGCCAGACACTCTTTTACAAGGATTCGGGAGCTCCTTCACATTTAATGGCGCGCTTTTACTCTTTTCTTTTCTCGAGGTGACACTGAGGCCTTTTGGTGGAGAGGTCGTCATTCAAAATTTTCAGGGTCTAACCTCCATCTGGGGCGCCTTTTCCTTCCTTTGTCCTGTGCCCTTTCGGTTATCTCCTTTTTCCATTTGTCCCATGTCTCGATCCGTAGCTAGTGTGATGACGTACGAAGTTGCCCGATGGTACTTTGGACCCCATGGGATAGGTGTACATCCATGTATCTCGGGCATATAATGAAGCTGTCAAGTGTGAGGTGTAGAAGGTGCTCTAGGTAGAAGGCCATCTTCTTCCCCAGATCCTCAGCCTTTAACACCCATGTCTTGGCTACGTGTAGCTGAATAATATCCACCCCGATGACACAGTTTAGCTCCTCCTAGCTAATCTTCAAGTGTGGGTAGTCCAGACTATATTTTAGGGGCAGGAGGTGATCCATGTGTAGCCTATGCAGTTGCAGCCAACAGACCTGAGTACGGGCTTACCAGCATTCAAGGTCCCCTTGTGATGCGAGTTGTTTGGATGATTCTAATGCGAGGCAAGAGTATCTGTGTCGCGGTCGGCTCCAAGGCCTGTACAGAAAGGTCACTGTCTGGGATAGGGCGTCTGCCACTATAGGTGGTGCTCCCAATTCGGCCCTCACGATTTCATGTGGTATTGATGGTTTACTCCTGATCAACCGGGAGATCATCATCACCACGGGGTGTTCCATTTTCTCCCATCCTTCATAACTCTCCTCCCCTTCGGCCAATGGCTGATCTTGTGTGGTTCGCCGTGTATGGTAGAGGCTAGATCCCCATATTGGGACCCCATACAAAATTGACAGTGTGACCAAGGTATCAAAGAGCCATAGCTTTGTTTGAGGTTCCTGAAATTATAGACATGCACATTGGATTTCCATAGATCCCAGGGCAATGTAGCCACATGCCAGTCTGTCCACTGTGGCCTTCCTCAGGTGAATATTGGCCCTAAGAATGTGATCCCGAGGTAAACATATTTTTGGACCACCTCGACTATATCCTCTCTGTATTTGAAGTGGGTCACTGATTGGTGGATCCATAAGGTGGATGTGTTGAATAGCATGATCTTTAGAGAGGAGAACTATATCATCTACATATAGTAGCATGGTATTAGTGTCCCCCCTAGGCAGGACCCCTCCCCTCCAAGTCTATCCACATAATCTGATATCTTGTCGATGTAGAGCCCAAACAGGGTGGGGGAGAGGGGGCATCCCTACTCTACCCAATATTGCTAATCATATAGAGCTAGGATTCCCCATCTCATCTCTGCTGGGACTTTGAGTGCCTACAGTCTTTGCATGAGTCTGGCTCGAGGAACTGTATCAAAGGCCTTGCGGAAGTCCACAAAGCAGCAGCACACATACTTTCCCTGTGCCATGTTCTCTTCAATGATGGCTCAGAGTGTGAGGATGTGGTCAAGTGTAGAGTAGCCTCTCCTAAAGTTGGCTTGCCCTCGTGCCCGATGTTGGTGTGTCTTCGCCCATTTTCTTAGCTCATGCTCCAGGATGGATCTGTAGAGCAGCTTAGCTAGCACATGGCCGACCATGACTGTCTAATAGTTTGTGGGGACCATGGGGTCTCCGGCCTTTAGAATTGGTACTATAATATTAGCTAACCAATTGGCTGGGAAGCCTTCGCGTAGTGCCCTATTGAATAGGTGGGCTACGAGGGGGGCGATGGTATCTCTAGCAAATGAGAGGTGTTCTACTACTAGTTCCACATGGTCTAGACCATTTTGGAGTTTGTCAATGGCATCACAGACCATTTCAATCTTGAAGAGGGTGGAAGCAATTGGCTTGTCCTATGACGGTCGAGGTAGGGGGGTTCTCCTGGCACGTGGTATAGTGAGGTGGCATAGATACGCCACGTTTGTGGGGAGGTAATGTGTGCCTCTACTCATGGTTCTTGGAATGCCTTCCACGCCTCCTTGTTGTCCTGCCCTAGGAATAGATGATAAAACTCATGCTCTAGCTTGGATAGGTATGCCCACTTCTTCCTTCGCACTAGGCAATGAAAGATCGTGCGAGCTTGGTGGTGTGTGTATTTCCCTTCGGCTTCCCCTTGTTGGAGGCGGAGGCGGGTTTCCTTGAATTCCTTGTCGTACCAACTATTCTGTGGGGTATTGGGGGGAGAGAGAGAGAGAGAGAGAGAGAGAGAGAGAGAGAGAGAGAGAGAGAGAGAGAGAGAGAGAGAGAGAGAGAGAGAGAGAGAGAGAGAGAGAGACTATTTGATTGTGTGAGATTAACTGAGAAAATAAGTGATAGAGTGACAATGAGTACATTTGGGCAGGAGATAAGATGATGTTATTGTTCTTCACTATCCAAGATTTTTTTATAAATGTGTTTAATATTCTTTGACCAATTCTTGTTGAGAGAGAGAGAGAGAGAGAGAGAGAGAGAGAGAGAGAGTGTGTGTGTGTGTGTGTGTGTGTGTGTGTGTGTGTGTATTTTGGATAGAACAGAATATAAGATTAGAGCCTAATTAGAAGCTGATTCCAAGATAAGATTGGAGGCTAACTAAGGTTGATTAGGATCTATCATGATTAAAATCAAGTGAAAGAGTCTAGATCCAATTGGATAAAAAAGAATACAGATATAGTGAATCAAAGGAGTATAATTATGTGATTTGAATGTTAATCCAAGTTAAAATTGTCATACATTTTTCTTTGCAAAATGAAGGTATAGGATGTACTGAGAGTAAGAGGAATATTCACTTCTGATTGAAGGATGAATATGCACCATTATTCAAAAGAACTGTGGAAAGAGATGATGCAATAAGATAAAGATGCAATAAGAAAGAAATGCAGGAAAAAAAAAGTTGATCTTTGGATTGATGGGTGCATTTATCCACCCGATCCACAAGGCCACCAAAATGTAGTGGGCTTACATCATTTGTAAAGTTTATTTGTGAAGGCAATGAAGGATTGTAAGGATACACATGTAGACTTGTGACACAAGGATCAAGAGGGGTTCATCAAGCCTCAACAAATATATAGACAAGATTACAAGGGTGGTGATGAAAAAAGATAGATTATTGGCTGAGAAGGATAGGGAGAATCAAAGCCTACAACAAGCAATGTCTATCATTGAAGATGCTATGCATGCTATACAGGTACAAAATATTGTTACACACAGTCTAAAATTATTATGGAGTTGAAGAAGGAGAATATAAACTTAAAGAGGAAGATCATAAAAACTTTGGAGATTGGGCCCACTTTAAAAATGAAAGAAGCACATCGACACATTCGATTAGTTAAACCAACTCACCAATTAACCAAAGAAAGTGGACAATATCATAGATGGATATATGCTTAATTTGCTACAATGAGAAATATGTTTTCTCATGCAGAGAATGCCACTATTGTTGCTAAAGTCCTTAGTAAGGATATGGTAAAAAATGCATTGGAAAATTGTAAATTCAGGGTTATTGTGAATGATGTCACAAGTGAACATCTTAGGGATGTAATCAACTTATTTACTACTACAGATGCTCAAGGATTATGTGACAAGGTGGGATTGAGTTCTGAGTCATACAATAGTATGCTCTATCAACAATTGGATACATGTTTTAAGTAGGTCATCAAAACTAAGCGAGTAGTGCCTCTGCCAAAATCATTTCACGTGAAGAAGGCTAAAAAACAACTAAATTAGAAAGTTTTAGAATTGATTGGTGAGCCTACACATCTAGAACACACACACATACTGAAGTATGGTTCCAAAGAAGTTACCTTTGTATTAAATGCATCCAATAACTTTGTATTGGATATGTGCAAGTGGTTATGGCCAAGTTCTACAATATGTCTTTGGAAGAATGTAGAGGCAAAGCTTAATTTTGTCCTCAAACTTGATGAGAGTGAGATTATCAAGGGGCAAAAATTTAAACATGTGAGTATGTTTACTGCAAATCGAAGGAAGCGGGAGCTGAGGCACTAAAAAAAAAGCACAAGCCAGAAAAAAGGAAAATGTACCCTACAAGAGAGTGGGCCCGGAAGAAATCTAAAAGCATGGGAACAACCATCAGGAGTACAAGACGCAACCATGGAAGCTGCAAAGCAAGAAGGAGCACTTTTAAATATAAAGGCGCAGCCAAAACCTATGTAAAAGAGCATCGGGCAAATTGTAAAGGTAGATGGGCGATAGTAAAGAAGCTAGGAAGATAGGAGAACAATGGAAAAAATGGCCTAAGGCTATGGCCGGCCATGTAAAAAGGAGATGACTTCCCAAGGGAAAGAGGGTTTTGTATATAAGGTTCAAAAAGTGAATGAGAGCTCATTCTTTGGTGCGTGGCAAAGTGGACTCTTCTTCTTCTTCTCTTCTTCTCCTCTCTTGCTTGCTTGTGAGTGCTTGAGGGAGGGAGTGTGAGTGAGTGAGGGAGTGAGTATGTGAGAGTGAGGGATCTTGGAGGTGAAGCTCTCTACCATCTCCCCCCTTCTTCTTCTCTTCTCTTCTCTTGCCTCACGGATGGCTATGGAGGATGGAGCTTGGAGGAAGAGGCTTGAGGATGCTTGAGCTTGCATCACGAATCGTGGAGCTATCAGAGTGCTTGAGGGAGAAAGAAACTCAATTGGATATCAAGGTAAGCTCACTACACTCGTAGATAGGGATAGTGCATCGGCTATGTGAGAGGTAGCCATTAGTGCTCGCTTGAAACACTTGAAATAATAAGTGGTCAGTGGGACTTGGTGGTTGAGCTTGAGCTCTCGCCTCTACATTTTGGTTCCGTTTCCTGGGACCAATGAATTCAAGCTTGAGCGCTTGCGAAGCTTGAGGTAGATAGGAGTTTTAGGCATTTCAATATTCAAGTAATTATGTTGGGTTTGTGATGTGTAGATAAGTAGGGTAAAGAAGTAGGAATATTGTCTTATAATTTTTGTTTGCATTTAGGTAGAATAGGAGCAAAATAGGGTGAGAACATAGAAGGGTTGTTGCTACTGTATAACAGGCTAAAACAAGAAAAAAGATAGACTTCCAGGCCTAATGACTAAGGAGGGTGAGTTGGGAGATAAGGACTGAGTAAGATAGAACCCTACAACCCCAAGGATAGGGGGAAGGAGCTCAATTTTGCACACTGAGAGTAAAAGAGAGAGGTTGTGAGAGAGAGAGACTTGCTGATCACAGAGGAGATCACATGCTTTGATCCTGGTGTTTTCGACCGATCTAGGTACGTAAGGATCTTCTTTAAATGCCATTGATGTGATTTGGAGGTATGATAGGGGGCCGTGATGAGCACTAGGATAAATCAGTCAAAAATCATCGTGACACAGCATCGGATTCGCAATCGGTCCACCATGTCCTGGTCCGATTTCTAGAGTCAAGTAGTCAGACCATCCGACTAGCAGAATTGGACCATCTGACTCCAGGAGTTGGACCACCAGAACTTTGACAATCGGACCAACCCCTTTGGTCTAATCAAACCGATAGTCCAATCAGACACCCACAATCGGATGACCTTCCCCAGTTGGACACCTCATTTGTCCAATTGGATGACTTCCCCAGTTGGACACCTCATTTGTCTAGGACCACCACTCAATCAGACATCCAATTAACACTTGGACCAAACTTTGAGTCGGACTATTGGAATTGGACTGTCCGATTTTGGGAATCAGACGAGTTGGGAAGAATACAGGAGAACTAGGAATAGGACTATCCCCCAGGTTAGGACCTATTGGGACACATTCCCAAACACCCCTAGAGACCCGAGCTCATCGAAGCCAAGAACCGGAGAAAACTGCAATTGTGTAGTCTAGAAGTGGCCCTAGCAACCTAGCCAAGGGACACAACCTGACTTAGGAGCTGGAAATCGACCTTTATGTGGTAACCCAGCCTTAATACAGCATAGACGGAGTAACATAGGCCCCAGACAATCCTTAGGAGTGACCGGAGACTGTGCTTAGAGCTATACTAGGTCATAGACAAGCCAAGGGGGTAGCCACACCTATAAGATTGTTTTGTTTTGTTTGCACACCCCACAGTAATTTATTTTACATAAGTGCACCAAAGAGATAAAAGACCTAAATTTGTACCATGCACAAATAGAGCACCCAGCACTGAGTGTACACAAGTTGAGGACTGTTTTCAATAACAACGAACATACTCAGATGTATTAACTCAAAGGAACCCACCAATAGGAGGAGACCCCAAAGACATAAATAGTTGATCGAATCCCCAAAGATAGGCCCAAGCGAAGAACATAGCCAAAAAGCCAAATGCAACAAGGACGTGCACTATTGTGGAAGTGGATCTACCTGGCCTTATCAACTTGATCGACCACTTGGCAAGGCAGGAAGCTTTGGACATGGAAGAGGGCAGCTCAGGCTGTGGAAGTAATGAAGAGCTAGACCTAGGCAATTTTTTGGAGGTTGTCCAATAGTTAGTGCACAAGTACAATGTTCAAACCCGGTTAGAACACCACGGTAGACCCATAGAGAATGTCATAGCAAACCTCGAGGAAGAGAGAAAGTTGGCTCGCAGGGCTCTGCAAGGCCTAGCTGCGTACAACTAGGACCAACATACTAGGAGCTTGCACCAAAGTTTGGAAATGCAAGAGATCCAGAGAGTGCTGGCCCTAACAGGCAGATTGGATAGCGAGAGAGAGCTAGAGGGAGACCTCACACTAAGCGACTTTCTGATGATGAAGCGACTGCTAGATAACACGACAACAAAGAAAAGCACGGCAACATTAGTAACATCACTACTAGCAGGGTTAGGGGTTAACCAAGGCTCTAAAAGCCATTTGAAAATTCCTGTGGTGGTGAGGCAACTGCAATCTGTACAACTTTGTGGAACAATTTGAGCAGGTTCTACGAGGCCACGGCCTTACCAATCTTTCTCAACGCTTCCAAGCTTTTGGACTGTGCTTAGGTGATAAAGGCCGGACTTGGTACACGAGTTTGGATGTTGTAGAGGGTGCTAATTTCAATAGCTTGAAAAATCTCTTCATCATCAAGAGGTTTTTCAAACCTGGGTACTCTGACAATCTGCTAGTGCGACTCATGAACTTCAAGTAGAGAGAGAAAGAGAATATTTGAGATTACATGACATAGGTGAGAAGCCTCTTCAAGAGAATCCCAATGGGTGAGAGACCAACCGAAAGAGTGGTATCCACAATATTCATCAGTGGAATACAAAGTGAAGAGCTCTACAAAGCCTTGGCTTGCAAGTTGAGCTTTCAATGAGACGCACTGGCAAGGGTCTTTGAGGAAGTTATTAGAGTGGATGACCAACTCAAGGAAAGAAGCTCTAGGTGCTCAAATTGAGAAGAGTCTAGCACCAGGAGTTCTGAGAGGGCCTCAACGCCGAGTGAGAGAGCAGGCCCAAGCGTTCAGGACAAAGGGAAGGGCGCAGGAGCTAGCAGAGATTAGGATGGACATAACCAAACTACATGAGATGATGAGACAACTAACATGTCCACATATCCAATGCGTGCATTGTGGCAGGAACCACTTAGCAGTTGAGTGCTAGGACCCAGGTCACGACCTACGCTAATTGTGGTAGGTTTGGCCATGACACCATCCATTGTAGACTACCTCAGATATCCCATATCGCAACCTTACGGTCAACCCTACCTTGCAAACAGGCCACCAAACTTCTTTGGAAGGGGAGCCCATTGGCTCTCTCGACACCTAATGATGCTAAGCCGCCCATCCATGGGATGGAAATAATGTTGAGCATCAGCAATCACACTCACTAAACAGCCTCTTTGTATGGAGCTTCAGGGCCAAGGACATGCAGGCTAACCTATCCCATATGCACAATGGTGCCTACTGCAATTTCCTACTTTCCTATAAAGCATTGTACTTGCTTCCTTTTCTTAATGCAATGATAGTACTCTTTTCTTTTCAGTGAAGTGTCAATGTCATTGTCCACATACAAAAGATTGTGTTTATGAGTCCAAGTCTCAATCTTGGAACCTAATTCACTTGTGTAACAAACAATGTCTTTGTCTTCTCCATCATGAGTCCACACTTCTCCTTCCATCCACCATAACTCACTGCCATGCTCTAGATCCTGCATGTTTCTCTACATGGTATCAGAGCCCAGTCGGGCATGGCTTAGCTCGGCTTAGCTCTCCTCTGCCCTCTCTCAGGTCATGTTAATCTCTGGTCAGCTTAGTTTCATCCCATGACTTCATCTCCCAACTCTACCTTTACTTAAGCTTCCATGGTAGCCATAGCCAGCAGCACCCTGTCAGATTGAGCCGCTTCTATCTCACTCCACAAGTCAAATCTCTTGGAGCTTCCTTCTGGAAAATTGTTCTCCAACTCACAAAGCTTCCCTATATCACATCAATCCATGATATTTGGCTATCTGAAGCTCAGCATTGTGAAAATTCCCAGTCACTACCATAGTCTTCAACTGTGACCTGCAGGACATACCCTCCATGGAGCCTTCATATCTCTCTCTGTAGAGCATATCTTCATGAACTCTCTTCTAGACATATCTTCCTCTACTAAGGGCACTCCCTCCTGGCACAAAAATCAACCACATTGGTGATCTACAGCCCTGGCATTGCAGAAATTCGACGTCGCTACCCAAATCTGCATCGTGACTGTTCGCGCCCTCTACGTGCGCCGTGCTGTCCACGATCTGAATGATTTCATGGGGCTTTGATAGCCCTTGACATAAGCTTCCTAGACATGTAAAATTTTTTGAAAATGATCAGCTACAAGTCCTGCAATCTGAAAAAAACCAAGCCCCTGTCTCGGAAACCCTAATTCCACCATAGCCAAAATCTCTCAAGCTTCTTTTTTCCTCATTTTTCTCACTCCTGACACTAAACCAAGCTAAAGCCCACTCTAATCCATTGACCCAGCATCAAATCAAGGAGGAAAGGACCTGAGAAGATTAAAGAACGACCGAACAATCCCGAACAAGAAGAATCAAGCTCAACATCAACACTGACATTGTGTTTTCACACTGTCATTAACTGTGTCGCTTGACACATTGCAATCTACTCTTCTACTGATAAAATCTCAGAATTCTGGTGTTGATTTGCTGCTGATCTTACAACCTCAACATGGGAAAAGACTCTCCAAATTCTCGATTCAAAGGAGTCGAGTTCCACACTTAGCAAACCCGCATCAAGCTCATCCTGATGAAGAAGGGTCTTTGGGCCATCACAAATGGCAAAGAGAAGAAACCTCGAGATGCGGACCTTGCAATTACTTGGCAGAAGAATGATGACAAGGCACAAGCCATCATCAAACTGGAATTGGACGACAACTACATCCATCATGTGGATGCCTGTGACAAGTCCCATGACACTTGGGATAAATTGGATACCCTATTTGGTGCACAGTCAAAGTCATCTAAGTATGGTCTATTAATTGAATTTTTTCGACTTGATATGAAGCCTCATACATCCCTGGCATGCCATCTGAACTACATGGAAATCCTGCTTACTCATCTTGCAGGAATAAAGCTAAAAATGGATGAAGATGTTTGTATTGGTGTCTTGCTAAAAAGTCTGCCTCCTGCCTATGATAATGTATCAACCACTCTAACCAATATGCCTGATCCTCAAATTGTTGATATTAAAGCCTCTCTGTTAGAAGAAGAAAAGAAACTTAAAAGCAAAAAAGAGCCTAGCACTTCAAAGGATGAACAAATGTTATATGTAAACAACAGATACAAAGGTAAAAAGGAACCGCTCTTCTATGACTTCTGCAAAAGGACCAGACACACTGAGAAGTTCTGTCATGCTAGGAAGAGGTCCCAAAAGGCCTATCTTGCAGCTGTGAAAGAAGAAGAAGACCATGGACCAAAATATGAAGAAGAAGATGAAGATGAAGACCACCAGGATCGAAAGGAAAAGACTCATCAGGCCTTCTACTCTCATTACTCTGATAGACTGTTTTAAAAGCCTTGTATTTCCTTGGTCTAATGCTTCTTGCCATAAGCTTTGTAAACTCCTCATGTAACTTGGCATTACAGTCCCTGTACACTTTGTGAGACCGCTGTTACAGCCTCTGGATGTCCATCATGTTTTGGTGCCCACACTTAGCCTTTTCTGCGACAGCCTCTGGTGTCTACTATGTTTGTGGTGTGCCCACACTTTGTAGGTGGTTCTCATTACAGCCTCTACACACTTTGTGCCTTTCTAGTTGTGATTGAGGAGGGGTGTTGAGAATCAGCAATCACACAAACTAAACAGCCTCTTTGTATGGAGCTTCAGGGCCAAGGACATGCAGGCTAACCTATCCCATATGCACAGTGGTGCCTACTGTAGTTTCCTACTTTCCTATAAAGCATTGTACTTGCTTCCTTTTCTTAATGCAATGATAGTACTCTTTTCTTTTCAATGAAGTGTCAATGTCATTGTCCACATACACAAGATTGTGTTTATGAGTCCAAGTCTCAATCTTGGAACCTAATTCACTTGTGTAACAAACAGTGTCTTTGTCTTCTCCATCATGAGTCCACACTTCTCCTTCCATCCACCATAACTCACTGCCATGCTCTAGATCCTGCATGTTTCTCTACAAATAAATCCTACAAGTATCCCTAGGCCACATGGACCCTACGTGATCCACCCACTGAGTGATACTCCAGTCCACTATGTGGACGAGCCTAGTAGTGACGAGCCTTATGTAAACCCATACATGTCGTACGATGAGGAAGGCAACACAGTTCTTATGGACTACCGACCAGTACCGGTGATGGTGTTAGGTAGAGGGAGAGGCAGAGGCCTAAGAGGGCAAACCCATGTTGGACTTGTAGTCACCCAGGACATATTTCTTCACGCTGCCTCGAGAGGGAGCAAGCAAATAGAGATAAAGCAGACATGAAATGCACTGAGTGTGGAATCACTCACCTCTTTGTTGATTGCCCTAGGTGGAGACCATCCTCTAGTTTGGCAAATGAGCCATCAATTCCATTGGGGTTGTTCAATGTCGAGACACTCGATTGGGAAACCACACCTATCCCGTTGCATATCATGATCTACGCACATATGAAGCAGACCAGTATATCATTCCCTAGCAACCTCGACGCAACCTCGGTTGGAAAAAAGAGCTGGAGAGGAAGGAAGAAAAGATCAGACGCTAAGGTCACCCTCAAAATCGAAAGTGTCATGACACTGCCGATTGGAGGGAAAGTCATTGATGTAGAGGAAGAAACGTCGGCCCCACGGACGGCTAAAAGGAAAGTGCTAAGGTTGGGGAGTACCCTAATCCGAAGTGCCAACTCGAAGCCATCAAGAAGGTAAAAGAGTGGGTGAAGGAGGCCCAGGAGCACCTAGGGGACATTGAGCCCATACTAGAAGACAAGATGGCCCATTCACTAACGAAGGTACTTGTGAACATCAGAAGGATGGCCAAACTTCGTTACTGCCCTCAGCTTCCAGAAGTTCTCAGCAAAAACATGAGAACATGTCTTATGAAATACTATTATATTGCTGACAAATTGGCCAATGTAATCTTTCAATATGGAGTCCTGTACCCTTCCTTGGCCACCGGATCAGCCACGTTGCCTAGATGAAAACTCATCTATATAGATAATGTCATATGTCACATAAGTTTAGTATCAAACTCACTATTCATGGAGTGTTAAAGATATATACTTCAGTTTTGCATACTTCACCCATAGGACCTTTAGGGCATGTGGACCCACAACATGAAATTTGATCAAGATTGGACCCTTGTATGAGCCTTGTCCATAGGCTCACGTCTAGGGGCCTAAATCCCTAGGACTCTTGTAGGCATCTGATCTCGATCAAATTTCATGTTGTGGGTCCACATGCCTTGGAGGCCTTATGGGTGAATTTGTGCTAAAAACTAAAAACATTACCTTCTGTGTGTCATCTATTTGCCATTGTAATGGAGCATCCATGTCTACTCCTATAGTCGGGGGCTACCCTCATCTCTCTCATGGGAAGGTATTGTGTAGTTAGATTGAGGACCAAAAAGGCTTTCCTGCAAGTGATCAAAGTCTTGGTTGGAGATGTCATACTCTGGTGTCGCATCCTTAATTTTCTTTTGGATGCTCACAATGGCAAAGATGTCATCAATGCTCATGCCATCATATCGAGCTACCTCATCCACATGTGGTGGGGCATCCTGTACATCAAAATCCATAAAATTATCTGGCGCATCACGCACTATGATATAGTATAGTTCTTCTTTTCTTATCTCCAAAATCTCCAACATATCTTGCATGAATAGGTATTCAACCCCCTCAATGGTGACAACATGGAGAGAAGCAAGAGATGGCTCATTGCTCAACATCTCAGCAACGCAGGGAGGTAGGTGTATAATAGCTAAGCTCTATCCTGCCATACTCTACCTCTGTAGTGGATAGGGACGTGCATTTTTGTATCATAGACATCTAAGAAACAGCACCTCTAGCAAAGATAAAGATGTAGCCAGAGGTGGACTTTCTATTGTATACATGTCCTACATAATCAAAGTCAATATACCCCACAACTCTTATACCCTAGACATTATAATATATGCACTTATTTACAATTCCCTTAAGCTACCTCATGATACCCTTCACAAAATCCCACCTACCAAGTGCCATCATATAGCGTGCCACAACTACCACTATAAACTATGTATCAAGATGAGTGGCTATCATGGCACATATCAAACTGCCCACCCTAGATTCATTAGGGATTTTGGCCATATTGACCTTCTGCTCATCATACTTCTAACAATTGACATGACTAATCTTCACATGAGAAGGTAAAGGATAGCCAATAGGCTTTACATCCTGCATATGAAATCGCTTAAGGACCTTTTGGATGTACTCCTTCTGCAACAAGTAAAGGATACCCTGAGAGCAAGTGTATGTGATGCGCATCCTAAGAATATGTGAGGCTTGTCCCATTTCATTCATCTCAAAGCTCTTCTTGAGCTGACTTTTCAAGACATCCATCTGATCATGAGCACTCCCAAAATTCAATATATCATCCACATAGAGTACCAAAATCATAAGATTTCCATCACGGGCCTTCTTCATGTATAGACACTGATCCATATCATTGTGGGTATATCCTTGTGAGTGCATGAAAGCATCAAACTTGTGGTACCATACCCTAGGTGTCAACTTAAGGCCATAAATGCTCTTTCTCAACTTGCACACTAGGTGTTCACTATCTTTTTCCTCAAATCCCTTAGGCTACTGCATATAAATATCATCATACAAGTCCCCATGTAAGAAAGCCATCTTGACATCCATCTTGCAAAGGACTAGATCTAGCTACACAACCAAAGCCAAAACCAAGCATAGGATAGTCATCTAGACTACAGGAAAGAAGACTTCATCAAAGCCAATACCATGCTCCTACTTAAAATCCTTAGCAACCAATCTGGCCTTATAGGACAACTTAGGTTGTCCAGGGGCACTTTTTAACTTGTACATTCCACTTGCAAGGCAAAGCACATTTTTCACTAGGCAAAGAGACCAAATTCCACTTATGATTTTTCTACAATGAGTCATACTCTAATTGTATAGTCCTCTCCCAAGAGTGTCTGTCACCTCTACGCATGGTCTCATCATAGGTAAGAGACTCACCATTATCTGTCACCATAACATAATCCATACAGGATCCAAATCGATCAAGCTAACATCTATCTCTCATAGACTACTGTAAAATAGATTATGGGGCATATACCTCTTATCTAACATCATGGTCTTGGGCCACCAGAGTATCAAGTTTTGTAGGTTATCTAGCTAGTTGTACAGTAACATGAGGCTCCTCTTGAAATATCACTCTATGTACCTTAATGACTTGCTCAAGTTGCTTATACACATTATCCACATGGAAAATAACAACATGGATATGGATGATCTTTCGAGCCCATGGATCCCATAGGCGATAACCTATCTCACATACATCCCCCTAATCAAGAAAGATGCATTTCCTGGACTTAGGATCCAACTTATTGTGCTTGTCCTTGGGAACATGGCAGAAAGCTTCATAACCAAAGACACGCACATGAGCATATGATGGAGGTTTTCCAAGCTATACCTCCTCTACAACCTAATAGTCAAGACCTATGAATGGAGAGTGATTAATCAAGTGTATGGTAATACTAATTACTTCAGCCCAAAAATGTTGTAGTAAGTTTACCTAGCTAAGCATACTATGAACTTGCTCCTGAATTGTCCTATTCATGTACTCAACCATATCCTTTTGGGGTGGGGTGTATGAGGCCATCAACTGATACTTAATATCTCTCTTGTCACAAAACTACTCAAAGGCTTTAGATATATACTCATCCCCATTGTTAGATCATAGATATTTCAACCTATACCTAGACTGGTTCTCAACAGAAGCAAGCCAATACTGAAATGTAGCCAAGACTTCTAACTTTTGCTTTATGGGGTATGCCCACACCTTATGTGAGTAATCATCAACAATGAAAACAAAATACTTCGCACCACCTAATGACTTGCAAGGCATAGGTCCACAAAGATTAGAATGAACAAGAGCTAGAGACTCACCCATGTGTGTAATACAAGACTTCTTATGTGAACTCCATGTATGCTTGCCATAAAGACAATGATCACAAGATTCGAAATACTTCTAGTCAAGGGGCGGAAGATCCTACAAATGAGTAACTTGTGCCCAAGGTGACAATGCCATAATGATACATGTGGTACTATAGCCACCACTGCCAAAACATGATTGATGGACCTAGATATACAAGTAAGAGAAAAAGAGTGCAAGACTTGGCACCTCGTGCCAAAATAAGATTCCCACGGGTAAGCTTCCATGAGAAATCACCTAAAGATGAAACATAACTTGTACCATCCAATTGTGCCAAAAGTAGGATTTTAGTCAAAGCTTGAAAAAGGTGTACATCAAGCAAAGTAAACATATTGTCTAAAGGAAACGACAATTGGACATCTCTAATACCAATAACATCCAATGCCAAGTCATTACCCAATTTCATAGATCTTGTCATGCTGTGATAGGATTGGAACCACTCTTGATGAGGGATAAAAATAAAGCTCCCAAATCAATCAGTCAATATTGAGCATAGGTAGCAAGGCATCAATTAACTGTAAAACATCAAGAGAAGAAGTTGCAAGTATGTATCCATCATCAAAATCAATCTATATGACATCAATCTCTTCAATCTTGATGCTGGACTTGCTAGGGACAATGTTGTAATCATCGTTCCTTTCCTACGCTTTAATCTTTCCCTTTTCCTTGCACTTGTCATCACACATTTTATGGCACTATGGCCGAATATGACCATGCTTCCTACAATGGTGACAAGTCAATGTGAACTTTCGACCATGGGATTTACTACAAGGCTATCCATGTGATTGAGAATGAGACTTCTTAGAGTCTGTTCCATGGTGGCGATCATTAACATTCCTACTGTTATTGCCTCTAACTATCAAAGGAAGCATCTGCATTCTCTCTATTAACCTCTTCATTCAAGAGTGCACCTTCTACACCCTATAATTTCAACCCTTCAGTAGGTATATTTGCACACATAGCAATATAGAATGTGTCCCATGACTTAGGCAATGTAATTAACAAGAACAAGGGAGGAAGATTGTCATTAAATTCAATCCCCTATGCGAATAAGTGGCTGAAAATAGAATGAAACTCGTTTAATTGGGAAGACATAGAAGTCCCTCCTTAATACAAAGGTCCATGAGTTGCTTCAGCCCAATATATATGTGAGACAGAGCTCTTTTTATCATAGATATTACGAATCTTATCCCATTACCGCCAGGCATAGCCTTCCCGTCAAAGATAACATTATAGTACACCTACTTAGAGAGTGAAAAAATGATTTAAAAAATTTACATAACTCATCTAGTTTAAACCAATCCTTTGTATCAAAGCATTTGATCTTTATGCCCTCATCTCAATGGCTTAACTTGTCTTTAATTTGTCTTTTCTGCACTTAGACCTGACAAATTTGTGCCCTCTAATAGCTATAGTTAGTGCCATCCAACTTTTCAATATTAAGATAGCATTATCATTTGACCCACCAACCATAATGCAAGAAATGAGAGCACAATCTAAGACAAACAATCTATTGTAAATGATAGCAAAGCAATCCAAAAGCATAGAGGAAAAACTACAAAGAGTAGGGTTGTCCACTAATAACTGCAAAAAAATGATGGTCAAGTCAAGGCATTTTCCTTATAAATTATGCATAAACGTGTAACTAGAATCAGTTGAAAATAAGTAGCAAAATCAAATGCCAAGTGTGAACAATCAATCAATAAAATCCAATTAGTAATTGCCAAGTATATCCAATAGGAAGAGGGATATATACTCAACGAAGCATGCAACTAGTATCGAGAAATGTCAAACTCAATGTGTCAGAGAGAGATACAACCAATAGGCATAATGACCATGTATACAGTAAGTCTCAAAGATAGCAGAAGAGAACTACTATATACACAACCGACTGAGCAAGTGTAAAGAAGCTCAATATATAACCAACCAGGATGAATACATCACTAATAATAACTTGACAGAGATAGTTGATGACTCAAAGCATGAATCAAATCAGTCCACTAGGAAACATCTACATCCAAATCACATTCAAAGAGCATAGACATAACTCAACAAAGTCCCATGGTCTCATTGAAGTAAGCTCAACTACATAAACCCAAAGATTTGCTCAAATGCAAAATATCCAAGTGGCACAAGTTACTCCCACTGGAACAAAATTGAATGCCAAATTAGCAATGCAAGCTCAATAGTTCCTAGGCATGATATCCAAGCATCCAAGATACATGAAGCATAATCTCCGAGCATAAAACCCAATAGAATCTTCAACCACATAACTACATAAGGCACTGAAGTAATAAAGGCATGTAACATATCCAAAATGAATATCACCAAGCTCAAAATCAAATATATAGCCCTCACAAATGTATTTTATAAGTGCCTCAAGAATACAAAATAAAGACATCATAACAAATTTTTGTAGATATAGTAAAATAGCAAAATTTAGACGACCAAAACATGCATGCCAAAGTTTTGCATCCAAAATGGCTTAAAAATCTGAAATTGCACATTCCATGGCTTCCATACATTTACCATAATTATTGAGCTTCTACAACCCATGATATAGTGAACTAGTGCAACAATTATATCAACATATGAGAGATCATGAACTGCTAATATGTCATCAATAAACTTGACAATCAAGCCAATCTTGTTAAGTGCAAAAATCGACAATAAATTCTACTTGATCCCTAGTAATATTCTTATAAAAAATTCCTAGAAAATGAGAGAGAGAGAGAGAGAGAGAGAGAGAAAGGGGGGAGAGTTATGTTATAAGGTTTGCAAAAGTTATGGCCTTCTTATATAATAAAAATATTTTATCAAATACAACAAGACTATTTGGTGTATGATATTGTCAATGTGGATGTGTTAGGGTACTAAATTTTGAGCATCTTCAGGCTTCATCAATACAAAGCATCTATATGTGTGAAAATATTGCCATTAGCATTAGTCAACACAATCTAGCCAACTCCTTTAATAGGATAAGAAGAGTTATTGGCCCATGTGATAGTAATCCCTTTGGGATAGGCTAAAGAGAAGTGTACAAATTGAGTTGAGAAGTAATATGTTTAGTGCACCACTATCAAAGTACCATACATTTGAATCCATAATAAACGTGTAAGAACCATGTAAAATTACAAAGGTCCTAAGCAAACATGGTATAGCTTATAATATTCTTACAACCATGGTGCTTCCGACAATTCATGATGGTATTGAATGTAGTGGTAATAGTAGCTTTATGGAAGAGTCATAGGGACTTTCTTGAGGCTTACACCCAATGGGATGACATGTGAAGAGGACGAGTCTAAATGGCCAATTTGTGGTAAATTAAAAGCCTAATGTTCAAGCCACAATGCCCATGGTCTTAGTAACATGAGCATGCCATTATTAGGGTTGAGTTGGTAGGATCCAATGCCCAAAAGGTCAAAGTGTTGATAATTGCGACCTATATAAATTACTGATAATGGCCATGACTCATTATCAATAAGTTGGAAGACCTCATCATGTATTCGCAATACATATGCTCTTAAGGACTTTTTACCCCAAAGCTCTTGTAGTCCAATTTGAATCCATATGGCCAATTGTTCACATGTGATGCCCAAGTGTTGGGTTGTTGGTGGGCGAGTAGGGGTTAAGGTAGGTTGTTTGAGCTTATGCTACTAGGGCTATAAGCTCACATGCCAATTAAGTACATGTTCTTTGTAGCCACATCACTAGCTCCCTGCACTTTGTGATCAAATTGGGTTGTCACTCTATTCATGTCAACATCTAGGGTGATTGAGGGCTTCATGGATTTGATTGCAGGGATTGAAGGCTCAAAGAGCCAAGCATAGCCCAATGATGAGAATCAAGGCAAAGAAAATGTATAGGAGATAGAAAGCTCAATAGTCAAAGCATAATACTTTACTAGATCAATTGTGAAAGTCAAAGCCCTAAAGGTCAACCTTCTATTGTGCTTGGTCAATCATGGCCATTTGATCAAGTTCAAGGGCAAAGGGCTCTGAGTCAAATTTTTTTTGTTGGGGGTAAAGGTGCATGTGTCTAATCACTCATGTATTCATTACATTGATAGTAATCACACAACTATATACTACTATAGGTGGCAGGTGCCCATCATTGTCACTTCATTCTTTATTATTTCAATGGCATTTGAATAAGGGAAGGCCGGTCATACATTGTGATTGTTGGAGTTTTCACATCTTGTGTCTCTTGCTCTTACTCTCTTGCTTTTTCCACCATAGCTCTCGCTTCTCTTTAGTTTGTTTTGACCCGTATCAATACCTACATTAGTTCATTTGCAGGGCAGCCATGGCTTCTTCCCTCAAGATACATGCTTGATGCTTAGCCTCTTTCTAGCTTGTTAGGATTCTTCCAAGCCTTGAGTAGTCTTATCTGAGCATTATTGAGTGCTCTCCCCACCCCATCTACTTTAGCAAATACACCAGCAACAATGTGATTTGTGGCTAATATTGTTGCCCCATTAATGCTCCATTTTACCTCATCTCTAGCTTGTCACACTCGCTCTTGGCCTTAGGCAATCAATTGGCATCATATTTGGCACCTTTGTGGCATGATATTGATGGAGCTTCTAAACCTCTGATGTTATTTGTTATATATGAGTAAACTTGTTGTTCACAGGTTTGGAACAACTTGCTCTCAGTGTTTAACACATATACATGCTCAGTTTGATGCCACTCTGGTGTTGGGATTCTTCAGAATACTTAAGTGATGTCTTGAGGTGCTATTGGATTGGATTTGAGCTTGCATTGGTTCAGATTTAGCAAATATTTCACTATTGTAATATAGCGGTAGCAAGCACTTGTCTACGAAGTTTTATGCCTATTGTTCTTGGATGTCATTCAGATGCTCCATTCAGTATGTTGATGTATGCCATTGATGGTCTACACTCGGATATGATATTGAAAGCTTTTGAACATATGATATTTTTCCTTTCTAAAAGATGGTTTAATTAGAGATATTTGCAAATTATAATTTGTAGATAGTGATGTTTATGGTCTAATTACAAACATTGTCTTTTGGTAACTACCTACACTTTGTGACTTTCATTGATGATTAATCCAAGCATACATGGATATATGCTTTGAAAGCTAAGCCTTAAGTGTTTTTTTTTCTTGAAGCATTTTATAAGCATGGCTGAAAATTTGCCAAGATGTAAAGTGGGCATTCTCTGCTTTGCTTAAGGGGGGGAGTATATGTCTAAGGAGTTTGATACATATCTGGCTAGATGTGGGATAAAACACCAATGTACAATGCTATACACCAAAACAAAATGGTGTTGTTGAGAGAAAGAATAGATCTCTTGTGGAGATGGCACAATACATGATAATAGGTAAAGCTATACTGCTACATACTTTCTAGTTTGGGACATAGTTTTGCGTGTAGATTGTGTACTTAAGAAGTCCCACCAAGGCATTGTAGTCTATCACTCCAAATGAGGCTTAGCATGGTACAAGGCTATATGTTGCTCACTTACATGTTTTTCATTGCCTGGCTTATACATTAGTACTAGTGCAACAATACAAAAGTTCAATGACAATGTTGTAAAATGTATCTTAGTTAGTTAAAATACTAAAAGCAAAGGTTATAAGTTATAACACTCACAAACTAAGTATATTTTAGTTAATTGTGATGTTGTCTTTGTGAATTCTTATAGATTGGCAAATGCCAGCAACCTCCATCTTCAATACAACCTATAATGCTTGTGATAAGGCTTCTTTTGACAAGTATAATCTTGTTTATGAAACTTCCAAATGCAATGGCAAGGCATTAGAGCTCAAAGGCCCAATGCAATGGTTGATGTCTGCAACCATATTGTTGTTTATAGTCTTCCCTCCTATCATAACCTTATTGTAGCCATGTTGTCTATCCTATTTTTCCATAATGGTTAATGTAAAGAAGGGAGAATGGCCTGAAGATGCTTATTGGCCACAATAGTAGCTAAAAGCTCGTAGAAATGGTTATTACCATGACTCTTCCCAATAGAAGCTATCAACAAGTCATGATCTTCTTCAAGTTGTAACATGGATGGTCCTCATTATTGCCCCAGGAAAGCACAGATTTCATTGGCTACTACAGGCTACGTGGATGCTTCTTCCACTCCTCCATGGTTATTGGAATGCTCCATAGGTTGCTAGGAAGCAAGATCAAGTGACCATTGGAGTGATGGAGGCCATGGTAGGGATATAGGCATGTAAGTCTCTCATAGATGCTTAAATAGAAGTCTAAGAAAGATGAGAAAGAAGAAGATGAAAGTCTACCTCCAAAAAGTAGTAAGACTTTTGGAATTCTTCAACCTCTTGTAGCCCCATTTTGTTAAATGTCTTTCAAATTTGCTTTGAATTTTGATCTTGACTTTCTAAAATGGAAGCGAGAATGACATTTTTGCCAAGTTTTTCTTGAAATGGTCTCAAATTTGACCATAGTCAATTGCAGAAGTCTACCCAACCCAAACTAGTCATTGTAACCAAGAATGTAACTTTGCTTACCTATCCTAACTAGTACCACCATATCTAAAGCTTGAAAATGACAATACACTTGGATTGTTGCTCTGATACCAATGTAATAAAGGGAGCATCAAACCATACAATACTTGCAAATAAACCAAAAAAGGATATATGGAACCATAATTAGATATCATTGACACATGACTAAGAAAAAAACCATAGCCATGAATCAAAAGGTACATAGGGATGTGAGATGGAAGATCAGCAACAATAAAGTCACCTCTTGCCATGGTGGGTTTAGATACTCACCTCTAGGTGGGACATGAACACACCCATGTTTTGGTGCAAGGAACCATGAAAGGTCCTTGAATCTTGAAAATGATCAAAATAATAAGAGATCCATATATTTGGCACACTTGCCCCTTTTATAGAAAACCCTAAATGATAACCCTACTTTTAAAGACTAAGGCTAATTATCCTTACATTACAATGAACCTCAAATGGGAATCCACAAGTCCTTGAAGAATCATGGAGCAGTTGGCTTTTGCGATCATACCAACTTGTTGATAGTTCATGAGCCGGCCTTTCTATACAAATGTGTGCACAATCTAGTGCCCCTTCGCAACAGTTAGGTAGTCCTTGTGCTACTGCATGCCTACCTTTAGAAGAGCCATCTTGTCAAGTGTGATCAGTCACCTAATGAAGTGATTCTAGAAAGGAAGTAATGTGTCAATAAAATAGTTGATTATTTTTTAGTTGGTTGAAATGTGACAACCAAACTGCTCAAAAATGACCTTGTACAAGCATCATGTTGCAAGATACATCAATGCAATTGCAACCTTTTGCTCAACTAGGAATTAGTGATCTCAAACTTTAAGGAAAATGGAATATTTCTTTCACAAAGGAATGGATGTAGCAATTGACATAGATGGTAGAATAATCCAAGTAGCAATTAGAATAAATATTGAAATTGAACATCCTCGTCAGCACACCAATTGGTGTAGTTGGGCCATCAATCCTACTCAAGGTTTAGTCCATCACATTCAAGGAATGGTGGTGACAATGTGGCACATGATTGACAAGAAGGAAGCAATAATCATTGTCGTGGAGTCCATGTCATCATTGGTTAGGAATAGGATTGTGTATGTGGAGAGGGGATTGTTTGCAAGCAGATAAGATCTTGAATACCTTGTAGCAACAACTGGAAATAATAAGGAATTGCATGACCTCAAATCCATTCAACTATACTGAATGAAGGGTGCCATAAAGTCAGAGGCATGCAACAAGACCAACTAGATTCGATCAAAGTTCTCATCAAGAGAGTGCACTTCAAAACAAGCATATGAAAAATCATGTTTAACTGTTTGAATCCTTTGTAGGAAATTCAAAGGGGATATTTGACCTTTGATTCCAATAGGAACAAAAATGCAATATAGAATGGTGAGAGGGACAGGGAGCATTCATGCTTGAAAATAGAGTATAACACTAGAAATACCATTTTAGAAGACGAGAGGAAGGTACATAAATGGTGTGCATGCATATGTTGCCCCTAGGCAACGAACACTATTTTTAAAAGAGGATGGTTCTAATAGGTAAATTTTGGGCCCTTTCATTGGCGCGATTTGTGGCATGTGAATCTTAAAAAATCATCCAAGCCACCTTTCTCCAAACTTTGCCCCATTTATTGTTGCAAAAGTGGCATAGCCTATGTCCAAAAGCACTCTTATATGTATGTGCAATGAAGTAGAGTTTTCACAACATTTAACACCTTTTGATCCACCACAATTCAGTCCTTGAGCTCATGTGCATAGCATATCAATCATCATTTGCAAATGGAGGCTTAGTTTTTACAAATTTCACTACAAACATTAGACTCAGGTATATGTGAATCCTTGTCATTCTCTCTCTCTCTCTCTCTCTCTCTCTCTCTCTCTCTCTCTCTCTCTCTCTCTCTCTCTCTCTCTCTCTCTCTCTCTCTCTCTCTCTATATATATATATATATATATATATATATATATATATATATATATATATATATATATATACACACACACACACACATATGGGTCTTGTATTGAAATTTGAAACCACCCCTAAAATCATTCAAGAAAGCTTGATATGGAGAATTATGTAGTGCCGTGTCTTATCCATTGATAGCGTCCATGTCTTTATATTCATATGCTATGTATCATTGTCTCTCACCTCTAATCATGGCTACAACGGTAGAGGAAGTCTCAAGAACTCTGTCTCATGTTCTAAGAGATGTAACAACAAGGTCGTCCCATACCATACCCCTTTGGCTTGTGCACCTGCGGCCTCGAGCTAGCCTTCAAGCACTCTTGCGCCCCAATTCAAGCTCAATATCAATAGTACTAATTCACCATCCTTTAGAATCCTCTCACTTACCCCCCCACCTAGTCTTCATTGACCCCTAGCCAGCTCCCAATAGGCAGACAAGAACTACCCCATCTTCCCTTCCCCTAACTCTCAAAATGATCTGACTAGCTACTCCATCCTAGGTAGCCCCTTCTCCATCTCCCACAGCAATGTGGCATCAAGTGGGAGTTCTCCGATGCCTTGGTCTTGAGCAGCCCTTTCACTATTGAGAAACACAGATCTTGAGCAAGGTTAGCTATGGCAGTTGGAATTCATGGACAAGAAGCATGATGACAAATGACTACACAAGACTCTTACGCAAGTGAATTAGGTTCCAAGATAGATTAGCTTGGACTCATAAACACAATATTGAGTAGACATGGGAAAGATTGAAAATACAAAGTACAAGAGCATTGCATTCAAATGATAGTCAAGTACATTGCTTTATAGTTGCGTGATTATAGTACTTTCCTTGCAACTTCTCCCAGGCTATTTCATGTCCCTTGCCCTATTGCTCCATACAAAGAGGCTATCATAGGAGTGTGATTGCATAAATCTCAACATCCACTACCCCGACTTCTATTGTTGTGGCCTCCTATAGTTGTCCTCCTTGTAGAGCTCAATAAAGAACAATGGTTCATGCATGAACTTCATCAACTAGGCCGTTTATCTGCTGGGTCAGCCCCATGATCTTGCCAATGTGTGTCAGTCTGGTATGGGAGCTTGAAGCTTGGGTTTCAGGGCCTTTTTCATGTCATCCAAATACCTCATGTGTAAAGGATAGTGGTGCTTATGATGGAGGCATTAGGCATACCTGCTCTTGTAATCACAACTTTACTTGTAATGGCTTTGCAAACAGGACTAGCCACTATCGAAAGGACACTAATTGCACAATATCTGACAAAAAGACCACAAGTGCAAACTTGTCACTATTTAGCTCTATATGACTAGTTAATCTTACGTTACATGATCTACCTCTATAGCTTGCTTGCAAGTAAAGCTCCACTTTCACACATGTTCTTCCAAGATAGCTTGCATGTGTGATGGGTATACATGTAGAAGGGTGGTTTGCCAACTTGAGTACCATTTATGCATTAATGATGGGAAAGCTATACACATGTCCTTTTTGCAGGAACTTCTTGCAAGCATGCATCATTTGTGGGTTGCTCAAGGAACATTATTCTACTTATAATTGGTTAGTTCTTTCTTTTGTGGGCACTGGTTGTTTGATTGGACATCTATTGCTTGCATCAAGTCGGTGTTAAGCACTAAAGGAAACCATAGTCCAATTGTATACTTGTAGTTTTTGTTGCACTTTGTCTTATAGCTAACACATTACCCTAATGGCATTCATGATGCATGAAGTGACTCTTTTACCCTAAAGTATAGGTGTGATTATTGGAACTTTTGTCATAATGCTTTGTGTTATTGATGGGACCTATTTATGATGAAGTGGTGCCAATGGTGAGAATCGGACCAAAAATAACTTAGATCATATTTTGGGGCTTCTATCTAGCCATAAAATCACAAAAGTCCTTACATACAAGGAGTTAGAGAAGGCCACCAAGCATTTTTCTTATAAACAGATTTTATGCAATGGAGCCTTTGTCACAATATATACATGGAAGCTTAATGATGGCTCACTAGTTGCTATGAAACAGATAAATTATTCGTATATGCAAGGGATTCTGTAGGTGGTCAATGCAATGAAGGTTTTGACAACAGTCAAGCATCCAAACTTAATGCACTTGTTGGCACGTTGCCTAGAGTATCAAGGCCCTCTTCTTGTGTATCAATTTGTGCCCAATGGTACACTATGTGACCATCTTCAAGAAAGAGGAGGAATTTCCTTGTCATGGGCTAGGGGAGGAGACTACCCAAGCCCTTGCTTACCTCCATTCATTTGGCCCTCCTATATTTCACAAGGATGTGAAGTCTAGTAACATACTTCTAGATCATGCTTTTACAGCAAAAGTTGCAAATTGTGGTCTATCTCAACTTATTCTAAGGTACCCCAAGATATTTGCACTGTAATTATCATTGGAACTTTCACCTTTTGATAAGAGTGATATGTATAGATTTGGAGTAGTGCTAGTGGAGCTAATCATTACCATTAAGCCAATTGTTTTCTCACGTGAAAAAGGTGAGATCAATTTGTCAACCCTTGCTCTCACAATGATAGGCCATGCGACTCTTGATTATATCATTGATGAGACTATAGGAGTTGGTAGCACACTCCAAATTAGGATCATGATTCAAGTGGTACCAAAGATTGCATTTCTGTCTTTCTTTGGATAAGAATGCATGACTACCATGAAAGAAGTTGCACATGTGTTGGAGAGTGTGAAAAATGGACTTTTGAACATCATAAGCAGTCTGTAAGAAAGATTTTGAGAAAGAAAAACTGGAGCTCAAGAAGGAAGAGTTCTATGTGAAGGTCCAGCTTGTATCATGTTCTTCAATGGAAGATGCATATGAAAGCAATGATAGTTTCGCATCTTTAACATGATTCAGATGGTTGTTGCACCCTAATGCTTTGGCTAGTGCGAAATGGCTTCCCCTAAATTATGTCAATTGTGCTTGAGAACTAGCATGGCATGTTAGCTCATCAAGATCTTCAAGACCAACAATTGCATACTCGGAATTGATTTTAGGCAAAGATCTTAAATTTTAATGCACTACAGCATAAATCATATGGGTCCCTCCATATCAGCCATGACAACCACACAAGTTTTGTTATGTGTGAGTTTTTATTTACTGATGTATATATAGTGTACTTTTTTGGTATTTACTTTTGTCATTCATTTTCAATCCAAGCCATACATGTGTATTTAGAATGAGTGTTGCCCACAGTTCTCAATGGAACCCTTCACACTTTTCTAGAGACCTTTTCTAGTACTACACAAGAAACTAACTTTTGTCAAAATTCACAAGGTGAAAGTGTTGCTCCCACATAGCCAAGTGTATCAAATTAATAAGGTTCCTACTAGTATGCTAACTGTGTGAATTTTGATTCAAGAAACTAGGTTTACAACTTGGTGGTAGGTTGAAATGGATTTAAAAATTAGAGAATCTCTACTATAGTTTGAAATAGGAGAGCAATCAAACAGAGGTGTTTATAATTTTCAATACAAGGCCTTAGAGCGACCTTCCTCGTAGAATGCAGACAAGGCCTTTAAAGTCCATTGAGACATCTTATTAAATTTTGATCAAGGGCTCATTTTTCTTCTTGAGAGACTTTAACTTTGAAAGATGCCTCGAGCATGTATCTTCCAACACACCAAGCAAGGGCTTCCTACAATCCATGATGCACAACCTTAAGGCTATTTGAGTCCTTGCTTCTTCCCAAATAGTGTGTAGTAAAAGGCTCAAAAAAACTCTTTTAGAACTTGCTAATACATCTATTTATGTTGCAGCAGTAATGCCATTCACAAAAAGATGGTTTCTTGAGACCCATCTACATTTTATTGACACATATTGGGCTACAATTAGTTCGTGTCTTTGCTTCGAGTTAGTGGAGTATGTAGATTTATTTATTGGTTCAATATGCAATTATTATAGCTCTGTTGGGTACACTCTACTCTTTAAAAAGACAAAGGCCATCATTGTTGATCCAGAGTGTGTTACCATAGGGAGTAGTCTAGCATTTGGTTGCATTTGCATGAAGGATTTCTTGAGCTCCCTCTCAAAGAAGGTGAGGCAAAACACAACAATGTATGATAACTTTGCACGCATACATGTTCCACTTGGGGTTCCATTGAGGGGCTCTCTAAAGGATCTATTGAGAGTAAACATTCTATTCACTCACATCCAGATGAATAGAATTTCATGTAAGTGAGGCATAAGGTTATCCCTTCTTAATTTGATTATGATGTTCATATTTGTCTCAGAAAATGATGAGTGGGGACACAACCATGATATCTAAAACTAGACTCTTTGTTTAACTATTAGATTTTGAAGCTACTAGATGGAGGTGGTTGGGTCAAGTTCTTACACCTTTGTGTAGTGTGTGGCTATAAGTATACTTGATAAGATTGTCTATTTGTGATTCAAATAAGAAGCATTAGGAATGGGAATGTTAAGCTCTTCTCAAATTTCTAACATCAAGATTTTTATATTACTGGGTAATTACATCTCATAGGGTGTGGAAGGGAACCAAACAAGCACCACTTGCTAGACGTGTAAGAAAATTGAATGCTTAAGAAGTCTCAATCACAAAACTCCAACCATTGGTTAAGATTTTGGTTCTATGTGAATCCTCTATTGAGCATTAAGTTTTACTACATGAGTTTGGTTAATTAGAGCTAGAGAGTTTTGCCAATGCAATTTAGAATATGTTTTCCTATTTTAACTATGGTGCTTGTGATTTTCACCATGTCACTATATGCATGAGTTCCAAATGCAATATGGATCCATAAGTTGGTTTGTAGGCATTGTATTAGGGTATGCCTAAACAACACCAAAGAATCACATCATAGCATGCATTGGAGATGGCAATTTCTAGGTAATCAATGTGCTCTCATGATTGAAATTGCGCATATTGGAAAACTCATTGTCCATCTTGATTGTAAAAATATTTGGGTAGGTCACATCGCAATATGTGTCATGGATGATTGGGTGGGGGGAGAAGAATATCGTCTTTCTCATTAATAATGGAGGGTATACTATTAAACTAGAAACTCATTATGGACCATATAATCTAATAAAGATTTGGGATTACACTACTACTCTATTGTTCCACATGCCTAGATAGCCCAATTTGACAAAAGGAGCAATTTGTTAAAACAAGGGCAAAAAACAAATTGATACTAATGCCTTTATACCACCTTCTCTACTTGCCTTCTCGTATGCTTTGTAGGGAGAAAATGCTTGCAAATGAGAGCTGTATTGATTGGCATGAATGTTACATATTTTTCATGATTTGCATGCTTCACAATATGTGTCTACCATATGATAGTGAGGATGATGAAGTATAGGAAGGCACTCAACTGATCTCAATGATCCTCTAGTTGAGAAACTCCTTGTACACTTTCCAAATGTAAGGTGGACATGCATCTTTCTCCCCAATAGCATGTGGAAAGACTATGCATGTCCCTTGGGCAATATGTAATTGTCCACGATTCTTATCATGTGGACTATGTAATTGTTCATCATTCTTATTGTACTTGAGTCTCAACAGCTTTATGTTGCATGTTGTTGTTACTTTCCTTGATAATTGACCTTCAGCTTAATAGTGGAATTAATTTTGATACCCACGTTGAATGAATTCAAAATGAGTGCTTCAATACTCATGCATTTTACATTTCTTGGGTGATGATACAAAATGGATTCCAATCCTTTCAACTTACACAACATAACATTGACTATCTTTTAGCTTTTTTGTTTCTTAGGTAGTGATACAACATTGCATGACACATTAAAATCGATTAGAACCATATACGCATCAACATTCACATGCTCCCATTCATGTCCTCAAAAACTATGCTTCATTGCCTTTTCCCCCCCTTAAAACAATTCCATGCTTTGGGAACAAATATGTCTACACATGGATGCTCTGTAATAATGCATGCTTTGCAAACATGAACCACTGGCAAAGATTTACAATTCCTAGCAACATTTCTGATAGTGCAGAATTCATCATCTTGCATACATTTTCCTCAACAACATACTACATGAGCGCTCGATATTAGAAAGTAGAAACAAATAAAAAGTCAAGTTTCTATTTGTAGTATGGTGCAATGGGCCCTTCTCATTAAAAGAAGAAGCTTTCTTTCTAAGGGTTAGCAACTTAGTGTTCTAAGGTACTTTGCGTTAGAGATAGAAATACTCATTTCCATCATTAGATAAACAATCCAAAGACAAATAGTTGAAGCACATGGGTCATCTTATGTAACATTTATCATGAATGCTATGTTTCCACACGGTGTATGACTGACAATTTTCTACAAGATGTGAATGATAGGGGGACAATAACAAATGTAATTGGGTTTGGGGTTACTGATTTGTCACGCATCATCTGTGTGTGTGTGTGTGTGTGTGTGTGTGTGTGTGTGTGTGTGTGTGTGTGTGTGCGCACACGTGTGCATGCACGTGCGGCGTGCGTGCGTGCGTGCGTGTGTGTGCGTGTGCGTGTGCGTGTGCGTGTGCGTGTGCGGTAATCTCATTTGTTTCCTACCATCATTATCAAGGGAAAAAATATTGGTAGACTTGAGTTATTTCAACAAGTAAACTACCTAAAGCTTTGTGTAATAGTCTCATTTGCTCTTGCACTTTGCACATCATTTCAAATGTGATAATGCCAAATCGAGTAATTATGGATAATACTTGTATTGACCTACACACTATAGCTTTCATGTAGTTTGAAGGCTTGTGCAAATACACTTTGTTGCCAATGAAGGTAAGATTCATAATTACTGTGAAAGCATCTTGTGCTTTAGACAATATATATATATTCAACATGCTATGCTAGGATAGTGATAAACATAAGCAAGCAAGCAAAATCAAACTACCTTGATATCTTTTGAACTAGGGAAAAAAGATCAAAAAGGTAATAATCGTGCATGCTAAAAAACTGAAAAACAACAAGGGAAAGCTCTTGTACGCACTAGTGTGGCCTGATTCACTACATGATGAATCAAATTAAATTAGAAAACTTGAAGGAACAAGAGAGGAAGAAGAAGAGAGTTTCTACAAAATTCATGGTGAGAGTGAGTTTTCAAGTTTCCAAATTACCTCAAAAAATTTGCAACCATTTTGTTGATGTGTCAGCAGAAAAGTAACTAAGAATAATGTTGTTGGAATGGATTCCTCAATCCCCACCTGGGAGTAGCCTATTGAATTTGGGTGTGATGTCTACTACATCTGAAGAAGAAGAAGACACGGTCTTGAAGAGTTTCTTGGTTCCGACGGGAATGATGCGAGAGGGTGAGAGAACCTCAGCTATCCCTGAGGCAAAGGAATCGGTCCCAAGGCGACTTTGTGTCCATCCTGTGGCTCCATCAAAGCCATCCTTCGCCACCCACGCCCGCTTCAAACCCAGACTCGACAAGGTCTTTGCCACCATCTTTGCCACGTCTCCATAACTGTTGGTTAATATCATAATAAGCACATGTTCTCAAAATAACCTCTCTCTCCCTCTCTCTCTCTCTCTCTCTCTCTCTCTCTCTCTCTCTCTCAATGGAGTAGACTAAAAGAAATGAGTGGCCATCAAGGTGTGCACCTATAAAATCTCAATGGAGCAGACTAAAAGAAATGAGTGGCCATCAAGGTGTGCACCTATAAAATTGATCCATCTAAGCAGTCTACCATACTCCTCTCTTTTTCATTTAAACTAACAAAGTGTGCCCCCCCCCTAAAGTGCACATCAAGGTGCACGTAAAAATTAATGCACATGAGTAGTCCCTGCAAGCACGCACATAGAGAGAGAGTATGATAGATAAAAGAGTGCAATCATTTTTTATGTTCAAATTCTATATGAAATATTGATTTTTATACCTAAAATAGAACGTACTGGAACTTTCAAGGCATAACAAAATTCCAACCAATATTTGAGAATTTCAACTAGTGCAAATACACTAAAATACCATATCTTGTTAGCATTAAAACGCAGCTCAAAAAAGAAATTTGGAAATCGGCAACTGGCTTTTCACATTGAAGAATAGTTCAAACACCAAATAAACAAGGTACCAAGCTAAGCTTTATTTTTAAACCACTTGATATGGATAATAGTGCCACAAAGAGCCATTTTCAAGGGGAAACCTAAGAACTTCTTCATAAAAGACCTTGAAGGCTTTCTCCTTACTAGGAAAGGCTCTAAGAAAAGCCAAAATATCACTATGAAAGAGTAGTCACTTACCCATCAAGGCAAAAAACTAAGGGGTCCTCCCAAAAAGTTTATCATTCTTGAATTTCCAAATCCCACAAATGATTGTTGCTAGAGACGTCCCATATATAACTTCATGGTCGTTTCAACCTTCTAGGCCTTCTCTCCAAAAATCACAAGCTTACAATCTAAACCTTCATCAAAGCCCGCTTCGCCTATCCATTTTTTAAGCTTCCTCTATACGTTATGGACTACATGACACTCCTAACATGTATCTTACAAACTCCACTTCTCTTTGATATAATAGGCACATTGCGAGGTTCCCATGACTTTAGGGAGCCTTTCTCCGGTCAACACTTTTTCATGATTACCCACCACAAAAGAAAATTAAGCTTTTAGGATGGAGTAGACTTTCAAACTCTCCTTGCTCTCCTAGCCCAAGTTCCAATTCTAGACCTAGGATGCCAAGCTCTCAAGAATGCACCTACACACTGAAAATGCTCCTGCGATCTCACACTAAAATCCTTATGTCCAAGAAATCTCAAAGTAAACCTCTAGTAGATTAGATACTAATTGCTTCTCAATTTAACTAATGGAAGAAGTGTTATCGATGGAGAACCACATTGTCACCTATTAACCATTGGAAAGGGGAAGGTCATTGATAATTTCTTTCTAAATAGGAAGATCAATTGTGTGCAGGAGCAAATTGATGATCAAGGCAAAGAGGAGAAGGGAAAGTGAACGCCCCTATTTAATTGGTTGCCTTAGATCAAAAGGACTAAGAGATGGAGCCATTGATGTTTATTACAACACAAGTGTTACTAAAAAGGGAGGCAATTATGTTGATGAAGACATGCCCAAATTTCATGAGCGCCATTAAGGAACTTACTATTACTATCAATATTTGTTATCTAGAAACAAACCAATTAGGCTTAAGTTTGCTAAGTATATGCCTATTGAAGAGAATCAACTTCTCCATAATTCAGGTTGAAGAGGACCTTCACATTTTCCACGTCAAGGAAGATATGGCTCATGTAGTCCCATAAATTCTTCCACTTGAGTATCCTCTATGATGACATACTGTGAATCAAGATTGGCTTTTCATCTACAGTCTCAGGAGAGGGTCAAAGGCAAATTTACTCGTCCATGTGATCTACATAAGAGAGGAATCACCCCTCCTTTCTTGGGGCCCCTTCCAAGAGCCTCCAAGATAATCTAATGCCATGCCATGGCAATCCTCTATGCCACATCTCATCATTGTATTCTAATCTTTTGACCTGAATCCAAGAGCCTCCAAGATAATCTATTGCCATGCCATGGCAATCCTCTATGCCACATCTCATCATTGTATTCTAATCTTTTAACCTAAAAAGATTATATCCATGTAAAACATGTTCCCTAGATCAATAACTTTCATCTTGACCTAGGATAGCCATCCTCTTAGTAGAATCGTCACGAGGTGGATAACTGCCATTCTTTTGAAGAGATTGAAGATCACAACTTTAGCCCTACATGCCAATTGGGAACACCCAATCCTCCATCTATCTTTAGAGAAGTGAGGGATAAAGCATGGTTAATAGAGAAGATTCCATTGAGAATAGCTCCTCAAATTTTCTTTCACAGACAAAAGCATATTGGTGAGGATGAATGAGTGTCCCCAAAAAAAACTTTATCATTGTGTCTAGGGCTTTAGCCATTATTTTATGACCTACAATAAGCATAGTTGGGACTACTTTGTAGGAGATCATGCTAAAGCTCCAGTACTAAAGGAAAAGGCCACACCTAAATAGGCAAAGGTATTTAAGGAATGGAACTAGACTACTCAAAAAGTTACATATTAGCTTTCCATCATTATTTTAAATTATATGATTGGGCATATGTAAGATGCAGATAGTCGTACATAAGCAAGGAATATGGTCCAACTAGTTGGTACAAATATTAGAGCTAAAAAGTTGGAATTGAAGTTTGAGCTAAATAATGTCAAGCATGGCAATTTATTTATTAATGATTATGCATTGAATATTAAGAGCATTGTTGAAGCTCTTAGATCTATTAGAGTGCATATTGATGATGATGATATAGTGTCTACATGTTTGAATGGCTTGGGTAAGCTTCTCATGATAACCTTCTAAAATCAGGGTTGCATCACCAACCAAAGATGATAGGTTTTTGGTGAAGGCTCTAGCAACATCATCATCATCTCTCAATAATCCCCCTCCTCATCTTCAATCATTAAGATAGTCTCTCGATCTTGGTTAACCTACAAGGACTTGATAACATAGAATTGTGCATGTCTCCCATTACGCCAAAAACCCTTTAGCTATACCTACAAAGCTTCAATTTTATATTTTCCAAATTGTCAAGGAAATGCTCCACTCCTTTGAGTAGCAAATGCAGATGCTCATCAATAGAAGAAATAGCAAGAGCAAGCATAAAACATTCTCTAAACTATAGGTTGAAGTAAAGCAACGCTCCCCTACTTCAAGATTGTTTCTTCCCATAGTTCTAAGCAGCTTTAGTGATTTCTAAAACATAGTTCATCTCGTTAGAGATGGGGTTACAATCTAATTATCTCACACTCAGTGGAGGGTCACAAAGCATTTGGTGATAGCTCTCCTTGGAAAAAGAGATATGAAACCTAAAGAGAGGTAGGCCATTATGATTAGAGTTACCTCCTAAAAGCCATAGGTACAAAGTATTGTCATATGTTCAAGACTATCAACCCAAAAAGTGGTCTCCATTGTACATTAGGAAGGATCCACCAAGCCCCGTTATTAAGATAGATTTTGTCTAGCCTAACAACTTTCCAAGCATTGTCTACATGCTTATTATGCCATGTAATTTGTGCCAATTCTCCCTTTCTTGCATAATTGTAGATCCTTCCTTATGAGAATAGCCTTGATCTAGCAAAGTCACATTCCAATCACCCACAAGGACAATGTTGACGTTTTAGAAGTCTGCTTCACAATATCTCTAGATCTTTTGGGGAATCTGGACCATAAACTAAAACTATAATTAATTAATGTGCCCATGTATTAATCATGATTGTAATGGTACTCCCATCACCTTTTACCAGCTATACATTTGGGCACATGTGTTCCTTCACTAGAAGCATTAAGGCCCTCCTTCCGCGTGTGCACTAGCCAAATAGCAAGCTTCAAGCTTTGATCACATTAAGCTTAACTACTTAAAGAGCAACTACATCAAGTTTCCTTGTCTGAACTATGTGTCTTCATGCACTTCTTCTAGCTTCTCCATCAAGCCCTCCTAACATTCCAACTAACTAGTGTGAGTTTGATCGTGAGTGTTTTATTTATAAATTTTAATCTTTTCTTCCTGACCATCATCTTCATTTAGAAAAGCAAGTAAATCTCCATTGATAAGTGGCTTATGAGAAAGCTTTCTAAACAATATCTTCTTCTTCTTTTCCCCTTGTGGCAAATTTAGGGCGAATGTTTTCTTTGTTGAGGTTATCTTGCTTTGCTAACCCTAAGCTTGCAAGCTTTGCCTTTGCTTTGATTTTGTGCATTGACAAGTCGTTCTTTGGGCTTAGGTGCATGATATTTTCTCTCACCATTAAATAAGGTATGTTGAATCCCATATTGAGGTTTCTCCTCTTTGTTTCCTTCTTCAACCTATTTAGCCTCCCTTTGAGTGTCCATCTATGGACAATCTCATGCAAAGTGGCCTCCTTTGAATGTGAAGCAAGTATTAGTGAAGGTAAAAAGTTTGACATCCACTAGGAGTTAGATCCCATTTGGGTCAAAGAGCTCCACCATATCTCAAATCCGTTCTCTTTTGTCCCATAGCACATAAATCTTCTTTTTGGCTCTAACAAGGCCATTGGGGCCTCCGATAAAAGAAATATAAAACGGTTTTCCTAAGGCCTCTTAAAGGATTCCCCATCCATTTCCATAAGAAGTCTTGAAAAGATAGCCCAAATCGAGCACTTTTCGGATTGCAATACTTATCCAACGTCGAAATTAGTATGCTATGTCATAGAACATACCAATTTCCCCTTAAAGCCAACATAAGAGCCATGAACAACATATTTTTCATCTTGGATAAAGGAGACAAATGTATATTGCATAACAGAGGTCTTCATACCATATATGGCCCAAAGCCACCAAGAAAATTCCTTGGCTGGAGGTTTTTCCCTGAAGTACATGAAGAGACTACAATGAGCATACTCAACATAACTTTGAAAGACATGATAGAGAGAAGGCAACCCATACCCAATCCACGCTCTAAGCACAATCTTACCATTGCTAGCTACAACTTTCTTCTTTTGAGTGAAGGCCTTTTGGTAAACACATAGAGATTTTTCCAACTCATGTGGATCATTAGAAGAGAACACCATAGTAGCATTGTCAAGTTCCATGTCCTTGTCATTCTTTGCTTCACTAAAGCTCTCTTGCACATCAATGCCATGAACACCATCATGGCCTCTCTCCCCCTTCCCCTCCACATATATGCATGAAATCATGGTGCCACATGTTAGGGTCGAGTTCATGGGGTTTAATACCCCTTGTATGGTAATCAAACACCAATTAGAACAAGTTGTGCAAGACATCTCCACTCTTCCACTAGTTCCAACTCTCACGGCATCAAGCTAAACTTAGGATCCTCTACTTAGGTGCCACTATGAAGAGGACTTATGGAATACTCCAATAGAAATGAGTACAAATCACACCAAAAGACTATTACATACAAGTGAACAACCTAGTGATGCAACCAAAACTTGAACCCACAACCTTGCAGTATGGTCGCAACCCCTAACTACTAAGACCTTACTATTAGAAAATTAGGTCTAATTCTTCATCTTGAACCTTTAGCATTATCTCACAACCCCTAACTACTATGACATTACTATTAGAAAATTAGGTCTAATTCTTCATATCGAACCTTTGGCATTATCTCATCTAAAGACTAATGCTCAATACTAAACCAATTTAATTGTGAAAATGAGGCTATCACCTCTAGGACATGAACCCTAATTCCTTCTACTTAAACTTCAACATCAATTCATCTAATGTGTACTACTCAACACAAAAGCTTAAACCATTGGCAATTGTGAACATTGCATAATATTTTTTTAAGTTCTATTAGGCAACAAATGTGGCTTTGCCCACACACATAGCCCATTTAACTAGATTTATGTGAGTAGAGAGAGAGAGAGAGAGAGAGAGAGAGAGTGTGTGTGTGTGTGTGTGTGTGTGTGTGTGAGTGCGCGCGCGCGTGCACTTACGTGCACCCTCTTTATCTCTCGCCAAGTGGGGCAGAGAAAGACTAAAGGGCAAATGCTATGATTAAATTAATGGCTAGCCTCCTTGAAACATTAGCAAGGCATTTGATATGTAACATGAGTTTACAAAAACAAGGTGCACCAAAAAGAGGATCATCAACATAAGTTGAGAAGGGTGTATATGCACAATGTCCAAGTAGCCCTTTTCAAAAGCCAATGAGCCTCTAGTTGTAATAAGTCAGATGGACCAACATCTTTTGTAGTAGGTTGAGAATTTTGTTAACAAAAAAAATGGATTTATAGGTCTTATGTCCCCATAGAGGTATTTATTATTGCATGTCAATTTGTGAACTTGTTCATTATGCTTCAAACAACCATGTTGTGTGTTGTATAGGCTATTTTTAGTACAGTTTCAAAAAGTTTCGATTTTGTTGAATGCGATAATTAGTGATGCTTGTTTCCAATTTGTGAATCTAAAATCTAAGTAGGGTAATAATGTCTCTTTGCATCTTGATACTTGTTGGTATTTCAAATGTTTTCAAGTCCTTATATGATGGAGATACCTATAAAATTTGTGGCTTACTCGCTCCAATGTGTAGTTCATGTCAAGCACTAGGAAAAATCATTGATTTGAACAAAAAAAAAAAGCAAAGACATGTTGCCTTGTTAGAACAACACACATGTACACTTAATGTGCACACACACACACACACATATTCATGGACTCAACATACCATCAATAGAATAAGCAATAACACTCGAGAAACTTTTCCTACCATCAAAAAGAAACATTATGCTCAATGTGCAGTAAATGTAAGATGTCTAGGATTATGTGAGATAAAGTACATTAAAGCTTAAAGCAATGAATATCGACTACAGTCAACATTATTGATAAATAGATAAATATGGATGTATCAAAAAAACATGTAGCTAAAAGTGGGTCAATATAGAATTATATGAGGATTTATGGGGGACCAACATCACATCATTCGGGATGAGTGTGTCCAAGAGGTTGGACTAGGAGATCTCAAAAAGCTAAACATGAAGGATAATAAGGTGAGTACAATTAGGGCTACTCCTTGCCATATCAATAAGGAGGCTAACATCTAATATGAGATGTTTTAGTAAAGGGCTCAAAAATCATAAAAGTGGCTTTACATTACAAGATTAGAATCTTCTTATATAGTAATAAAAGCTTTTAAGAAGGTTGCCATGTGGCAATTGTATAGGAATCCCTGAACCTCGAGGGAGCTATAACACATGGCACCCTCAATACCCCTTTTTTTGAAAATTTAACTTCATCAAATTTCTTCTAGAAAATTTTACTTCATCAAATTTCTTCTTTCTACCTATTTCTCAAAGTCTTGAATTGTAGGTAAAACCATAGGATATTCTTGGCAAGAACACAATGCATACACACTCTACCTCTACACATGCGATGTGTGCGTGTGCATGTGCACGTGCGTGCGTGCGTGCGTGCGTGCGTGCGTGCGTGCGTGCGTGCGTGCGTGCGTGCGTGCGTGTGTGTGTGTGTGTGTGTGTGTGTGTGTGTGTGTGTGCTTGCATTTATAGCCCACCCACATGGAGGCTAGACCTCACCATGGTACTTTTGACATGTCATTAGAATATTCCTAACCATTAGGTAACCAAATTTATTCCTAAAAACCATGGCGAAATTTTGTGTCAGAGACCCTTACTATAGTTTGACCTCCATGTATCCAACAATGTTTGGTGTCCCCTCACAAAAAGGCATTCTATTAACTATGTTTTGTTGCTTACATATGCACAAGTCATCCTCCCACATTTGCTTTTTGAGATCACTATGGTAAGCTCTTCGAAAGCTCATGTAAGGGCGGGTGTGATGGTGGATGGTGCCGTCCGGTGGCAGGGTGTGTGTGCTGGTGAGTGTGTGGTGAGGGTGGGGGGGGGGGGGGGTGTGTGTGTGTGTGTGTGTGTGTGTGTGTGTGTGTGTGTGTGTGTGTGTGTGTACTGGTAGGTAGGTTGGGTACGTGAATGGTGCGTGTGTGTCGTAGGTAGCCTGTGTGTGTGATGTTTGGGTGCTGGTGGTGGTTGGTCGCGTGTGTGTGTGTGTGTATGTTGTGTGTGTGTGTGTGTGTGTGTGTGTGGGTACGTGTGGGTAGGTGGTGGTTGATGTTTTCAGAGTTAGACTAGCATTATGATGTGCATGTAAGATTTTAATTTGGTATGGATAATGGACACTTACCTTTTTGCTTGACTCTCTCAAACTACATGTGCACAAACTCTCTTTGTTGATTTACTTACTATGGTTCATCCTCTCTCTTGTACCATGGTTGATCAGGAAGTTCATGTGTGAGCCTTATGAGTGATGGTAGCCAGCATGCTCGGCCAAGTGTGATGGTCGGTAGGAAGATGCAAACAATCCTATAGATCCGTGTCTCTTCCAAGAACACGATTATCTTTGAACAACGCATGGAGACATGCACATTCTCTCTCTTGCATTCCTCCTACAAGCTCCAATAGGCCAAGTATACCTCTCTCTCTCTCTCTCTCTCTCTCTCTCTCTCTCTCTCTCTCTCTCTCTCTCTCTCTCTCTCTCTCTCTCTCTCTCTCTCTCTCTCTCTCTCTCTCTCTCTCTCTCGCCCCCTGCTACACTGTGCCATTGGAAAGCCCCCACATACAAACGCCCTTGATTCCTCCACTTTACATGTAGTGCTGACAAAACTGTCGACTCACACTTGAGTGGCATCAATGTTGGAAGAAGGTGCCGCAAAGGAATGTCCGATGCGCAGTTTTTTTAGGAGAAGCAATTTTGATGACTTGCATGCAAGGAATCGAGAGGGGAGCTCTGAGGTGCCATCTTCAAGTGACACTACGAAAAGCTTAGCTTGGTAATGTCAAGGGTGTTGCAATGGGGCTCAACACTAATAGCATGGGCAATGTCACATGCATGGAGGTTTGAGACCATTTGCAATGAGAATCGTCTTGCAATAGGTATGGAGAATTGTGCCTTGAGCAGCAAGTCATGGCGCCTTGTTGACATATTGCTCTTCACGATTGGCAATATGAGGCTTCCCCCAATTTGCACATTGCTCCCCACATTGCTTTCTTCATGTTGTTCTCATTGTTTTAACCTTTGCTTGCCTGTGTTTGCCAATCTTTGAGCAAGCCCAATGGATTCAAACGAGCATCTCTCTGACAAAGTAGGTAATTTTGTGTTCTTTTTTGCCGTCCAGACAAGCAAAGGTGTTCCATTTAATGCTTTGATAACATTACTTAATATAGCAATCAATTCTGGGGATTAAATTGACTTAGTGAAGAAGTAAGCTTTCAACTTACCAAGCTCTAATAGAGAATTGGATGGGCATACGGAAATCTAATGTTAGTCATGGCAAGCTAATTACATTGAAAATGAAGAAAAAGCCCTGCTTGGAGGGGCTTAATCGTTTTTTATAAGATTCACAAACTTGCTTTGACAAGTTCAATTATTTGCCTTTCCCTGTGGGGTTTATGGTTAAGATTGTGGGTACGTGGATCCATCCTTTGGTTGATGCTGTTGAAAGGACAACATTGGAATTTCTATTTGTAGTTGATGACTAGGTCGACCCTTCAAGATGAAACATTCATTAATCATTACTTTATAAGACATATTTTAAGATTATGCATTGTAATTGGGGTGCACATATTATGCATTGTAATTATTGTGGACATATTTTGGGATCATTATGTGTACAACAGATTTACTTCAAGTTGGTGGTTAAGATCTCCAACTCTGTTTACTTTCTGTTGATCCTAATCAATTCAAAAAAGAAGTGTGACTTTGGAACAAGCCTAACCAGACCACTATGAAGGGGTGAAGGTGGTTTGTATGGGTGTTTTATTAGCATTGTTTGCCAATAATGGTTCATGTGAGATGACTCAATATGTGCCAGATGTCACACATAGTCATGGCTCTTCGTCCAAAATTGATCATCTGTACATCTATTTTGGTTTGTCATACCCTATTTGATGTCTTTGTTGTGATTTATGCTCAAGCCTTTTAACAATGAATTGGGTCATTGGGAATTGAAAGTAATTACGTGATAATCAAGGGGGATTTTTGTGTCAAACATGCCCATCTATTCCTACATTATAATGTTCACAGCTTGGTGTGCTGCAAGTGTGAAAATGTTCTGCAAACTTGAAGTGCCTTATATTCTATACTTTAGCATGTGGTGAATTCATTAAAGTATGAAGTATATGAAGTATGAAGCAATTAAGCAAATGGTGGACCACGTGATCCAACTGTTGCATCTAATACAAATGTGGAAGAAACAAATAACAAGTAAGACATGAGTCTGTACATGCTACCTCTTTATCATGTGGCCCTTTAATTTGGAAAGATGAGGTGTTGTATTAGCACTGATTGGATAGTAGATACAAAATGGGGGAGTTTTTGGGAGCTAGTGTAATATAAGATAGGATAGTCAATCCAGAAAGAGGGAAGAAGCTTCATGGATGCTACCTGTAGCAATGCTACACTTGCTATCTAGGAAGCCACATTGCATCAATTGTTAGCTCTTCGGTGGCGCATTGTTTTTGAGCTTCTCTAGGCACACTCTTCGAGCCATCTGATACTGAGGACCATCAATATGTAGCTACAAAGGGTCATCATCTAAACCTCCTGCAATGCCCCAACTACCAATTCTTCTACTTCCCATGCTCTTCTTACGAGTTTTGCCTCTCGTTGTGCCTCTCTTTGTCGTTTCCGTACCTCAGTTTGCTGCTACTACCAAGTTCTCTTTCTTCTTGCGCTCTCTCTCTCGAGTCTTTTCTTCTCCTTGGCCTTGGCAATATCTTCCTTTTTAGCAGTCTTTGCCTTCAAGCTCTCAATGTAATGATCTAATGTTAGAATAAGGCTATTGGTATAGTTCGCAAAATGCCTCCCTCGGCGCACGACTAACTAAAACCTATATTAGAGGCAATCGCAATATTTCTGGAATCCTTGTGGCATCATCTAAAGGACTTGGATCTCCTGGTTGTGTAGACTCATCTTCATTAGGCAACACTTCATTAGCCCCCAACCATGTCAATGCCTCTATATGGCTTGACCTTCTACATGCTCTTCCATTGGGGTGTTGGGAACTTGTGATGCAAGTTCCTCTGGCATCCCTTCTTCACTTAAAATAACATTCATGTGTTGGGAGGGCATCCCATTGAATTGTAGAGCTCTTGGAGTAAGAGGCCATATCCCAGTGGCCCTAAAACTAGCTATGATATTGCTTTCATTCCATGAAAGTTAGAAAGCCTTGGCTGCTATTGAAGCTAGGCCAACCTCAGATGCTTGAACACTTTGTGTCCTATGCTACCAAACTGCCCTTTCTTTACGAAAATGAGTCTTCAATGATTTGAACATAGTCATATCTAATGGTTGAAGCTTATGAGAAGTGTGGGCTCGCAACGAGATGATGTCAATACCCCATGAAGTAGCCTTCTCAACAACTGAAATAGAAACATGGCTGCCATTGCCATCAAGAATCAGCAAGTGCCTTTTTGCAAAGCCCATAGACTCATCAATACAATTGTGGAAATGATCCAACTATGCATGGAACAACTCCCCAATCATCCATACTTTCCTTTGCATGGCCATGACAGCTTCCTCTTCACATTCTTGGATATAATTACCACCAACCCTTTGTCCTTTGAAGATGTAGTATCCATGAATGGCATTACCAACAGCATTAACACAACATAAAATTGTCATCCATCCCATTCCCTAGAGTCTATGGTCATTCCATACATAGCTCTCATTCCTTCGCGTGCAAGTACCCTCATGCCTTTATCTCTAGAGCCTTGGAAGCCCGTCTCATATGCATTCCAAATGTTGCTTAGGGGGTAGTTGTGTAGATCATATAGTGTCTTCAAGTTATCATGGAAGGTCATTACAATTTCTAGCCGAAAACTAATGGCCCAAGATTGCTCCAAGGGCTCACTTACACAAAACACCAAATCCGGATGTCACTTGCGAAAGTGATCCCACTAGCTCTTCTCAAGGATGCCTGGACTGAATAATGTATGTCTAATTGACATATTTCAACAACTTTGAGCCTCACATCGAGGACGAAAACACCATGGCCTGAATCACATTTTTTGAAGCACCAATCAAGAAGAGCTCCCTCTTCTTCTACAGTTAACCTTGTAGTTTGCCCCTTTGCCTTCTTATTAGTCCTCCTCGCTTGCCAATTTAGGATTGCTAAGGCACATCCCACATCTAGAGCAACTTCCTAAGAGAAACCCTATCATGATCTCAGCAATTGCCCGAGCCATGTCTTCAATAGTCCATTGCTTGACCACTTTCTTTCTCCGTACCTCTATTGGTCGATCAATGGGGACTGATTGAGGAAGTGTTGATGAGAGGGGTTTTTGCTGAGCTCCTTTGGAGTGAGATTTCCTACATTGGACTTGTGGAGAAGAGGCTTGGCATCATTAGGTGGGATTGAACCTCCCCTTTAGGCGCCTACTACTTCGAATAATAGACTTTGTCATCTGCAAGAAATATACTAACACAAGACACATGACCTGTTGCATTCCAGCATGGAAAATATATCCATCACTACAAACCAACCTTATTAGAATATGTACCTTGTAAGGCAGAGAGTGACAATTACATCACATCCTTTAAAAGAGATGAATAATCCTTCACAGAGAATTTCTTCTTGGGTGGATGTGTCTTATTGTCTATAAACAAAGATTGCCTCTTAGAGGGAGAGATGCTTGCAGCTGGTGTGGAGGATGCTGAAGGGAGTGCACAAGGGGGAATTTTGTTGGTTGACTCAGCCTGGTCGTTAGCCTGAGGGTAGTATGGTGAGGATTTGCGATGGATGATGAGGAATGTGGATAGGAGATGGGCTATCACTTCGTTGATGAAGTGCGTTCCTTGGTCGCTGACCAATTCGATGGGGCACCCAAAACGCGAGATCACTTGTTCCCATAAAAACTTGGCAGTTGTCCTAGCGTCATTTTTCCGCGTGGCTCTCGCCTCCGCCCATTTGGTGAGGTAGTCCGTGGCTACCACTATATATCTAGCCTGTGAATATTGTGCCGCAGGGCTGATGGGTACTATGAAGTCAATATCCCACTTTTCGAAAGGTTGGCGAGCAACGACCGGGGTTAACTCCATCTGATCTTTACGGATTGGGACCCTCATCCGTTGGCAAGCATCGCAGTGTTTGACAAATGGTGAGGCATCCCGGAAGAGGGTGGGCCACCATAGTTGGGACTGCAACACCTTCCGTGCTGTCGTATCCCCGCTAAAGTGTCCTCCTGCAATGCCGTTGTGCGCCTCTGAGAGCACATCGTGCATCTCATGCTCACATACGCATCTACATAGCAAACCGTCTTGCCCCAGCCTATAGAGCTGGCCTGCAATCAACTGATAAGGCTGGATTTTCAGGATTAATCACCTAAGTCGTGCCCGTTCCATTGGTCGTTCGGGCAGCCCATGCTCGAGTATTTGGACTATGTCGTCTGCCCAATATGGTGTCAGGTCGGCTCTGAATAGGTCTTTTTCGCTGGACATGCGGAATAAGTGGATGTCTGGTAATTCGTCCACTATGCCTTGTCCAGCAGCTTCTCCTGTGGGTATTCGGGACAGATGGTCAGCCATGTAGTGTTGTTTTCCCTTCCGTACTACCACTGAGAAGTCGAACTCTAGGAGTAGGAGAAGCCATCGTGCTATACGTCCTGTAGCGCAAGGTTTGTTGACTAGGTAGAGCAGAGCTTGATGATCGACAAAGAAGGTGAAGGGGGTGGCAAGCAAGTAATGCTGGAACTTCTTCACGGCGAACACCATAGCTAATCCCTCCCTTTTTGTTGTCGAATAGTTCATCTCTGTTTCTGTGAGCTGCCTACTTGCAAAACTCACTGGGTAATCTAAGTTATGCTCACCCGGTTGGCACAGCACCGCCCCCACGGCGAACTTAGAAGCGTCGATGTGTACGTGGAACGGCATGGTCCAATCTGGGGGTCGTAGGATAGGCGCTGTCGTTAGGGCTTTTTTCAGTTCCTCGTAGGCTCGCTAGCAGGCTTCGGTCCACTCGAAGGCAATTAGCAGCTTGTACAATGGCCTAGCGATCAGCGCGTAGTTTAGTACAAACCGCCGGTAGTATCCTGTGTGCCCTAAGAAGCATTGAACCCCTCTATAATTACTTGGGGGTGGGAGGTCCACGATAACCTTGACCTTTGAGAAATCCGTGGCAATGCCGTTCTTGGACACCACGTGTCCTAGGATGCAACCGTGCTTTACCCAAAATTGATATTTCAGGGGGTTGAGAGAGAGACGATATAAACGGCACTGTTCAAAGACCACGCAGAGTTTTTCGAGATGCTGGTTCCAAGCCGAATGGACACACAGGTCATCGACGAAGACCTCCAACTCCTTGCGAAGCATATCCTTGAATATGGTGCACATGAGGCATTGAAAGGTGGCGGGGGCATTGGTTAGCCCGAATGGCATGACTACATAGGCAAAGACGCCCCACTCAGTGGCGAAGGCGGTCTTGTGCCTATCTGCAGGGTGCACTTGCACCTGGTTGTATCCCGAGAAGCCATCCAGGAAACTGTAGACTTCCTCACCTGCCACCCTCTCAAGCATGTGCTCAGTGTATGGTAAGGGGTAGTTGTCTCTCTTTGTCGCTGCGTTTACTTTCTTATAATTGACGCACACTCAAATCTTGCCGTTTTTCTTCATCACAATGACTATGGGTGATACCCAGTCCGTGTGCTCAATTTCGTAAATAAACCCGGCTCGCATTAACTTGTCAATTTCCTCCTTGACAGCATGGGCGTGCTTGGGATTCATGGGGTATGGTCGCTGCTTGACCGGCATTGCATCCGTCATCATGGGTATGTTGTGAGTCACCACACTCGGGTCCACCCCTCGTAGCTCGTCTAGGGACCAAGCAAACACGTCTCGGTACTCCTGCAAAAGAGTGATGAGGTTGGATTCTTCCTCCGTGGTCAGGTCCTCGGCAATGAACACCGGTCGGGGTGTTTCTCGTTCCAGGGCTAGGTTTATCTCCTTGACCTTGGCTGGCCCTTCGATGGGTTCGTGGATTTGCCCTTGGCGTTTGACACTTAGCAAAACCACCACCCTGTCCCCTTTTTTGAATTTCGAAAAGCGCTTAGGGAGGTCTCGCAGCTTTCGTTGTTCTTTCGCTCGCACGTCGTTGGAGCGCTCTATTTTATTCTGTCGTAGTCATCGGCGCCTCAGGTGGATGGGCAAATCTCCCCTGGTGCGTCTGGCCGTGGGTGGCCTAGGGATTTCCATGTCATCCTCCGAAGTAACTTCAGATTCAGAGTCGAATTCCTCATTTTCACTAGGGGAGGTGGTCTCTCCTGGCGGCCGCAGTTCGGAGGGCGACTCGATTCTAAGCAGGGCCGTCGCTTTTGGTTGGGTTAGGCCGGCCTGCTTAAAATCCACAGCCCCCATTAGTTCCAACCACGCACGATCGCATTTCGCACACATGACCCCTTGGTCCATCCAAAGGGCCGGCCTCGGCTGTGGTTTTACATCCGCTTGGATTTGTTCAATCTCTCGCCCTTCGGTATCATATTCTACCGTGTCCATCTCACCCTCACTTTCTTCATCGAAGGGTTGGCAATCTTCGTATTCGTCGCCAGAATCCGCCTCGCTAGACTGCGCATCGTTCTCCAAGGCCTGTTCTGCCTCATTTTGTTGGTCGGGGACCAGTGCCCAGTTGTATCTGAGATTTAGTTCGTGCACTCTGGTCCACTTCCATTCGGATTGTTCCAAGAGGTCTTGGAGCGGCTTGAGATTGGCGGCTACGTTGCGCTCTAGTCGGTTCGTTAGGTGTCCCAGTATCCCTTGAAGTTCTCTCCTATTGGTTGGTACCTGGAAGGCAACAGGTTTAGGTCCGTCATGGAGGCTTGCTACCATCATGTAGACAGGTGTGGGCTGTGTTTCTCCTGGCTTGCCAACTGTTTTGACAGCCTGCTCGTACGCTTCCTAATCTGAGAATGGCAAATCAAGCGTAGCGAGAACGTGCATCCAATCCCGCTCGTCCTCCAGGCAAGGGATATACTTCGTCAAGGACCTGCGGGGTTCCTTGTTCTGGTCGGTTCCTTTGAGTAGAGTGGAGATGGTATCTAGGTCGACTCTCTATTCTCACGGCGTCAGCTCGGTTGCCTAAGAAGATCAGGTTGTTACCCCAGTCTTCGATAACTCTGGCATTGCGCATCCAAGGTCGACCCAATAAGATGTCATAGTCTACTCCCTTCATGACGATGAAGTCGACAGAGAACTGGATTCTTGCAATCTTCACTGGCCAATTCTTCAAGACCCCGAATGGTCTTACTCGCATGCCATTTGCTAGTGTGACGTTAAATCGGGCAGTTTCGACGGGCGGGTTTCTCCACTTCTGTAGCACTGCATAGTTGAGCACACTAACTCCTGCACCTGTGTCCACGATCCCCCTTCTCGTTGTGTCCCCTAGGGCTAGGACTGGCAGGACTGCGTGCATTTCTGAGCCCTCCCAGAAGGCGTTGATGTGCAAGGACTTAGGGCTTGAGTGTAGCGTCAAACTCGGCAAGTGCGTTTTCGCATCCTGGTCTTGAGCATTTCCTGGCATTTGCTCGTGCGGGTTGTCGATCCACCGCTTAAGATCCTGCCACAGGGTCGAGTGCTGCCTGAACAGCTCTCCCAGCGCAACCGTTACAGGGGTGGTCACTAGTGTGGTTAGGAGATTGCTAAACCCCTGTCCTGCTCTGTGTTCAGACTGTCCAGGCCAATGGCCAGAGCTGTCATGTGGTTCTGTTACGTCTAGGCCTGGCCTTGTCCTTGTCGGTACTGCTTGTGGCATAGCCGCCTCGGCAGACTTAGGGTGGGGTAGCGATGATGATGCACTCATGTTGGAGAGGTCCTCAATCTCATCCTCCGTGATGGGCTCGACGTCCTTGAGGTGCTGTTGAGCCTCCCTCACCCATTCCTTTACCTTTTCTATGGCTTCCAATTGCCACCTGGGGTGTGGGTATTCCCCCACCTTAGCGCTCTCCGTTTGCGCAGTTCTAGGGGCTGAAGTTTCTGCCTTTGCGTCTGAGACTTTCTTGACGTGGGGCAAGGTCGTGATGCTGTCTGTTTTTAGTGCGACCTTAGCCTCTGAACTCTTCTTTTTCCGCCTACGGCTTTTCTTTCCTACAAAGACAGCGTCGAGGTTGCTAGGTCCTGGCAGAGAGACGCCGGCCTGCTTCGTTTGTGCTCGGGTCATCACTCGTAGAGGGATAGGTGTGGCCTCCCCATCGGGGTTTTCAACACCAAACAGTCCCAGCGGGACGGACGGCAAATTAGCCATCCCAGAAGGCGGCTTCCGCTTTGGGCAATCTATAAAAAGATGAGTGATTCCGCACTCTGCACACCTTTGGTCGGCTTTGTCCCTATTTTGCTGCTCTCTTTCTGGGCATCTTGACGAGACGTGGCCGGGATGTCCACGTGTCCAACAAGTGATTGGATCCGGTGGCTACCCTCCCATGCCTCTACCCCGTCCTCGTCTTAGTGCCATCACCGGTACTGGTCGATAATCCATGAGGATTGCATTGCCCTCGTCGTCATGCGAGACGTACGGGTATATGTAGGTTTCTTCGTCACTGGGCTCCTCTACGTAATGCACAGGAGCATCGCTCGGTGGGTGGGTCACATAGGGACTAGGCGGCCTAGGAATACCGGTAGGGTTTATGTCCAGCCTAGGGACCGCTGGCTTCGTGCCGTTAGGTGCTGGTAGGGCAAGAGGAGCTCCCCTTCCGTAGAATAGCTGTGGCCTGTTAGCCGAGTAGAGTTGGCCGTAGGGTTGCGCGTACGGCAGTCTTCGTGGTAGTCTGCAGTGTGCGGCATCATGGCCGAACCTTCCGCAATTGGTGCAGGGTCTCGACCTAGGGTCCTGACATTCTGCTGGCATGTGGTTTCCTCCGCAGTACACGCACTAGGTATGCTGACGCGTAGGTCGCCTTAACATGTCCTGTATTTTGGCCAGTTCTGTCTTGACCTCGGCCAAGCCATGGTCTGCCTCGACGGACTTTCCCCTATCGTGGGATGACGTGTTGGATCGCTCGTTAGAGGTTGGCGTTCGTTCTAAACTCTATGGGTTGACTTCTTTCGGGTTTGAGCTCTTGGAGCTCCACTCCCTCAGCTAGTCATCGACCCTAATGGCCTCCTCGAAAACTCTAGCCACCACGTCCCTTTGCAAGCTCGAGTTGCCCGCTAGTGCTTTGTACAGTTCTTCATCCCGAATCCCGCTGATGAACACGGTTGACACTGCCCTGTCGGTCGGTCTTTCGCCCTAGGGGATTCTCTTAAGGAGACTTCTAACGTGGGTGACGTAGTCGTGGATGCCCTCCTCCTTCTACTTGACGTTCATTAGACGCACTGGCAGGTTGTCAGAGTATCCGGGTTCGGCAAATCTCTTAACGAAGAGATCCTTGAGGTTATTGAAGTTGGCTCGTTCTACATTATCTAGACTTGTATACCACGTCCTACCCTTATCTCTTAAGCAAAGTCCGAATGCTTGCGAACGCTAGGTCTGGTCGTTGAGGCCATTGGCTTCGCAGACCTGCTCGAACTGCTCGACAAAGCTGTACAGGTCGTCCGGTGGTTGGTACTTGTCGAGTTGCTTGGCGACAATAGGTATTTTGGCCTGGCTCTTTGAGCCCTGGGTTACCCCTAGTCCTGTAAGTAGCGAGGTTGCTAGTGCAACGGCATTTTGTTCCGCCGCGGTGTTATCAAACAACCGTTTCATGAGGAGCTCGCCCAGCGTCAGGTCTCCCTCGAGTGCTCTCTCCTGGTCTGTTCGGTTTCGGCCAGCCAAGTTCAGCACTCGCTGCACCTCATGCAGCTCCATGCTTTGCCTTAGGCTCCTGGCTTGTTGGTCCCTATTATAGTATGATATGCCCTGCAACACCTTGCGGGCTAGCCTCCTCTCCTCCTCTAAGTCTGCAATAATTGCCTCCGCTGTCCTGCCATGGTGTTCGTACCGGGCGTGCGCATCGTAACTGCTCACCATTTGCTGTATGGCTTTCGGAAACGTGCTAACATCTAGCTCCCCCGCAAACCGATGATCTGGAACTCCCTCTGTCATGGTGAAATCCTCATGCCTGGTTGTCAGTCAAATCCTTGTCGTTGTTGCTCCTTGCTTGATCCTGCCCTGCGCTCTGTGCGTCTGTCACGCTTGGGTTTTCTCCTAGTGGTTTTGGCGATTTATCTGAGTGAGTTCTTTTTAATTTTTGAATGCAGTGCTCAACTTAGGGCCACTCGTAATTGTGTTATCCTTGTGCACTCGTGCTCAAACAAGCTTTCGACTTTCCTAAGTGATCTTCAAGTGCGAAAATTTGATCAAAGTGCTGTGAGTGCTTTCCCTGTGTCTTGCCCACTCTTGTTCGTTTTGGGCCTAACAGGCCTTACTACTCTATTTCTGGCCGCCTCATGGGTCACAGTGCCCCATGCTACTTCCTGTTGCGCACGTGGGGGGTGGACCACTGGGGAAGTGCCCTAGTGTGCTCCTAGATGGGTTAGGTTTTGTTCTGGGTTGACTCTGGGAATCGGACGTCCGATTTACCAGTGGTCCGATTGTGGGGATTGGACCAGGTATGTCCGGGCGAAGTGGGGGTCTTAGGGTCCGCGTGTCCGATTCTCAAGAATCGGTCGGGCAAGTGTGCGAGGCATCGGTCCGATTCTAGGAGGTCCGATCAGACATGGTCCGACTGGTGACGTGTATTACTCCGTCCAATTGGACCGGGTGGGTCCGAGTCGGGGCGTCCGAGTGGTCCGAGTGGTTGAGTCGGACGAGTTGGTCCGAGCGTCCGATTTTAACAAAAGGGACTGGTCGGTCCGAGTGCCACGTGGCATGTCCGATCGGACCAGTTAGTCCGAGTTAGTGATTGAACGGAAGGTCCGATCGGACGATTGTCCGTGTGTCCGATTCTGGGAATCGAACACTGGGCCGGCCTTCCGATTCCGCCGGTGTGATGGGTCGCGCACACCGATTTGCTCGATTTTCACTAGGTGTATTGTCCTATTGGTCATGCGATTACCCCGCGACAGAGTTGGAGTGGGGCAGACGAGATTGATTACCTGAAGTCGCCAAATGCAATGTCCTCCTAGCTCCAGTCGATCGGACAGCTGCCCAGCTCGCTCACTCTCTCACTCTCTGTCTCTTTCGCTCTCTATTGGTTGGAAATGGGGTCCTCCTGCCCCCCCCCCCAGAGTTTTATAATCTGCTAGTTCTGCCCTACACCCTCCAGGTTCCTTCCCTGGTGTTCCCGTGATTTCTCCCTTGTTTCACAGCAGCATCCCTCTGCCTCTTCGTGTGTGATTTCCTACTGCTAATCTATCCTAAACACATCCTGAATCGAAAACAAAACATTGAACCAATTTCTCCCTGTTTTCCAGTCATTAATAACCAGATTGTTCAAAAACACTTACCTGTTCTGAAGATCAAAAACACCAAACTTCCTACATATCTCCAGCTCCGTTTCAGGGTGAATGCCCTACTTCGGTGCTCGATATGGGGCGCGCGAGTGCTCGAGCTTGAATCCGTGGTCCCGGCAACGGAACCAAAATGTGGGAGCTTTCGCTCAACCGCCAAGACCCACGGACCGCTTATTGTTCAAGCGTTCCAAGCGAGCTCTCATGGCTATCTCTCACCTAGCCGACGCGCCGTCGATCCTACGAATGTAGTGAACTTACCTTGATGCTTGATCGAGTGCCCTCCTCTTTCTCACACTTTGGTAGCTCCACGATTCTTGATGCTAGCTCAAGCATCCTCAAGCCTCCTCCTTCACCAAGCCTCATCTTCCATAGCCGCGCACGCAAGAGAAGAGAAGAAAGGAGAAGAGGAGAAGGGGGGAGGAGATGGTGGAGAGCTTCACCCTCTTGATTCCTCACTCTCTCACGTGCTCACTCCCTCACACTCACACTCCCTCTCTCAAGAGCACACACAAGCAAGAGGAAGGAGAGAAGAAGAGAGGAAGAAGAAGACTAGTTTTGCCACACCAAAGAATGAGCTCTTCATTCACTTTTCAACTTTATATACAAAACCCTACTTCCCTTTTGGGCGGTCATTTCCTTTTTCCCTTTTTTACATGGCCGGTCATAGTCCAGGCAATTTTTTCCATTGTTCTTTTCTCTTCCTTGCTTTCTTTTCACTACCCTTCTATCTTTACAAATAGCACGGGTGAGAGCCTGGCACTCTTTTACAAGATTTTAGAGTGCGCTTTTTATGCACCTTTCCCTTTTTATGGTTGCCTTGGTCTTTAACGGTTGTCCTTGCGCTTTTGGGCTTTTCTCCTTCTTTTCCTTCCGTCGGGCTACCTTCTTTTCGCCTTTGCCCTACGTCTTCTCTACCTTCTTTCGCTCTTGTCGTGTTGGGGTTAACAATAACATTGTAGTACATGAGAAATAAAAGCAAGCAAATGCGAGCATTGAGTTTATCCCAATGTGTTTGAACCTTTTCCAACTCTACTTTCACACACTGAAAGAGAGTCTAGAATCGTCTCGTGAAAATACAACCTCCTAGGGCTAAGATTCGCTTGTCCTATTCTTTCTCCACCCGCCGGAGGCAATGAAAATGTAAAATATGCACTTGAAGACCAAATTACATGATAAATAATATTAAGAGTTATGCATGTATATGGCCCTTTATCCACTCGATGAAAAGAACATGCTGATAGATGTTCGTTGTGGCACTGCCATAGAGTCAACAATTTACTTTGCTTCATAAAAAAAGCAAGTGAGACAAATGTGTATTCACATTATTGGATTTTGGTGTAAAGGTACCTCCTTTTATGAACCACCATAACCTTTTTGGAGTTTTTTTAATTTAAAAAAACATGATGAATAATATTATGAAAGTCATGCAACAATTTAATTAGATTTATAAAAAAAAGCTAAATTGAGATGGATGTGCATTCACATTTTTGGATTTTGGTGTACATGAGCCTCTTTTCAATGGACCACCATGTTTGTGATGCCATATAGTGAAGACTTGCTTATTGGTATTAGAACTTCATACTCCATGAGTAAGGCTTCAAATGTTTGTGATGCCATATAGTGAAGACTTGCTTATTGGTATTAGAACTTCATACTCCATGAGTAAGGCTTCAAAGCTACAACTTGATACTAAGTACATGGGGCATCGTATTCTTCTATTGAGATAATTGATGTAAAGCTTTGGGAACTCTCACAATTGGTTGGTTTGTGCCTTGTCAACTCATGTGTGAGTCTACGCATGTAGAGGCTAGCACATTAATTGAGATATTTAGGTATTTTTATTTGTGTCACTTTATGGTAACATTGGGCATTTATTATTATTCGACCAACATTAAATGCTAGCCAACCTGATCATTTTGAGAACATATTTTTGTCTTATTTATGCAAGCTCTTCCTCCTCAATCAATTAGTCACTCATCATCACTTGTGGATCTTCTGTTGGGGAGAGAGGAGCCAATGCCACTAACATTAACTACCCCTTATGAGCCACCAAAACACGACACTTTTGTATAGACCTTCTTGCCATATGAAACATGCCTTAGAATATGGAATGACCTAACTATGAATGACACCAATGTGAAGCACCGACATAAAACTAGTGCAAAGCAACGTGAGAATCTAAACACAGAGTGCCTCATTCAAAGTAAGGTCAAAGTCATGATCAATCATTTGTACATAGGTAAAAATCATACTCAATCGAGAAGAACTTTATGATCCTGTTCATTTTGTCCAAGTTGAATATTTCATTCTACTATGCCACTACCCCGTCTTCCTTGGCTCTCTTTGCCTTTGCCTTGTCAAAATTTTTACTTGAATTTGTCTCATTTTGGTCTTACCAAGTGTTTGAACAAAAATCTAGCATCAACGTTAAATACTTATGCCTCTATGCAAGAGAAGCATAAAAATAAGGTAGTCCCAGCTTGCTATGACCACCTCAATCCATCAAGTTCTTTTAACCACCAATCCTCAAGTACTTAATCCACTGCCAAAGGAATAACATATACTACCACAACAATAGGTTGCAAGGTGTCACTTGCTGATCCTACTCATATGCATTGCACATGTTTTGGTCGGTTAAAAAGCGCAATCATCTAACACTTATTTCTACTTTTGTTGAGAAGGCGAAGAAGACTTACGAGTCAAGGATGATAACATTGGAACCTTTGCCGATTCTCTTGAGATAAGAAATCTTGAGCGCTGCGACGTCTGCCTCTACTTTCCTTGGGTTTCTGAGTTGCCCTCTCAACTTTCCCGAAAGTTCTTCGAGGCTGACGAAAACAAGAGTAATCCAGCACAAAATAACCAAGATACAAACAAACAAGAGAACACACATCGTTCTCACTCGTAATACTGTGAGCTTGAGGCATCTGGGTAGTAATGCGCGCATGGATGGATCAGAATGACTTACGGGATGGCTATGTATTTATTCTTTGCGTTTCGTGGTAGGCTCGGGATTCCGGACTTGGCCTTCTCCTTGTCTGTTCTCACGTCAATCAGGGTATAATCTGCCTGGCTAAGATAATCCAGCACTTGAGCCGCTGCCAGATCACCTGCAGATCAGCAAAGCGAGGCACGAACCCAAAAACCCAAGATAATCGGTGAATGCGAGATGCAACTCGAAAATCTAAATTTACGGAAGTTAGCCAACCTTAGAGGAGGAGGAGGATAGACCTTGGTAGCCTCGCGCGGCATACGCAACAGAGGACAGGATGGAGGGCGTGGCCAAATACAGTAGAAGCAAAGCGCCTGCTCCCCCAGCGATGAGGAGGGGATCGGCTGAGACAAGCGACTCGAACGTACTCGTCGCCACAGGCTTGGCACCCTCGATGACCTTGCTTGTCTGCTCCGCCGCCTCTCCAGCCACCACCGCAGCCGTCTGTGGTGAGTGCAAAAACGTTGGGTCACACAACCGGCACCATGGAAAGGCCGGTGCTATTTCTCCCAAACTTGGTGGAAGAGAGTTTGAAATTAGGCGGGATGTAGTGGGAAAAGACGATAGAAATTAGACATAGTTCATGTCGTTATCTCACAGAGGGAAATGGTTCAATTCAACTCAACTCAATTCCATATGTATGCAACCAACATGAATAGCCTACTATACAGCTTGTAAGTTAGCATTGCCCGTATGCGGAGAGTTCTTTGTTGTTGGTGTAATGTTTGATGTGCACTAGTGCAGCGCAAAGGAATTGATTTACATTACATCTATCTAGTTAACTAACGTTCGATGGATGTTATACGTGAGGCACTAGTTTTTTGGGTTCATTGCTTTCCTCTCTTGCCTAGCTATCCTCGCCATGCCTAGTTTTCACTGCTCACCCACAACAGAGACCAACGGGAATAGCTACACCACGGAGGCGCTTGTAGAGCAACCGATGCAAACCTAGGATTGACAAACCGGGAGTACCTTGGCAGCGTCCACCACTGGCTGCGTGTCAAGCCCGGCATTCTTCAAGGCCTTTTCTGCTTGTGTTGCAACATCGGATGCGATTGGGGCTGCGACCTGGACTGCTGCATCGGTGGCCTTCTGAACATAGGGCGCTGCTGCATCAACGGCAGGCTTGACAGTCGTGAAGAACTGCTCGATGAATTCCTTGGAGGTGCCATAGGCACTGCCTACTGCCCCTGTTACCGTCTGAATCACGTCTTGGACCTTAACAGAGAAGACCAGTTCTTAATTAGAACACCAACGACGTATAAGACAAATTTTGCTACTGTTTCTTTTCGGCTTCCTGATAGAATCTTGAGGGGCGTCGGATCAATTGATGAATCACAACCAACCTTGAGAAGGGCATTCGTGATGTCCTCCGCAGTGGCTGCTTGGGCAGGCTCCGAGGCTGAAGCGGCGGCCAAGCACACCAAAGCAGCCGAATTAGAGACACCAGAGAGGCGGCGGCGGCTGCTTGTACATGTTGCTTCATCGTTGTCGACGCATTGCGTAGCAGCAGCAGCAGCGGTGGTCAGGGAATTACTAGAGGGGCATCTAGTTACACAAGACGTCCTGCAACAATTTATACTGGAGGAGAGCAGAGATCGGTGTGGCCTTGGCTGTACGAGGACACTAGGTACCAATAACTTCTCCTTCTTCTGATCAGCAAACAAGCGGATCAAAGACGGGGAGGATAAAGGAGAAGAAGCAGCAGCATCAACAGAAGAAGAAGAAGAAAGAGGAGATGAGCAGGCATCGCGTACAAGGGGCAACGCCATTCTCTCTCTCTCTCTCTCTCGTGACGGATGGATGAATTGGCTCCGAAAGGAATACCTACGTCTGCAAGCGTATTCTGAACCACATATCCATTTGCCTCCGAATTCTTTTGGTTCTGGTAGCACCCCAACGTTCTCCCTCGGATTTGGGAGGGCCAAGGACAAGATAGCCCTCCAAACTCACCTAATGAGGTCGGTTACACACTCCTCTCAAGGGGCAGGTAAAAAGGTCAATCGTGACATGATTGTGCCTGTTATTTAGAGCCACACCACACGTAGGTAAAGGCCTCGACTAGGCCCCTTTTTCCCAAGTCAAACCTCATAGCCATGAGCAATGCAATAAATATTGGTCAACAGTTTTATCTACAATCTCTGTCGGTCAAAATGGATTCTCTCGAGCTCTCGCGAGTCGCTCTCTCTCTCTCTCTCTCTTTCATGGATGCCTTTTTCAAACTCCCCCCATCGTCGTCCTACATTGCCTCTAGGCTCTCCCTCTCCAGGGTTTTTTTTTTTGGGTTGCAGAGCCCTTCTAGAGGCATTTTGACCTTCAAGAGAAGGTAAATAATTTTAAAACCTTGTTATCCAAGGGCAAGGAAAAAAATTTGCCCCTCCTAGAAAAGGGCATGATTTTACAAGCCTTGCTATAGAAGAGCAGCTTTTTTAAAAAAATTAATATATTTATATATTTATATATATTTAGGGTATACATCCACCTCCAGGCTAAATTCTAAAAGGCTAAAAGCCCTAAATTCTAAACCTAAAGCCTAAAGGCTTCTAAAAGATTGACAGCGACTTGTCAGTCGTGACTCGTGAGTCATACCTAGTACCTACAGACTGCAATGTGAGTCGTGACTCATATGGCATGCCTCCGGCGCCTGCGCCCTCTAGGCTCCAAGCTCATGCCTTCAAGCTCTTGTTGCCGTGAGTCATAATGTGTGACCCGTCTATCGAGTCGTCAAGGGCCATTGAAATTTTCCAGGTATGAGCATTGAGGTAGCGTTGGTTAGCATGTATTTTAAATATACTGAGCCTGAGCGGCGAGCCTGCAAGCCATGGCCCACTAGTCATCTGGGTAGCTACTAGCTTGGTAGGCTATAGCCTGTAGCCAGTCCGCCAGCGGCCCCGTCAGTCTTCCAAGCTCCAATTAGCTTGCTGGCGGTTGTAGAAAGCAGGCTGCAGGACTCAGGAGGGGCCCGGGGGAGGCGAGTTGGGACCGGTTAAGGCATTGAGTGCCACGTGGCAAAGCAGCTCGCGCGGTGCCGGTGTGGACTCTGGAGTCTGGACAGTGGGTGGTCCGCAAGTAGTGGCAGCTTGGCACTGTGCCAATGTGCAGTGGGTAGTCACGACTCACCAGTGGGCAATGGGGCTGCGGGCACCAGGCAGCCGGCTTGAACCATGGCCCACCAGACTCCCTCCCGAGTCCCCCTCTTAAGGCTTAAACACAGTCACGACTCATCACAATCCTCAAATATTCCTGCCTGTACAATCATTCTAACTTCCAACTTCCAAGGTCTTAGCCTTTAGCCTTTAGGTGATGAGAAACTGCAATAACAGGTTTACTCCCACACGCCTCCCAAAAACTTCCGAGTTCCAACCCCATTAAGTGTTCTTCTTCTCGAGCTTTAGTCCACCTCTTGACCTACTACGCAATATTCCAATTTCCAAAGCTTCACACCAGTAGGCTTATGTAATGTTGGTACTAGGTAGCACAAAAGGTCATTTTTTTCTGAATACTTATGTAATATGAAGTATATCATATATATATATATATATATATGATGTACAATGTAGATACTTTAGTCATGCAATAGACTGTTGTTACATTTGAGTAGTTATTAGACAATGCTTATATGAATTCATGGAGAAATATAACATTGTTAATTGTCCTTATTAACTAATGCCTATGGATTTGATGTGGTTTGAAAAGGTTCAGTGGAGCATCATTGTGGACAAGTTGAAGAGTACTGACTTAATCCATTGTAGATCTAGGGTGAAAGTTTACTATCTTCCAAGTCATTTAGAATTCACTGCTGGTGAGTCATCAAACTTCAACAAATTCATTCAAGGTTAAATATTTAAATGAGGTTAAGGTAGTCTTGATTAAACCTAGTTGAAAAATAAGGCATGTATTTCAAGGTTATGGCTAGAATGGATACTAGATTGGTTAAGTGCGCCATGGTCCATATGGATGTGGAAAGTTTCTAAGTCCTTAGAACTAAGGAGCTGTAGATCACTTTCTAGGATTGTTAGAGAGAGTGGAAAGTTTTTATACATATTGTTGGATGTTTAAGCTCATGATATTATTGTTGTTGACAGCCATTAGCTACATTTGGGATTATGGCCTTTTCAACAAGAATTGGTCGTCCCAAAAAGAATTCTCAACAATTAAGCCTCTCAATGGCTTTTATGAGAAAGAGAAAGTTAGGAGATGACGTGCCTACTAGTAGTGTGGACATTGATGTTCCACATGCAAGCTCTTACACATGTACCCTTCCGACAAGGAATGTGAGGTTAGAAGATGAGGAAGATGACAATGGCATGATGGAACAAAATGTAAATGTGATGCAAAATATACAAGAAATCAGAGAACAATATGAGACACATGTGGATGCAGTTTTGGACTATGAAGGATCCATTGCAAAAAAAGTAAAGGGCCAGTGTATGTATCAAGAACATTGGAAATTATACTTTCCATGGAGCTCTACCATACATGATGCAGATGGAAAACAAAGAATCCGATGTAAGATGTGCACGCATTTTAAGATGAGTTTGGTAATGTTAGTAGCACAGTTCTTCAACGACCATCATTGGAGGTGCATGAAAAATCTAAAGAACATTTGAAAGCAAAGTTCTTATGGGCAGAGAAAGAGCAAAGAACAACTTTACCCCTTGATACACATATGCAGATCATGGATCAAGCAGAGGTGGATAAAAGGGTTGCACGGATCAAGGTGCTACTCCAAGTCATGTACTTCATTGCTATTAGGAATAAACCACTTTCTGACTTTCAGAAGAATGTTGAAGAATTAGTGTTTTTTGGGGCACCATATGTTCCTAGTCAAGCAAGCTATGCATCATATCTTTCTTCAAGTTCAGCTCATATGTTTTTGGAGGCATGCTGCAAATACTTGCATGAAAAGGTAAAGGCAGAGATTAGTGAAAGCCCTTTTTATTCACTAATGGTGGATGAAAGCACAGATGTGTCTAATGATCACCACATGATCATATGTATCACATATTTATGTGATAAGGGAAATGGACATGTATGCAATAGATTTGTTGCATTGTTAAAGACACAAAATGGAACAGCACAAGGATTGTGTGATGGCCTTTCAGAGTTCTTACAAAGCTTTGGTTTACCAAAGTCAAAGCTTGTAGGATTTTTGACTGATGGATATAGTGTAATGGTTGGGTAAGAAAATGGTCTAGTTACCCGATTTGCTCGAGAGGTACCATACGTAGTTGGGGTCCATTGTATAGCACATAGAGATGCATTGGCTTTTAAGGATGCATTATCTACATTACCTATCTTTGAGGTAGTAGAAGCAGCAGCTCGAAAGTCTTACAAATGGTTCAATAGTTCTTATAAGAGGAATGTAGAATTGAAAGATTTAGCTACTGAATTTGAGCTACCAGTTCATGAGATTTTGAAGGTGCATAGATTCGCTAGCTCTCTAGAGGACAAGTGGTGAAAAGGCTTGTAACACTTATGCCGATTCTATTGCACATATGGATGAGGGAAAGTGTAGAGTTATATACACTTTTCACCTCATTTAAAATTCAATTTTTCCTTCATTTATTAGCTGATGTGCTACACTATTTAAATCTTTTGAATAAAAAATTCCAAGTTGAGCAAGTAGACATTACTCCTATAGGAACTGAGCTTATGGTTACTATAGATATCCTTGAGGCACGCTTCTTATTGGGGGACTTTGGTCATGGGACACAATATCTCACAAAGTTTTATCAATAGGTCAAAGATGGATATGTGTACTTTTCAATCAACAATGTAGGAGCTATGGAAAGGCACCGTCTTCATAACAACCAATTGGGACCTAAGGATAATTGTGTGCAATTGGTGACTTGGGATAGCTGCATTCAAATTGGCAAGCAATTTGTACAAAAGGTTATATTTGCACTATATGCAAGGTTTACCGATATAAAGTTGTTTGAGGCTGCAAAGATATTTAGTCCAAAGGATTATCCACATCATGTTCGTGGATGCTTTACAATGGGTGCAATATGGATAGATGCCTTATTAGAAAATTTTGGGACACTTGTTGATGTTGATGCATGCAAGCTTGAGTATGGAGACTTCATGGTGAAGTTAAAAAGAACATGTCCAAGGCAAAGTATGCATGCTGCTTGGCAATTATGTGGGCATGATATTGAGTTTGATCAAGTCTTTGCAGAGATGAAAAAGTTATGGCGTGCATGCTTGGTCATTGTTGCAAGCATGGTTGATTGTGAGAGAGGTTTTTCCAAAATGAATCATATCAAGTCCAATGATCGCAATAGATTGTCACTCGAGAGCTTGAATCAACTCATGTTCCTTTCATACAATGGTGCTAAGGACCCGACAAATGTTGATTGGGATGCCATCTATGCTACATGGGATGGATTGAAAGCTCATCGCAATGCTAATGTGGTAGCAACATAGTTGATATAAGAAAGTTTAAGTAATGGTGTGCTTTGATTGTATTACTATTTCATTCGAGACTATGGATGATTGTAGAGCTATCTTGCTGCCTTTCTAGACTATCTCAATTGATTGAGCTTCAGCCTAAACATGGCATTGCAATTTTATTTTTGGTTTTGGCATTATAAAATTTTTAATTCTTAAGTAAGTACTCATATCACATATGTTATACTAAGTTTTGAATATTCTATCATCATATCATATCAGTATTAGATTTTGGTAAATTAATGGACATGAAAAACCAACCAAATGGCTTATATAAATGTTATAGTTATTATTTTTTTTTTCTCAAATACTATTCTATTAGCTGGAAATGCAAATTTTAGAATACATGTCTATCGAAGGTCAAAATTTTGAAAAAGCCCTTCCACAAGAAAGGCACTTGTTCACGAGCCCTTCTATGGAAAAAACCTAGGGGACTTTCAAAAATGAACATTGTCCCTCTCTTTACCTAGGCATAGCCATCACTATCGTGTCCCCCTCGTGTAGCTTCATTTTGTGTTGTTCACCATGGTCTTCGTTGTATCTCTCTCACTTGCCAATGACCTAAGAGCTTGAAATCTGCCAAAATATACACATTGTCGCATAAATGCTCTCTCTGGTTTTCCCTTGCTTTGTTAATAATATTGACTCTACTCTCAAAATTGGACATGTAGATTTGTTTGAAATTCTTAGGTATAACATCTATCTCCAAGTTCATCCTATGGAAAACGTTGATGGCTTGTCTCTATTTTCTCTTACATCTAGCAACTCGTTGATTGTTGAAAACCTAGATTGAGTGCCTCTTGATATGTAGCTCTCATCCAAGGCTCATAATACAAGCTTTACATTGTTAGTGCTACTCTAAACTCTGATCACTTTGTTGGCAATTCTTTAGAGAGCTCTTGATTTTTATCTAACCATAGAATGTTGATACATTGGAAAAAGAAGAAAGTGATAATGATGAACATGTCATTATGTAGCACTTCCCATCAATGTGGTGTGTTGCTAGCACTACCAAGCGATGTCATTCCTAAGATCCATTCATATCTTAGTATATGAAACCAAGTTTCTCAATCAATTGGCAGATGTTGGGCTAAATGAATAACAGTCGCAACATTGGATAGACCTCTATTCTTTTAGAAGTCACAACTCACTTCGGTGACAATCTTTTGCCATGTCTCTCAACACTCCGATCTAACTAACTATGCATCCTTCCTTGAACCCATGAAAGCAAGAACACAATACTAGCTTCGAGTTGTAGCGAGCTCACCAACTTACCTTCTTGCATTGTAACTGGAAAGCTGAAGGCTCAAAATTGATTCTACAACCTAAGCAATACAATCCAATGTCGTTGCTCCTTCACATCCACCACTAAGCACACCAACGGGTTAGGAGGCTACTACTAGAGAAGAAGAGAAAAGTAAGATGATGACAAAGAGCTTCACCTTTCCTCAATCCCTCATTCAACACACCTCTCACTCACTCTTAACAATGGAAGTAAGATTATTGAATAGTTGCACTGACAAAGCTTCTACAACATGGATGCACCAAAAGGATAAATACAACTTAGACCTTCCACCCTTGTATAGACACAAATTAGGGTTAGGATATCAAGTCATTTCTCTAGGGTGGTGCACTGTTTTAGGGTTCAAGATTGTACCCCTTTTGCGTTTTAGGGTTTGCATCCCACTTTGTATTTTTAGGATTTACACCTCATTTTGTACCCCTTTTGCATTTTAGGGTTTGCACCCCACTTTGAGTTTTTAGGACTTGCACCTCACTTTGTGTTTTTAGGATTTGCACCCCTTTTGTATTTTAGGGTTTCCACAGCTGTGAATTAGAGTTTGCACCCTCTCCTGGGCATTCTATCCACTTTTTTGTGGCCTCTAGGCTAGTCAATATTCATTGTATGCCCCTAGCCTATACTAATATAATGACAAATACGAGTGCATATCCCACACAACAGTTGTGAGTGCAACAAAGTGCGACAAATACAATGCATAAGATATAGTATTAAGACTTTACTAATCTCTATTCTTTTATTGGATAGGATCTTTGCATTGAGTTCAATCAAATTGTGACACTTCTCTCTGTAGTATAGTAACATTTCTCTATTAGCCTCACTTTTTTTGAGAGGCTTTATACATATTTATCTTTTTATAATGTTAATTTATTTAGCATGTTTTTTTAAAACATTTCTCAATCTTTCAATGTACTTTCCAATTTCTCCCTTGCTACAAATCATTGATTTTTTATAAAATGTTTTAGCCAAATACAAGAACCTTCGTTCCTCAAGCTCTTTCACATATCATCGTTCGTAGTAGTACAATGCATAATTTGCTATGCTATATGTTTTTTAAGCCTACTACTTAGATGAACCTAATGTTTTGCCTTTTTTGAATGCATTTTGAGATTCTAAATGCTTTGCACTTCACATACATTAGAATTGTTTCATTTTGAGGTATATCATTCTAAATGTTGTCACATTTCAATTTGTGTTACTAGTGCTTTCATGGTCCAAATCTATGTTTTCATTGTGAATTTGCAATTGTATTTTTGTCCTTCACTTCGTTGATGCATATGAATATGTACTACGAGTAAGGAAGCATGTATATGATGGTTTTAATATCTGAGAAAGAGTTCAAACACATTTATGCATACTCTTTCAATCAAAGGGCCAAGCTACAACAATGTAACTAAAGTGCTTATGTAGGGGTGATACCAATTGAACCAAACATAGAACAATCATTTTGGAGCATGATGGTTGACCATCACTACTACACAAACATCAAAATCTACTCATGTATCCTCTTCAAGAAAGTTCCCACCCCCAAAATGTTCTCTTCTCATTGTATGCTTTAAAATAAAGTCATTGAGGTGCAAAATTTTTTTACCATGACAATGGTCATTTGTGCATGAAGCGCAAGAAGGAATATCTCAAAGGTACCATGGGTGGTTGTTGGGTGAGGAGTTGGTTCATAATCTTTTTGCCACCAAACTATGTGCTAGTTTGATGTCGTTTACGCTTAAACACTTAATCATGATGATGAAATCCTCGAACTTGGTTTTTACATACACTCTCCTTACATAGTGGTTATAGGGTTCACAATCTTCTTATTAGAAGGATTTTTGTTTCAAGGCCTTTTCAATCTGCAAGAATCATAAGCTTGCCGCTTTCTCTCTCCCATACCCATACACTTTCCTTCAAAGTACTTCCATGTCCCCCATCTTATAATCTATTCTCAAAATCTCACAAATTTTAAAGGTGGACAATGTATTATTGTGTGCTATGTAACCATGCATTCATTTTTCTATTCTTAGAATTAAGAGAATACCCAAATATCTATTTCAATTGCCACATAACACAAAAGGACTAAAAATCTGTAAAGCATAAAAGGAAAAATATTTCTAGTAGATGTGCAAGATGAGTGAAGAGAAATGATGAGTAAGAACATGATAGACCTCTACTCACCTTAATCACCACTTAATCTCATCTAATCACATTAACAAGCCATGTGCCACAATCATAGCCAACACCAAGCCCCCATGCAACTAGATCAATGGAGCCTACTAGAACAGCTCCTTGGATGCAATAAGAGCAAGGTGAGGCTATGGAGGAGGAGAGCACCAACAACAACCTAGATCAAAACCTAAGTGGCATTCATAAAAGAAAACGAGATGATTCTATAGAGGGACCCCAAGCTAAAATGCTAGAGGATTCTCAGAGAGGTGAAGCAAGCACCAAGCTATGCTCCCTCGATTCAGAAGAGGATCTCCACCTTAGGTTGGAGGCCCACCCTACCGAAGTCCTTGAGATCCTCATTGATACTCTTAGACAGAATATGGAAGATAGCCCAGAAAGTCTAGCCAAGAAAGTCACCCTTGACGCAACCAAGGTTTATGGTAATGTCCTCAAGTTTAAGAGGGCAATGTTGGTCTTTTTCATCGACCGATCCCTAAAAGCGATGGACATCGCAATGTGGTTCAACACAATTCTAGAGGGGGCAACAACTCAATGGAGCAAATCTATTAAGATGGTGGAGGCTCTTTCAAAGTGGTCTTTAACAAAGAAGCAACTGTTCAAAAGGTCCTCCATAGAGGTATCCTATTCTGGGGCCAAGAAAGTCACCCTTCACACAACTAAGGTTTGTGGCAATGTCCTCAAGTTTAGCAAGAGGGCAATGTTGGTCTCTTTCATTGACCAATCCCTGAAGGTAATGGACATTGCAATGTGGTTCAATACAATTCTGGAGGGCAACAACTCAATGGAGCAAATCTATTATGACGGTCGAGGTTCTTTCAAAGTGGACTTTAATAAAGAAGCAGTTGTTCAGGTCCTCGATAGAGGTATCCTATTTTGCGGCCTAGAGCTTGTCTATATCATGCCTTGGAAGCCAATTGAGACCAACAAGGACTCACTCAGACAACAATGTGGATCCAGTATGACCAAATATTCCCAAACCTCCCACCTAACTATGGAATTTTCTTTTAAACATCACCAATGACTTCAACAAAACTCTATATGTCCCCCCCTCTCATAAGCCCAAATAGGAACAGGGTTTTCCTCATGTGGAATACAGAGGAGCAAAAACCTAAAATCATCAAGCTAGATATCCTCAAGGCAAGAGGTCAAACACTCCAAAAGCAAGGCACAAATGGATAAGCACAAGGGCATGCACCAAACCAACAATGATTCCAGCCCATTGAGAGTTAGAAATTTCTAGAGTAAATTAGAGACCCCTCACCCACAACAAAACTTGAGCCAATGTCTTTACCCCCCTTCACATATATAACTCTTAAGGCCACCCATGGTACTGGGCTTGATTGGACTAGTGATTATGTTCTGACAATGGCACGTGGCTCCCATCAATTGTTACCTCCAACATAGACCAAATTTGCCTCTTATCAACCATCTACTTGTCCTCCTTGAGTTGGGGTTTGCATAGGCATGTCAACTTGAGGGGAAGCACAAAGCCTTGATCGCCAACCCCCACCTCTACAAGTAGAACACATTCTCCTACCTAGTGCAAGGCACTACCATTAAATTATCTTATGATATAAGAAACTCTCACCTTGATCCTTGGTATACTTTTACTAATACAATATAGCACTGCATTTCTCTACATGCCTCCTAGTTGTGCAACGTGGAAAGGTAAGACCTGGAATTGACCAATAGCACCATACTAGAATCCGCATTGAAGAAAACACCAAGTCCACACACGCACTTGATCCTAGTGACATCACCTAGGCAAGGCAAGCTCAGATCATTTGCAAAGTGGCCCACCTATGTGAACTTAAGATTCCCTTTATGTTGGGTAGCAATGCACAGGCACGTGGTGGCAAAGGGAAAGCTAATTACCAAATTCTCCATCAGAAGAGGAGTCATGCAAAGCTGCCCTCTTAGTCCCCCGATGTTTGCTTTGGCAAGTCACCCCTTATTTGTCGTGCTCAAGGAAGCAACCAAGAATAAGGAGCTCATCACAATCAACATTAAAGGGAAGCATCTCCTTGGGCAAGGCTTCACTGATGATTTGCTCATGATGCTCGAGGCCTCTAGGCTTCTCCTTCAACATCACCAAATTTGTGCTTATTAGTGTCACAAAGGATGACTTGACTCAGCTAGGGTGGAAAGGGAAGGTGATCAGGAGAGGGCAAGTTTACAAATACCTACAATTTTCCATGGGCTCGGACGTCACTGAAAAGGACATGTCTAGCTAGATACTTAATAGGATCATGGCAAAACTTAGCTATTGGTCCTCCACTTCATGGCCAATACACATGAAGCTCAAGATACTCCAAACATTCACCTTCCCTGCGCTTAGATTCTACATCCCTCTCACTCAATAGAAGGGCCAAATTGTAAAACAATGGGACTCACTCATCAAGAAATTTATATAGGGCAAACCTGACAAAAATAGGTATGTGGCACCAATAGCCATGGAAACTCTCAATTGAGACTTACCATTTGGAGGGCTAAGCCTTCTAGAAGTCCAAACAGAAACAAAAACTTTTAGGGCCAAGCTCCTTCTCAAAACCTGGCAGGAAGATGTGCCTTGGGCCACTATGCTAGCTGGGCTTTTGGAACATGGGCATTGTGGATTACGCCGCTCTTGGTGTCTCATGAGCCACAATATACTAGCCACCAAGCAATAACATGCATCAAGGGCAATGAATGTACTTCTGATTTGGTTTCCTCATGGGCGAAATTGTTTCAAGAGATCCTTTTGGGAGCATGCAAGAGACTCAATTGAAAAGGAAGATATTGTCTTCTGGTCTTGGGGCCTTCACTTCTCCACTAGCCAAGGTCATTGGAAGAAGGGCTATGCATCTTAGTAGGAAGGAGTGCTACAAAGGTTCACACTAGCTCAATGAAGAAGGAAGACTACTTGCATTTGAGGATGTGAAGCTCATGAAAAATCTCACACGACAAATAGGATAGCCTAGGATGTGGCCATTTGGGCCTTTTGCTCATCAGACTACCATGGACAATCGTCCTAAGTAACCTTGTTATGAGGAGGTAAAGGACAGCCAACAGGCTTAACATCTTGCAAATGAAATCACTCAAGGACCTTCTGGATGTACTCCTATGACAAGATGATCCCCTTAGAGTGATCGCGTGTAGTGCGCATCCCAAGAATGTGTGAGACCTGTCCCATGTCCTTCATCTCAAAGCTCTTCTTGAGCTGACCTTTCAAGGCATCCAACTCATCATGAGCACTCCCATAAATCAACATATCGTCCACATAGAGGATCAAAATCACAAGGCTACCATCACGAGTCTTCCTCATGTATAAATAGGATCCATATCACTATAGGAATATCCTTGTGAATGCATAAAAGCATCAAACTTGTGGTACCATTCCCTAGGTGCTTGCTTAAGGCCATAAAAACTCTTTTGCAATTTGCACACTGGGTGTTCCCTACCATGTTCTATAAAGCCCTTAGGCTAATCCATGTAAATCTCATCACACAAGTCCCCATGAAGAAAAGTCATCTTGATATCCATATGATAAAGATCCAAGTCAAGCTGAGCAACCAAAGCCAGTACCAAGAGTAGGATAGTCATCTTCACAGCATGAGAAAATACTTCATCAAAGTCTGCACCATGTTCCTGCTTGAAGCCCTTAGCAACCAATCTGGACTTGTAGCCCGGCTTGGGGCATCCAGGGGATTAGTTGTTGCAGCAAGCTATCAAGCTACCTGCATAGTAACGAGAGGTTCATCCTAAAAGGTCACCCGACGTACCTCAACGATATGCTCAAGCTACTTATGCATTTTCTCCTCATGAAAAACAACATCATGGTTGTGAATAACATTTTGAGCTTGCCAATCCCATAGGTGATAACCAATTAATCTCACATGCATCTGATTAACCAAGAAAGATGCATTTCCTAGACTCAGGATCCAACTTACTGCGCTTGTCCTTGGGTATATGAAAATAAGCCTCACAAACAAAGACACCCAAATAACCATATGAGGGAGGTTTTCTAAACCATACCTCCTCTACAACTTGATAATCAAGAGCTATACATGGGGACCAATTTATCAAGTTACAGCACTAGTAATTGCCTCAACCCAAAAATATAGTGGTAAGTCTACTTAGCTAAGCATACTCCGAACTCGCTTCTGAATTGTCATATTCATGCATTAAGCCATACCATTATGGGGTGGGGTGTATGGGATGATCAAGTGACACTTAATATCTCCCTCATCACAAAACTGCTCAAAGGCTTTAGAGACATACTCATCCCCTTATCTGACCTTAGGGATTTTAGCCTATACCCAAACTAGTTCTCAACCAAAGCAAGCCAACGATGAAATGTGACCAAGACTTTCAATTCTTGCTTAATAGGATATGCTCAGAACTTATGTGTATAGTCACCAATGAAAGTAACAAAATATTTCACACAACCTAACAACTTATAGGGCATTGGACCATATACATCCAAATGAACAAGAGCCAATGGCTCACCCATATATGTCATACCAGACTTTTTATGCATATTACATATTTGCCTACCATATAAACAATGACCACAAGACTCAAAGCACTTATAGTCAAGGGACAGAAGATGCTGCAAAAACGGATAAGCATTTTCATTCCTTTCAAGGACATATACCCAAGGTGACGATGCAACAAAGATACATGTGGAACTACATCCACTCCAAAAATATAGTCAATTGACCCAAATATAAGCAAGGGATAGAAAGTATTGGACTTAGCACCATGTGCAATGACAAGATTCCCATAGGTAATATTCCATGAGGAATCACCAAAAGAAACTACATAACCTAACATCATTCAAGGTGCCAAACAGAGATAAGGCTCTTCATGATGAGAGATGAGACATGACATACATCATGAAGAAACATGCAACTTGAACCAAACTATGAATGGACATCAATACCCAAATGGATGGATCTAGTCAAAATGTGATAAGAGTGAAACCACTCTCTACGAGGAGTCACATGAAGATAATTCCTTGAATCTATCAGCCAACACTGAGTATACCCTAACAAAGCATTAGTTAGCTATGAAGTATCAACAGAAGAAGCTTCAAGTATAAAATCATCATCAAAATCGGTTTGCACAACATTAATTGCGTAAATCTTATCACTAGACTTGCTAGGGACAATACTATGATCATCATTTTTGTCATGTACTTTACCCTTGCCCTTTTCTTTGCGCTTGTCTTTGCACATTTTATGGCATTGTGGTTGAATATGCCCTACTTTTCCACAGTAATGACAAGTCAACGAGGACTTATGGCCACGAGACTTACTACAAGACTATCCATGTGACTAAGAGCAAGACTGTTGAGAGCCTCTCCCACATTGGTCATTACCGCTCCTACCATTATTGCCTCTAACTATCAAAGCATGAGAGGTGCAGGAAGCATCGACATTCTTTTTGTTAACCTCTTCAATCAAGAGTATACCGTATACATCCTGCAACAACTATAACCCATCATTAGGTATGTTAACACACATAGTAATGCAAAAGGTATCCCATGATTCAAGCAATGTAACTAAGAGAAACAAGGGAAGAAGAGTGCCTTTGAATTCAATCCCCTGTGAAGACATATAATTGATCATGGAATGAAACTCATTTAAGTTATCTAATATAGAAGTGCCTTGCTTCATGCAAAGGGTCATGATTTGCTTCAACTAATACATCTAAGAAGCAGGGCTCTATTTGTCAGCCATTGTGAATCTTTTTCCATAATTCCCATTCGGACTACCCATCAGAGACAACATTATAGAACACCTACTTAGAGAGGAATAACATGATGGTAGACTTACATAGCTCATCTAATTTAGCCCAATCATCTATATCAATAAGTTCAGGCTTGACATCCTTATGTTTCAAGGGCCTAACATGTATTTTCTATACTAAAACTTGCCAGGTTTGAGCCTTTTAATAGCTATAGTTGGTGCCATCCAACTTGCCAATATCAAAGATAGCACTATTAGTCAAGCCATTTGCCATAATAAAGTTAAACAAGTATACAAACTATCAAAGATAGCTCTTGTAAATACTACAAACAACCCTAAAACCACTACCAAATCAAGTTGAGAACAAGGGGTACTCACCAAGTAATGAACTATCCATAATACTCAATACAAAGAAACGTCAAATAACGGTGACTACTCACATAAATAGTGCAGTAAACTACAATTATTGTATACTAAAGATGCAGTACATTAGTAATAAGAAATCAATGCAGAAGAGGGGGAATCACTGATACAAGACAAACTACAACTACCATAGGGAATAGCTCCAACTAGCAACAATGAGTGAATATACGACTGGAACCAAGAACTATCAAAGAATCAGTGTGTCAAATTGAGATACATCCCATAGACATAACCATCATGCATAGAGTGGATCTCATGAGTAATTGAAGAGACCAACTAAAGGTACAACAACAGATTGAGCAATGTAACGAAAGCTTAGTACATAACCAACCAAGAGATAGGTGCTGGCTCCAAAAGTAATATCAGATCAATCCACTAAACATCAATTGCATACATAGAGTATAAGAAGAGCATGTAAATGTCACAAAGTCCCACAATCTCACTATAAGACCCTCAAGATCCATTGCATAACCAAATGCTCAATGTAACATCCAATTGTTGAGTAGCAACTCCCACTAGAATAAAAGTCAAATGTCAAACAAGCAAACAAAGCTCAAAATATCATGTGGAAGGCATCCATACATCCAAGATCCAAGTAACTTGCAAAGCTCTTATTGGAGCATCAAATAGCCACACATAACAATGAATGACAACCAATGTCAAGATTCAAAGCTCCAATCCCAGCTTAAAAGGTAATCCAAATGTATAACCAAGCATATAACATGAACCATAAGCATCGGTACATCAACCCAAGTAGTCAGTAAGTACCTAGGAGCAATAGGTATGTATTTTGCTAATTAAATGAGCTTCATCCCTGCAAAAGAGTGCTCAAATCAATCCCATAGCATTCCTATACATTGGTATAGAGGGGGCAACAAACAGGTGCAAATCACACTAATGTTGTTGATATTGCTACCCATAGTAGGGCTTAGACAATGATGAATGACCTCTAGGCAAGGTCCTAGATCAAGCCTCAAGACGAGGGTGGAGCTCAATGCATACCTTGGGGTGAAGAATCCATGGCTGCTCTTGAAAATGTGAATTGAAGCTTTTCTCCATAAACTGAAGCAATATTGAGTGGAGCTCCTCAATGCCGGTGCAATGGCTTTGATAGCAATTGAAAGGAGTGAGCCCTAAAGTGAAAGTAGAGAGTGGAAGTGAGAGCTATGGTGGAAGGAGTAAGAGCAAGAGAGAGAGAGACACACACAATGTGGAAACTCCAATAGTCACAATGTGTGATCGGTTTTCCCTTTATTCAAATACCACTAAAAGAATAAAGAATGATGTGACAGTGATGGACGCTTGCCACCTGCATTGTATAGGTGTGCGGATATGTGGGTATTATTAGTGTAACTAATACACGGGTGGCTAGGCATAGGTACTTTTTACCCCCAACATGATGTTGGCACTTGATGCCTAGTGGGCTTATCTAACTTTTGTTTTGAGCGAGCACCTATCTTTGTCATATTGTTGTCAATGATGTTTTCATCTTACATGGCTATGGCTATTGTATTGACCTTTGTTATCATTTCTCAATCAATTGTATCTTTGGCAAGTTTCTTCCATTCTCTATGAGATCTACTATGTGCATGATGGTTATACTTATGGGATGTATCTTAGTCTGACGACGCAGTTCTCATTGTTGGTTGCATAATCACTCACTACTAATTGCAGTTCTTCCCTAGTAGTTGTAGTTTGTATTTTATCAGTAAAAGCTCACACTTGACTTTAATTTCTTACTATTGTACTCTATTTTCAACATGCTATAATTATAGTTCTCTACACTATTTACGAGAGCAGCTACCTTGTCTTGACAATTTATTGTCTAAATTTGTAGACATCTCATAATTTTGTCAATACCTCTTGTTTTCTGCTTGAATTAGCAATGGTTTTGGGGATGTTTTATAGGGTATCATGGTAGCTCATTTTTCCTTTCTATGCACTTGCTTGGTCTCATTATGGCTAGTGGTTCTCATGACAATGCTACAAGCACAAGGAAAAGAGAAAAAGTAAAGTGGAGGAAAAGAATGATGATTGTAGCATTGTGCCTAGCAAGTCTAGCAATAAGTTTGAGGAGATTAATGTGGTGTAGCATGATGTATCTAATGATCTTTTATCGGTAGTCTCTTCTTTGGATGCTTCCCAATTGACTCATGCTTTATCAAGATATATAGTCAATGTTGTGAAGGGGATGCAATGGCACTGAGAAGGAGAAGAGGAAGATGCGAGATAGAAGAGCACACACAATGTAGGTGGTGTCGAAAAGTGTGTAGATAGCCTTATTGCACTATCATAAATATATGAATAAAGAATATGGGCGGTCATTGTACACAAGTAGGCCCAAGGGCCTTTTACCCCAACAACCTCCCACTAAAAGGCCAATGGACCAAGGAGCAAAAAAACAAAGAAAAATAAAAAGAGACAAGGTGAGGAATCATGACATCTCACCCAACACCTGATCGAAAAGCGAGCTGTGCAATAAGCGGGAACCTCTGTGAAAGAAGAGTCAAGCATCCTTGAGTCCATGACATCTAGGAGACAAGCAATCCTGCAGCTCCATACAGCGGAGCAATCCAAGAATGCTTCTTATGAAGCAAGTACAACTCATGAGTGCAAGGTTGTAATGCATAAGCATCAAAGTAGCGCATAGCATCAACATGTCGCATAGGAGACAGTCGAGAGCACATAGACTCTCCAAAGTCAATCATAAAAGAAGGGCCAGCATCCTAGACACATGTCAGACGGGGTCTCAAGATAGTATGCAACCTCAGCAAAGCGGAAGACCGACATATGACTGTAGCATCAACCATAAAGCGCACTGAACGCGCATCAAGAGGCTTGAGAGATGTCTACATCTCATAAAAGACAGCATGACGATTGCATATAACCTATTGGGCATCCAAATCCCATAACCTATAAGCCTGAAAGTTACCATCTTCATAACCAAGGAGGATACATCTGCATGGCATAGGCATATCTGGCATACATACAAATGCCTGGCAGCCAAACATCCTCAAGTAATCATAGGAGGGTCTTATGCCACTCCATGCCTCGTGTGGTGTAATACCATCCAAACTCAGACATGGCGTCCTATTAAGCAAGTAGATTGTCGACATAAGGGCCTCAACCCAAAAGCCATAAGATAACCCAGTTTATGGTAAGCATAAAAGCAACCTTTGCCTGTAAAGTTAGGCACATGCCATGAGCAATCCCATAATACCATGGGTATAATAAATCAATGCCAGATTACTAACAATAGGATTGAAAGCTGGGAGAGATAGCATGACTCTCATAATCCATCTGCAAGCACCTAGACCTGCAACTAGTAGAATCTATAAACCTGTAAAACATAACTATGGCATCCTCAATCCATACCAAGGAAAAAGCCCAACCACGATGGGTAGCATGATCCACAAAGGTCACAAAATATAATGCTCCACCAAGTAACTGGGAAGGCATAGCTCCATATACTGCACAATGGACAAGATCTAGAGGATCATGCCTCTCACGATCACCATGAGCCAAAAGGGTTTTGTAAGGACCATAAGTACAATCAGGGCGAGCATCAATATCTACATGTGACAAAGGATGCAGCAATGAGCCTAAGAACGAGACAAGATCTACATCTCTCTGTGGTGCATATGGCCTAAGCAATAATGCCATAACAATGCATGTGGTATCCGGATAACTGCAACCATAGAATCTCCCACATGAGAGACATGCAGTGGGTAATGAGAACCAACTCTAGAACCTCTGGCCAAAACCAAGCAACCACGACAGATCTTCCATGACCCATCCTAAAGAGAAACATCATATCCTGCATTATGCAATTGATCTATAGAAATCAAGCTCTTACTGAGCATGGGAACATGTAAAATATCCCTGAGCATAAGAGAAGTCCCATCAGGCAAAGCTAGGTGTATATCCTGGTGTATATCCCCTGTACCAACAATAGCATAAGAGTGCTCAAGGCCCAAATCAATGCATCCGTCAACCTCTGTGTAAGAAGAGAACCATGCTCTATGAGGGGTAACAGAACAAGATTCCATAGAGTCCAAAAGCCAATCAAACACATAGGCCTGATCTCACTGAGCAAGTAAGCTGTAGGGAAACAAGATGATAGGAGTACATGCTCAAGTGCATCATCATGGGTAACTGCATGTACCTCACCACTAGTAAGAGTGGTAACACATCCTGCGTCTATTGTATCTCTGACTCTCTGCTCATGTCGAGTCCATCTCTGTCTCTACTGCTCTCTAATCCATCTAAAGCATTTTCTTTGAACATGCCCAAGCTTCCCACAATGGAAGCAAACAACGTCTTAAGTACAAAAACCTATAGAAGATGACAAGGAATCCAAGTCATCATGAATAGGGCTACACACATCCAAGGAACTCAAAGAGTCTAGGGCTATCCCAACATAGGAAACCTGCTCATCAAGACAACTGTCAGTAGAAGCACAAGTGGTAGAAGCATGCTACTACAAGTACTCTTCCATCCTCACTGGAAAGGGAAGCACAGAAGCATCAACTAGGGATGTAGAAGCTCCCACATGAAAAAGACTCGGAGCTAAGTGCATGACATAACCAACTACAATAGTGTAAAAGCCAAGACATTTGTCAAAAGAGAATATGGTATTTAGCCATGAAATCAGCCCATAACCATAATGGCAAACATGACTCTGCATTACATTAGACCACATAGTAGCATCCAAGTTAATGCAAGATCGATAAGTGGCATAAGATCCTGCAATGGTCAAGCTCCAGGAGAAGCCCAAGTATCTATACAAAAACATCCAAATAAGTGGCTCTGTAAAGTACATGACAGTAGATAAAGTGCATAGCCTGGTAAGCATCAAGAGCAACTACTCTCTGACCTGTAGGGGCAAAAGCAACCCAACTAGCATAACCCACAAAAAACCAAGCATCAATGAGCAATGAAAGCTCAATAACCAACTACCAAGACAATGAAGCAAGCGCTGCTCAAACATGTATTTACATCCAAGTAAATCCAAGATTCATAATCAGGGCATTAAGGACCAAATAGTATCCAAGCTGCATAAGTGATAAGCTGACCAAATGCAAACTGCTCCACAAAATTCTCAAATGCAAGTCGATTCAAGCCCAAACATCTGCCATACTACACTCGAACCCAAAAGCATTCACATCAAACATTAGTCCCATAATGGGTAGCATGAGGCATAAATCTTATCAAGCGAAATGTCAGCTGCAAAGAAAATGATAATGAACCAAGAATTGAGCTCTAATCTTTGCTCAAGAAGCATCTAGGAGCATAAACATCAAAGTGGCATCATCCAAATACATCAACATATCATCCCAAGTAGTCAGGAGCACCTGTAGACCATAGGCATAACCAAATTGGAGGTAAAATAACCTATCAACCAAGGTAGCATAAATCCCAACCAACAACAAAGTGTCTGCATCCAAATCAAGGCTCAATAGCTCTCAAATAGCATATCCATGCATAAACCATGATGACCAAGCATCAATACATCCAACAGGACACCCAAATGTCAACAAAGAGCATTATGTATAAGCCATCCCTGATAAAACATTGCTGCCCAAACAATGTACAGTAGTAAATCCCTACATAAATCGAGCTCTCGAAGCTCAAACCAAGTCCCAAAGCATCTCAAAACATTGGGTAAACATCCCCAAAGAATCTAGGCATCAAATACCAAGCCTCGGGAGCATCACATAAGCTAAGAGCATGACATTTTCTTATTGTAAACTCAGATCTATTGTAAAAAATTCTATGGTCAGAATTTGGTAGATCTGACATCACCATTGTGTTTGGAGCATGCCAAAACCCCAAGTTAGACTCTTACATTGCCTAAATCGGGTTCTCGATGTTCGAGACATGAGAAAAAATGGGATTTTTGAGCCAGATTTTGAAATAGACCCAAAAAAATGTGAGCTACTACTATGGGGCCTGCTGGTTATGCTAAGGATAAGGGGACAAATGGGGGCATAGAAGGTGCCCAATGAAGCCAAGAAACACCTACAAAGAGCCTATGAGGGCTGGAGAGAGATGGGAGATGAAATCTTACCTTGGGGGGAAGAAGCCATGGCTAGCATTGAAGCTCCATGCTCTAGGTCTTCAATCTGGGCTGAAGTAATGCCGGGCCAAGCTCCATGATCAAGCTCTGATACTAGTTGAAGGGGATGCAATGGCAGTAGAGAAGGAGAAGAGAAAGATGCGGGAGAAAAGAGCACACATAATGTAGGTGCTGTCCAAAAGTGTGTAGATAGTCTTATTGCAGGGATTTGGTCATATGGGCGATCACTGTATACGGGCAGGCCCAAGGGCCTTTTACCCCAACATGTTGGTTGATAGATTCAGGGGCTCCTTTCATGTGACCCCTCATAGAGAGCAATCTCACTTCTATTGCAATATGACTAGATCTGTCCATTTGGATAATGACTTAGCATTGGAGATAGTTGGTATTGGTCATGTCTAGCTACAATCTGGTTCAGGTAGCACTTTCATTCTTCATGATGTACGTCACGTACCAACTCTCAAAAATAGTATTATCTCTATTAGCACCTTGGATAATGCAAGTTATGTTGTCTCTTTTGGTGATTTCTCACGAAAGATTATCCATGGGAATCTTGTTATTGCATGTGGTGCTAAGTCTAGTACCTTTTATCCCTCGCTTATATCTAGGTAAGTTGACCATGTTTTGGTTGTAGCTATAGTTTCACATGTATCTCTTTGGCATCGTCACCTTAGATCAATGCCTTTGAAGGGAATGAAAATGCTTACCAATTTGCAATATCTTCCACCCCTAAACTATAAGTGTTTTGAGTCTTGCGATCATTGTTTATATGGCAGACAAACACTAGTACACATAAGAAATCTGGCATGAAGCGCATGGGTGAGTCTTTAGCTCTTGTTCATTTGGATATATGTGGTCCCATGACCTATCACTCGCCTTAGGTGGTGTGAAGTACTTTGTCAAATTCATTGATGATTACTCACATAAGGTCTAGGCTTATCCTATTAAGTAGAAATTGGTTATCTTGTCTATCTTTTAGTGTTGGCTTGCTCTTGTTGAAAATTAGTCTAGGTATAGACTGAAATGCCTAAGGTCATATAATGGGGGTGAGTATGTCTCGAAAGCTTTTGAGTAATTTTATTATGAGTAAGGTATTAAGTGTCAATTGGCTACCCTTACACCCCTCCCTGAGATGGTATTGCCAAACACATGAACTAGATGATTCAAGAGAGAGTCCTTAGCTAGGCAAGCTTACCACAATGCTTTTGGACTAAGGCAATTAATACTGCCATACACAATTAACTAGTCCTCTTGTAGTGCTATTTATTGCCAATTTGTAGAGGAGGTATGGACTAGGAAACCTCCATCATATGCTCATTTGCATGTCTTTAGTTATGAGGCATTCTATGCCATGTTTCCAAGGACAAGTGCAATAAACTAGATCCTAAATCTGTGAAATGCATCTTTCTTGGTTACAGAGATGCATATGAGATGGGCTATCGTTGATAGAATCTGCATGCTCACAAGGTTATTTGTAGCCATGATGTAGTTTTCCAAGAGAAAAAGATACACCTAAGCATGTGGTTGAGGTACACATGGTGATTTTTCAAGAGGAGACTCCTACTATTGTATAGCTAGCTAGACAACCTACAACAATTGATGCTCCGCCTACTATGCAACATCTGTCTATTTTGAGATGATGTACTAGAGCTAGATGGCACTTTACACCCTCCATGGATTATGTTATGGTGACATATATAGATGAGCCTCTCTCTTATGATGAGGCCATGCACATAGATGATAGTCACTCATGGGATAGGACCATGCAGTTGGAGTTTGACTCCTTACATACTGACCATACATGGGATTTGGTTCCTTTGCCTAGTGGTAGGAAGGCATTGCCATGGAAGTGGGTATACAAGTTGAAAAGTATCTCTAGATGCCTCAAGCCTGGTTATAAGGCCAAATTGGTAGCTAAGGGTTTCAAGCAAAAACATGGTATCGACTTTGATGAAGCCTTTTCTTCTATGGTCAAAATGACAACCCTATGTTTGGTACTAGCATTGGTTAGGTAGCTAGATTTGGACCTTGATCTGATGGATGTAAAGACAAATTTTCTCCATGGGGACTTCTATGATGAGATTAACAACCTAATGGCTTTAAAGAACAAGGCATAGAACACCTAATATGCAAGTTTAGAAAAAGCCTTTTATGGCCTTAAGAAGGCACCTAGGGAATGATACCACAAGTTTGGTGCTTTTATGCATTCACAGGGATATAACCGTAGTGCTATGGATCCATGTTTATACAAAAGAAGGCTTGTGATGCCATCACTATGATATTGGTACTCTAAATAGATGATATGCTTATTTCTAGGAGTACTCATGATGACTTGGATGTCTAAAAAACTTAAGAGCTTTGAGACGAAGGATATGGGACAATGTTAACCCTCAAACGAACAAGGTGAAAAATCCAAAAAAGCTAAAGTAGAAGACAAGGGTAAGGCGAAAGTGAAATGGAAGACGAAGGCGTGCCAAATAAGAATTTGGAAATACAAGGAGTGCAAAATAGTCCTAAATCAAGGAGAAAGGCGCACAAGAAAAAGCACAAGTCAATACTTTTGTAAAAGAGCGCAAGGCGCACCGTGATGTATTTTAAGAGCGCTTGGCTCTCACTTATGCAATTTGTAAAGGTAGATGGGCGATAGGAAAGAAGGAAGCTAGGAAGATAGAAGGCCATGTAAAAAAAGGGATAAGGGGATGATTGTCCAAAAGGGATATAGGGTTTTGTATATAAGGTTGAAAAGTGAATGAGAAGCTCATTCTTGTATGGCACCAAAAGTAGCTCTCTTCTTCTTATTGTTCTTGCTTGCTTGAGCTTGTGCTTGAGAGAGGAAGTGTGAGGGAGTAAGTGTGTGAGGGTGAGGGACCATGGTGGAGAAGCTCTCCATCTTATCCTCTCTTCTTCTCTTCTCTTATCTTCTCTAGACTTGCTTGCAGCAATGGAGCTTGGAACATGGAGCTTGAGGATTGAGCTTGCTTGAAGCTTGCACTTGGATCGTGGAGCTACCAAAGTGCTCGGGAGAGGAGGCAACTCAATCGGGCATGGAGGTAAGCTCACTACACTCGTAGGGATGGATAGCGTGTCAACTATGTCAGAGGTAGCCATTAGTGCTCGGCTTGGAACGCTTGAAGCAATAAGCAATCCGTGGGTCTTGGTGGTTGATCGCCTCTACAGACAGGTCTCCCATACTCTTGGGATGCGCATCACACACAATTGCTCTAAGGGGCTCTATTATCAATCATAGAAGGAGTAAATCAAGAAAGTCCTTGAGCCATTTCATATACAGAATGGTAAGCCTATTGGCTGTCCTCTACCTTCTCATGTGAAGATTAGCTAGGCCGATAGTCCACAATCTAATGAAATAAGGCTAAGATGGCCAAGATCCCTTGTGTATCTACAATAGACAATTTGATATATACCATGATAGCCACTTATCCTAACATAGCATTTGCAGTGGGAATTGTGACCCGTTACATGGCTATACTTAGTGGATGGCATTAGGATATCGTGTGAAGGGTATGATGAGGTACTTGAAGGGCAAAATAGCTAAACACATATGTTATATTGGCTAGGATATAAGAGTCGTGGGGTGTACTAACTTTGATTATGCAATATATGTAGACAATAGGAAGTCCACCTCTGGCTATATCTTCACCTTTGATGGAGGTGTTGTTTCTTGGATGTCTAGGGTGCAAAAATGCATGGCTCTCTCTACTATCGAGGTCAAGTACACTATAGCCACTAAGGCTTGCAAAGAGGCTCTTTGGTTAGGCCATCCAGTGGTAGATCTTAGTATTACTAATGTAGTCTCTACACTTCATTTGGATTCTATGAGTGCTATCCAGTTATAGCCAAGAATCCGATCTTCCATGTGAAGAGACAAAACACATTAAGGTGCATTATCATTTCATGAGAGAGGTCATTGAGGACCCATTTATTGACCTTGAGATAATATCAACTAACCAAAATTGTGCATATCTACTCACGAAAAGTCTCTCAATAGAGCGTTTTGCCTTCCTTAGGAAGTTGATGGGCATTGGATGAGATAAAACTTTCCTCATCCCTACGACCATTGTGGATTTGGTGGATTGTATTGTGGCACTATTGGCATTTGTGGGTAGGGGTAGGAAACAATCCCTAGGACTACATTTAGTAGATACACCATTCTTGGAATTCGAGGAGGTAGGACTCCTCTTCCTAAGGTCATAGAAAATCTTGCTTCACCTTCATCATATAGTCTTGCAACTTCCATTACATCTTGTAGATTAGTAAATCTTCTCAATTCCATGAACTTATGAACCTCTGGTTGTAGGCCTCAAAGGAAAATTCCCTTCTAGATGCCTTTATCCAAGTTATGGTTGGTCCATCCCTTCAATATGGATTCCATTCTAGAAACATATGATTCCACTCATTCTTCAAAGGAATATCTTAAATTCATGAACCCCTCTCGCATCCGCTCTTTAAAACTTTCATACCTAAATTTGGTTAGAAAGGCCACCTTCAGTTCATCTTATATGCCGAAAGTTCATGTTGTTCATCTCTGATACCACTAAAACATTGAAAGTGGTGGGGAATACTGCCAATGATTTGGGGTTTTGGCACTGTTAGCCACATAGGCTACCATAAACTTGATTACATGAAGATCAGGGCCTTCAATGTATTCTCCCTTGAAAATTGGCACAATTCTCTACATTCGATGGCATGCCATCAACATTTCTAGGAAAAATTTGGCTACGAAGGGACCTTAATTAACCCTTGGGACTTTCGTCAAGAGTACCATGAGGGCATCAAAGAAGGCATTTCCTACTAACTCATTCTCAACTTTGAGCTTTGTCTTTTGTCTTCTCACATACCTCTGGATTCATTCTAGTACTTGTTCCTTTATCGTATCATTTATCAAGGAGTTGGCTCCACCCAGTTTGTTGATACTCCACAAAAGGGAATGGGAAACAGAGGGGCTTTAGTACTTGTCCCTTTATCGTATCATTTTTCAAGGAGTTGGCTCCACCCAATTTGTTAATACTCCACAAAAGGGAATGGGAAACGGAGGGGCTTTAGTCTCTCAAATACTCTCTTTCCAACATTTGTTTTACTTCTTTCTTTTCACTATCTTTGAATTCTGCTTTCATACCACTACAGAGGGAAAGGTTTTTTGTTTTGAAAGCATCAAAATTCATTATTCTGAGAATTGCCATTGTGCCATTGTTTTGGTAGTACCAACTTTAAAGGGTTTCAATGGCATAAGTTGCGAAGAATACTCTATCTATTAGCTTCCAATTGTTGCCAATTAGACAAAGAGGAGATTTAAGCATCTCACATGTCTTGCTATTGTGCGTCCATGAACAAGTCCCAACTTTTTTCCTTCTTATTCTTGTGGACCTCCACTGACCACAACTCTTGGAGCTTCTTCACAATCTCCCACTTAATAATGTCTAGAAACTCCTCGATGAAATATAAATTTTCCACTAATGATCATTCTTTATGTTTTTTCTTCTTAAGCTTTCAGGAAGATAGTTGGCTAGAATGATACAACTCTTTGTAGCTTCAAAAGACAATGAAACAATTTGTCACAGAGAGTTTGCATCAAGATAGTGATGTGTTTTTGCCATTGACGAATGAAATTATTCTAAAAAGTGGTTTTTGCAATGAAAATTTCAAACTTTTCAAGGGTAGTAGGAATTCTACACTCTTCCATTGATTTTCTTTCTATTAAACAGCACCACTACTTCCATTTTCAACCTTTATTGGATGCTTGTTGATGGTAGGTTTCCTCCGTTCCACACAAAAACATGGAGCTCTCTAAAGAATACCAAAGAAATTGAAAAATTACTACAATAAAATCTTTATTGTATGATCAACAAGCTTGTTCTTTATGCTTTTAAGAAACCATTGGAAGAAAAAGAATGCCACACATGAATTCTCTACATGGTATCATAAAAATTTCCTCCCATGGATTTATCATAACATATTCTTCAAATCCGCAAACTAGAAAGCAAATGAATGCTAAATATTGAATGAAAATGATCACATAGTCTTCATTTTTCATGATTCATAGTCTTCTTCTTTCAATATCTCACAATCTCCCATAGATTGCAATGTTTTGGTATAGAAATGGCTACCTTGTGCTCAATATCTCTCTCATGTATACTCTCAATCACTCATACATAATAATCCTTATCCAATACAATAGAATAAAACTCAATAATCCTCTTTTGGTTGTGGAGTTGCTCTCCAAAAGGTATGTTTGATCCAAAGAGACAACAGATAGTGATAGAGCTCACTACTATCACTATCACTTCAATCTTCACTTCAAGTCTTCATCAACTACATCTTCGCTTCTTTAAGACTACCCTCTTGCACTCATATGCTCTCTAGCATCTTCATGAGGGCTATGAATCCTTACTCTTATGCCTCCTTTTTGGCATGTCGTGTATTTTCACTTTAGTGCTATCTTGTGTCAGAATGCCTTTAGTTTCATAGTAATAATCCAAAGAGCCAACTTATTATATAACCACCTCTTTATTCGTCTATTCTTGATTACCTTCTCGCAATTCCACAATCCCAGAAATGATTCTCGCCATACCATCATGCTCATGCAACATCAAATCCATATGCAACAAAAGCTTAGCATAGAGATATATGGTAGGGAGATTTTTGTCATTTTTTTCTCCTATTATTTTTGTGTTTTTAAAATTTTAAAATTTTTAATTTTAATTTAAAAAGTAATTCTCTAAGCTATGCCTAACGTCACAATGGTTTTGAATCAAAATCTATCAAAAAACACCATTTTATGTCATAACTTAGCATGCATGTTTTAGACAAAACATGGCACATAAGCAAGATCCTCACTAATCCATCTTGCTTACATGCACAAACCTCCTATTCCTATACATAGTAAGAGTGCAAGTATCTCAGTTAGTCAATTCCATCTAAAATGTTGGACTCTACAAGCACTCAACAAGGAGACATGGATGGATCTCTTATTCATTCAAGAGTTCAACCAACCTTGGTTGACTATCTCTCACCTAATCGCTAACCTTCCAACTCAAAACCGTTACACTCTCCTCTTATGATATCCATAAGAAATAAATCTCAACAATTCATCACATTGTAGGAGATGTGTACAATTGTTCAATACCTTCGTATTATAGTCCTTACTTGAAGTTAAAAGCTGGTGGTCTCACAACCCTCGTTGTAGCCCTTTGTAATCCAAGCCTTCAATCCACTCTTTCAAGCCTCCCTCTGAGCTTGAGCAATATGCATTATAAGAGGAAGAAAAAAAAGAGAAGGTTAGATGTAATAGAGTGCCTCACACACACACACACACACACACACACACAAGCAATGGAGAAGTAAGGAATGAAGAAAGTTAGATCCCACAAAATGGCACACACAAGAATGAGCTCTTCCATTCACTTTTGGGTTTTAATACATTGGGGTTGAATTAGGGTTTCCATGAGTGCGCTTGGGCTTCATAGCTTCTTGTCTGCTACTTGACTTATATGCTTCTCCACTTGACTTTTCTTTTGAGCTTTAACATATATGTGCCTCGTTCTCTTTGAGCTAGTACTCTGAAAAGCATGCCTTCAACAATTGTTCATGTTTGTTTCTTCCTTTGTTGCCTAGTCAGTTGTGGCTAGATAGATATGTTGCAAAATCTTGTAGTGGTCAATTTTTAAGACCTTGTACATATAGGCCATTTAATTATTTTTTTCTATTTTATGATGTCTCATTTCATTATTCTTGATTTTTGCATTCTTATTAAAATCCAATTAGTTTTCACATATTATGCTCATCATAACTCATAGAACTTCAAAGGGACTTTAGTTTACTATGTCTCTCTAATAACCACTAATATTCCGTGACTTTTAAAGTACAAAATAAGAATCTAAGACACAGTGGTATTATAGGTTTATAATTGGCATAATGGGTATTAAATCATCCCGCCCTAGAGAAATTGAGGTGTTCTCGTCTCGAGGAATTGGGGGTATTTCTTTACAAGGGTGGCTTCTTCTACCCATGTGGCATATTCTTTGGGGTAATCTCTCCATTATACAACATATTCTTCTAGCATGCAAGACCTAAGAGGCCCTTTTATGGTATTGACTACTCTTTCAAGCTACATCTCAAGAACTCCTTTAGATGGTATCGATAATTCTTTCAAGCTACATCTCAATAACTCCTTCATTTGGCATCACAAACTGCTCATCATCTAGGATACATTAGAATTTGATACATAAGGTTTGAATAGGCTAACATGGAACAATTTGAACTTTAAGTATTCAAGCAAGTTAAGGTTGTAAGTTTGCTTTCTTAATGACTTGCTTATCTCATAGGATCCACTCTTGGACCAAGCTTCTTTCTATCCTTTGGGGGTCTAAGAAAGCTTTTTGTTGATCTTGGGTTGCCTTAGTATCTTGGCAAATAGCCTTGACTTGTTGATCTATCTCCTCAAGCATAGCCTTTGAGGCTTCAACTTTGAGAGTGGCATTTGAGATGTTTAAGGTGTTAAGGCATTCTTGGATGTAGAGAGATTGAAATGGTATCATTTTTTAAATCTATTTATTGGCAATGTTGTAAGAAATTCTACCAAGGATAGATCCTTAGAACACCTTTTGGATCCGCATTCATAGTAATCCCTTAGAATATTCTCAATGGTCTACTTTACTCTTTTGATTTGTCTATAATTTTGAGGGGGTAATTACTAGTACTAGAGCTTCTGATAGCTTGAAATAAACAATTTTATAACTAAGAATTTAATTTTGAGTCCCTATAATTGATTATGCCTTTGGATAGTCCTTGTAGTCAAAAAAGTTATTTGATAAAGAGGCCTACAATGTCAATGAACCAATAGAGGTAGTCTTGATGGAATCAAGTAAGCTACCTTTATCAATCTATTCTATTGCTACCATAACACAATCATATCCACCAATAGTAGTAGGTAGATCGACTATGAAGTCCATGCTTGTGAATTCCCACTTCATTTGAGGGATATGTAGGAGTTGAAGTTCTCCTAGATTCTTGATTCTTTATGTTGTATTCTCTAACAAGATATGCACTAAGGTACATAATATAAACTATCCTTATTTATTTTGGATCCATATCAACTTCTTTTGACAACATTAAGGGTCTTTAAATAACTTGAATGTTTAGTTATAGGGCTATCCTATGCTCTGCACAAGGTCTTCATATTGACTTCATGATTCTTAGGAATGCAATTTTAATTCTAGGAATAGAGATATCCACCATTCACATGATAACTGCTTGTTTTGGGTTTATCATTGGCATAATTTCCTCCTTGAAGAAGTGTCTCCATGAGTGCTTGGTCTTCTTCATCGAGGGAGATTTCATGTTGAATGAGATCTAGAACGGTGTTGTTAGGAGTAGATACTTCTTACTCTTGGAATATTATTTAAGGATGTTTTTTTGCTCAAAGTACCTATCATCCTTCATTGGCCTATATTTGATTTCAAAATAAAGTTCTTAAAGAATTTCTACCCACCTTCTTTGTCTCGTGTTAAGATCCAATGGGTTGAAGATCCACTTTGGCTTCATAAGGCTTCAAATTCCTAGATGCATAGGCCACGTCTCCCTTCTTGTGCTAAGATCCCCTCCAATTGCATCTATACTTGCATCAATAACTACTTTAAACTCCTAGATGAAATCAAGGAGCTTTAATACAAGGGTTGTTGTCACACATTTTTGAGGTTATCAAAGCTTTTTGGTGCTCCAATAGCCATAAAGTTTTCGTGTCACCAAATTGGTCCACAAAAAATGCACTTGCTTCACTTAGAATAAAGTTAAATTTGTTAAAGAGTTTGAATGACTATAACCTCAATTGTACTTCTTGATCCTTCATTGGCTTAGACATACAAGGCACATTCGTTGAGCTTATCAAAGCTTTTTTGGTGCTCTAGTAGCCATACACGTTTGCTTCTCTCAAAGTTTTGTTGAGGGTATTACTGCAAGGGAATAGTGCTTGATAAAAGATTTTGTGTCATCTAATTGGTCCACAAAAAATGCACTTGATTGACTTAGAATAAAGTTATTTTGTTGAAGAATTTCAAGCACTAACTTTAGTTACACTTCTTAATCCTTGAATGACTTAGATTATCCAAGGATATCATCAAGAGAATAATAGAACAAATCATCCATGCAATGTTGGAATATGTCTTGAAATGATTGAAACTCACCATTGCATTGGTTAATCCAAATGGTGTGGTGCAAAATTCATACTGGCCATATTATGTACTAAAGGCTCCCTGGAAACATATTGCTCTCCTTCATTGTGATATGATAATATCCTCACCTAGAATCGATATTGGGAAAGATTTTAGCACCTCATGTAGCATGTTTGGTTCATCCATTCAAGGTATAAGGTACTTCTTATCTATGGTAACCTATATTAGACCCCTTAGAACCAATACATGAGAGATCCACTTCTTCTTCTAGAGAAGTATAGGTGCGCCCCAAGGTGAATGCTTATTCAAAGGAATGCTTATTCAATTAGTTGCCTTAGTTGTTCCTTCCATTTAGTGGCTTCTGAAGTAGGCATTTTGTAATGTCTTTTCGACATAAGTTTAGGTCCAAGGATTCACTCTATGGAAAGACCAAACATTTGAGAGTAGATTGTTTTGATTACCCAAGGAACCCAAATCTCAACCAACCTACAATGAGAGGAAGGCAAAATGAAAATAATCATAGGGCGAGAGAGAAAGGAAGAGTAGTTGGAGGCCATATCAACCCTATGATAGGCCAACCCATTCAAGAAGAGCCTACTTTCGAGGAAGAAATGGGGCAAGGATCCATCTATGATGCAATCGAAAACATAGGAGTAAAATGCCAATGCTCAATCATTGAGATACGAACAACTTCTCTAGGTTAGTCATGATTGCTTGTGGAAGCATTCATTATTTTCTGTCTCTAAAAATTGTTAAAAGATTGCAACTGAAAAGGTGATGGGAAAACCGGTTGTAGAATTGGCCAACAAAAAAGAGATATTGTGAAATATAATTTGAACTAGGTTGCAAATAATGGTAGCCACCTTTAGAATATTACCACTAGGATATTATGATTGTATACTAGGGATGGATTGGCTTGAATCAAACAAGGACCGAATCCTATGCATAAAAGAAGAAAATACCTTAGGTTGGAAGAACTAGATTTTAGTTGCATAAGGCTAGTCAAATTCGGAAATAGACAATGAAGGGATAATTGATATGCTTATTCCAATTGAACAAATTAGAAGAATGCAAAGAAGACAACGCACCCCCTTGAATCAATAGTTTTGACAATAAACTTTCTAAAGAGTTGATAATCCTAAGTCATAATAGGGAAGCTAACCACAAAATCGTTTGGGCTCCAAGAGCGACATGATTCCTTTGTGTGGTTATTGGTGGAGCATACTTCTTGATGCTCACAAACTTCAAGTAATAGCCTTCCAAAGTCAAGTTAAATTGATGGAGAGTATAAAACCCATGTATCTTGATGGACTCAATAGATGGAAATAGGTACTATCACTTCACAACTTCGTTAACCTATTGTTGAGTTTGAGAGGCTTCTATTACTACCTTGTGTTCGCACCATTACTTTAACTAGAATTTGGCTTCACTAGTGATGTGAAGATAGGTGCCCATGAATGGATTTGCAGCTATGGTACCTATAATAGCGATGCAATCATCCATTGACTCAATCCATGCTTTTGCATCTCACTGAACCTTAGGTTAGTTTAGAATTTAAGTTTTTGGGCAGTTGGATTTGTTTTAGAATAAATTTCATTTCTTGTAATTTTGTGTAAGCATTGTCTATTCCTATGATTTCACCATTTTGATTTTGAAAATACATCAACCTTAAAATTTAGTACTTAAGATATTTCTCTCTCTTAGCATGTCAAGCAAATTTATTGATTTGAGAAAATAGGATTGAATAGTAAATATTTGTTTATGATCCTTGAAAATGCAACTTTGTATCTTGAAATGAGGTAGAGGCTTTGGATTATGATTATAGTTTAATCTATGTTTGGAGGGGATTCTAGAGGTTCTTAAGAATGGTCATCAATGCCACTCAAAGCTTGGCAAGCTATTCGATAATTTCAAATTCCATAAGCCATGAATAAGAATGCTCAATGTCATAAAGTAAAGTATAATGGCACATTCTCAGAAACATAGAGATAAGGATAGTCTATTGCATAAATGATTGAATATAGCTTTATCCATGAATGTCTTTAAGTTTTTTTTGTGCAAAGATAGGCAAATCAACCTTGGGATCTAGAACTCGAAAGATCAATATATTTAAGAAGTTTAAGAGCTCTTAAATTTCCTTCATTTGATCATAGGTCCATTTTTCCTCGAAGAAAATGTCACATTTTTAATTTGGCATTATCTCGCTGCAAATTATCAAACTTACAAACTTCTATTTACTTGAGTTCCTCAATCTACTTAGCAACTCAATGTTGTTTGCCATATCCCCAAGTTTACTTGCATCTAAATAGAGGAAAGGATTTGTTGTTTTCCATGTTCTACTCCAACTTCTTCTTCTTTGTGTACTAAGGAAAGTCAAAATCATATTCTCTAAAATAGTCATGATGCTCTCTCTAAATTCTAGAATTAGGGATCAACAAGTAGTCATGCCTATGATTTTAAATATAAATTGTATACAATGGACTTCTTTTTGTAGTTATCAAAATAAATTTAGAAACTTAGGATACTCGCTTAATCAATCCTCTTTACGAGAATCTATCTAGAGTAACTCATAAGAAGCCAAACAATAATAATAATAACTCAGCTTAAAACATAGAGATTGTCAATAAAAAGAATATAGGCCTATTTACTTTCATAAGATCCATTCAAGATTGACTTAAATGAATTCACAAAATTGCATGCTAACTCCACATAGGGTTGGCCTCAAAGTACTTGGATATATATATTTAATATACATAGTTTTCTTAGTATATACAAAATTTGAGCCATTGTTCACATTACTTTATACAAGTTTGGATTATAAGCATATAAGCACCCTTCTTTACCATAGAATTGTTCTAGTGTTAATTTTTCATAAGCAAATGGCTTTTTTAGGGAATGACAAACAATGTGATGATGAGGCATCTCCCCATAGAGCACTTCTTGTGAGCTGGGTCCTCAAAATAATAGCAACCCTTTCTTTAGGAACTACTTGTATTTTTTGTTGATTTAACCTACAAGAGTTCAAACACTAGTACATTATCAATACAAAGCTATTCTCATAAGAAGTAGAGAGGAGAAATAGGTTAACAATCTTTAGCTTTTCAATACATTGGATCCATAAATCATAGTGGATAAAACAAGTTTGGTTGGCATAACTTATAAAGTAAACTGTGTTTTGAGGCCATGGGTTGTAAAGAACTCCTCTTGCTAAAAAATTTCAGGTGGGTGGAGGAACAAATATCATTTACATTGTTTCAAATAATCCTAATTGGAACTAATAGCTCCCCAAATTGTGAGCCACTTGGTATACTAGGGGAATGATCTAACTTAGATGAATTGATTCCTCCAATGCCCAATCCACATCAATAATAAAGTTAACATCAAAAGTAATACCTAAGAAATCACTTAATGTGTTATCTCTTTTTAAGTCTTAGTTAATTATCATTTACTAAATCAAATAGCTAGTTAATTTGATTGTGCTTTGACATCATGTATGGGTAGTAGCCAATGCTACACTTGGCTCAAAGAGAGTGCAAAATGAAGGGGATCTAAAAGCCACTCCCTCTACCATAGCATAGTCACACAGCATGTCCCCTAAAACCATGTTAGCTCACATTCTATCCCATGCAAAGAGGCCTAATCGAGCATCCACTTCTAAATGTTATTTATTTGGAAAGTTATCTAACTCCTTGGTTCCACCCATCCTTAATCAATTGTTGGGATTTATCTCTTTGGCTTTCAAGTACTCAACCTAGATAGTTTGTGTTACCTCATTGTGAAACATGTAAAAGTAAGTTTCTTTAATAGTCCATTAAATAAGATTCCTTGGTATGTCTTTAATCAAATACCAAACACTTCAAAAAACATATATTTATTCAAATGCATCTATATATAATCTCAATCTCGTAAGATGGACAAAATTGTCACGCCTGGGGGGGGGGGGGGGACCTTTTAACCTTGCAATGATAGGTTAAATGTGATCACACTGTCCTCAATAATAATAAGGGGCTTTATTTGATCAAAACCTTGCTAAGTTTCCTTGCACCACAAGAGTCGTTCTACATTATGGGGGCACTGGCACTCTGTTTTTTACCCTATCAAATGAGAGGATCCCCGAATGGTCAAGTAATAACTTCTTAATTGAAGCCATAAGGAGAACAAATTCATATGAAGCTAAAGCATGGGTAGAGCAGTCTTTTAATTCTTCACACTAGGTGGAGTATCTCATTTTGCAAGATGAGCAATTTACATTTTTCGAGATGCTTACATTTGGTTGGATCAAGGATTCCAACATTCACTTGATTTGTATCTTTCTCCTCCTCTTATTGTCACAAAATTTCATCATTCTCAAACAAGTAACATGCATTCGAAACAATGTCTATTGATCGCTACCCCTTAATTCAAGGATACTTGTTATAATGACATCACCTAGCTTTGCTCCTTTCTTGAGGTTTTAATTTATTTTCCTAACTACTCTTTAGTTCTTCAGGTTTTCTTGTTGATTTTCTTTCAATATCAAGTTCTAAGTCTTCAATAAACTCTTTCTTCTAGTTGAATTTTACTAAATTACATTAGGGTTTAAATTTTTTAAAGGACATTTAGACTAATGTTCATAGTCATGCTTAATTTACTATGCTAACCATAATCTCTAGTTGATTTATAGCTTGTGTTAAGATAAAAAATTAATGTTATTAAATTCAATCTTCTAGGATGCTATTAATAGTATTATGACAATAAATTTAACTAAAGAACCTAGTTTCCTTCACTTGGGTCACTTTCATCATCTTCACTACCACCACTACCTTGGGCTTCACCATCACATCAAATAGTCTATTCTCTTAGCAAATCTTTATAAAGATCATGACATCTTTCGTGCATCATAATGCTTTGGTCTTTCTTTCTCTTGATCATGGTCTTTCCATTTGGAGCATCCTTGACCTCCATTAGTTTCTTTGTGTTAGCCACACACTTCCAATATGCAATTTCTAGATGAATTTTGGTAGCATCAACCCTTCAAACAATGCTTTGCCCTTCAATCTGTAAAGGTGGGCTTGTGATTTTGGGGGGGGGGGGGGATTGTTGGTAACTAATTCAACAAAAAGAAGAGATTCTTTATCACTTATAAATTTAAAAGAGTATGTCAGAGAGAGAGACAAATAAATAAATAAATAAATAAATAAATAAATATACATATGTATGTACACACACACACACACGCACGCACGCACGCACGCACGCACGCACGCACGCACGCACGCACGCACGCACGCACGCACGCACGCACGCACGCACACACACACACACACACACACACACACACACACACACACACACACACACACACACACACACACACACACACACACACATTTTCATGCTTTCCAGCATCCCAATATGGTGCCACCTTACATGAAGAGAGGGAATATGAGTTTCTTTTAAGCTTAAAGGAGGGGGTTTACAAAGGAAGGATGGAGGAAGGGTATCTACTTGATGTGTTCCATAATACATTGTGTTTTTCCCATTTGGGCATGGTCCTATATTGAGCTGATGTTTATCCCCTTTAACACATGCACTCCGAACGACATATCTCCTATACTTATCCCCCATTTTTCATTCCCAAATTGACTGTTTTTAGTGCTTTTGAGCATGTCCACGTTTGATTCTCTATTTCTTTCCTAGTGAGTTTGTGATGTTGGATGGATGTGTTGTGAAATTCTAGATCTGTCAAATGTTTTGAGTTCATTAAATCTATACTATTTTATTTACTTGATTGTGCCATCTAACATTTTACTTTATTATTTTGGGTTTTTTCAAACTTTTAAAAACCTAGCTAGTTTTATCACCTTGCACTTATCATTAACCTTATTAAAGTTCCTATGGACTCTAGTTTACCAAATAGATCTCATAAAATTTAGTTTTTGACACCTTGTGAACTATAAACAAAATTCCAAGACACGTTAGTCTTATAGACATAGGGGTGTTGTAATACTACATTACATTGCAATATCATCAATGTAGTAAATAAGCCTCGTTAGCATTAGGAGACCCTTGATAACACCATCTTGCAACTTTTTGTCAAATTTCCTTAGCAATGGTTTTATATTATGAAAAATATGAGGGGGCCCAAAAAAGCGTCCCCCCCCCACCCCCCTCCCCTTTATTCATCTTTTCGATATAAAGGGCGAGGAGAATGCTTTGTGGATGTTGCCACATGTAGAGGCATTGCCGTAGGCTCCCCTCCTTTATTCGTCTTTACAAAGGGCGAGGAGACTGCTTGTTGATGTTGCCACATGTAGAGGCGTTGTTGAATAGTGTCCCTACCATCCTCATGAGCAATCGGCCAAAGTTAAGAGCATTCATGGTGCCCATAATGAAAGATCAGTTTACCCATTCATAGGCCTTATCTACATCCATATTGGTCAATACAAAATTAGATTATAGGCTTGAGGCAGGATCCATAAGAGAGGATTTTATTCAAAATGGCATATAATGTATTTTCCACCCAAATGCAAATCTATATTGGTGTGGATTTGTAATTTTGGCAACGAGTTGTTTAACCTTCAAGGCAAGAGCCTTGGTGAACACTTTATGGGCCTTGCCTAACACTTTATATAAGAAGTTGAGCATTGTCAATGATCTCAAACCAAATGGCTTGTTTCTAGCCACTATCTTAGGATTAGCTTAATTAATCCCCTATAATAGTCATCAAGTAAGGACCTTGATTTCCTTACCCAATTAAGCATCTCACAACAAGGTCCTATTGCAGACATCCCAAAGCTGTTTGAATTTCATTATGTCCACCATGATCTTAATCTCCTCTATAGAGAAAGGACGTTTAGGGGCTATGTCTCCTACTTGGAATTGGAGAGAGCACATCCCTAAATAACTTTTGAAGAGTCTCTTCATAATAACGATGGGCTATAGGCTCAAATTCCACTACTAAAGTAATATGATTTTTGAAAACAACGACTATTCTCTCATAATCTCTAACATCATTCCCTTTGTTGTCTTCTGCGAAAGCCACCATTTCTTTCTTATACAGTATCTTAAAAGCATTAAAGTAAAAAGTTGTTAAGCATCCCTAAGACCTCCCAGTCACCCCTTATTGGACTCTGGTGGCTTGTATACAAAGCTCTTCTTGATGCTTGATACACTTAACTTCTTGCAAAAACTGATGCACATAATGACCATTTAGGCAATCAATAGAGGCTCTAGGTAGCGCTTCTTTACATCACAATGTGGGTTTTTTTCCATTCTTTAAGGGTGGCTCCATGGGGCTTTTATTCTTTGCATGAGCATCACTTTTTTGACCCCTTTTCTTGTCCTCCTAGAGATCAACATAATGTTGCTTGACTCATGCCAAAGAGCACACCATACCTACCTTATGCACTCACTTGTCTAGTTGGGTGATCAAGAACTTCCTTGCTTTATTGTAATGGTGTTGCTCAATCTTAAGTTGCATCTTGATCTTGGATATGTTGATGTTTGCAGCCTTGAGTGCTTGTAGAGAGTCCATGCATGTTGGATCTTGCTTCGAGCTCTCCAATCACCTTGCTTTAACATCTCATTGACTCTTTGCCTCTTTCCCCTTGCAGCACTTGTATGCACACAGGTTAGCAGCCACACGACAAACTTACTTCTCTTTATTGCTTGTTGTTGTTGTGCTGCTCCATGCTACATACGCCAAGAATGTTCCAAGCTCAATTCAGCGTTGTGTGATCCAACACGAACCAAAAGGTTAGAAAAGCAATGCATAGGCCTAGAGATAGCTTTATGAAAGAGTTGGGTGAGCAAAAACCATTTGGTAGTTTTGACACTTCTCCATTTGCGGGACTTAGCATAATATATATATCACCGCGTTTTCACAGAACAGGCTTAGGTGTATTTTAGCATAGCAGACCATGGCGCTAGCTAGGCTTGCGCATGCTCCTCATTCGTCATCCTCCTCCTCTTCTACCGGGGCTATTTTCCATGCCTCCTTCCTGCTCACCAAGCCTCGCTGTGTTCTTGCTCATCTTCTTCCTCCTCCTCGCATGTTCTTCCAACGTGCGTGCTTGGGTCGCTTCAGCAGCAGCAGCAGCAGCAGCATTACAACCAGGAGAGGTACAAGAGTGCTGTCTCAGGCCGATTCGCCTGCGGCAGGAGAGACAACTAGCGTTCGCGTCCGTTTCGCTCCATCACCAACCGGGAATCTTCACGTAGGGGGAGCCAGGACTGCTCTGTTCAATTATCTGTTCGCCAGGTTCGCTTTTACCCGTCTCGTCGTAATCAACCGGTGGTGCCTTATCGCACTTCAACACCACAACTTTTGCGATGTATAACTAGTTGATCCACAACCATTTGGTCTCGTGCATGTTGAACTTGAATCATATTCTCTCAAGTAGGAGAGACATGCAAGCGTTGAAATTTTTTATGTGATTGACATGAAGCATCTTGCAAAATCTTAGTCTAGCTTTGCAACTTGGCTTGTTGATGTGATCTCAATTGGAATTGTTGAATGAGATTTGTCAGCCTTGTAGGTAATGGTAGTAGAAATGGGTTGTTCGGAGAATCAAGTATCAAAGAGTGGACCAAGGGCAGCATTGCGTATGCTGAACTGGAATCATATTCTCTCAAGTAGGAGAGTTATGCAAGCGTTGAAAATCTTTATGTGATTGACATGAAGCATCTTGCAAAATCTTAGTCTAGCTTTGCAACTTGGGTTGTTGATGTGATCTCAAATGGAATTGTTGAATGAGATTTGTCAACCTTGTAGCTAATGGTAGTAGAAATGGGTTGTTTGGAGAAACAAGTATCAAAGAATGGACCCAGGGCAGCATTGCTTGACCGATGTTGCTTGCAAAGAGAAGCATCATGGATACCATAATGCTTGGCAACCCTCCGTACATTATGGAGCAATTTCTCAAAAGAGTCACTACCCCTAGAGGGAAAATCAAGCAAAGACCTGTCAACTAGTTGTCTTGTATAACCATTAAAGACTGGATGCTTCAGATAAGATGAATTAAAATGCAAGAGGAGTGGTCCCAAAAATCATGCAAAAGGGGCAATAGCGTGTGGAAGCATGTTAAGCTACAAAGAGAAACAATCCAACAAGGCATATTGTTACAACATGTACATGTCCAAAATCTTTGGTAGAAAGGCATCATCGTGCATAACATACATGTGGTCCAAGTGAGACCATGTGGTAGAACATTGTGCTGAATGAAAAGTAAAATATTGATTATGATGGACAGAGCCAAGATCAAATGTCGTACTTTAGATTGACCGATTGAAAATTATACTAGGCAAGGCTTTCAAGTGCATTCATCATCGAGTGCTCGAAGGGTAGACTACGAACGATGAACATACATATTGAAATCTCATATTAATATACTCTTGGTTTGCTAAGTGACAAACACACTTCTAGATGCTTCTACAAATCTTGTTTAGACAAAGGATCATTCGGTGCATAGAGGCCTACTAGCCATAGAATCTCCTAGTCAAGTGGAATTTTAATAACTAGAAAGTGGTCATGGATGCCATTCTTGACAAGAACTAGCTAGAACTTCTCATGCATGACCATGAGTACACTTGAATAATGTTGTGTTGAACCCCTTGCATAAAACAAATAAAAACCATGGCAATTTGTGATTTTGTCAGCTTCACCATGACTTTAATGCTCAAGAGCATATAACATATCCCATTGATTATCATGCAAGATACGCCACATGTCATGTTGCTTATTGCATGAACAAATGGGATACCTTGCGTAAAAGGCCCAATTGGTTGCACTTAAATTGTCTTGGAATGCCTTCATTGCACTACCGTTTGAAATGCGGTACTTTTATAAGGCATTTTTTTTTTTGCGGACAACCAAGGCACTTCATGGCTTAATGTCTGGAGAAGACCGCTGTTGTGAATAGGGGGTTGGCTCCATTAGTGACTTAGTCAGTGACACCCTCATGGATGATTACCCTTAAACAGATAGGGCCCTTGTGAGGACTAATATGAATAAAGGGAAACGACCTATGTAGCTATTGGATTCACCTAACCAAAATTTGCTTGATGTTCATGCAAGAAGAGACAAAAAGTCTGATGTGGGCATGACAACAGTCACGCCTAGCGCTTCACAAGGCTATGTGTGGCTATGGTTAGTAATGTGTAAGTTGGGGGGGATCCAAAACTGTACCAATCTCCCTTGTAGTAGCATCCTTAAGCAAAGGCCAATAGATTGCACGAAAGCATTCTACTTTGACCCACATTGGGCATTCTTGTTGAAGCAAACATGGAAATCTGCCAATGATCTCCAAGCCACAACATGATCCAAGCGTCTATCAAAGAATAGTGGAACTTTGGCCAGAAGATCAACCTGAGTGCTTATTGATTTGAGTATGACCTCATAGAAGTCTCATGAGTCGTGGGCCAACAAAGATTTTGTCCACACGGTCCCCTTGCAAGATGGAGTTCAACCATTGGCAGATTGAGGAGAGTATCGAATTCTTGCAAATATAAAAAAGGACGATCCCTTTTTCATAGAAGGTTGAAAAGGAACACAATATAGTCTTGGTGTCCACGGTAGCATCGAGAATATCCTCTTTGTCCTGGTTTGGAAAGGATTCCCAATTGTGTTGAACATATTTTAGTAACGTTTTATTAGCAGATTCCAAGAGATGTTCTTAGTCCAACTCCTAGGATTCATTAGCAGTCCAGGTAACCTGTGCATGAGAGCGAGTGCAATGCTCTGATTGTGAAAGAGCTTTAGAATTTGCCGTCACATCATTAGGGATGTGCTTGCTACGTTCATCATGGCATCAAAGACATGTTTGTTGTGTTTAACAAGGGGTTGTATATTAGAACCGGGCTGAATCTTGGGACAAGGGGCGACCATGTCCGTATAGAGAACCATTTCTTCTCACTTCTCATCATTCAAATCAGGACCCAAGGATTCCACCACTTGGTCTATGAAGGTTGTGTTCAACTTTGGCATGGTGCGGTGCTTGAGGATTCAGAACAGTTTAGTATCGATTGCACAAGCATTGGAGAAGAATGTTGCATAGATTATATCTCTTTGTCTATTGTTCGTTGCTAGATTTCTCTTGCTTAGTTGCAAGAAGGTGATAGCTTATGCAAAATAGACAATGCACAGGGCAAGATAGGGCATGCTTAGAGCAAACAAAACTACTTAGAGTAGAGGATGCTGACTCTCGCTCTCACCCACTCAGTGTGTGTTGCACACATGCGGTTTGTTTTTGTGCATTGTAGAAATAGGGCGGCATGTAGATTGTGTAGTGAGCAAGCGACATTTAGGCCCCCAACCCCACGTAATCACCGAGGGGTTGGCGTGCAAGTCATCTATCTCTCTCTCTCTCTTCTCTCTCGCTCTTGGTGTTTGATGGTTAGCAAGAATAGGCCTGCATGCAGGAGGACTGACGAACAGGTTTTGCGCAAAGGAATAGGTAGATAGGGCTGATGGCGTGCAAGGCAGGACAATAAATTAAAAGTTTGCACCTTAGAATTAGTAGTCATTTGAAAGTTTCGCTCAGTAAGCAACCGACTTCAGTCATAAGTAGGCCTTGAGCTTAAGTTTGGTCCAATGAGCATCTCACTTATGATTAATGACCCTAGCAATAATTAGCCTTTAATAAAAAATGAGATTTAATTAAGAAGCAGCGACTTACTCATTTAGAAAGTTAATCTCTATTTGGGATCTCTTTCTCTCTCATTTGAGAAGCACAAGTTTAGAGACTCGAATGGTAGCAAGGTATAATATTGTTTTTGATCTAAATTTCATCAAAATAGGTTATTACAGCACAATGGATTAAGATCCTCTCTTCTCCTCGAGATCTCAAACCTCGTGCACTTTTTGAACAACTTTGTTGCAAAGAAAGTGATTCTCTCTCGGTTTCATCACGGGAAGTTTCTTTGTATGTGAGACGAAGAGTGGGATTGTACGGGGACTATGCAAGACAATTGCAAATCAAATGCTCCTTGAAATTGAGCTTAAACTTTGTCTATCATTTTTAGGATTTAGTAGGCTAAAGTGTTCATATACATTTTTGAACACTCTATAATTAGTTGGAGGCTAATGTTGAAGGTAACAAGGCCATTGTGCACTCATTGATTAGTTGCGTCTCGTGAGTAACTAAAATACAACCATTCTATCATGGAAAATGCATGAAAAAATTAGGGAAATGCAAGGTAGTGCCTGATAAAATGCAAATAGCAGGTGATCATAACAATTGCCCTTTGGTTTTGGGCATGAAATGAATGCTAGTACTAGGATTGATGCATGAATAAGGGTGAGACTTCGTACAATAGATCGGATTAGTTTGGAGTTGACATTTATATGTTTTATATATTGTTTGTAGCATGTAACAATTGTTGAGAAACCACATTTTGTATAGTTTGCCTTCTTCATTTTCATTTTTGGTTTTTGTTTCTAGTCCCAAAAAGGCTTTCTAGGGCTTTTGAGAGAGTCATGGTGCCACTTGAGGGACTTCAGTGGGTGAGACTCTAGATCGTTGTGCTTATATGTTCGGTACCATCAATTCATTCACTCATCCCACTCACTCACTTTGTGAGGCGATCATCTCTCTCCTCTCCTTCCACCATGTGAGGTGTAACTGGGGTTAGAGTAAATTTACAAGCTCGGGACCCGAGGAAATCACAGGATGTCAAAGGCAAAAGCTGCTATAAGTTATGCCGCATAGGTACTTGGTGGTATATGGTGCCAGTTGTTGGCCTAAGTCATTCATTTGGCCATAAGTATCAGTTGGTGACACTAGAGAAGTGGCGTTTAATGTGTTAGAGATGTCATTCCCTGGACACAGTATTGCAGCAGGCAGTACGGACAATGCAGTCGATGGCGCGTCAGCAGTTGTAGCCATGTCAGCAGCAGTCGGATAGGTCGGACAGGTGCCGTGCGGCATAGCAATGGTCGGCTAGGTTTTCTGTGCAATCGGCTGCATTAAATGTCGGCTGCATTAAATGCAGCCGACCTGATTTTGCCCATTTTTCGTGATTATTTTCTCTGCTATTTATAACAGTCCAGTCTAGCACTTGGACACACATTCTGATTTTGAGATCTGATAGAGACAGCTTGCTGGTGATAGACAGCACGTGGGTTGACGGAGATCGAGGTCCTCAAGGCAGAGACATATGCATATATTCTCTCTGCACCCGTGCATATTTCTGCATTCCTATACAACATTTTTCATTGCAGATTTTCTGCATTTCACTGTCTTCTCTCTCTCTCTCTCTCTCTCTCTTCTCTCTATGTTCACTCTCTCTCAGTCTTGGTCCCACGCTTCTGCATCGCTGCACTTTGACATGGTATCAGAGCAGTGAAGACAGATTGATTGAGTGAAGAACCTACCTGAAGAGGAGATTTTAGCACGACACAAGACTGCATTTCCAGAATTCAAGGGTGAGTGGGAGGGATGCGTACCAGATCAAGGCTGAAGCGAGTGTGGGAAAGGAGTCCAGCTGGTGAATTTGCTGCAGGTTGTTGCTGTTTGAAGGGGAGGAAGGCTGCGTTTTAGGCCTTCCACTGTAGATTTTACCTTTTCATTGCCTCCGGCGACTTAAGAAGGTTCAGGAAGTGGAGGAAAGAGCCCTAGCCGGCTGCGTCTTCATAGTCAGAGGGGGCTGCTTTTGCGTTTGTGCAGGCATTGCAGGTGAAAATGTCTACAGAGATTGACTTGGAATTCTAGGCACTCATGGACTTACCGGCTCTTCCATCAGATCAAAAGCTCGATGGTGACAATTATCGTATCTGGTGGGTGATGATGTTGGTCATTTTGGACTCTTATGATTTGGCGGAGCTTGTGATGGAGGAGATTAACATGCTCTCGGTGAGAGATGAGTCTAAACTCTCTTCCAATGCTCGTGCGGAGTTGACCAAGGCCCAATCTCATTGGGACAAATTGAATGCTAGGATTCGTTCTTTTCTTTTTTTGTCTTGTACTACTGTCACGAGGATGTGAAAATTTGATGCTTTGCTTATGTTTAATTGACATTTGATCAAAGGATTAATCAAATGTGCAATTAAAAGATGGATATGTGTTGCACATGTGAGGTGCAAGCTACTTTTTTACAGTTGAAGGCCGAAGGACCCTGTGAAAAAGATGGGTGTCAAAGGCAAAAGTTGAAACAAGTTACACTTGTTAGATTCTAGGTGAATTTTGGTGTCAGTTTGCCCCTAGGACCATTAATTGGCCATTAAGTGTCATTGGTGACATTAGGGACTAGGCGTTAATTAATGGATTAATGCTTGTCCAAGGGTCAATTAATGCGTGGGACCACTTTAGGTTGCAAATGGCCTAGCCAATTAATTTTTGGATGGGCAAGGTCAATTTTCTGGGCATGGATCAAGGGCTGAATTAATTTTCAGAATTAATTAATTCTGAAAATTAATTAAATGACTGAAAATTGCTGAAAATGAATTAAGAAAGCTGCCACTTGGCAAAACTTTCCCATGCAAGTGGGGGAAAGGCTAAATAGAGCTGAAGGGAGAGGGAAATCTCGTTTTTTCATTTTGGAGCTGTTGGGAAGAGGTGTTGGACTGTTGTTGCCAGCTTTTGGGGCCATTTCCCAGTCATTGGAGACCATTTTGGTGATGGAGAATGCATATTCTTGACCTTGGGAAGCTGGCAATTGCTGCTGATGCACTTTCTCTTGAAGATCACAGTCTCTGATGCTCCTATTGTTGTTGGTGTATCCATTTGGGGCTGGTACAGCAGGGCAGTTGCTAATTTTGATCAGTTCACGACAAATCTCAGAATTTTCTCTCTCTACATTATTCTCTCATCTCCTTCAGCCTATACTCAACCATTCTCAGCAATTCTCAGCCATTCGGAGGAGATCTCAGCCATTTTTGGTGGGTTGATTTGTAATTTCTGCAGTAAATCCTAATTTATAGCAGAATTTAGGGTTTAGCAGCCACCTTGGGATTCGTGCCAGAGATTGAAGACTCAAGGGACTGAAATCAGCAGCTGATAGTTGAAGATTATCAAGGGATTTCAAGAGCCAGCCCATCCCGAATTGATTTGGGGCAGCATTTGGCTAGCCAAGGGTCAAATTGGAGGAGAAGTGTTGGTTGAATCAAGGGGCAAATGACCCAAAAGGCTTGTTAGTCATTTATGACAACAAGAGCAATTGGTTAGTAGAAGGAGATTGAAGAATCTCGAGTTATACTCCTTCCAATTGAATGAAAGCTAAAAAAATACCGCAAGGGGTGCCAATCTTGGGGCCAACAAGGTGTCTACTGTCCAAGAATGTTATGGTAAAGTGTGTATTTCATTTTATGTGCATTTATTTATTGCTGTAATTAAGTGGTTAATCAGGTTAAACCGCCCTATCCGAGAAGGAAGGTTGGTTTCAACTACAGTTGTGATAGCTCATATCGAGCACTTGTCGGTGGCTTGAGAGATATGGCTAGAGCTCGACCAGATGTATAACCGGATGACGCTGATCAAGAGGGTTTTTTTAGAGGTGCAGATGCGGACCTTGTCCATTAATAAGTCTTCTTCGCTTTGGAAACACATCAACAAGCTTCGGCAGCCTCAGATGCAGGTTCAAAATGCGGGGAAGCCTATTTCCTCCAAAGACACAGCGATCATTTTGTTGTCCTAGTTACCGCCACGATTCGGTATCTTTTATTCCGCTCTTATTGCATCAGGGCGGGAGTTGACTCTTCAGTGGAAAGAGTTGATTCCTATGGTCTTGGACCAAGAGGAACAGTTGAAGGGACTTAATGCTTTCAAATTGGAGGCTTTGGTTGGTCAAGTCTCTCAGAAGAAGGGGAAGGATCAAAAGAAGAAGGAGAACAACAAATCCAAGGACAAGGAGAAGGAATCAATATGCTATCTTTGTGGTAAGATCGGACATTGGAAGAAGGATTGTCCCAACAAAGACAAGGACACCAAGAAGAAGGACACAAATGATTCTGGAGTGGTGGCTGCACCCTCATCAGTTGTTTTTCTATATTTAGCGGTCATTGAGGACCCTATACCGATGACTTTTGATGCTGTGATGATAGCTCCCTAGGCTCGAGAGTGGATCGTGGAGAGCGGTGCCCCACGGCATATGACTCGTTCTCCCGTTGGTGTTGCCTATTTGCAACGTTCGCACGGGCAGATTCTCAATGGAGACAGCTCTTCTGTGTCTGTTTCTGCGCGGGGGTGAGATGGTGGTGATTCCAGATGGATGTGGTGGTACCCACACTTCCGAAGTGTTGTATGTGCCAGGCCTAGGCTATCATTTGCTTTTGGTCCATAAGATTTGTTCTCTTGGCCTATTGGTGGAGATTGATAGTGATGCTGTTCGAGTCCTTGATCGTGGAAGGTTCTCTCCGCAAGTTATGAGGAGAATGGCATCTAGAAATTGAAGTCTTCTGCAGCTCTTACCTCTCTTCTTCTTACTGCTCAGACATAGTTCGAGCTATGGCATGCTCGGTTTGGACACCTGAACTATGAGTATCTTCGGAAGGCGTCGCGAGGATCGTTTGTTTGAGGTTTGTCGGACATAGTAGTGAGCCATTAGCCATGTGTCTCTTGCATTCGTGGAAAATTACATCGGGATGCGATTTCCAACAAAGCTTTGCGGTGGTCTACTTCACCTATGGAGGTTGTATCTACGGATCTTTGTGGCCCGATGAGGACCGAGTCCGTGAAGGGGAGCTTGTACTTCATGTTGATCGTAGATGACTATAGCAAGATGACATGGGCCTATTTCTTGACATTGAAGTCGGAGGCTTTCTCTCACTTCAAGGATTGGCTTCTCTTTGAGGAGAATTGATCTAGGCAACGACTGAAGAGCTTGCGTTCCAACAAGGACGATGAATTTATGTCTAATGAGTTTGCTCGTTTTTGTGCAAATAGGAGCATTCACCAGGAGTTTGCTAACACCAACACTCCTCAAGAGAATGGCATTTTGGAGTGGAAGAACCAAAGTGTGATCAAGATGACACGCGCCATGATGGAGCACCGACAGACACCTCAGTATTTATGGGCCGAGGTAGTGGCTACGGTAGTTCACATCCTCAATCGATCTCCCACTTCGGCCGTTGCTTGGATGACTCCTTTTGAGGCTTAATTTGGGACTAAGCCTGATGTCTCTTATTTCCGGATCTTTGGGTGTGACGCCTATGTGCACATCTCGAAGACGCAACGTGACAAGTTCGAGGCGGCTTCCCAACGATAGGTTTTTGTTGGCTATAGCTCTTAGTCCCAAGGTTATCGTCTGTTTGATCCCGTCAAGCGGGATGTCTACACAAGCCAAGATATGCGGTTTGTGGAAGTTTCGTCCATAGAGGGGGGTGAGGAGCACCCTGACCTTGGAGATCCAGGGGAGAGTTGGGCTCTCGAGACAGTTCCTTTGGAGCCAGAGCCTCTTGATGGAGATTCTTCTTCTGCTTTAGAGTCGTTCCTTCCATCGGCCACCCTAGTGGAGCTTCCGCCGGTGAATGTACCGGAGTCTTCAGCAGATGGAGAGCGACGGGGAGAGGGCCAGCCTCCTCCTCGTTGGGCCCGTGACACACTCCGAGATTTAGGGATCGAGGGGGTTCCTGAGGAGTGGGAACTGCATGACGGACCGCGGAGGTCACGGAGGAACCAAGCACATTCTACGGAGCTTGTTTGCTCTAACTATTGTTTAATGACCCGTGTTATGCAGGATCGAGAGCCCACTTTAGAGAAGGAGGCTTTGCTGTTTGACCATTGGCGGAAGACTATGGAAGCCGAGTTGGAGCCCACTTCATGGAGGAGGCTTTGCAGTTTGACCATCGTCCCTCTCACAAGAAGGTGATTGGTGTCAAGTGGGTCTTGAAGACCAAGTACCTTAGCGATGGTTCTTTGGATAAGCACAAGGCTTGCCTTGTTGCTAAAGGTTTTGCTCAGTGCCTAGGCATTGACTTCCATGATACTTTTGCCCCTACTGCTCGTATGGCGACTATTCGAGCTGTTCTTGCCTTGGCTAGTTATAGGAGATGGCTTGTCTATCAGTTGGATATGAAGTTGGCCTTTCTCAATGGTGTCTTGCAGGAGGAGATCTATGTAGAGCAGCCTCTTGGCTTTGGATCCTTGGATGGAAAAGTTTACAGGTTGAAGAAGGCCTTGTATGGCCTCAAGCAAGCTCCGCGTGCATGGAACGCGAAGATTAACTCGTTTCTTCAATCGAAGTTGGGATATCCGCGCTCCAAGGCCAATCCGTAGCTTTATGTGCACACTTCCGAGGTTGGTCGTGTGTTGTTTGTATTGTATGTTGATGATTTGATTCTGATAGGGGATCATGCACAGAATGTCCACAAGATCAAGGTCCAAGACCGCTTTACATTAGATGTTCAAGATGACGGATTTGGGGCTGCTTCATTTTTTCTTGGGTCACGAGATTTATCAGTCTTAGAGGGGGATCTTCATCTCTCAATAGCGATACATTTAGGAGCTCTTGGTGACTTTTGAGATGGAGACTTGTCAGACCATTTCTACTCCTATGGATCCGAACTGGAAGGCCACTTCACATTCAGATTCTCCCTTGACGGATGCTTCCCGTTATTGTCAGTTGATTGGATACTTGATTTGGCTACTCAACACTCGTGTTGATCTTTGTTTTGTTGTGGGTCTTTTGGTGGGGTTCATGAGTGAACCCAAGTAGGTGCATTGGCAGGCTGCCTTGAGGATTCTTCAGTATTTGCGGGGGACCTCTGACTTAGGGATTTCTTATTCAACTGGTACAGATGCATCAGATCTTGTTCTTGCAGGTTGGAGCGACTCAAATTGGGCTGGCAATGTGGACCATCGACGGTCTACTACAGGCTACTGTTTTACCTTGGGTATAGGTGTTATCTCTTGGAGTTGCAAGAAGCAGCCCTCGGTCGCCCTTACTTCTATCAAGGCGGAGTATTGGGCTGCGTCTTCCACAACATGTGAGGTTGTGTGGCTTTAGAGATCGTTGGAGGAGCTTGGCTGCCCCCAAGCTTGTCCTACTCTTTTGCGGTGCGATAATGAGAGTTGCATTGCCTTGGTACGGAATCTTGTATTCCATGCTCGGACAAAGCACATTGAGATCCAGTAGCACTTCATTCGGAAGAAGCTTTTGGATGGCACCATTGATGTGGAGTACTGCAAGACGGAGGATAATCTTGTAGATTTGTTCACGAAGGCACTTTGCCAAGCTCCTCTTCGTCAACATTCCAAATCCCTCAGTCTTCTACCCTGTCCAGTATCTGAGAGGGGGTGTTAGAGATGTCATTCCTTGGACACCAGTATTGCAGCAGGCAGTATGGACAATGCAGTCGATGCCACGTCAGTAGTCGCAGCCACATCAGCAGCAGTTAGACAGGTGCCACGTGGCATAGCAGCAATCGGCCAGGTTTTCTGTGCAGTTGGCTTCATTAAATGCAGCTGACCTGATTTTGCCCATTTTTTGTGATTATTTTCTCTGCTATTTATAGCAGTCCAGTCCAGCACTTGGACACACATTCTGATCTTGAGATTTGACAGAGACAGACTGCAGACTCTAGAGACAGACAGTACCCGGGCTGACGAAGATCGAGGTCCTCTAGGCGGAGACACACACAGATATTTTCTCTGCACCCATGCATATTTTTGCATTCCTATACAGCATACTACACTGCAGATTTTCTGTGTTACACTGACTCCTCTCTCTCTCTCTCCTCTGTATTCACTCTCTCTTAGTCTATCCTACGCTTTCGCATCACTACACTCTGACATAATGGTATGGTATCTAACGCCAATCTGATGGTCAAAGATGGCGTAGAGACACTCGGGAGTGGAAGATGCCTAGCCAAATTAATTATTGGCCAGTTAGATTATTTTCCAGGGCATCGAAATAATTATTAGATTAATTTTCAGTATTTAAAGACTGAAAATTAGTTTTTAATTATGGCTAATACTGGAAAAACCATTTGGGAAGGCTGCCATTGTCAAAAATGCCCATGCAAGACTGAAAAACGTCTTTAGAGGCTGGAGAGGCATTTTTAGTTGCAAGAGAGAGGGAGGAGATGGTGGTGGTCTGATTTGCAGCCATTGGAGGACCTTTTAAGGTAGCCAGGGGCAGGAGAAGACCAATCAACAGCAGGTGACAACATCTACAGGCTGTTGAGACAGGGCAGTAGCAGTAAATGATTGATTTTCTTCAGTTCTTTGCATCTACAAGCTGTTGTGGCAGGGTAGCAGGTGCATTTGATTGATTTTCAGTCATTCTTTGCGACAAAATTTTGAATTTTCTCTCTTTACATCTTTCTCTCTCATCTCTTAGCCATTTCACACCCTTGCTTTGAAAATCTTAGTATTTGGACTCTTGGAGGCTGAGAAATTCTCTACTGTAAATCTTAATTTACAACAGAAATTAGGGTTTAGCAGTAGCCTTGAGAAGTGTGCCAGAAATTGGAAGCTCCAAGACTTGGATTCAACAGGGCTGAAGGTGAATTTTAGCTAAATTCAAGTGGAGGACTAGCCAGCCATTGAATTTGGGGCATTTCCATCGTCTATGAAGTGGGTGAAGGCCAATTAAGTGCCTAAATCAAGGGGCAAATCAGATTGAAGACTTGCTGGTCACTTTGGATAGCAAGGGGAGTTTGGATTGCGAAGGGGATTGGGAGAATCCCATTGTAAATCAACTTTTTCTTTGATAAAGATAAGAAATACCGAAAGGGGCATCAATTTTGGGGGCAATGTGGTGTGCATTGTCCAAGATCAGTAGGTAAATTTGTATTTTCAGATTTGCATTAATTGTTTGTTGCTGTAATAAAGTTGTAATCATGGATTTACCACCCATCCATGGAAGGAAGGCTGGTTACACCTTCCTTGTTGCTAGACTCCAATCTTCAGTATACTTGGGCTGTGTTTATGGTGACAGTGGCATCTTCTCCAATTGGCGCTGCTTCCCACACACATGCAATAGCTCTCAAGCACCTTCCCCCTTGCGTTTGGTGTTCATCCCCTTGCGTTTGGTGTTAGCTTCCACTAGCTTGGCGAGAGATGAGATAGCTTGGCAATAGCTCTCATCTCTTAGGTGTCATCTTAGACTTTGTATATGGCTATCTTGGAGGTTCTCTTTCACCTTGTGTCTATATTATCAGCATGGTGACAGTGGCATCTTCTCCAATTGGTGCTACTTCCCACACAGACAATAGCTTTCAAGCATCTTCCCCCTTGCGTTTAGTGCTCATCCCCTTGCGTTTGGTGTCAGCTTCCACTAGCTTGGCGATAGCTCTCACCCCTCAGGCGTCATCTTAGAGTTTGCATATGGCTGTCTTGGAGGTTCTCTTTCACATGATGTCTATATTATCAGCATGGTGTTAGTGTTTCCAGGCTCCCTACACTTGCATTTTGGTTCTTGGATGCTCTCCTTCACCAAGCGTCACTTCTCTAGTTGGTGCTTCCATCATTAGAGGTTGTTCATCCTTGCGTTTGGTAGTTTTTGGCATCCCTTCCCTCAAGCGACAATGCACTAGTCCTAGGTAGCATCCAACATTTGCGTTTGACTTGTTTGGGAGGTCACCCTCATTAGCCACTCTTCATCCCTGTGTTGCGGATTCGGAGGCTCCTCTTTGACAACAGTCTCCCTGCTCTAGGCGACATCTCATCATCCCTACGTTTGTAGACTAGAGTTCTCTTTGGTAGTCTCCTTGCTTTAGGACATCTTTCGCGCTACAATACCCTTGTATCAGATTCACTTCATTATTTCATTCATTCATACAAGTTTCTCTTCCCTTCTTAGTGTTTGTTGAACACACACTATGTTTGTCCTTGCAAACTCTATTGTCTCTCTGGTTGCTCGATTATTTCTTGGCAACAATTGACACTTTTGCAGGTCAATGGACTAAGGACAATATGCATTCTTATACATGACACTTGTTAGAGTGTGAATCAACATATTTGCCATGCATTTGGTCAAGGTTGGTGAGAACAACTAAGGACATTGCATTGGTGACAAGTCTCGGTTGATTCAAGAGTAAGGCACATGAGTGTCATTGATATTAAGAGTATTAGTTTGTGACAATAGGTCACTTGTGGTTCGTGTAGGCTTTGAATAATGACAACGAAGTACTGAAAGGGGTGCCAACCTTTGGGGCCTATCATGTGTCATCTACCATCTAAGAGCATTCTTACTCTCTTGTTCGGTGAGTCTTTTGTTTATTTGTTGATTCATTTCATGTGTATAAGTTCGTTTATGTTCATTGCCCTTCAGATTATTTTTGATGGGCTAGTCTTATCAGCCTTGCGAAAAAGATAGCAATCATGTCCTCACTAGAGTGAACTACAGTCTTCAAATACTAGCAAATAACTATTTTTGAAGCAGTTTGAAAGAATTGGTTTTAGCCGATTTAGCCCCTCAGAGCAATGACAAGTTAATTCAGCAAGGAGCTCCATCCAATTTGGTGTTTTGGGTTGTTTGAAATGTGCAAGAGACCTTGACAACATGCTGAATATATTTATAGCCACAAAACAAATTGGGAAAGTGTTTATTTGTACATTTATCACTAGTGTGCAAAGATAAATTCTATTTTTGTTTAAATCCAGTGTGTAGTTAATAGAAAGGAAAAACAAAAGCAAACTAAAGAGAAGGAAAGGGGTGGAACAAGATATAGAGATTGAAAAGAAATAGCCTATGGCTAATCTAGAGCTGAAACTTGAAGAGTTTGAAGATAATTGGGAAGTTCATGTAGCTACTCGAGCATCTAGGTAGATATTTGAAAGATGCAATTGTGTGCTTTTATGGAAACTTTGGATACCATGAAATTGCAATCGATCGTGTTGTTAGAAGTGGCAAAAATGGCGAGTGATTAAAAAAAAAGAAATTTAAGATATTAGATTTCCACCCTTAGATACAAATACATCTTTATGTTGAAGGACAAATGTCGGAGTAGTCAAGGGCCCATTGGTCTATCTTCCCATGCTACATTGATAGATTTATATAGGAGCCTTGTCATAGGCTCCTATGCATTAGTCACTTTGATTGGTGGAATGGTTTTGTGCATGACACCTTCTTTTATAAAGATAATAAAATTGACAAAGCTTTTGTGTTTTAAAATGCCACATGGGCGCAATTGCTAGAGCACAAGCTCAAGAATCACAGATTTTGGGTTTGAAGTGCAACAAGACGGAGGTGGGGTTGAGATCATCGCCCATTATAGTGGCCTTTGAATCCTTTGCTTATTTTCAAATTGCCTATGGCTGGTAACTAGCTAAGATATGAAACCACCACAATTGAATGGGGAAGACAAAAATAGACATGAAAATGTAAATTTTTTTTTTCTAAAAAATGTCAAGTTAAAATGTGCAATCAGATTACCAAGTGCTTCAGGCTTATTTCTCTTTAGTGCCAAAAGCATATAGGTGGAGAATAACGCTTAAATTAAAGAGGCCCATAAGATTTTTAAGGATTGGGCTCAATTTTCAAATTGTTCTTACGAATTTTTTCATTTATTTGTGAGAATGAAATTGAAAGAAATCAAAGGATTGGGATAAGGTCATGCATGAGGGTAGACCCTTGTTGACGTATATCATGGGGTACCACAAAATAATATGAAAATGAGAGCTCTATGCCTCAATATAATCTTCAAATGAGATGGGATAGATGACTTTTTGAAAATTGGGGCATTTATATGGGGGCTGGATAAAGTTTGTAGAGGAAAGTAAAGTGTAGTGCATCTATCTTGAAGATCAAAGTGACATAATGGGAAAACACCAATAAGTTGTGACTCTATGTATTGTATTATGCACATATCTGCAAGGGACATGATGAGTACTACGCACATATGAGGTATATGCATGAATGTAGGCCAAGACTAACTAGTTATGGGCTCTAAATCAACTTAAGTGTGTGAATTGGGGCTAAGGTCATGTAAGTTAGCGAGCTGCTTGCATGCATTAACTTACTGAGGATTGAGGTATAATCAAAGGGAAAATAGCCGTATTTAGCTAGGAGGCAAACGGAGACAGCATCCACTTTTCTTCCATCTGAAATACACCCTAATTTATTGTGGACAGCAACAATCACTATCAGCCATCTTCCATTGATATCAGAGTCTACATGTGAATGGAATTGAAGAGGAAGAGTATTAAATTGCCATGCTTGCAAGGGAAACAGATGATATCAGCAAGCAGTTGACTTTTGGAAATAGTCAACAGCATTAGATAATGAAGAAAGTTAGAAGCACATCATTGACATAAAAAAAGTGTGTGGAGAAGTTAAATTACTTGATGATATAAAAATAAGACAAAATGACTGTTTCTTCTTCTTCAAATTGCTGGCACTGTCCATTACTGTAATCTGGTTTAGATTGCATCAAATTCTGCCCAATAAAAAGCAAAAATGATGTGATCTGCAGCAAAAGACTCTTCTCCAAGTATTACATAGCAGACATAGGTTCAGTGAATGCCCTAACATCAGTGAATGGGCTTATATTGGTCATACTAGCAGCTGAGATAATTAAACAGGGATTCGACGAGCAATTTAGATTTGAATAATCAGACTCTCAGCAGTAAAAGAAGACAAAACAGCAGCAGCTGATTCAAACAATTGGTCAGGATGTTCATGGCAAGTCTATGTATGAGGACACAACCAATTGAAGTTAACTTTGGACATATTTAATTGGGAAAGTATTAATCACATATTCTTTGTAGCCAGAAGCATTGATCTAGGCTGGTGCATCTTATGCAAACTTGGAAACTAAATTGCAGCGATTGGCATTCCAAATGGGGGAGATAACAATTGTCAATCGAATGAATGCTTTTGGGAGATGAGAATTGTCAATCGCATGATTTTTTGGACTATCACAGTTATAGAACCACAAATAGTTTGCAGTATGTGTATGGATTATTATTCATCACTTTTGGGCTAGATAGGGTTTGTTATAGATTCTAGCAGCGCAACTTAGTGTGTATATGGATCAAGTCACATGTGTGGGCAGCAACTTCGGATGTGGACATTTCATAGAATGAAGTGGAGTATGTTTTTGTTGTATCTCCCCCATAGAAAGAGTCAGGTTGGAATGGCTTACATGGAGCATCTCAAGGCTCCCTTCATTGAAACCAGCCTTCCTTCTCAGATAGGGTGGTAATACTTGATTAAGCACTTAATTATAGCAATCAATAAATGAGCATAAACCGAAATGTACACTTTACCTTAACAATCTTGGATAATAGACACCCTGTTGGCCCCAAACTGATGCCCCTTTCGGTATTTCTTTAACTTCAAATTGCTAATGGATTGAGTGCAAGCCAAGACTTCACGATCTCCTTTGCTGACCCAAAAGCTCCTTCTTGTACAAATAATAGCAAACAATTTAGCCCAATTGCCCCTTGATTTTCACCCAGGACTTGGCACAAATGCGACCCCAATTGGTCAAATTTTGCCCTAAATTTGCAATGGATGAGCCAGCATTTGAAATCCTTTGACATTTCCTTGAATTTCAGGTGTTGATTGCAGTGTACAATGCCCTTGGTTGATGGCATCGGTCTCAAGGTGGCTGCTAAACCCTAATCACTGCTATAAATTAGGGTAGTAATTAGGTTTACAACAGAATTTCTCTTACTGTCCACCAAATCTGGCTGTGATTTGGTTGGGGGAGGTGAGAGAATGTAGGAGAGATAATTCCTTGAGTTTCCATGTGGGAAAACCCCAAAACTAATTGCTGCCTAGTCAAATTTGCAATTGGAGCTGTTGCTTGCTATCCAAGGAGCATCATAATGCTGTTGTGTGATTCAAGTCGCTGTCGCCTGCTGTACCTGCTGCATTAAATGCAGTCGCCTAGTTTCTAGGCCCTCTTGGCAGCTGGTGCTTGCCTCTAATGGCTATTTTCTCCGCAGAAAATTGACCAGCAATTCCTTCTTCCTCTATCTCAAGCTGAAAAATTTGTTGAAACGTCTCCTCCAGCCACAAAAGCATTTTTTGGAGTTGCATGGATATTTGTGCCAAGTGGTAGCCTTCTAATCCCATTTTTAAACAATTTTCAGCCATTGAATTAATTTCGAAATTAATTAATTTTGAAAAATTGAGTAGGCCTTTTGACCTTGCTCTAAATTAAATGTACCCATCCATAAATAAATTGGCTAGGCCATTTGCAACCTAGAGTGGTGCCTAACCTTTGTTGACCATGGTCCCTTAGACTGGCATTCCATTTTTAAACAATTTTTAGCCATTAAAGTAGGCCTTTTGACCTTGCTCTAAATTAAATGTACCCATCCATAAATAAATCGGGTAGGCCATTTGCAACCTAGAGTGGTGCCTAACCTTTGTTGACCATGGTCCCTTAGACTGGCATTAATTAATTGGTGGTAGTCCCTCATCATTGACACTTATTGGTTAAATAATCGTCTTAGGATCAAAAATGGCACCAAGTAACAACCAAAGCCCAGCTATCATAATCTATCGCATTTTTTGCCTTTGACACCCAATGTATCCTCAAGGCACTTGGTGTGTTACCATGAAATAACTATCATGTGCAACACGTGCTTTACAACCTTGCACATTTGATTATTAACTTAATCAAATGTTACTAGCAAGATTAAAGCATCTAAAAAATTCCATGTCCTCATGACATTCTCTCTCATGTATCAACAAGAGATCTATGGAAGTTTGGGTTTTGCACAATATTTTCAATGTTCTCAACCAGGGTTTGGGCATGCGCAAGCATCTAGATAGGATGTGGTAATGGTTCAACTTGACACCTATGATGGTATGAGTTAGTCTTTTTTACAAGAATTGATGGCTACTATAGGTTTTGGCCCTTAGGCCGCTGATGTGATAAATAAAGATGGGACTGCACAAATTGCACTTTATGGAGTAGTCTTTGAAGAGATTTCACTTTCTTGTTCTTTGAGGCAAAGATGCCCTCTCAACCCTTTAATGTTTTCTTTGGTTGCTTATTCCATGTTGAGTTTATCGGATAAGCTTGTCTCAATGGAAATATTGTAGATCTCAATCTTCCTAGTGGTGTGAAGTTTATTGGCCAATCGTTGTCTAATGATTTTAGGTTAGTGCTATGGCTGCTTGGGGTTTGTTTGGGTTAGCATTAGGATTGCATGTAAATATGAAACAATCAGTTATTAGTTTCATGGAAAGTTATTGACTTTGAATAGCAGAGCAAGCTTGTTTCTAAAGGGATTATTACTTGACATTTGTGTTATCCCATTGGGGGTGGATGTGGCATGTAAGAATTTGTAGGATTGGACGTCTTTATTCAAGGGAAAAATTTGTATATGAGAAATCTCAAGCCTGGCCATTGCATGTTCATCTCAAAGTGGCATAGAGTATTATGATTAATATGATTTCCTTCTTTCTACATTTGTTACCTTGGACTCAAAAATCTTTTGGTAAATTGGTGCAACCAATTCAATTTATGCTTTGGAAGAAACAAGGAAACCATTTGGGTCTCGGGTGTCTGTCTATTCGTCTCTTCATACTTGCTTGAGTGAAAATCCCATTTGTTTTTTATTTTAGCAAATCCCCCAAGATTAAGCAAATGCTTTATAGAAGTTTTTATCCTCCTTTATTGAAAGACGGTGGTTTAGAGGGGTTGACGTTTGAATGGGACACTTACTATCTTAGTCACTTTCAAGCTACTTTGTACTTGATTTTGAGGACCATATGTCTCCTTACCCATTAGGGCTGCTCCAGATGTCCAGTGCGTGATCATTCAGGTCTCCAAAAGGTGCACAGCCCTAGCATTCTCAGTGCCGGTGACAATCTCTAGTGGTGTGAGTAGTTGAAGATGGTGGATGGCTAAAGAGGAGGGTAACCTAATGTGGAGAGAGTAATTATTCATTTGAGGCTTGCTTGAATTATAGAGGAGTGCCTTAAGGACTGAATGGCCATTCGAATCTTTAGTGTCCTTGCACATTAGTAAGAGCAAGTCAATGACCTGATAATAATTTCCATTCGTGTGGCATGAACTACAAGGCTGAAATATATCTGTCATTTTAGACTAAATCTCACCCCAAAGTCTTCCCTTTCTATCAAAGTTGTAATATCTTGCAGATTTTTTATTTCCTTTAATATCTTATTAAAATGTACTCTTTTACAAACTGCTCCAAGTTAGAAATAAAACACCAAAGTAGCTTTGGCGGGACCCTTTCCAACTCTTTGGCTCTTGTTTCTAGAAAACCCCAAGAGAATATAGTTCTGTCAACTACACCTCAGCTGAACAACAAAGGTAAATATGAGATAAGATTCAGAGTAATTATCAGAAGTGAACATAAATTGCTATATTTTGCATCTAAGGTAAAATTGCTCAAAAGTAAAGGTTGTTCAAGTATCAAGCTAGATATGTTTGAAGCTTCAAAATGAGCATTTGTGAACTTTATTTTATGCTGTCAGATCACAAGGAGGAAAGTTTATTCTTCGAGTTGAAGACACTGATCTGGAAAGATCCACTTGTGAATCAGAAGAAGCTATGCTGCGTGACCTCCAATGGCTTGGCCTAGACTGGGATGAAGGTTGGTCTGACACAACCTGTCTTCTCTACCCTTCAAATTGTGGAGTGTGTTTATAATGTCTGTCACTTTTCCTTCAGCTTCTAGCTTGAAAGCTGTGTCTGTGGTATGTTTATGATGTCTGTCTCTTTTCCTTCAGCTTCTAGCTTCAAGCTGTATCTTTGCAGTTGATTAGGGCACGCCATCATTCGGGATCCTCATTATGTTTAATTGAAGTTAGTTTTTTCTTTTCAGTCATGAGTTCCATATGTTCAAATTCTCAGAACTATTTTATTAGCTTCTTGATGTCACTATTTGCTGACACTGTTCAATGTGGCAGGTCCAAATAAGGAAGGGAATGTGGGCCCATATCGCCAATCAGAGAGGACTAGCTTATATAGGGAGTGTGCAGAGCGCTTGCTTGCATCTGGTCATGCTTACAGGTGTTTTTGTACAGATGAGGTTAGCAATATCTGAATTTGAGTTTTTAATCCAACTTCAATGATTCATTTTTTCAAGAGTGTATATCTGTGTAGAAAGCTTTGATAATGTTGTGCTATGTTGCGGATTACAGTTTTTAAAAAAGATAGTATTATGGATTTTTGCACTCACGATTCAGAGCGGCTGATCCCATTCTTAGGCTCTCAAATGCATGTTTAGTCCAAATTATGTTCACTCCTGAGTATAAGCAACTCTTTTTGCTGTGTTTATGGTTCCCGCCCTTAACATGCATAAAAACACGATCAAGTAGGAAGGGCTCTCTTATAGTTTAAAAGGACATTTTTTCAGCTAAAGCTTATCTTGATCAACATGGCTAGTAGGTGATACGTCCCCCTATGATGCAACTTGCACACGAGACAAGATGCAAGCCAAACTCACCATAAAAGAAACTAGACATGAAACTCACCTCCCAGCCATAGAGCCGAATGGGCTCACCCTTAAGCTTGGAAGCTAGTAGCAATCTAGGTCATGACCAGATCCTAAGGGTTGGCGTCCCATATCACCATCCCACACCATCTTGGTGTACGGATGTGTTCGCCTTTCAATGGGCCAAGAGTTCAAGAGTGGTGATTACACAATGAATGTACACAATAGGGCCTTAAGTCCTATAAATAGCACTCACCTGTACTAACCCTGAAGTATCCTTAGTGCATTCACTAAGCCACTTCGTAACCATCGTGACCAATGCTCCTAGAGCCCATCCAGAAGTCCAGGGACATAACACTTTCCTCTTTATGAATGGTTATGATTCTCAGCAATATCCTCATGAACAATGTGAGAAAAATGACTCTTCAATGAATGTACCGACTCCCAAGTAGCCTTTACCTTTGGGTGGTTTTTTACTTGACCAAATACTTGAGATAAATAGTTCGACGGAATTGTTTAGTTGTAAGGTCAAGAACCAATTCGGGTTCTAGTGGAACATAACAAGTAGTATCCTCAAGCCACAAGACTTACTCAATCAGAGCAATATGCTCACCTTGTTTGAGCTGTTCTTTGAAACGACTCACGTGGAATTTAGGTTGAACTCGGATTTTCAAAGGTAAGTCTAACTCATAGAATATACTACTTCATATATTCTCGGTCATTTGGAAAGGACTGCAATACCTTGAAGACAAGTTATAGCACTTGTCGATAGTCATTGAATTGGAGTCCTTTGGAACTCTAATGTAAAGCCACTTACCTTCTTGGAGCTTTGTAGGAGTACGATATCAGTTAGCATAAAATGTGGTACGATATTTTGTTGTTTTAATGCTTTCCCTTGCAATTGTTAACATCTCTTGTATATTGTGCAGAAAGTCAACTACGGATTGCATTTTCACCCCCATGAGCTCTGTGGCAATCGGTGGTTTGGGCTCATAACCGTGCATAAGCATAAAGGGACCATAATTAGTAGCCAGATGCTTAGCACAGATATAAGCAAACTCAATCAGAGAAAGATAACGTTCCCAATCATGTCACTTGTGGGAGACTAATGAACAAAGCATATCCTCCATGGTTTGGTTCATGCGTTCGTTGTGCCTATTGGTTTCTGAATGTTGCAAGCATGACATGGACAATCGAGTTAGATTGGATGGAAAAACATCAATGTACTCATGTAATATCGGATCCAAATACTCGGTTACATTTAAACTCATATGAAGATTATTATTAAAAAAACAAATTATATTAATAGAAAGACAATTTAACTTTTTCAACAAAAGAAGTATAAGTAGTAATAGTTGGATTAGAAAAACATTGAGTAAGCTCTATTGTTAAAATCATATATATATTATTTTTTGTGGCCCTAGAGAGTAAACAATCCTTGATCACATGAAAACGACTATCAAGTTGAAAAAAAAGTGTTTGGTTTTTATAATCAATATACGAGGACGAATATTTTCAAAAAACCATGGTATGCCAATAATGATATCCACATGGTCAAGACTCATAAATAAAAAATCCATGATCTGATGGTACTGTTGGATTGAGAGGTCCAAGTCTAGTACCATGCGATCCCAACAATCCACTGTAGGGTGCTTCGTATATTAGATACAATAAACTTGGTCAGCAGGTACCATGTGGAGTCATAGTCTTTGCATAAAGCGAGAAGAAATAAAATTATGAGTAAAACCATTATAAAATAAAACTGTAATATCATGGCTATGCATATGCTCTGTGACCTTAAAAGATCACACGGGTCAAAAATAGTTTTGGTAGTGGGATTACTGTTACTATTACTAGCAGCAACGAAATATTCTTCGAGTAAAATTTTAGAAGAAATACTTGAAGACTCCAGAGTATTTATTGAAGTCTTGGAAGTAGACTTCACCTTTTTGTTTTGGGAACACAAGCGATCACCGCAAAAATGACTTGTCTAATGGCAGGTGAAATAACAACTCTTCAAGCGTTCCTCACTATGAGTGACTTTTCGCTTATCTTTTTTCTTATCCAACTCCAAAGTCGGTTGAGAAGTTGTTGCCAGGGTAGATGACTTCTTTGACTTAAATATTGAAGTAGCTTGATGGGAACCCAATGTTGACTTGTTGCCCCTACTTATAGGCAAAGTATTATCAAAATTCTTTGTATATGTGTAGGCGTCCTCAAGTGAGTAAATAGGATTGTAGAACATCTGATTTTGGGAGTCTAGTGGCAATCCCAAAAGGTATCACATGTAGAGCAATGCTTGAGGATCGTCGCAGGCCTTTGTTTTATATGCAACAAATCTTTAAATTCTTACGAACATGTATTCGAGCTTTTCTTTTTCATATCAAGCTTAAATAAATTTAAAATTTTTTTAATTTGATTATCGATCACCAAGGGTTTTTGAAAAACGGATTAAAAACTCGCTCGAAGTCATGAGCTTAGAGTGTAGACCTGCCCACTAAGCGTACACCTTCCCTTGTAACATGATTTGTATCTGCTTGATATGCTAAACGGCATCAAATTGATATAAATCAAAATACTCCGTCCACTTGGCTATCCATGAATTATAAATTGGCTATAATCAGTAGCCAAATGCTTAGGACTGTTATAAGTAAACGCAATCTGAGAAAGATAATGCTCCCAATCAGATTGTCTATGAAGGACATATGCATGAAGCATATTCTCCATAGTTTGATTCGTTTGTTCGGTTCATTAGTTTATGGATGTTTTGAGGACATGTACAATTGAGTTTCTAGTTTTTGGAAGATTGTTTCTTAGAAATGACTAGTAAACTTAGGATCCTTGTCATTGACATTTTCGTTGGGCAAACCATAAAGTCTATAAAGGTGATCGACAAAGAGACTAGCCAACCCATGGCTTTTCATGGTGGTCTTTGTAGGAATGAATTGAACCATTTTTGTAAGTTGATTGACCGCAACCTAGATTGCATCATGATCTCCTAAATGGTCTCCTTGAGTGTGAGGATATGGTTCAATGTGGTGTTTCTTGCGTTTAAAACCAGCTTGCCCTTGCGCTCTTCTATCCTACATCTCAACCCACACATTAAGCTCATGCTTAAATATAGATCCATATACCTTTAGTATTTGGATCATGTTGGTTCTTTAATTACTAGGGACTAAAGGGTCACTACTATTAAAGAGTGGGACTATAATATGGTTCTACCGAATTTCAAGGAATCCCTTGCACACTACTCTATTGAACATACATGCCAATATGGGTGCCAATGTGTCACATGCATGTGAGAAGTACTCTACCACCAAACCATCTTTATCTTGTGCCCCCCGTTTTGTAGTTCGTAGATCACCTCTTTGATTGTCTTATTGGTAAAGGACCATTGTGTTGGCTTGTGGGCTTGTGGAGGCTACATGGGTGGCCATCCCTACACATTATACAATTGTGTCCCTATGGATCCAAGTATTAGGCGATGTAATTTGTATGGGGGACTCTCTCCCATGAAACATCCTCTACTCTCTTTTGCTATCCTATCCCAAAAATAGTTGACCTTGTCTCAACTTTTGTGAAGTAGTCTTACTTCTTCGTCCACACAAGGCATCTAAAGAGCACCCTTGCTTGGTGATGTGATGATTAGTGTCCAATTACTCATCATTGTACTAGCCATTTTGAGGGGTTGTAGAATTTGGATGTTTGCATGGGGGCAAGGTGATCTGGAATGCTTACATAGCTGAAATATGCAAGACCTCTACCAAATATCATGCATTTCTCTTGTGACGTGCTCAAATCTAGCATCTATAATTTGTTCTCTCTTCTTCTTGCTGGTTATCAGCTCCAAGGGGCCTAGAAGAGCCCACCTCTTGTACAATTTCAACATTCTTAGATCATTGCCCATGTTGCGTGTCTTGTCCAAGATTAGGCATAGCATTTTCCCCAACACTTAGTAAATTTTCAGATTGAGAGGCATTGTGATTGCTTGATCACATCTCACTATATGAAGACATTCTTGCTGTAATGCTCAGCTGAATACAATCGCAGTACTAAAGCAATGCTTCTAACTTCCAATCAAGTGCCATAGGCTCACCGATTCGAGGGAGTTGATGATATCTTAGCAATGGAACCATGAAACCAGCCTTCCTTATTGGATATGGTGTTGAATAACCTAATTAAGCACTTATTATAGCAAGCATAAAATTCACATAAATTGAAAATGCAAATGTTTTCAATTAATCTTGGATATTGGACACTCGGTTGGCCCCAAAATTGATGCTTCTTTTAGTATTTCTTTAAGTTGTATTACAAATGGATAGAGCGCATTGAGGTTCTTCAACCTCCTTTGCTACAATTGCCTAGCTGTGGAGGGTTCGAATCTACCATTGTCTCCTCAAAACTCACTCGTGTGGCTGGTTGCAATGGTTGAAAATAGGTTGGCCATGGTTGCTCACAGCTCTCCCATATTTGCTATAGTCAGAATGATCTCGTTTTTCCTCTTTGTCCTTTTACGAGCCTGTATGGCCAAGTTGGCTAAGTGGCAGCCTTCCCAAATGGTTTTTCCAACATTATCCATAATTAAATATTAATTTTCAGCCTAACCATTAAATGCCATATCTCTAGTGTCACCAACTGACATTTATGGCCAAATGAATGACCTCACAATTGACACCCTTATAGTAACTTTTGCCTTTGACATCCTGTGATTTTTTGGGGTTCCGGGCTTGTAAATTTACTCTAACCCCAGTTGCACCTCACATGTGCAACATTTACTTAATCATGTGATTAAAAATTAATCCACATGTTAAGTGAGGTTTCAAAAATACATGTCCTCATGATAGCCCTCCCCCTTGAAATCCTTGCAATCGTCCTCAATTGCACTGCCAAATGCATCAAAAGCAAAGTACTACACTGGAATTTTCATAGGGCATCAATCTCAGTTGCATTTCACATGTGCAACACATACTTAAACATTTGAATAATCCAAATGTTAAGTAAAGCAATCAAAATATCACATCCCTGTGACAACCTTTCCTCTTGAAATACTTGCAATCGTCCTTGATTGCATTGTCAGATCCATCAAAAGCAAAGTATTGCACTAGAACTTCACAAGGCATCATAGTTAGGACAACATTGGCCACTACTGCCAAACCATGCAACTGCCAAACACATGCTGAAAATTACTAGTAAGCATAACATACCATAAAAGTCTCCAAGAATCTCAAAAGCATTGCCAAAATATCATGGGATGCTTCCATTACTCATGAGCTCAACTTATTTGCAAGACCAAACCATAGTATAGTGTAAACCATGGCTGAAACATCAATGGCATTGTAACACACATTGTTGTCCATATAATCAGCTGAATACCAGTGAAAACTAATGACCATTTACCGCAAATCAATATAGCATAAATAGTTTGTAATGATAAAATACTAATGATCCAATGCTGATTATAACTGATGCTACACCGAGCATAAAGTGATGCAAATATATAGTTCCAAAGCTATAGATAATAAACTATGCCATATGTATATCAAACATAGTGACTAGTACATTGAATAGTGATCCCTTGGCAAACATATTGTCAGCCATAGTACCCTGAATGTATGCTGAATACATATGAGATCCACTACATCTAGAGCTGTCCATTGTTGAGAAGTGAAGGTGCTAGCTTCCGTACGAGCATCAGGTAATACTTTGGACCCTTGCTCGATTGAACTTGATTGAACCTGATCCGAAGTTGGCTCTAACGGGGAAGCATCAAGGTAAAGTTGCAACAACTGAGGATGGTCTACCAAGTCATCCTCCATCCTTTTGGCATCTGTTGCTGAATAGTTTTGAAACTTCACCAAATACCATTTGGAAACCTTACCCGTGATCTTTTTCTCTTTGTGTGCCAATATTTGCTTAGGTACAATATCTCATCCAGCTCCTCAACCTCGGGCTGAATTTCAGTAGATACATCCTTTGGCACATCACCATGAAAAAGCCTCACTAAGCTCACTTGAAAGGCATCATGTATTTGCCAATGTGGGAGAAATTTCAGCCTATGACATGCTGCGTTTCCATGATAACGAGTACTATTAGATGCATTTGCATGACCAACACTAAATCCTTGTGCTCCAACAGCCCTGGGGGTGCAAATACATTTCCATATGGCCCACTTTGTGCCCCAAGCATCATGCTTACATTGCCATACATGGGATTGTACATTCCACCTAACTTACCCGAACACATTGGGTGTTGAGAACGTTGCATTGGTTGTTGCATACCATAGGGATTGGTACCATACATTCCCATATGTGGTCCTTGACAAACCATTGCATGAAAAATGGTGCCACCGCCAAATTATCCTTGTTGTTCCATGTTTACATTTGCATGAATACCTTGCTGTCAATATTTCCATGGATTCACACTACCAAGTTGGCCATGCATTTGCACTTGTTGCACGGGTACCATTTGTTTGTGCTCATGAGTAACTTTGGGCTATCCCAATAGAGGCTTAGGCATTTCCTTTTGTTCTTCTGGTTGTCTCGAAGTTTTGGAAGGTGTCTTCTTCTCTTTGCCTTTGCTGTTCTTTTTTGGGGCATTCAAAAATTGAGTAAATTGAGGATCCTTTGACAATTCAGCAAAGATTTGTTGTTGTCCTCATCCGATCTTTGAATCTATTAGGTCCACTAGGTAAAGCCATGGAGGCAAATTGTGGTACCAACTACTCTACATTTGGGTAAGTAGGGGTAGGAACACCATGTTGGGTGCCACCCAAAGGTGTGAAGGATGGAGGTTGAGCCTTCCACAAAAGTGCATGAGCACCAGCTAGAACGGAAGATGTAGAGGTCTTAAAGGTTGTGCATATGTTTGATGAACCCCCAGTGTGTTGTGCGCAAGACTATGTAGTGTGAGTGATATGCGAAGGTAAATGGAATGAAGGGTAATGGCGATTTAGTAGAAGAAGTGGGTGGGATGGATGATTTATAAAACCCCCCCAACCCCCCCCCCCCCCCCTCCCCGGTTGTGGTGGGGGCGGGGGGGTAAAAGAAGAAAGAGGCGGTGGGTAGGTAGAAATAGGTCGTGAGTGTCCATGTGGTGCCATGGTAGAGGCATTGAAACATGAATGTTTACATAAGGTGTCAATGGAGGTGGAGGCACTAGAGCACCTAAGCCTTATTCAAATGTTGGCCGGGGCATGATAGAGTGACCGGTAGGTCCACTAGGTGAAGCCATGGAGGCAAATTGTGGTACAACTACTCTACATCTGGGTAAGTAGGGGTAGGAACACCATGTTGGGTGCCATCCAAAGGTGTGAAGGATGGAGGTTGAGCCTCCCACAAAGGTGCATGAGCACCAGCTAGAACGGAAGATGTAGAGGTCTTAAAGGTTGTGCATATGTTTGATGAACCCCTGGTGTGGTGTGCGCAAGACTATGTAGTGTGAGTGATATGCGAAGGTGAATGGAATGAAGGGTAATGGTGATTTAGCAGAAGAAGTGGGATGGATGGGTTTGAAAATTGTTGTGTTACATTAAGTTGATTTTGATTAGGTGAAGGAAATTGAAAATAACGTGAAGATGTAGTATGCAAAGAAGATGATGCATCAAACTCATTTTGACTATTAGAAGTATAATGAGAAGAAGGAAGGGAAGAAGAAGTGATATCCGACTTTTTCTTATTACCACTCCTTGTAATGACTTACATGAGTGGGTCTTCCATGGGGAATTTGCTATGTTCCGCATATGGCACTCTTGCTTCAACTTGGTCTTTACCAACATGTTGCAAAGGTAGTGAAGAAAGAGAAATAGATGAAGCAACAAAAGTAGAGACTTGTGTATCTTGCACGGAAGTATTAGAGATAGGTTAAAAGTAGGGAACATACTTTGGAGCTCTCTCTCCAAGAGGGGGGTCCATCCCTAATGACGGTCTTGACAACATCATCAAACTTGTGCACTACATATGATGAGAAAGAAACAAATATAGCTTCTTCATGCAACTTTTGTTTGAAGGCTTGTTGATGTAATTCTTTAGATTGCCTGGCTCTATGATGTCACCAATGTTGTTAGAAGGATCTCCAGTTGTGTTGGATCCTTGCGTTGTGGGTAGTGGATGCCATTCTTACTCAGTTCTTGGCATAAGGTCCTTTAGGGACCGAGTTAGTGTAGACATATTCGAAGTCATTTGACCTACTATAGTTCCTGGCTTCTGAGAAAAGCTTTGAGATCAAGGTTTACATTTCTTCAGAGAGATCTTAGCTCTAATACCATGTGGAGAAGTACTCTAACATAGAAACTTAAACACGGTTGTACGACAAAGCACAAATTGATAATAGAACATAGTTAGGGTTAGGATAACACAGAGACAATGAACACAGTGAGCAAGGAACTAAATGAATTTGAATAGAATACAATGCTTGTGCAGCTGACACACTATGTAGTGAATGAATACTGATCCCTGAACTCCCGTATCTTGAGGACCGGGGCAGAGAGTATGGGTTGGAGAGAGTGTTGTACTCTGACAGATTGTAGTGAATGAATACCTATCCCTGAACTCCCGTATCTTGAGGACCAGGGCAGAGAGTATGAGTTGGAGAGAGTGTTGTACTCTGACAGATTGTGAAATGTAGTAATGCAGCCTCTGAAGGTGTTCGGCAGCAGCAAATGTAGCTGCGGGCAGCTAGATCTGTGACAGACAGTCAAAGGAGAGAGAAAATCAGCAAATGCAGCAATAGAAGGTCTTTGGAAGTCAGGGTGTCAGCAATCTGGGTCAAAACAGCCTCCAAGTGGTGGAAAGATGATAGGTGGCATCTAAAGCAAGAATAATTGAAGTAGGGCCATCAAATGCGGTTCAAGTATGTATGGACAATGCAACAAATTATGTTCCAGCTGGTGAGCTGGTTGAATGAGAATGATAATTTTTTTTTTTTTTTTTGGTCAAATTCATATGTGCTTGCTTGGATCTACTGTTTGAGGATATTGGTGAACTTGATTGGGTCTCCCTTGTGTTGGAGAAAGCAACAAACAAGATTTGGAGGTGTTTGAAATTGTGTACTCTGCTTCATTTTGGCAACAAGGCAAACTCATTGTGAAGATTTGTGTCCCTACTTTAAAGGTTTTGGGCTTGGCGACATGGAAGAAGCAAGAATGGCCTTATTTATGAAGTTATTTATCACATGGTAGAGGTGCAAGAGGTGCAGAATGTTGGAAAGAAGCTTATGGATGAAATACATCCTCTTTGCATTGATTAAAGGGGTATGTTGCATACACCTTTACATGCTATGGGCTACATGTTGCATCCCATTTGGAAAAATAATGATGAGCACATATATAAGACTAAGGCATCCTCTTTTTCTCTTCCAATAGCAAAGTGAGAAAGGGCTTTAGCATGGCATAAAATGGCAGGAAACATTTGGGGCTTGCACGACTAGATTGCAAGCACTAGCTCTTCAAGTGCTTTCTCAAGGCACATGTGCCTCACCTTGTGATAGGAATTGGAGCATCTTTCCCTTGTTCATACAAAGAGAAGAAATATGCTTTTGCTTTTGCATATAGAGAAGCTGGTGTGCGTATATATACAAATCTATGACTCATGTCTAGAGTCCAAGAAAGGTGCTTTGAGATGATACAGAGGCTACATTGGATATGCTAAACAAGGAAAAGAACGACGAGCAATCGATTGCATTGTAGGACCGACAAGAGGCTATTGAAATGAGGATTTGGATGATCATGTAGCATCCTCCAGCCATGATGCAGGTGTAGCTCACTTGGTGCTTTGGTTATGATGTTGATGATGATGGTGAGGAGGATCCCACATAAGGATATTGATGAGGATGATGTTTCAATTGAGAGCTGAGTCATGAGGCTGCAGCTTGCTTCATGAGCCATGGCCCAATGGCCCCATGTCCAGTGCCCTAGGGACCATATCTATCGTCTATCTTTTATGCTTGCTGGTTTCCTATTTTGTTTCTTCTCTCTAGTTGTTTTGTGGGCTTACATTGTCCCTGTTCTGAGATTACACATGTAGGCTGCAGCAAGCAGTCTGCTGTGATTCGCGGTTCAAGCAAGTCTCAACCTTGTCAAATTGTTGATTATAAAATTTTTAACAGTTTTTTTTTTTTTTTGAATGGGTTGAAGTCTCTCTATATTTGAAGTGTCTTGTTTGTCATATTCCGTTGAATTCAAAGGTTGCGAATGAAATACCATGCATCGAATTTCACAGGGGACTGAACTGTACTTATTTCATAGCACATCTTTCTATACGTGTATGAGTATGCCTTATGAAAAAACTAGGGCTGAGATATTGTGTGTTTTGGTGGACCAATGCAACAACAGTAAATGCAGCAGGATCTGATGCTAAATGGTTGCAATGCCTGATGTGAGGCTGGATGGAAGACTCTGGGGGAGTGGGAATGAGTTTTCAGTCTTCAGAACACAGGGATTGCAGAGAAGATGCAGTTTGCTGCATTAGAAATTAGCAATTGCTGTGATGCACGGTTATGATCATTGATACCATGTTAGTATGCGGATAGAAGTAGGAACTTGCAAATAGACAACAGAAAACTGAAGAGGAACGATGAATGTGATGTGAAAACAGTATTGATATTGAAGAAGGCTTATACAAAGAAAATCCCCTACACATGTCATCATAGAATCGAGAGACTCCTCTTGGAGGTGCTTAAAGCTTTAAAACAGCTTAAAAATTTCTGAAACATGTTTCCTTGTGGGAAATGTTTTCTCTTGTCGGTGCCTGGCATCTCTCCCTGGGTCTGAAACGTTTTGCTTGTTGTTTGCCTCTTCAACAAGATTTGGAATGTCAATTCACAAATTTGTGAAAATGAACATAGTTCAAGGCCTATACCTCACCTTTGCTTTACGATATCCATGCCAATTTGCTTTTTCTTCTTTAGGATGCTCTCACCCTTTCTTTTTTTCACATTTCTCTCTCTTCCTCTCTCCTTTCTGACCCCTTAATGATGTGCATTTCCATTTCCTTCTTTTCAAAAATTGATGCTGCTGATTTTTTTTTTTTTTTTTTTTTGTGTGCATTTTAGAGTCTCTCTTAACTATGTGTATTGAGTGTGTGACTGCAGTGAGGGTGCAAGGAAAGTGAAGATTGAAGATGGAAGAAAGTGTGATTGAAATGACAAGGCCCCTAGCTAATAGGCTGTCCTAATATAAGCACCTGGCCCAAAGTGCCACAAAATGTGTTTGAGTTCCAACTAACATGAGGATGCCCAGGAAAAGTAAACTGACCACATAATGGGCAAAGTAAACCAAAATGACCACGATTGGAGAAAGCTCCAATTTCCCTCAAGTTTAGGGCTCACAACAAGGAGATTACTGTAACACTCAACTCTTGGAGGTGACATTGCAGTGCCATGGAGTTCTTTTGCTACTGAAAATGTTGTTCCTCTAGGGGATACAAACTTGCTTTAGTGGAGCACTGTATGGATAGTATCTGACGCAGTTGCTCCGAACAAGACAGGATGACACATTCCTCGATTTGTTTATTGGAGAGGTTTAAATTTCGGATGTGGTAGTCTACCATCCAATTTTCATGCAAACAGTCCAATTGGAGCATAACCATTGAACCAGACTGTTTTAGTTGGGCCTTTGGAAAAGGCTTAATGTTTATTTCTCCCCCTACCTCGAGTTTTAGTCTTGGAGCGTGACACAATTTTCAAATGATTAGATCTATCCAGTTTGTTCATCTCTTTCCTAAAGAATAACATATGGGATCGATCATTCATTATGGATTGCTGTGTCAAAAGAGAAATAATTACCTTGGGAACTCCATGATGAAAGCTGTAGCTGCCCGTTTACCGTAAATTTTCATATTTTGTTTCATTTTGTTTTGATGTTGGAAAAATAATCAATGTTGCCTGCTGGCCAGGCAGACTGTCTGCCATTTTGCTTATGTATTTATAGTTAAATTGCAATTTCAGTGGCTTCTTGTTTGGTGTCTACCAATTTGTGTTTGATTCATAGCTTGGTTAATTTTATGCGGTGTGGATGATTCAGTTCTTACATTAAGTTTCTACTGCATCACACTTGATTCGTAGCTCCCTTAAAAATTTTATGCGTGTTTGGATGGCTTGGTTTTTAATTTAGATTTCTTGTACATGTGTGGGGTTGATGACTTGGTTTTTAATTTAGATTTCTATCACATGTGCAGGGTTTTCAAATGTCACTAGCTCTCTTAAAACTTTTATGCATGTTTGGATGACTTGGTTTTTAATTTAGATTTCTAGTACATGTGTGGGGTTGATGACTTGGTTTTTAATTTAGATTTCTAGTACATGTGTGGGGTTTTCAAATATGTCACTGGCTGTGTATTCCAGGAACTTGAAGCTATGCGAGAGGAAGCTAGGGCAAAAAACCTGCCACCCAAGTACACTGGAAAATGGGCAAGTGCCAGCAAAGAGGAAATTGAAGATGAGATACAAAAGGGCACATCTTATACCTACAGATTTCGAGTACCAAGCAATGGCTCGATCAAAATTGAGGATATTATCCGTGGTGAAGTGAGTTTCAGCAGCTGAATTTGCTTCTACAGTTCTTGGAAAGAAAATGATCCGATGATGTGGTTGATGCAAGGTGTCTTGGGACTTGAACACATTAGGTGATTTCATTATCATGAGAAGTAATGGTCAGCCCGTTTACAACTTCTGTGTTGCTGTGGATGATGCAATGATGGGGATTTCACATGTGATAAGGTGTGTCTTTGGTTATGCAGAAGGATTTTCTTTTGTATTTCTTTTATTTCTTAAGTTATGCTGATAACATGCGTTGTGAGGAGATGGTCTTCTTATTGAAAGTGGTCTTTGTCTTTGCATCACAAAGAGGACAATCAGATGTACTGAATGTTTGTCTTTTGTTTGTTTAGAGCAGAGGAACATCTTGCCAACACACTGCGGCAGGCCTTAATATACCAGGTATTAACAGAAAAATCTCTCTGGTGAGCTAATCTCTCCGTTACCTCATAGGTGTAGATGAACCTCTATGTGCTCAATGTTGAATCTGTTTGTGACATTGCACAACCTCCATGCTCACAATGGCCTAAGGAAAGGGTTAGAAACATAGTACGGGGGAGTTTTGGAAATGGGGGAAACGAAAACGGAAAAAACTGGAGTTTTAGAGTTTTGACAAAATTTTGAAAACTGGGAAATGGCGCTTGAGATTGTATACTAAAATAAATACGGTATTATGTGGGTATGTAAATATATCAATGCCTATAATATATATCCAAAATTTATACAAGACTTTGAGTCTTAATATCATATGTTTGAAATCGTGATTCATTACACATGTCACGACTCACAAGTGAAAATTCAAGAGTGAAGACTCAATGGTTGAAACTTAAGACAACTTAATACAATTAAGACTCGATTTTTAAAACTTAAGGCAAATGAATTGAATTATAATTTATGACTCATGAATCATCTATGATCTGAAGAGTGAAGATTGACATCAAGAACAGTGGAGACTGACATTATGAATAGTGGAACAAGAATCAAAATGCATAATATGTCAAATCAAGATATAATGATATATGTAACTATGTCATGTGAATAATTTGTCAAAACTCCAAAGTCCAATGAGCATTGAGCAATGTGTACTATTCTCTAGACTCTAGTAACTTTTGAGTAATAAATATCAATATTAATGAATAATTGGCAACTGCAGTTTGTAATGCTAAACTGACTCCTGTATATCATGAGTCATGACTCATCCGAGCTTCGAGGATCTGTGAACGATCTTCTCGTCCGACTTCGAGAACCTTGATCGAGAAGTTGATGAAGCAACTTGAGCCTCAGTCTCGGACTCGAGCTCTGACTTTGCCTGTGATGCATATCTATGTGTGGCTCTTGCTTTAGTGGCTCTAGCCCTTCTCAGCACGAGTCTCATACACTGATGCCGATAGCTAATCATAGAGCATAGAGTAGATATCTTACTCGTCTTGTAGTATCTTTGGGATTTTATGCACATTCTCTATATCAATCTTGTCAACATTCACTTGTAAAGGTGAACGAGACAAAGATACGAGAGACGATTCAATATATTTGATATTCATCTATAATACATATCACAATTTACAATCCAACTTTCAAGCAATGTCAAGTGTCAAGGTTAAAAAGTTAATTATACATAATACTAATCATTATCAGTGTATGAGTGAAGGCTTAAGAGACAGATCGGTCTTCTCAAGGAGCTGGAGATTGCAATGACAAAACACTAAACACTCCAGCTGGACAATTGTGAGTTCATTTCTCTTTTTCGTGTGAAAGAGGACTTATATGCTCTAATTCATTTCAGCAAGCCTGAAACTATAATCTTGCAAGAGGACACGAATGACAATGCTTGTCTATTCAAATTTAAGAGATTGAAGTTAAGTGATTGGAAATTGCTAATAAGCAAGCCGCAAAATTAACATTTAAGTGGGCAACAGATTATAGAAAGCGTTACCTAGGTTTCATAATACATTAGATTATCAAGATTCAGAATATAAAAGTCACCAGTCACATAGCAAAGTAGGAGCGGAATTGCCGTATTTCTTCCACCAAGAGACATGTTGAAGCTATGTCTCTCGAAGCCTAGTTGTGGGTTGGCTAAAATGAAGAGAATGATTGGGAAAGTAAATCATAATCTATTCTCCTCATCATATCTTTATCATCCCTTATGAGGTATCTTATGTACTGCATAAATCCCTCCTCTAACTTCACGTTGGTGTATTTCTCGTCACTGTGCCAAAGGGGATGGAAGATATTTGCAATAGTATGGATTGATTTATAAAACCAATTCCATCATACATTTCACACTGCACGAATCTTATCAACCCTTGAGAGTGAAGGATGATGGATCATAGATAAAATGATTTAAAAACTTACAAGTTAAAATAATGATAAATCATCAATGAGTTGTTAATACTAAATAATTACATGCATAGAAGTTAAACATGAACTTACTTATCTTGGGACAAAAAGCTGTTGCGAAGCAAGGTCTCGTCAATTTTATCCATATGCTCATATAGAAGGCCCTTAGTACTTTCTTCCATATTAGTGATGAGTTGTACATTATAAATAGGAGTGAAACTTTTCACGAATCTTTGCCTTAACCCACGAATTCTCATTTAAAATATTATGTCTAAAAGTTAAAGCCTTTGGAGACTCTCTCTCACTCCATGTGAGCCATTCCTGGCATGCAATGGTCTGTATCAAATTTGGACGGACCTGTATTAACCTCTCTAATACAATAAATATACAAGCAAATCTAGTGGTAGAAAGCTTCAATAGCTCAAGTGTGCTATTGGCTTGAAACATGCTTGTGACAGATAATCTCTTTTTCACAAATCTTACCATGCTTGTTGCTATCTTGAAAATGTCATTGACCCAAGATATTAGCTCAACATCTTTAATAAGCAAGTCAAGGCAATGGGATGCACATGGAGTCCATTCTATGCTAGGAAACTATACTAGGAAATTGCTCCTTAAGCATATATCCCATAGACACACAATTGCTTCCATTATCTGTCTCCACTAGCACCACATTTTGGACTCCTACGTCCATGATGACCTATCACATGTGCTTCCAAATGAAAGCTCCTATGATGGGCCTTAATGAACATAGTGCCTTTGCATGAAGATATTAAAACATTGTAAACATTTTTTCGGCGCATATCTGACTATCCATTGCATAATATTGTGCATCCATATTTCGTCCATGTCCCCTTCAAGGGCTCCAATTGACTTTCTATGGATGCTTCATTCTTTTAAAGCTCTTGTATGCGTAATGCATTTGCAGATGGGCCTTTCAACTCACACCTTGTGCAGCTTACTACCCTGATTATCTTCTTCCATTGATGTGTAGTGGCCACATTGAAAGAGATAGCACACCAAATAAATATAAGTGTGAGTTTCCTAGTTGTCTCCCTACAATTGCCTACCTTTGAAGTCCTGCATGGACACTTGCACTATGTAAGGAGCCCTTTTTTCCACCACGACTAAAAGGTTGCAATGGGGTCCTTTTGCACTTGGACCCGCTGCGGATATGGATGCACTTCTTTTTGATGGGCCAGTGGCACCTCCAATTTGGCTAGTGCCACTAGGCCCACTAGCCTCTCCTTACTCCACTTGTGCTTCATTAGCCCGGTGCGGTGTTGAATGAGAGGATTCATTCTCTTCTAGCTCAATGCCCATACACTTTCGGTACCAAAGATGGAGACTTACTATTACTTTTGTTGACACATTTGTGCAAGGCTCCATGTCTTTGTTGGGAATGCATGCTAAGTGGTCTTTCACGTGCGTTATGCTTCGCGATTTCTCCGATCCACAATAGTTGCATTGCCACTTCTTTGATCCGTCGGAGCCCTTGTATCCCTTGGTTGGAGTGACATGCCTCCAAAGTGTATCTAACACCATGATTAGGTTATGGGAAATTTAAATTTGAAAAGATGATAAGTAATAAGAACTTAGAAGAAGATTGATGGAGGAGGAGGAGGAGGCTGAAACTTGGAAAAAAAATAAAGAAAAAGAAGGATGGAAGAAGAAGAAGGAAAGAAAAAACTTGGAAGGAGATGAACTTAGAACTTAAGAGGGAAGAACACTACTGCAACAAAAAGCCAGATACCTCATTCCCCAAGTTTTTACAAGAACCAATGCTCAATTGCAAGACGAAGGAGAGCCTGTGGGCACTCGACAGCTCCTGGCCGATGTGTTGTGTGTTTACCATCCTACCGCCACGCCCGCCATCACGTTTCCCCCGTTTATCTTGCCACTACAACGCCTCCCCACCCTCTGTCTATATGCGCGCGCCCCTTCTTGGCGGCCAGTGCGGCGCTCTCCCATCGCCTAGTCACCTCACGCTTCCCCACTTCCGGCAGCCATTGCACCCCCCTCCTTCTCTGGTCACCATTGCGCCTCCCCCCCAATCGACCGCAACACGCTCCGTCCTCCCCCCCAGCAGCTATCGCGCTCCCCTCTCCTGTTGATAGCCAGAAATCCCCCTGAGGCCACTTGCGGGATCATGACACCAGTGGAGACCAGCACCTTAATCTCTGTTGAAAAGTGAAACACATTCCCCTCCCCTTCGACCGGCAACACTGCAAAGCTGTTTGATAGGTTCTCAGCAGAAACGGACAATGGAAACCCTTGGTCAGACACCGGTGCATTCAACGAGTGCCCAGGAGGTGAGGAGCCGCAGACGCCGACATCCTCCATCCACCGGCAGTCTAGCCCCCCCTCACACAGCCACCAATTCATTCGTCCATACTGCTCGTCACACTTTCTTGAGATAGGTGCAGTTGCTACCACAGGAGTTTCTTTGCAGTGGACCGTGGTCTTACTTGAGAGTTGTGGGGTGCAGAGTGTTTCCACTACCTCTAGAGGAGGGAATCTTCATGGTGCGCAAGTCTAGGAGCGGCAAGGTCCATCTACTAGCACCACCGGATGGTCCAAACTACGTCTTCTTCCTTCAGACCTCTTACATAGGAGACTGGACGATGGCTCGGATAGAGGAGGAGGTGAAGAGCTAGGTGGCAGATCACATCTCCCAGTGGATAGGAGAAGCTGGACTGACTCTTTTCTCACAACAGTGGCCAGGTTGTATGATGGACATCAACTGGTGGGCTGGGGCTGAGGTCCCTCGTCTGAGCATTATCTTTCGAGCTTCTCCGTAGCAGAGAGCGCCGATGGATGTGATTGAGTGGCCCTTGGCACAGGCGGCCCGTTTCTACCAGTGTACGGAGTCTCGCCTCTCAACCTGGTTAATAGATGCCCTGGTGGCACCACCAGGTATATCCATCACCCCCATGGTCCGCTGCTTGAGGGCTACCATGGGGGAATGGAGTTCACCATCCAGGCCGGCAACGAAGCGTATCCGCATGCCTCATAGTTTCTCTTCTCGTCAGCAGCTTCCACACCGAACAAATGCTTGTTTGGTCAGTCACATGTCTCCCTATGAGTTTACACCTTGTATCTTGGAATGTGAATAGCCTCCACTATAGTGGGGCATGTGGTTCCAGAAAGTTGATTGTTCGGCAGGAGCTGCAGCCTTCTGTCCTTGCCAGACTGATCGATATCTTACTTCTACAGGAGCACAAGCTCACTCCCACACAAGCCCAACGGGTAGGCAAGGTACTCTCGAGCAGCTCGCACACTTAGTGGGAGCATGCTATCGGTGCCCACGGCAAGAGTGGAGGTGTATGCACCTCTATTGGCTCGACTCTCACCGCCGGTGTACGAGACCATGGGATGATAGTGGCAGGGAGGGTTCTATGGATTAGATTGGATATTGGGGACTTATGCCTATACCCCTAGTGAGGTTAGGGCATGCAGCAGGTTCTGGGTGGAGATCTGGATGGACTCCAAGAGGTGGACTTCTGGATCGTTGTTGGAGACTTCAATAACCTGGAGGCTTTAGAGGACCAGCAGTGCAGAGGCAAAAATTACCACGGCATGGCTGGGGAGGAGTAGGAGGCATGGGAGGTCTTTCTATTGGTAGTATGAGCACGCGATGCTTGGAGAGACCTTGCCTTCCATAGGAGGGAGAGGTTGGTGGATTTCTCTTGGGGATACATGTGGCTAGGTGGAGTCCTGCTGGAGCGGTTGGACAGGTTCTATATGGGAGAGTGGGGATGCTTTGGTGGAGGCCAGATTGGGCGATTGGCAGGCACCACGTTGTTCGATCATTGCCCGGTTCTCTTATCACTTGATCTCCCAGCATTTGCCCTAGACACACGATCTTGTTGGATCCCTGACTAAATCTACAGGAGGGAGGAGGTGAAGAGACAGATTGAGCAAATTTGGACGAGGGAGTGGGGCAAGAGGGACCGGATTGCAGAGGTCCTAGCGGAGTTGAGAAGCATCTGCCAAGAGGCAACCATATAGGCTAGGTAGCAGAGCTGGGAGGAGGAGAGAGCACTCTTGCGAGACCTTGCAGTCACGCAAAGATTATTACAGGAGGCACCAAGGGATCCCACCCTCCATGTACAAGAGATGCACGCGCGAGCAACCACCGCTGGGCTAGAGAACAATCACTCGGAGTTCTCTTTCTGCACGTCTGCAGCCTTCTAGGCACGGAAGGGGAATATGATGTGCAAGGAGTTTTTCCAAGTGCACTAGCCTCGCACCTCAGGAGAGGAGATACGTAACCTTTGGGATCAGTATGGGAGGACTCGTTCTAGCCCAGATGAGGTGATGGAGATTGCACCAACTACTATAGACGCCTTTTCGAGCAAGAGCTAGCCTTAGCTAGAGGACAATGATGTAGACAGCAGGTCTGGGAACACATCCCATCCCTCGTCATAGAGGTGATGGGATGCTCCCTTCTAGCCCTCTTCACAGAGAAGGAACTAGAGGAGGCTTTCTATACACAAGATAGGCATAAATGCTTCGGAGAGGATGGCCTCTTCAAGGCTTTCTTCAGTACCTATTGGTGTTGAGAAACCCTTCACCCTTCACCCGCAGTTTGCGTTTTTGCGTTTTTGCGTTTTTGCGTTTTGCGTTTAAGGTTTGCATTTAGGGTTTGTAGCCCCAAAAAGAGGCGCTATCCTAGACTGACTGTGCCTATTTATAGGCCACTCTCTCATTCATTCCTTACGGCTGATTCATTCAGTCCGTCACCTCTTTTCTCCAGCCTCTCCACTACCCTCACACCCCTTTAGGAGGACATCGCGGTTCGTGGTTCATGGTTGTCTTCATCATCTTCCTTGTGCTACGGCACCCTTATTCTCTTGTATCACATTCACTCCATGATTCAAAACTTCATCCTTCCATTCATCAGAGTTTCTTCTCTCTTCTTTTCTTTTCTTCATGTTTGCCGAGTTCACTATGTGTTCCTCCCTGCAAACCCTACTGTCTCGCTGATACGTCATCTTTTGACATGGTATCAGAGCTGCATCTGCTTAAACAACAGCAAAGATCTTTCACTCCAGTGAAGGCAAAGACCGGTGGCGGGTTCGGCATCCACTTCTATTCTTCTTCCTCTGCATCAAAATCTTGTTTTTGCATGTTTCAGGTGTTTTCAGCTTGCTGCCCACACCCCTTTCGCGGAGGACATCGCAGTCTCAGCTGTCCCTTGCTGTTATCTACAGTCTGGCGCCTGTTTTCAGCCTTCCACCCGCAGTTTGCAGCTGTTTACAGCAGAACGACTGTTGCTGATCACTCTCCATTTAGAAAACAATCTCGTTTTTGCAGATTTCAGGTATTTCAGCTTGCTGCCCACACCCCAAACACGGAGGACATCGCAGTCCAAGCTGGCCATTGCTGTCTAGAACAGTCCGGCGCTTGTTTCCAGCCTATCACACACTGTTCGGAGCTGATTTCAGCATATTAACTGCTGCTGAATTTTTTTTCTTGCGCTTTTAGTCTTTCTCTTACCTGATGCCTGCATTTTTAGTCTTTCTCTCTCTTGTAGGCTGTCCTGCCTGCGTTTTTAGGCTTTCTCTCTCCTCACCTGCGTTTTTCTACTGGTTGCAATCTCTTACTGCTGGTTGCATCCTCCTCCCACTAGCAGCTCACTTTCAGCCCTTCCACTACCCTTTCACCCCTTGAGGCGGACATTGCGATTCGTGCTTCACACTGCCCTCACACCCCTTAGGGTGGACATTGCGGTTTGTGGTTCATGGTGGTTGAATTTTTTTCTTCTTCAGCAAGGCACATTGGTATCCATGGCTTCTTTACCAACAGATGACCAGAGTACTGGGTGCTTCTACTGTGGCATCACTGGACACACCACCGATGCTTGCCGACTTTGACCTTTACTCCCCCCCCCCCCCCCCCGAGTATATGTGTCTTCCTCCAGGCACTCCTTGTGCCACCTCTCCTTTCTGGGCCACAGAGATCATTCTGCATCGGCTATCAGAGTACTATGCTCAAGCTTATAAGAAGCATCTGATGGACACTAAGTCCTTTCCAATACATGGAGGATTGATTGGTGCTACGACCTCCTGGAGATCGCCGCAATGCTAGCGGCAGTCTTCTCCCACTTATTTTCAGGTACAATAGCTTCCACGACCTACGGATCTGCAGTTTGCTCCATTGAGAGACAATGATTGTTTGATACCGTCTCCTCGTCAGTCTACTCCTTCAAGAGACAGTGGCTGCGACTCCTTTCTATTCTTTAGCTACCAAGTCTACTCCACTTAGAGACAACGATTGTTGCCTATCTCTTGCTCATTCTGAGCCCCACCCTTCCCCACTCTCAACTACTCAGGTTCGAGAGGCTACCTCTGGGAGCTCTTTGGCACCCCAGATACCTTCTTTGGCACGATTGGGGGCACTTTCTTCGTCATTAGACATTTCGAAGTCCATGATCCATGAGTTTTTGGATTCCCTATCTACTTCAGAGGGGGATGCAATTTCTTTGCCCTCAAAGGGGGCATCTACTTCTTCTTCGACTTCATCGGGGGCCCCTCCACCTCCCACCTCAGAGGGGAAACCTACTCCACATGAAGTTCTTCACCCATCCTCTACTTTCTTGGGGTGGCTGTCTTCGACTAGTCATCTCTTCTACTGCTATACAGGATCTTCATGTACCACCTAGATCGGGACCTCGGAGGTTCAGCCGCGACTTGGTAACGAGGCCTTCGTATTCCTTGCAGTATGGATGCACGGAGCTAGTGGCTTCTCTCTCGAGGTTGAGTTTCGGGTTCTCCAGTTGACTCTATCTACTATTCTTTACTACAGGTTCCCTTTGCAGTGGAAATCTTGGATCATAGGGATCCTCTATATCTTCTTCCTCCTCTTCTCTTCTTGCCTTGGTCACTTGGTTAGCATGGAGCCACCTCTTGAGATTGAGTACGGGCATATCCTTATGGTTCTCGGTACCACACAAAGGCCGACATGCCTCCTATGCATTGCATGTTTTCATCATCTTTGTACTAGGGTGCTTGGGCAAGTGAACAATTTTCCCACGAGAGACATTGTCCAAGTGGCACCTGCTGCATGAGTATTCTTGAGCATGTAGCATTGCATCTCCACCTCACTCTTCTCTTGTTCCGCTTTTTGAGCCAGAGAAGGGGTGTTGAGAAACTCTTCACTCTTCACCCGCAGTTTGCGTTTTTGCGTTTTGTGTTTAGGGTTTGGAGCCCCAAAAAGAGGCGCCATCCTAGACTGACTGTGCCTATTTATAGGCCACTCTCTCATTCATTCCTTACGGCTGATTCATTAAGTCCGTCACCTCTTTTCTCCAGCCTCTCTACTACCCTCACACCCCTTTAGGAGGACATTGCGGTTCGTGGTTCATGGTTGTCTTCATCATCTTCCTTGTGCTACGGCATTCTTGTTCCCTTGTATAACATTCACTCCATGAATCAGAACTTCGTCCTTCCATTCATCAAAGTTTCTTCTCTCTTCTCTTCTCTTCTTCATGTTTGCCGAGTTTACTCTGTATTCGTTCCCACAAACCCTACTGTCTCGTTGGTATGTCATCTTTTGACAATTGGGAGGTGGTGAGGATCCCCTACTGATGGCCTTGCATGAGATTTTCACTTCAAGTTAGATACCAGGGAGTCTTTTGGCAAGCCTCATCAATCTTCTCTCCAAAGGGGGAGACCGGTTGGAGCTTTCCCAATGGAAACCGATCACCTTATTGTTAGTGGCCTATAAGGCATTGGCGAAGATGATTGGTAGGCGACTATGCCCTGTGCTTCGAGACATCATTCATGACACATAGACAGGCTTTATCTAGGATAGGAGCGTCCTAGACAATGTATTCACCTTCTTTGAGGCGACAGAGGGGGCTCAACACAATGGGCAGGGACTGATCGTACTTCTCTTGGATTTCGAGAAAGCTAATGACAGGGTGGATTGGGATTTCCAAGAGGGCACCATGATAAGGTTGGGCTTTCCCCAGGCTTGGATCTGCGGGGTCTTCGCACTTTACAGATATTCTACTGGTAGGGTTCTCATAGGTGGTAGGCGAGGGGAGGAGTTTGGGGTGGAGAGATCGGTCTAGTAGGGATGCCCCTTTCCCTCGTACCTGATCCTACTCTTTGCAGAGTCGATGTCTCACTTCCTCAGGTCACGGGTGAGCCGGTTACGTGACCTCCGACTTCTAGTGAGAGAGGAGATTGAGTTGTTAGACTCAGAGTATGCAGATGATACATCACTCTACATAGAGGATGATGAGTTGATGCTGGAGAGAGTGAGGCTGGCTCTTGAGGTGTTTTGTTCTACAGCGGGAGTGAAATCAATTGGCGAAAGTCCATTGGTTTCCTCAGCGCAGATAGGGGCGTCCACCTGGGATTTAGATGGGTGAGTAGAGGGTAGACTGTTCATTACCTAAGGTTCCAGCTGGGACTCGACATCACTTCCGCCCAACAGTTTCTTCTAGTTCTCGATTCTATTCGGAGGAAGCTGGCCTAGTGGAGCACTGCTCGTCTCTCACTAGCAGGCTGAGCCTTGATGGTTAACCAGGTCCTCCTAGTGGCAGCCTGGTACATTGCCTCATGTTAGTGCTTCTCCTTATCTTGTGTAGTGCAGCTTTGCCGCCTAGTCCGGAACTTCCTTTGGCCCGGGTCAGACGGCCCTAAGGATTCCAGGGCCAAGGTGGCGTGGGCGACCATCATACAACATCGGTCAGAGGGAGGTCTTGAGATCATAGATCCAAAGTATTAAAGTATGGCCCTCTTGGGCAAGCTAGCAGTCCATGGCCCCACACCAGGATGACAGACTTGGAAGGTCCTATTGTAGGAGGGTCTTGGGGATTGTAGACCGAGGCTGTTCCTGAGATGGATCTTTACGGCATACTAGATCACCCTCCCCCTAAATCACCTTTGCTGTGCAACTTGCTTCGCATGTGGGAGGGCCTCCGTAAGGTCCTAATCTAGAGCCCCCCAGGCTGCTAGGAGGAGATAGATTGTCAGCCGGTGATTTGGAACCCCCAGGTCAGAGTGTGGGAAGGGGCACAGATTGGCAAGCATCCCCACATCCAGTGGGCTGGTTGGGAGGTTGGCCCGGCTCGTACCATCAGGACATGGGGGGAGATGTACAGGATGGTGGACGAGGAGGTGGTGCAACGAGTATCAGGCTGTCACAGAGGAGTGGAGTTGAGAAGAATGGAGATAGACGCAACAATACCTCAGGAGTGGCTTGCTCCCCCGATATGAGAGCCGATAGAGCTTGGGGAGGTATGGGTTGCTAGGTTTTCACCAGCAGGCATCCCCCTACAGGTGGTTGGTAGAGTGGGCAGTGCTCCATGTGGGACCTTTTTCACTGTGGAAGAGGGGGGGCGTTTGGCTTTTGACAGAGGGCAGCAGGATGAGGGGATAGCTATCCTTTCATGGAGGAGGATCTGGGTGATTGACCTTAAGGGGAAGACATGGTGGCTGGATCCTTTTGTCTTCTGGGAGGAGCTCAGGGAGTGGCGCCTTTGGATCTGGGAGGGCAGGTCACTTGATGAGTTGGAGTGGGATTCGGGAGAGTGGCTATGGCCAACCACTGTGGTCGCCAAGAAGCCACTGAGGTTCCTGGAGTACACTGTCAGGATTGGCAGACACGTACTGATGCAGGAGGATATGGATTGGGCGTCGTCATGTAGCAGGCACTGGGCAGAGCACAGCATCACAGAGCCTTTCCAACGGACCTTTTGGCGCCGCCTATGGGATAGCTGGAGGCCAAGGAGGGTATCGTATTTTTCATGGCTGGTGGCACATGGTGGCTTGGCGGTGGGAAGTTGGCTTGCCCAGATGCAGGAGGGAGGTTGTAAGCACTGCATACAACAGCCTCTGGAAACCCCAAAGCATTGCCTTTGGTCATGTGAGGCGGCGTAGCTTGTGTGGAGAGGAGCATGCAACATCTTTCGCCGTATAGCACCTAGCCTTGGATGTATCTCATAGGGAGGTTTGTGCTGGCAGGTAATCAGCCAAGGCTGTCACCTTCTGTATGAGGTCAGGATGCAGGACACGATATTCATTATCGAGGCAAGGTCGTTTGCGCAGTGGTCAGTTTGGAGGCTCTACCTATCTGCCAGGCACTGGAGCCCACATCAGACCGCTCTGAGGTATGGGAGATCATAGGGAGTCTTATTGGATGGCATATCTGGAAGGCACGGTGTCGGGAGGCTTTTGGTGGAGAGAGATTTTCAGTACAGACGACCTTAGGAGAGCTCTGGACCTCCATCATCCACTCCCTCTGCGGCCAATGGGATCAGGTGCAAGGCGAGTCTAGGGTTCGTCAAGAGCTCTGTTGTCATTTCATGCGCACTTGGGGTGGCCAAGACTTGTTTTTCGTGATGTAGGCAAGCAGCCCCAAATGGCAACACACACCCCCCCTCCATGGCTTCTTGCCCCCATCCCCCCCTAGACAGCCCTCAGAGGCTTGTACATTTGATATTTTTGTGACTTTGCATCAGCTCCAGCTAGTCTGTTGAGCATGAGCACTTCCTTGTATTCAGGTTTTTTCTGAAGTAATATAATTAGCCACATTTTATTTGCAAAAAAAAAAGGAGGGAAGAAGAGGAAGAAGAAGAAGAAGGAAAGAAGTAAGAAGGAGGAACCTAGGAGGAGGAGGCGGAGGAGTGAGCTACAGGAGGTAGAGAGTTGGATGTTGTGTGCAGGAGACGAATGCGCCGAAGACCATGCGAAAATGCATAACGAACCCTGTTTTTTCATTGGATAACCTGCTGCCTGTTTTACCGTAGGACGCTGAAACGGTGTTTCACCGTTTCCGTTTCGGCTGGAAATGGTCGTTTCGTTTCGGATGCCCCAAAATACCCATTTGGGGTACTATGGCTAGACAGTTCAAATGGTGTAAAACTTCAGAATAGCTGGTAAGTGTGCATGTACCTAGGTGCATATGTGTATGCATGTGCATGTGTGTGTTTCACAATATTTATGTGCGATGGTGCAACGTGAGTGTGGAATTGCCAGAAGCACAAGCAAAGGCATTGTCAAGAGTGTGACTAGCTATCTCCAAGTGGTTATACCGGTTTCCTTGGGTTCTCTTCACTGAGATGTTTTATTCCATCCAAGTATCTTTGATGTCTACTGCTGGAGCCATGGATACCCAATCATGACTTCCTTGTGGAAATGAACTCCCTAGAAAATTAGGTAGCTCTCTTGATTCAAAACACATCTTTCACCTGTCTCACAATGATGGTCTTATTTTGGCTCCCTGATAAAAGGCAGAAAGCCCCATTCATTCACCTAGTGAAGCATGGTCCCTTCTAGAAGTCCCAGTTGACTACATCGGAATGTGAAACTGAGTGTACTGCTCATCATCTTTAACATTCCCTTCTCGGCAGCTTACGACAGAGTGATGAGACACCACTAGATTCAGCCCCTGCTAATCTTCCATCTTGCTGAGTTGACAAATCAGCCCTGCTCATAGGGCCACAGGCTAGCTTGCATTCTCCATGCTATTTCCAAGGCCGCCCTTGATCATTTAGCTCACTGTATTTAAGTTAATATCTAAGAAAGTAATTCATTAGTTGCCTTTTCCTACATGTAAACCTCTATGGCGAGGATAAAGTTGTAGGTGGTCTCATTTGTTTTCAAGGCATAAAGATATAAAAGATGGTAATCTGGAATGCCCTGCCAAACCCATTTGTAGCTACTATCTCCCACTGTCGTGTGTCAATTGTCCTAATCCAAGTATGTGTGAACTTCAGTGTTGTGCCTTTAGGCATATTTGTTAAAGAGTGCAAATTTCTGAAGTGTGAAGAAATGGATGCTTATATTAATCTCTTGGATATTTGCAGGCCTTGGGATTTCCCATGCCCAAATTTGCTCACGTGTCATTGATTTTGGCCCCCGATCGAAGCAAACTGTCAAAACGACATGGGGCTACGTCTGTGAACCAGGTGATATTGTGGAAGGTTTTGAAGCATCTTGCCAAATTCTGACTGGACTAATGCATTGGGTTGAGTATGTATTCACACCAACAAAAATGCATGCATGCTGTGTTAGTCTTATTCAGTGTTTGGGAATCATTTTCAGTTTAAGGAAATGGGTTTCCTTCCTCAAGCTATGGTGAACTACCTTGCTCTTCTTGGGTGGAATGATGGCACTGAAGATGAAATTTTCACGCTAGATCAACTCAGTAAGTTATTTGATTAGCCATGTTGTCTATTTATGGTTATAATTTTTTTCATACATCGCTTATGTTGGGCCATTTTTCTTCTGTATACTGTTTAGTTGAGAAGTTTTCTATTGAGCGAATCACAAAAAGTGCAGCAATATTTGACATTGCAAAACTCCGGTACGCATATATTAAGAATGGTGTTGTTTCTCACAAAATATTGGTAATATCCATGCTTAGACCAAAAAGAGCTGTGTTGTTACCTGCATTTCACTCCTTTATAGTACTGTTTTCAGGCAGTTAGATTGTCCCAAAAATTTGCATGGTTTTTATTTCACTAAGAGTTCCAAATATGGGTGGAGTTTGAGAAACTCTTTGAGAAAATGATTTAGCTCTTTCTATAAATTTTCTAGACATAGTTTGAATACTTACAATCACCCACAATCACCATTGTCATCAGAGCCATCCATTGAGTCCCAAACTAACTGCAACTCATATACTTACAATTACCCACTATCACTATTGCCACCAAAGTCATCGATTGAGTCATAGTGCATCTCTCTTCTTCCCCAGCCCCTGCTTTGCCTGCCCTGACCTGTCCTGCCCCACCCTTGCCTTACCCACCTTGCCGTGACCTACCCACATCTGCCCCTGCCTTACCCACCCTGCCATAATCTACCCGCACCTGCCCTGCCCTACTGTGTCCACCCCACCCCTGCCTTGTCCGCTTCTGCTGATTGACTGTGCCACCATCTTCTTCTCAGGTCATCTTCTTAGCTTTGCTCTACCTCAGCTGACATCTGTTACAGACCGGCAACCTTAGGGTGAAGTAGTCCTTGCCACATGAGGGCAAGGGACTTTCCCTTAGATGGCCAGGACAGCACAATAATAACAGCCCTGCTGTTCCATCTACATTTCCATCTACATGCATAGATGTCATCCAAACCGAGCTTTTTTAAGGTATTGGTTTCATTACTATCAAAACTAACAACAAGGCCTTCCCATTGGGAGCAATACCTACTGGATATGGTCTAGTAGCTGTAACGAGAAAACAAAACATTAAAGGAGGAGCTGAATGGAACAAGGAATATAGTTCAAGAATTGGAAGAGCACATCCGCTGGATGAAGAAATGCAAAGACATGACCATCCATCAGGTACAACAATTTGAACCACAGAAAGAGATTCTAGTAAAGGAAGTGGTAACATAGATTGAAGAAAGATAGCTTGAAATTGGTTCACCAAGGAAATCAAGGTAGGAGGCTTGGAAGATGAAGAGATCGAAAAATATGTTTTTGTTCTGGAACACGAAATCATACAAAGAAAGGTGTTTAGAGCCATCCCTTTCATTAACATTGGGGGTCCATCAATCATGGTCAAAGGAAATCATCTGGTTCTAAGATAATAGAGAGCCATGCAAGAAAAAATGGAAGTAATGAAGCTAAGCTAGATCCTTGCGAGGAACTAAGATATGGATGGCAGATGAGCTCAAGAATAAGAAGCAAGAATTGGCTAAAGTACATGAAACCCGAAGTCAGGGAAAATGGGTGGTCTACAGACACGGTAGAGCCAGCATTGTAGAGTTCAAGACACCCAAGGTAGAAGGGAAGTAACCATTATAGATAATTTCTTCACCTTGCTAGACCTATTGATGGACATGTGCATTGGTGTTTGGACCCTCAGCCAGCACCTTCTAGGTCCTTTAGGATACAATAGGCTAGTCTAGCATTACTTATTACTCTTAGCTCATTAGGCTAATTTGAGTTGGCCCGTAGGCCCCAATGCTCAAATGCACTTGGTGTGCTTTAGTGTCCCATAAGCAAGCCCACAAACTTTGGTTGGTTCCATCTTTATAAATAGAGAGCCTTAGGTCACTTGTATACCTTTAGCCTTTTAGTTTGCTCATCATTACCGGTCGCTACCATGTTCATCGAAGGCTGCTCATGCTTCCTTTTTGTTCTAGCTGCTATTGCCATCACTTTAGCCCCCTTTCCGATTCTCTAGGTTTACATGAGAATAGACTGCCTTGTTGTTGGCCACCATCTGGAGGTCATTGCTGATGTCACCTTCGACAGCTGCAGTTTCATCAGACCAGGTCGCCTAGGCCTCATTGCTGTCTTTGAGTGCTGCCTTCATCAATCATACACTTCCTCATCACCATCTAGCTGCTGGTTGACACCTGGAGGCTGCAAATCAAGCCTCCCCGACTGCTACATCATTAGACCACTTGCTAATTCTATGTTTCGAGTTTCCCAACACTTTTCAGCATGAACCTGATTTGTGTTTTCATCCACAGGAAGTCGCTTTTGCATTTTCAGCACTTTCCTTGATGAGCCTTTGCTCCAACTGTTGGCTGCTGCATTTGGGATCTGTCTTCGATAGAAGATGCACACAGACACCTCCCTCAGCCCACTTCCATGAGGGTCATTGACTGCTGGTTTGCTTTGCCTTTGACACTTTTTGGCATCAACCTGATTTGCATTTTCATCCATAGCAGATTGTTTTTGTGTTTTCAACACTTTACTTCATGAGCCTTTGCTCCGATTGTTGGTGATTGCACTTGGGATTTGTATTTGTTGGATGACACACACATTGATACCTTTCTCAGCCTATTGCCACGAGCCATGAATTTTTAGATTGCTCTACCTTGTTTCTGGTTATGCAAGCATTCATCCATTAGACTCTACTATTCTTCCCATTTTTTGTGTTAGATGGGTTTTGTGGTTTTGTCCAAGTTATGTGTTTTAGTCATGTACATACATTTTGTGTTTTTCTTTGCAAATAGCATATCTTCACACGGAACAATCCAATACCCTCTTTGAAAAGCATAAGCAAGCACCAAAGCACTTGATCAAAGGTTCATGAGGTATATTAAAAAAATGAATCTCTCAATCATAAGAGCATAAATGGGATCATAACTAAAGAGAAATGAGAATGGTAAATATATATAATGTGATGGAGATTACATGGATTTTAATCTACAAAAAAATGGGCACATCTTGCAAGTAGAATAGAGAGAGAGAGAGAGAGAGAGAGAGAGAGAGAGAGAGAGAGAGAGAGAGAGAGAGAGAGAGAGAGAGAGAGAGAGAGAGAGAGAGAGAGAGGCCCTGGTCAACAGGTGTGAAACTCTAGTATGATACCTTCGGATTGGAAGATTGCTGTTATGAGGTTGTTGCTCAAGGTTCCCTCTCCGACCTGTTTGAAACAATGGAGACCCATTTCTATTATGGGATTATATAAAATCTTCTCCAAAATTATTGCCAATAGTTTGTAGAAAGTTTTTCCACACCTCATTCATCCACGTCAATACGGTTTTAATAAAGGCCGGAATATAATGCATAACATTTTGAATGTTCAGTTTAGAATTGACTAAGGCAAAACTTCTAGCCAGCAGGTTGTTATGCTTCAGGTGGATATTGAGAAGGCATTTGATCATGTCAGTTGGTCTTTCTTGCGGCAATTAATGTCTACAATGGGTTTTGGGCCCTGTATGATTTCTCTAGTTGATACCATAAGTCAAGGTGCTATGGCCCGCATTGATCTTAATGGAGGGATTACGGAGGAAATTGCCTTATCTTGGTCTCTTTGGCAAGGTTGTCCTCTCAGCCCTTTGCTGTTTGCTTTGGTAACTCACCCCATTCTCTCATTATTGGATAAGTTGGCAGCTCAAGGTGAGACAGTTGGCTTAACTCTTCCTGGCGATGAATAGCTTGTGGGTCAATCTTTGGTAGATGATTCTTTTATGTTCCTTAAGGCGGGCAATGGTGGCTTGGAATCTTTTTGCTTTGGTATCGGGTCTTCACATTAATACTCAGAAATCCACCCTTCTCTCTTGTACAGAGAATGATTTGCAGGCCTTGGGTTGGAATGGAATTGTGATCACAAGGGGTAATATAACCGGACACTTGGGATATCCTATTGGTGTGGAGGTTTCTCCCCGAGCCTTGTTGGATTGGATGGCCTCTTGAATTCATGGCAGGTTCATGTAGTGGATATCCTAGAGTTGGCCACTACATGTTAGACTAAAAGTGGCTCAATTCATTATGATCAGTATGATCTCATTCTTTCTGCCATTGCTTCCTTGGACTAAGAAGTCCATTTTGGATTTGGTTTAGCCTATCAGATTTATGTGCTGGAAAAAGAAAGGCAATCGTTTGGGGCAGGTATGGATCTCTTGGCAGCATGTGACCACTCCAAAAAGGATGGGGGGTGCAGCTTTGCTAGATGTCAATTTGAGGCTATCCCTGTTGCAGAGTTTATGTACTTAGTGTCATCCTTGGTCAGACATTGCCAAATTCTTCATAGAAAAGACTTGCATCTCTCATGGTAGCACACTTATTCATGCTTCCTGGTGGCATGAGCTTAATTCTACGAGGCCTTTAAAGGTTTCCAAGTCTTTTCTCCTTTCTCATTTGATAGCTTCTTAGCAGTAGATTCTTCGTTTTGCAGTTTGGCGTCCCCCGGATATTCCTAAAGAGGAAAACTCATTGCAAGGAGAAATACTGGCTTCCTCAAGGTTATTGGATTGGCCACAAAAAGATTTGCAGCCAGACAAGTTCAATTGGATGGCTAGGTTGGGGTTGAAGACAGTTTGTGATGGTGTTATTCTTGGGCAGCCCCGTCTTTATTCCTTTAAGCATATTTGTCAGTACTTTAGGCTGCCTCGTTGGTACAGGGACATTTGGTCGTCCATACAGGACTGTCTTCAGAGGTTCTTTCCTTTGCTTGCGTTACAGCCATTGGATCCTTGGTGTGAGTGGATGTTTGTGCTTCCTGATAATTTTGGGAAAAGGTCAGCTAATCATATATATCATTAGATGGTGGAAGCCAAGAGATGGGTCATGGGGAAAGTGAATAGGTTATGGCATCGCAAGGACAATAAAAAGAAGTGGCGGGAAAGATTATCCAGCTTTGGAAGTCTAAGGTTCCGTACCAGGGAAAAGTGTTCATGTGGCAGTTGCTCATTGGGGGTCTTGCAATGGGAGAAGTGCTTCGCGCCCGAAAGATCTCTGCTGGGTGTTGTGTTTTCTACACTATGTGTGATGAGACATTGTTTCACCTCTTTGTTTCCTGCCGTGTTGCACAATAGATCTGGAATTTCATTTCCCGTGTGGTCCTCGGTGACTCAGCACCGCCTATTAGTTGGTTCGTGGATTATGGGAAATATGTGCTCTATGCCCTCTTTGAGTTCAGATTGTTCCTATCTATTTCATTTCCTTAGATGGACAGCCCTATGGCATATTTGTTGTACTCGCAATGCCTTTATTTTTGATTCAGCATCGGGCATTCGTGGGCATGTGGCCCATGTGCGTGGAATAGTGTTATGGCAAATCTCCTCTATGATGTTAGCGGACTTGGTTCTTTTGGATATTGCTGCTCCTTGGTTGGCGATCGTTCGCTCTACTCAAGCTGTTCCTTTTGTGTGATCTATTAGTAGTTTTCCTGTGATACGTTGTTTTGGTTCTGAGAGCCTGCAGGTCTCATGTAAATATTAGTTACACAGAGAGTGGGAGAGACAGAGTATGCTGACTTGATGGACTGATGTAATAGAAAGTAAGAGATACAGAGAGAATGTTAACCTGATGGTATAATGTAAATATTCACTATCTAATTCAATTATCTTCACGAAAAAAGAGAGAGGCCTTGCCATCAGCTCCTTACTTGCCCACTGGCATGGAAGGTTTGGTCACTACTTTAAGCCATTTGGTTCCAAGTGGTATGGCTATCGATACTTCCAAAAGATTGGATCTTTGGACAGCCCAAGTTTGTGGATCCCGTGTAGGCTGATATAAAAGTGATCTTTTCCTTCTTACACTTCTAGGGTTGCTGGCATATATGGACCATGAGGAATGCATTCATCTTTGATGCTTCATTGGGAGTGTAATGTCATATAGTCTCTGCTTGAAAGGGCTTCTTCATTGGCAGCTCGACTTGATTGAGTTAACAGACATTCTCCCTAGATAGGATTTGCTCACTTATTATAGTGCAGTTTTTTTTTGTCCCCTCTAGTCACTTTGCTTCCTTTGTACTTTGACTTTGATGTCTCAGATTTTATCCATGATGGCCTAGAGCCATCTTGTATCTTGTAATCATGTAATCTTGTACCTTTTTCATCAATTACCTTTTGAGAGAGAGAGAGAGAGAGAGAGAGAGAGAGAGAGAGAGAGAGAGAGAGAGAGAAGAAATAAAGTTATATTAATGTCTACGAAAGGCCAAATTGGCCTATGAGACCAAAACGTTACATACAAAATGTCTAGGAAGCTTTCCGGGTCCCAGTAAAGCTACCATCTAATGCTATGATAAACTAATTGAGTAGGTACAAAATGGTATATAGGTTGGGTACAATCCATATGTGTTCCAAGTATGGTGTGGAACTGCTCATGGAGCTGGGTCATCCTAAAATGTCCCGCATGGGTCTATATAACATTGACAGGTTGAATCGGTAGGGTAGGGCCCTCCGGTGGTGGCGTAGTATCCCTTGTATCCTCGACATGTGCCTCTTGTGGGGGTGGGGGCCGGTTGGGCGTGGGCGCTAGGCTATGCTTCTTGCTGCGGCTATGGCTAGGGTGGTCCCTTGCGGCCGGAAGGTCAGTGGGGTTGGTGGGGGCTCAGGGGTGGGGATGGTAGTTGGCTCTCGGTAGAATTCTGTGAGCAGGCGTTGGGCAGCTCCCTATCTCTGCTCCGAGGACCGAAGGAGGTGGTCTTTGTGGCGCCGTATTTCCAGGAGGAAGAGCCCAAGGCATCTCTGGTCCTTGAAATCTATCACTTTGGAGAGTGGCCCGAATCCTTCTCTGAACAGGCAGTGGAAGCCTCTCCGAATGTCGTAGTATGTTGGACACTTGCATATGTAGTGTTCTTTTGTCTCTGGCTCAAGCTGGTGGATTTGGCAGATCCGATCTTCTAGGGGGAGGGGGTGGGTCCCGTATGTACCTGTCTCGACTTGTAGTTTGTGTGAAGATGTACGGATTTGTTCAATGGCACTTCTGATTCCATGGGACAAGTGTGTGTCCATGTAGCTTGGGCGGGATGAAGCCGTTTAGAGATATATGTAGGAAGTGCTCCCATTAGAAAGCCTTCTTTGTCCCTAGGTCTTCTGTAGGAGTCACCCATGTCTTGGCCGTGTGTAGCTGAATGATGTCCATTCTAATGATACGGTTCACCTCCTCTCGGTTGAGCTCCAAGTGGGGGCAATCTAGGCTGTATTGTAGTGGGGGGAGGTGGTCCATGTGTAGGCCATGTGGCCGTAGCTAGGTCTCTGCTTGGTCATAACAGCATTTAGTGTCCCCTTGCAGTGCTAGCTGTTTGGACGACTCCAACGTGAGTCTTGGGTACCACATAGTCGGTGCAAGAAGGCCATTGTTTGGAAGAGGGCCTCAGCTACAATGGGCGGTGCCCTCATCTTTGCTTTGATGATCTCATGTGGCAGGGAGGGCTTGCTCTGGATCATCCATGAGATCATTAGTACCAGGGGTCTCTCCATTTGCTCCCATCCCTCATAGGTGGTCTCCTCCTGAGGCAATGGCCAGTCCTATGTGGCCCTCTTCGTGTGGTAGAGATTGGATCCCCATATGGGAGCCTCGTACAAGAGTGCTGGTATGACTAGAGTGTCAAATAGCCAGAGCTTTGTACGGGGCTCTTGGAATTGTATGCGGTTGCATTGGTTCTCCATGGATCCGAGGGCTGCATAGCCTCGTGTCAATCTATCTTTTGCTGCCTTTCTCAAAGTGAATCTTAGTCTTGAAAATGTAATCCCCAGATAGACGTATCTTTGGACCACTTCCACGGTTTCCTTGCCGTATGTGAAGGGGGGTACTGACCGTCGAATCCATTGGGTTGAAGTGTTGAACACCATGACCTTGGTCTTCCCCAGGTTCACGGTGAGGTATTTATCCTGGCAGAAGGCCCGTAGTGCCTCCAATTGGCGATATAGCCCTTTGGGTGTGCTAGAGATGAGAACTATGTCGTCTGCATATAGTAAGATGGGTATCACTATCCCTCCTAGGCTAGATCCCTCCCCTCCCAATCTATCCATGTACTTTGATATCTCATCAATGTAGAGACCAAATAAAGTAGATGAGAGGCATCCCTGTTTAACTCCAATGGTGTTGGTTATCTACTTTGACAGGCCCCTTGGTGTTTGGACTCGGCTCGTGACCGATTTGTCAAGTGCCAGTATCCCCCAACGCATTTCGGGCGGGACCTCTAGTTCTTGTAGTCTCTACATGAGCCTGGCTCATGGTATTGTGTCGAAGGCCTTGTGGAAGTCCATGAAGCAGCAATATACCCGCCTCCTGTGTGCCTTGCCCTCCTCTATAATGGCTCTAAGTGAGGATATGGTTAAGAGTGGAGTACCCCCTCTTGAACCTTGCTTTTCCAGTTGCTCGATGTTGGTGTTGCTCCGCCCACTTGCTCAACTCATGGTCCAAGATGGATCCATAGAGCTTGGCTAGTACATGGCCAACCATGATTGTTTGGTAGTTCGTGGGGGCCATGGGATCTCCAATCTTCAGGATAGGTATTATTGTGTTGGCTGACCAGCTGGCAAGGAAGCCCTCACACAAGGCTCTATTGAACATGTGGGTTAGAAGGGGTGCAAGTACATCCCAGGCATGGGTTAGGTGCTCTACTACTAAGCCTTCATGGTCTTGGGCTCAGCCATTCTGTAGTTTGTCAATGGCATCTCGAACCCGCTCCGTGCTAAAGAATGTAGATGACTCAGGTCTGCTCCTTGGTTGTTAGGGCAGTGGGGGCTGCTCGAGTATTTTGTACAATGAGGTCGCATGTGCATGCCATGTGTCCGGGGAGGTAATGAGTGTTTGATCACGGGGCTCCTAGATGCCTTCCACACCTCCTTGCTGTTCTATCTCCAAGAATAGTTGGTAGAATTCATGTTCCACTTTGGATAGGTAGGCCCGTTTCTTCCTTTGAACAAGGCGACAGAAGATCAGGCGTGCCTGTTTGTGTGTGTGTACTCCCCGTGCTTCGTCATGTTGAAGACGGAGCCGGGTTTCCTTGCACTCTGCATTATACCAGCTATGTCCTTGCTAAAACATTCAGTGCTCTCGGTCGTCTTTGAGAGATCATCTGTCATTCTTTAACAAGGTTTCCCTTTTTTGGTGAGCTTGCCTTGTCCTACACTGTTCCAAATGAGCTTCTTCATTCACTTTTTGAGTGGGCTGCCTGGATATGTATCTGCTGTGTTTTGTCTACATGGTGGCATGTTAGATAAGATAACCCCCCTCTTAGATGGGTGGTAGTTCCAGGACTCTTGCAGTTTTGAGTTGGTGAAGGTTCAGCGAGATAAAAGGGCCATCATGTGAGTCAATGATGATGGGGTCTTGGGGGGGGCATTGGTCTTGGGAAGAAGCTTTTGAATTGGTTAAAGTGGTGGAGGCCGGGGGCACATTGCATGGATGATGGAGCCTCCGAAGCTAGTGGTTGGGCCCTTTTGTTTGTACCTGGAAGGAAAATAAGGTGCACTACCCGGGGGTGTCTTCTCTGCCGTGTGGTGCATTGTGCTTGTGCTAGTGGAAGTGGGAGTTGGGTTGAACCAAGCTTGGGTGTTGTCCCACACTTGAGGACCCAATTTGTGCATAAGGGGGGGTGGGGGGGGGGGGGTGTGCGGTGCGTGTAGCCTAGGGTGACATGAGCGTTATCTCCCTAGGTATGTCCTACCCTTGATGTGCCCTAACCATCTGTAGTGGGGGGATTAAAAAGGGCTAGGCGGCCAACTGAGGCCACTGGACGCACCTAACTTGAGAACCCCTAGATGTAGGGATTGTGGCCTATGTGGGGTAGACTACTGTTCGTTGTGATTTCTTTGCTTTTCATCTTTGCTTTTTTTTTTTTTTTTTTTTTTTTTTTTTTGGATTACATAGGTAAGATGAGAGCTTGGCTTTGGCAGCCGAGTGGGGTGGAGAAGGGGGCCTAAGAGACTTATTTAGAAATTGCCGACTTTGCAAGTATCCCTTGAGGTTCAGGTGGACTTGCAGGGTGGTAGTAGAGAGAAATGGATGATTGCAATGTGTAAAGTGGCTATCATTCATATCTTCTAGAAGGGATAAACAAAACAAGGAGATAAAAGTGGCGAAGATTATTAATGAGCCATGGCACAACTATCTATGGCGTTGGGATCAAAGAAAAGGGGTGGAAGGTTGTGTTCTTGTGGGGCGGGGTTTTGCCTAAGTAGGATCCTAAGTAGCCTAAGGTAATTACAGGTAGTAATAAATGTAGGGTCAAGGCTCGAGGAAAATTCATCTACAAAATGGACTATGGAGTCACCTAGATTCTCTTGGGTGAAGCTAAGGGTCTCCTCCGGCGTGGTACAATTTGTGTTATAGATCACAAGGAAGTCATATCGGCCGTGGACCTTGGGGTCAAAATCCACTCCCATTCTTCGAGGGTATGGCATGAATATCGGGTTGTTACGCTTGAATGGGAGGATGTTGTAGAATGCCACCCAAGTGTTCATATTTATGTCACAGAGGCACCTTCTCCATGTAGGCTGGCACTCATAGCTCGACACTGATCTCGCGACCTCAAAAATTCTGTTCTGCCCAAATTCCGCATCCTTTGTGCCTTAGAGGGGGGGGGGGGGGGGTTATGCTCTCTCTCCATCAGCCATTTTCCCTGAGCCTGCTTCCGATGTTGATTACCTGTTCCACCACCTTGATCAGAAAAATCCTACGCAAGTTAGCGAGGAATTGGAAGTTCAAGTCAAAGGGGAGGGACGGGGGGATGTGTGGGGGAAATACTTGGCCGTCGAGGTGTGGAGTGTTCCTGCCAGTTGTGTTGTGATCTCCTCCAAGGGTGAGTAGGGGTTCATTTCCTACAAGCTCCAATAGAGGTGGTCGGAATAAGTGCTCGCAGTTAACTTGGTGAAGTGGTACCTGGGGAATCTTGGGAGGCTGCTTGTTGGGGGGGTTGGGCCATATCTAGAGACGATGTCAAACTGCAAGTAGGCATGGTTGGCGGCCACTGTGAGCGGGTGGGGTTATTTTTTGAAGGACTAGATGTCAAGGATAAGTGATAGGGGCCCGAGTATGTAATCCACTGTGCTTGCTCTCCTAGTTTTTGTGTAGGGGCTCGTGGTGCCCCTCGTTTGTTGCAATTAGCTGCATGCTTATGTGGGAAGCATGTGAGGGTGTCCGCCGATCCTAGCCATTTGTCCAACCCATTGAGGATGGCTAATCCGTGCGTGTCCCCTAGCGCCAGTAGGTGGTTGCCATACTTGGTGCATTCAGCCCTATCTCCTCCAGTGCTATCTCTTTGTATATGTGGTCTTCACTCTCGAAGAAGGGAGTCTGTGTTTGCGCTGTGCGGGCATTGAAGTCTTCAGCCAACATGACATCCCCCAAGTTGGAGTAGTGCATGATGTCCTCGTACAGTGATAAGTATGGTGACTCCCCCTTCTATGGTGCGTATGGGGAGTGTGCCAGGGGAAAGTAGCACACCACCATGTAGATGTCTCGAGGGCAATCTATGTGTATCCGGATCCACATGAACCGGGCCGCCTCATTTTTCCGCATGACATGCACCATGGGCTGTAACTCCTCCTTGTACAGCACTGCGACTCCTTTGGACCCTCAGGTTCCTTCTTTTATTCGGGCTCTAGGACAGCATGCCGTCTCCCATCTGTATCCCCTCACTTCAGGTAGGCGTGTGCCTGGGCTTTGGTGGGTTTCTATGTATAGGATGATATCCTTGTCGGTGAAGGTGTCTTGGAATAGTCATGCGTGTGTCTTCATAGCTCCGTTGCAATTCCATATTGCAAACCTCAGGCGGGTGCCACGCCCCGTCATTGGTGTTTATCTGTGATGATGACACGTTCGTCTCGAGAGAGAGATCATTGGTGGGCTTCCCCTTGTCTTGGCCCTTTGTAAGCACGGAATCTCAAATGGCAACTGCTTTTTTTGTACAACTAGTGTGGAATCTTAGCATCATAGATTTATTTCCTACCCTTTGGCTAGGCAAACATGGACTCTTTTGACAAATATTTGGCAAGCGGTTTTTAGTCTATTATTGCATCCCTTTGATTGGGGTTTTGCTAGGGCCAAGTATCCTACCTTGGTGCAGCCAAATATGAAGGTCTTGTTCCATTTTTTCAGATTTTCGGGCTGTTGGCTTAATTGGATCTCGCGGAAGGCTTTTGTCTTTGACTATGCCGTGGGCGACTTGGGACACATAGCCAAACTCAAGGGTCTTCTCCATTGGCAGTTAGATCTTGTGCATCATGTTGATCTTCTCCCTAGGGAGGATTTAGCTCCTTGGCATAAAACAATCTGCTGCTTCTTTGTTGTGACTTTTGTACTCCTTCAATTATTTGATCTTCTGTAAAGTGGGTTTATGAATGAAGGTCTAGACCCATCCTACATCTTGTAATTTAAGATGATTTGGAAAAAGGGAAGGAGATCATGTAATCTTGTACTTTTTTTCGTTAAGTAATATAATTACCTATGTGAGAGAGAGAAAGAAAGAAAGAAAGAAAGTTATATTAACGCTTATAACAGGCCAAGTTGGCCTATGAGACCAAAATGTTGCATACAAATGTCTGGGAGATTTCAAAAGTCCTAGTGAAGCTAACATTTATGCTATCTTGAACTAAATTGAGTAGGTATAAAAATGATATTTGGACTAGATACAATCTAGAGGTACTCCCAGTGCGGTGTGGAACTGTTCCTGGGGTGTTCATCCTAAGATGTCCCGCATGGGTCGGTCCAGCATGGAGAGGCTAAAACGGCGGGGCAGGGCCCTCCGATGGCAGCGTAGTATCCCTTGTATCTTCGACCAGTGTCTTCTGCGGGGACGGGGGCCGGCGGGGCATGGTCGCCGGGCGTTACCTCTCGCTATGGCTATTTCTAAGGTGGTCCCTGGGGGCCGGGAGGCCGGTTGGGCTGGTGGGGCCTCGGTGGTGGGGAGGGTAGCTGGTATTTGGTAGAAATCGTTGACTGTGCGTTGGTTGGTGGCTCCTTGTCTTTGCTCCGTGGTTCATAGGAGGTGGTCTCTGTGGCGTTGTATTTCCAGTAGAAAGAGCCCCAGGCATCTCTGGTCTTTGAATTCCATCACCTTGGAGAGTGGTCCGAATCCTTCGCTGAATAGGCAGTGGAAGCGTCCCCGGATTTCGTAGTACACTGGGCATCTACAGATATAGTGTTCCTCTGTCTCTGGCTCGAGATGGTAGAGCTGACAGATTCGGTCTTCTGGGGGGAGGGGGTTGGTCCCGTATCCGCCTGTTTCGACCCGTAGTTGGTGTGAGGACGTGCGGATCTGTCCGATGGCACTTCTGACCTTGTGAGACAGGTGTGTGTCCATGTAGCTTGGGCGGGTGATGAAGCCGTCCGGGGAGATATGCATGAAGTGTTCTTGGTAGAAAGCCTTATTGGTTCCTAGTTCCGATGTGGGGGTCACTCATGTCTTGGCGGTGTCTGTCTGGATGATATCCATTCTGGTGATGCGATTTACCTCCTCTCGGCTGAGCTCCAGGTGTGGGCAGTCTAGGCTATATTGTAGTGGGGGGAGGTGGTCCATGTGCAGGCCATGGAGCCGTAGCCAGGTCTCTGTTCAGGCATACTAGCACTTAGTGTCCCCTTGTGTTGCTAGCTGTTTGGATGACTTCAGGGCGAGTTTGGGGTACTGGTGCCGGGGCAGGTCCCATATTCGGCGCAAGAAGGTCACGGTCTGGAAGAGGGCCTTAGCCACGAGGGGCGGTGCCCCCAGCTCTGTGTGGATGATCTCGTGTGGTACGGAGGGCTTGCTTCGGATCATCCGTGAGATCATAAGTATTAGGGGTCTCTCCATCTAGTCCCATCCCTCATAGGTGGCCTCCTCCTTAGGCAGTGGCTGATCTTGTGGGGCCCTCCGCGTGTGGTAGAGATTGGACCCCATATGGGAGCCTCGTACAGGAGGGCTGGTGTGACCAAGGTGTCAAAAAGCCAGAGCTTTGTCCGGGGTTCCTGGAACTGTATGCGGGCACATTGGTTCTCCATTGACTCGAGGGCTGCATAGCCTCGGGTTAGTCTATCTTCCGCGGCTTTTCTCAGGGTAAATCTCGGTCCAGAGAATGTAATCCCCATATAGACGTATCTTTGGACCACGTCCACGGTTTCTCCACTGTATGTGAAGGGGGGTACCGACCGTCGGAGCCATTGGGTTGACGTGTTGAACACCATGACCTTGGTTTTCCCCAGGTTCACAGTTAGGTCTTTGTCTTGGCAGAAGGCCTATAGTGCGTCCAGTTGGCATTGCAGCCCTTCGGGTGTGCTGGAGATGAGGACTATGTCGTCCGCATATAGTAAGATAGGTATCAATGTCCCTCCCAGGCTCGATCCCTCCTCGCCCAATCTATCTATGTACTCTGAGACCTCATCAATGTAGAGGCCAAATAGGGTGGGCGAGAGTGGGCATCCCTGCTTGACTCCGATGGTGCTAGTGATCTCCTTTGACAGCCCTCTCGGTGCCTGAACTCGGCCCGTTACTGATTCGTGTAGTGCCAGTATCCACCATCGTATTTCGGTTGGTACTTGTAGTTCCTGTAGTCTCTGCGTGAGCCTCGCTCGTGGGACTGTGTCGAAGGCCTTGCGGAAGTCCATGAAGCAGCAGTACACCCGTCTTCCATGTGCTTTGCCCTCCTCTATGATGGCTCTCAGTGTGAGGATATGGTCAAGGGTGCAGAACCCCCTCCTAAACCTTGCTTGTCCTGCTTCTCGGTGTTGGTGTTGCTCTGCCCACTTGCTCAGCTCGTGGTCCAGTATGGATCCATAGAGCTTGGCTAGTACATGGCTAACCATGACTGTTCGGTAGTTCGTGGGAACCATGGGGTCTCCGGCCTTCAGGATAGGTATTATGGAGTGGGTTGACCAACTGGCTGGGAAGCCTTCGCATAGGGCTCTGTTGAACATGTGTGCTAGGAGAGGTGCCAATATGTCTCTAGCATGGGTCAAATGCTCTGCTACCAAACCTTCGTGGCCTTGGGCACGGCCATTTTGGAGTCTGTCAATGGCTCTCGAACCCGCCCCGTGCTGAAGAATGTGGATGATCCGGGTCTGCTCCCTGGGGGCCGGGGTAGCTGAGGCTGCTTGGGTACTTGGTATAGTGAGGTTGCATATGCGTGCCAAGTGTCTAGGGAGGTGATGGGCGTCTTGGCTCGGGGTTCCTGAAACGCCTTCCATGCCTCTTTGCTGTCCTGTCCTAAGAATAGCTGGCAGAATTCGTGTTCCACTTTGGAGAGGTAGGCTCGTTTCTTCCGTCGCACTAGGCGACGGAAGATCAACCGTGCTTGTTTATGCGTGAGTACTCCCCGTGCTTCCTCCTGTTGAAGACGGAGCCGGGTTTCCTTGCACTCTGTGTCGTACCAGCTATTGTGGGACATTCTTGTTCGGAGGGGTGGAGTGGGGGGAGGGGGATGTGTGGGGGAAGTATTCGGCAGCTGAGGTGTGTAATGTGCCCGCCAACTAAGCTGTGACCTCCTCCAGGGGTGCGTGGGGATTCATTTCTTGCAGGCTCCAATAGAGATGGTCGGAGTATGCGCTCGCAGTTAGCCTGGTAAAGTGGTACCTGGGGAATCTTGGGGGGTTGCTTGCTGGGGGGGGGGGGTTTAGGTCATACCTGCAGGTTATGTCAAATTGTAGGTATGCATGGTCGGCAGCCACTGGGAGTGGGCGAGTTAATTTTTGAGAGAGAGAGAGAGAGAGAGAGAGAGAGAGAGAGAGAGAGAGGGTCACATGGGCCCAGACCCCCAATCTATTGTATGTGAGTGTCGAGAATACTTTGCAAATCTTGGGTTCGTGATAGATTTCTTAGATTGCTCAAGCCATGCACCCTTTTATGCTTTGGTCAAAGATCAAGTTCCCCATGACATGCAAGACTTCTTGGAAGTTGATATCCGTGAGTAGCTATGCATCACTTTTGGCTAAACCTTTGGCTGCCATGTGCCAATAGGTTTGGGCTCCAAGCAACATGCCTTTATTGTGGAAAGAAGGGTTGAGTAAGTTGATTCCTAAAGTTCCCTCGCTGTTCGAATTTACATAGTGGAGACCGATTTCATTGATGGGCTCTTGAATGCACAGAGGCCCATAGACTATGCACGGCTCACACAACAAGATATTGTTCTGGTGCAATTGGACTTGGAAAAGGCCTTAGACTTCTTGGAATGGTCTTTTGTTTGTAGATCTCATGCAAGTGTAGGAATTGATTAGGCACGGAGATCGAGGCAGACAATCATTACGCGCAGTGAGAGAGACAGAGAGAGTGCGAGAGAGCAAAGTAGAGAGTGAACATGTTTTTTTGGTACAATGAGGAGTGTACCACTTTAGGTTTTTAGATATATATATATATATATATATATATATATATATATATATATATATATATATATATATATATATATATATATATATATATATATATATATATATATAAGTACAATGTGCTAAGGGTGTGTTCACACCCGTGCACATATAAAAGGCACGGTGGCCCTTTATTCCCAACAACCTCCCACCTAAAGGCAATGTACCTTAAGAGGAGAAAAGAATCAGCTAAGTCTAAGTATGTGCAAAGCTGAAATAAATATATCTATCCAACTTCCATTATCTGTCGGCAATGAGTAAACCACTCTGCTTTAAGACCCTTCGTGAGAAGGTCTGCAAGGTTATCATCTGTATGCACTTTGACAAGCTCAATGCTCTTGCTGTCAAGTACATCTCTAATGAAGTGGTACTTCACCCGTATGTGCTTTGCCTTTGCATGAAAGACAGGATTCCGTGCTAGCATGATAGCACTTTGACTATCACAAGGGAGAATAGGTAACTTTGAGATGCCAAGTTTTCCCACTAGACGTGAAAGCCATAAAGCTTCCTTGCATGTCTCAGTGGCAGTCACATACTCTGCCTCTGTAGTAGACAATGCAACACACTTTTGTAGCTTGGAGATCCAAGAGACTGCTCCTCCTGTGAAAGTAAATACATACCCAGAAGTGGACTTCCTGCAGTCCGCATAACCAGCATAGTCTGCATCTGTAAAGCCAACAACAGATGCCTTATGCTTTCCAAAGCAGATGCACAACTCCTTTATGCCTTTGAGGTATCTCATAATACCTTTCATTGCATCCCAATGCTTCTTGCCAGGGGTTGCCATGTATCTGCTAACCGCTCCCACTGCAAAGGAAATGTTAGGACGTGTAGCAACCATAGCATACATCAAACTGCCAATAGCTGAAGCATATGGTATCTTGGCTTCTCATCATCAGATGTAGGGCTGTCCTCTGCACTGAGTTTCATATATGGAGGCAATGCAACCCCAATTGTTTCCCCCCCCTCCATATTGAAACGTTGCAAAACTTTGGAGATATTCTCCTGTTGAGATAGATAAAGTAAGCCTTTCGATCTATCTTTGAGTATTCGCATGCCAAGAATGTGATTTGCATCACCCAGATCCTTCATGTCAAAGCTGCCATGAAGACTTTGCTTCAATGAATCCAAGGCATGAGTATCCCTGCTAGCAATCAGCATGTTATCAACATACAAAACCAAGATAGTTAGGCTGCCATCTACTGCCTTCTTGGTGTACAAGCAGTGATCCACTTGACTTCTATGAAAGCCTTGGGACTGCATGAATATATCAAACTTATGATACCATTCTCTTGGTGCTTGTTTCAGCCCATACAAACTCCTTTAGAGTTTACATACCATTTTTTCTTTCCCTTATTCAACAAACCCTTCAGGCTGCTGCATATATATGTCTTCATGCAGATCACCATGTAAAAACACAGTCTTTACATCCATTTGTATGAGTTCCATATCTTCAACTGCAACCAAGCCCAAAATGGTTCTCAATGTAGTCATCTTGACTACAGGAGAGAAAATCTCATCAAAGTCGATTCCGTGCTCTTGCTTGTACCCTTTTGCAACCAATCTTATTTTGTACTTTGGTGAGGAACTAGAAGTGACCTTCACCTTGTAAACCCATTTGCATGGAAGGGTTTTCTGCCCTTTAGGCAACTGCACCAAGTCCCAAGTGCTATTTTTTTCAAGAGATTCCATCTTTGACAGCATGGCTTTATACCATTTCTTGCTGTCCTATCTATCCATTGCTTCCTTGAAGCAAGACGGTTCACCACAGTCTGTCAACATGACATACTCAGCCACATTAATTGCACCAAGAACAAACCTGTCAGGTTGTCTAGTAGCCCTAGACGATCTCCTAACCCAATGGTCATTGTTTGCTGGCTGTTCCTGCAAATTTCCATTTTCAGCATGCTGTCCTGGCATTTCAGCCTGCAAATCAGCATTAACAGCTTGCTGTTTTGGCTGTTCTTGCACATGTAATGGCTCATTTTCATGGGCAATAGCTGGTTGACCAGCATCATTTCTTGCATTTACAGGTTCATTTACAGAAGGTATTTGCTGTTGTAGAGCAGGCACATTTTGCTGTCCAAAAGGTATTTCTTCTCGGAATACAACCCTACGGACCTCCTCAGTCTTTTCGGGCTGTTTGTGCATGCGATCTTCCCGGAAGATAACGTCATTGCTGCGTACTATTTTCCTTTTCTCGGGATCCCACAATTTATACTCCATTTCACCCTCGTTACCATATCCTAGGAAAATGCATTTACAAGACTTTGGCTCAAGTTTGCTACGTTTTTCTTTACGAATGTGCACAAAAGCCTCGCAGCCAAACACTTTCAGATGAGCATATGAAGGTGGCTTGCCCGACCACACTTCTTGGGGAACTCCTCCCCCAAAGACCTGTTTGGTGACCAATTAATCAAGTGAACGGCTGTCATAACAGCCTCTGCCCAAAAACCATGGAGTAATGCAGCATGAGACAACATCGTATGGACCTTATCTTGTATGGTCCGATTCATATGCTTTGCAACTCCATTTTGGGGTGGATTGAGGAGCAGTGAGCTTCCTCTTTATCCCTTTGTTGTCACAAAATGCCTGAAAGGCCTTGGACACATATTCCCCACCATTGTCAGAGCGAAGACACTTAAGTGTCTTATCTGTGTGATTTTTAGCCAATGCCAAGAATTTTTTAAACTTGTCAAACACTTCATCCTTGCTACGAATAGGGTAAACCCATACTTTCTGTGTGGCATCATTGACAAAGGTGACAAAATATTTCTTTTCCCCTAAAGATAATCCTTGCATTTGACATACATCCGAATGTACTAACTCTAGAGGAGAAGATTTCAAAGAAAGAGACTTTTTGTGAGACGTCTGTGGATGTTTGCCATAAATGCAATGATCACAATGCTCAAAATTAGCATAACGAAGACAATGCAAGTAACCCAAACGAGAAAGCACTTTCATTCATGTTTGACTCATGTGTTCCAACTGGCCATGCCACAAAGAAACGCTTGGTTGCTCGGTCACGGCAACAACATGGTCACGCACACTAGATACATGAAGTGGATACAAAGTATCACTCTTGTAACCTCTGGCAATAACCCTAGATCCCTTACAGATCTTTCATTTTTTTATCACCAAAGGTGGTATGAAAATTATCATCATCTAGCTGCCCTGTGCTAATCAAGCTCTTCTTAAGCTAAGGTACATTCCGTACATGTTGAAGTGTAAAGACAGAGCCATGGTGAAACTGTAACTGCACACTGTCAATACGTGCAATCTCACATGCATAGTTGTCCCCAAGATGGACAACACCATGTCGACCCCCTGTATAGGTAGAAAACCACTCACGATGAGGGGTGACATGAAAGGAAGCACCTGAATCAAGAATCCAGGTATGCATGTCATCATTTGTATCTGCAAGTAAAGCTTGTGCACCAAAATGTGAAGAGACAAAGAGTATGTCACTCCCACTGTCATTGTCATTAGTGACTACCTACATTCACCTCTTCAATTTTTACACTGCTCTTCTTAGGATGACTGTCCTTCTTCTCTTCCTTGCAATCATCTGTCCTCTTGCCTTTTCCTTTCTCTTTCTTCCATTTGTAGCAGTCACGTTTAAAGTGACCCTTCTTGCCACAATGATGGCATTCAACATCTTTGCCACGTGATTTATTGCGTCCCTTGCCATCATATTTGCCCTTTTGCTGTGATCTGCTTAGTATGCAAAGCATTGGAAGACTTACTGGATGAATTGTTATGCCGATTCATTTCTTCCATAAGTAGAGCACTCTCTACATCAGCATATAAAAGGATCACATTAGAATTGCTCATAGCAGTCCTGAATGTATCCCAACTCTCTGGTAGAGTGCAAAGCAAGAAAGTAGCCTTAAATTCCTCATCAATCATGAACTTCAAGGCAATCGGCTGGCTGAAAATGGAGTTAAACTCACTCAAGTGAGTAGACATTGCTGTACCTTCTTTCATACGCAAATCCATAAGCTTTTTCAGCCAATACACTTTGCTTGCAGCACTCTTCTATGCATACAGTTCTTCTAGTCTAGTCCATATAGCATATGTAGAATCTAAACCTTCAATGTTGAATAGCAAGGCATCAGAAATTGATAGCTCTATGGTTGAGCGTGCAAGCTCATTCAAATCATCCCAATCATCTTGATGCATGTCCGTGGGCTTTGGCCCTTTGGTTTTGATTGTCTTTGCTTGCTTCTTTTGTAACAAGATATTGTAGCATTGCTTTTGCCAAACTGCAAAATTGTGTGCGCCTTCAAGCTTCTTTATGTGCATGAGATTACTGCTGTCATTGCTGCCAGCCATGATTTTCAGCCCAAATGTGACCAAAAAACCAGTAAATGCAGGCCCAAACTGTTACCTGAGTGACCAAGGTACAAACAAGTACCAATCAGCAATAAATGACCACACAGAAGTACAGATTTCAAATCTGTAATTAAATTTTCAGAAGTGCCAAAACAAGTGCTACAGCATTATCCAATTGATTATAGCTGTTCCAAGGGCATGTGCATCACATTACATGAGAAATCCCAAAATTTCAGCTGCAATTTTTGTTGTACATGTACCTATGAGCATAAAATTTGACACGAACGGTCAAAAGCCCGAAGATTTTATGCTCAAAGTGTCAAACACACATCTGCATTTCCTCTGTCATGCATAGGACTGTCCAATTTTGCCAAAATAAAGCAATTCAGCAAAACCCCCAAATTTTACCAAGTGTTGATGTCCAAATTGCACAGAATTCAACCTGCATGTACATAAAATGACCAAATGCTGCACAAATTTTGCCCAAATGGCAAAAGCCCCAAATTGCACGGGGTCCAATGTGCCTCAATGTCGAGAAATTGGGTTAATTTCAGCCCAATTTGTGCATGTACATGAAAAGCTCCAAATGTTGGGGACAAAATGTCACAAATTCCTGCAATTTTTGAGGCAAGTTTGCTTGTCTTGCATCAAATTTTCCAATTATGGAAAAAGTCTCAAATTTTTGGGCCAAATGTTGAGAAATTTCACTCAAATGAGCAAAATTTCAGCAATTTTGGCGAAATCCCCAATTCAAATGCGCACAATGTCTGCAATTTCAACGCAAATGCCTTAATTTTTCTCAAACCGTGCTCAGTCTGGCGAAGCCCCAACTTTTTGGGCTAAAATTGCACAAATTTGAGATTTTGTGCTTACACGCGAAAAATTCTAATGGATCTGTTGACTTGCTAGGTGTTGCCGTGAGCCTGGAACCCCGCTGGCTGCTGTTTGACGCGCGTCACCTGTCCGTCACGGGCTGGTCGCAGCTCTCTGTAGACATCGCTTGTAGACGTTGCGTGTGCTGCCCACTGGCCTCCTCCGTGAGCCCCGTTGCTGCTTGTTACGCTTGCCACTGCTCATCAACTGCTTCACGCCTGCTGCCTGGACCACGTTGGTCAATCGTCACTTGCAGTCGTTGTTAGCTGCTGCACCAGTCGACTGTCTCTCCAGCACAGGGGCATGCCTGCGGCTCTCCTGCTCGCCTTTGAGCTATCTCTTGCTAGCTCTGGTCTTCTACCCCAGCCTGACGATCGTCTGCAGCACCTTACGCTTTGATACCAGTTTGTAGGAATCGAATAGGCACGGAGATCGAGGTAGACAGTCGTTATGCGCAATGTGAGAGACAGAGAGAGTGCGAGAGAGCAGAGTAGAGATTGAATACGTTTTTTTGGTACAATGATGAGTGTACCACTTCAGGTTTTTAGAGAGAATATATATATATATATATATATATGAAAGTACAATGTGCTAAGGGTGTGTTCACACCCATGCACATATAAGAGGCATGATGGCCATTTATTACCAATAGCAAGTTATGGATTTTGGACCTTGCATGTCTAGGTTGATCTACACAATCAATATGGGTGCCATCTTGTGAGTTATACTAAATGGTGGAGTCATCGAGGCTTGTTCACTTGCGTGCTCGGTTTGGCAGGGCTGTCCCCCTAGCCCACTCTTTTTTGCACTTGCTACTGACCCTACTCTTTCCATGCTATCGCATCTTGTGGATATGGGGCAATTAGTTGGTCTATCTCTACCTTTGCAACGATAATTTGTTGGTCAGACACTCATTGAGGATACTTGAAAGCGAATGCTTCTACTCTTCAGATAGCCTTGGATGTATGGGAATTATTTGGGTATGCATCGGGGTTACGAATCAACGCTACCAAATCTTCCCTTATTGATTGCACAGGCTCTGTTTGCCAAATTTAGGGTGGTAGGGCATGTTTGTCCAGCAAGTAGACATTGTGAGACATCTTGGTCACCCTTGCAGCCGAAAGTTTTACTGAAATGGATATCGCAAAAATTGGAAGCCAAGTTTGTTTATTGGAAATCTCAAGCTTGGCCATTTCATGTGCGCCTCAAAGTAGCCTAGATTATTATGCTCGCCATGCTCACCTATTTCTTGACATTGTTGCCTTGGACCAATGTTGCCTTGAAGGATCTCACTTGACACTTCCTTTTCATGCGACGGAAGAAAGATTTTGTGCAAACAAGTATATCTTGGATTAAGTTGGATATCGTGGAGTCATGTTTGCACCTTGAAATCCATGGGAGGTGTGATTGTTTTGGATGTGGGGACTCATACAACAACCCTATGTTCTTCTCTGTTTCAGGCACTATGTATTGGCCAATAACCCTAGACTCTTATTGCCCGTGCTTTCCTTGAGGATCGGCGCCTTTAGCATGGTAATACAAAGATTCACGGTTAGTGGTGGCATGTGCTTAATGGTGAGGCTCACTTTTCTACATTTGCCTTGGCTCTTCTTAACCATTTGGTGTGTTCATGGACAATGGTCCTTTCCAAGTCCCAGTGGCATCCGACAGGTGATAGACAGGTGGTGAATTCATTGCAGCTGGAAATTCTAGTGTCTCCTCTTCTTTCTTGGGAAGGAAAATCTGAGGAAAGACCTAAGTTTAATTGCAGGGATTGTCTTGGATTAACCTTGGTACCTAATGCTCCATGCTAGGGTAAGATTGTTCATCCACCAACATGACTGAGCAAACGAATCAAAATGGGTTGTTGGCAAATACGATGATAAAAGATTACAGATGGAAGCATGCAAGCAAACATCGTTGTCCAATCAGCCACCAATCAAAAGTCAAATCAAGATAGTAGTCAATGAAAGGGCAAGAAAACACCATCGGCAAGACAGCCAGCAGCCAGCCAACTATTGCATATCAAGCACAACAGATCCTTCACCACATGCTCAATCACCAGTTGCTAGGGCCATAACAGTCGGTGTCACATTGACACAATGAATGCATGGTTGCATTTCATTCCCAAGGGACTATCAACAAGTAACTTGGCCAAGATTGTGTTAAAAAATCCAACCTAGACATGTAATACCATGTCAAAATAGCGCAACAGCTAGTGGCACAGGGTTCCGCCTTTGAGTTTGATTAGGCACCCGGCTCAAAAAACAAATAGATGACAGGGTAGTGAGGGTGCCAAGATGGAGCAGAAAAACTTGATGAGGAGGAAGAGAGAGAATTATGGCTGGAACAGCCAAAACATTGAAGGGAAAGATGATGGAGACCACATGGATATAAAAGGGGATGACCATCTGGGTAATGTGACATGTGAAAAATCAGTCTATATACAGGCAAAAGGCAACAAATCTTGTTATAGCAGGTTAGACTCTACAAAAAGAATCCCAGTGAAGGAAGGTAAAGTGTTGCTTATTGGAAGAGTTTCCCCAAGACCATGGAAGGTCTAAACTAGCTGTTGATTGCCCAAATTATTGACCGATCAGCAAGAGAGGCCACATGGCAGTCCACAACAGGCACAACTGAGCGCTCCTGTCAGGGGGCACGTGGGATGGTAGACAAGCTGGGCGGACAGATCTAGTCAAGGTGCCTTGTGCTACCTCCAACATACATTCCAAGGATGAAGGAAGTGGTGAGCATCACCTGTGCTATAGCTATGAACTCCCCCATTTGACTCAGATGGAGGCTCACAACCAAGAGATAGATACAGGAAGAGACAAGGATTAACACAATTGCTAACATTCCCTCTTTGATATTGGTGTTTTGCTGAAGGCCAAAGGAGTAGAGAGAATGGAACATCAGAGGGAAATAGCTTGCAAAAGAGGGCGCTTGAGCTGTGAACAGGTTGGAATTAGGGAGCGGATCTTCAGTCAGATGCACACAAAACAGGCCTGCAATAAGGCAGGCCAACTTGCGAGCTGACACAAACACAATTGCGATTAGGGTTCTTTGCAGTGAAGTTCTGCCCACAACTTTGTAGGCAGGGAGAGCAGACAACGACCTTGCAGATACGAGACAGACAGTCTGAGAAAGAAGTTTGCAGGCCTGTGAGACTTACACATCGCCAACCAGACACCACTGATTACAGAGAGAGAGAGAGAGAGAGAGAGAGAGAGAGAGAGAGAGAGACGCTCTGCTTCAGCATTGTGGAGGGGTAGGGTCGGGTCTGTGTGAGCCAACTAGAGAAAGAAAGAGAGCACTGCCCGCTATTCTTACACAGGCCATCTAACAGAGTAAGTGAGAGACCGAGGAGAGTACCTGAATACCAATATTCCACATCATGCAAGAGTTAAACACGGTTTTCATAGATCAAGTTGTGGATGCCTTGGGGCTTGATTTGGATGATGAAGAGCGGGAAGAAATGGTTCCTTGCACGGAGGTGGCTGCCCCTGTTCCGATGTCTAGCGCGGCGCTCATGTGCAACCCCCTGTTAAATGCACTAAGCATGTCTTCTGCTGAAGTGAGCACCTTGATGATTTTATGGCTGATTTTCAAGCCCCTCCACAATCCGAGCATGCTATTTGTTCTTATGCCCAAGCGACATCCGTGGTTGAGGAGTCCAAGGATTTGGACTTGGAATGTCTCTTGGAATTTGCCAATACATTGCTGAGTGAATATGTTCAGCACAACCACAAATCCTTTCCAACCTAGGATAAAGAGGATGTAGTGGATGCTATTGTGGATACCAAGAGTGTTGTGTGCTCTTTTTTCAGCCTTCTATGAAAGAGTAATCATTCTCTTTTTCACTAGTAGGATGGTGGTGCTTTCTTGGGTTCACCAATGGCTGAACTCCATGTTGCAAGGTGATTGTGTGGAGGATATTTTTGTTGGCCTGAGAGGCTTCTATGAGATATTGCTCAAATCAACAAGCACTCGGGATGAACTTTTGGCCAGAGTTCCACTGTTCTTCGACAAATGCCTCATGTATGTGCTGGGCTGGAAACCGTTGGTGGACTTCCAATGATTATTACAACATGAATGCCCAGTATGGGTTGAAGCTGAATGTTGTCCGGCAGTCTATTGGCCATTGCTTAAGGATGCCATGGGAGGGATTGACACAGTATTGGTTCCCCCTAGCTTGTGGGCTGCAAATCGCAACCGTTTGTGCATGTTGTGGGATACTGCGCACAAGAGGCCCAACTGGCTGCGTTTGAATTGTCTTGGAATGCCTTTGTTGCAATATCGCTTGAAGTGGGGAATTTCGGCAGGGCATTGCTTTTCATGTGGACAACTGGGGCATTTTGTGGCTGAATGTCTGGAAAAGACCAGTACTGTGGAGGGGGATTCGGCTGCACTAGTCCATGACTGTATAGTACATTGTACATCAATATCTAGTGCTCATTCGCCTTGACTCTCAGTCACAAAGCTGATATATTGTGTCCTCTATTGGAATATTTGTCCATCTGCCTGTCTCTATCCTCAAGAGATGTGAGGAGGTGCATATTTTGCGGATAGCAGTTTGCATACTGTAGGAGAGGTACATGCCCATATATTGTGGTTTGATACTAAATCTATCTTTAATGAGATGTAGGAAGTGGCTATTGTACAACTCCATCTTCCTTCCTAGAGGGAGAGGTGGTCAGCTCACACAAGCAAGCCAAGACATATCCATCGATTGTATTAAGATGCTGTGGAAGCAGTGCATGCCAAGGGCAAGATGATCTCTTTGGCACTTTTTACGTGTAATTCCAGCTGGCCAAAAATTTGATAATCCCTCTTATCTAGTCAAATTATACACAATCACAATCACTTCACTATGCATGTATTTCCTAAAAACATGTTGATACAATGCAATTGTTGTTGAAGAAGGATTTATTTGGATATATTGTTGGATATGTTAAGTGCAGTCAAGTTTCAAAAAAGGGGTTTGCCACTTTCTCACACTTTCTTGATACTTGATGAGTGTTTTAAACCAAGCAACATCACTTATTATCATAGATTGTTTGTGTAGAGCTTATAGACAAACACACCCATGTAAGCTCATCCAAGTTGCCCTTTGTGAGTACCCCAACTTTCCCTCTCGCCCACTGCTGCTAGTTGTTTGGAGGAGGTCAATGCCAGTTTGGGACATCTATGGCATGGGAGCTCCTATGACCTGTGTAAGAAAGTCACTGCCTTAAAGAGTGCATCCACAACCATAGGTGCTGCTCCTAATGCAGTTTGTGGTTTCGGCGTGTGTGCCATCTTTGAGCAATGTTTTGGCAATTTGAATAATATGACATGTGTACTTCAGCCTTTAGACATTTATGGCTCTTGAGTCTTTACTCTTTGTACTTTTTTGTTGTGTATTTATTTTGCAACATCGACTTGGTCTTGATGCTTAATATATGATGCACCGTTCATTTTGTTTGTAATAGCAGTATGATGTATAGAATGTCCTTGGATACTTGTGGACTTGTTTATGTTTGAATTATGAGAGTCACATAAAAGATGGTATTTGGTTGGAAATCTATGAGTCCCATCGCTGACCGGACCAAATGACAATACCGATGAGCTAACGAAAGCATGGAAGCTTTTGCAAAGCAGCTGCATGAAGAAAAGGGCCTGTAAGAGTGGAAAGATTGAAAGAGCTCCTCAAGTTCCTAGAAATCCCCCTCTAAAACTGAAAGAACTGTCCAGAGACTTTGATGCATCTTTTATCTGAAAATTCTATATGGTCCTAGTGGTGTAGCTGAATGTGTATTTAGCAGCATGCTGCAGAAAACATCTCCCACTCCAACCCCACTGGGAAACAAAAACCACCAAAAAGGGTCAAAATAGAGAACTTTGCAATGAATTTGATGGGTGTTTTACCTGAAATTTGTTATGGTTGCAGTATAGTTGATCTGTATTTAGGTGCATGCAGCGAAAGGGATATGTTTAAAATATTTGAATGAGCTAATTGTGGTTGCAAACAGGTGGATAAATGGCCAATATCTAAAAGCCTTACCAAATAGTGATATCACCCAAACGTTTGGAAGTTACTGGAAGGAAACTGGCCTTCTTGTAGTATCTGAAGGGAGGTTTGTAGAAGTGAGTATGCCAATGAACTCATGATGGTTATACATGGTTTCTAAACTTTTTATGTTCTCTGCATAGGCAGGTGCAGGCTGTTAATTTCATTGGAAGGATAATACTGTGAATGAAACATGACTCTCCTGTTCCGTTATTGGCTCTTTGATTTTTTGTGCAGGAAGCAGTTGAAATCTTAAAAGGTGGTGTGGAGGTAATTTCTGATTCTGGAAAAGCATTAACTGATCTACTTTCTTATCCATTGACTGAATCATTAAACAGGTAGATATTTCTTTTCCCATCCTTCACATTCTTTAAAGCTTCTACTAGTCCTTTTTTGGCTGTATATTTCTCAGTTCTATTTCTTCTTCAGAACTTTTGCATTCTTATTGTGGATTCTAAGTTCATATAGATTTTTTTTGTTTAGTCCTGCAGTGAAAGAGATTGTCGATGATAACTTGCATGAAGTGGCTGCGGCTATCCTAGCTGCCTATGATACTGGAGAGTTAGAGAGTGCAATCAAAACTGGGCATGATAGCTGGCAACAATGGGTCAAAGGTGTGGGAAAGTCTCTCAAGAGGAAGGTGTGCTTCTTGCTTTTTGGGTCCTGTGAGACGTGTTTTGTTTCTGATTTCAAATTCAGATAATCTGTTTGCATCATTCTCAGCTTTAACATTCTGTTCCCAGTATTTCGTTTTTAACAGATGTATATTGCTAGAAGAGTCCTCAAGTCTTTCAATACTTTTCTAGTAGTTAAGAACTGAGCTCATAATCGTAAGGTTGTGGGTTGGAAGTTCCTGATCCGGATGGGCACTGTGTTTCTGGGATGCTGTCTGCTGTGTACATGGATATTAGCCTCTCCAGATTCCCAGTATGTTGTGTCCTCGCAGTTTGCTTTTGCTGGCTGTTGTTTCGTCAGACATAGGGAGGGAAAATGTTAGAGCTATGTTGTTGGTGTGCACCGGCCGTTGTTTAAATTGTTTGAACGGAAGCAGACCTGAACGTACTGAAGTTGTTTCTGTGTGCTCGTGCACAGGGCAAAAGACTTTTTATGCCCATCAGGTTACTTCTAACAGGGAAGACCTGGGGACCTGATATAGGTAGCGCCATTGATCTGCTTTATAAAGCTGGCAACTGTGGCATCATAACTCCTCAGGCAGGTCTGGTGACACTCGAAGAGCGTATAAAATTACTTAGAATGGTAGATTTCAGTGGATTGTCCAACAAAGTGAAAGCACAAAGTGCCACTGTTTTGGCCCAGTAAGTGCTATATGTATGAAATATGTGACAGGTACGGCCTCTACAGTACTGACTGTACCATATAATTAATCTCAAAACTAAAGAAACAAATCAAGCCACATCGTCTAATACTGGTGGCCTTGATCATTCCGAGGGGTGTATAGCGCGGTTGTGTATTGTATTGATGTCGAATTGCATCAGTAAGTCGGATGTGGAGTTATTTTTACGGTTTACCACTAAGAAGCGCCACGTCCTGGTAACATGGGTTATAATATAAGTGGAAGTTCATGAACACGTTAATCTGTAGGAGCTAACTATCACCTGAACCTGCTGTCATTGACTTGCGCGGGAATAAAATGCTCCCATGGCGGATCCTACTTACAATGGCAACACTTGAAGGTCCTTACTTAAAACTGCAAATCGTATGCTCGTTTGTATCTTATCGATGGTTGTGAAACCTATCCCAAGGCGTAGAATCCGTGTTTCTAAAATGCACGTGGCGTGGCCATTTACTTTTGAACTAAGAATTATGAAAAAATCAAATTGATAAAACATGTGCAAGTGATGTCATGCAAGAGAGGAGGGGGTCCATTCATTCTCTGGTTCATTCATTTTGGTGGAGAAGGGCGAAAAGAGGAGTCATGTCCACCCAAAAGATCATTCTTTCGCGCATTCATTAGTGCCCTTTCTATTTCATGCGTTAACGAAGAGGGTGAAGCAGACGAAGCTATTTAGAGATTTTCCACATCGTTTTTTCTCTTGAGAGTTCAAAGATCCTTTCCATAGGTTAGTATGTGCAAAGTTAAAGTTGGAGGATCTTTGAGGCATAGCGTATTGATTGCTCCTAATTTCACCTAGCTCTCGTTCACATGATATAGTTTCACATTTAGTTTCCTCTTTATACATGGCAAGAAGCTTTGGCTCTTGGTTAAATGCTAAATGGAAAGTCTCAATCAATTAATAGCTTGTCAAAATTGGCAAGACATCTCTCTCTCTCTCTCTCTCTCTCTCTCTCTCTCTCTCTCTCCCCAAACCATCGCCATCACACGTTACGGACCTTCATGGGACTTCAAGTCACAACCTTCCATGAGACATAGAATTGGCACAACGAAAAGGCACACAAGATATATAAATATGAAATCCTTTGTATTAATGATATAGAAAGATAAAACATCGAGGCATGTCTTAGAACTACATCACGATGTCGCACATGTGAGGGTTTTCAAGTTGGTGAGTGTTTGTCGCACTACAACTTGGGGGTCTTCACAAAGCTTTTTTTTATCAAGTTGGCTAGGGTCTACCCATCTAGACTTAGTTCTATGCTTTGCATTCTAATCCACCCTTCATTGAATTACATTTGAGGAGTGGAGGCTTCATAGTCCTAACTTTATGTGGCTTGGTGCTCATGGCTTTGCATGCCAAGCTTTGAAGGTGAGATCTCAAGTTGTTGCACTATCAAGGTCAAGGCGTGGTGGTGTGTTTGTGGCCATGTTATGCCGTGCCTTAAGTAAGGAAGTCCATTGAGTTGCTTCTTGTGCCATTCCTTCCTTTTTGCCTTGTTGTCGCCTTGGGCCTTGGAAACTTTGGTCTCGGATGGTTTGCCAAGATGCTTTGCTCTGATCTCCAAGTCAAGAATAGAATTGGGATTATAAAAAGTAGAGGTATCATTGAAGTTCTTGGGGTGATATTTATATTTGGAGTGCATGGTGTGTCATGAACTCATAGAATTAACATGGTAACTCCTTGCATTGGTTGTGGCGTGAATGTCGAGATCTTAATATTTACTAGTATTGAGTATGGTCCTAACAAGTTCTATTGTTTGAATATATTCACCTTAACAGAGAGTTGGAAAGTTTTCCAAGACTCAACTAACAAGGTTCTCTTCCATGGCACTAAGTTGCCTTGATTGGATTACATTGTGGGCACTCCCTCGTGCTCTCTTCTATGAGGCTTTATTCTCTAACTTATTTTGTCCAAGCTCATGAGGGTTTGTCTCTTCAGGCTCAAAGGTGTAGCCGATGACTCCATTGTTGAAGTATAATTGGTTTCTACTTTGATCCAAATTGGTTGGGATGGGATGTGGCTTTGGATCAAAAGCTTGGTTTGTTTCATCCTTAGCCAAGAGTTTAGTTTGGGGGATTTTGGAGGCATTTGCATTTTCATCTCTCATCTTGGCTCTAGCGGCATATCTCTGTTTCTTGGTGTTTGGTTTCGTCTCCTTCTACTTCTTATTCTTATTCTCTATCTTTCCTTCTTTTCGGTCTATGTCGTCTAGGGCTATCTTTTGCTTCTCTTCTTCCTTCTTATTCTTGCCCAAGGCTAAGTCAACTTCTATCTCTTCTTCCTTAGTTTTCATGCCTTGATCTATATTTTCTCGCCCTTCTTATTTTAGCTTATCTTTTTCCCTTGGCTCCCTAGCTCTTCACACTTGTTCTTTTAACTTAGATCCTTTGCCTCTTTCTACTTGCTTAATCTTTTTCTTAACTTTCTTCTTGTTTTCTCCTACTTGTATCTGCATATTTTACTTTATCTTTTCTTTCTCATCTAGCTTATTTCTAGCTAACTCTACGTGTTCTCCTATCTTTTTTATTCTATTTTCTCGTCTCATCTTTTATTTGATCTTGCTTATGGGTCCATCTAATAAATCTATTTTTTATTTTTTCAATTATCTCTTTCTATCTTATCCTATATTTTCATGATTTTCTCCTTTAACTCTCTTACTAGCCTATCATCATTGAACTTTGTGGGTTTGGGTGGTGGTTGGGGTTGTGGTAGTCGGGCTCGGGGTGTTCCAAGATCTAGGCTGAGCTCGTCCTTACCCTTCTCTTCTTCCTTGGGTTGTTGGGTAGAGATGTTCCAAGATTTGGGTTGAGCTCTTTCTCTCCATTTTTTGCTTCTATATTCTCACTCTTTATTTTTTTCCTCTCCACATATATCATCATCTAACGTAGAAATGTTGGCTCCATGTAGGGGATGCCTTGCTTAAGGTGTTTTTGCCATTTCATTCTCATCTTCTAGGTCTATCTTCTTATTCACTTCTTTATCATCCTCTTCATCAAAGGCCTCACGTGCCTCATAGAAGGGTGCTAACTTGGCCTCACCCTCAAAATCTCAATGGATGGAGGTGTTTTGAAATTAGGTTTTAGCTTGTCCTCCCACTTCTCAAACTTTGTTTCTTTTAACATTGGTTTTTCTTTCAATTGGGCTACAACCTGTGGACGCAAGGGTTTATCCTTTTGACATGTTCACCTATCTTCATCTTCTTTCTTGTATCCTAACTCTAGCATAATATTTTCTACCTTTGAACACACATCTATTCTCCATCCTTCTCCCTTCACATAATACTCTTTCATTCCTTCTCTTGATTCCCGTCGGCTTGGCATTCTTCGGGATAGGGGTAGTTGTTGAGGTATTCTCCTTTTGGGTCGTGGTTGATGAAAAAATCTTCAGGGTAGTAGTACCCATATTCTTCAGCAAGGTATTCATTGTAGAGGTATTGGTCTTCAGGGAAGCCTTCTTGGTAGTAGTCTTTAGGATAGTAGTCGTAGTAGTAGTAGTCCACTCCTTGTTGGGGATGAGGTGTTCCAAAATTTGGGTTCAGTTCATCCTCTCTTTTTATCTTTATTTTTATCTGACCAAACTTTTTTTTTTCATTTGTTTCTTATTTTCTTGGCTCCTTGGTTTATCTTTGGTTGGTTCACTCCATTCTTCAACTCTTGGACTCGTTCTGCTCTCATTTGCTTGAAGTATGGTTTGACTTGCTCTTTGGCTTTTTTAGATCCAATGGAAATGTCCTAGTTCCATCTCAACACAATTTCTTCTTGTAGCTTCGTATTGAGGTCTCGTGCCATCTTCACTTGCTATAGCTTGGGTCTCTTGCGTACTATGATGAACTAGTAGTTAATCTCCTTCAGATCTTCATCCAACTCTTTAGTCTTCTCTTTGAGATTACATAGCATATTTGTTCCTTTGTGGGTCTTCTCTAGTGCTTTGTTGGTGTTCTTTGTCTACTCGATTAGTCTAAGCCACATCTCATTTTTCTTGTATGTGATTTTGAGCCAGTGACATCTCGTCTTCCTTTTCCAATGAAAGTGCCCTTTCATAGCTTCAGATCTCTTTGATGCATCTTCGAATGGTATGCCACATGTCTCTATCATGCGACAACTCTCTTTCAACTTTGTTGGCACAATAGATTCTCTTCCATTTTTACTAGGTAACACGCTCCCCAAGGGGGCATTTGCATCGTATCTGTCACATTGTGTTGCGTGACGTGTTATAAGTAGTTTATCCTTCGTGAGCCTATTCCCCTCTTGAGCTAGTATGCTCTATGGTAGAGTTGCTCTGATACCAAGGTTACGGACCTTCACGGGTCTTCAAGTCATAACTTGTCATGAGACATAGAAATGACACAACAGAAGGATACATAAGATATATCAATAAGGAATCCTTTGTATTCATGATATAGAAAGACAACATTGAGGCACGTCTCAGGACTACACCCTTGTGATGCTGCACGTGTAAGGATTCACCATGGAATATAGGGAATCCCATGTAGAGTGGAAACCAAGTAAGCTTAGAGTCACTACTACTCCCCATATAGGTGTTTCTGGGTCCAATGCTATGGTATAGCTACGAAGCCCATAACCTTACAATTTTTCTTTGGACTTCTAAGTTTGCATGCTTTAAAAAGTTAACAATTTTTATTCAGTAGTAATGATGCTTATATTATTGTATTTCATGCATATCAAAGTAGTTTTGGGAACTTTTTAAGCATTGAAAATGCAATGGAGGAAAACTTATATAGTGGATGAATTTTTACTAAAGAATCCTCAATCATGTTGCTTAAAAGAGAATGTTTTAAATACCAACACATCCTAATATTTATTTTCAACTTCAACCTTATGTTCAGTAAAGAGATTCCCTTTCAATTATGACCTTAACATATGTTGAGTACAAACCTTAGAAATAATTTCTTCTATGATAACACAAAATAGGCACCATTGTTATCTTTTTTGTGTGTTATAAGAGTACTATCACCACTTGTGCTAGATCTAAATTTCATGCACTGCAAAATAAGTTGGGTAGGATTCCATGTTAAACCATGAAAATTGATTTACTTTTTTTAATGTGCTCTAATGAAGAGGGTATGGCTTTTTTGCAAGTGCATCAAATAAAAGTCTATGCACACACAATCATGTCTATGCGTACTTATGGATGCATGTTAGTCGACACAAGTTTTCTTAGTTACCTTTTAGCATTATGGATAACTTGAGCTAATGTATATTCCATGGTAGTTGCTATTGTTACCAAAAAAAGAATAATCTTTTGATCCTAAATAATAGGTGTTTTTGAGTCACTTATTTAGGATGGTTTTTAGCTTGGTAGTCATGTATATTTTATCAATTTTAAAGTTTGGAAAATTTAAATTTTAATACAAGGTTTGTATTGTTTGAGATCTTTTTCATGTTGTAACTTCCTTGGGTGTATAGACTACATGCGTTTTTTCAAAGTCACTTCTAATGCTTAAAATTTTCCCTCTATCTTTTCCCCATGGACTTTGCATTTCTTGGCCTTAGTGTTTGGTTTTGTGTTCTTTGTGTTCGTTCTTATTGTTTGTAGTATCGTGAGGAGGGCATTCAAATTGGATTAAAGAATTTGGCAAACGTTTCTAGGGAAGGATTTTGTAATTAGGCTTGCCTTTTTGGGGTTAATGTCGATTTGGGTGAGTTTCTTGGAAGCTTTACCAAATGTTTATCCTAATCAGGTGAGCTTTTTTGTCTTGTGATCACTAGGATGAGGATGTCACACATGCTCAACAATGCACGTAGTAATGTACAAACCTCCATTTGCAAGCATATTGCATACATACTTTCTAAGAGTTTTTCCAAGTATAACTTGGCTTTCAAATGTTTCACGTTTCAATTCCTCTTAAAAATTTAACATCTTTATGTACAAAGAAGATGCATTTTTTGATACAAAACAAGTTATGATTCTTATAAATATTTGCCTTTTCCCTCTAAGGCTATAGCCCAATTAGCTTTGTGGGAGCATCAATTGTTCTTCAAAGTGTCTCTTCCTCTCAAAATTCTAATAGTTTTGAGCACAAAAATTTACTCTTCCTTCCCTCTAAGATTACATTGGAGCAAATATTTCTAAAATTTGCTCTTCCTTCCCTCTAAGATTACATTGGAGCAAATATTTCAGTGTGCCCTTTAATTCTAAAATTTGAGCCTTAGTGCTTGTACTCAAATACATGTTGGGTCTAAAAAGCTTACCCAAGGAAAATAAATTATGGAAAAACTTGCCTACTTATAATAAGTACTAGCTGAAAACTTGAAAAAGCTCACCTAAATAGAAAAATATTTCTTAAATTTGACAAATACTAGAGTAGATCAAAACTTAGAGAAGGTTGCTAATAAAGAAAATGTTTGTCTAAAAAGTTTTCATATTTCTATCATACGACTTATTTTTGGTTATGGTTGTTGTAAGTAGATGTGGTCTCATTATTTTCACTACCAAATGCATTCGTCATGGATTTGATGTTTCCAAAGTTTTCTTATTTCTATTATACAACTTGTTTTTCATTATGGTTGTTGTAATTAGGTGTGCTCATTATCACTACCAAATGCACTGGTCATGGATTTGATGTTTCCAAAGTGCTATGCAAACTTTTGTTTATTAGTCATGACTCATTGCTCCTTCATTATGTCTAGTCTGTATAGAATAGCTTTCTATTATGTATAATGTATTAATCTATACTTGTTCTTAATAAAATTTTTGTGTCATTATCAATAGCATATTCTCAGTTGTGACACATCTATGTATATGGTAGAAGTTGTTCACTTTGTGTCACTTTGTGATCAATAGTCATTATCATTACTACATATTGTTATGTTATCATTTTTGACATGATTTATTTGTTGAGTTTTTTTTTTGCACATCAGCCAATGTGTTCTTAGAAGAGCATAGTGATTTGTTTGATTTCTTTTATATTGTAAGTAGAACTATTTGCTCTAATGCACTTAATTATCAGTGAAGATGGTAGTGGCAGATGGTTGTCCAACACCCAAATCAATCAAAATGAATTTGATCAAAACACACTCTTATGTAGCCTTCGAAGTTGTCTCATATACCAAGCTTCCCAACTTTAAGTTCCATAGTGTTCTCGTTGAACCACCATATGCATGAGTCGCCAAGCATGAAACAAAAACTACTACTTGATACAAGATGCTCATAATAACTAGCTCAATGGGAATCCAAAAAACCATTTAAATTTGATAGTTATGGTCCTTCCTTGGAATAAAATAGCCCAAGGGTTAAAATACCAATCAAATAGCGAAATGTACACTTCACTAGATGTTGCCAATGCTTGGTACTTAGGCTATGCATAAAATGCTCATTTTTGAGACTAAAAACTAAATGTAATACCTCATATGCATACATGAATTGAGCATCCACTAGGATACTTATAGAGAAAGACATCAAAATAGTCTCTTTCATCATGAAGACTTAACTTCAAGTGTGTCTCCATAGGAGTAGCAATATCCTTGCAATTCTCAAGACCAAATCAACAATGCCTCAATATACTTGTTTGTCTTACAATAATGTCTCCATTACAAGGCTTAAATAAATTTCTACATAATGATATAATAGGGTAAAATCTACCACTTTGAAACCTAAACTGAAATCAACTTTAACATAAGAAATATTTGTCTTCTTAAGACCAATGCGTAGCATGTCATCAATACAAGCCACAAATTAGGAGCTCATTACCATCATGTTTGGCATTCAAGCTGCTTTAGTTGGACTATTTTGAAAACCATTTGTAGTTAAGTATGCATATTTTTTCTCATACCAAGCCATAGGTGCTTACCTTCGACCATATAATGCCTTCTTCTATTTGCACATTTTGTCTTCCTATCATTCTTTGACAAAACAAGGGTGAAATATGTATACTTCCTCATACAGATGACCATTGAAAAATGCAAATTTAATGTCCAATTATTACATGTTCCAATCATTATGAATTGCTAATGCACAAATGCTATAAATTAATGTTATATGAGAAGTGAGAACAAAGGTCTCATTGACGTTAAAGCACTTGTACCGAGTCTAGACTAAGAGTGATAGACTACAATTTGGCTTGTGTTTCAACATGTAAATCCACTTGGTATTAATGGATTTTTTGCAAGGAGACAAGTCACATAAAAACCAAGTGCCTTTCTTAACAATAGTACCATTTTACACGAATTGCATAGCAATCATTCAACTTTTTGAATTTTGTGCCTTTTCAAAGCAAGTTCATTCTCATTGCACATACTAGAAACAACTTGTCTAAAATAATCGGATGCATAATATGCACTACAAGAGTGCCAAAGCAAGTACAACTAGACTAATGCTCAAAATTTGTCATCACATGATATTTGCACTAGCCATTTTAGCACCGTTGTGGACTTCTCAATCTTTGCTCTCTCATCAACAACTGCATTATTCACATCTACATTTTGTGGAACCTATAGAGGAGGATGTGCCATCCACAAGTACAACAAGAGAGGATGGTGATCCTAAACCTCAAATTTAATTTGAAACCCCTCGATGAATTTAGGAGAGGAACGTGAGATGTTCTTGTGGTAGGCACTATTCTCTTTTGGCCCTCTTGTATAAAGACAATTGGTTGTCAATCCTTTAAGTCTTAGAACTAGAACAAGAAGGATGTCTCAACAATCACCTCACTAGGCTCAAGAAAGGACTCTTAAAAGAGTAGGAAGTGGGAAAAGAATAAGGACAACAAGGGGATTACAGATCGTAAGATGGATAGAAATACTAAGCAAAACTCAAAAGACGTGGGATTGTTTGATAGAAAAAGGAAAGAAAAGTTTTGTAAGATATGTTTGAGAAATGGTCATGAAACTAAGGGATGTTGGTATAATCCTAATTTTTGGAAAACCTAACAAGTATTGCTTACACAACCCAGGGTGAGAGTACAACTTGCTAGAGTGAATGTGATTATTCTTAAGGGGACCAAGAAGGATTTCCGTTAGACAATCGTAGAATAATTTTGTAGGATAGTAACAAAAAGCACATTCAAGAGCATGCCATTATTGTGGAGATGAAGGACACCTTGTGGATCCCAACTGTGAATTATGGGCAAGGTACATGATTGAGAGAGCAATGCCAATAGTAAGGATCTACAATGATGGAGGAGTGCACGAGAACCTCATCAACAACATCCACTTGCTTGAGCTGCAACAGACTTGATTGAGTTGCATGACCTCATAAACTACTTTAGGAGAAGATAGTTATGAGAAAGAAGAAAAGTGTTAAAACTAAGAGCATCAAGAAGAAAAGGTTCCTCTAAGTGTATTTTAAAGTAGAAGAATATCTTGAGAAACCTCTAGTTTTAGTAGTAACTAGAAGTCAAACTTAGAAAGTTGATTTGGAGAAGCAGCCATGAAAATTACTACCATTAGGGAAGATTTGGACTCACATTTGGGCCTTTTAGTTTTAGAGAGAGAAAGCCTCTCAACCAATAAGGAGAGAGCTATTGTTACAATAAAAAGGGAAATGTTCATTTTTAAAAATGTCCTATCTTATTCTTAAAATTTTCTAATGTAAAACATTTTTAGATATTTTTGGGGACAAATTCGTTGAGGCACAGAAAGAAGGAGGCTCCTAAACAATTTAAGAGACTAGATAGGGACATCAAAAGTTTGTCTTATACATCCTTGCATTCTTCCTATTGTTTTCTTGAAATTCTTGATTATTACATCAAAATGCTCTCCCTCCATTCTATTATCCCTATCTTTTTCTTAAAACTATTGAGTATTAAATGAAGTGTCTCTCGTCCCAACATTCTCACTCCTACTTTTCATTTAGTGTCTTCTTGTGCTTCGTTTCTATTTCATTTGAAACTATATATTTTGAATCTCTTGTCTTCTATCAATAATTTAGATATAGATGACCAGTGGGTGGATTCCATGAGGGGGGACTTGGGCAAGCACAACATGAAGAGGGGCCCTCAAGATTGTTGGAGGGTCTCCTCTTGCGTTCTAGCAGCCCAAGGTTCTCTCATGTTGTGCTATAATAGGGCCTACACAACGTAAGGGGGAGGCCATCTGTTGTTCAAAAAGCCTTATCGTGTTGTGCCCCATCTCATCAACACCCCACTTCTTCATAAATTGATCTCCCGATGTTCATTTTGAGCAATTTTTTTTGGCACCCCATGAGGCTCTTCTAGGGTCAAAAAATGCTCAAAATGAACATTAGGAGGATGGTCTCTCGATGTCCACCATTTTGGGCATTTTTCGATCCTAAATGTGGTTTTTGGGCCATTCTAAACGTAATGGCACCATTGGTTTTACCCAATTCTCTACCAAATTGTCCATCCAGGATGATCGCTAGCCCCCTCACATTGTACCAATCCTTTCGGTTATCTTTTCCATTTCCTCATATCTTAGTTTTCTAGTGTCCATTTGAGTATTTTTCAATCCCAATTGTGGATTTTAGGTCTTATAGATACAACAACACTATTGAATTTTCCTAATTCTATACCCAAAATATAAATTTTGATATTATTAATTGATGAAGGAGTTGGGTGGTGATGACTAGCACAACACAATAAAGCCTTTACAAACACAATGGTGGACTCCCTCTCGGGTTGTGCTAGCCTTGGAGCCATACAATGCAAGGAGAGAAGATACTAAAAAATCTTGAGGTCCCTCTCGTGTTATATGGGTCCATACTTGCATTGGATAAGTTTTGGACTTGCACAATGTGAGGAGGGGCGACTTGAAAATCTCAAGTCCCCCTCTTTTCACATTGTGTGATTCTAGGGGTACCCTTTCCCTCCCTTCCCTCCTCTTCTCTCCCTCCTCTCATTATGCTGGCCCTCGATTAGGGGGACCCTCAATATCCTTAAAGGCCCCTTCTTACATTGTGTTAGCCCAAGGTCCTCTCCTATTATGTTGCTCTTCTTTGGTACCTTTCTCATTTCTTTGTATCTTTACCTATGTCTTTCTACCATGGGTACCTTCCTTGCATTATCCTTGCTTTCTCTCATGTGTCGTGATGGCCTTAGGTTAGCATAATGCAAGGTGTTGGAGATACAGGTGCATGTGCCTATGCCACTCGTTTATTCACTACACTGATAGCATCTGCACACATGTACACTCCAGGTGGCAGACACCCATTACTGTTACTTCATTATTCATTCTTTCAATGACTAATAGAATAAGGGAGGCCAATCACACATTATGAAGAAAGGAGTTCCCACATCTTGTCTCTCTCTTTTGCTCTCTTGTTCTCTTGCTCCATCCACCATAGCTCATGCCTTCGTTGTTGTTGCTTGCTCATGCTCTCATTTAGGCTTCTCCCTTCAACTGTTATTAAAGCATTGGTTTGAGAAGCTTCATCCATTCATCTCGTGAAAAAAGCTTCAGCTTGAAGGTTTCATAATAATTCAACTCTCTTCTTTCCAAGGTATGCATTTTGCTCCCGCTTCTTTAGGGTAAGGCTTTAGTAGTAGCCAAGAAGACTAGTAAGACTAGCACAGAGCTTAGCCTACTCATTGTGATTTGTGCATGAATTTTATGCCCTTTTCTTGACCTGCAACACTCATTCAAACACTCCTTGCTCTTCTTTGGCACATGGAAAAGGCTTTGGAATCGTCCTAGCATTAGCATCTTGCACTTAGTGAGCTCACAAATCTGTGTTATTGCCAATTACGAACAACAGACCTATTGTATATAGGTTTGAGATAGTTTTACTTCAGTGCTCGAGGCCTATGTATGCTTCCTATGATGCCTATTTGATACTCGAATCATTAGTGGATGTCATGAGGATGTATTGAGGTGTTCATTAGTTTCCTTTGAGCTCAATGAGCTTAGTTTATGTAGGGTTTTATTGTTGTCTAGTGTTTGGGCAGCAAGCATTTAACTTGAAAGACTTATGTATTGAAGGCTTACATGCTTCTCAAGAATGACACATACTTATGTGACTACTTGGCACTAATGTATGGGCTTGGACATGTCTATGATGCCATTTGAGGCTCCCCTTTGAGTTATATTGGATGCTTTGACATTTTGGTTTTATGCTTTAGTTACTTCCACCATTACTATTATGGGCTTGAAGATTTACTCAGATGTTATGGTCTTGCCTCAATGCTTGATGTATCTTGGATTTCAGGTGGCCATGTACTTGATGTTTTGAGCTTGCACTACACATTTGGCATTCCTTTTTTTTTCAGTGAGAGTCACTTGAGCTACTTGGATATTTTGCATTTGAATAGAGCTTTGGCCTTATGCGGTTGAGCTTCTTTCATTGAGACAGTGGGACTCATTATGTACATGCTCTCTTGATGCTTATTTGATGCGGTTACTTGCCTAGTAGGTTGATTTGATTCTTGATTTGGACCCGATACATATCTCTGACAGTGTGCTATTATTGATGTATACAAATTTCTTGGCTATGTATTGAGATGAGTTACCCTTGCTCAATCTGTCATGTATTTGGCAATTCTATTTTATTCTTCATAAGACCTACTACATGCATGATGTCTCTACCTACTAGATGTATAGTTCACTAACACATTGAGGTGTGACAGATCCTAGTATTGATTGTATGCATCTTCACTACTAGTTGCTTCTACATATCTTGGTTATTTCCTTGTATATTCTTGGTAGTGGGAGCTTGGTCTTTTGTTGATTTATCCACTAGTTGTTTTGGATTTACTAATATATCTATTTTAGCATGCTGTAATTGAAGTTTTCAGCATTGTTTATGAGGGCAAACACTTTGTCTTGATAGTTCATTGGTTGCAATTAGTGGAGAGCTCACTACTTTTGGCAGTTTTTCTTGCTTAGCCCTTGTATTGGTTGTAAGTTTGGGGTTGATTTGTAGTAATTTAAAGAAGTCCACCTTCTTGTAATGTGCTCCCATTTCTTGGCATGATGACTAGTGCATAAAATAACACTACTAACTTTAACACTAACAAACTAGATGGCACTAATTACATCTATTTGAAGGCACATATATGGCAAGTTTTGGTATAAAAATTGTAGATTAAGCCATTGAGACATGAGGGTGTAAGACCCAAATGCTTTGATGTAGAGGATTGATTGAATTGGGTGAGTTATATAAATCTACAATCATTTTTTCACTCTCTAAGCAAGATTTCTATAATCTTTGAATCACAGACTACCTCATATCATGGTACAAGATCCATAATGTTTATGACAAGTAGAGCCTTGCCTCTCAAATGTATGGTTGAAGTAACTCATGGACCTTCACATGAAAGAGGGGACTTTCATGTCCACCCACTTAAATGAGTTTCATTTTATTTTCAGCCACTTATCTTCGTAGGGTGACTTTAAGGACAATCTACAACCATTCTTGTTGGTTACATTGCTTGAATTATGGGATAGATTCCATATTGCTATGCATGCTACTACTCATGGGTTGAAATTGCATGATGTAGAGGATGTATTATTGAATGACGAGGTTAACAAAAATAATATCGATGCTTTGAATATCTCTCACGCTTTGATAGTCAAAGGAAATAATGCTAAGAGCAGTAATATGACTGTTGTAGGAGACGCTCTTAGAAGTCTTGTTCTCAATCACGTGGATAGTCTCACAGTAAGTTTGGTGGCCATACGTCTGCATTCAGTCATAATGCCATAAAATGCGTGATGACAAGCATAACGAAAAGAGAAAGGGAAAAATGTAGGAAAATAATAATAATTGTAGTATTTTCCTAGCAAGTCTAGCGTCAAGATTGAAGAGATTTAATGTTGTGCAGATTGATTCTGATGATGATTACAAACTTACAACTTCTTCTCTTGATTTTTCATAGTTGATTGATGCATCGTCCACCTCTGCTTAGTATTGGCCGATTGATTGAATGGCTTTGTTTGATGTTATCTCTCATCGAGAGTGATTTCACTCCTATTGCAACATGATAGGATCTGTCGAATTGGATAACGACTTGACATTGGATATTATTGGTTATGGAGATGTATAACTTCATTTTACTTGAGGTAGCATCTTTTCTTTGCATGATGTATGCCATGTTTTGTCTTTGACCAAAAGCCTACTCTTTGTTGGAATAGTTGGATGATGCACATTACTTTGTATCTTTTGGTGATTCCTCATGGAAGATTATCCATGTGAATATTGTCCTAGCATGAGGTGCCAAGTCCAGCACTCTTTATCCCTTACTAGTATCTAGGTCTATCGACCATGTTTTGGCAGTGGTGGTAGTACCACATGTATGGTTATGGTATCATTGCCTTGGGCACTTGGGCACATGCCATTAAACGGAATGAAAATGCTTACCGTTTGCACTATCTTCTGCCCCTTGACTTAGTGTTTTGATTCTTGTGATGATTGTCTTTTATGGCAAGCAAACACATAGTACACATAAGAAGTCTAGCATTACATGCATGGATGAGCCTCTAGCCCTTATTCATTCTATGTTTATGGACCTATGCCTTGCAAGTCATTAGATGGCACAAAGTATTTCATTACTTTCATTGTTGATTGATCTCACATAAGGTCTAGGCATACCCTATAAAGTAGAAGTCAGAAGTATTGGTTACATTTTAGCATTGGCTTACTTTTTATTTGAGAACCAGTCTATGTATAAGTTGGAACGCCTATGAATTGACAATGGGGGTGAGTAGGTATTTAAAGCCTTTGAGTAGTTTTACTATGAGAGGGGTATTAAGCATTAGTTGACCGCCTTGTATCCCCCATTCCAGAATGGTATGGTTGAGTGTATGAACAAGATGATTCAGGAGAGAGTCCATAGTACGCTTAGCTAGCCAAGCTTACTGTAGCACTTTTGGGTTGAGCCGGTTACTACTACTATACATTTGATTAATTGATTCCCATGTGCTACTCTTAACTATCATGTTGCAGAGAAGGTATGGTTTGGGAAACCTCCATCATATTCTCATTTATGTGTCTTTGGTTGTGAGGATTTCTTTCATGTTCCCAAGAACAAGTAAAATAAGCCAGATCCTAAGTAAGGGAAATGCATCGTTCTTAGTTATGGAGATAGAGGCTAGATGGACTATCACCTATGTGATGTGCAGGCTCAGAAGGTAATATGTAGCCATGATGTTATTTTCTATGTGAGGAGAATATACATGAGTAGCCTAATCAAGTCGTTGAGGTACGTAGGGTGATATTTTAGGAGGAGCCTCTTATCATTGTATAGCTAGCTAGACAACGTGCATCAATTGATGCTCTAGTGGTCTATGACCATGATGTTAAACAAGATGTATAGGCCTCCTAGCTTGTTTTGTGATGGTCTATTAGAGATAGATGTTAGCATGATTGATTTGTACCCTCCATGGATTATGTTATGGCAATAGATGCTGGTGACCCTCTTACCTATGATAAGGCTATACATAGAGGTGATAGTCACTCTTGGGCAAGGGCCATGTAGTTAGAGTATGACTCATTGCAAACGTATCATATGTGGGATTTGGTTCCTTTGTCTATTGGAAAGTGTGCTTTGCCATGTAAGTGGGTGTACAAGTTGAAGAGTACCCTTGGATGCCCCAAGCTTGCGTATAAGGCTAGATTGGTTGTTAAGGGTTTTAAGTAGGAGCATGGCATTTACTTCGATGAAGTCTTCTCTTCTATAGTCAAGATGACTACCCTATGATTTTTTTTAGCCTTGGTTGCCCAATTAGATCTAGAGCTTTATTAGATGGATGTCAAAATGACTTTCTTACACGGGGACTTGCATGATGAGATTTATATGTAGTAGCCTAAGGGCTTTAAGGAAAAAGACAGGGAACACCTAGTGTGCAAGTTGAGAAAGAGCCTTTATGGCCTTAAGCAAGCACTTAGAAAATGGTACCATAATTTTGATGCTTTTATACATTCACATGGATATATTGGTAGTGATATGAATTTGTGTATACATATGAAGAAGACCCATGATGGCAACCTTATGATTTCTGTACTCTATGTGGATGATATGTTGATTATTGGGTGTGCTCATGATGAGCTGGGTGCCTTGAAAGTTAGCTCAAGAAGAGCTTTGAGATGAAGGATATGGGATAGGTCTCATATATTCTTGGGATGTGCAACACATGAGATCACTCTAAGGGGCTCCTTTATAGAAGGAGTACATCCAAAAGGTCCTTGAGTTGTTTCATATGCAATACATTAAGCATATTGGCTATTCTTTACCTTCTTATGTGAATGTCAGTCATGCCAATTGTCCGCAGTTTGATGAGCAAAAGGCCGAGATGGCCAAGATCCCCTATGCATCTACAGTGGGTAGTTTCATATATGCCGTGGTAGCCACTTGTTATGACATAGCATTTGCAATGGAAGTTGTGGTACGCTATGTGGCTACACTTGACAGGTGGCATTGGAATACCATGAAAGGTATCATGTGATAGCTTAAGGGCACTATAGATATATGCATATGCTATGGTGGCCATGATACCATAGTCATGGGATATACAAACTATGATTATGCTAAGCACGCATACAATAGGAAGTAAACCTTTAGCTATGCCTTCCCCTTTGTTGGAGGTATTGTTTCTTAGATGTCTAGGGTGCAAAAATGCATGGCCCTATCTACCGTAGAGGCAAAGTATGTTGCAGCCACCACTGAGGCTTGCAAGGAGGCTATTTGGTTGGGCCTTCTGATATTACACCTTGGTATTACTAATGTGGTCCCTACACCACATTTAGATTCTATGAATGTTATTCAATTTATAAAGAATCCAGTTTTCCAAGAAAAGATAAAACACATTGAGGTGCATTACCACTTTATCAAAGAGGTCATTGAGGATAAGTCCATCGGGCTTGTCAAGATCTCAACTGATCAAAATCTTACAGATATGCTTATTAGAAGTCTCTCAATAGAGGGTTTTGCCTTCGTTAGGAAGCTAATGGACGTTGGATGAGGTGACATCTATCCTCATCCTGTTGTACTTTATGTACATTTGTACTTAGTTACTTTTTTCTTGTTCTCTCCTCACTAGAGACACATTTGCCTTTGAGTGGGAGGTTGTTGAGGGTAAAGGCATATGCATCTATGCCACTACATGTATTCACTACACTAAAAGTACCCTCACACCTATACATTGCATGTAATGGTGAGCGCCCATCACTGGTGGTTCATTCTTTATTCTTTTAGTTACTAGAATAAGGGAGGCTATTCACACATTGTGATGAAAGGAGTTCCCACATCTTGAGTTTCTCTTTCTCTTTTGCTCTCTTGCTCCAGCCACCATATCTCACAGCTTTGTTGCTTTTGTTTGCTTGTGCTCTCACTCAGGGCTCTACCTTCACAAGGGGTTCCTAAAACTATTGAGGACCCCCTCCCCCTCGTGTTATGTTAGATGTATGCTATTACAATGCAAGGGGGGCCTTAGGTCAACACAACATGAAGGGGGATCCTTGAGACTACATCGATGGGCCTCGTTCATCTTGTGTTGGCCTAGGGTGCCTAGGGTCAACACAATGTGCAATTATAACAATAATTTGAGAGGTTGTTCCATTTCTTCTATCATGTTTTATAGTACCATGGCCATCCATAGGTGTCTTAATATCTTTTGATAGATTTCAATATTAACAAGATCAAATTTCATTCTAATACAAGGACCTTAACATAGAAATATCATAATGTATCCTATCATGAGAATAACGTTTTCACTAAGATAAGAGTTCAAAATGATCCAGTGTAAATTGAATATTTCTCATATGGAGAGGTCACAAGAGCCTTTGAATCCTTCATCCATGAAGGTTAAGGAATAAACTATTCCAATATGGAGTGATGATTTTCTTATATATGAGAATAATAAAAATATTTTGGTATAATGTATTGTATTGTGATTTTGATAACCATGGTATAATTAATTGTAAATGTTTTAGTATCCATCAAGCTTATGAGAACTTTAGAAGATTTTTTTGGTACAATTAATTATATTGTGATTTTGGGGCTTATACAAATATTATGATTTTCTAATATATTAAGCATGTTTAATTACTATGTTAGTTTTGTGCCATGATTCACTTATTGCTTGTCACTTTAAGTGTTGCATTACTTTATTTTTGCTTGGCATTGTGGAACAAGCTTTATATATGTTCACTAGTAAAATTCATATAGAATATTAGCTTTGTCCACTCCAGTGCATCTTGTATGGATGAATAATATGAATGAGCTTCATACCATGGTTTCTTAGTCCCTTGAGTTGACGAAATTGATATACTATTATATTCTTTTGGAAGTTGAGGGATGTGACTGTATTAGCTGTGTTGTTGAATTCAATAAATTTTAAATTAGTAAATCACTTTGAAGCCCATGGTTGAACGTGTTAACTCTTTGTTTGATACAACCAAACCTTTTATATAAGCAAAACTCCAATGAATAACATTTTTATCTTAAAGAATTTGTTACTTTGATAGATTCAATAACATTCTGATACATATACTTGAATGTTTTTTGATTGAATGGATGGACCTATTTTTAAAAATCCATGGTCAATTTTATTAAAGCAAAGAAAATAAATTTGAGATACACAAATAATGAGCATCAAGAGATGTTTATAATAAATATTACTTTGTTGCATGTATCCTCTTCTTTACACCACTCTTTTGCAACTTCATATCCTACATATCTCAAAGCTTTTTGTTACTGTCAAAAACCTAAGATTCTGTTAGAAGCAGAAGACAATATAATGTTTATTTTTCTTACTTAAGGATTCATACTCATGATCATGTTCATTGTAAAGATAATGTACATGTCATGAATGCCTCTCTAATGTAGATTCGTCCATCTCCTCAAACATTTGTATGTATATCAAGCTTGATGTTGAGGTGATATACATCCCTGTGGTACCTCTTTGTTGATGATTAGGCCTTGTCCATCTTCCATTGTGTTGTTGCTAAAACCTCATAAGCTTCTTTATGTTATTTGAAGATGCTTCTTAGAAATGAGAATACCTCAAATGAGAATATGTCGAGACGGAACATGTCAAAACATAGCTTGAGCCTTGGTATGGTATTTTGGCTTAAGTTTGGGTGAAAAGGAAGTGTGCCATTATTTCAAATTGATCTAGATACGAGCCATAAAGTTTGGAGTACTAACTAGTCTATTTTTTTAAAAGTGTACTAACCTTTAGAATCTTAATTAAGAGTAATTGACAACTTAAAAGCTTCATGCTAATTTATACATTTTAGAGAAAATGAAATTTTAATTAAACTAAAATTTGTATTATTTCAATAAATTTTGAATGTTTCTCTCTCTAAGCTGAGGTGAAATTTCTTATAAGGCCCAAACTTGAGTCCAAATCTCCCCTAATGTAAGAAAGGGAATAGGTTGCAAAAGAGGGTAGTAAAACCATCACCTAAAGACTTGTATAATCAAGAATTACTATAAAATTTGATTCCTCCACAAAGACTTGGAATTATATTAATGAACATATAAAAAGATTGCTCCACAAACCAATCCAAAATAAAGTAATGCAATACTTAAAGGGACAAGCAATGAAAAAATCACGACAAAAATCTAATGTAGTAATTAAACATCCTCAATATATTGTGGAATGGAAAGTTTGTACTTAAACCTCCCTTCTATTTATCAATTCAATATCCAATAAATATATCATTATATACCATAAATTGCAAAATCTCTCAATATAATTAATTGTAATGTAATCTTTTCTAAAGTTCTCACAAGCTTCATGGATACTAAAACTAAAATACATTTAAAATTTAGTTTGTTTTTAGCCTGGTAAGCTAGGGGTTTCCTATAAATAAGGTAACTTAGCCAAATGGAGATATCTTTATCATTTTGATCATTTACAAGAATCCAACAATCATTCATGGTTCCTTCCACCATGGCATGGGTGAGTTCATATCCCACCTAGGTTGGAGGTGAGTATCTAGCCCCACCATTACAAGGAGTGAGTTCCTTGATGCTTATATCAATTTTCATGGTGTAATACTTCATAATAATAATCACTTCATAGACTATGATAATCTTAATCACGACTTCTCTATTTTCTAGATTCTATTTCTTGAATTTCTTGGCTATGAAATTTGCCTCTTTTACATTAGTATCAAAGCATGGCTTTGATCCTATTTTGGAGTATCATTACAAGTCAATTTTCTTATTTGATGGACTAGAAATAGGGTATTGCAAGTACAAACACATGCACAATTTGGTTCTAGGAATATATGTGATTGGAACAAGCAAGATTTTTAAGTGCCCCCTCCTCGCATTGTGCGTATCTATCACCAACACAATGCCAAGGACTACAAACAACACAATGTAAGGGGGAGTCCACCATTGTATTTATAAACGCCCTATTGTGTTGTGAAAGTCACTACTACCCATCTTTTTATAGATTGGTCTACTATTTAAGATATTTTTAATACCCCATGAGGTATTTGGACCATTCACATGTACCTCCATTTGGGATTTCAAAATGCTCAAAATGGAAATAATACGAGATTGATATAAGAAAATGTAAAAGATACCCAAGAGAACTGGCACAACGTGAGGGGAACCCCCACCAAAATGGGTGGGGAAGGCCCCCTCATGTTGTTTTGATCCTCCTAAGTTGACACTTTGGATGGAGAATTTGGTAAAATCAATGGTGTCATTGCATTTGGAACTTCCCAAAATCCTTGTCTAGGATCCAAAAATACTTAAACTCGACAAGGGAGGCCAAGATATGAAAAAATAGAAATGTCACCCTCGAGGACTTGCATAATGCGAGGGGGGGCCTCCAAAAAATTGGAAGGTCCTCCTTGCATGGTGCAATTTCTCCCGAATTGACATTTTGGGTGGAGAATTTAGCAAAAATGATGATGCCATTGCACCCAAGATGGTTGGATTTGTTTCACGATGGTCGCACACTTGTGGGGCCAAATCCTCCATTATGATGAATTTTTTTTTCTCAAAACAAATATCGAAAGGCACCATCAATTTTACTAAATCCTCTACCTAGAATGTCAACTCAGGAGGACCCCCACAATACAAGGGGGAATCCACATAATGCGAGAGTGGCTCGTATGACTTCACAATGTACGGGGGGGGGGGGGGGGGGGGGGGAGGGGGCTTCAGATTTTCAAGTCACCCCACTTCACATGGTGCAGGTCCAATGCAAGTATGGATCCACATAGCACAAGAGCGGCCCTCAAGATTTTTAAGTGCCCCCCTCGCGTTGTGTGGATCTATCGCCAACACAATGCCAAGGTCTATCATCAACACAATGTAAGGCGGAGTCCACCATTGTATTTAGCCTTATTGTGTTGTGCAAGTCATTACCACCCAAATTTTTATAGATTGGTCTGCTAGTGTGTATTTACAACAATTTTTAATACCCCATGAGCTCTTTGGACCATTTAGGATGTATCTCCATTTGGGGTTTAAATATGCTCAAAATGGATAACATGAGACTAGGATATAAGGAAATGGAAAAGATAACCAAGAGAATCAACACAACACGAGGGGAATCCCCACCAAAATAGGTGGAGAAGGCCCCCTCATGTTGTGTTGATCCTCTCGTGTTGACATTTTGGATGGAGAATTTGGAAAATCGATAGTGCCATTGCATTTGAAACAGCCTAAAATCCTTTTCTAGGGTCCAAAAATACCTGAAATGAACAAGGGAGGCCAATATATATTTTTTTTAAAATATCACCCTTGAGGACCTGCAGAGGTGGGGGGGGGAAGGCTCCAAAAGATTGGAAGATCCACCTTCACGTTGTTGTAGTTTCTCTCGAATTGACATTTCGGGATGTAAATTTGGCAAAAATGATGTTGCCAATGCATCCAAAATAGCCCCAAAACCCCATTATGATTAAAAAATCTCAAAACAAACATCAAAAGGACAAAATACAAAGAAAAAGGGTCACTTGGTGGACCCACACAACATGAGGGGTGGCCCTAAAAAAAATTGGAGGGGCCCCCGCGCATTGTTTAGTCCCTCCCAAGGTGACATTTTGGATGGAGAATTCGGCAAAACCGATGGTGCCATTGCATCCAAAATGGCTCAAAACCTCTAATTAGAGTCAAAAAACACTCAAAACGAACATTGAGAGACTGAGATATGAAGAAAAGAAAATAACCTAGGGAGGATCTGCACAATGCGAGAGAAGCTCTTCATGGTGTCCATTTTGAGTGTTTTTCGATCTTAGACGAGGGTTTTGGGCCATTCCAAATATAGTGGCACTATCAATTTTACCTAATTCTCCACCTAGAATGTCGACTTGGGAGGACCCACACAACGCAAGGGGGAATCCACATAATGCAAGAGGGGCTCCTATGATTGCACAATGTACCCAAGGGTGGGGGGGACTTGAGATTTTCAAGTCACCCCTCCTCACATGGTGCAGGTCCAATGCAAGTATGGATGCACATAGCACGAGAGGGGCCCTCAAGATTTTTAAATACCCCGTCCTTGCATTGTGCGGATCTATCACCAACACAATGCCAAGGTCTACCATCAACACAATGTAAGGGGGAATCCACCATTGTATTTAGAAATGCCTTATTGTGTTGTGCAAGTCACTACCGCCCAATTTTTTATAGATTGGTCTACTAGTATGTATTTTAAGTAATTTTCAATATCCCATGAGATATTTTGACCATTTAGGATGTACCTCCATTTGGGGTTTAAATATGCTCAAAATGGATAGCAGGAGACTACGGTATAAGGAAATGGAAAAGATACCCATGAGAATCGGCACAACGGAAGGCGAACCCCACCAAAATAGTGTCAGAGTGCAGCAATGCAGAAGCGTAGGACAAAGATTGAGAGAGAGTGAACAACACAGAGAGAAGAGAAGAGAGAGAAAAGGAGACAGTGTAAACGTAAAAAATTTGCGGTGTAGTATGTTGTTTAAGAGTGCAGAAATACACAAGGAGGCAGAGGAAATATCTGCATATGTATATGACTGGATGACCTCTATCTCCATTAGTCCCCCGAGCATAGTCTGTCTCAGCCAACAGATCTCAAGATCAGAATTTGAAATCACTGAATAATGTGTCAACAATGTGCTGGAGGACTACTATATAAAAGAAGAAATAAAATGCATAAAAATAACCAGGTCGGATACATTAAATGCAGTCGAAAGCAATAAAATAATGCCAAATAACTATCTGATTGCACTGCATGCTACCAAATGGCACCTGAGCAGTCTGCTGACGTGGCTTCTGCCCTCTGCCGTACTGCTGTACCAAACCCTAACTGTGCAAAAACCCTAACACAGCCTGTCCACATCAATGGTCCCATCCAAAAGCTTCTCCAGAATGAAGTGATACTGGATCTCAATGTGCTTCATCTGCGCATGGAATATAGGATTCCGTACCAAGGCAATGCAACTCTCATTGCTGCACCGTAGAAGAGTAGGACGAGTTTGGGGGCAGCCAAGCTCCTCCAACAATCTCCGAAGCCACACAACCTCACATGTGGTGGAAGATGTAGCCCGATACTCCACCTCAGTAGAAGAAAGGGTGACCGTAGGCTGCTTCTTGCTACTCCAAGAGATAACACATGTACCCAAGGTAAAACAATAGCCTGTAGTAGACCGTCGTCGGTGGTCCATATCACCAACCCAATCCATCACTCCAACCTGTAAGAACCAGATTTGAAGCATCTGAACCTGTGGGATAAGAAATCCCTAAGTCAAAGGTCCCCCTCAAATACCGAAGAATCCTCAGGGCAACCTGCCATGCATATGTTTGGGTTCAGTCTCATGAACCCTACCAAAAGACCCATAGCAAAACAAAGATCAATACGAGTGTTGAGAAGCCAAATCAAGGATCCAATCAACTGTTGGTAGCGTGAAGCATCCATCACAGGAGAATCTGAGTGTGAAGTCGCCTTCCAATTTGGATCCATAGGAGTAGTAATGGACCGATATATCAAAAGTCACCAAGAGCTCCTGAATGTACATTTGCTAAGAGATGAAAATCCCCCTCTGAGACTGATAGATCTCCTGACCCAAGAAGAAATGAAGAAGCCCCAAATTTGTCATCTCAAATGCCTAATGTAAAGTTGTCTTGGTCTCTCGGACCTTCTGTGTGTGATGCCCTATTAGAATCAAATCATCAACATATAACACAAACATTACACAACCAACCTCGGAAGTGTGAACATAAAGCTGCGGATCAGCCTTGGAGTGTGGATATCCCAACTTCGACTGAAGAAACGAGTCAATCTTCTCGTTCCATGCATGCGGAGCCTGCTTGAGACCATACAAGGCCTTCTTCAACCTGTAAACTTTCCCATTCGAGGATCCAAAGCTAGGAGGCTGCTCAACATAGATCTCCTCTTGCAAATCACCATTAAGAAAGTCCAACTTCACATCCAACTGATAAATAGGCCATCTTCTATGGCCAGCCAAGGCAATAACAACTCGAATAGTCGCCATACGAGCAGTGGGGGCAAAAGTATGATGGAAATCAATGCCTGGGCATTGAGCAAAACCTTTAGCAACAAGGCGAGCCTTGTGCTTGTCCAAAGAACCATCACTAAGGTACTTGGTCTTGAAGACCCACTTGACACCAATCACCTTCTTGTGAGAGGGACGAGGCACAAGAGACCAAGTGCCATTCCTCTCAATAGCCTCCAACTCGGCTTCCATGGCCTTTCGCCAATGATCAGACTGCAAAGCCTCCTTCACGGAAGTGGGTTCATGATCGTGCATAACACGGGTCACCAAACAATAGTTGGAGCAAACAAGCTCCGAAGAATGTTCCTGGGTCCTTCATGACCTTTGCGGTCCATCCTGTGGTTCCCACTCCTCAGGGACCCCCTCGATCCCTGAATCTCGGAGTGTGTCATGGGCCCAACAAGGAGGGGGATGAACCTCTCCCCGTCACTCTACATCTGCGGAAGACTCAGGAACATCCATCAGTGGAAACTCCTCAGGGGTGGCTGCATGGAAGAGAAGACTCTGAATCAGAAGAAGAATCTCCATCAAGAGGCTATGGATTCAAATGAACTGTCTCGAGAGCCCAACTCTCCCCTACATCTCTAAGGGCGGGGTGCTCGTCACCCCCCTTTGTGGCCAAAACTTCCACAAACCGCACATCTCGGCTCGTGTAGACATCCCGCTTGACGGGATCAAACAAGCAATAACCTTGGGATTGGGAGCTATAGCCAACAAAAACCTATAGTCGGGAAGCCGCCTCAAACTTATCACGCTGCATCTTCGGAATGTGAACATAAGCGTCACACCCAAAGATCCTGAAATAAGAGACTTCAGGCTTAGTCTCGAAGTAAGTCTCAAAAGGTGTCATCCTGTCAACGACTGAAGTGGGAGATTGATTGAGGATGTGAACTGCAGTAGCCACTACCTCGGCCCACAAAAACTGAGGTACCTGTCGGTGCTCCATCATGGTGCATGCCATCTCGATCACACTTCGGTTCTTCCGCTCCAAAATGCCATTCTCTTGGGGAGTGTTGGTGTTAGCAAACTCTTGGTGAATGCCCCTATCTGCACAAAAAAACGAGCAAACTCATTAGACATAAATTCATCTCCCTTGTCTGAACGCAAGGTCTTTTGTCGCCAGCCAGAACGGTTCTCTTCAAAGAGAAGCCAATCCTTGAAGTGAGAGAAATCCTCTGACTTCAAAGCCAGGAAATAGGCCCAAGTCATCCTGCTGTAGTCATCTACGATCAACATGAAGTACAAGCTCCCCTTCAGGGACTCAGTCCTCATTGAGTAGCCTTCAAGCCTCTGTTAGCTTTAAAGGTCTAGGAAAATGTATAATTCAGCTTCTCTTCTACAACCAAACCCAACATTAGCACCCTTGAATACTTTTGAGTAAGGCCCTATGCTAATGTCGGCCCTACCACAAATAGATGGTGCATTCACAACTAAGAACTTGTTTGAGACATCATTTAATGTAGATTCAATCATCTTCTCCTTCCTAACCTTGAACTTTAGATTGCTCAAAGTATCTTCCAAAATACTTGTCTTCAATAATCTTCAAATGGATAATCCAAGCTCACCCTCACCTAGATTTTCTTTCTAGGTAACATTACATGGCTTGATATGTCACTTCCATTGACCAATGTTTACAATCAACTCATTAATTAGTTTTCTCTTTCGCTTACACTCTTATGTCAACTTGATGTTGGTCTTCTTTAAGTCATCCAATTGTGGCTTTGTCTCCTCATACAAGCTATCGATGTCATGAAGAATGTCTTACATTGTGGTAGTCAGATTATTTTTTGAGTTATTATTTTATTCAATTACTTTACATATCCTATTAGATGTTCTATTTGAATTTGATGTGCAACGATGGCATCATGATCAGTTTTTACAAATTCTTGGCTAGCAAGTTATGAATACCTTTTAGCCACCTAGTGTAACCAAGCAATTCATTTTCACCCTCAAACACATATTTCACCAAGTTTATGGTTCTTGAGAAAACTAGAGGTTTATTGGTTAGGGGATCAATTGGATAGATTCTCCTATCAACCCAAAGTCCATGTGTTTCTATTCTATCTATTGATAGCTTTGTAGAACTTAATGATTCTTTCTAGTATACTTTGTTCTTTTGAATAAATGGACATATTCAAGCTCTATCTCAATGTGCAGCTCATTCTTCCATGTATTCATTTTGCTTTTTGATTGTTGTGACAAAGTTATAGTTATATAAATTAAGTGCACAATTTTGTTGAATATATGATGAGTGTGTCAAGGTAATCTATATAGATCAATGAATATGTTATTGAAAATAGGGGGTTTGATATATATGAAGGTAGACTGGAGAGGCACAAATAGATACACATAGATGTTAATGGAAACAAGACAATTAAGTCTATGGAGGTAAACTAGAGAGGCACAAATAGATACACATAGATGTTAATGGAAACAAGACAATTAAGTCTATGGAGGTAAACTAGAAAAAGGCACAAATAGACACATAGAGATATCGATGAAAATAAGGTAGGTGAGCATATGGAGGTAAACTGGAGAAGCATAGATAAACATGTAGAGATGTTAATGAAAATAAGAAGTTTGATATTCATGGAGGTAGACTAGAGAGGCATAGATAGACACACAAAGATGTTAATGGTATGAATGTGTTATGCATGCGAGTTTCCTCTACTTCACATGCACATAAACCATCTATAATGCCTCTTATTTTCAATTTCTAGGCAAAGAAAAAGGTGCCCATCATGACTTTCCATACAAAAAATTTATATTTGAGAGGAAGCAGCATGGCCCAGAAGTCTCTCAAATAGGGGCTCCAAGGGTGGTTGGAAACTTAGTAGTTGTTGTAGGGTAGGACTGTACATGATGAAGCTGACTTTGGGCAAGAGAAGACACTATCTCTGCACTAGATTGTTTAGATTCCATGGCAAGAGACTGAGGGCAACTAGGAGTAGGTGGGATCTAAGGGCAACCAAGGGTAGGTGGGATCTCAGGATGGAAAGATTGAGAAGTTGAAAGCCTTGTCTCCTCCTCACTCTCTTTGTTGTCTATATACACCTTCCTTGCAGTTTGCTTTGTCCTAGCCATGAACCTGCAGAAAAATAAGACTTGTTAGAACATTTAAAAACTATGAGTAAAAAATGCCCAAAGAGAAATAACAAATACGGCGCGATAGGTGAAAAAACAGGTTTGAAGTGAAGCTCCTCGCGCTGTATTTGCAGATGACTAATACGGTGCGATGACAAACCGTGGGTCAAAAATTCTAATCTTCGCGTCGTATTTGTGAGAAGCAAAAGCACGTTTTAACTGATACGACGCGAATGCATCGAACTTCAAGAGAGTAATTCCCATCTAATGTGTTGAGTCACCCCTTGCCTCCTCTAGCTACAACAACATGATAAACTCGTAAGCAAGTATACTTGCTATGAGAATGTGATATTTAGTTGCGGCATCTTTGAAAGTTGTCTTGAACTAGTGACAAACTCTATATGCATCCGTCTTTGCAAGAGTTTTCCCCCTTCTACCCAACATGAGTGTAGGTGGGGGAAGGAAATTCCAAGACCAAAACACGTTGTCATTCATCTCATAACTAGGGTGACCCAATGATTGAGCCACATTCTCTAGATACTCTACCCAATATTTTATCAAATCTTGGATCAATCCATGATATTTAACCATCCTTGTTGCACGCGTGCTCAAAAGTTGAACCACATAAAGTTTCCAATCCCTACAAAAATTCTTATTTTCCTCTCTAAGCAACTCCAGCAACATGATTGTCCAAGGTTCTTGTTGCTCCCAAAACAGTTTCATCTTGCCTTTCTTTGATTTTGCAATTATGTCCAACATATGAAGACCTCCTTTATTTTCCTCTTTCTTAAGGCATGACATAGCTATAGGTGATATAAACCTTTCTCCACTTCCTTTCCTCCATAAAGACCTACTCATTAAACTATCCCAAGTCTTTTGTAGATTCTTGCTCCATGTTAGTGAAGGGAGATAGAACCTAACCATAGGGAAGGCAAAAATTTTTAAGATCTTTAATTTGACATGTAGTGGCTAGGATGCAGTGCTCCAACCACTAATCTTCTTCCTTATCTTCTCCAATATCCAATTGGTCCTACATGCTTTAGTTATCCTAATGCCAATAAGATATCCAAGATGTCTACAAATGTGGCCTCTGTTAATTACTTGACCTTTCCATCCTTATCCAACAAGAAAGTCCTCCGTGACACTGATCAAGGAGGATTTGAGCACATTGATTCTTAGGCCAATTGCTTTCTTATATCAACTTAGAACTTGCATGGCTTTGTCCACATTATCTTTGGATGTTTTCAATACCATAAATAGACCATAGTGGTGTAACCCATGAAAGCCCTCCTTCCTTTGAGAGTCTAGCATACAGAAGAGGGCATGTGTAGCTAGTGCAAAAAGTATTGGACTAAGGCTGGTAACACACCAAACTATGGATGGATATTTCACAAAAAAAATGTGTTCTTCAAACAATGTGTCACGTTTTCATAGGTCGCAAGATTCATGGACATTGGACACTTTTGGGCGAGGGAGATCCCCCACCGTCACCTAAAACTTGTCCATATCCAACAAGCTACATGACAACTTATTTACATTAAAAGGGTAAAGCATATCTAACAACAATTGAACCCCTACCAATAGCCATGCATCAGAGCCTTAAAGCCACTGGGCCACACTCCATTTGGTGTTAGCATTACCCACAATTTGGTATGTAAACACAACATTGGATAGGTTGCACATTGCCCTAGCCATCCAGGGCAATGTGTAACCACCCTAAGTGGACAACCCTGCTTTACCTCTTGTCGAATGGCCACTAGCTCAATCAGTGTGCCATTAATTGAAATTTGAGCATGTGCCTATTCACCTAGTATAGAGGGGAGATTGGCTATCCTACTATCAAAACCGACATGCAACATAACCTTCCTAAGGTAGTCTCAACTCACTTAATCAAAGGCTTTCTCAACATCCATTTGCAGAAAGATAACTTGCTGGTGAGACCTGTGTGCCCATTCAACTACCAAAATAACATTCAATACGTTATCAAACAAGATCTCTTTTTCAAAAAACCATATAGGCATCGACTAATAACTTTTTGCATGATTGGGCTTAATCTCAAGGCTAAGGCCTAGGTGAAGATTTTGTAGGCCACACTCAACAAAGAGATTGGCTTCCGGTTGTATCCAGGCTTTCGATTCCCACAACCTCAGAAAGTTTTGCCAATACATTGTCTACCCAACTCAACGCAGCTCATTTCTATTCACATAGCCAAACTCCTTATAGAGTTATGCATTGGTGGATTGTTTGCCCAGAAATCCCCCAAGGATCTTTGTTCCTATTTCCATAATTTTCTCCAAGCATTTCTATCGCACCTCTGACCATATATTGAAAATTGGCGTGCTTAAAATGCCAAGCTTTCACAACCAAATTCTTGTGTTGCCTTGCCAATTTATCAAATCAAAACAAATGCATGTGCAACATAACTCAAAGATGATCCGACAACATGCATGTGCGGTCCACTTTTATTATTACTGTAGTGGGAAGCCAATTACCTTCCTCAGAGCTATACCATCAATCCAACCTTGCCTAGTGTCCTGGCAAGCTCAATGAATTATAGGTGAGCCATGTCTTCTCCTCTCCAGAATATTCTTGTAAATCCACAAGTCGAAAGCTCTATCATGAAGTCATCCAAAGTTCTTGCTTTGCCCCATGTATCAAAGATGCATCTATGCAAGCATCCTCCTTTTGAGTTACTATATTGAATTCACCCCCAAGTAGTAGCCTATTGCACTAGACATTGGATAACATGCTCCATTACTCTTTCCTCATTTGAGAATCATCATATCCATAGATGTTTGCAACATTCAGGTGATCTCCCTCCCAATCAATAGATACAATCAACAACCTCCCATCTTGCATGTTCGCAAACATTTTTGGATTCATGCGAGTTTTAATAATTATCATGCAACAAGATTCACCTCCATCAATCCCACCCAAGAAGCAAGTGTAATCTCTATATATGAAGCAACTCCCATTTAGTTTATGCAGCTTGTGCTCTTGTACCAAGATTATATCATCTTGATGTGAGTAAACCTAACCCCAAAAGAGTGCTTTCTTTGCATCTCCATTGAGAACTTTGGCATTAAGAGTACCAACCTAAGATTCTCAAACTTGACCGTTTTGTTTGGGATTTCCATGATCTCCTCCTTCATACCCCTTTTCTGCTATGCCCAATGTATTCTACTACTTAAACTAAGCATCAAGTGATTGCCCATTCTTCTCTGCAAAAACTCTAGCAGTGAATCAATCGTGTCTTTGCTCCATAAAGACTAGCCCCTTCATAATTAGATAGCATGCGTAGTTGAGCATCCATCCCATGATATTTTTATCCCAACTGATCTAGAGGAATTTTGCTAGTGTTTGTAAAGGTGTTAGCTTTGCCTTGACTAGACTTAGGTATGGCAACTCCATTCCAAAAGTTCCTAATATGTGGTAGCCTTTGGTGCTTTCAAGAATGGCCAAGTCAAGTTTGTTCTTACCTCTGCCATTTCTAACAAAATGCCATCCTTCTTTCTATGGTGCTTTCAAGAACGGCCAAGTCAAGTTTGTTCTTCCCTCTACCATTTTTGACAATATGCCATCCTTCTTGATTTTCTCTAATCTCAATATCTTCAAGCACTATTGCTTTGTGTGATTTGACATCTGCTCATCAGGAGGGTTTTTCGCATGCCATATTGGTATCACTTTTTCCCTTGATAGCTTCAAGACATTCAAGAAAATAGTGCCCCCATTTTCCACAATTGTGGCAAGTTCCTACGAATTGGCACTATTGAAGCTTAAAGCAACCACCGACTTAAGGAACTTCCACATCCAAGTATTTTGGTTACTATTCATTGGTATTCCAAAGTAGACATTCAAATTCAAAAGGGGCTTGCCATAAGAGGAATATATAATGGATATGCTATCGAAACACTGACCTTATGATTGTGCAATAGATTTACAAAAAGCTCAACCTCCTTTCGGCCCCATCAATAAGCTATCCCAAGATGAATCAATAGGGCTTAGAAAATATATTGATGAGAATATTGCCAAGGGATTCATACATCATTCGAAATCTCCAACATGTGTTCCAATTTTATTCGTCGAGAAAAAATATGAATCCCTCCGTATGTGGCTTACCCAAGCCATTCACAATGTTGGACAACATATTCCACAAGCAAGTAGATTCCATCCACACAAGGCAATCACACTTGAGATGATCTCAACAAATATCCACTGGTTGCCAAGGCATGATATAAGTAAGATTATGATCCAAAAATAAACGCCTTGACATTATACCTTTTTGGCCGCCTCCTTGTTGTTGAAGACCATCTTGAAAAAGCCTTTACCAATGTAGTAAATTTGATCCACCACACCTCCATCTTGTTTGAGGATAGTATTGAACTAGGTTGCTACCTCCATGGGTTTGAAGGATCCTTGACCTTTTTCCTCCATAATTTTGTGTAAGGTATCTACCAAGATTTGGACAATATGCTAAGGATTGGCTTCGATTTGGAGCTGATAATCTCTAGTAGAATTCAATGAGGGGACAATTGTGTGTGTGGAAATTTGTAACCACTTCACTTATGTAATTTATGTTTTAACACAAGTTAAATTGAACATGTAGCTTGGAATACAATTTAATTGTGTAAACAAAATGTTCAATAATAGCTTTAAATATACACACACACACACATGAAATTTACGAGTTCACACATCAACTATCCACTATCAATGAGTTCTGCAACTAGAGTTTTACATGTGTTAACTAGGGCCTAAAACGACTTAGAACTATATACAGCCTTTGCATGCTATCGTTCAAGCATACAATACGCAAATATGTTCATAAGCAGACAGAGGCAATGGAAACACACACAGATAACACAAGTATTGCAACAAAACTTATACAACGATGCAGAAACCTTACATCTTAAAAGTTAAAATGCCCCACAATTTCGTGCTGTTGGGTCGTGTAGTGTTCACCCATGCCCGTTGGAAAATTGGGCATGGCCGCATTACTCTTGGCTACATTTTCCGCCTATACACTCTCGCGATCGGATTCATCAATTTACATCAGATCGAGCTCATCATGGTGGGAGTATGACTTACAACAGGATTGCAGCTGCAGCTCCTTGTACCTCTGCAAGTCGAAGTGCCTCCTCTTCATGAGTTTCCTCTGCTTCGACAGGAAGAGCGTGTGCAGAAGGCCTCGAAATGAGGGGTCTCGAGACGTGACCAGGAAGAACAAGAAGCTCGCAGTGATGCCGGCGCAGGTGAGAAAGAACATGATGGGTTCGATGACATCCCACGAGAGGTCCCAGAAGGTGAGGCGGAAGAAGAAGATGAACTGGAAGGAGATGAGGGCGAGCCCTACATAGAGGGTCCGATGCACTTGCCTGCGGGCTATCGCGTCGATCTCCTCCTTTGCCTTGTGTAGGCGCTGGAATTCTAGACCCCTCGGATCGTCTGCCACATTATTCAGAGCCAGGGGAAGAGGTATGGCTTTGGCCAGGGCCTCCGAAACCTGTGAAAATCGTGTATCTGTGTTGAGAGACCGAAAGCTAGGAAAGAGCAACGTATAATAAGATTGGATTGACAGCCTTATACCTACAGGGGCCATTGATGCTTTTCACAACAGAAAACCTAGAAACGGAAAAGAAATCAATGTTTCTCCGAAGGAAGAAAACAGTAAATTGGCTTGACTTACGCGATAGTACAATATCATCAATGTTTCTCAGTAGACAAAGCTAGAGAAGGTATGGACTAGACGGAGCAGCATTGATGAGATAGCTTATACCTACACTGATCACAACTCTTTCTCAAACAACCAGAATGCCAGAAAGAAAATGAATTACGGAGCAGTAACTTGGCTCCAGGTAGCTTAAAGATGCAATGGTCATCACTGTTTCTTAAAACTAAAAGCTAGAGAAGGAAAGAAATTAGGCAGCAACGTCATTGCCTTACGGCAGGACCGATGCGTAGAATGATCCGATATCAATGTTCCTCAAATCAAAACAGACGTTGATTAATGTTTCCTGTTCTGAAGAGAAGGAATTAAGGGGGGGGGGGGGGGGGGGGGAATGGGATGAAGGATGGCTTACTAGAAAGCTACCTTATGTGGACAAAAGATGGCTTTGTTACGAAAAGTAAGGAGCAACCCTGCTTCTTCCATCCTTCGCACCATCTCTTGGCATGCTTCTTCGTCCGATACGCCCGACTGCTGTTTGCAGTGGCGCACCAGATCCGCCACCGGAAGGCTCCAGTTTTCATCATCCTCACCATCAATGTTCCTTTCCCTCTTCAACCTCACCACGTACTGCCGCAACAACGCCGTCCTGTCTCGGCTTTCTACGTCCCCGCTTTCTTCTTCCTCCTCCTCCTCTTGCTGCTGCTGCTCTTGCTCCTCCTCCCGTAACGGCTCAACATCTCGAGTGCTGCCGCCGCTGCTGCAGTAAGCCTCCACAAGATGATGAGACCACCAGGGACACAGACCGTACAGTGCTCCTCCTCCTCCTCGAACAGTCGGGTTCTGTAGCTGCTGCAGTCGCGGATTCATTACCATATTTGGCAGATGTGGCTCCGATTCATGGCGACAGGAGCTAGAACAGGCATGGTAGTCATACCGTCTATTGTGCGCCAAGAGGCGGCCGGAGAGCCGACTTGCTAATCGGCGGACGCTTATCATCTTCTTTTCTCATTCGAAACACCTCTCTCTCTCTCTCTCTCTCTCTAAAATGCTTCCCGTGCTGAAACCCCTGTACGCTGTGTCGCTCTTCTCTATTTACAACGCTCCTCTTTACACAGCCCCCTCACGCGGTCCTTCCGCTTTCATCCACCTGCTACCTGCTAGGCATGGCTGTTGACCCAGAAACAAACAGAAGATTTGCTGCATTTCTTTAAATGCGAAATAAGTAAATCTATTTACATTATATTATTATTATTATTTATATTATAATTGTCCAATGTAACAAGCCTATTCCCAAACCTACGTGCGACGCTCTCCGTGATCCCAGGCCTTCGAAAACAAATTTCCATTATATTTGACCGATTTTTTGCTTTTCTTGTTCTATCTCGTGTTTCATGCCGGTATCCTCGCTTCTCCTTTTCTTTCTTCTATCTCGTGTCTCATACCCAGACCCTCACAATGCTTTCTTTCATGCTATCTTCTCTACTGTACTATGTCATGGTTACTAGGCTATTAACGTTGACACTACCTTTGCCTTCCTCCCACCATGCGCTCTCTGTTGCCTAATGGTTGATGGGCTATGTACGCCGACACTACCTTTGCCTTCCTCACACCACACGATCTCTGTTGCCCGATGTTCACCTTCCTCACACCACGCTATCTCCATTGCCTCTCCCACAAGAATACTCACCTCCGGCCCCAATGCCATTGCATGTGTCTTCTCTCTCGTTACAATGGCAAAGGATCCAAATACCACATTGACGATGGACGAGGGGGCTTGAAGGGAGTGAGCCTAGAAGTGGAAGCAAAGAGCGGAAGTAAGAGCTATGGTGGAAGGAGCAAGAGGAAGAGAGAAAGACACACACAATGTGGGAACTCCAATAGTCACAATGTGTGATCGGCCTTCCCTTTATTCAAATGTCACTAAAAGAATAAAGAATAAAGTAGTAATGTTAGTGTAACTAATATACGGGTGGCTAGACACAGGCGCCTTTATCCCCAACAATCTCTCACCTAAAAACGAATTTGTCCCTAATGAGGAGAGAATAAGAAAAAAGGTAAAAAAGTACAAATGTACATAAGTACAACAGGATGAGGAAAGGCATCATCTCATCCAACACCCATCAACTTCCTAAGGAAGGCAGAACGCTTCGCTGATTGACAGACTTTTAGCGAGCAAATTTGTAGGATTTTGGTCAATTGAGATCTTGATAAGCTCAATGGATTTGTCCTCAATGACCTCTCAAATAAATTGGTAACGCACCTCAATGTGCTTCGTCTTCACATGGGAGACTTGATTTTAACTCAATAGCAAAATCTGAATGCAGTGTAGGGACCACATCAATAATGCCAAGATTTGCCACAAGACAACCTAACCAAAGAGTCTCCTTGCAAACCTTTGTGGTTGCAACATACTCTAGATTTATAGTAGATAGGGTCGTGCATTTCTGCACCTTGGATATCCACGAAACAACACCTCCTACAAAGGTGAAGACATAGCCAGAGGTGGACTTCCTACTGTCTGCATATCCTGTATAATCAATGTCATTATATCCCATGACTCTTGTATTCTAGCCACCATAACAAATGCACATAGCTGTTGTGCCCTTTAGGAACCTCATGATACCCTTGATGATATCCCAATGTCGTCTACTAGGTGTAGTCATATAGCATGTCATAACTTCCACTACAAATACTAAGTTAGGATGAGTGGCTATCATGGCATACATCAAACTGCCCACTGCAGATGTATAAGGGATCTTGGTCTTGGTCATGAGACTACAAACAATCGACTTGACTAACATTCACATGAGAAGGTAAAGGATATCTAATAGGGTGAATATCCTACAGATGAAACTGCTCAAGGAACTTTTGGATGTATTCCTTCTGTGATAAGTAGAGAAGCCCCTTAGAGTGATCGTATGTAATGCACATCCCAATAATATGTGAAGCATGTCCCATGTTATTCATCTCAAAGCTCTTTTTGAGTTGACCTTTCAAGGCATCCATTATGAGCACTCCCAGCAATGAACATATCATCCATATAGAGGATTAAAATCATAAGGCTACCATCATAAGCCTTTATCGTGTATAAACACGAATCCATATCACTGTGGGAATATCCCCGTGAGTGCATAAAGGCATAAAACTTGTGATACCATTTCCAAGGTATAAACACAAATCCATATCACTGTGAGAATATCCCTATGAATGCATTAAGACTTCAAACTTGTGATACCGTTCCCGAGGTGTCTGTTTAAGGCCATAAAGGCTCTTCCTCAATCTACACACTAGACGTTCCTTGCCATGTTCTGCAAAGCTCTTAGGCCATATAAATCTCATCATGCAAGTCTCCATGAAGAAAAGCCATCTTGACATCCGTCTGATAAAGATTCAAATCAAGCTTAGCAACCAAAGCAAGTACCAAGCGTAGGGTAGTCATCTTAACAATAGGAGAAAAGACTTCATCAAAGTCCACACCATATTCTTGCTCGAAGCCCTTAGCAAACAATCTGGCATTGTATCTTGACTTGGGGCATCCAATGGTACTTTTTAACTTATACACCCACTTGCAGGGCAAAGCAACATGCCACTAGGCAAAGGAACGAAATCCTACGTATGATTTTTTTAATAGTGAGTCATACTCTGGCTACGTGGTCCTCTCCCAAGAGTGACTATCACCTCTACATATGGCCTTATCATAAGTAAGAGGCTCACCAACATCTGTCACTATAACATAATCCATAGAGGGCTCAAATTGTGTAGGATATCATCTATTTCTAGTAGACCACCTCAAAGCTGGTTGTAGAGCCTGTACATCCTGTGAAGCATTAGGAACCTGGGTGATTGGGGCATTAGATATTGTTGCTACATGTTGTCTAGCTAGCTACACTATAACAGGAGACTCTTCTTGAAACATCACACTGCATACCTCAACAACATGCTTAGGCTACTTATGTATTTTCTCCTCATGGAAAATAACATCATGGCTATGGATAACCTTCCAAGTCTGCGAATCCCATAGGCGATATCCCATCTCACTTGCATCTTCATAACCAAGAAAGATGCATTTCTTAGACTTAGGATCCAATTTTTTGTGTTTATCCTTGGGTACATGGTAGAAAGCCTCACAACCAAAGACATTCAAATGAGTATATAAGGGAGGTTTTTCAGACCCTACCTCCTCTACAATCTAATAGTCAAGAGCAGTACATGGAAACAGATGTATGAAGTGTACAGTAGTAGTAACTACCTTAGCTCAAAAATACTATGGTAAGCATGTCTAACTAAGCATATTGTGAACTTGGTCCTCAATTGTCACTATTCATATACTTATTCATACCATTCTAGGGTAGGGTATATGAGGCAATCAACTAACGCTTAATACCCCTCTCGCCACAAAACTGTTCAAAGGCTTTAGACACATACCCACCTCCATTATCTAGATCTTAGGCATTTCAACCTATACCTATACTAGTTCTCAACCAAAGCAAGCAAATGCTAAAATATAGCCAAGACATTTGATTTCTACTTTATGGAAAATGCCCAAACATTATGCATATAGTCATCATCAATGAAACTAACAAAGTATTTCGTACCACCTAACAACTTGCAAGACATGGGACCACATACATTTGAATGAACAGGCGCCAAAGGCTCACCCATGTGTGTCATACCGAACTTTTTATGTGTATTACGTGTCTACTTGTCATATAAACAATGATCACCAGACTTAAAGCACTTATAGTTTAAGGGATAGAAGATACGCAAACGAGTAAGCATTTTTATTCCTTTCAAGGACATGTGCCCAAGACGATGATGCCACAGAGATACATGTGGAACTACATCCACAACCAAAACATGGTTAACTAACGCAGGTACAAGAAAGGAATAGAGAGTATTGAACTTAGTATCACATGCAATGATAAGATTCCCATGGGTAATCTTTCATGAGGAATCACCAAAAGAAACTACATAACCTACATAATCCAAAGTGCTAGTAGAGATAAGGCTCTTCGTGAGAGCTGGTACATGGCATACATCATGAAGAGTAAATATGCAACCTAAACCAAACTACAGCTGGATATCACCAATACTAACTATCTCCAATGCTAGGTCATTACCCGAATGGATAGATCTAGTCATACTACAATAGGAGTGAAACCACTCTCTATGAGGGGTCACATGAAAAGAGGCCTCTGAATCTATCAACCAACATTGAGTATAACCTAACAAAGCATCAATCAACTATGAAGTATCAAGAGAAGAAGCTGTGAGTATGAAATCATTATCAAAATTGGTTTGCACAACATTAATCTCTTCAATCTTAACATTGGACTTGCTAAGGACAATGTTGTAATCATCATTTTTGTCATGAATTTTACTCTTACCCTTTTCTTTGCGATTATCTTCACGCATTTTATGGCAGTGTGGTTGAATATGCCCTGCTTTCCTACAGTAATGACAAGTCAATGAGGACTTACAGCCATAGAACTTTCTACGAGACTATCCACATGACTGAGAGCGAGACTGTTGAGAGTCTTTGCCATGGTGATCATTACTATCCCTACCATTATTTCCTCTAGCTATCAAAGCATGTGAGGTGTGGGAAGCATTAACATTAATCCTATTAACCTCTTTAGTCAAGGTGCACCCTCTACATCTTGCAAACTGTAACCCATCAATAAGTATATTGGCACACATAGCAATACAAAATGTATCCCATGATTCAAGTAGGGTAACTAAGAGAAACAAGGGAAGAAGAGTGCTCTTGAATTTAATCCCCTGTGATGAAAAATGGCTAATAATGGAAATGAACTCATTTAAGTGGGTTGACATAGAAGTGTCCTCCTTCATGTGAAGGTCCATGAGTTGCTTTAGCCAATACATTTGAGAAATGAGGCTTTGCTTGTCATAGACGTTATGAATCTTTTCCCATAATTCCCATGCAAACTACCCATCAAAGACAACATTATAGAATACCTACTTAGAGAGGGATAATATGATGGTGGACTTATGTAACTCATCTAATTCAGCCCAATCATTTGCATCAATAAGTTTGGGCTTGACACCCGTACGTTTCAAGGGTCTAACCTGCATTTTCTATACTAAAACTTGTTAGATTTAGGGCTTTCAATAGCTATAGTTGGTGCCATCCAACTTTTCAATATTAAAGATAGCACTATCAATCGTGCCACAAGCCACCATAATGAAGGTAAATAAGTGCACAAATGTTAAAACATACTGTTGTCATTACTACAAATAACCCTAAAATCACTGCTAGATCTAGTCGAAACAAGGAGTGCTGACCAAGTAATAAACTGGCCACAAACTCAATGCAAAGAACTGTCAAATGAAGGTAACTACTCGCATAAATAGTGCAATAAATTACAATTATAGCATGCTAAAAATGAAGTACAACAGTAAGAGATCAATGTAAAAGAGGGCAATCATTGATATAAGATAAATTGTAATTGCCAGGGAATAGCTCCAACTAGCAGTGAGTATATATGCGATTGGCACCAAGAACTATCAAAGAATCATTGTGTCAGGCTAAGATATATCCCATAGGCATAACCATCGTGCATAGAGTGGGTCTCATGGGTAACAGAAGAGATCAACTAGAGGCACAACAGACCGAGCAATGAAATGGAAGCTCAATACATAACCAATCAAGATGCATACATCACTAACAACATCGTGACAGAGATAGGTGCCATTCCAAAAGAAATATTAGATCAACCCACTATACATCAATTGCATACATAAAGCATGACAAGAGCATATACATGTCAACAAGTCCCACGATCTCACTGTAAGACCCTCAAGCTCAATTGCATAACCAAAAGCTCAATGGAATCTCCAAATGTCAATGGCTCCCACTGGAATGAGAGTCAAATGCCATATGAGCAAACAAAGCACAAAACATTATGTGGAAGGCATCCATACATCTAAGATCCAAGTATCTTGCAAAGCTCTTACTGAAGTATCAAATAACCATATATAATAGTGGATGAGAGTCATTTGTCAAGATTTAAAGCTCCAATCTTAGCTCAAAGGCAATGAAAAAGCATAATCAAGCATGTAACATGAACAATAAGCATCGATACGTCACTTAGAATGATTGATAAGCATCCAGGAGCAATAGGCATATGCTTTCACTAATAAAATAGCATTTAGTCCTCTCATAAACAATAATGAAAAACCTCTATGTAAAACTGAGGCAATGCTAGCAAAGAAAATGGCAAGGATAAGAGGATTTAATTAAATTGGTGAACTCAAATCAATCCAAAAGTATTCCAATACATTGGCATAACATTCCTAGATGATTTGACATCAAATAGACATCCCGAGAAGCATAAGTGATCTCCATACAATGAATGAAGTGTTGTTGTGAACTGTATGATAGTAAACTATCACAAAGTGTGAATGGTTGATCCTAGGAGCTCCAATCAATGACAAAACTCATGCCAAAGATGTTGGGGAAGTTTCCAATGATTTCCAAGAGCCGTGAAAGGAGTGCCAGGAGCTAGAGGATGGGGTAGACTAATAAGGAAGAAGGAAGGACAACAAACAAGCACAAATCACATTGATGTTGGTGCCCCTATTGCTAATGATGAGTGCTACTAAGCACTTATTGAAGCTCAGGCAATGGTTTTGAAGCTCCAAAACAAGTCTCAAGTGGAGGAAGCAATCGAGAAAGAAGCAAGAGGAAGATTCATAACTCGGGAAGAAAAATCCATGACTGCCATTGAAACTGTGAGGAGCTAAAGCTTTTCTCCACAAGCTGAAGGGGTTAGGCTCAAGCCCTCAAGGAAGATGGGTCTAATACCAGTTGAAGGGGATGAGCCGCCTTGAAGTGGAAGCACGGAGTGAAAGCAAGAGCTATGGTAGAAGGAGCAAGAGCAAGAGAGAGAGACACACACAATGTGGGAACTGCAACAATCACAATGTGTGACTGACCTTCCCTTTATTCAAATGTCGCTGAAAGAATAAAGAATGAAGTGACAGTGATGGGTAACTACCACCTATAGTGTATAAGTATGTGGGTATGCAGGTACTATTGGTGTAACTAATATATGGGTGGCTAGGCACATGCGCCTTTACCCCCAACAAGGCATGCGTGTCCAGCCAACCAAGGCAAGGGTCTATGGCATTCAACCATGGGCCGTGGCACTAAGGTGGGGAAGGTCGATGAGTAAGGGGGTGATAGCATGGGAGGGCAGGCCTTTGCACTATTGTAAGGCCTCGAAGACGGCCGGCTACAACTCGTGGACGAAGTTGACAAGGATGTGGTTTGCCTTAGAGGCATGGGAGAAGGTGGCTAGTATGAATTGGAAGTGAAGGCTGAACATCTCTCTCTCTCTCTCTCTCTCTCTCTCTCTCTCTCTCTCTCTCTCTCTCTCTCTCTCTCTCTCTCTCTCTCTCTCTCTCTCTCTCTCTCTCTCTCTCTCTCTCTCTCTCTCTCTCTCTCTCTCTCTCTCCGTGCATGCAAACTTTGCGATGTCTCGCTCTTCACTCCATATCTAGCTTTCCTTAACCATTGCATGGGTGCAATAGCCAGTTCTTGCACAATTGGAGGAGGATGCCATTTAAAAATGGGTAGTGTTGAAGGATGCTATCATTGTGGTAGGACTGGTAACTGCTTGATCATTATCGGATACATCATCAATATTGGGCAAGGAACTACTGGTGGTAGTGATGCTATTAGCATAAGCCTTAGGATCTATTGCGACGATTGGTGCACTACTAGAGCTCTCACCCTTCTCTTGGCAGTGGTGGTAGGTGTATGAACCAATGCTTTCGATGAAATCAGCCGCACATAGAACCTCCATGCATGAATCTTCGCACCCGGCATAACAGAGCTTTCAAGAGCCTCATAACGATCAATGCCCCACCCTTGCATAGATCTTTTTAGACATAATATTTTGCCAAAAACCTTCTTCTAGAGGTAGGGCAATTCCTTAGGTTGTGAATTTAGGCCAATATTGCTTGTAGCAATTATGAGTACATTGCCAATGTAGTGGTATGTTATCCATATATGTGGCAACATATGGAGTGTTAAAGTTGACATCAGACATACATTTTGGCTGCTAAAAAGATTCCATTGAGAGTCATTTTTCCAAATGGCTTCAAACCATTGGAGATGACAAGATTGAGTAGTGACAATTGAGCATTGCACAAGTTTCATATGCGGCCTCACTGATACCTCCAATATCCTTCACTATGCAAGTTTTTTATATGAGTGTGCAATTCTCACTCTTTGAAATAATGATGTTGCATGATAACAATTGTGAATAGAATTGTTGGGATAGATGAAAATTTGTTTCTCTATCCTATATATGCCTACACTCATTGATCTTAAAGTGAATTTCTACAAATAATATTTTGAAATAAATGTTCCGATCAATTTATCCCTCAAGAGATTTGTGCAATTGTATAACAGATATACAAGTGGTGTCAAAGATGATAATAGACAAGTGGTTACAAAGATAAGAATATGCAAGTGGTTACAAGTGGGTACAAAGATAATAATAGATACAAGCCTATGTGAAAGAGTATCGATTCAATAATTACATTCCTTCTTAGTAAGTAATACGTATTGTGAATCTCTCTCTCTCTCTCTCTCTCTCTCTCTCTCTCTCTCTCTCTCTCTCTCTCTCTCTCTCTCTCTCTCTCTCTCTCTCTCTCTCTCTCTCTCTCTCTCTCTCTCTCTCTCTCTCTCTCTCTCTCTCTCTCTCTCTCTCCCTGAGTTTGGTTTCTTACTCCCCCATTTCTAGGAGAAGCCTCTCTATAAACACAATCATGCTTGCATTAGATCTTGTAGCAAGAGGAGCGGGCAAGTAGGGCAAAAGGGATACACATGACAAGGTACGAACATTTGATAGTTGCTAGGTCACATGCCTTGATGTATATATATACCAATAGTGGTGATCTTGCAAAAGCATGAATTGATTGAGATTCTAGCTCTAGAGGTAGTTACTAAAAGGCTAACCTCACTTGATAGATCGTTGCCAATCAAAAGGGCATCGTATGACATGTAAGGACATTGGTGGTACAAAGTGTTGTATATGATGTGTACAAAGATGATCTGTACACTCACAATCTATATTGTTTACACTCTTGATAAGATGCTCTTATTAGATTCATCAAGTTGAAAATTATAAGGTTCATTGGTCAAATGTCTTTTCCATGGGAGTGGTTTTTACATTCTAGAAATGTGCAACTCCATAACTTTTATGATCAATTATTTGCAAGTATCCTCATACCTTTAGTTACCAATCCCAACCCAAACATTAATGGCCTTAATTACATAATATATTTGGGACTCAAGGGCAAAGATGGAAAGATAAAAGATGTGATTGTCTTACTATGGATAATTAATGTGTCATACTTTGAATAATTATCCTAAATTGAATAATAAGTAGTACATATCATTTGTATGTGCACGCGCATGCGCATGCATACACACACACACACACACACACACACACTCTCTCTCTCTCTCTCTCTCTCTCTCTCTCTCTCTCTCTCTCTCTCTCTCTCTCTCTCTCTCTCTCTCTCTCTCTCTCTCTCTCTCTCTCTCTCTAGGTTGAGTTTCCCAACCCTCTAATGTTAATAAGAACAAAATTTCTAGATAGCCTTAAAAGTAGTTGTGAGAGCTCTCTCTCTCTAGGTTGAGTTTCCCAACCCACTAATGTTAATAAGAACAAAATTTCTAGATAGCCTTAAAAGTAGTTGAGAGAGAGAGAGAGAGAGAGAGAGAGAGAGAGAGAGAGAGAGAGAGAGAGAGAGAGAGAGAGAGAGAGAGAGAGAGAGAGAGAGGTGTGTGTGTGTGTGTGTGTGTGTGTGTGTGTGTGTATGAAACATATATATCAATCTATATAGTGTCAGTGGTTAGGATTAGCTAAAGGATATATCTAAGTTGTGGTTGTATCTAAGAATGTGATATGAAAGGATGCATCATGTGAAGGTTTCACAAAAATGAAGATATAGAAAGCACGAATAAACAAAGAGAAGCAACCACACGGTCACGTGGTTGCTTCCCTTTGCTCACCAAAATGTGAAGCATCTGAGCTATAGCCTTGTGAGCTTCGCAATGATGCTAACCACACAAAGCATAGTAGCGAGCGTGGCCAACAACGTACCAACTAGCATATTGTAAGAATTAGAAAAATTTTTGCAACAAATTGCAATGCAACTCTGGGAGTTAGAATCGGAACTCAAATTTAAAGGTTGTAGTACCCTTCCAAAGGGATCTAAGCCTTCTCAAAAAGGGCTTTCCAAGAGATGACCTTTACCCTTCTCATCGCAAGGGTAAGATATATGTTAGACTATAAACATAACTTTCACTAAAAAATACTATCCAAACCAAAACATGTTTTGACTAAGAAATATGAAGCCTTATTTGAATTTGCAAAATAAGGGATATTTAAAAAATATATCCTTCTATAAAATTATTATTGAAAACTACTTTAGAGTTTAGATTCCTAAGGTCTAAACCCACCATGACTCAACCTAGAAATAAGAGACTAAGATATTTTAGGAACTAACAAGTTATTAAGTAGGCTAGACTTTGGAAATATTAAGTGACAAATTTAAATAGCAGGTTATTGATTCTAGAGATCTTTAAAATTGTAAAAATAGAGAGTTGAAACTTAGCATCACTTGGATTTGAGGGTTTTTCCTTGTAGTAAACACTATATATATCAAGGAGTTAGGGTAATGCATTCATCTATAGCTCCAACTGCCAACCTCTCTAATCTCCATTATCCATATTCCACACCCATCCCTAACTCTTGAATCCCCATTGCCCAAGCCTCAAGTAGCAAAGCTTAATGCTATCTTGATTCCTGAATCTGTGGATTGTCAAGCACGTCTTCATACTCGAGTTTGGATCTCTCAAGTATCTCTTTTAGGAGTCTTGTATATGAAATGGGCTTGTGTTATGTTCTCCAAACAGATTGTTTCCAGGTATGCAATTGGACGTATCTATCAAATTTTGGGGGTCATTGTAGTTTGTGAAGCTATCAATATATATGACAATGGTATGTGCTCAATAATGTTTGCCATTCTCATTTGGCATGTTGTTAGGTATATGCAATGATGTGTGTCGATAGGAGATTGCTCAATCTAGAGTTGGATGTTCATGTGGTTATTTGCGTGCATGGTTCAATGTGGTTATTTGAATTCGCATTGTTAATTTATAAATATTAGGTAGTGTTCATGTTGTTCATACATAATCTAGAGTCACATTCACCTCTATGGGCCCTACTTAAAGAAATCACGTTAGTATGTCTTATCTTTTGGATTAAAAAAAGGGCATGCTCAAGCATACTTCCATTGTTGCACTCATATGACAAGGATGGCAATAAGGACCTCATCATTAATGCAAGGCTATGATTGCAAGCCACCTTTATTGTTAACCAGTGGAAAGAAAATAGTTAAATACGGCAAGGTATGCATCAATCACATGATGAAGCTTGAAAAAAGAGTCCAACAACACAAAAGAGAGGCCATCAAAAAATGAAGAAAAACATCCAAACCTATATATCATTCAAGGATCATTTTGGGGTCAACATAGAGATTACGGTTGATAACATAGACAAGGCTAGAAGCTTGGAGACGGACAAAATCTTGAAAAAGAATGCAGCTGATATGCCTTAAGCTACACAAATACACCTAGCAATATATAAAAAATATTACCTTTTTAAGAGAAGAAACTTAATTTAGCACAAGAATAAATCATACTGGATCTTTTCCACATTTCTTGACTTTTAATAAATAAATAGATATCTTTCACTTTTTAGATTATCCATGGCTTTAAAAATTGTGAATTTAAGTGTTTTTAAAGTTTATTAAACTCAAGTAAAATATCCAATAAGCATTAGTCAAGACTTTAACAAAATGATTTGTTCTTCAATATCCATGAACTAAATCTATTATCTTATATTGATTGTAAGTGTTTTTTGACCACTCACATTTTTTTAATGTTCAACTATTATTTTTAAGCAATGGAAAGTAAACAATGCGTTACGAAAATACCGAAAATACTCAAGAATAAGGATTTAGATAAAAAACACACAAAATCAAATTACCTAAACCTCATTGTACGTGTCTCCCTAGTTGAAAGTTTGGGAGGTTGTTAATTTATTTGTGAGTATGAAAGTATTCGGTCAAAATTTCACTCCATTGGAGATGCAGGATTGTGAGTGACATGTCTAACATCCATAGCCATCTGCATAGGAGACTCCGGCTCCATTCAAGTGAGCATCCTCTCAAACAAAGGGAGCAACTTGAGATCTATCTAAACCCAAGCTAGTGTTTCCTCCCTTCTAGATTGCTACACAAAATCCCTATCCTACCCCAATTCTTGCATTTGTTGGCATCCATTCCTACCATCACTACTGCCTCAGCTTCTTAACAAATTTTACATAGAGTATTGTTGCTTTGCATAGATGAGATTATGTTTTTCTATTCTTTGTCACTTCCTAATCAATCTTGCTAATAACTTTGATTAGGTCTCAATTTGAAATCTTAAAATTACTAGTTAAGGCTAGAAATAAGGATGGTTCCAAAATTGTCATTGGTTTTCTTCTAAACTCATTATGAGTCGATCGCCTTATGGTTGTGACTAGCCTTGCAAATCTTCCCTAGGTATATGGTTATGTTCTAATAAATCAAGAACCTTCAAGCCCCCATACTCCTCATCTTAATGTGCATTAATTGGCATGCAATTCATGTATAGCAATTGCTCTATTACAATGTACACAAAAAAATGTTGAGAGAGAGCCTACTCTCTATAGACTTCAAAAGAGTCTTGGTCATCATTAGTTCTTTATCTTCGGTTAAGAGTCACAAGGCTGATATAGCATTTTATAATCAGTAGAAGAGGTTTCAATTGAGATTATATATTCCACAAGAAAATCTAAAAGTCATGAATATTGGCAAAGGCTTGGATCGGCACAAATATGGCAAACTTGAAAAGATTATAGCTCTACAATATTCAATCTACAATCTCTCCACTTATTATAGAAGGGATTAGTCAAGGGTGACCTTCAAAAACAATTGAAAACAAGTAAGAAAGGTTCTAAGTTTTCCTATGTTGTGTCTACTCATTCATGAGCTTTTGTCCTCCAGATAGGTGACCTAGAAGATTGTGGATACATTTTCATATAAAAGTAAATAGAGATATCTACAAATTTTGTTGTGGTTCTTCTAATGCAACTTTGGGTAATTTAAAATTTGAATAGGAGTGAACCCATCCCTCACTTTTTTTCTACAAAGAGATGAGTCCCTTTATCTATAAGTTCATCTGGCCCCAAATTTGTTTCTACAAAGATATAAGAGTCCAAATTACATATTCACCTTATAAGCAAGCTCTTCCACTTCTAAACTCTTACATTATTATTCATGGCAATTGTTATTGTTGGCAATTCATGAATTAGGTTAACACATTCCATCTTCTTTCTCTAAGAGGGAAAGGTCTAATCTAATGTTTCGAGAGTGTAGTTTTGAGTTGACAAGGTTCCACATTTTTTTAAACATTTAAGAGGAATTTTGGTTGGTAGGTTATAAAGTTTGAAACCAACCTTTGATCCTCAAAGGGGATCATACACAATCACTAATATACTACCTTGATAGTAAACTCAACAAAAACAATACTTACAAACTTTGATTTAGAATTGGCCTTTAGCATATACAATTGACACTAGTCCATGGTGCCTTTAGTTCCAAACATTAAATTTTTTGAGTGCTCTAATCATTATTAAATCCCAAGCACTCACACAATTGACCAAAACATAAAGACAATATGTAAGTCCTAACAATCAACTCATAAATCGAATTAATCTGACAATCCACCAAGGGATTTTCTAGGAAAAACCTTTCCACAACTCATTTTCCAACACATTTTCTACAACAAAACTATTAGTATCTCACTTTCTTCACAACAAAAGTGTTCAAAAAGTACTCCAATGCTAAGATCCAAGTATATCTCAATTTCATATGAGAGAAAGCTCAAATTGGAGAAGAAAAAGAGGAGAATTAATAGGAGAGAAGGGTACTTTCAATATTCTAGAGCTACCATGTTGATTTTCCAAGCATAAGGAAAGATATCAAACACATGTCATTCACAATCAATGCAATGGTCAACATGACTAGAGTGAAGGGAGTGAGCTCAGAGTGGAAGCACGTGAGTGGAAGCAAGAGCTATGGTAGGAATAAGAGCAAGAGAGAGAGAGACATGAGATATGGGAACTCCAACAATCATAATGTGTGACTCACCTTCCCTTTATTTAAATGTCACTGAAAGAATAAAGAATGAAGTGATAGTGATAGGTGCCTGCCACCTACAATGTGCATGTGTGTGGGTAATGTCAGTGTAGTAATACACTGGTGGCTAGGCACAGGTACCTTTATCCCCAACAATCTCCCATTTAAAGGTGTGAATGTTTCCCTAGTGAGGAGAGAACAAGAAAAAGGTAACAAAGTAGAAATGTACATAAGTACAACAGGATGAGGTAAGATGTCATCTCATCCAATGCCCATCAACTTCATAAGGTTGCACCATCATGAGCCTTCTTTATGTATAAACACGAATCCATAGCCAAAAGGATCTTTCTCAACTTGCACATAGGTGTTCCCTGCCTTTTTCTTCAAAGCCCTTAGGTTGTTGCGTATAGATCTCATCATGCAAGTCCCCATGTAAAAAAGCCATTTTTACATCCATTTGATAAAGGTGTAGAACTAGTTGAACAACCAATGCTAGTACCAAGCATAGGGTCGTCATTTTGACCACATGAGGAATGACTTCATCGAAGTTAATATCATATTCCTGCTTGAAACCCTTAGCTACTAACATGGCCTTATAAGAGGGCTTGGGACGTCCAGGCATACTTTTTACCTTGTATACCCACTTGCATGGCAATGCCTTCTTACTACTAGGCAAGGGAACCAGATCCCACATATGGGTAGTATGTAGGGAGTCAAACTCTGACTACATAGTCCTATCCATGCGTGGCTATCACCTCTTGCATGGCCTCATCGTAAGAGAGAGTCTCACATGCATCTATAACCATAACATAATCCATGGAGGATGTAAAATGCTCAAGCTAATGTCTGGCTTTAGTAGAGCGTCTCAAAACAAGATGATATTGCACAACATATGGGCCTTGGACCACTAGGACATCAATTGTTGTAGGATGTCTAGTTGACTGTATGGGAGCAGGAGACGACTCCTAAAAAATCACCATGTGTACCTCAAATGCTTGCTCAGGGTGCTTATGCATCTTTTCCTCATGGAAAATGACATCATGGCTATGGATAACCTTGCGAGCTTGCAGATCCCATAGGTGATAGCCCATCTCACTTGCATCCCTATAACCAAGAAAGATGCATTTCACGTACTTAGGATCCAGCTCATTGCACTTGTCCTTGGAAACATGGCATAATGCCTCATAATCAAAGACACGCAAATGAGCATAGGATGGAGATTTCCTAGTCCATACCTCCTTTGCAACTTGGCAATCAACTATAGTACAAGGGGACCGAGTAATCAAGTGTATGGCAGTAGTGACTACCTCAATCCAAAAGTATTGTGGTAAGCCTGCTTGACCGGACTCTCTCCTAAATCGTCATATTCATGCATTCGACAATACCATCCTAGGGAGAGGTGTAAGGGGCGGTCAACTGACGCTTAATCCCTCCCTCACTCCCATTATCAGATCTTAGGCATTTCATCATATACCTAGTCTCAACAAGAGTAAGCCAATGTTGAAAGGTAGATAAGATATACAATTTTTGCTTAATAGGTAAGCCTAGACTTTATGTGAGTAATCATCAATGAATGTGACAAAGTACTTCACATCACCGAGCATGGGACCACATACATTTGAATGAAGCAAAGCCAAAGGCTTATCCATGTCCTTCATGCCAAACTTCTTATGCATACTACGTGTCTGCTTACTATATAAACAATGATCATAAGACTCAAAACACTTATAGTTGAGGAGTGGAAGATATTGCAAAGTGGTAAGCGTTTTCATTTATTTCAAAGACATATACCCAAGGCGATGATGCCAAAGGGATACGTGTGGAATTGCAGCCACAATCAAAACATGGTCAACTGACCTAGATACAAGCAAAGGATAGAGGGTACTAGACTTAGCACTACGTATAATAACAAGATTCCCACATGAAATCCTCCATGAGGAATCACCAAAAGAGAACATAACATGCATCATCCAAGGTGCCAACAAAGATAAGGCTCTTCATGAGAGCCGATACATGATATACATCATCGCCAATACCAATTATCTCCAATGCCATGCCATTACCCGAATGGACAGATCCCGTCATAGTACGATAGAAGTGAAACCACTCTCTATGAGGGGTCACATAAAAGGAAGCCCCTGAATCTATCAACCAACACTAACTATATCCTAACAAAGCATCAATCAGTTTTGTGAAGCATCCAAAGAAGAAGCTAGCAAGATAAGATCAGAGCTGATACATGATGTACATCATCACCAATACCGATTATCTCCAATGCTAGGTCATTACCCAAATGGACAGATCCTGTCATAGTACGATAGAAGTGAAACCACTCTTTATAAGGGGTCACATAAAAGGAAGCCCCTGAATCTATCAACCAACACTGACTATATCTTGACAAAGCATCAATCAATTTTTTGAAGCATCCAAAGAAGAAGCTGGCAAGATAAGATCATTAGATATATTAGGCTGCACTACATTAATCTCCTCAATCTTGATGCTAGACTTGCTAGGCACAATGTTGCAATCATCATTCTTGTCCTACACTTTATCCTTTTCCTTTTTACGCTTGACTTTATGTATTTTATGGCAGTGTAGCTGAATATGACTTGCTTTCTCACAATAATGACAAGTAAGACTGGACTTACGGCTACAGGACTTATTGTGAGACTATCCATGTGTCCTAGATTGAGACCTGCTAGAGTCTCTACCATGGCCATTTCCATCTTATCAGCCTCTCACAATCAATACATGGGACGTACTTGAAACATCCACATTCTTTCTTTTCATCTCTTCTATCAAGAGGGCACTCTCAACATCCTACAATTTCAGCCCATCCTTAGCTTAGAGAACCATATGGAAATGTTGAGATATTGGCAATCACACCCAGCTTAGCCTCTTTGTATGGAGTAGTGTGGGCTTAGGGTCCTAAAATCCCATAAGCACAATGGTGCGAAATGCTACCTATGGAGCTTCTATAAAGCATTGTACTTGACTATCACTTTCAAATGAGTAATGCAATATCATGATGCTTTCCTTTTTCAGTTGGTGTCATTGTCATTGTCAGTCCATTACACAAGATTGTGTTTATGAGTCCAAGCTTCCATCTTGGAACCTAATTCACTTGTGTAATAGTTGTCTACTCATTGTCTATGTCAACATGAATCTAGCCTTCATCTTCCACCCACCATAGCTCCTGCCATACTCTAAATCTGACATTTTAACATGGTATCAGAGCTCAGTTGAGCATAGCCCAGCTCTCTTTTCACTCCTCTCAGCTCTCTTCAATTCAGTCCAGCTTAGCTTGATTGTATGACCACCATTCTTCACTTGAATCTCATAGTCATTGTTTAGCAGCCATAGCCAGACATGACCTGCCTAACTTTGAGCTTCTAGATCTCTCTCCACATCCCATATTTTCAAATGCTTCCTTTTGGAGGAACATTCTCTAACTCTGGGCGAATCTATGTATCACAAAATAGTAGGACATTATTCCCTTCTAGTGCAGCATCACGAATTTCCCTAATTGCTGTAAAAAATGCGTCAGTTTTGGGTTGTACAACAAATGCAATGTGAACAGGCCATGATGTTGACCACAACCATAGGGCAATGAAAGCCCATAACCTAAGGCATCCCTAGCTTAAATATTATCCAAAATAGTCCACAGTATGAGCTGCACTTAGAAAAAAACCAAGCCCCTATTCTTGGAAACCCTAAAACTCCATAGTCAACTCACTTGAAGCTTCATATTGTCTTCATTTTCTCTCTCCTGACACTCAAACCAAACCTCTGTCACTCATATCTGAAGGTCCAAGCATCAAATCAAGGAGGGGAAGACTTGGATTTGGAAGAACTTCAAGGATTTTGCAGATTTGGAAGACTCAAAGAAGAAACATAGTGTCCACAGGCACTCATCTAGTGCTCTTAGCAGTTGTGTCTTTTGACACATCTCAATCTGATAATTTTTTAGTTGATTTGCTGTAGTCTTTGCCATTGTTTAATTCAACTGTTTGATTCAATGGAGTCAGGTTTTACACCTGGCAAACCCGCATTAAACTCATCCTGATGAAGAAGGGCCTATGGGCCATTACCAATGGATAAGAAAAGAAGCCATGGGATGCACCTCTTGCAGCTACTTAGTAGAAGAATGATGACAAAGCACAGGCCATCATCAAATTGGAGTTGGATGACAGCTACATCCATCATGTAGATGCCTATGATACATCCCATGACACTTGGGATAGATTAGATACCTTGTTTGGTGCACAGTCCAAATCCTCAAAGTATGGTTTACTGATTGAATTATTTTGACTTGATATGAAACTTAATACATCCTTGGCATCTCATTTGAATTGCATGGAAAGTTTCCTAACCCAGCTTGCAAGGATAAATCTCAAGATAGATGAATATATTTGTATTGGCATGTTGTTAAAAAGCCTGCCTACTGACTATAATAATGTGTCAACTACATTAATCAGCATACCTAGTCCTACATTGGTTGACATTAAGGCCTCCCTACTAGAAGAAGAAAAGAAGATAAAACCCAAAGAAGAACCAAGCACCTCTAAAGATGAACAAATGTAATATGTCGGTAACACGTACAAGGGCAAGAAAGATCAACTAGTATGTGACTTCTGCAAAAGGATCAGCACACGGAGAAATATGTCATGCCAAGAAGAGGTCTCAAAAGGCCTATCTAGTTGCTGTTAAAGAAGAAGAAGACCATGGAGTAAGAAGAAGAAGAAGAAGAAGAAGAAGAAGAAGAAGAAGAAGAAGAAGAAGAAGAAGAAGAAGAAGAAGAAGAAGAAGAAGAAGACCACTAGGAGAAGGACAAGCCTCATCAGTCCTTCTACTCCTATTCTAATAGACTTTTTTAGCCTTGTATTACCTAGCCCTAATGCTTCTGACATAAGCTTGTAACCACCTCATCTAACCTTATACTATAGCCTCTATACACTTTGTGAGGCCCCTGCTACAGCCTCTGGATGTTCACCATGTCTTTGCTATCCACACTTAGCCTTTTCTGCGACAACCTTTGGTATTTACCATGTTTGAGGTGTGCCCACACTTTGCAGGTGGTTGCTCACTAAAGCTTTACACACTTTGTACTTTTTTAGTTGTGATTGAGGAGGGGTGTTGAGATATTGGGAATTATACCCAGCTTAGCCTCTTTGCATGGAGCAGTGTGGGCTCAGGGTCCTGAATCCCATAAGCACAATGGTGTAGAATGCTACTTATGGAGCTTCTATAAGCATTGTACTTGACTATCACTTTCAAATGAGTAATGGAATATCATGATGCTTTTCTCTTTCAGTAGTGTCATTGTCATTGTTAGTCCATTACACAAGATTGTGTTTATGAGTCCAAGCTTCCATCTTGGAACCTAATTCACTTGTGTAACAGTTGTCTACTCATTGTTTATGTCAACATGAATCTAGCCTTCATCTGCCATACGCCATAGCTCCTGCCATACTCTAGATCCGACATTTTAATAGGAAAGTGTCCCACGACTTAGGTAGAGTACCAAGTAGAAATAAAAGATGCAAAGTATCCTTGAACTCAATCTATTGTGAACCTAAATGGCTGATGATGGAGTAAAACTCATTGAAGTGTGCAGACATAGAAGTCCCTTCCTTCATATGAAGGTCCATCAAATGTTTCAGTCAACATATTTGAGATGCAGGACTCTGCTCGTCATAAAGATTCTTAATCTGTGTCCAAAGCTCATATGTAGTTCGATTTTCAATTACAACATTGTCATAAACTTGCTCAAAGAGTGATAAAATGATTGAGGTGGACTTGCATAGCTCATCCAATTCATCCCAATCCTCAACTGCAATGTTTTCAGGTTTGATACCCCCATTTTTTAGTAGTCTAACCTACAATTCAGTACTAAAACCTGCCATATCTAGGTCTTCCAATAGCTATAATTAGTCCCATCTAGTTTCTCAATATTGAAGATAGTACTCTCATCACAACCACTAGCCGTAGTGAGACCAAGCAAGTATAAAGAAGGGCAAGATGGGTAGTTGTAATGCCTTGCAAATCAGCCCCAAAACCATTGCTAAATCAAGCAGGAGACTGGAGATACTACCAAAGTAATGAGCTATCCACAACCTTAAGTAAATAGCTATCAAGTGCAGGTGGCTACCCTCAAATAGAATATATAAAACTGAAATGACAGGTTGTTGTAATAAATTGCAGCAATATGCCTACAACCAACCGTGAGAGCAACCAAGGGAAAAGAAGCCAGGAACAATCAACATTAAAGACTATCATTGCAATGTGTCAAAAACCATACATGTAATAGGCATAGACATTATGCATAGGTACATCTCAAAGGTAAATGAAGAGAACTACAAGATGCATAGCTACTAAGAAAAGATCAATACATAACCCAAAAGTACTAGTTCCAAGCCAAGAGATCAAATCAACCCACGATAGGATCACTGCATCCAATAAATATCCAAAGACCATGTACATGTCACAATAAGTCTTACTATCTCACTTTAGTAAGCTCAAGCTCAACTGCATGAACCAAATGATTTATAGTACATCCAAGTGCCAATGTGGCTCAGTACACTACAAGATGCATAGCTTACTAAGCAAAGCCCAATACATAACCCAAAAGCACATAAATACCACTGACAACACCCTGATAGACATAAGTACTAGGTCCAAGCCAAGAGATCAAATCAACCCACGATAGGATAACTGCATCCAATAAATATCCAAAGACCATGTACATGTCACAATAAGTACATCCAAGTGCCAATGTGGCTCAGTACATAAAGCCAAGTAGCTCCCACCGAAGTAAAAGTAGAATGCCAAATGAGTAAGCAAAGCCCAAAATATTAGGTGAATGACATCCGAGTATTCAAGATCTAACTGTAGCATCCAAGGAATGATAGCTAATGTTAAGCATCCAAGCTCCAATCTTAGCTTAGGAGCATGTCATAAATATATCCTTAGGTATACATGACAATCAAAGTGTCAGTACATCCAATATGTGGTACTTGAGTAGCTTCAAGGTATACTCAGCATGATCTTTATCAAACAATTGCTTCCTATCCACTATGAAAAATAGGGATATGATAGTCAAAACTGAGAAATTGCAAGCTCAGTAGAAGCCCAAAAGCATTCTAGGACATGTGTTAAACATCCCCAAGTGTCAAGTGAACATTCAGGTATCACTACCCAAGCCTTGGAAGCATCAAGTGACAAGAGACATATACTTTTTCTAGATAAATAACATTCAACCCTATTATTACAACAATGAAATCTCTAAAAAAACTTAGCCAAATGTGTGCTGAAATCAATCCAAAAGTATAATCATACCATCCAGGCACCAAAATAGCATCCTCGAAGTATTAAACATACAGTATGGAATTTACTATTTGTTGTCCAAACTAGAACAATTCTATTTTTTGTGAAATGAAGAACAAAGAAAATGCACAGAATCAACTCTAGGAGTATCCAAACTTGAAGATCTCATCGTGCTCTTTATTTCTAGCTAAAATGCATAAATCTGATATTGTATGCAAAAGTTATGGCCAAAATATGTCGGTGCTATCAAGCTATCATAACTGTCCACGACTTCTAGAGCATGCTTTGTATCCACTCAAAATGTATAAAATGGCTGCTCCTTAGCTCAATAAGCACTCAACAAGGCTCAGATACACCTTGGGAAGCTACTCAACAAGTACAAAGCAAGCTTGAACAAGTCAAAAGAAGGAAAGACTCGATGTATACCTTGAGAAAAAGAAATAATGGCTTTCATGAAACCTTGAGTTGAAGCTTTGAATCCAAGCTAAAGCAAAGGATGAAGAAGCTACTCGAATGGTTGTCTTTGATACCAGCTGAAGAGAGTGAGCTCGGAGTGGAAGCACGCAACTAAAAGCAAGAGCTATGGTGGAAGAGAGCAAGAGAGAGAGAGAGAGAGAGAGACAAAAGATGTGGGAATTCCAATAGTCACAATGTGTGACCGGCCTGCCCTTTATTCAAATGTCACTAAAGGAATAAAAATAAAGTGATAGTGATGGACACGCACCACACCTATAGTGTACAAGTACTATCAATGTAGTAATACAGACCCAGCTAAGCACATACACTTTTACCCTCAACATAAAGCTAGGGATTATACCTGAGTTACAGTATTTTTCAATTAAAGATCTTAAGTGAATATTACTTTAACATGTCGAAAGTTAGCTTCGTTTCACATTTTGGTGATGTTCTCCTTACAATATTTGCAAGAAGATGGCCCATTTTCTTGCTCAAGTCTAGCAAAGTATTTAGTAATGCATATTTCTGTTTAATGGTGAAAGGAAAATATTTTCTATTATTTAGAGTCTTTTAGTCCAAAACATCATACCAACATTTAATTCCTTTGCCATTTTGTTATGAATCATATGAAGATTTTTGTAATTGCAAGACCTAGTGAAAACACATATATGAATTAATTGATATTATATATTAAAAGTCTATGGAGTCATTGAAAGTGGTAATGTAGCCATTAACTAGACTAGAGAAAACATTATATTGCAATGGTAGGCTCCTTTTTTATTCCTGGGTTCTAAGTAACATTTTGACAAACTATTCAATGTCATCATGGTCCACAAGAGCTCAATAATGGGACATTTGGATGGAAACTCTATTGTCTCATGAGCTCAACATACCTATGACTCAACTACCTCTTGCCTAGTTGGCTCATGCCCTTACTTTAAACCATATAAGCTCTCTCTCTCTCTCTCTCTCTCTCTCTCTCTCTCTCTCTCTCTCTCTCTCTCTCTCTCTCTCTCTCTCTCTCTCTCTCTCTCTCTCTCTCTCTCTCTCTCTCTCTCTCATCAACAAACAAAGATAGAGATCCAAAGGTTTAGTAGGTTTGCCTACTTACCTTCACTAGATTATAGTTCACTACTTATCTTCACTACATTATAGTTCAAAAAGTATGGAAGGGTTGTTGGTTATCTTATAGTTCATGTATTGCTCCTTGAGCCATCTTCTCTCCTACTTTTCATCCGCACCATTGTAGCTCCAATGCCCAAAGAGAAATATTGAGAAGAAAAAGAAGAAGAAAATGATAAAGAAAAGCTTTATGATCAATCCCTCGCTCTCTTCCTCATATAGTACCTCTCACTCAAGCTCTTACCCTTTGAGCTATGGAAGCAAGAGGGGAATATGAGATTTACCATCACCTAATCTCTCACTCAAGACACATTCTCACACTCTCTCTCCCTCACTTTCAAGCAATGGGTGCCACAAAATAGTAGAGAAGAAAATAGAAGAGTAGAAACTTAAATCCACTCACTCAATAATGAGCTCTCTATTCACTTTTACACATTATACATATTAGGAATGGGGTTTCCACTTAAGGTTGGGCACTTTTACCCTTTTCTACTTGTGATTGGCCCTTCTCTCTTTTATATATTTGTTAAGTCCTAAGTGGGCATTCTCTATTTTGATAGAGGAGTGGAAGTGTATGTCTAAAGTGTTTAGTGCATTTCTAACTAAATGTGGAATGAAACACCAATGTATAGTATCGTATATACCTCAACAAAATGGTCTAGCTCAAAGAAGGAATAGATCTTTCATTCCATCAAAATTTGAGCTTTGCTACATGTTTTTTGACTTGAGATCATTGTATATGCAACTTATATATTGAACACATGTCCCACTAAAGCACTAGAATCTACCACTCCATATAAGGCTTGGCATGACAAAAATCTGATCATTGATTACTTGCATGTTTTGAATTTCCTAGCTTATTTCACAAAAAATTAGATGGCAAGGTTGACAATTTATCTTTTTTTGTTACACTTCTCAAAGCAAAGGTTATACATTGTATGATCCACACAAATTAGGCATATTTTGGTAAGTCTTAATATCACTCTATGGAGGATGCTATGTCGCCTTCATTCTCATGTACTAAGCAAACAAATATGACACTTTTTAACCTCTTTTTGTGGTGGATAATCTAATTCAACACCAAATGGATCTCATAGTATCTCTTATGCATTAGATTGTTGTACATTGATAGTTTTTTGCATATGTGATGAGGATGAACCTATTTCTTTTGAAGAGTAACAAAATTTAGAAATTTTGAATGGATGCTATGCAATTTAAAAATATGATGTTGTTGCCTCCTACCCAAAAGGGCATTAGTACTAAGTTGGTTTACAAGTTGACATGCAAGTCAAACGGTAATGTTGATCACTATAAGACTAGACTTGTGGCAAAAGGTTATGCTCAACAAAAGGACATCGACTTTGAGACCTTTGCTCCCACTCACTGTATGATAGCAATTCATGGCATTTGTATAATAACAACTCACAATGGTTGGAATGTACATCAATTACACATTAGAACTACATTTTAAAAGGTAATCTTGCAATATTGTTTTACTTTTGTATGAAGTAATAGGCCAAGTCAAACACCATATTTTGAAAGCACAAAAACATAACCAAAATCTTAGACCCGTAGGAATGTTTTGTCACCTTTGCCATCATGACAACCCCTTGGGTAATCCTTCATGGCATCCTTGGTCTAATATCTTGGTTTCACCCATGTTGAACAATGTCTTACAAGAAGATATTCACTACCATCACAATAAGCATTTGATTAGCTCACTTCATCAACTTGGTCGATGCCTTGGTCTCTTTAGAATGGAATGTTTTGGGTCAAGCATAGAACCTACTTCTCATCTACCTTCTATGCCTTGGAGCGTTATACCAAGCTATCTCAAAATTAGCCTAAAAGATACACTCGCGTTATTAGCTAAATCACTTTGGTTCTACCTATAGCCCCAAAAAATGTTACATTGAATCCAAAGGAAATTATGATTTTTAAGAGTTTTAGCAGGATAATTAGAGCAAAAAATTCTATGAAAGAAAATAGGAAGTAAGAACATGGAATGGGGAACAAAAATGAGGAACAACATAGAACAAGGAGGCTCCATTCTAGGAATGGGAAGGAGGGATTGGGACATGAACATATGAGACTAGGAAATTCTAATAATTCTAAGGTGAGATTAGAAAATTTTCATAAGTCTAAGTTAAATGCTTTTACAAGTATTCAAAGACACTCTAAAATCATCCCTTCAAAGATGACATTGCACTAGTAAAAACAAATGTTCCAAATGAGTACATACTACAAACAAAAGCGCTAAGTAGAGGATGGTTTACACCATACATGCAAAGCAAAGAGAGAGTTGCATGCTTTGTGTGTGTGTGTGTGTGTGTGTGTGTGTGTGTGTGTGCGTGCGTGTGTGTGTGTGTGTAGAGAGAGAGAGAGAGAGAGGTTGCAAGAAAATGAAGCCACGAGTGTTGGAAAGAAACGTATGCGAAACATGTTCCACTATAAGAGAAGTGACCTATACTAGTCGATAGAGTCAAAGTTCAATATGCATGGATTATATGACGACTATTTCAGGACATATGCGGGTCAACGGAGTACCCTCTAAAAATGGGGGTGCTTCTCTATGAAGTAAACATGATGCGATATGTTCCCATTCATTTTGTCTTTTTCTTTGCTCCTCTTCTTGATATTCTCTCCTCCGATGAAGACTCTCTCTCCATTTTGAACAAGGAACAAAAGTGCATTAATTGTATGCATCAAGCTCTTTAACCAACATGGGGATGGATCACCATCATCTACAAAAATCACACATGCAAGTCAAGGGACTTGCACATGGCTTTGCTCTAAAATGATAAAGGTTTTTTCAAATGATTAAAATAGTGTTTTACTTTTATTTATTTTTTGAGAATGCATTAAATTGTACTAAAAGGTTAGATATTAACATTCTCTTTACATCAAAGGATTATTGCCCATTCCATATCCTCTAAAAAGAATAGCAAAATGCGAGAGGATCCAAGAGAGTTTCCATATATTGCCTACCCTACAAGGCTTGCACTAAATAGGCTATCAACCAGCTAAAGTCTAGGAGCTATAATTGTGTGTGAGGACCCAAATGAACTAACCCTAGGGATGTCCCATAGTGGGGGAAATGGAGGCTTGTCAATCAGTGGGGCATAAGAGTTGCACATTGATGGATGGATCCTCATATCCCCATATCTATTTCCAATAACTTCCAATCTTTGCATGAAGCTATGCACAACAAGAAGAATCTCATGGTTGGAGCAGCATGCTCTCTCTTCAAGAGCCAATTTGAAAGGGGCCTCATTTCTTATTTGGCTTGAAGGATTGGGAGCGAGCCTTGTTCCAATTGTGGCTTGTGATTCTCATGTTTCCTACTTTTCGTTTGCAAAGGGGGTGCCTCCTCTTGTTCCCTTCTAAGCTCATGGAGCTAGAAATTACACCTCTTATGACTGGCTAGTGGATTGGGATACTAATAAATTATTGGTTCTCTTGAATTTTGCACCATGGGGAAGATGGTGTTTTCTACATGGTAATCTTCTTAATGGGACCTACAATAGCAACCAAAGGGTTTTATGTGACATGGCAAAGAAAAGCTTGTCTACAAGCTTAAAAAAGAATCTCTATGGATTAAAGGAGGCCGCACGGGAATGATACAATATTCTAATGCATTTATGCAATCCCATAGCTATAAGAAAAGTGAGACAAACCACTAGAAAGACTAAAGGTGGTACCTTGACAGTGTTGATCCTTTATGTGGATGATATATAAATAGCTAGAAAAAACACATATAAGATTGATACCATGAAAACCTTTGAAATGAAGTATATGGAATATGCAAATCACATTATTCATATAAGCATAATCAGGGATAAGACAAAGAGATCCCTCTATCTCTCCTAAAAGGATTATGCCACCTAAGTGTTCCAACATTTCAATATGGAAGGAGGAAAGACCATTAGTACTCCATTGCCTCCATATGTGAAACTACGTGCTAATAATTGTCCCAAATCAAATGAGGAGAAGGATGAGATGGCCAAATTTCCATATTCATCATATGTGGACAATCTCACATATGCTATGATTACCACTTGCTTAGACATTGTATTTGTTGTGGGGATAGAAAACAAGTACATGTCAAATCCTAACTAGAAGCATTAGGAAATATTGAAAGGCATCTTCAGATACTTCAGTGGTACAAGAGATATGTGCATATGCTTTGGGAGAAGTAGCATCAATATACTTGAATACACAAATGTAGACTATGCAAGGAATGTTGAGAGTAGAAAGTCAACCATATGATATGTTTTTACCTTAAATGGTGGTGCAATCTCATTGATGTCTCACTTACATAAATGCATGGCATTATCTACCACTGAAGTTAAGTATATTGCAACCATAGAGGTATGTAAAGAAGCCATATGGCTTACTCATCTAGTGAAAGACTTAGGCCTGGGTGAAAACATGCCAATTTTGCTTAGTGATAGTTAGAGAGCCATCATGTTGGCAAAGAATCATATGCTTTATGTAAAAACCAAGTACATCAAAGTGAGATATCACTTCATTTACCAACTGCTTGAGAATAAGAGAGTTGGGCTTATCAAAGTTCATACTAATGATAACCCTGTAGACTTACCAAGAGTCTATCCTCCAAAAAGTTTGCACAATAAAGGGAGTTGATGGGTATTGGATGAGTATAACTTACATTTATTTACGTCACATATTCTCTCATTCTTTTGTTTCCCTTAAAGGCATATTGGCCTTTAAGTGGGAGGTTACTAGATAAAGGCCAATGTGGTCAACCGCCCATCTTACTCAATAACCCTAACTACACACACACACACACACACACACACACACACACTTCATTCTTAGAGTGATAAGACAATAAGGTGCTACTCACAAAAGAGCTATTGAAGGTACCACAAACATAGTGTCCTCTCTCTCTCTCTCTCTCTCTCTCTCTCTCTCTCTCTCTCTCTCTCTCTCTGTGCATTCAATCTCAATTCTCCTTACAACTCCAACGAGTTTGTATGCCAAGGGTCTTAGCGAAAACTTTATAAGTCATATTGAGGCATGTAATAGGACTCCATTTACTAAGGCTTTTATTTTCATCCTTTTTATGGATTAGCTTTATCACACCTTTGTTAATGTAGGCTAGGAGTACTCTGTAGTGAACTTCCTTCCTTCCCACAACCAAAAGGGAAGAGATGAAAATGACACTAAAGGTTTGATCAAATTCATTTGGGAGTCCATCTAGGTTTGGTGACTTCCCCTTGGCCAAAGATTTGATAGTGTCAGACAACTCCATTTCATGAAAGTCAACATTGAGAAGGGTGGAAATTTCTAGAGGAACTACCTTCTATCTACGTAAGGACACTCTAGCTTTCGCGTCTATTTGTTGCTTTGTCAGTGTACTAGAAAGACTAGATATGCCAAGAAGTGATCACAAGCTACTTCTAAGTTTTCCTCTTGTGTTTTGGCCAAGGTTTCATCTTCTTTAGGAGAGGGATTCTATCCTTATTCTGTTTCTATTTGAGAAGGTGAAAATTTTCCTAGGTTGGTCAATCTACTTTGTCCAAGCATCAACATTTTTGGAGACTCTCATCTTTGATTGAATTTTCCTTCCTAAGGTTGGATTTGGCATGTGTAAGATGTTCCTATAGGTGAGTATTGCCTCATCTATCCTAGATTCTAAATACACCACCTCCTAATATGCCTTATCTCTTCATTGTTGCCTAACTTGAGTGACAACTTGAGTGACGCTTAGCTTGGTTTCCCTAAGGAAGTTTTGGGATTCTCTAATTGCTTATGACTATACCTAGTCCCCAACTCATGGTAATTAAAAAGTCGCTCCTCCATATTCTAGCTATGCCTTTCTAAGAGTGCTGGAAATTGAACAAAGTAGGGCCTATGTGGAACTAACTTGTCTGGCCTAAGTACTTCAAGACAATATGAGGAAAGTTAATTGGTTTGTGGACCAAAAAGACTACAACTCATAGTACCTTTTGCTTACAATCATATATGTGCCTAGAAGTCCTATAGATATGTGACAGCGATCTAGTCTAGCCTTGCACAAATGTGGGGGTTTTTATTGTTACACTAGGTGAATCCTAAGTATGAGGAGGCATCTATAAGTCTGTGAGAGCCTTTGAGACTTGTTCATGATGCCCTTTTTGCCTAGATAGGATTATTCCTCTCCCTTCAAAACAATCATCCAAAGTTTCAACATCGAACAAAATGATGGAGCAATCCAATACTCTCGGTGAGTTCCATAGCCCTGCTCTAATTGTTGTGAGCCCGTAGCATTTACAAATACAATGGCTACTATTTCATCCATTTTAATTAGTGTGGCTACCCATCTATGATCTAAGTAATGAACTACTATTTCAACCAATTTTTTGAGTTGTGTGCATGTTTATCATAGTTCCCCCCCCTCCACCCCCTTCATATTTCATGGGATATCAAACATATTGTTTGGAGATGGACTCCAAATTTTTCATAAGGATCGGACCCCAAACCTTTATTTCTTGTAAACAAACAAAATCATGGTTGGGCAATTCTTGTTTTAATGAGTTGTGGATAACTTTGGCTTTGTAGGGGTCAAAAATTGCCCCTTGGTGTTATCATATTCATGGGTTATCGAACATATTGTTTGGACATGGATTGAAAATTTTTCATAAGGATCTCACCCTACACCTTTATTTCTTGTAAACAAATAAAACCATGGTTGGGCAATTCTTGTTTTAATGAGTTATGGATAACTTTGGCTTTGTAGGGGTCAAATAGCCTCTTGGTGTTATTGACATTACTTTTGACTATGTTCAGTGTTGATGCTCTTCCCTCTAGTGGTCTTACTAGAGCTAGTGGGACTACCTTGACTAATATACATTCTTGAAAGTTTTCTTTTATTTCCTCTCGAGGATCTAGAGTATTGGGATTGTGAGTTGGATGGGATGCCCTTTGTTCCACTTGGGTGGGGCTAGCCTAGGGCTAGGAAGAGCCACCTGGAAGCCATCTACAATCTCGTGTCTTATTGCCACTTCCTTTGAAGGGCGGTTGAGGTCATAGTCCTTTATTTCTTTTTCAAATTCCTCCTCTTGCACATTAGCATCCTCAAATAATTGAGTGCCACTCACGAATTCCTCATCTTCTCTTCCAATCTCACTGATATCTATGAGATGTGTGTCTTCAGCTTCATATGGAGCTGTCCCCCTCTTCTAGGTTGATAAAAAGTGCAAAAACAATTATGGTTTTGACCTTGAGCATTCTAGGGTTTTTTCCGTGTATTTCCTCTTCTCTACTCCCCTCCCCCTTCTTTCGTTTCCTAGACGTCTTTTTGAAATCCTTGCAACTCATCTTTTGTCGAAGAAGATTGAGTTCCCCCATTGAGGGAAATCTAAAATAAAGTATCCCTATTTAAGACACTTGAAGAAGGCATTCAAAAGATTTTTATATGCTATTGGTTGGTTATGGATTTCTTGCCCAATGGATTTGGATATCGCTGTACATTATATAAGTTTTTGGCTCATATTGATTTCCACCAAGATCTAAGGATGCCATCTAGGGTTGATATCGGATTGCAATCTCGCTGACCTAAAACTCCCCCTAAGAGGACTACTAGCAAACCCAAATACTGATAAAAAGGGTCAGGGAGGTCAAGAAACTCCACCCAAATAAGTACCGTGGTGGGTTTTGGTCCATGAGGGGTAAACTTGGGGTCCCGTTTGAATAGCGCAAGGGAGGATTTCGTAGTATGGATTGTCCATATCATAGGACATCGATTGCCATCTCCTCAGTTTTAAAAGAGAACGATGGCAAAGACCGATAATGGCCCTAGCCTGATATTCAGAAAATTTTGTAAGCATATCTTTATTGGGGATAAAGGCAGAGCAATTACCTTCGCTTTTAGCTGAGTGAGACGATTTTCCTACTTCTTCGTTTCTAATTGGAGCCGCAGAGGAGTGAGGACTGATTGCACCCTTGCATGCAGGTAGGCCTAGGTTCCTCCTAGGGGGCATGTAGGGCCTTGTCCTTGAAGGTGTTCTTAGGAGCCGAAGGCAATTCCACCTTGGTGGGCGTTGCTGCTCTTTGAGGCTTAGAAGAAAAGGGGGTTTCTTGGCATCCTGGCAAAGGAGAGGCAATGGCCCTCATTGAGCACAGTGATGAGGCCATCATCGGACATAAACGGGGGGGCCAAGAGGTGACTGTCCATTGATGATGAGATAACTGTTGTGCTAGAGGAGAAGAGACATAGAATGGGTAGAAGAGAAAGGCAGAAAAGATAGATGCGTACCTGCAGCATACCTTTGCGTACCTAAGGGGAGAGACTGGTTCTGATCAACGGCCTGAGTGGCTTGACGCGCCTCTTCCGAGCTGAGGGGTAAGCGCTGGGGGGAGGGGAGGGCCGGCACTGCCAGCCCGTTCCGTTCTCTACAATGGGAACGGAACTGGAACCTTCCAAGTGCGGAACTGCGGCTGGCCTGTTCTCCTGTCTTGGAACGCGTTCACTATTCCTCATCGTCAGGGAATGGCATTCTCCCCTTTCAAGCCAGCCTTCCCTCCGTTCCATGTTGCCACGCTCTGTTTGCATCATCCTGCCCCAAATTCCTGTGTTAGGCATCCATTCGAACCATCGCTGCTGCCTCAGCTTCTCAACAGATTCTGCACTAAGCCTTGGTGGTTTGTTGTACTCAGGAATTATTTAGAAGGACGAGATTTCCTCAGAGAATAAATAGCATGGACGAGATTATGCTTTTCCATTCTTTATTGCTTGATACGATCGATCTTGTTACAACAGATTTGATGAGCTCTCGATTTGAAACTAGATCTTTAAATTACTGGTTTAGGCCGGAAGGAAGAACTGTTCCAAAGCTGTCATTAGTTTCCTTCTAAACTCATTATGAGTTGGTCGCCTAGTGGATGTGAGCAACCTTACAAATGTAATTCTTTCCCAAGTTCTAAAGAAATGGGACAACGACGATCAATAAACCTTCCTAAGGGCGACTTCATGTCAATCTCTTCCATCTTGCCAAGCACTTCTCAGGTATGTTCCGATAAATCGAAAACCTTCAGGCCCCCATATTCCTCCTCGCAAGCTTAATTAGCATGCAATTCATGCAGCAACTGTTTCTACTACAATGCACAAGGATAATGCTGCGAGCGGCTACTTTGTAGACCACCCCAAAAGAATCTTAACCACTATATCCGTTATACTTATTTGAGGGGCCGAATCACAAGGCTAATAGAACATGCTATCCTCCCTCGCAAAAGCTTCGATACGAGATTACATCTTCCGGAAGCAAACCTGAAAGTCATGGATATCAGCAAATGTTTGGGGCAGCACAAATGTGGGCGCAACGTTGAAAAAGATACAGCTCGGGAAATATTCAATCCGCAATCTGTCCAGTCAGTTTACAAGGGAGGCGGGGATGACCTTCAGAGACAACCAGTCAGCAAGCAAGAAAGATCCTGAGCTCTCCTCTGTCACCTCTGCTAATTCGCAAGCTTCTGTCCAGATAGGTGACCTGAAAGATTCCGCTGCGCAAACTCGTAGGAGGCCTTAAGATTTCAGGCAATTGTGGCAGCTGGACGGGTGGAACTTGGGATAATCCGCTTGAAATAAACCTAGCCGAAGTCTTCTGGAAGGTTATTTTGATCTGGGAGTTTCCTGCATTTCCAAACCAGAGATGATAAATAGCAAGCATGCGAATAGTAAGGGTGACAAATGAAGAAGCCCCAACATATTTACAAAAAGAAAAAGGTTTGTGTTTCTTGGATGATTTTGAAGGCCTTTACAAATGCTCTCAGTTCATAAATGGGTAAAGGAAGAAGGAGAAAGGCTTAAGTTCCAGAACTGAAGAGAGGAGACTGACCAATGAACTCAAAACTGTGAGCTAAAGTAGCTTCCACAGCCACAGTTGGGAAGGGCCAGGCCAGCGCAATCTGCAACTCCACAATGTTGTCCAGTTCTTGAGCAACCAAATCAATCCGTTGGTAAACCTGTTGCAAATTCTTTCTTATAGAGGTCTTAATTCTATGGAAAAGTATCAGATTGCCAATTATAGGAGAGAGGAGGGATTCTTACTCATACAATTCCACCAAAACCTGTTGTAAACTTTTACTTCTAGAACAACCCTTTCAATGTGATGATTATTGGTCTACCTCCAATCGAGTATCAAATTGCAAAGTGGAGAGAGAAGGGATTCATCTCTTGCAAACTCTCTACTTATGAAAGTCCTAATTCAATGAAAGGGACAAGCATGATCATTGATCTACCTCCGATCAAAACATACGGGATACATGTACATACATTTCCCAAGGTGAATGGTGATTGCCGACTCAATGGGGGCCCTGGGCGCATTCCACCCAGGCTTCTCCCTTTAGCAAAGGCGCTACTGTAAATGAGGCGCCACCTCCCCTGCAACAGCTCCTGCTGCTGCTGCTCTTCTAACGAACTTTCAAGCTCCTTGCTCCTCAGCGTATCCTCCAACCCCTTTGCCACCTCATCCACTGCTTGCACATCGCTCTCTCCAGCCAGCAGTCCGCGGTCTAGACAAGCAACTACGCTCTGCACACAAAAGAGTTCAACTGTTGCTGAATTTATTTTGTCCTTTTAGTTCTAACAGACGTCGAATTGTTGCTTACCCGTTACTTAATTCACACATGGTTATCCTTTCTGATCTAATTCACGATAAGTACGAGTCGTTTTCTCTTGTGTGACTGACTGCACGCCAGTGACGTCAACATCATGATCTCCTGCAAGAGAGCCCGCATCATACCTAGGTGGGTGATCGCCCATTCCCTACTGTAACAGGCTCCATCCTGCAAGAGAGCCCACACCATACCTAGGTGGGTGGTAACAGGCTCCATCATGCAATAGCTCCCCCACCCCTACTCGAACAGGCTAAGTATGTCTTGCAGAAGCTCAAGGCTCATGATGTTGTCGGAGTTCTCAGAGTTTGAGAATGGAGGTTTGTATGCGGGAAAAGCATCTCTCAACTTCCCGCAATGTAAGCCCTACACAGATGCTTATCATTATCTCGTCTGGAAAACGAATCCCTTACCAGTAATCGCAGCTTCAAGTCTGTACCATCGTCCTTGGAGGGCATGGGGGCTGTCAATGGTATATTTGCTTCGTCAACAGCAGCTCGAGTTGGCCGGAATCTGCCTCTGGATTTTATTGAATGGAGCCTCACGGTATGATCGTTTGGTGGCCTCTCAACGCACAAAAGCTCTTCACTCCGCCTGGTCAGAAGGGTAACAGCAAGCGGCCGAGGCCTACGACTCACAGGAGGACAATAGTACCGCTCCTCCCCGTTGAATCCAGCGAGCAGCTGCACGGAATTATAGAAACAGCAACAGGCGCTTCCCTCAACACGAACACGAGACGTACCCATCATCGCGTTTCTCGGTGGTGTTGGGTCTTGGAGCTGTGCGAACCATCCATGTGTATGGTTCCGACTCCCGAGAGGCGGTGGTTCAATTGACTCCACCGTCATCGCATACGAGTCCCATTTCAATGCAAAAGCATAGAATTATTATAGATGTCATTAAAAGAAGGAAATATCTTTAGAGTCTGGACACGCGCACATCAAAATTGACCTATACGAGCCAACTAAGTTGATAAAATAGCTTTGTGGCTTATGTACTTGATTTGACATGGCCTCCATAAAGACCGGAACTTATTTTAGTGAACAGAGTACCCTAAAAACTGATGGGTACTCCATTCCCTTGCTAAAGTAAAGATGTTGCGGTGTGCATTCATTGGTTCACATTCATCTTCTCTGTCCTCCGCTCAACTTTCTCTCTCCTCAAATTTACGCTCGCTTTCTCTCTTTAGCCTGCCTATTTCAAGGCAAGTGATTATGCATAGTCTTCTGTTTTACATGCACATGGAGGGGATGCCTGCGCTTGACAAGTCAAACACCTAAGTCAATAGACATAGGCATGTCTCGGCTTTTAGGTTTACTCCACAAAACAAAAGCACCTATCAATTGGCTTATTCATCAACAAGCTATAGCTCAATTGGTAGGGGTGGGTGGGTGAGTTGGGGAAGGTCTTCAGATCAATGCCCCTCAACTCCACAACTTCACGGATTGTTATCCTTCAGGATGATGGCCCCTCTCGAGGTTCAAGCGATGTTCGGATCTCTTATAAAAATGCCATCACAGTACAAAAAAATTACTTATTTGGCATTGAGGCAATCCATTGAATGAGAGGGAGGGACCACATCAACCAATTGTCCTCGTCCATGTCCTTGTCCCAGTCATATAGCATCCACTAAGGATGAACATGGCATGTATTAGATTAGATGGCCTAGATTGCAAGCTCATTGTAAGTCCATTGGCTTGCATTTAAAGAATCTTTAAAGGTCTAGCATTTGTGTTTTGGATCATCTCAACTTGCATGCTTGGTTGCCTCTATTACACTTTGGACCAACGCAAGCTCCCCCGACAATGCATTCAAAACTCAAGCTCCCTAAGGTTGATTTCAATAGTTTTCCCAACCATGTGGTAGACTTGTATCTCACATTTTCAACCTTGAACAAATTGTAGTTACGTTTCATGTGAATGGACTGCTCTATCAACAAGGCAATTGTTTCTCTATATTACTTATTGTTGATTTCTCCATTTGCAACCATGGTGGACCTTGACAAACCACTACATTTGTGGCAAATAGGTGCTACTACTAGTTGCAACCAAAGACATTTACATTTAGATATAGTTCAATACATTCACCTTTTCATTAGGCATTACTAACTTGAGAACCCTTAAGAGCAATGAAGTGGGTATAATGCAATTGGAGAATTTGCTCTCTTTTTTTCTTTGTGATCAATGCTTTGGCCTATGGTTGAGGGGTGGGCGGAGGAGGAGGAGGAGGAGGAGGAGGATAGAGAGATTGTGAAAGTAAGCAATGAGGATTAAGAAGGTAGAAGTGAAGGGAATGATGACATAAAAGAGGATAGGCAATGGCCAACAAAGAGGTTCTAATGGCTAATGCATCGACTTTCGCTTATATAATTGAGAATTTTGATGTAATGAGTAGGAAGAAGCATAGCATAGAGATGGAGCCTTACCATTGAGGGAGGGTCAATTTAGGTGTATGTTAAAGGGACGTTAAAGAATAAGGGTGCTAGTTGATTTTCATAGGGTCTTGGATGTGTTTGTAAAAAGGAAGGATGAGGAGTCCAAGATAGTTGGCCATGATGAGTCAATATTTAGGCAATGAGGAAGTTTTCCACAAAGGCATGGAAGGGGGGCACAAGGTCCAAGATTAAAATATATATGTTCAACTAGAGTGACAAGGATAGATGTGAGTTTTTAGAAAGCTAGACTTCCCATCCTTGCTAGATCCAAAGGACAATTATTGTTTACACACCATACGTTTCTTTGGGTTTTAAGGGGTATTTGTTGCACAAGGGTTTATTATCCTTGCAAAACAATTTGCAAGCCCCTATGTCGATTTGATTGAGCCATTTGGAAGTACTGTTGGCTAATGGGATTGTTGGAAGAATATAGTGTAGGTGCTCAGGGAACTCAAATATAAACATAACATCTATGTTGGGCCTCAACTAAGAGGTAGTTCTTGTGTGGTTGGTTGAACATTAGTGTTCTCTACGTCAAATAGCTCTATATTAATTATAGGTATAGATTGTGTGGGTGCCATGAAGAGTTGGATAGGTAGTTTTGTCTACATATCTTATTGGAATTTGGATGGTTACAATGGAGGAGTAGTTAGTGGCTACTTTGTGGAAGATTGTGTTGGTGGATCATCATGTTAGGTATCACCATATTCAACTCTAGCAAGCTCTTGTTGAGAGGCATCTTTTGACAAGGTAGGTTGAAGGATAAAGCTAAGCTTTTGACTACTTTCTAATTCCCAATCCTTCTCTTTATCTCCAAGCAAGAACGTGCTCCTTTTGTTGTGCAAGAGGTATATTTGCCTACAGTTACAATAGGGCGTTCGTTTTTAGATTAGTTAACAATGCATAAGCATTGTAATGCAAGAAGTATCCACTTCCTAAACCTTTGTATCCTAGAGCATAGTCATAAAACCTAGTTGTAGTACACTTTTCAATTAGTATGGTATATGGGAATACCCAAAATATGGAGTCTATTTTCATATTCTTTTCATAATTGATATATCATCTTTTTGTATGCTTCTAATAAGGTGCATGATCTTTCCTTAATTGTTTATTTTCTAGCTTCCAAGCTTCATATTTGGATCTTTTCGTTGCTTCCAAAAGTATATTTGTTCTTGGGCTAGAAGCTTTTTAAGATCATTTGTGCCCTTTGATGCACTTTGCTTCTTTTTCCTTTTCAAGGACTTCTTTGCTTCACTTATCACTTTCTCCTTGCCTTTTTGAAATCTTTTGGACTCTTAGATATATGGATTTCTTCTTCTACATATGCGTTTTGCACTTCCTTGGTTCTTGTTTTTATTGTTATAGCCTCCATTTACTTTGCTAGTTCCGTAGCTCTCACCATATCAAGGCCATATCTTGGTGCTTTTTGTACTTGCTCTTAGTCAAAAGTCAAGGGTCCACTTATTCCTGAATTGTTTATTTGGTGAGTCTATTTAATGGGGCATAAAATCCAATGACGATGTTCTTGAAGTCCCTTAGCAATGTCTTCTTGCCTTTCTATGTTGATTCCTCTTCAACCTTATCCCTTTTTTGCATCTTCTTGGCCCTTTCTTGCATCTTCAAGGAAGCTCCCTAAAGAAGATCAATCAAGGAGGCAATTGCAATTGCAATTAACCATTGTGATGTCATCTATAAGTAGCTCTCCCATTAATTATTTTGGAGACTTTTTCATGTGTGAGTGGAAAGTGGTTCCAAGGTCCCCATGCAAATTAGTCCAAAATCCTCTATTGATCAAATAAATTAACCTAAAACTTACCTCTAGGTTCTACAAAGTAACACTTATGCTTTCTTAATTCAAGTCTCAAGAAAAGGTACTTGGTAAGAGATTCAAGCTCACACTACTTAAGGGGTATACAATTGAGATCATCTTATGGTTAGAGTCAATAAAATCCACAAATGAAAGCTCACAATGCACAACAAGTGGAAAAAACCTTAAAAGCACTAAAGTGTTAAGGCTTACTCTCTAACTCTCAAGATAATGTAGAAAGTGACACACATTATTGATTGGGAAATTGATCGTAGACCCCTCCTATGTTTTGCACAAGGATTGCATTCAAGTATGGGGGATTTGGACACTATGAGTCAAGAAGTTAGAGCTCAACTATTCACGAATTTGAGACTCAATATTGATGAGTCCTTGTCTCCATGGAGCAGCTCGAGATAATGTGGTTTTCTAAATTGGATGTGATGGTGTAGATACAATAGGAACTGGAAATACTAGAATGGATAGTAGGATGGGCTGAATGAGATAGATTTTGAAGGACAACCCAAAGAAGGCTAAGGGGCAACAATAGATTTTGTGTGGGCATCTACATCAAAGAAGGTAAGGGCTAGTCATAAACTCATACATCCCATTTGTTGTTAAGGACTACCCAAAGAAGGCATATACATCTACCACAAATTGCTCACAGTGTGTGTTCTCCCTATTAGTATCAAGGTTGGATTTTTGATATGAGGATCTTGACCCCATCAAAATTTGCAACAATATGATTAGAAACATTTATAAAAATATAGCCTATCAACATCTAACAATGTATAATAGACAACAATACATCTAGCCTTTGTTGTAGCCACATCTACCTTAGCTATGTATATGTAACAATCTACACCTACATCTAGCCTACTTTGTACCCACATCTACCTTCAACTATGCATATGTCTAACCTGGCTTATGCCTATATACGTCTAACATTGTACAATAGACAACAATACATCTAGCCTACTTTGTACCCACATCTACCTTACACTATGCATATGTCTAACCTAACTTATGCCTACATTTACCTTAGCCTACACCTATGTAGACAGGGCTAAGCATAGGCTAGTCATAAGCTAGACTCATACTCACATCTTGGGGGCACAAGCTAGGCACATATACATATCCTTGAGATATGCATAGGCAAGTCATTCACATAGGGATAGGCATATGCACATATATAGGCCTTAGACTACATGTACACATAGGCTAGGTATAGGTTAAGGCATAAGCTAGGTGTAGCATACATGTACACATAGGCTAGGCATAGGATTACACTTGTCCTCAATCTATGCCATGCCTTAGCTAGTGTAAGCTAGGTGTAGCATACATGTACACATAGGCTAGGCATAGGCTTACACTTGTCCTCAATCTATGACATGCCTCGACTAGTGTTAGCCTAGCTACACCTAGCCACCTATCTACACACCTATGCCTACCTATACATAGGCATAGGCTATGCATGGGGCCTAGGAATAGGCATATGCATATGCATGACATAGGCTAGGCATATGTAAAGGCATGCTACATATGCAAGCTAGGCATAAGACAGCACTTTCCCTAACGTACACCTATACCATGCCTAGCATATGCTTTGTATAAGCTAGGCACGCATGAGACCATAGACTGGTATGGGCAGAGGTGTAGGCTACATGTATGCCTAGAACTAGTCTACACTTAGCCATGCATAGCCTATCCTTACCCTATGATATGTCTATGCATGCATCTACACCTACTCAACATCTAGCCTTGCCTTGTCTACTCCAGCTTGCATTTAGTGTACATTTACCTCCACACCTACTTAACATGGGCCTACCCTTGCATAGGCCACAAAGAAAAGTCCCAACCAAAAATCCAAGAAGGAGTACACACAAAATGAGTGAACTACAAAGGAAATTCACTTCACAATACATTTCACCAGTCTCCTATTGCTATCAAATTGAGCCAATCCCCAATCATCTCATTAGGCACAAAATCTAAATATAAATATTCTCTTAGCCTCTCACATCCCTAAATGAAAACTCACACCTATGTCTAGGCCTTGGCAAACCTCACTACACTCGATCATGATGAACACAATCGTTATGCATTGCCTTGTATTTTCATGTCTTATATAGTGGCATGATTATGATTTTTGCATGATTAAAAGTTTTCAAATCCTTGTGCAATAATGAGAAACCCTACGTCCTAAACAAAGAAATTGTGCAAACCATAAAGTATGGTAAAAAAGAAAGAAATCCATACATGTGCCATTGGGAAGAGGTATTGCAAGCTCTTACACCTTGGATCTCTCAACCCTTCCTATTGTAGAGCTTTATTGTTTGTTTGCTTTGTTGATTTTTCGTTCTCCTTTTGGAAAAGAAAAGCCCAAATTCAAAGACAACAGAAATTAAAAATAGGGTATGCATCTATAAGTGCATTTGAATGCACGTCTAATCTTTAGTTTAGTATGGATCTATAAGAGCACATATAGGAGCATATAAACTTTTAAAAGGTGAGTGTACAAATGTCAATGCGATGGAAAACTAGGCATTAGAATTGAATACCTCTCAAATCCTCAAGTGCATCTCATTGTTGTTACCTCCAAGGTCCTCCACACCTTCTAAAAGCAAAAGATTGTCTGCAACTACACCAACTCATACAAGTGAGGTTGGATTCTAAAAGGCACCATGCCCAACATGCAAGATGGCATCATATTTGCCATCAACCTTGAGGACATGTTACTAGAGACATTTATACCTATCAAATCATCTCAGTTTGATATTGTCTTCATTGTAGTAAGCAATGTTATAACTAAACATATGACTGCATGGAAGAGCTACAAGAGATCATGGATGATATCATGTGCTTACTACATATGCATGTGGTAATCTCAAGTCTAACCAATTAGGTTAGATATAACCCATAAACAATCTCACAACAAACACTTTGTGATCTATGATACTCAAACCAATGTCATATAATAAACTCAAATGATGTGCTTGATATCCCTCCCTCTTTCAACATCGCTCTCTAGTGCAATGATATTGTGTGCGCACATGCATAATTTATTTATTTGGATGTAATATTTGTATAAGGGCTAGACTATTATTTTTGTAAACTTTGGGATAGATTCATTAAATGCAAGTTAGATATTATTAAATAAAGGTATGGAGGTCATGCAAAGAAAACACGAAACCCAAAAAGGGGATGTTAAAAAAAAAAGCACAAAAAGCCAAAACAAATCTATAAATATATTATGCATGGAGAAGGTACTCACCCATGCATAAGGGAAGATTGTACTAGATGCTTATGTTATGTACTGTTTATCTCTATTTTCTCTCTTCTTTAATTTGTGTTCTTTTCAACTTTTAGTTAATATGCTATTCTATGGTAAAGGGCTACAACATTGGTATCAGAGAAAGACTATTGGTTTGCACATCAATGTCACTGAGAACGCATACATCCATCCTTGGAAACTACATTATCTCCATCATCAAGCATATCTTTTTTACCCACATGCGAAAAACTTTATCCATTGGTTCATGATTTGAAAGGTCTTCTTTGTTGTACTATCAAGGGGTGAACAAACTTCAAGGAGTCATAAAACCCTTTTCTTCTCCACCAAGCCACAAAACTTGAAATTGAACAACTCTTCACAGAGGTATTGTGGAAAATGTGGTTTTCATTATGTAAAAGTCTTGTAGTGTTCAAGTGGTAAAGATCTAAAGATGTTCTTCAAGCATCTCCAAAACCACTAGTATCTTCACCAAATCCACCAAATTCTTCAATCAATGGTAGATATGTAAATTTCAACATGTCAAGAATGGATTTTGATGTCTTCTTCTCTTTGAAAAGTCCTATTTACTAAAGCTTGATCAAAAGCTTTAGAATCTAAAGCTTATATCCTTGGCCATCCATATTTACCAAAGAAGGGAGGAGAGGGTGATATTTTTAAATCCCTTATCATGCATTGTTAACTCCCTTATCATATAATATAGTTTATTCTAAGATCTCAAAAGAATTCTTACAAGTCACTATTCCTGTGCAATAGCCTTTACACAATCTTTACAAACCAAAGGAAATCACCAACAAGCCCCCAAATCACATGCGAGATTATTATTTATTCTACAAGATTCTATAAAAGCTTGATCCTGCACAAGGATTATTATCTTCAAATATGTTGTGACCTTCAAAAACAAATTGATCTTCTCCAACATAATCTAGTTGAAGTTACAAAAGTTCTTCAAGAATGGGAATAACAAAATCCTACTACACAAGATGAGGATGATCACATCTCTCACATCCTATGAGGTGCCTTCTCAAAGCACAACAAACCAAGAAGGACCAAAAAATCAATCTCATAAGTCTTTTCAATTTTGTAAATTCAATTAAAAAGGATGGAAAAATAGTTTTGTCTTGGTTGAGCCAATTCAATGACTATTTCAACAAAGAAATGTTTTTAGAAAAAGATAACATCAAATGCACTATATTTGATGGACAAAGCACTATGTTGATGGAACATCCTTCCAAAATTGTGGATTGAATTTCAAGAAAAAATAAAAGAATCCTTCCTTCTACCTCAGTTCCATCTTCATACAAGGTGAAATTGGGCTAACCTATCTTTCAAGGAGTCAATAGGTGAAATTGAGCTAACGTATCTTGTAAGAAGCCAATAGTGTGGCTATCTACATTGAAAGATTTTGGCAATGTCTTCTTCTTTTGTGCATGCTTGAGGAAGTTCCTAAGAGTAGACTAGAACACAAATATGAAGATGTACTTCAAGCTAGTATCCAAGCTATGCTGAATTCTCTCAAACCTACTTCTCTTTAAGATGTTGTTTCTTATATCTATGATGTGGAAAAAGAATTCTAAACCATCACCAAAATTCTTTTGGTTAAGAATCCCAATCCAGGTCCTACAATGATAATCATAATGCAAATAAATACTTCAATTCTTATCGCCCTAATTCTTTTCCACCCAGTCGATCTCTAAACTTCCAACCAAAAGGAAGACTAACCAAAAACATAGAGATAATAAGGTAAAACCTCAACCTGCAAACCTCAACTCCCAACACAAAAAATTCAAGCTTACTTGTTATCATTGTGGAAAACCTAGGCACCTCCGAGTAAATTATTGAGCTAAGCTTCCATCCAACAATAACAATGATCACAACCCAACTACACAATATCAAGGAGGTACTTGACTATACTCCCAATTAGATTGCAGATTGATTCCAACAAAAGGTACAAATGATGGAAAATTGGGTATGCACATGTCTTTCCCAATATGAAAGGCTTTATGAAATATTCTAAAGTTATTATTTTACATGATGATGGTAGTTCTCTGACTTTTTTTTTGAAAAGTTGGTTAAGAGGCTATAATTAGAGACTAGTCCTTCATTGTATAAAGTCAACATTTCAAGGCATTAGATATAATAGCACAATGGAAATTAACAGGTTAGAAATTTCAATGGGCACATACAAAGAAAAGCATGAATTTCTAGTTGAACCTCTTCAATCATCTAATATTATCTTGTGTATGCCTTTTAGACATCAATATAATCTAGACATTGACTTCCATACATACAAAATAACTTTTGAATTTCAAGGCCAATCTATCTCACTGACTAGCAACCCCAAAAATGAATTGTTTCCACTCAGCAGTTACACCCAAGCTAAACCAACCCTTAGAAAACAATAAAAAGCATGCATGATGTTTATGACTAAAGTTGAACCTCCTGAATCTTTTGGTTTGACTAATTCACAGAAAAAGGTTTTAGATTCATATAGAGACTACTTTTTTGATGAATATGTATTCAAATCCTAATAAGAGTTTATTCTTTCAAAATCAAATCGAGTACTTATGGCATATAGTTTATGTCGAGAATATTACTATGGATCCAAAGAAAGTTCAAACCATAAAGGACTCACCCATCCCTAAGAGTGTTCGTGAAGTTCGATCTTTTTTTGGTTTAGCAACTTTCTATCAAAAAAATTTCCAAAACTTTTTGTTGATTGCCTTACGTTTGACTATGTTGTTGTGCAAAGCATTGTCTTCTAATGGGATACTTGCCATCAAAAGTCTTTTGAACCTCTAAAATCTTTTGATCCATACACCTATACTTCAATTGCCAGATTTTTCACAACCTTTCTTTCTACTAGTGATTAATGCTAACAAGTTAGGCATATGCATAGTTCTTATGGAAAATGACCTATTACATCTGAAAGACAAAAACTTAAACCCTGAGGACAGAATTATAGTACCTATAACAAGGAACAATTGTGTAATACTTTCACGCAATTAAAAATTAGTTGGTTAGTTCGAAAGTTAGTTAGTCAATTAATAAGTTAGTAAGGTTACTAGCTATAGACTATTTAAAGTAAAAACTAACTAACATTAATAACTAATAATTTTTATTTAATTAACAATATAAAAAAATCGAGAGTCATAATTTGACATTTTTCCTAGATTGACAAGGATTGTACCCACCCTTCACGAAAGTTACAACGTGAATGAGAGTTCTGAGCCATATTAATCACTAGTGTTAATGTGTATAATATGGATGGTCCAAAAAGATTAGATTTTTAGACAAAACTAGCATAGTTTAGATATTTTAGATATTACTTATTGTAAATATCCTAACACTACAAGATACAAGTCTCATACCAACGTTCAAAGCGATGAAAATGTTCATTAAAAAAATTACCCCCGTCATCACAAAAAACATTGGTATTAGTGACACCATAGAACAATCGCTATCATTGTCACTAATAGCGATGCGTGCAGTAAAATTGCGATGCTAATAGCGACCGTTACAGGGATTTTTTTTTTGTGGCAGGGCAGCTTGCACTATGTGCTTTATTTGGGCTATACAAAAGAGTTACAGAAAAGTGTACAATGCTCGTCAAAATGAAGGCAAAGTGTAATTGAAACCATTAGACTAATACATAAAATAAATACAAGATAACGTAATGAAAGCGATGGTATAATCATGGCAAGATACAAAGGATGATAATAACATAGTGCATAGAAAATGCCTACATAAATCACATGACCAAAAAAGAAAAGGATGTGCACTCCACGGATCCAAGGGCGAGCTATAGATCCTCGCCATCCAAAAGCTCCCGCCACAAAGGAGCATCGAACGGACTCTAAAAAAATAAACAACTACATATCGGTCCACTATACAATAATGCATTTTAATTAAAATTAGTAACTATAGACAAGAAAGATGAGTGACTTACTGGGCCGCTGCGTCCATATAATCAGTCGATCAATGCAGTGAGACTGTGTCTCTGTGCATATCGGGTCTCTAGGCCAGTGGGATCGCGGTTTGTAATGGAGTGCTGCAAAGAAAACAAAATACAACTGTTAGAAATACAATTGTCAGTACAAGGGATATTCCAAAAAAATAAGCAGGTAGAATAAAAGAAAAACTTACAAAGTCCTCCAAATAAGTCCTGTGGCTGCCACTCCCAAGATGATGGATCACTCTTACCTCTAGTCGTGCTCTCGCCGCCTCGCACTGCTGTCTCCAACGTCCTAGAGAATCTGTAGCATTCTCCTCCCTGAGTTAGTGCCAATTATCTACGTCTAGCCACTTGGGCTTTGAGGCCCCACTCTTAAGTATCTTGCGTGTATCCAATTGTATGTGTGACAAGTACACATGCATGCACTTTATCATCCAGCTTATGGAAAACCTAGCTGCTGCTGTAGCAAGTACCGAAAACTCCTCATGCAAGGATGCTACTATATAGTCCTTGCTCCCCTTTGGTATGTTCTTCCAATGATCCAAGATGTTGTGCCAAAAAACTTGTTGGCACAACTCTCTCATACAAGCCATTACCCTCCTCCCCTCATCATTCATGATGATAGCTCCTATCCTATCATCTACAAGGTATCAATACCCCTCTAGGGTATGCTTAAGATTGTCCTCTCCCACTTGCGACCACGCTCCTAGGCATATCTAGGAGTCCCTTGTACATCGAGTGTACCTACGGGGATAGTATCTCTCGGAGTAGCATCCATAGGGGTGCCACCTCAGATGACTGAGCAAAAGTTGGAGTGACTGGAGTAGATGTCCCCACAGGTGTGACAAATCCAATAGGTGACGCAACTCCAATAATAGAATGACGAGACAGAGACACTGCGTCGGTACCTCCACAACAACCACCTGAGCCACACTCTCTCAAACCTACACGAGAGCGAGGAGTAGCACATGTGTCCCAAGCCGACCGGGGGACTCAATAGTGCATCCACATCTCCGCAGCATCCCCCAGAACCACTCCCTCCGTCTGGCCCAAGTCCGCCCAAGTCCGCCGCCCAAGTCGGAGCGTCGACGTCGTCTACTGGAAATTGAAGCATCAGAGTGCACCGAAGTAGATCTAATAGAACAATCTGATGGTGTCTGAGACAGCTCCTAGTCCACCATATCTCTGAATCGATCCATTCTAATCTGGAGACATACGTGTGAAGATCTCTTATAGCTCCTCATTGCTTATCCCTCAACTCATCATGCGGATCCAAATATCCACAAAGGTCACTTTCACAGATAAAAATTGATGTTAGCATAATCAATATAAATCAAGCAAAGCACGGTAATATGAATCTTAAAAAAATGATCTTACTTAAAATGCATATCTTATGTACCCTTATAAGTGATTCGTCAACGAATTGAGTAGGTGGATGCTCCAAGTATGAAGTACCCTAGGGTCCCATGGCAATCTCCCGACACAAATCCTCATACACTAGAAGGTCAATAGACAGGTCACCACAAAAGGACGAGTTCACCTCGTTCTCAAAGAATTCTTGGACTCATGTATTTCCATCATTGTTACCTGATTCTGGCTCCTCTACATGGTCCAAGGTTTCGGAAGCCTCCACCCCTTGCAGTATTGACCCCTCTATTTGCATATTGTCCTCATCTACACTGGGAAAATTTCTTTGATCATATACTCTCGCACTTTGGGGAGCTGAAGGTACAATATACCACCATCAAGGTTGTCAGGGGTTTGGATAGAAAATTACATGTTCAAAATCACATACAAGAGAGATTTAACTTTTGTGACATGTACCATATTGTAATCAAATTAAAAAAACCATGAGTTCATGCACCTGTTCATAATGGGCCGGCAATACAAATATGTTACGCAAATCCGTCCATCTTTTTCGCACGGTATATTTTGTAGTGTACATTGAAATAGTCAATTAGTTGTCGCACATAAAATCTAGATACGACAAACCCTAAACATGTCGTCACCTTTGGATTACATCCCCCTTGAGAATTCCCACTCCTTAGTTGAGACCTTCACCCCTTCATGAGACGCTACGGTTAAATCTCTATGCAACCATCGCGTTGATATAAATCGCAACATCTCCTCCTTGCCCTTAGGATATCGAATCAGTTGATGGCGCATACTACATCAAAATTTAGATCGCACTTCTTCTCGATCTTTCCTGGCTTGCTCGTACTTAGCGAGCCACATCTCCATGGAGGCATGGTGCAATATACAAAAATGATTCACTTTCTCCTCCATTGTAGCATCCATTCTTTTTTCTACCCCATTTTCAACCACCACATCTCTGGTCAACCTATCATTGTCCTTCAGTGGCCATAGCATATTGTTGTCTGAATCCGCCGTTGGTAACCACCACTGTGAAACATATACTAACATCTCAGAAACCAACCAACCTTCAGCCATGCTACCTTCTAGCCGAGCTCATTGTCGCACAAAACCTTTTAGGATTTTCATGAAGTGCTCCAAGAAGAATATCCATCGCATATGGGTAGGTCCAACAATCTCCACTTTATTTACAAGATGCACCAAAAGGTGGGTTTGTATCATGAGCATGATGGTGGGCATGTATTTCTTAAAGAGATAAACTGTCTCCACTGCTCTCCGCCTTGCGGATTCAATAGAGGATGTCTTGATCTCCTTCTGTGAGATCCATTGTACTAAATTTGACAACTTGTAAATCGCCCCATGTATTTCTGAAGTAAGGTATTCTGCAATAGTGATCGATAGTACAAACTGCCATAAATGAAGAAGCACTCCGTGTGGACCATTTTCAACTTGTACTAGCTTTGGGTGTTCATTCGTACTGGTGGTCATCCAAGAAAACCTTTCCTCAGTTCATGACCCTCCGGCAAGAAAGCAGCGTGTCCTTGATATACCATCTTCTTCATGGTTTGTGACCTTCAGGAGTCTAACTACGACCCACAAAATGGACATGCACGATAACCTGAGGTAACTAGACCTATCCCAACACCTCTATCCAGTGAATATAAACTTGAACAAGCTATGATAGATATTACCAACGAGAAACGGAAGTCTACTTACTTGAGCACTCCCCGAATCTTGGAAAGTCATTTATGGTCCACATGAGAATGGCTCAAATATTAGCGGACTGTCGACCATTGCACTTGGTCATATCTTCCACGGCGACCCCCTCCTTCCACAAAATCTTAAGCTCGTGGACTAATGGACAAAGATACACGTCCATATTCTTGACTTTGTAGCTGCCGAGAATGAGCAAGTTAAGGATGAGGTGTCCTTTCTTCATAGAAAGCCATGGAGGGATGTTGTAATTAACAAGGACTACAAGCCACACACTGTAAGAAGTTGAGCGCAGACCGAATGGGTTTACACCATCTATAGGACACCATCCATAGCAAGACTGAGCTGAAGATTCCTTGGCTCTCGGGCAAAGCCTGGAAAGGTAGAGTCAATGTGGCTCCATTCACATGAATCTGCTGATATTCGTTGGACTCTATTTGTGGATCTATTTTGCGCATGCCACATTATTGCGCATCATCACGAGACTTAGACATGGTATTTGCAAGTGGTAATATATGATACTTTTGTAACTTGAAAAAAAATCATAGAACACCTTGAAAAAGCACAATTGTTTTTTATGATGGTGCTGAAAAGAAATCAAGGAAGCATACGTAGAAGGTACTGAACAACTCGGTCACACTTGTATCGCTCCACTCGTATTTTGCTTGCACACTTAAGAGTGCAAGCAATGTCTTCAGGCGAGATACTCGGCACCCATCATATAATGGTATGGATGCTTCCTCTCTAAGTGGATCTGATGTCTCGACATCCATGGGCATCAATGCATCGATCATTGCCTCCAACTTAGGCTCCAAGATTGTAGGAAAGTCTGGAAGGCTACCTGTCTCCTCTGGTATTGATGGTATAGATTGGGTATCTTCCAAGTGGTGGATTGGCTCAGGCACTCCATCCATTACATGCCCAGGAACTCTTCTAACTATACACTTTTCTTACCGTTTGCTCAAAATTTGAGATTGCCTAATCAATGATCTTTGATTGAAACTCGCCGAAGTGTCATAAGTGTTCTATAGACAATCGACATTTTTGTCTAATTGCTAGCTTACATTGAGAGCAAGGACATGGGACACGCTGATTAAGATACGCCTCGCGATCTTGAATAATACGACCTTCATCCTTTTCCATTTGGTCTACGTTACGACAAACAATTTATTTTTGTTATCATTCTTTTTTCCTTTCTTAAATTGTTTGAGAAAGGATTTCTTCTCTTGTAACTCAACAAAATTAACTTATGTAAAGTCTCCACCATGGACCTACAGGATGTAAAGTCTAATATGCTATGCATGGGGACGAGGGAGTAGCTACCCTATGTCTGAGTGTTTCCCATCCCGTGGTATTGCACCAGACCTCTCCACCTTTTTTCCTTTGTGTGTGACTTGATATGTAGAGCGTAGGAGGAGGTAGCGCAAAGCATGTCAATAAAACCATCCGTTCACCTCCAAGTCCAATCTCTCTTTTGCTTTATCGGGCATGGATACACAAGCCTTTTGTACCTTTCCAAAGCGTCAAACACACCTAAGGTACACCATTAACTATATATATATATATATATACACCACTACTACCACCACCACCACCACCACTCCTACTTGCCTTCTCGAAACGTCAAACACACCCAAGGTGCACCTTTAATAAAACCTCTCTCTCTCTCTCTACTACCACCACCACCACCACCACCACCACCACCACTACTACTAGTTCTCACATTTCCGAAGCGTTGAACACACCCAAGTTGCACCTTGAAAAAAAACCTCTCTCTCTCTCTCTCTACTAGTACTTGCCTTCTCGAATACCAAAGGTGCACCTTTAACAAAACCTCTCTCTCTCTCTCTCTCTCTCTCTCTCTCTCTCTACTACCACCACTATCACCACCACCACCACCACCACCACCACCACCACCACCACCACCACCACCACTACTCACCTTCCAGAAGCATCGAACACACCTAACGTGTACCTTCAACAAAACTTCACTTTCTCTCTCTCTCTACTTCTACTACTACTACTACTACTACTACTACTACTACTACTACTACTACTACTACTACTACTACTACTACAAACAAGAAAAGAAGAAATTAAAGAACAAGATCTTACCCTCTCTTTGTTTTTTATCCATTCATCCTCCTCTCTCCCTCCCTCTCTCTCTCTTTCTCTCTTTCTTTATTATGTTTCATGTTTATTCCCTCTCTCTCTTGTTCCTTCTTTCTTTTTCTCTCTTCCTCTCCCTCTCTCATTTTCTCTCTTTCTCTCTCAGTACACATCATTTTTAACAAAAACAAGCAAAAGAAAAGGAGAAAAATAAAAAACAAACCAAGAGGGAGCAATGCACTCACCGCAAAGGCCCGAGGATGGATTCGGTGGCTCCTCTTTACGATGGCAACTCCTCTTTGCCCTTCGTGTACTTCCTTATCTTCTTCGCAAATGGCAGCAGCGATAGTGTGAGAAGCTCTCCTTCTCCCTCTTTCTCTCTTTCTCTCCCTCTCCCTCTCAAATGCACGATGCGGCTCGCTCTCTCTTTCGCTCTTTTGCACGAAATGCTATGCTTGGGTTTTGACCCACTTTTTTTCATTTGAGTACTATCGCTATTTGTGTTGCAAATATATGAGAATAGCAATGACCATTTATGATGCAAATATCAGTGTCACTATCTGTGTCGGAAATGACCATAGCGGCGTTACTATTTGCGATTACTGATTTTTCCAAGATCCCCTTCATAAAGAGCTCTTCTTCTTAGTCACAACCCTTCTTCTCTTGTTTAGCTATAAATATGAGGCCGGGGAGTAGTTAGAGAAGCACAAGGAGATCTCGAGAGGTTACGAGAGAGAGGTAGAGGGAGGGAGGTAGAAGGATACCCCTCCAAGAGATTGCGAGAAGGAGCTTGCGAGATAGAGGTAGAGAGAGTGAGATAGAAGGATATCCCTCCAAGAGAGAGAGAGAGAGAGAGAGAGAGAGAGAGAGAGAGAGAGAGAGAGAGAGAGAGAGAGAGAGAGAGAGAGAGAGAGAGAGAGAGAGTGAGAGAGAGGTTACCCCAAGAGGCTGCGAGGGAGAGAGTTAGCTCACTTCCCCCTATCCCAATCTTTGACTAATCCATCTTCTCTTACGCTCTCCCATTTCAAATCCATTCCTTCTTCTTTATCTCTCCAATCCACTTGCGAACGATGGCCCCCAAGCGAAATATCTCTCCAAACGCTAACACTCCTACCACAACCAACGGGGCCGCAAACCAAGGGACTGTAACTACAGAAAATGCATCTTTTATGAATCAGGTGCATCCCATTGTATAAGGGAAAAGAAATTGGGAGAAAATAACATTTACATCAATTATCACAACTTAATTGAGTATATTTCGAGATAATGAGCGTACTAGGAAAATTTTATTCGTTGCATGCATCTTAGGCGATCAATTAAAATTGCACTTAGAAGCTGTTAAATTGCAAATAAATTGAATGGAAATTTTATGCTTATATATATATATATATATATATATATATATATATATATATATATATATATATATATATATATATATATATATATGAAAAGTTTCAAGAATACGTATTAAATTGCAATTAAGCTAGATAGATTTTATGCATTCGCATCTGTTTGCTTGGTTGAAATAATATGAAATCCTGTTGTATCTCACAGAGCATAGATTGAACTTGTGATAAAATACGTAGGGTTTCTAGGAAGCTGAAAGAATTTCAATTCCTAAAGAGTTGAAGGATTCTTCTCAAAGCCCATCTTGCTTGAAGCTGAAAGGAATTCAAAGTCCTTAAGTAATTATATGAATTATGCGACAAACCCTAGTTCAAATGAATACATAGGGTTTTGTTGTAGGAAAGCCAATGTCCCAAATTACAATCAACATTGCAAGGATACTCCTTTATTCAAAATAATGAGGAAATTAAATTAGGTTATCTCTAAAAATCTCGGACGTTAACAAGGATAAAGTCGAGACTAGATGTTATCGCATCAAATTGGAATTTCCTTCGGCAAAGAGAACAAAGAATTGTCTAGTACATATTGTGCACTTTTGCTTGTGTTTGTACTCAGGAACAACTGTTTGGAAAATGAGTTATCTAACAAAGGAATTGATAAGAAGAAAATCTTTCAAATTGGATTTAGGTTGAAACACCGGGGAAAGGCGTGTTGAGCACCCCCAGCTAGTCACCAACCCTATCCAAGGGAGGTTTTTTTTTAAATAACCACATCGGGAATGTGGACCAAACCCGTTGTAGAGGTCTCTCCGTAGAAACGTCTATTTGTAGGAGGATGCTCAGGTGCCACGGAGGCTTTGGCTATAAATCCCCTGTCTTTGGGTCCTACTCAGATGATCTACATCACTCAGAAAGGAATCTCGAGGCCCTGTTACTAGTGCAAGGGTGAAAACTTGGAGGAAAATAAGATGCATCCTTACGGATTGCGGAAATTTTCCCATGGACGGGATTTGTATCTTAGTTGAAATTTTAATATAAAGTTTACTTCAAGGAATTTGTTTTGATCTGTTTTCATGTCATTGCATAAAATTATATAAAGGAACATGTGACTAACGGGTTAATTAAGGAAGCTGCTTGTATGTGTTACTGCTAATGTGCCCTTAGGTAAGTAGGAAACTAAAGCTATCAAGGGAAGCGGGTGGACGGAACCCCCGAAGGGTTGTCCTTTGGCAGGGTGGTCCCAGAGAACCGGGAGGCTTCTCAACATTCAAATCGCGATGACGTATTGACCTTAGATAATGTAGGGTAGAACCCTGGCTCATATAGTTTTAGGGGATTGGAATGGGACTTTACCCTATGGGCAGAGAGGTCGAGCGATGCATCCCTATCGTTTCCCATTCTCTTTGAACCAAATGCGATATGAGTCCAACTTGGTTTAGATGCTCTGCGCAAAGTAGATTGTCCAAAGACCAATGCTAGAAGGCTATAGAATGACTTGACCATTAGAAACCTACAAAGATTTAGGTCGATCCTAACAGGGTTTGCCAATACATTTCATTGTGGAGTAGACTCGGGATTCGCTATCCGACAAACCTTGTGACATTCTGTGGGAGTGCTAGGCAGCGTATTTTAGATTAGCTTCATGATGGACTACTAAAACGTATTGCGACCCAGACATGTTACAGTTAGTATCAGAGGAAACCAACAAACAATATAAAACAAGATAAGAGTAAATCAAATAGAGTGAAGTAATGTTTGACTTCCAATATCACCATCAAGGAAGTAAATGAAGAGGAAGATTCAACTATGGAAGTAGAGATTGAAAAGGCGGCAGTCCATGATGCTCTCCATAAAAAGGGATTGAATTGCCAATTCTCGATGATCCAAACCGCTTCACACTACTAATGTAAAAATTTCAAAACCTTGATTGTCTGTGGAAGTACACATTCTTTTATTTCTCCTGCTTGTGCAAGAAAGCTAGGAATAACCACAATAGTTGCACCCACTTTACTTGTGGAATTAGCAAATAGGCGTGAAATCACTTGTACTAGACAAACTACCAAAGTGAGATTTCTATTGGATGGAAAGCCAACAAGTGTAAAATTCAGAGTAATGAACTTAGGGGCTCATGAATGCTTACTTGGTATGGATTGGTTAATACCCAATGATGCCCGCATTCACTGTGGAAGGGGCCAAATTTTCTTTCGAAGTTCTAAAGGGGGACTAGTCACAACTCAAGGGGAGGTTGATAAACCCAAAATCCAATTAGCAAAGGCATCACAGATAGTTAAGGGAATGCATAAGGGTTTGCCCATCTACTTGATTAAGCTGAATAATATAGAGCAAAGTAAGGAGTCTGAAGAAGAACCTTCATGGTTGAAGGAGTACATAGATGTGTTCCCCGAAGACTTGACGGAGCTACCGCCCCCAAGGGAGATTGATCGTGAGATCAAACTCATACCAGGTGTCGCTCCAGTTGCAAAAAGACCTTATAAAATTTCTATTCTCGAAGCTATCGAATTAAAGGAGTAGCTCAGAAAACTTTAAGATTAGGGGTTCATTTGGTCTAGTAGTTTGCCATGGGAAGCTCCTATGTTGTTTTAGAAGAAGAAGGATGGAACACTCTAGCTATGCATCGACTACAGAGGGCTGAATCAAGTAACCGTTAAGAATAAATATCCTATCCCAAGGATAGATGAGTTACTCGATTGCCTACAAGGGGCAAAAATCTTCTCAAAAATTGACTTAAGGTCGGGGTATTACCAAATCTGCATCAAGGATGAGGATATTCCAAAGATAGCTTTCAACACCATATATAGTCATTTTGAGCTCACACTAATGTCCTTTGGATTGACCAATGCTCTTGCTACATTCAATAGGCTAATGCATGATATCTTTAGACCATATCTTAATGAGTTTGTACTTGTTTTCTTTGATGACGAGCCTCAACTTTGCATTGTCCTTGAAATCATGAGGACCCATAAGCTTTATGCCAAAAAGAAGAAGTTTACCTTCCTCAAATGGCAGATTGAGTATCTAGGCTTCGTTGTATCAGAAAAGGGAATCTCTATGGATCCTACAAAGGTTAAAGATGTCCAAGAATGGCCCCCATAAAAAACCACTATTAAGGAAGTGTGTAGCTTTCTTGGTCTAACAGGATGGTATAGAATCTTCATCAAAGATTACGCCTTAGTTGCGGCACCCCTCATAGATCTACTAAAGAAGCAGGTTGCCATAGTGTGGATAGCCACTAAATAAGCAAGCTTCGACCAACTTAAACATAGCTTAGTGACAACGCCAATTCTGAAGCTCCCTGACTTGAGCAAGGAGTTCGAAGTTGTTACAAGTGCAAGATTACTTGCACTAAGCTGTATACTAATGCAAGAAGGTCATCCTGTGGCATATCCTCAAGGAAGTTAAAAACCCATGAGAAAAATTATGCTATCCATGACTTAGAACTGTTGGCTATCATTCATGCCCTCAAACTCAGGAGGCACCACTTGCCCGTCAACAAATTCTCCTTGGTCATGAACCACAAGAGCCTTAAATGGATCTTCTCCTAGGACCTCAACATGAGGCAATGCCATTGGATCAAGGTGCTACAAGAGTATGACTTTGAAATTAGATATAGACCTAGCAAGGAAAATGTGGTCACTAATGCCTTAAGTTATAAAGCTTCCTCAACTCTCTCATTATGGAGGAACCGGCCGGATCACTAGCCACCATGGTGTCAATGCCAGGCAACCCTATCCTTGAATTGGCTAGGGAGGACTCTAAACATGATCCACAATATCAAAAAATGATAAAGGAGATCCTAGAAAAGGACCAAAGTTCCAAACTCAAAGTTAAATACCAAGAGTACTCTGTCTATGAAGGCCTAGTCTACTTCAGGACAAGATTATGTATTCCTTCGAGCCAAAGACTTAAATAACGGATACTCTGGGAAGCACATGATTCTCCTTTCTTTGGTCATCCAGGATATGCCAAGACCCCTCAACATGGTCATAAATAGCTATCATTGGGAAAGAATTAAGGGAGATGTACTCAAATATGTTACATAATGTTTGTCTTGCCAACGCATCAAGGCAGAGCATGTTAAGATGCTTGGAAAGCTACAACCCCTCGACATCCCTAAGATGAAGTGGAAATTTATCAGCATGAACTTTGTTGTTGGGTTACCTTGAGTTCCAGGTGGGTACAACTCAATTATGGTTGTAGTAGATATACTCACCAAGGTTGCACATCTCATCCCGGTAAAGACAAATTATAAGACTTTAGATATTGCTAGATTGTTCATTAAGGAGATATTTAGATTCCATGGTCTATCCAAAAGGATCATCAGTGATTGAGACTCTCTTTTCACATCTCATTTCTAGAGAGGGATATTTGAAGCTATTGGGACTTAGCTCTATTTTACTACGGCCTATCATCCTCAAACTGATGGCCATACAGAAAGGGTCAATCAAGTGATTGAAGATATGCTTAGAGCATATTGTTGTAATGAACCCAAGAAGTAGATCCAATATCTACCCTTGGTGGAGTTCGCCTATAGTGCTTTTGTTGGGGGTAAAGGCATCTGCGCCTAGCCGCCCGTATATTGCTACACTGACAGTCACCGCCAATGCACACTACAAGTGGCGGGTGCTCGTCACTGTCACTTTATTCTTTATTCTTTTAGTGACAGTTTGAATAAAGGAAGGCCTGGTCACACATTGTGACTGTTGGAGTTCCCATTTTTTGTCTCTCTCTTTCTTGCTCTTGTTCTCCCGCCATAGCTCTCGAGTGCAAGCTTCGGTCCTTCTCACCTTTCACCTTCCTTCCATCAAAATATTCAAATGACACCTTTTCAAGCATTGTATGGGCATGATTGCCGTTCTCCATTAAATTTCTCAGACCCTACTTTAAGGGTAGAGGCTTCCAAGAGGATGCTAGAAGAAATTGATGAATGTTAAGGCCATTAGGCAAGACATCAAAGCTGCCAAGGATAGGTGGAAGGCTTATACAGATTTGAATAGGCAAGAGTGGCTCTTTAAGGAGGGGGATATGGTTTTCATTCATGTACAACCTAAGAAGAGTTCCTTATCCTTGGGAGAATTTAAAAAGCTTAGCCCAAGGTATTGTGGGCCTTATAGGATCCTCAAAAGCCTAAGATCTAATGCTTACAAACTTCAACTCCTTGAAAATGTAAAATATCACAACATATTTCATGTTAGTCTACTAAAGAAATATGTGCCTAATCCTAGCCATGTACTGAGTGATCAACAAATTGTAATGCCTAGCCAAGGAGTCTTTGAGCTGAAGCCAAATAAAATCCTAGATACTAGGAAGAGACAATTGAGGAGTAGAACCCTTAGAGAATACCTTGTCCAATGGAAGGATTATCTTGAAGAAGATGCTACATGGATAGATGAGAATGCTCTTCATCAACAATATCCATGGTTTTTCTCGAGATGAGAACATCTTGATTTCTCTAAGGGGAGGATGATGTAATACTTCCACGCAATTAAAAATTAGTTGGTTAGTTTGAAAGTTAGTCAATTAATAAGTTAGTAAGGTTACTAGCTACAGACCAACTAAAGTAAAAACTAACTAACATTAATAATTAACACTTTTTATTTAATTAAAAATATTAAAAAAATCGAGATTTGTAATTGGACATTTTTCCTAGATTGACAAGGATTATAGCCACCCTTCACGAAAGTTACAACGTAAACAATAGTTATGAGCCATATTAATCACTAGTGTTAATGTGTATAGTATGGATGGTCCAAAAATATTAGATTTTTGGGCAAAACTAGCTTATTTTAGATATTACTTATTGTAAATATTTTAAAAAGCTATGGAGATTTCTAGAATAGGATGTCATGTAAAAAAAGTAGGTGGTTTTTGAAAGGTGAGAAGGATCGAAGCTTGCACGCGAGCTATGGCAGGAGAGCAAGAGCAAGAAAGAGAGAGACAAGAAATGGGAACTCCAACAGTCACAATGTGTGACCGAGCCTTCCTTTATTCAAACTGTCACTAAAAGAATAAAGAATAAAGTGACGTGACGGGCGCCCGCCACCTGCAGTGTGCAGTGGTGGGTACTATTAGTGTAGTAATACACGGGGCGGCACGGCGGAGGCGCTTTTACCCCCAACAACCTCCCACTTAAAGGCGAATCTGCCCTAGTGAGAGAGAAAAGAAAAAAGAAAAGAGAGTACAAATGTACATAGGTACAAGGGATGAGGAAAGGCAACATCTCATCCAATGCCCATCAATCTCCTGAGGAAGGCAAAGCGCTCAGTAGTGAGGCTTTTCGTGAGTAGATCTGCAGGATTCTCGTCAGTGGAGATCTTGACAAGGTCAACAGACTTGTCCTCCACAACACCACGTATGAAGTGATACCTCACCTCAATGTGTTTTGTCTTTGCATGGAAGACCGGATTCTTAGCCAACTGAATGGCACTCATAGAATCCGAATGCAGTGTAGATATAGCATCAATCCCAAGGTCAGCAACTAGACGGCCTACCCATATGGCCTCCTTGCAAGCCTCAGTGGTTGCAACATACTCGGCCTCAGTGGTAGACAAAGCCGTACACTTCTGAACCCTGGACATCCAGGAGACAGCCCCTCCAGCATAGGCGAATACATAGCCAGAAGTGGACTTCCTACTATCTGCATGTCCTGCATAATCGGAGTCAGTGTACCCCACGACCCTGTATCCTGGCTGCCATAGCAAATACACATATCTGCTGTGCCCTTCAGGTACCTCATGATACCCTTCACGACATCCCAATGTCTGCTGCCAGGTGTAGCCATATAGCGTGCCACAACACCAACTACATGCGCAATATCTGGACGAGTGGCTATCATGGCATACATCAAACTGCCCACGGCTGAAGCATAAGGGATCTTGGCCATCTCGGCCCTCTGCTCATCTGTCTGCGGACAATCGGCCTGTGATACCTTCACATAAGAAGGTAATGGACAGCCAATAGGCTTTACGTCTTGCATGCGGAAGCGCTCAAGGACTTTATGAATGTACTCCCGCTGTGAGAGATACAAAAGCCCCTGATGCCTATTGCGCTTAATGCGCATCCCAAGTATATGTGAGGCCTGTCCCAAATCCTTCATCTCAAAGCTCTTCTTCAGCTGAGATTTAAGAGCATCTAGCTCATCATGAGCTTTCCCTGCTATCAGCATACCATCAACATAGAGCACCAAGATAAGCAAACTGCCATCACGGGCTTTCTTCTTGTAAAGACACGGATCCATAGCACTCCTGCTGTAGCCCAGTGACTGCATAAAGGCATCAAACTTATGATACCATTCCCTAGGTGCCTGCTTCAAGCCATACAAGCTCTTCTTCAACTTGCACACTAGGTGCTCCCTGCCAGGTTCTGCAAAGCCCTTAGGCTCATCCATATAGATCTCATCATGCAAGTCCCCATGTAGAAAAGCCATCTTGACATCCATATGATATAGATCTAAGTCAAGCTGTGCAACCAAAGCCAAGACTAAGCGCAGGGTGGTCATCTTAACCACAGGAGAGAAGACCTCATCAAAGTCCACACCATGTTCCTGCTTAAAACCCTTTGCTACCAATCTAGCCTTGTATGTCGGCTTGGGGTGTCCAGGGGTACTTTTCAGCTTGTACACCCACTTGCATGGCAAAGCCTTCTTGCCCTTAGGCAAGGCAACCAAATCCCAAGTCTCATTATTATGCAGGGAGTCTATCTCAGACTGCATAGCCCTCTCCCAGGAGTGACTGTCACCCCTGCACATAGCCTCATCATAAGTGAAAGGCTCTCCTGCATCTGTAACCAAAACATAATGTATAGAGGGATGAAATCTGTCAGGTGGACGTCTGTCTCTAGCAGACCGTCTCACCGCAGGCTCTGCTGCCTGTCTAACTGCTTGTCCAACACCCTGGCCCTGTGGAGGAACTACTGCAGGCTGTACTACTGGCTGTGCTGGAGCTCTAGGCTCCTCCTGAAAGATCACTCTGCGGATCTCAACCACCTTCTCAGGTTGCCTGTGCATCTTGTCTTCATGGAAGATGACATCATGGCTGCGTACTATTTTCCACGCCTGCGGATCCCATAGGCGATAGCCCATCTCTCCTGACTCACCATAGCCAAGGAATATGCATTTAATGCTCTTTGGATCCAATTTACTCCTCTTGTCCTTGGGCACATGGCAGAATGCCTCACATCCAAAGACACAGAGATGCGCATAAGAGGGTGGCTTACCAGCCCAAACTTCCTATACAACCTGGAAATCCAATCCACTGGAAGGCAATCGGTTTATGACATGCACTGCCATACTAACTGCCTCAGCCCAAAAACTCTGGGGTAGGCCTGCATGGCTAAGCATAGAGCGCACACGCTCCTGAATAGTCCTGTTCATGCGCTCAGCCAAACCATTCTGGGGTGGGGTGTAAGGGGCGGTCAACTGATGCTTAATACCCCTGTCATCACAAAACTGCTCAAAAACATGCGAGACATATTCTCCCCCATTGTCAATCCTAAGGCATTTCAGCCTATACCCAGTCTGGTTCTCAACAAGAGCAAGCTAACGCTGAAAGACTGCCAAGACATCGGACTTTTGCTTTATGGGATAAGCCCACACTTTCCTAGAAAAATCATCAATGAAGGTAACAAAGTACTTCGCGCCACCCATAGACATGCAAGGCATAGGCCCACAAACATCGGAATGCACCAATGCCAAGGGCTCACTCATGCGTGGCCTACCCAAATTCTTATGCGTAGACCTATTCTACTTACCGTAAAGACAATGATCACACGAGTCAAAACATGCATAATCCAAAGGCGGAAGATACTGCAAACCAGATAACATTTTCATTCCCTTCAAAGACATGTGCCCTAAATGAGCATGCCAAAGTGATACATGTGGGATAGAACCCACTACCAAAACATGGTCAACTGAGGACCCAGATACAACAAGAGGATAGAGATTGCCAGCCTTGGTGCCTCTAGTAAGCACAAGTCTGCCACGAGTAATCTTCCAGGCAGAATCCCCAAAACATACATGAAATCCTGCATCATCCAGCTGTCCTGCAGACATAAGACTGCGCGTAAGCGCAGGTACATGACGTACATCCCTAAGCAAAAATGAACTGCCAGTGGAAAACTGCAACTGAATATCACCCATGCCCACAATGTCAAGAGACCTGTCGTCTCTAAGTCTGACTGAACCAGATATAGTGCGGTAAGAGTGGAACCACTCACGGTAAGGCGTCACATGGAAGGATGCTCCTGAATCCAATAACCAGCACTGTGCATACATACTAGATATCTCAGTCAAGTGTGAAGCATCAGAAGAACTAGCTGCAAGTATAAACTCATCACCACCATCGAACTCAGTCTGCGTGACATTAATTTCCTCAATCTTGATGCTGGACTTCGCAGGTACTATGCTGCGATTAGAGGACTTCTCCTGCACTTTATCTTTCCCCTTATCCTTGCGCTTCTCATTGCGCAACTCATGACACTGTGGTCTAATATGGCCCTTTTTTCCACAATGATGACAAGTGACATTTGCATTGCGCCCACGCGACTTGCCACGAGATTTAGACCGACCCTTCTGCGAGTCACGGCCACGGTTATTACCATGATCATTCCTGTCATTCCTGCCTCTAACTGTCAAAGCATGACTACCACGAGAGGCATCCGAGTTTTTGCGATTCACCTCTTCCTGAAGAAGAGCACTCTCAACATCTGCCAATTTTAGAGCAGCACTAGAGGCACAAAGAGCAGTGCGGAATACATCCCACGACTCATTCAGAGTCCCAAGCAAGAAAAGAGGAGTTACTTCCTCTCCAAAGGTGATATCCTGCGAAGTCAGGTTCTTCAGTATAGCATGGAACTGGCTCAAGTGAGCAGACATAGTCGCATTATCCTTCATGCGCAGATCCATAAGCTGCTTCAACCAGTACATCTGACTCGTCGGACTTTTCTTATCATAAAGATTCTTGATCTTATTCCATAGATCCCATGCACTCTGTGCTTCCTCAAATACATTATAATGTACCTGTTCAGTGAGAGACAATACAATCGTGGACTTGCATAGCTCATCAAGTTCAAGCCAGTCGTCATTGTCCATAGTTTCAGGCTGCTCCCCACTCAACTGAAGTGGCTAAATCTGAGATTTTTGCACCAAGACCTGCCAAATTTGACTCTTCCAATAAGAGTAGTTGGTACCATCCAACTTTGTAATGTTAAAGATGGCACTATCATGTGAAGATGATGCCATTATGCAGGCTGGAAATGCCCAAATAGTCCAAAACTGCTTGCTGTTTTATTGCAGAAACTGCCCAAAAATGACCAAAACCGGGTCCAAAGGGCGAGCAAAGTGTGCCAAAAGTTGCTGTCCACTTAGTACTAGGTGCGGTACACCAAATCAGGATATTTCAGCATGAAAAGTACACCTCAGTCCACCAATAACTGCTTGCTGTAATAAATTGCAAGTATGTAGTCTAGAGAGCAAATTGTCCCAAAATAGGATCCAATGTCAAGCAAACAATGCTAGGTCCAAAGCCGGCATGAAATGGACATAAGCAAGGCCAATGACAATGACAAGAACATGAGCTCAACACCGAAGCATGTCAAAATAACATCTACCAGTGAAAGGCACACCCCCAGACACTCTAGGCAAAGTGTTCCTGTAACTACCAAAACCTGACACAAATAGGTGTCTGCTCAAAGAGAAAGATCCAAATATGAGACTCAGCTCATAAGCATCCTGTGAACCAAGAGTACATCAATGCATATCCATAAATATCGGAGTATGATCCCAAAGTCTCAATGCGTATGTAGCTGCTCAAGACATAAACTGCTCCAAATACATGTAAGTGCTCCAATAGCATGCAACTGCCAAAGGTCAAGCAAGCATGTAAAATGCTCCCACTGGCACAAAAGGCTTACAAAGCAAGCTCAGAAGCTCAAACAACCCAAGAGAAAGCACCAGTGATAAGTGACCTTGTCAATGCATCAAGCGCATCCAAGAGAGCATGACATACATGAAGCACCGGTTGTATTAACCATGAAGCAATACATAAGCCCAAATAAGCTCTCGGTAAACTCAATGACATCCAAATAGCAACCAAGATCAGTGATCAAGTAAGCCGGGAATGCTCAAATACATCCAAATCCAAGCTCCAAATGTCAGTATGGCATACACGAACCAAATAGCATATGTCACGAACCAAAGCATGTAATGTAAAAGCCTAACCGTCAAGCAGAGACATGAGGCATAGGCGGTCCATGAGCATGCCAAGTCGGTCCAAATTCCAGTGAAGACGGAGCTAATGTGAAGCTCAAAAGCATCCCATAATCTCATACATATGCTCCAAGTCGTCCCCAAATGTCAGAGACATCATGCCAAAGCTCAAAGCATACATCCGGTATCGGTAGGTAAGTGCCAAAGCATGTAAAGTACCTTCAGCCCACTGTTATTACAGCATGTATTTACTGTTCTAAATAGTAGATTTCAGCCCTGAATTCAAGCCAAAATCATGGTCAAACCAAATGCATACATCCCCAATACATCCGGGTAGAAAGTAGACCGCATACGGGCATCAAATAGCTCCAATGGAATGAGGCATAAGCAACAAATGTCAGTGTCAGGGGTGCTGCCCTATTTCCAGCACTATTATGCAGTGAATGACAGTTTCAAAACTGAGAATGATCAGCTCCCAACCTCAATGTCAAGCCAAAGCATCAAAATGACATCCAAAAAAGGCTCAAATGCCCTCCAAATAGGCCAATGATGAGTGCTCCATGAGCAACAAAGCATTTAGCTGTAAAACGTGGAGGTCAAAGTCTGAAAATGAGCGCCCTATTCAGCGTGTTGAGGCCTGGAGTGCTGCTGCCAATCACGTGGAGTTATGATGGTTGGGGGGCTCAATGATGGCCCAAGGTAGGCACATACCAAGCCATGAGGGCCCAATGCAAAGGGGAGGGAAGATATGAGCTATGGAGCTCAAGAAGAGTGGCTACCCTTTGTTCCTGCCCTGTTTCAAATTGAGAATACACTCAAATGCCTACAAATGCTGAAGTAATACCTCAATGGCAAGGCCCTGATGAAGCTCAAGAAGGCCGGGATGGAGCTCGGGAAGCCGAGGAGAGTCGGGAGCTCGAGAGGTCAGCTACGGCTGCCGGGATGGAGACCCAATGCGTGAAGCGAGTCGATGCGAAGGTCAGGAAGCACTGAGTCAAGCTCGAGCAAGAGAATGCCAAGCTCTGATACCAGTTGAAAGGTGAGAAGGATCGAAGCTTGCACGCGAGCTATGGCGGGAGAGCAAGAGCAAGAAAGAGAGAGACAAGAAATGGGAACTCCAACAGTCACAATGTGTGACCGGGCCTTCCTTTATTCAAACTGTCACTAAAAGAATAAAGAATAAAGTGACGTGACGGGCGCCTGCCACCTGCAGTGTGCAGTGGCGGGTACTGTCAGTGTAGTAATACACGGGGCGGCCCGGCGGAGGCGCCTTTACCCCCAACAGTTTTTTCAACTTATTTTGGAGATTTAATAAAAAAAAAAGGATTGGCAAAATCGCATTGTCGCGATCGTAGTTTACAGGTAGTAAACAAGACTTCGAACAGGGAGAAGGAGTGATTTGGAAGATCTCTAACCAAGTGTCTTGGAGCTTTACCCCCCTTTGGAGCCAACATAACTATCGAAATTGTGATTTGAGCATCAGATGACTGATTTTTCCAAGATCCCCTCCATAGAGAGCTCTTCTTCTCAGCAACAACCCTTATTCTCTTGTTTAGCTATAAATATGAGGCATGGAAAGCAATTAGAGAAGCACAAGGAGACCCCGAGAGGCTGTGAGAGAGAGGTAGAGAGAGGGAGGTAGAAGGATACCCCTCCAAGAGATTGCGAGGAGCTAGAGAGAGAGAGAGAGAGAGAGAGAGAGAGAGAGAGAGAGAGAGAGAGAGAGAGAGAGAGAGAGAGAGAGAGAGAGAGAGAGGAGTTACCCCAAGAGGCTGCGAGGGAGAGAGTTAGCTTGATTCCCCCTATCTTGGTCTTCGACTAAGCCATATTCTCTTACGCTCTCCCATCTCAAATCCATTCCTCCTTCTTTATCTCTCGAATCCACTTGTGGATAATGGCCCCCAAGCGAAAGATCTCTCCAAATGCTGACACTTCCACCACAACCAATGGGAACACGAACCAAGGGACCACAACTATGGAAAATGCATCTCTTATGAATCTGGTGCACCCTGTTGTATAAGGGAAAAGAAATTGGGAGAAGAGAATGTTTACATTAATTATCGCAACTTAATTGAGCATGTTTCGAGATAACGAGCCTATTAGGAAAATTTTATTCATTGCATTAATCTTAGATGATGAATTAAAATTACACTTAGAAGCCATTAAATTGTAAATAAATTGCATGGAAATTTCATGCTAATATATATACAAAAAGTTTCAAGAATAGCATTAAATTGCAATTAAGCCATATAGATTTTATGCATTCACGTCCATTTGCTTGGTTGAAATAATAGAAAATCCTATTACATCTCATAGAGCATAGATTGATAGAATACGTAGGGTTCCTAAGAAGTTTAAAGAATTTCAATCCCTAAAGAGTAGAAGGATTCTTCTCAAGGCCCATCGTGCCTGAAGCTGAAATGAATTCAAAGTCCTTAAGTAACTATATGAATTCCGTGACAAACCCTAATTCAAATGAATACGTAGGGTTTCGTTGTAGGGAGCCAATGTCCCAAATTACAATCAACATTGCAAGGATACCCTTCATTCAAAAGAATGAGGAAATTACATTAGGGCTATCTCTGGAAATCTCGGATGGTAACGAGGATAAAGTCGAGACTAGATGCTATCACATCAAATTGAAATTTCCTTCGGCAGAGAGAACATAGAATTGTCTAGTACATATTGTGCACTTTTCCTTGTGTTTGTACTTAAGATCACATGTTTGTAAAAGGAGTCATCTAACAAAGGAATTGATAAGAAGAAAATATTTCAAATTGGATTCAGGTTGAAGCACTTGGGAAAGGCGTGTTGAGCACCCTCAGCTAGCTGCCAACCCTATCTAAGGGGTTTTTTAAATAACCACATCAGGAATGTGGACCAAACCTGTCGTGAGAGGTCTCTCCATAGAAAGGTCTGCTCATAGGAGGATGCTCGGGTGCCAAGGGGCCCTGGTTGTAAATCCCCTGCCTCCTTTAGGTTCTACTTAGATGATCTACATGACTCAGGAAGGAATTTGGAGGCCTTGTTACTAGTGCAAGGGTAAAAACTTGGAGGAAAATAAGACATATCTTTACGGATTGTGAAAATCGTCACATGGACGGGATTTTTATCTCAGTTGAAATTTCAATATAAATTTTACTTTCAAGGAATTTGTCTAATCTGTTTTCATGTCAGTGCATAAAATTATGTAAAGGAACATGTGACTAACAGGTTAATTAAGGAACTGCTTGTATGTGTTACCATTAATGTGCCCTTAGGTAAGTAGGAAACTAAAGCTATCAAGGGAAGCGGGTGGGTAGAACCCCCGACCGGTTCGTCCTACGGTAGGGTGGTCCCAAGGAACTAGGAGGCTTCTTAACATTCAAATCGCGATGACATATTGACCTTAGATAATGTAGGGTAGAACCCTAGCTCATATCATTTTAGGGGACCGGAATGGGACTTTATCCTATGGGTAGAGAAGTCAAGCAATGCATCCCTCTCGTTTTACATTCTCTTTGAACCAAGTGCGATATGAGTCTGCCTTGTTTTAGATGCTCTGCGCAAAGTAGATCCGACGCTAGAAGGCTGTAGAATGACTTGACCATTAGAAACCTAGAAAGATTTAGGTCGAACCTAATAGGGTTGGTCGATATGTTTCATTGTAGAGTAGACTCGGGATTTGCTATCTGACAAACCTTGTTACATTCCGTGGGAGTACCGGGCAATGTCTTTTAGATCAAACTCCCGATGGACTACTAAAACGTGTCACGACCCAGGTACATTACAATTTGGTTATAGTACATGCTTTAGATATCTAGAAACATTACCTTATGGGATTCAAAGTTCTTATCAAAATCGACCAACAAGCCATCATACACTTATACTCGTCTCTACTATCATATCGAATAGGTATCTTTCATCCAAAATTTCACCCAATGATCCAATACCAACATGACTTGCTAATGTAATTACAAATGCATTGAGTTATAGACCTAATGAAAATGTTTATGCACATCATCTTCTTGGTTTTGATAAAATTAAACATGTGTACTTAAATCATATGTCTATTATTAAAGTTTAAAAATTTGATGCCATCATTTCTATATATGCATCAATTTTATACTATATGGGATAGATTTTAGAATATTGGCACCATTGTTTTTTACCATTATATGTATGTCAATGGATTCTTAATTATCAAAGAAAATTGTGTATCATTGCACCTTTTAGAAACATTGTAGTGAATGAAATGCATACACCAGCTTACATGGGACATAAAGGGATTCATGTTGGGGGTTTAAGCACTTGTGCCTAGCCACGTGTGTATTAATTACATTAACAGTACTACTTGCACCATGTATTAGTTACCCGCACACTTGTACACTGCAGGTGGCAGGTGCCCATCGCTATCACTTCATTCTTTATTCTTTTAGAGACATTTGAATAAATGGAAGGCTGGTCACATTATGATTGTTGGAGCTCCCACATCTTGTGTGTCTCTCTCTTGCTCTTGCTCCTTCTACCATATCTCTTACTTCTGCTCCATGCTTCCACTTTAGGGGCTCACTCCCTTTAGTTGGTATTAGAGCCATTTTCCTTGAGAGCTCAAGCCCAATCTAGCATTGCTTTAGCTTCCATTCAAGTTACCTACAATAGGGTTTCACCATTTGGCAATTCACCATTGGTAGCCATAGCTCCCCTCCTTGAGATTCATATTAGTCATCCATTGCTTTGGCACTCATTAGGACTTGTTGGAGCTTGGTCAAGGGATTAGTAGGCCTAGATTAAGCTCATCTCAAAGCTCATTTTATGCTCAGCAGGTCATTTACAGGAGTAGCCATCACCTGTGCTTCACCTTGGTCTTGCTTGCTCCAAGATTGATTGAGCTTATGTGAAGGCTTCCTTGGGTACTCCTAGTGTCCCCCCTACCCTCCCCATTCATCAAGAAACCACAATGGGCCCTTAGGAGTACCAGCAACATCATGCCATTTTGCGTCTATTTTGAGACTGGTTGGGGCAACACAACTTTTTCAACATCTCCTCCTCAGTGGTGGCAATCCATTGAGCACTTGAAACCACTCTTCAACACTCAAGCATTGATCCTTAGCATTGCTTTCACACTTGGCATTGAGGTTGAGCTCACATTTCAGCTTCATTAAGTGTGAATAACATTCCATAGGTTGTGAGAAATAGGGCAACCCCCTATCTTCATGCTTCATGCTCATTGGTGATGGTCATATGATGCTTATTCATGCTTATAAATTGCTATCATGTTTGGGGATTCTATGCTATTGGTGAGATTATTTTGGCCTTGGTTGAGCCTCCATTTTCTCAAATTTGTAGAGATTTTACTTGTTGGAATACATGGGGCTCAATACTATTTTATCAAGGATCTTATATGCCTATGGTCATTGGATGCTTTCGGAGCACTTTGGATGCTACACTAGGGTATACCATTGATATTACATGCTTGGTTATGCTCTTTACATGCTCTTGAGTTGAGATTAGAGATTTAACTCTTGACAATGGTTGTCATTCACTGTTATCTAAAGTCATTTGATGCTACAGTAAGAGCTTTGCAAGTTACTTGGGTTGGATACTCCCAAATATATGCTACTTAGATCTTGGATGTATGGATGCCTTCCACCTGATGTTTTGAGCTTTGTTTTCTCATTTGGCATTCGAATTTTTTTCTAGTGGAAGGCACTACTTAATAATTAGATGTTAAATTGAGCACTTGGTTATGTAGTTAAGCTTAAGAGTCTTACAATGAGACCATAGGACTTGGTGACATGTACATGCTCTTGTCATGCTTTATGTATGCAGTTGATGCTTAGTGGGCTGATCTAGCATTACTTTTGGGCCAACACCTATCTCTGCCATGCTATTGCTATGATGTATGTATCTTGGTTGGCTATGTATTACCCATTACATTGCTCAATCCGTTGTGCCTTTGGTTAGTCTCTTTTGTTACCGATTTAACGTACTCTATGTATGATGGTTATGCCTATAGGATGTATCTCAGTCTGACACATTGATCCTTTGATAGTTCTCAGTGCTAATGGCATATTCACTCATTGCTAGTTGCAACTATTCCCTGGCAGTTGCAGTTTGTCTCGTCTTAGTGTGATTTTCCCTCTTTAGAATTGATTTCTTACTATTGTACTTCATTTTCAGCATATTGTAATTGTAGTTTACTGCACTATTTATGTAAGTAGTCACCTCCATTTGACAGTCTTTTGCCTTGAGTTTGTGGACAGGTCAATACCCCTTGTTTTTAGGTTAATATGGTAAAGGTTTTGGGGCTGATTTGCAGGTTATCACAATAGCCTATTTTGCCCATTTGTGCATTTGTTTGGTCTCTGTATGGTTGTTGGTTCCAATGATAGTGTTATCTTTAATATTGATAAGTTGGATAACACTAACTATAGCTATTGGAAGGCCTAAATCTGGCAAGTTTTAGTGTAGAAAATATAAGTTAAGTCTTGAAAACATGAGGATATCAAGCTTGAATGTATTGATGTAGAGGATTGGGCTAAACTAGATGAGCTATGTAAGTCCACCATCATTTTGTCCCTCTCTAAGCAGGTTCACTATAATGTTCTCTCTGATGGGCAATCCACGTGGGACTTATGGGATAAGATTTGCAATGTCTATGAAAAGCATATCCCCGTTTCTTAGATGTATTGGCTGAAGCAACTCATGGACCTTCACATGAACAAGGGCAATTCCATGTCAGCCCACTTAAATGAGTTTCATTCTATTCTCAAAACTGTTTGTCTTCGCAGGGAATTGAATTCAAGGGTAATGTCCCTCCCATCTTTTCCTCTTGGTTAAACTGCTTGAATCATGGGATACATTTTGTATTGCTATGTGTGTAAACATGCCTACTAAAGGATTAAAGTTGCAAGATGTAGATGGTACACTCTTGAATGAAGAGGTTAACAAAGATAATATCAATGCTTTCACACCTCTCATGCTTTGATAGTTAGAGACAATAATGGTAGGAGCGGTAATGATCGTCGTGAATGAGACTCTCAGTAGTCTCATTCTCAATAAGTCCACAATAACTCCTGTGGCCGTAAGTCCTCATTGAGTTGTCATTATTGTGGAAAAGCAAGACATATTCAGCCATAGTGCCATAAAATACGCAAGAACAAGCACAAGGAAAAGGGAAAGAGTAAAGTACAGGAGAAACATGATTATTACAGCATTGTCCCTAGCAAGTCTAGTGTTAAGATTGAAGAGATTAATATCATGCAAACTTATTTCGATAATGATTTCATACTTGTATCTTCTCTAGATATTTCATAGCTGACTGATGGCTTGTCAGGATATACTCAGTGTTGGTTGATAGATTTAGGGGCTTCCTTTCATGTGATCCCTTATAGAAAGTAGTTTCACTCCTATCTTAATATGATTGGATATGTTTGTTTGGTAGCATTAGAGATAGCTGGTATTGGTGATGTCCAACCTTGGTTTAAGTAGCACATTCACTCTTCATGATATACCTCATAGAAAGTAGTTTCACTCCTATCGCAATATGATTGGATCTGTTCGTTTGGTGGCATAAGAGATAGTTGGTATTGGTGATGTCCAACTGCAGTTTGGTTCAAGTAGCACATTCACTCTTCATGATATACATCATGTACCAACTCTCACGAAGAGCCTTATCTCTACTAGCACTCTAGATGATATAGGTCACATTGTCTCCTTTGGAGATTTCTCATGGAAAATTACGTGTAGGAATCTTTTAATTGCGTGTGGTGCTAAGTCCAAAACTCTCTATCCCTTGCTTTTATTTGGGTATGTTGACCATGTTTTGGCAATGGATGCAATTTCATATGTATCTCTTTGGCATCGTCACCTTGGACACATGTCTTTGAAAGGAATGAAAATGCTTGCCCATTTGCAGTATCTTCTGTCCCTTGACTATAACTACTTTGAGTCTTGTAAACATTGTTTCTAGGGCTAGCACACCCGTAATATGCATAAAAAGTTTGGTATGATATACATGGGTAAGCCTTTTCTCTTATTCATTCGGATGTATGTGGTTCCATGCCTTGCAAGTCATTAGGAGTGGTGCCAACTATATGCATAAGGTTTGGGCATACCCTAGCCAAATACGTATGAACTCTCCCCAAAAAGGTTAAGCAAAAATCAAAACTCTTGGCTATATTTTAGCATTGGCTTACTCTTGTTGAGAAGCAGCCTAGGTATAGGAGGCTGAAATACCTAAGGTCGGTCGGATAATGGGGGTGAGTATATCTCTAAAGCCTTTGAGTAGTTTTGTGACAAGGGCTATTAAGCATCGGTTGACCGCCCCGTACACCCCACCCCAAAATGGTATGGCTGAGCGCATGAATAGGACAATTCAAGAGTGAGTCCATAGTATGCTTAGGTATGCATGCTTACAATAGCATTTTTGGAATGAGAAACTTACCACTGTTGTACACTATTGGTCCCCATGTACTACTCTTGACTATTAAGTTACAGAGGAGGTATGGTGTGAAAAACCTCCATCATATGCTCATTTGTGTATGAGGCTTTTTGCCATGTTCCCAAGGACAAGCGTAATAAGTTGGATCCTAAGCTTAGGAAATACATCTTTCTTGGTTATGGAGATGGAGGTGAGATCGGCTAAAATATCACATATGGGATCTATAGGCTCAAAAGGTTATCTGTAGCCATGATGTTGTTCTCCATGAGGAGAAAATGCATAAGTAGCATGAGCATGTCATTGATATATGCAGGGTGATATTTCAAGAGGAGCCTTCTACTAACAATACAACCAGCTAGACAACTTGTAGCAACATATGATATTCCGATGGCCCAGGTCCCTAATGCTCCATAGGATATACAAGCTCCATAGCCTATTTTAAGGAAATCTACTAGAGATAGATGACATATGTGCGATTTGAGCCCTCTATAGATTATCTTATGGTGACAGATGCTAGTGAGCCTCTTACTTATAATGAGACCATATGCAAAGGTGATAGTCACTCTTGGGAGAGGGCCATGCAATCAGAGTATGACTCACTGTAGAAAAATCATATGTGGGATTTGGTTCCTTTACATAGAGGAAAGCATGCTTGGCCATGCAAGTGGGTATACAAGTTGAAAAGTACCGTTGGTGGATGCCCCAAGCCAACATATAAAGCCAGATTGGTTATTAGGGGTTTCAAACAGAAACATAGCGTGGACTTTGATGAAGTCATTTCTCATATTGTGAAGATGACTACCATATGCTTGGTACTAGCTTTGGTTGCTTATCTTGACTTAGATCTTTATCATATAGATGTCAAGACAACTTTTCTTCATGGGGACTTGCATGATGAGATTTACATGGAGCAACCTAAGGGCTTTGCAAAACTTGGTAGGGACCACCTAGTGTGTAGATTGAGAAAGACCTTTATGGCCTTAAAAGTGGGCACCTAGGAAATGGTACCATAAATTTGATGCTTTTATGCATTCACAGGGATATTCCCATAGTGATATGAATCCTTGTTTATACACAAAGGCTCGTGATGGCAACCTTATGATTTTGATCCTCTGTGTAGATTATATGTTGATTGTTGGGAGTGCTCATGATGAGCTAGATACCTTAAAAGATTAACTCAAGAAGAGCTTTGAGATGAAGGATATGCAACACGCCTCACATATTCTTGGGATACTCTAAGGGGTTTACTTGTCATAGAAGGAGTACATCCAAAAGGTCCTTGAGTAGTTTCATCTACAATATGTTAAGCCTATTGGTTGCCCTTTACCTTCTCATGTGAAGGTTAGTCAAGCCAATTAATGAGTAGAAGGATGAGATAGACAAGATCCCTTATGCATTTGTAATGGGCCCTTGAGTAGTTTCATCTACAATATGTTAAGCCTATTGGTTGCCCTTTACCTTCTCATGTGAAGGTTAGTCAAGCCAATTAATGAGTAGAAGGATGAGATAGACAAAATCCCTTATGTATTTGTAATGGGCAATTTGATATATGCCATGATAGCCACTCACCCTAACATAGTATTTGCAATAGGAGTTGTGACATGCCATATGGTTATACTTGTTAGACGGCATTGGGATGTCGTCACAAGGGTATCATGAGGTACCTGAAGGGCATAGTAGCTACGTATATATGTTATGGTGACTAGGATAATATAGGGGTCATTGGGTATATTGATTCTAATTATGCATGACATACAGATAGTAGGAAGTCCACCTCTGGCTATGTCTTCACCTTTGTTGGATGTGTTATTTCTTAGATGTCTAAGGTGCAAAAATACACGGACCTATCTACTATAGAGGTAGAGTATATTGCAGCCACTGAGGCTTGCGAGGAGGATCTTTGGTTAGAGGCCATCTAATGACAAACCTTGACATTATCACATTGATGAAGTCCCTGCACTATATTCAGATTCTATGAGTGCTATTCAGTTGACTAAGAATCTGATCTTCCATGCGAAGACGAAGCACATTGAGGTGCATTACCACTTCATTAGGGAGGTCATTGAGGACAAGTCCATTGAGCTTCTCAAGATCTTAACTAAACAAAATCCTACAGATCTGCTCACTAGATATCTATGAGTGGAGCATTTTTCCTTCCTTAGGAAGTTGATGGGAGTTGGATGAGATGACATATTTCCTCAACCTGTTGTACATATGCACATTTGTACTTTGTCACTTTTTTCTTGCTTTCTTCTCACTAGGGACACATTCACCTTTAAGTGGGAGATTGTTGGGGGTAAAGTTGCATGTGCCTAGCCACCCCTGTATCAGTTATATTGAAAATACCCACACTGTGTATTAGTTACCTGCATAGTTATACACTGCAGGTGGCGAGCGCCTATCACTATCACTTCATTCTTTATTCTTTCAATGTCATTTGAATAAAAGGAAGGCTGGTCACATATTGTGACTATTGGAGTTTCCACATCTTCTCTCTCTCTCTCTCTCTCTCTCTCTCTCTCTCTCTCTCTCTCTCTCTCTCTCTCTCTCTCGCTCCACCATAGCTCTTGGTTCCACTCCATGCTTCCACTTCAAGGGCTCACTCCCTCCTTCAATTAAATCTATTATAGTTACATGTAAGGAATATTTTTATTGGCATGCCATGAAGCATGATGTATGTGTGTATTACTTATCGATGCATTAAACATCACCATGGTTAATCCTATGTATTACTTTCACCTTTACTTATATCTAATGGACCATGCAAGTAAATCTATATGGATTTTATTATTGGTCTTCTTATGACATCCACACAAAATGACATGATCTAGACTATACTTTAAGGATTTAATAAATGTGCTTATTTTAGTCCATGTAAAAAGAGATTGACCATACCAAATGTTGCTAAACTATTCATTAATACTATCTTTTCGTATTATAAATTCCCAAAAGTAATAGTTTCTTATCATGATGGTAAATTTTGTAATCATTTTTGGGTAACATTATTTAAAAATCTAGGTTTTAAGATGGATTTTACTTCCGCTTTCCACCCCAAAAGCAATGTTGAATCCAAAACAACCAATAGGATAATCCTTGACCCTTTTAGATCATATCAATTGACCAATCAAACAATTGGGACCACTTGCGCATCCTTCAATTTGCTTGCAAGGACACCCCGTGCTCTGCTACTAATAGAGCACCTTTTGAAGTTATCTATGGTAAGAAATCACGTGTCCCTATGACACCATAGCTACCAATGTTTTAACTACATGTACTTTAGCCAGTGACCATGTGAAGATTATAGAAAAGGTGAGTGATAAGATTAATCGATCACATTTGAGCTACATAACCCAAGCAAACAACAAATATAACGTCATAATATTTTTTAAAAATCAATTTAGTATGGCTACATATTGAAAAGAGGAGGTTGAAATCCATTAAAAGACATTTAAAATTAAACTAGATCCAAGATACTATGGGCCAAATGCATTTAGATTGGCCATTCCTCCTCATTGGGAAATCCACAAATCATTCCATATTAGTTTGCTAGAACATTTTAAGAGAATTCCACCATAACTCCAATTACATATGACTCATTGATATTAGAAAAAGACACAAATATGCTAGTACTTGACCATGACTAAACCATCACTAGAATTGATCATCAATACCATAGAAATTTAGCTAAATATAAAAACCATTGTATTGAAGAATCCTAGTGGATTCAAAAGCCATTGCCTACTTTGAGCTATGGTTACCAACCTATGATTACCTAATAATTGCATATCACTCACAATCACATTAATGTTTGATGAGCATAGATTCACCAAATTGAGGCAATGTTCCATGAAAATCCATTGTAACCTTATTTTCATAGGTGTATGCACAAATTTTACGCATTGAGGTAGTACATAATGTAGTGTAGGTTCATGGCATGAGACAACACTAGCTTGAGGTTGGCCACCCATGCATTTTTGTTGTTTAATCACTTATGGACCATTGCTATTAGTGTGCACTCTCTAGCACGGAGATATTGTATGCATCTATGCATAATTTGTTTATTTGGGTGTAAGGCCTAAAGGGCTAGATTATTAATTTTATAAACCTTAGGATAGATTTATTAGATAGGAATTTGATATTGTTAGACAAAAACATGGTGTTCATACAAAGAAATCAAGACAGTACCCAAAAAGGGGGATGCTTTTCAATTATTTCTAAGCACAAAAAGCTACGTAAATCCACAAATATATGCATGGGGAGGTGCTCGCCTGCGTGGGAGATTGTACTCAATACTCATGCCATGCAATCTTTATCTCTATTTTTTATTTTCTTCAATTTGTGTTGTCTCCAATTTTTGAGTTAATATTTGCTATTGGATGGTGAATAACTACAATAATGATTCCATCTATTTATAGTGTGTTGACTATAAACATTTGTAGCTCTACTTTTATGCAATTTCCTATGATACAATTAGAGATCAAGGTATAGTCTATCCCCCCACCCCCAAAACCAACCAACTAAATGAAAGCCATATGCTATTGGCATGATCAAATTACATGATAAGGAGTGTGCATAGGATATTCCTTTACCACATACATATGTGGAGGTAAGTATAAACTCTAATCCACCTTAACTAGGTAATTCATCAATGGTTTGCCTAGTCTTTAAAATAAAAAATATATTCTAGATACGTTGAATGGAAGGAATTTAGGACTCAATGGAGAAGAGAGGGAGTAGAGAGAGATAAAATAACTTTTGGATGTGAGAAAGAGAGATAAAAACAATTAAGAGACATACATACATACATACATACATACATACATACATACATACATACATACATATATATATATATATATATATATATATATATACATACATACATACATACATACATACATACATACATATATATATATATATATATATATATATATATATATATGTATGTATATATATATATATATATACATACATACATACATACATACATACATACATACATATATATATATATATATATATATATATATATATATATATATATGTATGTATGTATGTATGTATGTATGTATGTATGTATGTATGTATGTATGTGTGTGTGTGTGTGTGTGTATGCATGTATGTATGTATGTATGTATGTATGTATGTATGTATGTATGTATGTATTTATGTATGTCTTTTCTCTTCTCTCTCGACTCTATTGAGTTCTAATGAGTCTAGAGAGAGAGAGAGAGAGAGAGAGAGAGAGAGAGAGAGAGAGAGAGAGAGAGAGAGAGAGAGAGAGAGAGAGAGAGAGATTATGTGACTTACTTTGACTTTTTTTTTTGGTCTTGAGAAGAGGGTTGCTAGTGACTTGTCAAGAAGAGGGTTGCTTGCAACCCCATTTTGAGATGAATTTTTTTTCACAAGTCTCCTCCATCATTTCTTTGAGGGGACTTGTAAAAAAAAAATCACCAAACAGGGGGTTGGGTTGTCGGCAACCCCTTCTTAGTAATTTTTTTTTCACAGGTCCTCTCTAATTTTTTTTCACTGAACATGAAGTTGTCAGCAATCCCTTCCCAGCCAAAAAAAAATCATAAGTCCCCTTAGAGAGATGGAGGCAACTTGTGAAATTTTTTCACTGAGACAGGGTTACCAGCAACCCTTGTCTTCTCTAGCGATAAAAAATTTCATGTCCCCTTAGAGAGATGATGGAGGGGAGTTGTGATTCAAAGCTCTCTCTCTCTTTCTCTCTCAATGAGGAAACTACTACAACATTCAAGTGAACAAAGATTTGTTCTTCTAGTTCATATAGGAGATAAAGAGAATAAAGCATGGTTTTAGAATCATCTTTTAGTATAGTCAATATGGAATTTAGGTCAACATATGAGATCTCCCATTTGTTCATCTTAATTCTAACTACCTCTATGCCACTGTCAAAGACATCATGCCATTGCCCCAATCCTCAATTGCATTGCATCCCTCATCCACGGTCTACTCACCAGTAGGGTATCATAATCAACTCCCTTTATGATTATACAATTTAGTGAAAATTTAATATCCACAATCTTAATTGGCCAATCCTTCAGTATCTCAAAAGATTTGACTTTCATTCCATTGACCAATGTGACATTAAAACAAGCCATTTCTACATGCACATTGCCCCAAGCCTACAAAAGCCTATGACCTAGGACACTGATTCCTACCCTAGTGTCAACAACTCCCTTTTTGTTTATGACTCCCAATGCTATGAATGGGATCCTAGAAGGCATTGCCTTGCAATGTTCTTGACATGGAGTTTAGGGTAGGCTTAGTATATCCATTTCAACATCATATCCTTGCATGATTCTTATTTTTGGTTGTATTGGTCCTTCTATACATTCCTTTAATGCTTCTCAAAGCATAGGCCTTTAATGTTGAGGTTAATGTCACAAGCATATAGACATCCAACCCCTCCTCCTTGAGGTTAATGTGGGAAGCAGATTGGCATCCAACCCTTTACCCCTTCTAACACTCTATCTCCATTGCTAAAAAAACTTGATTGGTGCCAAGTTGCATTACCACTTAACTCTTGGTCTAGTTCCATAGTCCTTTCATTCCCCTCTAACCCATGTATGGGGGGATGAAGGCAAGGTCATGCTTGAGAGGTTATACAATTCATTTTCCACTATGGGTTTGGCATCCTAGAGATGTGCCTATGCTTCTTTTACCCAACTTCTAACCTTTTCTACTATTTCCGATCATGGTACTCTCCAACATTCACATTCTCCTTTTCCTTCATCTTTAGAGTAGATATTTTTGCCTTCACATCAAGGACTTGTTTTCCCTTAGTTAATAGTGTGGTGTTGTCCATTTTTAGGGTGAATCAGAGTGGAATCTAGTGCAAAGGCCCTAAAGACATGATCATCGAGCTAATGGAGGGTTTCTACCTCAAACAACCAGCATATAGATATATGACACCACACTCTAGACATCTTAAATTCACCTTACCTTATCTTTGTTATCTTGTTCTTTCTCGAGACATATCGATGAAATATGACTTGGCTAGCCATAATTCTAACAAGTGAGACATCCTTAGGTTCCCCCCATTCCTCGACCTCTTCCTCTACCCAAAGCCATCATTTGAAGTGGTCTAAAATCCATGAGGATAAGATACCCTTCCTCATCATAATTGATGTAAGGGTTCACATAAAGTTCTTCTTCTAATGGCTCTTCCACAAAGTGTACGGGTGCATTGCTAGGTGAATGAATGACAATGGGTCCAAGCAATTTGGGTATTCCTATTACATATGGATATCCACCCTAGGTATTGCAGGTCTTTACTCATTGGGTGTTGGCAATGCCAATGGATCTCCCCTTTTGTAGTGGAGAAACCTATTCATCTAATAGAATGGTTGTAGATAATCTTGTGGAAATGGCAACCTCCTAGAAAGTTGATATTGCATGGCCTTGTACTTTAATCTTTTGTAATGCATGCAAGCGTGCAATTGGGAATCAAGGTATTCCACCAGAAGGTAATTGTTGCCACAATGAATGCATTGCATGTGTGGTCTTATGGGTCACTTCAATGCATCCTAAAGCTTTCAAGCTCCTACTTGAGGCTAGCCATTTCTTATGTGAGGTCCACACTTTTCCTTGTGTCTTCCATGTCAAAGATTAGATGTTCAATGTGAATGGTGAATCTCTTGCTATGTATGGTGATAATGCATGTTGGTTGAATGGCCTTAGCAATCCTCTCCTTCAATAGGGTATTGACTCATATTTATTCTTTGAAAAACTTGGCCAACATGTCTCTTTTTAGATTTGAATTACTAGCTAGCACTTTGTAAATCTTATCATTCCTAATCCCATTAATAACCTCTTTGGAGATAGCTTTTTGCATGGATTTCTCACCTAGCTAGGATCCTCTTATAAGGACTTTGAATATGCATGATGTAGTGAAAATTTTCTTCCTTGTCTTTCTAACTCACATTCATGATTCTAACTTCAATTTTTTGTCTATTTCCTACTTTAGAAAATCTGTTGATAAAGAGGTCCTTGAGTGCATCAAAATCATTGCATTTGGCATCTTCTAGGCTTGTGAATCAAGTTCTAGCCTTCTCTCCTAGACATGGCCCAAAAGCTTGTGCTCATTTGTCAAATTCTTGGAGGTTTTTGGCCTCGCAAACTTGTTCAAATTTCTCTACAAAGTTATAAGGATCATTTTCTACTTTGTACTTCTCCATTTGCAATGTGACTATGGGAATTTTAGTTTAATTTCTCACATTGGGTGCTACTCTGAGCCCAATTAGGATTGAAACTACTAATGTTGCAATACTTAACTTATTGGCTAAATTATCTAGTAATCACTTGGTCTAAAGAGCTCGAACAAGGTGAGGTTTGCTTCTAGGGCTCTCTCCATGTCAGGATTCCCTCCCTATCCTACTCTTCCATGATGAATGTTAGGATCTGCTAGATTTGATTCAATCAACCTTTCTCCATTACTTATCTATGCTATGCATGTGTGTACTTGACAACTTAACGTAACAGATCATTCCCTAGTCTCCTTTCTTTAAGTCTGCTATTATTTATTGAGCTATCCTTCCCACATGCACTATCTTGGTTTGTTGATCATGTTGCATAATAAACTACTAAATATCTAGTGGGAACTCAGTTGTGTCAAACCAAAGCCATCCCCATTTGAGCTTGAGGCAAGCATGGTTCCTATCTCCTCTTGCATAGCCAAGATTTCAATGAGATTGATAGTGTAGATAGGGAGGTAGTGGCTCCCAAGAAAGGCACATCTCATTCTAGAAGTTATCGTGTGACTGATGTGTTGCATGCTAAGTGCTAAAAATATTGTTGCCTAATTCACCCTCATTTATTAGTAAGGCTTGTTAAGTGATGTAGTTTATGTTGTCTATGAACTCTAAGATGATTCTGATAATAAGATATGTTTCTCAAGCACATTTTCTTCCTCTGGTCATTGAATTTGTTGATGGTTGATATTCAGTCTCTTTGTCTCTTAATTTCCTTGGTTTATTCTTCCTTGCTTAGGTCTCATTCACTTGTTTTCTTGGGGTTGATTTAATTGTTCTCTTGTGGTTCCTTTTTCAAATTTATCTCCTTGCGTGTTTCACATTCCTTTTAAAGCCAACCATTCTTTTTACTAAATCAATGCAAATATATGTAGGTGCAATGTGCACACTTAAGCTTCTTCTTTTACCACAATCAATGTTACTCAATGTGATGCACTTACTTTTGTTGTGAAGGTGCTTAAGCTCTAGTAACTCTCTTTTCAATGATTCAACCACTTGCAAATGATTTCCTAGGTTAATTAAGGCAAGACTACATCCTTCTTAGAGTTTGTTGTTTCTTAGGCATATTCAAGTCTACAAAACTAGGATAGTCACTTCTAGTAGTCTAATTGCATCGTTTGCGATCCAAGTGTGTGATTGTCATGGCTAGATAGCACCTCTACCCAAGGTGTTCTCCAAAATTGTTCTAAACAAGTATACATAGGATCTTAGGTTGTCTACTTGAATTCACTTCACGATGTATGTGGAATGCCTCTAGCACTCTCTCTTTTTAGGAAGTAAGGTCAAATTATGTTTCTTGTTGATTTTCCTCAACATGTACAAACCTAGATCATCAAAGTATGTGATGATATTTGACATTTCCAAAAGCTAAGACTCCCCACTCTCAAGGTTTCACTAGCAACCAATGCCTTGAAGGTCCCTCTCCAAGCCTACCATGGTTACTTCCAATGAGGACAAAAAGGGATCCCTCTCATGCAATGTAAGAGACACTTTAGAGCCCCACAAGTCATCATCGATGTAGTTGGTTGCGATCTAAGAGATATAGTGGTGGTACAACCCTTAAGGCCTTTAGCTTGCTTGTGTCCCAAGGGGAATCTAATAGGTGTGCACTAAGGGAGTCCCTTTGGGGAGCTTAGTATAACAACTTGGGTGGTTAGCTTCAAGATGCCCAATGATGTTCCTTGCAACCCCTCATCAAGTTTTGAGTGTGAACATTACGTGTCATCACCTTTAGAGGCTTTGAAGATCTCAAGTTTTTTATGGCAATGCTTCGAAGGGGTGCTACCTTGAAAATATAGTTGTCTCCTTTCGAGTTTACATGCACATGGATCGAAGTACTTGGTTATTGGCAATCGAGTAGGAGCCAAGGCATGAAGAGACTACACTCAAGGTATTTCATAAATGGACTACCTCAATGGTTCTAAAGCAAGACTTGCTTGCACTATGTCTTGCTTGGCTTGGCAGTTGGGAGCTATGCAATGCAACTACTTGTCCAATGAAGGAAAAAGCACTTTAGGTGTTTACTCGGACAGTACCTCAATGATTCAAAAGCATCAAGTTTCCTTGCATGCAAGAATCAATACTACCAAAGTAGAGGATCTTAAAGTGATGCAAGTCCAAGGTTGTAAGGTGTTTGGTCACCCAATAGTTTCCTCCCTCTCAGTCAATGCTTTATCAAGTTAGAGGGGTGAGAATGGGCCCAAATGTTGCTTAGAAACTTATGAGGGCCGAGTTACACAATCTTGAAGCCTCCATATTTTGATTATCTCAAGGATAGTTGAGTCAAGCATAAAGGATCCTCCATGTCATACAAAAATGGTAGTCTAGCTTTTGGTAATGCACTTTAATAAAATCAAATTTAGCCTAGCCTTTGTAAACATCTTTTGAATGATCATTTGTAACTTCTCTATGGTGGAGTTCTTAAGGATTCTCCTCCCACCATTGATGAGGGTGCATATTCATGACCACCATACATGAAGTGAGTTTCATGCAACCTTACGTTATATGGTTTCTTCTTTCGTTCTAGCTATGGCTACATTGTGCTATGAGCATGATGGTAATATGGTTTGATGCTATGGCATCACTATGGCTTGGTTATATCTTGGTCTTATTTTGTCTTGATAAGTATTGAATTTCTTTCCATTAGAGTTCCCTCCATTTCAATTGGTATCATAGCTTTGTCTTTGATGCATATCTAATGCTATTTTCAACCAAAATTTCCACATTAAAGAAGATACATGTAATCCAGACATGTTGATGTGACATTTCTATGCCAATAGAACTTCTGCAATTAACCATGAATATTTGTAGAACCATTTAAGGAAAATCAAAAAATATGGTGGAGATTTGATGTATTTGGCAAGTCATCACCAAATTTTAAGAAAATTTGAAGATATTTTGATAAAATGGAGTCTACAGGACTTAAAAACAACTAGTTTCACTACTGCTTTTCAAGATGTGACTTCTCTATTCTCCTCTTCAAACTCCCTTTCAGGTTCCATGGAGGATACCACTACAATCTCTTCATCATTGCTTTGTAGACAAATAGATACCCTAGGAGTGATCTTCATTGTATAAGAAAGCTATTCACTACCCTTATGCCACACTTCTCAAAGATAGAAACCAACCATTATAGCTTGAATACTAGTGCAAATTGCACTTCTTTCTTGGCTTAAAAGCATGCAAGAATCAACCATGTTTTGGTTATTGGAGCTTTGCCATATTCCTTGACACAATGATCATCTAGTAGCTTACATTTCAAATTTTCTTGAGAACTTATCATTCTCCAAAACCCTAAGATGATAGGATAGTGGGATAGTTTGTGGTTGCAACTTTGAATTCATTGGAGTTGCATTCTTCATCAAGTCCATTATCATGACATTCTATCAAAAAATGGCAAGCCATTATTGCTATATTTGAGCTCTTTCTCTATTTTTTGAGTGATCTTATTCTCCAAAATCTATTTCAAATAAGGGGAAACCATGAAAGCTTTAATAAAGCTTCAAAAACCATTATGAAAATGTCATTCCTTGTCTTCAAGAACTTATTTCATCAAGCATTCAAGAAAGTTAGCATCAAATTTGCAATATTAAGGACTATTGTTGCAAGATTGGATCAAGAGGCTTGCATTTGGGGGAAATTACAATTTCAGCCCCAAACTCTTCTATCAAGGCTTTCATATTCAATATGGAGCATCTATAGATCATGAAGGAGTAGCCTATGGAGTATCAAGCTCCTTGGATTGGCCTAGCCATTCATTTTGCCTTTGAGGCATCAATTGGGTATATTACTTAAGATATTTTCTACCTATTTCCTTTCAATCTCTCTCAAATCCTCTTGATGAGCTTATTCCTCTTACTAAAAGATAGATTTAAAATATTGATTGAGTCCCATTACTTGAATTTGTATTAGAATTGAGTTAATAGAATATATTGAAGTTCACTTAGGATTGATTACAATAAGAATCCTTGAATCTTAATCCCCATTCCCTAACATGTCATTGATTTCTCTAATCTTGACATTTTAGCTTCTTCTCCATTCAAAAATGTTTTTTCCATTCCTTACATACTTGTTTGATTAGCCTAGCATATACTTGCCATGTTCAAATTTTGATCAAGGAGAAAGATGTATATTAGAGGGAGGTAGTGCAAAAAAAGAGAGGTGACCCTCTCACACTATCAAATATCTCAAAGGGATGTACAACCTGGACTGGGGTGAAACTTTGCATACCCCCTAGTTATTGAAATGAAAATTCTGTAGACACATTGAATGAATTCTCATTTGGGAAGGTTTTGGATTGATATTTGAAGACAAATGAAAAAAGTATGAGTTACACAGCTTGTTGTCATGATAGGAAGATTTAGTATTTGCCACATTTGGATCAACAAGACACACCCATAATTGAGACGATTATTATCAAATGATAGATTTTGATGGGATCTTTCAAATAAGTCCTTAGTTGTTGCATTTGGATCAATTTGAAGGGAAGTTATTGAGGTTTTATTGTCACTTTCTACTATAGATAATTCTTGGATAACTCATATAGAGGTCATTATTTACATTTGTTTTACCCACCTATTGATTTCCAAATCGAGAGGTTATTATATCTACTTTTTTTTCACCTTGTAAGCTTTGTTTAAAGCTATAAGCCACTTCATTTGGACAAATATTTAGCAACATATTGCCCATTCTCTAATAATCAGTCTCTTTCTATAGTACTCTTTACATACGACATGAAATAAGGAGGAATTTATGGATATCAACATTAATAAAGAGTGTCAACCAAGTAACTGAGGATCTAATTTGTCTATTAAAGCCATAATCAAGGCTAAGTTGTTATTGGCAATAGTACTTTGAATGGGAATAGTGGTTCTTTTGTGGATCCGAATGACAATAGTTAAATGGCTAACAAGAATATATCCATGATTCTAACAAATATGTTCAGCTCTCCAATGATGTTAGACACATGAATGAAGGTATATTTAGCTTAACCATACTATGGAATCAAAGTTTGAGCATATGGATTCTAAATTTCATCAAATCGATAGCAATAGCTAATAATCTAGATGGCAAATTGTAAATCTATCGGCCCTCTAATGATCCATTGACAATGAAACAATAAAAAAACCTACTTTGAAGTGAGAGAGAGCCATCAAAAGTCAAATATACCAATTGGCCCTAGAGAGCAATAAGAATTACATGGATATAATTTTTTTAATGTCTTTTTACCCTCAATCCATGAATATGCCACATAGGATGCAAGTATAGAATTAGTCCACTTATGAGGACATGCATGAAGAAAGAAGATCTTTTCATGGTCATCCATCTTTGGGACACCATTCTTTTGGACAACAATCTCATGGTCAACATTCTTTGGGAAATGATCTTCATAGACAGTATTCTTATGGGCAGGTTCATAAATAGTAGACAACAATATTATTTTGATAAAGAGTATAAGAGCATATCGAATTTTCTACATTTTTCAAAGGGGACAATCCACCACTAATGGAATTGGAGGAATGGATAAACAAATTGGAAATACACTTCACTCTTTACCCAAGATGATGAGGCCAAAATATGCTATGCAACCCTACATCTTGAGGATTATGTGCATACATGGTGGCAATACATGAATAAGATGGGTAAAATACTTCCAAGATGGGAGGCATTAAATAAAGTAATAGTGGAAGTCTTTGTGTCACTAGTCAAAAAGGATAAACTAGTGAGAAAATGGTATGGTCTCCAACAAAAGGATTACTCATGTGGGATTATTCTAACCTCTTTTTAAATCTCTCCATGTATGTAGTCAACTTGAATAAGTGCATCTTTGGGCTTGACTCATTCTTTCTTTGAAGATTGGTACTATGCAATCTACCATCATACATAAAGCAATTCAACTAGCTAAATGTACATCCAAAAGTCTCCCAAAACTATAGAAGAGTTATGACCAATTTTCTACCCAAAACAATGGGGTTTCCCCAAACAAATCAGTGCATGAGAGTAGGGTATCATTTTAGCCAGCTAAAAGAGAGTTTTTAAGCAAGATAGAAGAGCTCCAAATACTTGTAGTAAAAAGCCAACTTTTCCTACAATATGTGCTTTAAAATAGGGTACTATTTCTAGGCTTAATGCTAAGGCCAAAAGTGAGCATAAGCGAACTGATTTTGAAGCCAAGCATTATTAGTAATCCACCATGAATCACAAAGTCATAAATTGAAATTAAATACAAAGAGGAATAGAGAGACAAATGCACAAAAAATAGCATGATACAAATTGGGCAGAATCATCCCCCCATGTATTAAGAGGTCTCTCCCCAATGCATGTATTGATAGATTTTTATTGCCCTTGTGCCCAAAGTAGCATATTGCAACCATGCTTTACTCTCTTTTTGTGAATTACTCCCTTCTTTCTAATATCTAAAAAGCTACACAATATATTGGGTTCAAAAATATAATAGTATCCAACCTTAGAAGTATACAATAAAATATTAATAGTAGCCAAACTTAGAAGCATACAATAATATATCTAATGCTTCATGTTCATAAATGTATTATTGAAATAATTAGCACTCCACCCAATTATTTTACCAAGACTTAGAAGCATTATTTTACCAAGACTAATTATTAATAGTAGCCAAACTTAGAAGCATTATTTTACCAAGACTAATTATTTGCACTCCACCCAATGCTTCATAAATTCCAACCTTCTTTAAATTTTTAATCTAAATATCTATCCACTAACATCATAAAACACATTGATTCTCCACATGTCCACATTGCACAATTTGATTTGTACTACATATTCCCACGTTCAACAAGCTATGATTGTGTGCGACAGATTGATAGAAAATAAAACATAAAAACCCAACCACTTTAAATAACTAATCAAATAAATTAATATTCATAATATTACTAAGAGATAGAAAAATAATTGTCCTTAGTTTACAAATTAGAGAAACAACAAGAGTGATCAACCACATGCAAGTGCCATCGCACATGGTAGATTGGCACCTTAGTCAGTCAAGAATTAATAATAGCAATAATGAATAGGTATGCTACCTCACATGGACAATTAGTACCAAAATAGAAGCAACCATATGCTACCTCACGTGGAAAATTGGTACTAAAATAGAAGTAACCATATACTACAAACATTGCCTTGTGCAATGCATCAATGTTTGATTAAAATTTCTATTTCCTTGTGGTGGTAGGCAAAAATTAGTTCTCTGTAAGTTAGAGACAGTGATATTTTTGGAATCCGTTTAGATTCTTCTACTAAATATTTTTTATATTTGATTAAATCATGATGATACTCATGACCAATATGTGTAGTAATTTTATTATGATCAAGTATGATTTTAGGGGTTAGGACCTAAGTATCTTTCTCAAGCAGGGGTGGATCATCAACCATTGGGGCAATAGTAGGTGGATCGCCTTTAAAGGGTTTTAATAGATTAATATGAAAAGAATTATTGATTTTCCAATGAGGTTGGATATCTAAACAGAAATTATTTTTTGGAGATTGTTTATATTAAGATCACATATTGTTTTTTCAATGTTAAAATAATTAAGTTTTTAGCTTTAATCTTGTGAACAATTCCAAAATGTCCATAATATCTTGGTGCATGTTTAAATTTGGGAGGTTGTTCAATAGATTTCAATATTCTTTTCTAAATTTGAAGTAGCTTTATGGTGTTTATTTGCTTGAGCAATGTACAGAACTATGATTGGAAACTTTTATTAGCAATTTTATAGAAGATTTTTGTATAGTTATAGGCTATTGAGTCCATTGTGGGTACATCAATGGATGTGTAGACATAGGTGTAGATAATTTCTTACCATATATCCTTGAGGCATAGTTATTATTATAGGAAAATTTAAAAATAAGAAAGTATTGATTCCAATTAGTAGGACAACCAAGAGTATAAGATCTAAGGATATCTAGAATAATGCAATTGGTGGCTTCAATTTGATTATTTGTCTCAAGGAGGAAACTAGATGTAAAGTCCATTTTTGTGACTAGACTTTTGAAGAGAGCAACCCAAAAAATAATTGTAGAAATGATCATCTCATTGGAAAAACCATGATGAAGATATATGGTGTAAATGAATAGGTTAGCAACATGAGGGGTGGATAGGTTCTTTTAATAGGGTATAAAATAGGCTTGCTTATTAGACCTATCAACAATTGTCCAAATCATGTCATTATGGAATGATGTAGCAAGTAAACCAATTATGAAGTCTATAAACATTTATTTCCATGGTCCATTAGGTATAGGCAAAGACACAAGCAAACCACATTTTATTGATGGTTGCTAATGGTATTACTTTCACTTATTAGATACTTTGTATGTGCAAGAGATTAAAAAAGAATTTGCAATCAATTCTTACACTTGCTAAGATTAGCTCGATCATCAAATTTGTGGATGATAGATGTATTGTTCATGATTTCTCAACTGTTGATACAATTATTGTATCTATTTTACTATATTGTGAATTATGCAAGCTCAATAATAATAGGAAATGCGTGGAAGATATGGCATATGCAACTATACAAATTTGTGGGTTGTGTCACATGCAAAACTTTGGCATGGATGGCTTGGTCATGTGGATTTTCCTATTTTGCTACACTTGTATAGTTTTAACATGGTGTATTTATTGCTTACTCTTGAGGCACCTATTGAATGTATTTGTGAGGTCTCCATATTGGATAAAATGTAGCATGTTTCCTTTGCAAAAGATGGTTTAGTGTGAGTTGTTTGCCAATTGTAGCTTGTACATAATGATGTTTTGTGTTTTGATGCAAATCCCATATTTTGGCAATGTAATTACCTATACTTTGTGACTTCTATCGATGATTACTTTGAACATGAATGGGTATACTCTTTGAACAACAAGTCTAAAGTGTTCTTATGCTTCAAAGGGTTTGTATGCATGTTTAAAATTTTTTAAGGATTTAAAATGGACACTCTCCATTTTGATTGAGGGAAATATGCATCTAGACAATTTTAATGCAATTTTAGTTGAACATGGGATAAAACACCAATGCACTATGTTGTACACACCTTGAAAAAATGGTATAGCTTAGGGAATCATGGATGTGGCACAAAGTATGATTAATAATCAAGCTTTGTTTCATGGTTTCTTACTTGAGAGTATTCCATATACAGCTTATGTACTTAACAAGTATCCACCAAAGCATTGCAATCTAATATGGAGGTTGGGTCATGCAAAGGAAAGTGCATCACATTCATACAAAGGGAAAACCTAGAAGGTACATGTAGAATGCATAGAGGTGGATGTAAGAGCAATAAAAAGACCACAAAAAACAAAAAAATTGGAATCCAAGAGCCCATAACTTTGGAAAGTATAGTTTGAAGAGTCATTGAAAAAAATGTTTTACTCAAGGAGATGGAAAGATGATATAAGGACACCAATGTGCACGAACCTTGCTAGTGGGAAAAATATGACATTTTCTCAAAAAGACACAAAAGATTGCAAAAAATTATACAAAATTAATATCTCCCAATTTGAGAGATAATGGAATGATCTATAAAAAGAGAAAATGTACCATTCAAACAAATTGATTACCTTCGATTGCCCAAAATCAATCAAACAAGGCATTCATACAAGAGAAGATTAAACATCCTAATGCTACAGGTTTCACTGTAGCATTCTAGCTTTGACATTTGGTGTAGCATCATGTGTAACTTAAATAGAACTTTCTAGACCCAAAGTTTAAATCCAGACTCCTTAGCTTTGACTCAATATCTTGTGTTTCCATTTTGGATTCCAACAAGTTCAAGTTGGCTTCTTGTTCTTCCCTCATGTCATGCATCTCTTGTGGAATAAATATGTTTGGTATGGTTCTTTCTTAATTAGTAATAAAAAAAGGTACATAGAATTTATTGACTTTTGTGTACACTTATGGATAAGTATTCTTCTTGATGATATTTTTCACACTCATGTGATCTTAAAGTATTTGAAGTTGCTTCTATAATATTTATTACATTGTTAATATTAAGTTTGAATGTCTTTAAGTACTCCATTAGCACATTCATCAACTCCTTGATGTTGTCCAATCATTGGACAATTAGACTTTAAGACTTTCACCTCCTAGTACATCCATAGTGGAATTTGGGCATCTTATTATGATAACATACACAAGTTGAGTTGCAAGTCGAGGGACTCTTCTTTGGCTCTAATTTAATGGTTCAAGTTGGGTTTTTGACTTAGTCTAGTTGGATGGACTCCATTATTGTACTTATTAGCTCACTACTACTAGTAGTATCAATTGAGGCCATTATGATTGTTGCAATTGATTTGTTGAAATTGTTTGAGGCTCCTGTTGAGTTGGAGCATTGTATTGAGGCATTATTGGTATGCATGGATAAAGAATATGTGAGAGTTCCTAAAAAGGGATTTCTTTGTTCTATTTCTATTGGCATTAAGGTCAACAAGACTCATTTTCATTGTTCAATGGATAATTTAGCATCCACTTCATCATATAATCTAGCATTTGTTACTTCTTACAAATTTGCAATGTTTTTGAGTTCCAAAGCTTTCTTACCTGTGGTTCTGATCCTCTTAAGAATACTTTCGTTTGGATCCCCTCATCCAAATTATGAGTTAGCCGTCTCTTCTCTACGAACTCCATTTCAGAGATATATGACTAGACTCTTTCTTTGATTAATCGATTTAAAATAATTTCTTCTCTCATCTACTTCTCAAATTATTTTTATCCAAACTTTAGGCGTATTAGTTTGTTTGACATTAAAGAAATCTTAGTTCTTATCTAATTTGTTGTGTACTCTCTATTTCTTGCTCAAATATTTTTTAATTCAATATGTATTTTTATATGATCAAGGTGATGCTCTCAAGGTGAAACTATGGTGATTTTTTAATGACAAACTTTCTTGTAGTATTTTCCTATTTTTATTGGTGTTCTCTAGAGAGCCCTAACTTTTAGTGTGCAACCATGGGAGACAACTATCAAAGAGCACTATAAGAGGATAGAGTTGAACAAATGGTGCTAGTGAAAGGGAAGCAACACTGTGAAATATTTTCAAATCTCAAAGACCAAGGAAGTACTACAAAACTTTATTGCCAAAGTATAAAAGATGTATGGATTTAACACAATGTTGTTTAAATGGAAGCATTGAAAGTGGACATATTTCCATTGTCCACTTAAAGCAAGAAAGCCTATGTTGTTACCTTGAGCATCTTGGAAAGGATTTAAGGATGTTAGCCCAATGGCATTGCTTCCAAAACCCCAATAGGGGGGTCGCTGGTCCCTTAGCAACCCCGAACCACCAAGGGCCACCTCCATGGCCCTTAGGACCCAAAATAGCAGGTCTTTAGTAACCCCTAGGCCCCACAATGTGAAATAGGGTTCTTAAATAATTCCCACACCTTAGAACTCGATGTAGTGTACCTTGAGTTACTACTAACTTAACTACTCTATCTAACCTAAAGGCTAACTCCACAAAGGTCACATTTTTGCCATCTAGTCACATAAACCTTATCTAACATGCAAGTTAGGACCCAACCAATTGTTGGGGGTAAAGGCGCCTTTGCCTAGCCACTCGTGTTTTACTACACTGACAGTACCTGCCAATGCCATTGCACACTCTGCAGGTGGCGAGAACCCGTTATCGTCACTTTATTCTTTATTCTTTTAGTGACAATTTGAATAAAGGAAGGCCCGGTCACATATTGTGACAGTTGAAGTTCCCATTTGTGTCTCTTTCTCTTCTTGCTCTTGCTCTCCACCATAGCTCACTTCTAAGCAAGCTTCAATCCTTCTCACCTTTCAACTGGTATTAGAGCTTTGGATTAGAGCTTGATCATGGAGCTTGGCCCGACATTACTTCAGCCTGGATTGAAGACCTAGAGCTTGGAGCTTCAATGCTAGCCATGGCTTCTTCCCCCCGAGGTAACTCGCGCCTCTCCCCGGCCCTCATAGACTCTTTGCAGGTGTTCCTTGGCTTCATTGGGCACCTTGCATGCCCCCATTTGCCCCCTTATCCTCAGCATAACCAATAAGCCCCACAATCAGCTCACGTTTTTTTTTTTTTTTTTTTTGCATGTTTCAAAATCTAGCTAAAAAATCCCATTTTTTCTCATATCCCGAGCATCCGGAACCTGATTTAGGCAAGGTAAGAGTCTAACTTGGGGTTTTGGCATGCTCTGGACGCGATGACAATGTCAGATCTATCAAATTCTGATCACAACATTTTTTGCAATAGATTTGAGTTGATTTACAATAAGAAAATGTCACGCTCTTAGCTTATGTGATGCTCCTGAGGCTTGGTATTTGATGCCCAGATACTTTGGGGATGTTTGCCCAATGTTTTGAGATGCTTTGGAACTTGGTTTGAGCTTTCATAGCTCCATTTATGTAGGGATTTACTATTGTACATTGTTTGGGTAGCAAGGTTCTATCAGGGACGGCTTATGCATAATGCTATTTGGGTGTACTGTTGGATGTATTGATGCTTGCTCATCATGGTTTATGCCCAGATATGCTATTTGAGAGCTATTGAGCCTTGATTTGGATGCGAACACTTTGTTGTTGGTTGGGATTTATGCTACCTTGGTTGACAGGTTATTTTACCTCCAGTTTGGTTATGCCTATTGGTTTCAAGCTATGTCTTTGGGATATGCAATGAAGTATTGACCTTCAGGGTATGACATCGAGCTTGTCTTTGATTCTGGATCTTCATTTGAGCTTGAGCTCAGCTTTGGAATGCATTTGATGCTTCGTCTTGGATGTACATATGGTATGTACATTACCTATGTCTGATTGGTCTTGACATGCTTGGCCTATGCCACTACTACATGCTACTTACATTGTTTGGAGCCGATTGCTACTAGTGCCTTGCCTTGGCTTGCATTTGGATTCTGGAAACTTACTTGGGATATTTCTTGGCTTGCCAGAGTTGTATTTGGGATACAATTGATGTCTATGGATGCTCTAATTGGAGGCTACAGAGCCTATATGCTCATGATGTCTTATTGATGTCTAGTCTTGGATATTTCGTCACGGGTACTCTCATATGCCCTTCTTGAGCTTCTTGGCTTGATCCATATGGCTTTTGTGCTAGTGGGAGCATTGTTGGATGTTTGACAAACATTGAGCACGTGGTTTATGCTATTGAGCTTTGAGTCTTCTGAGACTCGGATCTTCTTCACTTGGATGTTGCATGGTTGATATGCCATGGCCTGCATACATGTACTTGGGCTGATTTGGGCTTCGCACTCCCTGAGCATTCACCTCTTTATGTCATGCCTTGCTAATGTTGTGTACACTTTGCCCTATTACACAAGGGGTGTGCCGGCTTATTAACGAATTCATTTGACATGCTTGGGTGTTTGCTCGATGTCCGTATGATTGTCATATGCTGATTTATGCCCGCTTGATGCTGGTTATGCTTTGACAGTCGATGGTTGACTTAGTGCATTGATTTTGCTTACAATTTGCTCTCATTGTACTTGGCTGTAATTTATTATAGCAAGTAGTTGTGTATGGACTGATGTGGAAATTTCATGCTGAATCATTCTGATTTTATGTACTTTTGATGGTACTTGGTGGACAACATCATTAGCTATCATTTTGTGATCATTTTGCCTTGGTTTTGGTAGTATTTTGGTTGTTTACAACAGAAAACAACGAGCAGTTTTGAACTGCCTGTACTATTTTTGATTACATTATGGATTCTTCTTCCATTGACAGTGCTATCTTCAACATCACTAAGCTTGATGGTACAAATTATGCCTATTGGAAGAGCCAAGTTTTGCACATATTGGTGTAGGAATTGCAGATAAGAGCAGCCTGAGACTATGACTGATGACGAGTGGAATGAGCTTGATGAGTTATGCAAGTCTACCCTCATCATGTCTCTCACTAAACAAGTACATTACAATGTGGCTGAGGAAGCATAGAGTGCTTGTAACACAATATTAGTGAGTTTGGGAATCTCCCAATTTCCATTTTCTGAATACTAAAAAGATGGCACCCAGATAACATGCCCATAAGTTTCTCAAAACTATATGATATGACCTATCATTGAAAAGCACTTGAAAAATGGAATCTATTGAGCTATAGAGCGCTTGATTTGAAGTTATAGTGTTCAAGTTATGACAAATCCAAAGATTTGACCACATGTCCCAAACTGATGAGAAATTTCCATATTCTCTAATATGGTGTTTTGTGGCAGTTTTGGGATAAAATTAAGAACCTCTATGACAAGAAAAGTCTAGCAAGTCAAATGTATTGGCTGAAGCAGCTTATGGACCTGCGCATGAAGGGGAATATGACAATGTTTGATCATTTGAGCCAGTTTCATGCTATTCTCAAGAACTTGACTTCGCAGGGTATTACCTTTAATGATGAGATTACTCCATTGTTTTTGCTTGGGACTCTAAGTGAGTCATGGGATGTATTTTGCACTGCCTTATGTGCTCCTGCTACTATTTTGAACTTGTCTGATGTAGAGAATGCTCTTCTGTAGGAAGAGATTAATCATAAGAACTTGGATGCCTCTTGTGTGTCACATGCTATGACTGTTAGAGGCAGAGATGGTAATGGCAAGAATGACCGTGGAAATGGCAGTGGCAAAGACTCGCAGAAGTCTAGGTCTAAGTTGCGTGGTAAGTCACGTAGCAAGTATCGTGGGAGAAATGCTAATGTGACATGTCATCATTGAGGCAAGAAGGGTCATATACGCCCATAGTGTCATGAGTTATGCAATGAGAAAGCGGAAAGAGACGGGAAAAGACAAAGTACAAGAAAAGTCCTTTGATCGTAGCATTATGCTTGCGAAATCCAGGAGATAAATGCCATGCAGATTGATGACTCCGATGAGGAGTACATACTTGCAGCTAGTTCTTATGATGCTACGTCGTTGACCGATGTTCACTCTTATTGGTCACAAGGATGGCTATTCGAGATCTAAACCATGTAAGAAGCCTGTTTACGCATCAAACCGACATCCCAGAGTATAAACTAGTCCAATAAACATTATATGAATCCGAATCATTCGAATACATGTCGTCCATAGTATATATACAATAGACATGTGAGTGAATGAATGAGCAAGAACTCTTCAAATGGAGCTTAATATCAAGCCCTTCAATGCCGAGAGCAATGCTAAAGAGTAAGGGTAGTACTAGGAGTAAGAGCATAGGTAGTAGATATGAAATGATGTAGGGAACATGGGCTGAAAATCAATACAAAATGTGTTGGCTGCTCCATGCCTATCTATTGCTACTCTCCAACTCAATGGTCACTGATCAATGCTCAATAGAGCCTCTTGAAGCTGGAAAAAATGTCAAGAACAAGCATTACTGAAGAGGGAAGTCAAAACGTACCTTAGGAGTGAAGGACTAGGGTAGCCATGAAAGCTTTAAATGAGCTCTTTTCCTTGGGCTAAAGCAAGTGATGATGATGCTCCTCGATTGCATGCTTTGATATCGTCGAAATGTGAAGTGAAATTGGAAGCACAATCATAAGCAAGAGCTATAGAGGTTTGTTAACCCTCAAACGAATAAGTTGAAAAATCTAAAGTAAAAGACAAAGACAAGGAAAAGTGAAACGGAAGACGAAGGTGCACCAAGAACAATATGGAAACGCAAGAAGTGCTAAAAAGTCCTAAATCAAGGAGAAAGATGCACAAGAAAAAGTGCGAGTCAATACTTTTGTAAAAGAGTACAAGGCGCACTATGATTTATTTTAAGAGCGCTGGGCACAAGCTCTCATCTATGCAAATTGTAAAAGTAGATGGGTGGTAGGAAGGAAGCTAGGAAGATAGGAGGACAATGGGAAAAAGGGCCTAGGCCGGACATGTAAAAAAGTAGATGAGGGAATGACCACCCAAAAGGGATTTAGTGTTTTGTATATAAAGTTGAAAAGTGAATGAGAAGCTCATTCTTGTGTGTGGCCAAAAGTAGCTCTCTTCTTCTTCTTCTTCTTCTTCTTGCTTGATTGAGCTTGTGCTTGAGAGAGTGTGTGAGAGTGTGAAGGAGTGAGTGTGTGAGGGTGAGGGACCGTGGTGGAGAAGCTCTCCATCTTCTCCTATCTTCTTCTCTTCTCTTCTATTCTCTTGTCGGCAATGGAGGTTGGAGTGTGGAGCTTGGAGTGTGAACCTTGAGGGAGGATGGAGCTTGCTTGAAGCTTGCACTTGGATTGTGGAGCTACCGGAGTGCTCAGAAGAGAAGGCAACTCGATCAGACATGGAGGTAAGCTCACTACACTTGTTGAGATGGATAGTGCGTCGGCTATGTGAGAGGTAGCCATTAGTACTCAGCTAGGAACGCTTGAAACAATAAGCGATCTGTGGGTCTTGGCGGTTGAGCTTGAGCTTGAGCTCACCTCTACATTTTGGTTCCGTTGCTGGGACCAATGGATTCAAGCCTTGAGTACTTGCGCACCTCGAATAGAGCATAGAAGTAGGGTTTTTCCCGAATCGATGCTTGAGGTAGACAGGTAGGAAGCGAGGGAGTTTGAAGAGATATTTGATCTTCTTAGCAAGTAAGTTTTTGGTTTTTTGGATTTGGAAAGGTAAGTTGGAGTAGAGAAGGTGTTTTCTTTGTGATTTGGATGCATTAGGGTAGGAAAAAACAAAGAAAAAAAAAGAAAAATAGGCATTGGGGTTTCTACTGTCATAACAAGGCAGGAGGGTTTGATTTGCTTGCCAATTTGTATTTTGAAGTTTATTTGCTATTCCAGGTATATGCAATCCTTCATTAGGGTCTATTCTTACATTCTCGAAGTTTGTGCGACCCCTCATAACCAAAACCGTTAGAATCGAGTGATTTTCGTTATCCCTGGGAACTCATTCGTATGAATCGGACACTGTTACTAAAGTTTGATTCCCATAATTGGACTTGAATGCCCGATTCTTAGAATTGAACCGTTCGATTTTCAGAATCAGACCAACCCATCCTGTCCGATCATACCCTGTTTGATTTTGAAAATCGGAGACACGAAAATCAGACTTCCAAAATCAGATGCTCAGAATCGAACTACGGAGAATCGACACTTCAAATCGGACACCCCATAATCGGAGTCCAATTCCCAGAATCGGAAGCACGAAAATCGGGCCAACCCATAATCGAACCACTTGTACTTGGACCATTTGATCGACCAATCGGACCAACCCAAAATTGGACGTCCAATTCTAATAAGAGGACTCTTGAGAATTAGACAAAAAATGTCAAAATTAGATAGGTGAATAGAATTTTTTTTTGACACATCTAGGCCTTGAAACCGATCCAAAGACTGTATAGAGCTGAAAGCACATCAGAGATCTATCACCGAGCTGAAATCTAGAGTAAGTAGTTCAAAACTTGGCTATGAACAGTCCTTAAAATCACGCATGGTATTTAGTGTAACAACCTTGCAGGCTGGGGGGGACTCTCCCCCCCCCCCCCTTCCCCGCGGATCCCCACAAAGGGGGCTCTACGTTCTCTACACCTCTCCCAAGTAGACTGGAGAGAAAACGCACATCGTGATAGGTCCTTCAAATTAGATCTTAGTGTAGTAATGGCTCTGCATAAGCATAGACTCTCACTTGTAAAACAACAACCGAAAGCCCATACTTGAACAAGGACAAATAAAGACCATAGAACCTCAATGTGCCAATCTAGCCAAGGGCAAAAAGGCCACACCACAAAAACATGTATAGGTTGCATTCGAACTACATCTAGTCCAAGTAGAATGCAACAACATCAAGCTACAACTGCAAGGATGACTAGACATGACAGTTTTGACGATAGATGTATCTTGAACGGCACTGCACACACGACCCAAGATATCAGTGGAGAATCCACATCTGGTTGTGCAGTTGGAGACTTTAAGGCATGTATCAGAAGGCTTAAATTTATAAGCCAAGACCTGGAAGATGAAGAAATAGTACCATATGCTTATCTTAGGGTCAAACTCATCGCAAAAAGAGAGCACTGTGTCGATGCTCTCATCAATGAAGGAGTTGATTTTAATATCTTGACCTATGAAGCATGGACTCGACTAGGCCAATCAGAGCCCACACCAACTGATGCAACTCTTAATCCTTACGGGGGACACCCACAAGCACTTATAGGGAAGTGCAAAATCCTTGAAACTATTGAAACTGAAAGCTTGCATATCCTATTCCATGTTCCTTCAAATAGTGCAAATTGTGGAAAGAAAACCCTCCTAGGACAACCCTTCAAAAGGGCGATGAAGTGTGAGGCTGATTATGTAGCACAGAGGATACACTTGACACTATCGGGTGCGAGGATAACCACAATCTTTAGCAAGGGGTGACCTCATCAAACCTCGAGGAAAAGGCAATGAATATTCTGACATACTAGGCAAGTCTAGTGATGAGAGCAAGGACTTGTAGAAAGAGTTGATACAAGCTCATATTGAATAGAGAGAACCAATGAGTGAGGCTGTGCTTGAAACAAGAAGGTCAGGAGACAATGCCAAAGACAGGCTTTTGAATTACAAATATCGTAGAAGGATACAAAAGAAATCTAAGCCTTATAGACAAAGGTATCGATGGAGAGCCAACACAATGCCGCGATGGATATCCAAAGCGTTGCTATGTGCTCAAGGGTATGGCGCAGGTAACTGATGGATTTGGGTACCAAAACCCCCTGCTAAACCACCTCTGTCAGCTGAAGGTCAGGACGTATCAAGAGCAAATAAGCGTAGGAGGAAATCTAAACAAAAAACCAAGTCTCGAGTAAAAAACATTGGAGTGATCAAGCCCCTCATGATTGAAATCAAGAAACCAAATGGGACTATTCGAAGGGTAGATCCTCAGCCTAGTGTGCTTAACAAGCGGATATTAGATGTAACCGCCGAGTGTGCACAAAGACCACTAGTGCCCAAGGAGCCTTTGACTTCCCAAGAGGATAAGGAGCACCACAGGCACAATGCTACTCATGATAAGGCTTATTTCTCAATGAAGCAAATGGCAGAATCATCTAATAGCCACGAGCAAATCTTCCAGCCAGTGCCAAGTCCACCTAGGAGTCCTAAACCTCCTACACCCTGTTTCCCTAGAAGAACATAAGAAGCACAACAACAATCGTCAAGTGCAGCTGCTCAATCCCAATCTCTATCTCCATCTAAGCTTCCAAATATTTGAGATGCAGGACATGACACCACCCTTAGCTCTCAGCCTATGGATATGCTTGTGCAATCCAATGTGGCTAGCTCAACTGATGCTCGATCTGCACAAGTGAATGCTACCACTTCCAATCTGCCTAAGGACTTGACACCACAGTCGATTACTAGTAGCCGATCCACTGAACTAACTGCTACTACTTCCAATCAGGAATTGTAGCAGTCACAGCCTTTGGCCATGACAATGCCCCTTGCGGAATGTGTCCTTAGCAATTCACAAGTGGAAGAGGTGTCACAACCAACATCCTCGACACCTCCAGCACTTCCGAAGCACCTAAAACCTAGGCTTAAAGAGAAATCTCTCGAAGATTTGGCCAAGAAGATGGCACATCTGACCAATGAACTAAAGATGAAGTGCATGATGAAGCTTGAACAAAGCTGACGGCCATCACACGTGCGTACGTCCATGTGGACATGGGAAGGCCAACACCAAAGCACACAAAGCTCATAGCCAAACACCTTACTTGGGATGAGCAACAACATGTTTGCTCTCTTTATGTAGCTATTGCTAAAGAAGTCATAAAGGACATCCCAAAGGCCATAGCTAGAGAATTGTGCTTGATACCCTCACTCTATACTGCTCAATGTGAGACAAATAAGGAAAAGATCGAAGCAATCAAACAAAAAGGGAAAGGACAAGGCAACTTTGTGCAGAAATGGTACTCCAACTAGAGGTTGGTAGCCAAAATTGGCCACCAAATAATGACGCTCACTAAGCAAAGGAAAGCCCTTTAGACATCAAGATATGATCCCACATATGTTATCCCGACCTAATTAAGAGTGTTGGCAATGGTCCATGAGGTCCATCTTTCTATCTCACTGTCCAAAAACATCCCTTATATGATAAATTGCTTCTAGAAGAAGATCTACACATGGCTAGTAGGCTAGGAGTAGGGAGCATGGTGCTTGATGTTAGCGCATATGTCTTCTGCCTCACTCAAGTCCCTGCAATCCTAGATCTCTATGCTTCCCATCAATACAACCATGATTTCTTCAACTGGTTCCATCCAAGCCTACATGAAAGGAACCCTAAACCATCTCTTGGTTCTACATTAGAGTCACTCAAACCTCTTGAGCAAGATAAAAACAACTCTAAACACAACACCCGCTCTGATAAGAAACAATGGAGGCATGCTTCAATGGGTAAGGACAAGAGTCTAGAGCAAACGCCCTAGGAGCCATTGCCAAGGCAATCGGATGAGGGGCTAAACGGGGGGAATTAGCTGAAAAGCTAGACTCTCGAAAAAGAGAGGTAGTTGTGCCCTCACAACCTAGCAAGGTTGTCCAGCAGGCCACGGCTACGTCCTATAAGAACACACTAGAAAAAGAGAATGTTGAGGCCCAACCAACCACATCAACGACTGACCTAGTTCAGGGTCTTGAGTCTTTAAAGGATACACCTCAATTGCCCAAGAAAAAGAGGAGAAAACAATGATAGTTGCAAGTGGCTGTAGGCACCAAGAAGATTGAGACCATGAGTGCTGAAGAGGAGTTGAGGAAGAAAGCATTAAGTCCACCCATGAATAAACCCATTGCCATCTCTCCTAATAGTGGTGAAATCTCAGATATATCCATGTGTTCTAATAAGTCAAAGCAACCATTAACATCAATGGTTGCTTGCAATGCTCAATCCACCGACAACAAAACTTGCATTGACTAATCAAGACTGGATACAACACTATCACCACAGGTTGAAAAAACTATACCAGTCACATCCGAGGAGAACCATGACACAATAACAACAAAACCTCAGGAGAAACATGAAAACCCTGAGGACATAAGTAACCCTAGTATCGACCAATCTTGCTCATCTAGGCCTGAGTCCCCAACTATGCTAAAGCCTAGAGAAACTCCCAGAACCTTGCATGAGATAGCAACTGAGCAAGCCTTCATAGAACATAGAAGTGTCACAGAGTGCTTGACTGAGCTGGATACTAAACTCAAATTATTCGCACATGTCTATGTCCTTGTAGATATGGATACATTCCCTAAGGAGCAGCTTGAGGAATACATATCATATCCGCTATCCTGGGAAGAGCAAGAATATCTTAATGAGCACTATGGCAAGCTCCTACATGAACGCATGCAAGTCATCTCTGATGAGAAGACCGACAAGCTATGCTTAGCTGTGACATTCAACGATGTGCTTTGCCAACCATATCTCTTAGAGATAGAGCAACTAAAGTGACAATCAAAGGGTCGAAGTCAATTTGAAAAATGTTGGTTTGAAAACTGTGCTACAATGGTTGAACTTGGAGCCCAGATTATGACAACCTCAGAGGAGTGACTGGCCAAATGGCGGTCTCAAAGAGACCCAACCTATGTGGCGCCAACTTCCTTTTGAGTATTGATTATTGTTCGGGGTATGGACTTAGTCGGAACTAGCCAAGAGAACTCTGTGGTTGATAAAATTCTCACTGAGGAGGAGCTACATGTTGCTGGTAGACTCGAACAAGGCACCACACTACTCAATGTTGCACAATATATGTTGTTATTGAGTAGGCTGCCACGAGTACTAGATGCATGTGCCACACTCCAGTACAATCCTGAGTTCTACAATTGGTTTTTATCCTCACGAAGTGACATGGATTCATAAATGTGTACATAAATAAACAATGAGTTTTGTGATTGTGTATAGATAATACAAAAAAAAAGCCAGCACACACAAGTAATGATAATCAAGCGTAGGTGATATGCATTGAAGTCAACACCATGGGATTCGAATAAATGATGTCTCTTTTAGGTGCACCTATTCATTGTATTTGAAGCATATGACTTGCATGTACTCTCATGAGTTGTCAAGTGGATATAGGATGACATAGGTCTCTGTACAAAAGCATTCAATGTTCAAGTTACAACAAGACCACCAACCCCACAAAGAGCCATTACAAAAAAAGTAACAGAAATACCACAAACAAAGAGCCATGACGGAAGCCCCACTGCTAGAAGAGAAAATCACCCTTGCAGAAAGCCCGCATCGCATTGAGCATGGCCCAAAGCATAGTCATTGGCTACTCTCTCTTTCTCTACATTTGGCTCACTGCAGTTGCTACCTCAATTGTATCGATATCTCACATATTACAAAGAGGTTTGCAAAATCTCAAGTGTATCTCTCCATCTCAACAACTGTTCCTCTAGCATCAAGGCTAGTAACACAATCATCCTTGTAATATCCATTTTTCATGGCCTTTGGATCTCAACATTTCTCAGTCAAAATGAAAGGCTGATAGCCTCAATGTATTGCATTGGTTGTATTCATTTTATCCAAAAAAAAGAGGAAAAAAAAAGATAGAAAAAGAGAAAACAAAAAGAAAAGAAAAGAAAAAAGCACCCATGATCACAACATAGCACCTACAGGTCCTCAAATCAGGTACGTCCAATGACCTTGATCGGATGGCTCTGTCCCTAATTCCCTAGCCCTTTTACACATCCCCCACAATTGTTCAGGGCACATCAAGGGCATGACATACCTAGGGAGCTCGTCTCGCCTATGGTTTGACCTGTCACCCTGAACCATTAGTACAATTCTTTTTTGCACTCCATCTCAGTGCCATTGCAATAAATAGGGGTAAGCAAGGCATGGAAGACCATGGAAAGTACATTGTACTCTTCAACCACTACATGTAGCCACCAGCTACCAAAGCTAAGGCATCAATGAGCTCAATTATGCTACATCATGTTGAAAAAATCACAAATGATGTCTCAAGAAGCCTTCAAGTGTACTGCTCCTCAATATTGACAAAATTTTCCACCCCATCGAACCCTTGCTTTATCCACCATTGCTACGAGGAACCAGACCTAACTACGTAATATCTAAGTATGCACGTGCACTCACATAATATCTGCACCACAATATATACACAGTTTGGGTCCTTAAGTGTAGGATAATACTCTCAAGTTGCTTAGAGTTCGACCTGTCTCCCAAGCTAATCAAACTACGTCTTGTGTACGATAAGAATACTAGCACTACCTCAGGGAGAGACCACATATGAGAGGTTTTCAATTGCAGGTATTGTAGACTCCGACGAAAGTACCGTAAGCTCTTCATCAACACTCAACTCTGAATTCTTATCCTTTATCATCCTACAAGCCCACCAAAGAATCGTTGCCCACTGTAGAATCCCCAAAACATCAATACATGTGCCAACCCATGAGTGCAACTCCCAACAAAACCCAACCCTATCACCAACCAATCAAGTCAACAAAGTGCCACCAACCACCTTTATCCGCACCACCAAAACTCCAAGGCAAATCATAACAGTCCCTTCCATCCACGTCTTCGGTGTATGCCAAAGCTTGCTATCTACAACGGTGAGTGCCATGGGATTAGGAGGGGGGTAATGTTAACCCTTAGACGAACAAGGTGGAAAATCTAAAGTAGAAGACAAAGCCAAGGCAAAGTGAAACAGAAGATGAAGACGCGTCAAGAAAAATATGGAAATGTAAGAAGTGATAAAAAGTCTTAAATTAAAGAGAAAGGCACACAAGAAAAAGTGCAAGGCAATACTTTTGTACAAGAGCACAAGGCGCACCATGATTTATTTTAACAGTGCTAGGCTCTCACCCTTGCAAATTGTAAAAGTAGATGGGCGGTAGGAAGGAAGCTAGGAAGATAGGAAGACAATGGAAAAAATGACCTACAACCGACCATGTAAAAAATGGGATAAGGGAATGACCGTCCAAAAGGGGTTTAGGGTTTTGTATATAAAATTAAAAAGTGAATGAAAAGATCATTCTTGTGTGTGGCCAAAACTAGCTCTCTTCTTCTTCTTCTTCTTCTCCTTCTTCTTTCTTGCTTGAGCTTGTGCTTGAGAGCGAGTGTGCGAGAGTGTGAGGGAGTGAGTGTGTGAGGGTGAGGGACCGTAGTGAAAAAACTCTCCATCTTCTCCTCTCCTTTTCTCTTCTCTTCTATTCTCTTGTCTTGCTCGTGACAATGGAGCTTGGAGCGTGGAGCTTGAGGATGGAGCTTGCTTGAAGCTTGCACTTGGATCATGGAGCTACCGGAGTGCTCAGAAGAAAAACTCACTACACTCGTAGAGATGGATAACGCGTCGGCTACGTGAGAGGTAGCCATTAGTGCTCGGCTTGGAATGCCTGAAACAATAAGTGATCCGTGGGTCTTGGCAGTTGAGCTTGAGCTTGAGCTTGCCTCTACAAGGTTCAAGTAAGAGAAAAGAGTCTAGTGTGTGGAAACTCTAATAGTCACAATGTGTGACTTGCTTTCTCTTATTTTATCGTCAATAACTAAAAGAATAAAGAATAAAGTGGTAGTGATGGGCACTTTTCCCACTTGTAGTGCATAGGTGTGTGGGTACAATATACAAGTAAATATAGGCGACTAGGTATAGGTGGACTTTAACTCTCGATAGATAGGTGCTCTCTTTTGTGCTTGAAACTACTATGTAGGAAATTGATGGGCTTGTCTATCAATGCTCTTGCACCACATGTTAAGCATATCACTAGTATTCATTCTAGACTGTGCTCGTTAAACCATGCAAAGTCGGCTATTACATGGTGATAGATATGTCTCATAAAAGTATTGGTAATGGATGTCCAAAACTTTCATTTTCCTTGGAATCTCGATCCAAAGTGGAAAATAGTCCCAAATATTCTTCCCATGAGCATTTGAATGGAATTGATTGATACATTATGAATCTCACTTTCATGAAATTAGTTTTCATTTAGTTTAAGCATAATTCAAAGCTAATTTGAATTGTTATTGTAACCTTTGTTACTTGTTGCAAATAATTAAATCAACTAAACAAAAAATCAATGATATGCAATGGATGTTTACCTTCTTGTAATGTTTGGCCCTTACATGAGGCACATCACCCTCACTTCCAACTCCTATCTTAGTGAAAGCCACAAATACAAGTAGGTGAGAGTCATCAAAGACATAAGAAGCCATGAAAGAAAACTAAAACCTAGAAGACAAAAAAATTAGTAGTTTATATGGAGGTACCAATCCACCAAATAAATGCTTATAGATACTTCTACCACTCCTAATCAAATTGTGAAACCATAGATGTCTAAAGATGAAACATTGTGCAATCAAGAAATGTAGTGTCCACAACTATAGCTATGACATTTACCAAAAATTCTTCCAATGCCAATGTAAAATCCTAATAGTTGCATTCCTTAACTGTCACTTCCTCCCCAACAAAGAAGAAGCCAGCAACACAAATAATATGCAAAAAATTCAAACAATCGAAGAGCAATCTAGAAGTAGCTAATGCAAATCTATATTAGGTATGCTCTAGTAAGTCCAAACCTTCTCTTGGGCTAAAACCAAACTTACATCTCTCATACTCTCTATATTTCTCCACATCATATAAGGTCCACTCCAACCCGATGTTGCAAATCTACATTAGATATGCTCTATTAAGTCCAAACCTCCTCGTGGACTGAAACCAAATTTACATCTCTCATGCTCTCTTTATTTTTCCACATCATCTAAGATCCACTCCAACTCGAAGTCATTCAAATCTTGCTCCCTTAATAGTAAGAGGTAAGAGTTTGTGTGCTTCATGTGAATAGGGATTAACTAAGGGAAGTGTATGAATGAAGGGACTTAGGGTTAAAGTTTCCTAGATCTAGATCATGGCCTATGTGAAGAGCTAAGAATGCTTCTTATACTTATAAGCAAGAATATTAGTTGTACTTCTAAGCAACTATTACAAGCAAGGAAATCTTTTTTGCATATTTTGCCATTGTCTATCACTCTCTCTTCCTCTTGCTCAAGTTTGTTAGCTTCAATTTGTCTTGTTCCCTTATCTTCTCTATTATAACATGGTATTAGAGCAGCTCAGCTTTGATCCATAGTCATTCTTGAAGCATTTACATAACTTGAGAGAAGATACACTTATCATAGCCATCTCTAATCATTATGGCCTGAGAGTGGCAACTTTCATTGGAGCATTTACAAAAGGAGAGGACAGGATGTGTCAACTCTGAAAATGTCTCTTGGGAATTTCTTCCTCTACTTGAGGCAAGTTGTGCAACACAATAGGATGCCCTTTCTTATAGTCCTTTACTCTCCTACAACATCTAACGTTCCTCTCACAATATTGTAACTTACAACAGATAGATCCCTAACCCTTTCACCTCTCACAAGGACCATATAATGTTTTTGCAAATTATGGCCCATTCCTAGCATAAGCCGTTGCCTCAAATTACAGGTTAATCGAACTCTTGCAAGTAGGAAATAGTTAGGTTTTTTGGGTATAGTTGTGGAATGGTCAACAAATATCCCATTACATCAAACCTCAACATTGGAGCTCCAATAGACTACTATTGTGATTTCACTCAAATCTAGATACATTTTGAGAGTAGTCTTGTTCATATTCATCTCATGGCTATTAAAGGCAATAACACTAGATCCTATCAGGGAGACCTCTTGATTGAGAGCTACTACTAAAACCCTAGCTTGGGGTAGTGTTGTCACAAACATTACAGTTTTGAGACAAGTTTTTCATCAAGTTTTGATTTTAATCTAATGATGTTGCTAAGTCATTATGACTAACTTGCTACCTCTTTTTTGAGCTAACTTCAAGTCTCAAGAATCCAAGTTGAAGGCATTGCTTATATTAGAGAATATTAAAATTCCCACTTACAAGCATTCATAAGCTTGACAAATGGCATTTTATAGCACGAAAGGTATATATGAACACCATCTTTATAGAAGCTAAATACTAGCAATTTTTTTAAACATTGAGGAGATGTATTTCAAAGTCATCGGATCATCAATAAAAACTAGCAACATCCTTGTTTAAGCAGACATCTATTTGTTTGCCTATTTACTCTTTCTACACAAACATCACCTCCATTGGTAGCTTTGAGATGGATTGGCTCAAAGTTCACTAAATACCTCCATTAGTGAACCAAAGAAAGAATTCTAAGATGCTCATATTCATTATGTTTAACCCATTGTACAACATTTGGCTGAGCATATCAAACTTAAGTGCTCTCATGCAATTTTGTGCATGTATTTAAGCTTTTTTCATGATTACAAGGTGTCATGGCATAGTATGAGCCATGAGACAACCATAAATGAATTCAAGATTTCTTTCTTAGGTTTAAAATCTATTTATTCAACATATAAGTTGGTCATAAGAAGAGGTCATAACATCTTAGCATGCATATATTTGATATTTCTTGTTATATTTTGTCAAGTCTTAATATCTCCTTTATAAAGACATAGATAAAGTTATAATCCATGCTCTCATAAGCCAAAAAGAGCAAATCTTGCCATATTATATATTATATTCAACTCCTTAACTCATCTCATTGAGCTTGTATCTGATTACTCATATGAGTTTGTAACGCCTTGACTATAAGCCTACCTTGTGGAGTAGACATTTCTCTTGACCATGTTATAAGATGAATGGTAAGACCATTCCTTATAAATCCATATGTCATTGCCAACCATCCAAAGAATTCCCTCATTGGTAATTGAGGAGATTATTATGCCTCATTGCCTAAACAATGGAGAGATGTTGCTATCTTTAGGATAAGGAGGATGTAGAGACAAAGTGGTCATCAAGTGCAATGGTTTATGTTTCCATAATCAAGAGTTCTAGCCTTATATTTATTCTTGTGGTAGAATAACCACAATGGCACAAATGTGGTATACAAGGATTTAAGATATCTACTACTTGAGCATAAAAAAGGAGCATCATTGAAAACCCAAGAGCAACCTCGTTCATGAAAGATAGAAATCTTGAACAACACACCCATAAATATACATTGTATCTTGCTTTTGTAGCATCTCTCCATGCATTAAAGAAACGCACATGATAGTAAACTATCATCGCATTAAAGCATCCCAATAAAATAGCACCTTGTTTTTTTGAACACTCTCAAATGTTCTTATCTGGAACTACTTGGGTGGAGGGTGCATATTGGACTGCCAAAGAAGAAAAGTAGCATATTGCAATGTAAAAGATGCACTGCTCACCTCACATCCTTACCACATATCCCAATAAGGAAATATCATTACTATCAAATTTACATGTTTTTTCAAATTTTGATTGGGTTGGTTGTTACAATACTCACGTATTCAAAGTGGATTTTGCTTCATGCTTGGAAGCTCATGCATATCCACTATGGTCACTTTTAGTTGTGAAGTTAAGGATATGGCAACTTTTGTAGCTACGATTGAGTATGTTTAGCTTGGACGTCTATTGGCTTATTTGGGTGTTGGATAGTCATTCACCACCATTATCTTCATTGATAATCAAAGTGTATTGGGAACTACATGGAGCTTGGTGTTTTATGCTCATTTTAAGTACATTGAGTCGCATTGTCATCATGTTTGAAAGACTCTTTGTAAGCAAGGTCAACTTGGCTTATGCACCAATACATAACCTAGCAAATCTCTACCTCTTAAGAAATTTGAAGCTTTTCATAAAGCTTTGGGCTTATTGACCTTTGTGGGTTGATCATAGTCTATCGAGCTTGACACTTCCCTATATATGAGTACCACCTCTTGTTCACTATATCACTTCTAGGAGAGATTTGTTACCATATTTTAGTCATGATACATGAGAACACTCTTATGACTATTAAGGTACTTTTTTCCCTCTTTAGGAGGTTTTTTCCACCAATATTTAGTCTTGTGACTCTTCTACTTTGATACCTCTTAATACATTTTGTGTTGTGCTTTTTGAAGTATCTTCTTGTCTAAGCTATGTGCGTGCATTTGTACAATCCTAAAATCTAGTTTCATTTGAGTGATTTCTTTGATTTCTAGTTTATTGGCTTTTTGCCTTGTACTTTATGCAACATTGGCTTGCTTTAAGTAACTTGAAGCATCACTTTACTCCTTATCTTTAACTTTTTATCAAATTTTCTACAAGTTATATTGTCTACTTTACACAACTTTTACTAGCAATATGTATATGTTAGTGGTTGCTTGTATCTATTATCATTTTGAGGATCTAAATGGCTACATATGATCATTAATTGACGTTCAATATACAATCAAATATTGATTGGACTTTAAATTATGATTTAAAATATAAGTATCTATTATAATATACATAGAACGTTGTAAAAGTAATGATAAGCTCTCTCTTTAGTTAAGGTTTTTTAAAAAAATTGTAATCAATTTTTCAAGAAACATGTTTGAAAAAGAAAATTGCTAGCTAAAATTTCCTTTAATTGAATGACTATTTGGTTGCTTTACTAATTTTGTTCACCATATGACTGAAGCTTAGAGATTACTCATTAGCATATGGCCAGTTGCTTATAGTACTTATAACTAGTTTTCTTAAAGCATTACTAATCAATGTGTAGAAAAAATTGATTACATTATTTACTCATGTTGACTATCTTTTGCAAACACTGCAAAACCACATTTTATGAGGAACATTTACTTTTTTTGTTGCCTTATTTCCCATGTTAACCATAGTCATATTTGATTCTAATCATAGTACAAGGATAGGGTGAAAACTACATGAGCTTGTAGAAAAAGGTGTCACTATGGCACCATGCCTTTACCACTCCTTCAAAAGGTGTTAATAATCTCTCTTCTATAACTCATTACTCTTTACTTTATTTTTATCTCTCTTTATAAAAAAACACACACGCACACACAAAAGAAATAGCGTAAGTTGACTTTCAATAGAGGTAGAATTGTAAACATGGAAAAGTGAGCCAAATAATGATGTGCCACTCTATGGGACTAGCCTTATAGTAGTAGTCTAAAAGCGCAATGGTACAATATGACTAAATGTTGGTGCATTCAAGGAGGCATTGAGAGAGAGATATTGTATTCTATATGCATATACATTAGGGTCCATATAGCAAACTTCCACAAATAGCATGATATAAATGCAAGTCAATATACATGAGGGAGACACGTAGTGGTAAGTGATAGTCTTGCTTCTTAGAGAAGTTGTATCAAATGATCTAGATAGTTTGTAGAGATGAGAAATCCAAGCTGAGTACCTCTCAAATACAAAGAGATTCACAAAGGTTGTGCATAAACTTACTCATCTCCAAGATTGTTTCCATGTTGCTTAAGCTAAATGTCTACATAATGATGCAGTAGGTCCAAACCTTACATATCAAAAGTTGAATTCAACTCGATCGTAAAATTAGCAATATATATCTCATTATATTTTGCCTTGTAACACCTACTATAGATTTTACTCTAATTTTTCTTCTCATCATTATCAACTCTTTGTTTGAATAACATTTACAGATTTCTACTTACTAGTAAAAAAATGTAGCTTTTCCTTTAATTTTTTAATGAGCCACAAAAGCTTGATTTGCAACATATATCATACACTTGTTTTATCAAGACTATTCTGCTTGTAATATGACAGAAACCAATTCGTTAAATGATAAAGCATTTAGATTATCTTTCATTATCAACGGGACAATAGATGCAAAACTTGGTTAATAATAAGAAAAACCATTAAATAATAGTTTGCACAAGTGAAATCTTTGGCAAAATCTCATCTTTGCAGTAGTTGACTACTTAAGATATCTAATATTTATAAAAAAATGTTCCATAAGTGTATTTGCATGTTCACTCTCTAATCCCTTATACAAGTAGGTAGCATAAGCCTCATTTCTTCCTTGTTACAAACATACAAGTATACCCTAAGCATCTTTAGCTATCATATATAAGCAAATGTGTAGGATCATAGTATGTGTTGACAAATAATGCCATCAAAGAATGAATCTTTGTATCTCTACCATCCCCATGAATCTTCTCAAAAGTAAATGGTGATGGTGCTTTGGTATTAATTGGAGAAAAACAATAGCATACAACGCCCTTAATAACAATTATTTCTATTATACTTGTAGCTTCCAAAGTACCACTAGGGCGAACTTTAATTCCATGCACAATGTTTCAAACCTCTTTTGCAATCAATACATAATGCATGATATCTAAATAAATAATCTCATTAGTTCCAAGGGCAATGCTTATCTGTATTCAATATATATACAAGCTTGTTAAATAATAAACCTACTTTTGAAAGTTATTATCTTAATAACAACATAATATCAAGGATTGCAAATAACTTATAAGCCTTGCTACTCATGTATAAACATTGATAATCAATTGTATAACTTATCTCAATTGCTTATTGTGCAATATGATTGCCATACACGAGCAAGCAATTGAAAAGACTAGAGTACATACTATTTTATATATAAACTTTTGACTCATGACAAGTATGATGAGCATGTTGAGATAGCAAGCTCAACACATGCGTACATTGATGATGGACCCTATGGCTAGATGGGTTCGTATGTCTACACTTAGCATTTTGGTGGTCACTATGATCCTCACATGGCCACTAACTTATCACTTATTACATTTAGTTTGTTGTTTGTTGCACCTACCTACAACATATATAGTTATAGCGCTAGTTAATTAGTATAGTTTGTTATGCACAGTTTGACTTAGTAGGCTACTTTCCTTTATGTTGTACTTATCTATACTTTGTGTACATTGTATTGTGGGCGAAAGAAGAAGAAAAAATCAATAAGAAAATGTTTGGCCTCCATCTCTCTTCTTGTGTCATTAAGTGAGCTTTCTCTTTCGTCTATGGTACGTGTTTGGCACAACGGCTCAAGCAAGTTCACCCACTATACGATTATTGACATGGTATCAGAGCAATATCACTAAGAGAGGCTAGTTTTGAAGACTAAAGAGAAGGAAAAGAAGCAAGGATTTGAGCAAGCAAGCAACTGGTAAGAAGCTCTCCCATTCTTCCACTCTTACTCTTGGATAGTGCATGTGGAAGCACCGAAAGCAAGGTGGAGCGAAAAAATATCATGTTGTTGTGAGATTTGGGATGTAAACTAAGCATGATATATTCTATAAACAAGCCCTTTCGAGCCTACTCGCTGCTTTTTTAGGTATTTGAGGCCATTTTGGAGACCCCTTTTTTAGAGTTGTAAGGTTGTAGACATCACTTTCAGAGTATATTCCCTGCTTTTTAAGGTATTTGAGGTAATTTTGGAGCCCAATTTTTTGGAGTTGCAAGGTTATAGACATTAGTTTCAGAGTATACTGCAATTTCGACTGTATCGATCGAAAGTGGATGCATAGGTTACAGATTTCGAATATTTAATTTTTGAGGGGTTTACTAAGAAGCAAACATAAGTTTTATCTCTAAATAGATTGTAGATTACATGTATTGTTGAGCAATCAATAAAAAAGATTGCTTGGTCTATTACGCACTTGTTATGAAAGATTGCACAAGACTTGCTTTCTATTTTATATCATTTTTGTGATAATGGTAGAGAATAGTGCAAATCCCGTCATTGAAAAGCTAGATAAGAATAAACTACTCTTCATGGAGTTTTATATGACGATCTTTCTTATTGAAAAGTAAAGAAAGTGGGCTAGAGCTGAGTATCCCTGCGATTGTAGATGAATTAAAGACATGAAAAGAATGGAATGCAAAAGACAAAAAGATGATGTATTAGCTATCTGCAGTCATTGATAATACTATATTGAAATATATCAATAATACAAAAACTTCACATACAGCTTGGACAATTTTTAAAAACGTGTTTTCAATAAATACAAAGACATGAAAGATTCAACTCTAGTAAGAGTTGAATACCTTGAAGAAAGAAAAAATTGTCTATTAATGAGTATATTTTGAAGGTGAGAAGCATTGTAGATGCTTTAGAAGCGATTGGTGCAATGCATGATGTCAATGATTTAGTTTTATCTACTTTGGGTGGCCTTAATAATCAAAAGGCTTGAAAATCATTTGTCACTTCTGTATATGTACGAAAGCCATTTCCAAACTTTAATAAGTTGATTTATATTATGATTATTGAAGAGATTAATATGTAAGATGACTTATTTGACAGAAATGGTAAACAAGTCCAAGCATTTTATTCAAATTCAAGAAAAAAACGTGATAGATCCTCTTTGAGACGTCATGATATAGGATGTGTTGGTGTAGCCATCAAAATATGTTAAATCAACAATTTGATAAAGTACAAGTTCTAAGACACTGTTAAAACTTTTAGAGGCAAGGAGAGCTCTAGACGAAGAGGTGGATAGCAAAATAGAGATTTTAATAATTTTATTGCTGTTTGCTATTAAGGTGGTAAAACATGTCATATTACAATCCATTGTTATATTTAAAAAAATGATATCCGCAGTGATAAATTGTAGCAAGAAAACTATTTATTGTTTTTATGACAGAATAAAAACAAAATGCGTATCTACTTGTTACGAATCATACGAAGAATGCTATTACAAGAAAGAAAAAACATGATGATGTATGGTATATTCATTTAGATGTATCTAATCATATGATCAATCATGTTGAATGGCGACTTGGAGAGATGCTAGATTTACAAAATTCAAGTTACCTATAAATAAGTGATGATTCATGCTTTCTAATTTTATATATTGGAAATGTTTCCTTATCCTTACATAATGGCCAGACAAAGAGTATGTTATATGTATTACATATATTATCAATTACAAAGAATTAAGTATTTGTTGATCAAATGGTAGAGCAAGGGTTATATGTTTGATTTAATGCAAAAGGTTGTTTTGTAGCAAACTTTAATAATAAGTGCATGTTGGTCACAAAATGAAATAGAGTTGGTCGTATATTCACTATAGATTCTAGAATTTCTACAATGAATGCTGCTATGTATGCTAAAGAACAAATAGTTGTAGATATTGAAATATGACAAACGTATTGGACATGCAAATATACAAAGGCTGAAATAAATACAATCCAAAGGATTGATTAAAAGATTGCTTGCTTTTAGAGTTATAGAATTTCATAAAGTGTGAAGCATATCGATTTGATAAGTAGACAAAACAATTATTTTCGCATGATAGAGATATGAGCGAAAATATACTTGATGTTGTACATATAAACGTTTGAGAACCTACACAAAATCTATCTCTTAGTGACAACAAATACTTAATTACATTTATTGATGATTATTTAAGAAAGCTATGGATAAATTTCATGAAAAAAAAATGATACATTTAAGCACTTCAAATATTTCAAGATAACTTTTAAAATAGAAACAATCTTGAAAGTTAAGTGCTTGAGATGAAATAGAGAGGGAGATTACCTCTCTAATGAGTTTAATGGGTTTTTGAGGTCTCATCGGATAAAGAGAGTTTACTTGCATGTATACCCCACACGAAAATGGAATTGCATGAAGAAAAAATAAGCATATTGTAGAGGTTACATGAGCATTGATTGATTGAAAAAAATATGCTAAAATATTTTTGGTATGAAGCTATTCATATTATTTTCTATATTATGAACAGAACTTCCACAACTGCAGTTTATAAGATGACTCCCAAAGAATACTTCCGATGTGTTACACTTCAAAGTGTTTGATTGTATTACATATGTTCATGTATCAAATGAGCTATGAAAGAAGCTTAATTCAAAGGTTTAAAATACATTTTTATTGGATACTTTTTAGAGCAGAAAGAATATCATTATAACCTTGTCACGCAAATAAGTTTAAAGTGAGCAATGATGCTATTTTTGATTAAATGAATAATTGATATACATCTATTGGTTATGTATTAAATGATAATGATCATGATAGCTATGTGCACAAAAAAGCAAGAATTATGAAATCTTAGTGAACCAAAAACATCATTTGATACTATACCTATAGTTAGCCCTTGGTTTGCGAAACTAAGGAGTAGCCCCACATCTTCAAGTGGATCTACAAGTGTTGCGAGTAAAGATAAAAGAAAAAACAAAGTGTTGAATAGTAATGATACATCTACTAGTCATTTGGGATTTGATGGAGGTTCTAATGGTTTAGAGAGCTTAAATAATGAGCTTAGTATTCCTTCAACCAGAATACCAAGTGTATAGAGAGTACATAGTAATGTAAAGGCTCCATTGAGTGACTCATTGATATGTAGATCTAGCAAGGTTAGATACCATGTTAAATAATTTGATTTTTAAGGTTATGCAGCTCACCATTATACTTATATAATGAAGGCAGTCGAGGATATTGAGTCCACTTGTTTTGATAATGTTATTTATCATGTTCATTAAGATGCAACAATGGATGAGGAGATGGTTGCATAAGAAGCCAATAAGACTTGGAATTTAGTATCCTTACCTATGGGCAAGAAAGCTATTTGTTGTAAGTGAATTTACAAAATCAAGCATAATACAGAGGGTTTGATTAGCAGGTATAAGACTAGGCTGGTTGCAAAATACTATGCTCTAACATAAGGCATAAATTATGAAGAGACATTAAGCTCACTTGCTAAGACCGTAATTGTTAGATGCATAATTACTTTGGTAATAGCCAAATGTTAGAGTTTGTAACAATAAATGAATGTTAAGAATGCCTTATTGTATGATGAATTGTAAGAAAAAGTGTATACGAAACAACTAGTAGATTATGAGACTTAAGAGTATCCCACGTATGTATGTAGATTAAAGAATGCACTTTATGGACTCAAGCAAGCACCTAAAGCATGGTTTGACAAGATTGGAGAGTATCTTGTCAATATTAGCTTTTATATTTCTAATGTTGATCACTCACTTTATGTGAAAAAGAAAAATGCATACTTAGCTATCATAGTTATCTATGTGGATGACTTTTTGAAGAAAAAGTGTCACTAAATTGATTGCTTATTAGGCATTCTCTATTTAATAAATTTATTTCAATAAATTAATAACTCACTTTTCTTCAAGTGTTGATGATGATCTAGCATGGCCATAAAACCATTTAGAGACCAATATTCCTAGTGCATCACTTAATGGGGTGATCAAAGCACTATGACGGAAATATATGGTACATGCAGTATAAGTTATGAAGGGGGAAAGAAGTATCTACCAAGTATAAGAGTGTACACAAGAATCGAGGAGTTACACTTAAATGAAGATGGATTGAGTTCTAAGAAGAGGAAGTGCATTAGCATTGTGTATATGTATTTATGTGTGTATCCAAGGACGCCTGGGAATGTTTTACTTGTGTGTAATTAGCATTGCATTCATTTGGGGTCATCCTCTACCCTACAAGTCAAGGTTTAAGGTTTTTTCTTTCATTAAGAAATACGAGAGAGAGAATTCTCTCACTAAGAAAGACGAGAGACGTGATCCTCTAGAAGTGAGGAGAGAAGTGATTTTCTCTTTCGAAGGTCTAAAATGACACAAGCTTTTGTGTGGAATTCAATCTTAAGGTTGAGGCCCAAGGCAATTTAATGAACTCTCCTTATCTACGACTCAAGGTGGTTGCATGGACCATAAGTTAAGAGTACAATTTAAAAAGCTGTTTTTTGAAAAATCCATTTTTTAAATATATCGCAATAGAAAAATGATATCTAAAAACAGGCCGCGAGGGATATTGAAAACAACGAGATCTACAACTTTCATGTTGAACTTTTTTCATCCAAACAATGCACAAAGAGATATCTCGAAATTAGTGATGCAGAGTGGAACAACCATATCTTGCATGAAAAACAACTCAACTCTCTCTCCAAGAAGAGAAGCTCTTGAAAGCCTATAAAAGAGGAGACTCTCCTTGGGTGCAGGGGAGAGATGAAGGAAGCATCACTTTGCACGTATCCAAGAGGAGAAGAGAAGGTGCAAGTGCTGCAAAAGCCTTGCTGAAATCAAGTGTTGCGGAAGCTTTGCTGAAATCAAGCTCCAAGAGGAGAGCCCTACATATATTGTGTAGGAGAGAAGGAGACTCAAGAAGGATCGAAAGGTGCCAACTTCCAAGTTGTGCAAGTGTATGCCGTGTAAGGATCCGTGATCTTCTTCCCAAGATCTACAAGTAAGAACTAGCTTATGTGTAATGGAGAAGCTTGCTCCTTGTCAATAATATAACTCCACAAGGGAGGGGGGGGGGGGGGGGGGGGGGGGGGGGGCGGGGGGGACTGGCCCATCTTCCAGTTCCTAGTGTGTTGTCAATCTCTCTCTCTCTACATCTTTCTTTTCTCTCATATGTTTACTCTTTGTGCCAGTATAATATTTACCATATATCTTTTAAGTATATAAGAAAGTCGAGCGTGTATCTCGGATTTTATAACAGTGGTATCAGAGCAGGTCTCTTTGCTTTTCTCAAAGTAAAGGCGATCCTTGCAAGAAGAAGGTAAAGATGGCAACTGATGAAGCACCTACAAGTGAGCAATTATAGGCTTGTTGGAGATTCCCGAAGTATGTCAATTGATTGATAGCTGAAGGGCAAGGGAAGAAGCTATTTATAAAGAATCGAATCCTCCAAAAGATTGTGATACTAGAGGAAACACCATTGCACCAATTGATGATAAAGATGCAAAGCATGCAATTCCTGAGAAGCTTCCTTAGAAGGAAGAAGGATTCTCGGGTCAAGAAGAGTAAAAAGACCTGACCTCGAGTGAGGCAAATAAGGAGGGAGTCATCTCCCTCAGCAACCAGCTACTCCCCTGATTACTCAAGTTCCTCCTCCTCCTCCTCATCTTCTAGTTTCTACTCTCTTGGTTCTAAGTCTCGTGCAATCCGCAAACGGACAAAGAGGGACCATAAGAGGAGCAAGCTTAAGAAGACTGAGACTTTCAAGTCTGGGGATAAGGACATAAAGTTTGACTCTTACTCTGGTAAGATAGATCATGCTAAGGCGTTAGCCTTTGTCAGGCAATTTGAAGTTACTTTTTCTAATGGTAATTTCTCAAAAAAGTCCAAGCTAAGGCATATAGGCATGCACTTGAAAGACACGCTAGCAATTGGTGGTTGACTCTCATTTTGGAGGGAAGGAAACCTACGACTTGAAAAAAGTTCAATAAGAGGTTTTATGCTCAGCTCTTACCTCTTGATTTTGAGAATGAATTCAAGAAGGAGTGGGATTGGCTAGGCCAGAAAGAGCATGAAAATGTCACTAGTTATGTGGAAAAGTTTCGGTCTACTCTTCTCAAGGTTACTCCTTTCATGCAGATCGACGATGAAGAGAAGAAAAGGAAGTTTGAAGCTGGCCTACTCCCTCATTTACACATAACCATGAAGGTGTATCCACATGAAATCTTGTCTCGCATGATGGAGTCCGCCATCATAGCTACAAGTTTGCATACACCTAGTACATCTCGAAAGTTGGAGATGAGTTCTTATAGAGCTAGACAAGAGCAGCTTTATGATCAACCAAGACACGGGACTAATCAAAGAAGGCCTACCTTTACCCATGACCAATATTCAAAGCCAGAGGGTAACAAGAAGAAGCGTAAGTATCTCTCACTCTTTGAGATACAAAAGTACAAAGAGGAAGAAAGGTGCTTTCTTTGTGGTGAGTTAGGGCATATGAAGCTTGATTGTCCTCACAAAAGGAAGAAAGTAAATGTGGTTAAAGATCCTCCTCTCCCATCCTCAAATTTTGTTCTAGATGTGCAAGCCAACACTCATTCAAATGAGAAGAAAAGACAACTCTTAAAGGGTTGGAAACAATCAACGAGTTTTGATACTCTTTGATCCAAGGTCCACAGATAATTTTGTGTCAGCAGATACTGTTGAAAGGCTACAAATTCCACCGGTTGATTGGGAACGCCAATTGGATCAGGTTCGGCATTTGAAGGACTTACAACCAATTCTACTCCCATTCAAGGGAATTTGAATTGGGGATTACTGTGACCAAGAATCTATTCTACTTGCACCCATAGGTAACTGCGATGTTATCTTAGGCATACCTTGGCATTACAAGATTAGACCTCTTCCCGATTTTGTTAAGAAGACCCTTGCATTTCAATTCAAGTGTCAGAACATAGTATGCATTGCTGATCCTGGAGATTGGTATGTGCCAATGGTTAGTCATGTTAGCATTTCTAAAGAAATGAAGAAAGATATTTCTGCGTACATGATTTTTGTAAGAGAGTCAAAAGAAACTAATGGTTCAAGGGCACTTGGTGTCTCTAATGAACACATAATACCAACTAATGCTTCTAAGCCTCAGACTTTAAAAGAGCCCCTCTCTTTAATTGATCAAGCTAGACATGATTTTGTTAAACAATATAAAGATTGTTTTAGTGATTCACTCCTAGGAGAGTTACCTCCTAAGCGCCGAGTAGATCACACAATTGATCTTATTCCATTCAGTTCACCACCTCACCAACCACCTTACCGAGTAAGTGTAAGTCAACAAGAGGAGATCCTAACACAAGTAAACAAATTGTTGGAAAAAGGGTTAGTTCAACCTAGCTCTTCTCCATACTGCTCTCCAGTCTTACTTGTTCAAAAGAAAGAGGGTTCTTTCCGTATGTGCATATACTATCGATCTTTGAACAAGATCACAATCAAGAATCGTTTTCCTATCCCAAGGATAGATGATATCTTGGATAAGTTGGAAGGGGTCAGTATCTTTAGTCGCATTGATCTCAAGATGGGCTATCACCAGATATAGATAGTAGCTGAAGATGTTCATAAGACACCTTTTCGTACGACATTTGGACTATACGGGTTCTTAGTCATGCCATTTGGTTTGACTAATGCACCCGCTACATTCAATCAAATGATGGAGAGAATTTTCAGACCTCACTCAAAGTTCACATGTGTCTTCTTTGATGACATTCTAATATTTTCACGGTTTGAAGAAGAGCATAGAAAACATATATCTATTGTTTTTCAAGAGCTTCGCAAGCATAGACTACAGGTCAATGCTAAGAAGAGTGAATTTTTCCTTTCGAAAATTCATTACTTAGGCCATATTGTTTCTCACAATTTGGTGAGAATGGATCTTGAGAAGATTCGAGCCATTGTTGAATGGCCTACACCTACTTCTGTACATGAAGTTAGAAGTTTATTGGGCCTATGTTCATACTATAGAAGGCTCATACGAGGTTTTGTGTATATTGCATCTCCTCTACATAACCTTACTAAGAAGCGAATGCCTTTTTGCTGGGAATCAAGGCAACTACAAGCCTTTGAAAAAATTAAGTTTCTTGTGACTCAAGAACTAGTTCTCATAGTTTCGGATCTTCAAAAACCTTTTGAAGTTCACTGCGATGCTTCTGGGGATTGCATTGGAGCTGTGCTTAACCAAGAGCATCATGTAATAGCATTTGAGAGCCGATGCCTCAAGGACCATGAGCTACATGCTCCAGTATATGAGAAAGAGCTTATGGCGATAATACATGCTCTTCAAGTATGGAAACACTATTTACTTAGTGCAAATTTTGTTATTAAAATAGATCACCAAAGTCTAAGATACTTCCTCACTTCGAAGAAGCTCTTAGAGAAATAGATGCGTTGGGCAAATTTCTTATCTATGTTTCATTTACAAATGCTTCACACATCTGGGACTTAGAATGTGGTAGGAGATGCTCTACCACGGCGACCTAGAGTAAATGCAATTACAATTGTTTACCATAACGAGTTCATGGATTTACCCAAAATGTATGCAACTGATTCTGACTTCTTAACCATGTGGAATCAGCTTAACTCAAGTCAATCGATTGCACCTTACTCGATTCGAGATGGTTATTTCTATTATCATCAAGCAATTTGTGTAGCATTACCATTGCGACACAAGGTAATGGATGAAGCACATACATCTCCATATATTGGACATAGGGGTATTCTACCCACTACTCAAGCATTGGAAAGATATTTCTTTTGGCCCACTCTTAGAGCTAACATTGAAAGATATGTCCGCGACTGCAAGATATGTCAAAAAGTAAAGTATAACAAGCATAAACCACCAAGTCTACTGAAGCCATTACCTATTCCCAATTAGCCTTGGAAAAGTATAGCCATGGACTTTATCATGGAGCTTCCTTGCACACAAGCAAGCAATGATGCAATTTGGACTATCATTGATAGATTTAGTAAGCAAGCTCACTTTATACCGGTGCGAAAGACAATCAAAGCCGATCATATGGCTAAGCTATTCATTGCTCATATTTTCAAGTATCATGGCATATCTAAGTCCATTATAAGTTATCGAGATCCCCGCATGACTAGCCCCTTTTGGCGAGCTCTCTTCGAGAACCTCAGGACAAAGTTAAAAGTTTTCATCCTCTTATCATCCTCAAATGGATAGGCAGAGTGAAAGTGCTAATTTTACTATTTTGGACCTTTTGAAATCCTATGTCTCTGATAATCAAAGAGAATGAAAAAAGTATTTGCCTTTAGTAGAGTTTGCATATAATAATACGGTGCACTCTAGTACTGGTAAGATACCCTTTGAAATCATCTATGGTAAGCCTTAATTACCACCCATTTTTCTTACGAAGGATAAGATCTTTGCAGAGCAGATGAGTTTATTACAGACATTGATACAACTTTCACTCAAAAAAAAGCTGCTATCCAAAGGACACAAGAGAAGCATAAACGCGAAGCAGATAAGCATCATTGTAAGTTAGATTTCAAGTTGGAACAGTATGTTTTTCTTAAGTTTGAGAAGGCTCGCTTGAAGAAGCAGAAAAGTCAAAAGGGTAAAGTGATTAAGCTTTTTAATCGCTATTATGGCTCTTTCAAGATCACAGAAAAGATAAACGATGTGACTTTTTGTTTGGATCTACCAAGTCATTGGAACATTTATAATGCTTTCTATATAAGTTTGCTACGTCCCTATATTGGAGAACCTCCAATGGAACCAATCAAGGAAAATTTACATGACATAAAAGAAACAAAAGAGTTCCTTGGGCCTGAAAGAATTTTACACCATCAAGACAATACTCTAAGGTCAAGTAAGGTATTACGGAAGTATCTGGTTAAGTTTAAGAATTATCCCCCATTGGACGCTTAGTTTATGACTGAGAGAGAACTAAAAGACTTTCCACATCCTCTTAAGGACTATGTATCCCCTCTACAGTTAAGGTCAACTGTTTAGAAGCCAGAGGGATGTCACTAAATTGATTGCTTATTACACATTTTCTATTTAATAAATTTATGTCAATAAATTAATGACTCACTTTTCTTTAAGTGTTGATAATGATCTAGCATGGCCATGAGACCATTTAGAGACCAATATTCATAGTGCATTACTTAATGGAGTGATCAGAGCACTATGACCGGGATATCCGATACAGACAATATAAGTTATGAAGGGGGAAAGAAGTGTCTGCCAAGTATAAGAGTGTACACAAGAACCAAGGAGTTACACATAAATGAAGATGGATTGAGTTCTAAGAAGAGAAAGTGCATTATCATTGTGTATATGTATTTATGTGTGTATCCAAGGATGCCTGGGAATGTTGTATTTGTGTGTAATTAGCATTACATTCATTTGGAGCCATCCTCTCCCCTACAAGTCAAGGTTTAAGGTCTTTTCTTTCATTAAGAAAGATGAGAGAGACAATTCTCTCACTAAGAAAGATGAGAAACACGATCATCTGGAAGTTCGAAGAGAAGTGATTTTCTCTTTCTAAAGTCTAAAATAACACAAGCTTTTGTGTGCAATTCAATCTTAAGGATGAGGCCAAGGCAATCTAATGAACTCTCCTTATTTATGACTCAAGGTAGTTGCATAGATCATAAGTTAAGAGTACAGTTTAAAAAGCTGTTTTTTGAAAAATTCATTTTAAAAATATTTTGCAACAGAAAAATGATATCTAAAAACGGGCCGCTAAGGGTATTGAAAACAACGAGATCTACAACTTTCATGTTGAATGTTTTTTCATCCAAACAATGCATAAAGAGATATCTCAAAATTAGTGTTGCAGAGTGGAACAACCACATCTTGCATGAAGAATAACTCAACTCTCTCTCCAAGAAAAGAAGCTCTTAAAAGCCTATAAAAGAGAAGGCTCTTCTTGGGTGCACGGGAGAGATAAAGAAAGCATCACTTTGCATGTATCCAAGAGAAAAAGAGAAGGTGCAAGTGCTACAGATGCCCTACTGAAATCAAGTGCTGCGGAAGCTCTACTGAAATCAAGTGCTGCGGAAGCTCTACTGAAATCAAGCTCCAAGAGGAGAGCCCTACACATATTGTATAAGAGAGGAGACTCAAGAAGGATCGAAAGGTATCAACTTACAAGTTGTGCAAGTGTTAACCGGTTGTATACCGTGTAAAAAACCGTGATCTTCTTCCTAAGATCTATAAGTAAGAACTAGCTTATATGTAACGGAGGAGCTTGCTCCTTGGTGTCAATAATATAACACCACAAGGGGAGAGACTGGTCCATCTTCCAGTCCCTAATGTGTTGTCAATCTCTCTATCTCTCTCTATCTCTATCTATCTCTCTATATCTTTCTTTTCTCTCATATGTTCTCTTTATGCCAGTATAATATTTACCATATATCTTTTAAGTATATAAAAAAGTCGAGATAAGGGATTTCAATGAGCTGAGATACTTTCTTAATATTAAGGTAACCAGATGTAATGATAGTATATAACTATCCCAAATATAATACGACTCACATATACTATCCAAGTATAGTATAACAGTATATAAATCTCTTTCAATACCATTGGAGCAAAATATGAAGTTGAGTGTTAATATTAGAAATGAGATAGAATATCCTACTATGTTCAAAAGAATAGTAAAGTTTGATTTACATGACTATCACACGATCTCATTTGAGTTATACTATTAGCCTTGTTAATCTGTTTATGTAGATACTTAAAAAGCCTCATTTGGATGTAGTTAGATTTTTTATGGGATATGTGAAGTTCACTTTATATTATGGACTTTTTTATGAGATAAGTAAGGATGTATAAGTGTGTGGATACATAGATGTAAATTAGATTGATAGAATGATAAACAGATCTACTAATGGATTCATGTTTTTCCTTTGTATAGCAATTACATAAACTAGCAAAAAGCAACTTACAATTACATTATCGAATATAGAGACTGAGTATAGAGATACTACTATGCTAACATGTGAAAAAATATAAGTGTAAAAGTTAGTGTGATTTGGATGTAGAAAAAGATAGTCCAATTATCATTCGATGTGGCAATATAAGCAATATACAACTAGCTAAGAATCTAGTGATCCATGCTATGACAAAACATTGAGGTGCACTATCACTTTGTGAGAGAAAATGCTTGCTGGAGAGATTAACTTGGTATATGATAACATACAAGATAAAATAATTAACATTTGTGAGAGAAAATACTTGCTCTAGAGAGATTAACTTGGTATATAATAACATACAATATAAAATAACTGACATTTTCACAAAGACATTGGATACTGAGAAACTTTGAAAGTTTTAAAGTTTACTTGGAGTTGCAAAGATACAGATGAGCTTGAGAAAAGTGTTAAGATAACAAGCTTAACGCGTGAAAACATTGATGATAAACCGCTTGGCTAGATGAATTTACGCGTCTATATTTAACACGTTGGTGATCATTATGATCCTCACATGGCCATTAACTTATCACTTATTGCATTTAGTTTGTTGCAATGGCCTACAATTGATATGGTTATAATGCTAATCAATTAGTATAGTAAGCTATGCATTGTTTTACTTAGTAGGTATCTTTTCTTTATGTTATATCTTATTTATATTTTGTGAACTTTATATTGTGGGTGAAAAAATAAAAGACCAACAAGAAAACGTTTGTCTCCATCTCTCCTTTTGTATCATTGAGCAAGCTTTCTCTTTTATGTATGGTGTGTATTTAGTGCAACAACTCAAGCAAGTCTTCCCTACCACACGATTCTTGACAGAACAAGGCAAGTTTGTTATATTAGAATGTACAACACTTATGATAACCATTTGTAGGAAGTCAATACAAAAACCTTCATTGTACATGTTTGTTCTATAGTTTGCTTTTACCATTTGATAATTAAGCATACCTCCTCAACTTTTCTTGAACAAGGTTCTATGTGGAAGATTTTTATGTTTGCATGAGACTAAAATGCCTACAAAGTCTCAAATATTTGCTACTTTTATGACTACAATGCCTTACAATTTGAAGAAATTTTGTTTGCTTTTACAAAATCTTATGACAACAATACCTCAAAGTTTGAAGGCTTTCTAAATGGCTTTCTTTAGAGTCATGTTTTGCCATGACACCAAGCATTCTTCTAGAATACTAAAAAAGTTATGTTTAGCTAACGGCTTGCCTAAAAATTTACCTTAAGTGAACTAGTCAGCTATATATGTGTCCGAGTTGGCTTATTGCACGCAAGCTAAAGACAAAAGGTAATGTGTTCTTCGGAAGAGCAAATGAGCTAAGCTAGCTCACCTCATTTAGAAATAAAAATGGAAAAAAGATACGTTCCATTTGACTTACCTTCAAGAAAAGGTCATTGAGAATCCATGCTCTCGCAATACTCGGCGCAGGTTGTTACGTTCTTCTTTAACGCGCAGGACAAGCTTGAGTTCTTGTAACAAAACGTTCATCATTAAACAGAATGCTTATCTATATTATCTGGCGGGTTCTACAAAAGAGTAGATTGACGTTCGTAAGATTTACTATACTTCACAGACAACAGATTCGACGAAGCTCGAGTGCAGAAGTGGGCCGTTGGGAACGTGCGAAGCTCAAATTATACGTCGATATCAACCTACTCGAAAAGATTCAGCAATCTGTTTGAGTCCTTCGCCATACTTCTTCCACTGTCGAGCTGTTCATAACAGACACATGGTTTGAGAAAATCCCATCGTTTTGATTCATTCTTGTATAAGAATTGTTCAAGAGAAAAAGGAAACGTAAGAGATTCATTTCTTGTGCATAAGTGGTTATTCACAACTTACTCTGCTTGCATGTGTCTGGAGGCTTGCGTTACACTTTTTGTGCCACATTTACGGCTGGTATGGTGGGGCAGCTTCATATCAGAGGGAAAGAAGTAGGCAAGTACATGTATTGGGAGAGAGGGTTTTGACCAGAGTACCCAAGCTTTGGACATCGGGCAAGTTGCAGATTCTGGAGTGCACACAGAGTCTCTTTATTTGGCATCTATCTGTCGGAGCATCTCTTAGGCTACATTTGCTACTTTCTTGAGGTTGAAGTCGAGTGTCGTGATGAGACTTCTTTTTCATCATTATCAAATTTTGCTCAAGGGCGAATAGGTTAACAAGCTTGGAGTCTAATCACTCTGACCTTGACATAGAAAGGTGTGGTGACTCTGCAAACACATTATTGCATTTGGGTGCAAATAACTTTTCTATGCCAGTTTGCAGCAGCAATTTCAATGGCCCATTACTCCAATCCAGTCCTTAGATAATAATCAACATCTTTATTTGACATGTACAGGTCATGCATATTATGGCTTTATGATCGAGTCATCTCCATCAATACAAAGACATGAATGTTTTTGACACTTGTCTATCCTCTACAAAAAGGGTGTGGAAGATCGGTGGACTTCACTCCTCTCACATAGATCTAGGGTCTAACCAATCACGGGTCCCTTTCACAACCTTGGACCTAGAGGGTACATCGCCCTCTTTGAGCTTCTCCAGACCATGGTCCTTAGCTATAGGAGGATGTCTCACACTTACAGATGTAGTGTACTTGGGAAACAGATTTAAGGATATTTGTTGGCTTCATGAATCCCCATTTTGGAGTTGCAATGGGTTGTTATAAAGTAGATATTCAGGGCATGTCCACATACAAGCCCACCCAAAATCTAGCTAGATATCTAGCTCCAAGGTGACTCTATGAGAAGAGGAGTGATATGAATCAGAGTTGCACTAGCATAGTTCGAAACAAAGAATGATATGGGCTAGACATTCATGCTGTCTCAAAATACGCTACCAAGATACTCTCTAAAATCTCCAAAAATAGGTAAGAGCACAAGCTGGCTTGGTCACAAACTCCCACATCTTGTGTGTCAGGATGGCGTTTGCTTTTCCACTTCCAAAAGGAATATTGAGTTTCTAAGGCTTTGTAAGAATGGGATGGTAGGTGCTTGAAGGGGGAGACCAGGAAAATTATATGATCCAGCATAGGAGGCTGGGATTGTAATTTAGAAGATAACACACTGAACAGGATAGATGCTATTGTCGAGGGTTGCTCCTCCCCAACAGCAAATGTCACTAAACCTCTGTCCTGAAATGGCAGATGTCTACTACTGCCAGATGGGGGATATAGTTGGCAAGCTGAAATGCCCCCTCTGGAAATGAAATTGCAATAAAGGAAGCCTACTCCTAGGTTGAAAATACAAAATTTAAGACCTGTTTGGATGGCCAGAAACTGTGCAATCTGGTTGTATCGAAAATGCTGCACACCAATGATGATGAAGACAATAAACCATGAGACAAGGAATGGCAATTCCAGAACGTAGGACAAGTCATATCTTTTGTTATCCATGGCCAGGCATTTTCGAGTACCTACTAACTTGACCATACATCACCTCATGAGTAGCAAGTGGCAAACATGGAAGTGCTTAGCCTTTGAAGCTGGTTGGTTACAAGATAGGAAACAGCTACTTAATGCTTTCATATGTTTCTAGCAAGGCAACCAGATATGTTTCATATGTTAATGCTTTTACTAAGCTTATACCAAAGAAAAATCTGACACAGTCAAGATTTATTTTCATGCAAGCAACAACAGATCCTAGAATTCTACTGTCTAAACCACCTATGACTGAGGATGATCTGGATGGTCCACCCAAAACCCAAGCAAAGCAACTTATAGGCGTAAGCTAGAACGATGAGATCACTTTGGTGTGATTTCTGGTCCAAGCTATGTTGAAAGTTAGGACCTGCTAGATGAGATCACTTTGGTATGCTTTCTAGTCCAAGCTATGGTAAGAGTTAGCACCTGCTAAAAAATCCCTACTATGACATCCGGATGGCTAGAGGCATCAGCCATGTATAATGGGATGGGTGCACAGTTGCCCGAAACAGAGTTTTGGACCCTTGAAGTGGAAACACTGAAATGGTTGAAGCTTTTTGGAGCTGCAACACGTTTCAGGATCACCTCCTGTCTTTTCTGGAGGTTTTTAAAAACAAAAAACTTTTGTTTTGTTTCTTGGGGGTTGCTGGGGTTTTGGGTGTTTTTTTTTGGGGCAGGGGTTTGAACTTTACCCCACCTATGCATCCATTTTTAGCTGACAAACAGTGTTTTAGTTTTGGCCTTCATTTGTAGCCTTCAAATTCTACTTTTATTGCCTGTGTTTGCATGCTTGTTTCTCTCATCAAAGCCATCTATAATGAGGGGATGCATGGAGTTCCACGTAAGATTTGTGTAACTATGAAAGTTGCACTAACTCTCAGCTCCTCCTAGCAAACAATAGCTACAAAATAGTGAGTGTAATGGGTATGCTGGGCAATGGAAGCATCTAATTATGTAAAGGCTAAAGTAGGAGCTGTATGACATACTACAACTACACACACGCGCGTGAGCTTTCGCACTATATATTTTTCGGGTTCTTGTTTCCCCATTTCACCATTCTAGACCAAGGCCCAAACTTCAAATTGCAACTCCCAAACATGTTTCCATTTCCCCGTTTCTAAAACTCCTGGCAACTATGAACGGGTGACAGGCTTCCGTTGAGCTAAAAATGCATTAGCTTGACTTAAACAGCCCCAAAACACGCTTAATTAATGAAGAAACATTCTTATTTAAAAAAGTAGCGCGATCCTAGAGAGTTACAATGTCCCACATGCAAAACCCTAATTTGCGTGCCCCAAACTTTTTATAAATAGGCATGCAACCCACCACACAGGTTTCAAGAGCCATATCTCCGTTGCCTCTATCCCGTTCGCAAAAGACATCGCAGTTAGAGCTTCCCATTGCTATCTACTACCATCTGGTGCTTAATTCCAGTCTCCAACTCCACCTATGAGTTGTTGCCTATAGCCCGGAGCTGTCGCCTGCATCTAGGAGTTGTCACTTATTGAGAAACCACTTCTTTAGTTTACATACTTCATTTGGGATTTTGCACTGATATCCCCAAAAAGGGTTGGTGTCCACATTTTGGCCACTTTTTTAGTGGCTGCCCACACAATGGTGCATCACCCTAGACAGCCTATGTCTATAAGTAGGCAATCACTTCATTCATTCTTGACCACTCTCTTCAGTTATTCTTCACCACCTTCTTCAGTCACCACCACTTCCCTTTTCTCTCCAGCCCCTTCCATTGCTCTCGCATCCCTTCTAGAGGACATTGCGGTTCGTGGCTCGTGTGACTGCCTTCACCCTTTCTCTTTTGCTTCAAGTGCCATGTTCCATCATTAGGCCTTGCATTTGGAGCATCTTCCATTTGGCGTCACCATCATCTACATAGCGTCAACACCCTTCTCCTTCAAGCTCCACCTTCACCTGCGTTTTACAATGAGGTCTTCTCCTTGCTTGGTGTCATCATCTCTAGCTTGGCATTAGCATCCTAGCCTTTGGCAACAGTCTACACCACCTAGTGTTAGTGATTTTATCATTCATCTATCACATGGGCTACTGGGACGCTTTTTTGCAGCCCGGCTTCTCCTCCATCACATGGCGTCACTCGCCTGTCACAGAGGCTGCTGGGACATGTGTTGTTGCAACCCAGCTCATACTCCATCATCTGGTATCATCATTATCCACTTGGTGTCAGCATCTGGGCTGCTCTCCTTGTGTTTGACAAATCCGACACTCTAGGATTTGCGTTTTACTGCCCAAGTCACTCCCCAGCATTAGAGGACTACGGTTCGCTCCCTTGACAATTGGTGAACATCCTCCACATCTTCGATGGCATAAGAGGACTGCGGTTTGCTCCCTCGCACTATTCGAAGGATTGCGTTTCGCTTCCTTCACAGTGCAAATTTCCCTTAGGTGTTGTTGCCTGATTCAGATAGGATAGTGTAGTTATCTTTTGAGCTTTAGCTCCACTGTATTAGCTTTTTCTTTTCATAGCATGATTTAGTGCATCATCACTATGTTCTTGTGTTTCTGAGGTTTTCTTCTCTCTTAGTATTTGCCGTACACACTGTGTGTTACTCCTTGCAAACCCTACTCTCTCTGCATTGTCGCTTATTTTGACATCATATTAGAGGATATATGTTATTGTGACTTGGTATTAGAGTGTAGGAGCTTAGAGAACTAAAGACCTTGTTCATCAGAGAAGGCATAGACAAGTTGCGTGTTCGGCATCATCTACTGATTTCCCCCTTCATTCCCACTACATCACTAGGAGACAAGGATACCTTTCTCTTCCTCTCCCACCTTCATTCCCCTTTTACAGGTTGATACTTTGGTGCTATGACTTCTCCATAGGCAGATGGACAGAGACCACTCGGTGTTCCTCTTCTGGCATCATTGGAACCCCCACCAATGCTTACCTCCACAGACCTGCTCTATCCCACTGAAGTATATGCATCTATCCCTAGGAGCTCATTGTGTCACCTCTCCGTTCTGGGCCACATATTTTATTTTGCACTGGCTTTCAATTTTTTATGCTCAAGGTCATAAGATGCATCTGATGCATACTAAGCCCTTTCGAGCCATAGGAGGATTGATTGGTACCATGGCCTTCTTGCGACCATCGCAATGCTCTATGGAGATTGCTTCTACTACTTTTAAAGTTTCAAGAATGCCACCTCGACAACCTATCGTTATGTAGCTTGCTCCCTCAAGAGAGAGTGATTGTTGGATACCGTCTCCCTTGGCAATTTGCTCCTTCCAAAGACAATGATTGTTTAACACCCTTGATTATTTTGTCTCCATCGTTTGCTCCACTGAGAGATAGTGATTGTCGCTCAATCCGCCTAAGCCTCCTTTTTTCCCACCTTGAACTACTGAGGTTTGAAAGGCCATCTCTAGGAGTTCTTTGATATTTTTCAATACCACAAATACCTTCTTCAACACGATCGGTGCCACTTCCTTCGTCGTCAAATGATTTGGAGTTTGTGATCTATGAGTTTTTAGATTCTCTCTCTCTCTCATTGAGGGGGCTTCAAAGAGGGATATACTCTGTTTGCCCTTACAGGGGGCTTCTATTGAGCTAAAAATGCATTACCTTCACTTAGGTAGCCCCAAAACATGCTTAATTAAGGAAGAAACCTTGTTTATTTAAAAAGAAATGCATTCCTAGAGAGTGCTTGGGAGGAGGGCCCAAACTTTCTATAAATAGGTATCCTACCCTCAATTCAAACTCAATCTCGTTTTTGCAGATGCCAAGTATTTCAACTTGATGCCCACACCTTGGACGTGGAACACACAGCGGTCCAAGCTGGCCATTGCTGTCTACAACAGTTTGGTGCATGTTTCTAGCCTACCACACACTATTTGGAGCTGATTTCAGCATGCTGACTACTGCTGCTGCTAGTTTTTCTTGCGTTTTTAGTATCTCTTTCTCCTACAGCCTGCGTTTGCTGTTTTCTCTCTGCCACAGCTAGTTTTTTTGTCTTTCTCTCTCTTGCATTGCCATTTGCATTAGATTCAGCCCTCCTTGGTTGCATTTGTTGGTGTTCAATATCCGAAGGCTGCCTTGTTGTGTTTCGAGATCCGTTTAGAGTATGACACACTCTCCAACTCATTATCCCTGCCTTGATCCTTGAGATACATGAGTTCGAGGTACAATATTAATTCATTGCATAGTGTGTTTGCTACATGAGCATTGTTTATTCAATAGTTATATCACTTCATTCATTCTTTGTGTTCATTGTCTCTGAGTTACCCTAACCCTAATTGTGTTCTTCCATCAGTTTGTGCTTTGTCGTATGCCGTCATTTGTGTTTCTATGTTAGGATATTTCTTCACATGGTATTAGAGCTGAGTTCTCTAAGAGAAACCTAGGCCTTGATCTGAAAGCTCTACACAAGAAGCAAAAACAACAGAAGTGAAGATGACTTCGAACTCTACTTCTGCACCACTTCTCACATCCAGGCTAAATCCATCGATGAATGAGTCGGAGTCACCTCACAGCTTACTTCACAAGCTCCCGACATGGTTGGATAGACATTGGACTACCATGGAGTTCCATTACCTTACGAGATCACTGTAGTTGAGTATGATCTCATTTTGATACATAGAGCCCAGCACTAGATAGAAGGTAAGTCTAAATTTCACCCTTTAGATTCGGTGCATTGATCTACTGACCATGTAGAAAGGGCATAATCTCCACTTAGGACTGGCTATCCACAAGTAGAAACTGGCATAGAGTACACTCCATTGCCTTTAAACTTATTCTCTCTAGTGTCATATATGTCTACCATTTTAGATTCTGTTAATGATGATTCCCCTTTTCCTATTGGTATGGATGATTTTCATGATGGACGTATGCAAAACAATTTCTAGTTTATAAGTAATGAGGAAGACAAATATTTCTTTGTGAACTCGAGACTAGGTAAGCAGTTGAAACAAGAAATTCAATACTCCTTTCTCTTCTTTTTTTTCAAATAATTTTCTTTTCAAAGGCCAAAATGAAATACGTGCATCTTTATCATCATTATGTCAATTTAATGCATTTCATGGACAAAAGGAACCCACATTATTTCCTACATCTACATCTATCACAAAACCATTTAATCTCCCTCCCATCCCATCCTCTTATTCCGTTGCCACATCCTTTCAGTCTCCATTAAGTGCACCGCATGTTGCCTCTCATGTAGAATCACGTGTGTTTTTATTCACTACACTGCAGGGTTCTTCAAACTTAGGCACAACCGTTAGGTCCTCATCTCTTCCTTAGCCAAGTGGTGTTCCACCTTTTCCTCACATACTTTTAGGATCATTGCAGCTTGGGTATTTCCCCTAGTCTCTCCCAAGTGTGGATCAGTTGGTGCCACAGTTTGCCTCCATGGCATTACCTAGTGGATCCTTTGGTCATTATGTTGTGTCCTAGTCGACATTTGGACAGGGCTTACATGTCCCATTGCCTTCTCTACTAACACCTCATGGAAACATTCATGTTCTAGTGACTCCATATCAATTAGCACTCACTGGACACTCACAATCTTTTTTTGTCTACTGACCTCTTCCCCCTTCTCATTATCAAACACCACCACCACCACCACCACCACTACCACTACCATCTTATCCTCCACATCCATCTTACCCCACATTCCCAACACCTCATGGTTCTACCTCATCTTCCGCCAAGTATGTATTCAATGACAAGACCGGTTTTAACGGGTCCAACTTGCAACTTGGTTGAACTTGATGAGACATCTCCTTGACTCATAGAACCTATAGGATCTTGCGTAGAGATTGAAACCCTAGCCCAATCTTGCATTTGTTCCATATGAGGTCATCCGCTCATGGAAGGCTAGAAATGCCTCCGCTATTGTCGAGTTGATGTAGGACTTATTGTCCGAGTTTCATTCTCAGCTTCAATATTTTGACTTAGCGTTAGAGCGATGGGTACATTTGACTGACAGCTATGCGGCTTGAGATAGGACCTGTCGAATAAATCTTGACCATGAGTTTCAGAACTTCAAAATCTCTGACCGGGATGACTTGAAAGCCAAGTTGGCTGAGTATCAACGTCTCCTTGTTAAAATCTCCACTACAGGGACTTCAAATTTGTGTAGCAAGTGGTTTCTTTGCCCAATCTACCCACATTCTATGAATTTGAATGTCAGCTATTGCGTTATGTACGACTGTTCGTGATCAGTTTCATATGAATAATCCATCAAAGGAGGCTCTTGTTGCTCATTCTCAAAAGGAGTGGCAAGAGAAAGGTAAACAAAATCAAACTTCAAATCAAAATAAAAATAAAAAACAAGCAGGGAAATCAAAAGGATGCTCCCAATCTCAACTCAAACTCTAGTGGGAGAACGTACCTAAGAAGAATAGGTATTGTCAATATTGTCAAAGGGTTGGCCATTTTGATTACAAGTGTTAATCAAAGGCAAGAGACATGGCACCAAAACCCAAATCACATACCCCCGCCCCTCAGTCAAGCAACTCCTCTCAGTGGAGGTAGGGTGAAGGCAAGGGTGGGTGGAAAGCTCAGACCCACACTACCACCGGTCAGCCATCTCAATCGACAATGTTCTTAACTCCACAAGGCTTGTTTGACTGGTCTACAGAGGCCCACATCGTCTCCATAGAGACATCCCATGCGAGTCTCGTCCGTGAGTTGCCTTCGGACGAGGTTACCGCCGCAGAGGCCCACTCATCACAGTCGAGCACATGAACACCTGTTTGGATTGTGGACAGTGGAGCTATACATCAAATGACTCCTATAGAGGACATCTTCCATTCCCAAGCCCCTATAGTCGGGCGGGTCTACGTAGAAAACTCCTCGATCAAGATCGAGGCTCATGTTTGTGCAATTTTGCCATTGACAAGGGTTCACATCTGGCTTCATTGGACAATGTATACTGTGTCCCTTAGCTTGGGGTGAACTTGTTATCTATTTAGCAGCTTTGCCGGTTGGAGCGAGTAGTTTTCTTTACAGCGATCACAGTTGAGGTCCTTTACTCTCAGACTGATATAGTGATTGATTGTGGTGAGGCACAGCCTAATGGCCTATACCACATGACCCACTTTCTTACCGAGCTGATAGCCAAGGGCTTCATATTCCATAGCTTCTAGGCATTAGCCACATCTCAAAAGCCTACGAACAATGAGTGTCTTTGGCATTTCCGCCTAGGGTATCTGGGCTATGACTCTCTTTATGAGTTGTCGCTGTGAGATGGTTGAGAGCCTTTCTTGCTTGAAGCTAGCTTCACATGTCTGTAGAGCATGTTAGCTCAGGAAGCAACACTGTACCCCATTTTCTCAATAGTCTACACATAGACCTAAGGCGCCTCTTAGATTGATTCACGTTGTTCTTTGTGGACACACATCTATTGCTGCCTTGAACGAGCATGCTATACGTCTTTTTGACAGTGGATGATCATTCGCAATACATGTGGTTGTACTTCCTCGGGCAAAAGTCCAATGCTTTCACATATTTCTCTGCTTGGGTGTACTTGTTATTTATTCAACAGCTTTGCTGGTTGGAGCGAGCTGTTTTCTTTATAGCGATCACAGTCGAGGTCTTTCACTCTCAGACTGATATAGTGATTGCTCGTGGTGAGGCCCAGCCTAATGGCCTATACCACATGACCCACTTTCTTACCGAGCTGACAACCAAGGGCTTCGTATTCCATAGCTTCTAGGCATTAGCCACATCTCAAAAGCCTATGAACAATGAGCGTCTTTGGCATTTCCGCCTAGGGTATCTTGGCTATGACTCTCTTTATGAGTTGTCTCGCTGTGAGATGGTTGAGAGCCTTCCTTGTCTGAAGCTAGCTTGAGATGTCTGTAGAGCATGTTAGCTCAGGAAGCAATACCGTACCCCATTTCCTCAATAGTCTACACATAGACCTAAGGTGCCTCTTAGATTGATTCACATTGATCTTTGTGGGCCCACATCTATTGCTGCCTTGAACGAGCGTGCTATACGTCTTTTTGACAGTGGATGATCATTCGCAATACATGTGGGTGTATTTCCTCAAGCATAAGTTCGATGCTTTCACATATTTCTTTGCTTGGGTGCTATTGGTTCATAACCAAACGGGTCGTCATGTTGGTTGCATGAGAAGTAATAGCAGTGGTGGGCTTATCTACCACAAGTTTTCCGAGTTTCTACAATAGCATGGCATCTCTCGCCCCAGCTCACCTCTACCAACTCCCCCTCTCAAAATGGAGTTGTAGAGCATAGGAACCGAATAGTCATGGAAATGACACGCTCTATCATGTTCGCAAAACAGAGCTCCCTAAGCGCCTTTGGGTTGAGGCTACTAACACTACGGTGTACATTCTCAACCGATGCCCTCTGATTACGACTCTTTCTCAGAAGACCCCATACAAGGCTTTCTTTGGCTCTCGACCTATCATATCTCACTTTCAGAGTCTTTGGGTGTCTTGCATGCACACACATACCTGATGATAAAATAGGAAAGCTCACTCCCTGAGCTAATCTCCTTATTGGTGTAGGGAAACTTCTTTGGTTAATTTATACTAGGCCAAACTTAGCTTACTTAATCAACATTCTCGGTCAGTATTTTGCAACAACTAGAATGTCACATTGGATTGCATGCCTTCATTTATTGCATTATTTACGGTGTATTTATTCTAATAGCCTCACTTATGGTTCTGGTTTATGTTTGTAGGGATACACTCATTTTGATTGGCTAGGAGATCCTGACACCCGGCATTCCCATGGTGGCTACCTCTTCACCTTGGGCAAGGCTCCCATTTCCTTGTCCAACCGTAAGCAAGAGACGATGGCGGCTTCCATGGCCGAGGCTGAGTATAGGGCTCTCTTCAATGGCACCATGGAGGCCATCTACCTGAGGAGCTTACTGGCGGCGCTTCACTTCCCTTGTGACTCTCTGATCATTGCCTACTGCAACATTGCCCTTGCGGGCAATCCATCATCACACCACAGACGCGGCATGTGGAAGTCTACTTCCACTTTTTCAAAGAGCAGGTTGAGCTAGGCACTATCCGCCTAGAGTTTGTACCTCCATCAGATAATTTTGCAGACATTTTGACCAAAGCGGTCAACTAGCCAGTTCTTCAATACCTTTTACCTAGGTTCGACTTTTCTTTTTTGCAAATAAAGTGTGGCTAATTATATTACTTCAAAAAAAACCTGAATACAAGAAAGTGCTCATGCTCAACAGACTAGCTGGAGCTGATGCAGAGTCACAAATATATCAGATGTGCAAGCCTCCCAGGGCAGTCTAGGAGGGGTAGGGGCAAGAAGCCATGGAGGGGGGGTGTATCACCATCTGGGGCTGCTTGCCTGCATCACGAAAAACAGGTCCTAGCCGCCCCAACTGCGGATGAAATGACAACGGAGCTCTTGACGAGCCCTAGACTCGCCCTGCACCTGGTTTCATCGACCGCAGAGGAAGTGGATGATGAAGGTCAAGAGCTTTGCTAAGGTCGCCTGTACTGAAAGCCTCTCTCCGTCAAAAGCCTCTTAACACCGCACCTTCTAGATATGCCATCCAATAAGACTCCCTATAATCTCCCATACCTTAGAGCGGTCTGATGTAAGCTCCAGTACTTGGCGGATGGGTAAAGTCCAAGTCGACCACTACGCATGACCCTGCCTCAATAATGAATATTGTGTCGTGCATCCCAGCCTCATGCAGAAGGTGAGGGCCCCAACTGACTGCCTGCCAACAGAAAGCTCCCCATGAGATACATCCAAGACTGGGTGCTATACGGCAGAGGATGTGGCATGCTCCTCTCCACACAAGTTGCGCCGTCTCACACAACCAAAGGCAGCGCATTGGGGTTTCCAAAGGCTGCTGTGTGCAGCGCTTAAAACCTCCCTCCTGCATCTAGACTAGCCAACTTCCCATTGCCATGCCTCCATGTGCCACCAACCATAAGAAATACGATACCCTTCTCAGCCTCCAGCTATCCCATAGGCGACACCAGAAGGTCCCTCAGAAAGCCTCCGTAATGCTGTGCTCCGCCCAGTGCCTGCTACGTGACGATGCCCAATCCATGTCCTCTTGCATCAGTACGTGTCTGCCAATCTTGGTTGTGTACTCCAGGAACCTCAGTGGCTTCTTGGCGACCGTAGTGGCTGGCCATAGCCACTCTCTTGGATCCCACTCTAGCTTATCAAGTGGGTTGCCATCTCAGATCTAAAGGCGCCACTCCCTGAGCTCCTCCCAAAGACATAAGGGTCCAGCCGCCATGTCTTTCCCTTAAGGCCAATCACCCGACTCCTCCATGAAAGGACATCTATCCCCTCATCTTGCTACCCTCTTTCAAGGGCCAGACGCCCCCCCCTTTTGCACGATGAAGGAGATCCCAAGTGGAGCACTGCCCAGTCTACCTGCCACCTGTAGGGGAATATCTACTGGTGAAAACCTAGTGGCCCATACCTCCCTGGACTCTACCGGCTCTCCTATCAAGGGAGCAAGCCACTCCTAAGGTATTCCTATGTCTATCTCCCTTCTCCTCAACTCCACTCCTCTCTAGCAGCGCGATACTCGCTATAGCACCTCCGCGTCCACCATCCTGTACACCTCTTGCCATGTCTTGACGGTACGAGCCGGGCCGACCTCCCAACCAGTCCATTGGATGTGGGGGCGCTCGTCAATCTGTCCCCCTTTTGAGAGAAGACTGATGAGGCATACCAAAATGCCTCCCTGGCATCTGTCTTGAAGTAAAAATCTCCTAGAAGGTCCTGAAGTGAAAATATCCTAGAAGGTCATCAATAAGGGGTCCTTCACCACCTCCTAGTAGGTAGTGAAGAAAGCCTTAGAAAGGCCATCCTCTCCCGAGCATTTTTGCCCGTCCTGTGTATGCAAAGACTCCTCTAGTTCCTTCTTTGTGAAGGGGGCTAGGAGGAAGCGTCCCATCTCGTTTGTGATAAGGGACAAGATGTGATCCGGGACCTGCTGTCTACATCGCTTTCCTCTAGCTAAGGCTGTCTCCTGCTAGAAAAGGCATTCGTAGTAGTTGGTGACAATCTCCATCACCTCGTCTGGGCTAGAAGGAATCCTCCCATATTGACCCCGAAGGCTGCGTATCTACCATCCTGAGGTGCGGGGATGGTGCACCTGAAAAAACTCCTTGCACATCGTATCTCCCTTTTGCACCTAGAAGGCTACTAAGGTGCGGAATGAGAACTCCAAGTGCTTGTCCTCTAGGCCGGCCATGGCTGCTCGCGCATGCACCTCTTGTGCGTGGAGGGTGGGATCCCCTGGTGCCTCCTATAATAATCTCTGCATGGCTACCAGGTCCCGTCAAAGTACTCTCTCCTTCTCCCAACTTTATTGCATGGCCTGTAGGGCTTCCCCCCGGTAGATACTGCTCGACTCGGCTAGGACCTCTACAACCTCCTCTGCGATCCGGTCCCTCCTGCCTCACTCCCTAGTCAAAATCTGCTCAATTTGTCTCTCCACCTCCTCCCTCTTATAGATTAAGTCAGGGATCCGACAAGATCATGTGTCTAGGGCAGATGCTGGGGGATCAAGTGTCAGGAGAACCAGGCAATGATCGGACAGCGTGGTGCCCGCCAACTGCCCAAACCTAGCCTCTAAGAGAGCATCCCGACTCTCCCACATAGAACCTGCCCAACCACTCAAGCAGGACTCCACCTAGTCGCCTGTAACCCCAAGAAAAGTCTAGTGATCTCTTTCTCCTGTGGAAGGCAGGGTCTCTCCAAGCATCGCGTGCTCCTACTACCCGTAGAAAGACCTCTCATGCCCTCTCCAACCATGCCCTAGTAGTTTTTGCCTCTGCCCTGCTAGTCCTCTGAAGCCTCCAAGTGGTTGAAGTCTCTTCCAACAATCCAGGAGTCCACCCTTCCAAGTCCTGCCGCGATCTCCACCTAGAACCTGTTGTGTGTCCTAACCTCAGTAGGGGCATAGACATTGAGGACTCCAAGACACGAGTCCCAAGTATCCAATCTAATCCATAGAACCCTCCCTGCCACTATTGTCCCGTGGTCTCATACACAAGCGGTGAGACTCGGGCCAATAGAGGTGCATATGCATCCACTCATGCCATGGGCACTGATAGCGTACTCCCTGTAAGTGTGTGAACTGCCCGAGAGTACATTCCCTACCCGTTGGGCCGGGGCAAGTGTGAGCTTGTGCTCCTATAGAAGTAGAATGCCGATCCGTCCGGCAAGGGCAGGCTCCAACTCTTGCCAAACAATCAACTTCTTGGAACCACGTGTCCCACTATAGTGGAGGCTATTCACATTCCATGATGCAAGGTATAAACTCATAGGGAGACCTGTGACTAACTAAACAAGCATCTGTTCGGTGTGGAAGCTACTGACGAAGAAGAGGAACTATGAGGCATGTGTATACGCTTCGCTGCAAGCCTAGATGGTGAACTCCATTCCCCCATATGGTAGCCCTTGGGCAAGACCATAGGGGTGATGGATGCACGTAGTGGTACCATCCCGATCACATCCATTGGCGCTCTCCACTACGGAGGATCTCGAAAGATAATGCTCAGATGAGGGACCTCGGCCCCAACCCACCAGTTAATGTCCATCATGCAACCTGGCCACTGCTGGGAGAAAAGTGACAGTCCACCTGTTAATGTCCATCGAGGCTGGAAAAGGCATCTGTAGTAGTCGGTGGCAATCTCCATCACCTCGTCTGAACTAGAAGGAGTCCTCCCATATTGACCCCGAAGACTGCATATTTACTCTCCTGAGGTGCGTGGCTGGTGCACCTGAAAAAACTCCCTGCACATTGTTTCCCCCTTTTGCGCCTAGAAGGCTACTCGGGTGCGGAATGAGAACTCCAACTGCTTGTCCACTGGCCAACGATGGCTGTTCGCGCGCGCACCTCTTGTGCGTGGAGGGTAGGATCCCTTGGTGCCTCCTATAATGATCTCTGCGTGGCTACAAGGTCCCCTCGTAGTGCTCTCCTCCTCCCAACTTTGTTGCCTGGCCTGTAGGGCTTCCTCCTGGTAGATACTGCTTGACTCAGCTAGGACCTCTACAACCTCCTCTACGATCCGATCCCTCCCGCCCCACTCCCTAGTCCAAATCTACTCAGTTTGTCTCTTCATCTCCTCCCTCTTATAGATGAAGTCAGGGATCCGACAAGATCGTGTGTCTAGGGCAAATGCTAGGGGATCAAGTGTTAGGAGAACCAGGCAATGATCGGACAGCGTGGTGCCCGCCAACTGCCCAAACCTAGCCTCCAAGAGAGCATCCCGACTCTCCCACATAGAACCTGCCCAACCACTCAAGCAGGACTCCACCTAGTCGCCTGTAACCCCAAGAAAAGTCTAGTGATCTCTTTCTCCTGTGGAAGGCAGGGTCTCTCCAAGCATCGCGTGCTCCTACTACCCGTAGAAAGACCTCTCATGCCCTCTCCAGCCATGCCCTGGTAGTTTTTGCCTCTGCCCTGCTGGTCCTCTAAAGCCTCCAAGTGGTTGAAGTCTCTTCCAACAATCCAAGAGTCCACCTTTCGGAGTCCTGCCGCGATCTCCACCCAGAACCTGTTGTGTGTTCTAACCTCAGTAGGGGCATAGACATTGAGGACTCCAAGACACGAGTCCCCAATATCCAATCTGATCCATAGAACCCTCCCTGCCACTATCGTCCTGTGGTCTCGCACACAAGCGGTGAGACTTGGGCCAATAGAGGTGCATACACCTCCACTCATGCCATGGGCACCGATAGCGTGCTCGCTGTAAGTGTGTGAACTGCCCGAGAGTAGCTTCCCTACCCGCTGGGCCTAGGAAAGAGTGAGCTTGTGCTCCTGTAGAAGTAGAATGTCGATCCGTCCGGCAAGGGCAGGCTACAACTCTTGCCAACCAATCAACTTCTTGGAACCACGTGTACCACTATAGTAGAGGCTATTCACATTCCACGATGCAAGGTGTAAACTCATAGGGAGACCTGTGACTAACTAAACAAGCATCTCTTTGGTGTGGAAGTTGCTAACAAAGAAGAGGAACTATGAGGCATGTGTATATGCTTCGCTGCAAGCCTAGATGGTGAACTCCATTCCCCCATGGTAGCCCTCGGGCAGGACCATGGGGGTGATGGATGCGCGTAGTGGTACCATCCCGATCACATCCATTGGTACTCTCCACTACGGAGGAGCTCGAAAGATAATGCTTAGATAAGGGACCTCGGCCCCAACCAACCATGTAAAGTTCATCATGCAACCGGGAGAAAAGTGGCAGTCCATCAGTTAATGTCCATCGAGGCTGTCTTCTGCTGGAAAAGGCATCTGTAGTTGTCGATGGCAATCTCCATCACCTCGTCTGGGCTAGAAGGAGTCCTCCCATCCTCACCTCGAAGGCTCCGTATCTACCCTCCTGAGGTGCGGGGCTGGTGCACTTGAAAAAACTCCCTGCACATCGTGTCCCCCTTTTGCGCCTAGAAGGCTACTGAGGTCCGGAATGAGAACTCCAAGTGCTTGTCCTCTAGGCCGATGATGGCTGCTTGCGTGCGCACCTCTTGTGCGTGGAGGGTGGGATCCCCTGGTGCCTCCTATAATAATCTCTGTGTGGCTACAAGGTCCCATCGTAGTGCTCTCTCCTCCTCCCGACTTTACTGCCTCGCTTGTAGGGCTTCCTCCTAGTAGATACTGCTCAACTCGGCTAGGACCTTTACAACCTCCTCTGCGATCCGGTCCCTCCTGCCCCACTCCCTAGTCCAAATCTGCTCAGTTTGTCTCTTCACCTCCTCCCTCTTATAGATCAAGTCAAGGATCCGACAAGATCGTGTGTCTAGGGCAAATGTTGGGGGATCAAGTGTCAGGAGAACCAGGCAATGTTCGGACAATGTGGTGCCCGCCAACTGCCCAACCTAGCCTCCAGGAGAGCATCCCCACTCTCCCACATAGAACCTGTCCAACCACTCAAGCAGGACTCCACCTAGCCGCCTGTAACCCCAAGAGAAGTCTAGTGATCTCTTCCTCCTGTGGAAGGCAAGGTCTCTCCAAACATCGCATGCTTCTGCTACCAGTAGAAAAACCTCTCATGCCCTCCCCAGCCATGCCCTGGTAGTTTTTGCCTTTGCCCTGTTGGTCCTCTAAAGCCTCCAAGTGATTGAAGTCTCTTCCAATAATCCAAGAGTCCACCTTTCGGAGTCTTGCCGCGATCTTTACCCAGAACCTATTGTGTGTCCTAACCTCAGTAGGGGCATAAACGTTGAGGACTCCAAGACACGAGTCCCCAACATCCAATCTGATCCATAGAACCCTCCTTGCCACTATCGTCCCGTGGTCTCGTACAGAAGCGGTGAGACTCGGGCCCATAGAGGTGCATATGCCTCCACTCATGCCGTGGGCACCCATAGCATGCTCCCTGTAAGTGTGTCAACTGCCTGAGAGTACCTTCCCTACCCGCTGGGCCTGGGCAAGAGTGAGCTTGTGCTCTTGTAGAAGTAGAATGTCAATCTGTCCGGCAAGGGCAGGCTGCAACTCTTGCCAAACAATCAACTTCTTGGAACCACGTGCCCCATTATAGTGGAGGCTATTCACATTCCACGATGCAAGGTGTAAACTCAATAGGGAGACCTGTGACTAACTAAACAAGCATCTGTTCAGTGTGGAAGCTGCTGACGAAGAAGAGGAACTATGAGGCATGTGTATACGCTTCATTGCAAGTCTGGATGGTGAACTCCATTTCCCCATGATAGCCCTCGGGCAAGACCATGGGGGTGATGGATGCGCGTAGTGGTACCATCCCGATCACATCCATTGGTGCTCTCCACTGCGGAGGGGCTCAAAAGATAATGCTCAAATGAGGGACCTCGGCCCCAACCCACCAATTAATGTCCATCATGCAACCTGGCCACTGCTGGGAGAAAAGTGCCAGTCCACCTTCTCCCATCCACTGGGAGATGTGATTTGCCACCTAGCTCTTCATGTCCTCTTGTATCTAAGTCATCGTTCAGTCTCCTCTGTGAGAAGTCTGAAGTAAGAAGGCGTAGTTTGGTCCATCTAGTGGTGCTAGTAGATGGCCACCTAGCTCTTCATGTCCTCTTGTATCTAAGTCATCGTTCAGTCTCCTCTGTGAGAAGTCTGAAGTAAGAAGGCGTAGTTTGGTCCATCTAGTGGTGCTAGTAGATGGACATACCATGAAGATTCTCACCTACAAGGGTACTGGGAACTCTCCGTGCTCACACGGCGGGTGTGGGATGGGGCCAATGGGTGAGGCGGTATGTGATACCTCAATGGGGGGTGGATGTGTAGCCTTGTGGTCCTCTGGGTTGGGGGGGGGGGGGGGGGGGGGGGGGATGCTCTGTCGAGGGAGCGACGCTCGCTCTCCTGCTCCTTTCTGTTGTGGCTGTGTTTGAGGGGTTGCTTCCGACCCCCCTGCCTCCCTCTTTGTCATCTCTGTACTCGTGTAAAACGGTCCACCTGTGGGCTTGTCGACGAAGCTGCTCTAGCTTTGAAATGCGTGCACTTTGATGCCTGGTGCCCAAAGTCATGGCAACGCAAGCACTGCCCTGGCTGCCCAATCACAATGACCTGCTGCTTGAAGGAGTGTGCGCTTGCCTCTATCTCTAGGAACTGTGGTATATTCTTGGTCTCTTTCACTGCCACCCGTATCTTTGGGACTCTTGCCACTGTCACTGCATCTGCGAAAGAGGCGGGAAGAACAGTGCCGAAGAGCCATCCAAAGTCTTCCACCAACTGGCGATACTCTATCACCAGTCCGAGAAAGAGAAGGGTAAATGGGTGTCTAAGGAACCTATTGTGGAGTGCAAATGCCTCCACTATGAAGCCACTATACCAAGGGACCATGTAGATGACCCCCTTTGTGGAAGTATAGGGTGAGCTGGCCAGCAACTCACAGGCTACGTCTGCCAAGGTGAGTTGTACCATGAAGATCCCTTGGCCCATTAGAATTGCCTCCACGATTTGCGTTGTGCTGATGCGCAGCATGGAGTGAAGCTAGTCCCGAGTCTGGGCCTTGGATGGGGAATGTCCTACTACCTGACCAATTATCATTTTTTCTTTTAGCTCCAACTTTGTGGAACAGACGGCTAAGAGTTGTTCCTCAAAGAGGATGACGCACAAGGCATTTGACTGGGGGGGCCTCATTGAATGCACCGGCGTCTGACCAAGGGTTTTCTTGCAACAAGGGGGAGGGAGGGGGGTGTTTCTGTTTTTCCAGCGGTGGCCAAAGGGGGGGGTCAAAGGAGGGGGGAGGCGCTATGGCGGCAAGAGGGATGGGGGAGGCGCGATGGCGGCACACAGCGCATCGGTAGGGAGCCATTTATTAATGCTTCCTTCAATCTAAACCACACAAGCTTCGTTTTCAGCCTTGGGAATGGTACCTAGGTTCTACTTCTTCAGATTGACAGGGAGAGGATAGTGATAGTGATGATGCTTATAGTTTTTAGACATTCATTCATTCGTTTATTCTTTTATATTGTACTTACGGATATTTGTAACTTCATCCGCACTGTCATGAGGATGACATGATTGTAACAGGGCACTTGGGCAAGTGAACAATTTCCCTGCGAGAGCACTATCCAAGAGGCACCGTTGCATTGCATTTTGCGTGAGCATGACATCTTGTATCTCTCTTTGCATTAACCCATGCATTGGCATTCTATTCATGTCAACATGTATCTTTGCGTATTTATCGCTTTTCGGTCTTTTGGAGTAGTCGACTCTGGATCCACCATATCCGTGGCATTGCACATGGCAATTTCCAAGGTAGTTTTTCCTAGCTTGCTTGCTTGCTTTGCTTGTCTTGCTTGCTTCACATCTTAGCCATTTTCCTTTTTCACTAACATCCAATAATGGTAGGGATACTATGCTTGTTTTGTGAAGGTCTTGAGTCTAACAATCCCTTATCACTCTCCCGTTTGGGGCACATATATTCAATAGGACGAAAACTGATTTGAAACCCACCCTTAATGTTAAATCTATCAAAACTACAAAGCCCTTTAAAAAAAGGAAAAACAAAAAAGTCTATAACTGATTCCATCTACCTACGCAAGACTTGATAGGCCACTAGGTAGCCGACGTGCACCCTTTGTCCAATACCATGGCCTCTCTAGGGTGATCACTTGGGCTCCCTTGGTAAGATAACCATCACCTCTGTAGTCTTAGTAGGCCACTGGGCAACTGACACACAACCTTTCTTCGATGCTTTGGCTGCTTTGGAACGGGACGCCTTGGGATATAAGACAAACGGTAAAAAAAGAGCTTGGCTGACCTACTTCTTTGGGCACCGTTATTGGGCTAGAGAGAGGGTGTTAAGCTAAAAATGCATTACTTTCGCTTAAACAGTCCCAAAACATGCTTAATTAAGGAAAAAACCTTGTTTATTTAAAAAGAAATGCATTTCAAGAGAGTGTTTGTATCCCATAAGCACAAACCCACGTGGGAGAACCCAAACTTTCTATAAATAGGTATGCTACCCTCCATTTAGTCTCAATCTCGTTTTTGCAGATTTCAGGTATTCCATCATGTTGCCCATACCTCGGACGCGGAGGACATCGCGTTGCAAGCTGGCCATTGTTGTCTACAACAGTCTAGCACCTCTTTCCAACCTACCAACCTAACACACACTGTTTGGAGCTGAATTCAACATGCTAACTATTGCTGTTGTTTTTTCTTGCGTTTTTAGTCTTTCTCTCTCATTCAACCTGCGTTTGTTGTTTTCTCTCTTGCAACCAACGTTTTTAGTCTTTCTCTCTCCTGCACTGCCGTCTGCATTAGATTTAGCCTTTCTTGGTTGCGTTTACTAGTGTTCAACATCTGGAGGCTGCCTTGCTGCGATTCGAGATCCGTTCAAAATATAACACACTCTTCAGCTTATTATCCTTGCCCTGATTCTTGAGATACAGGAGTTCGAGGTACAATATTCATTAATTGCATAGTATGTTTGTTGCATGAGCATTGCATATTCAATAGTCATATCACTTCATTCATTCTCTGTGTTCATTGTCTTTGAGTTACCGTAACCCTAATTGTGTTCTTCCATCAATCTGTGCTTTGTTGTACAGTGTCATTTGTGTTTGTGTGTTAGGGTGTTTCTTCACTTATTCTACTTCTTCGACTTTAGAGGGGATCCTTGTGTCTCCAACCTCTAGGGGGATACCTACTCATCTTGAAGTTTGTCACCCTCCATTTACTCTTTGGGGATGACTGTCTTGGAGCAATCATTTCTCCTATTAATACCCAAGATCTTTAGCGACTGCCTAGATCGGGGCCTTGGAGGTCTAGCCACGATTTGATGACGAGGCCTTCGAATTCCTTTTAGCATGGAGTTATGGAGCTAGTGGCTTCTCTCCTGAGGTGGAGTCAGGTTCTATAGTTTATCTTATCTACTCTTCCTTACTATAGGTTACCTTTCAAGTGGAAATCTTGGATCTTTGGCATCCTCTACATCTTCTTTGTATCTCTCTTTGCTTCTCTTTCTTCATCTCTTTTTGGGCTTGAGAGAGGGTATTAAGAAACTATTTCTTCAGCTTACACATTTCATTTAGGGTTTCACATTGATAGCCCAAAAGCGCTAGTGTCCACATTTTGGCCACTTTTTCAATGGGCGCCCACATAGTGGTGCACCACCCTAGACAGCTTATGCCTATAAATAGACAGTCACTTCATTCATTCTTGATCACTCTCTCTTCAGTCATTCTTCACCACGTTCTTTAGTCACCATTGCTTCCCTTCTCTCCCCAACCCCTATCACTGCCCTCACACCCCCTCAAGAGGATATTGTGGTTCATAACTCATGGCTGCCTTCACCTTCCTCTTTTGCTTTAGATGTCATATTCCATCATTAGGCCTTACATTTGGAGCATCTTCCACCTCGGGTCACCATCGTCTGCTTGGCATCAACACCCTTTTCCTTCAAGCTCTACCTTCACCTTCATTTTTCACTCTGGAGGTCTTCTCCTTGCTTGGCGTTAGCATCTAAGCCTCTTGCAACAATCTACACCACCTAGCGTCAATGATTTCATCATTTGTCTATCACATGGGCTTGGGACTTGTGTTTTTGCAGCCTGGCTTCTTCTCCATCACTTCGCATCACTCACCTGTCACACAAAGGCTACCGCGACCTATGTTCTTGCAGCCCGGCTCATCCTCGATTTGCATCATCATTATCCACTTACTGTTAGCATTTGGGCTGCTCTCCCTGCATTTGACAGGTCTAATACTCTAGGATTTGCATTTTATTGTGCCTAGGTCACTCTTCCACATCGGAGAACTACAATTCTCCCTCGACAGCCGGTGATCATCTTTCACATCTTCGATGGCATCAGAGGACTGTAGTCCACTTCCTCGACAGCTGTCTTTTACCTTCTAGTGATGATTACTCTGTGTAGTGATGGGTTAGACACGAAGATCAAGACAGTAGGTGTTCGTTAGGTACGGAGAGACAGAGAGAGTAAGAGAGAGCAAAGTAGAGAGTGTGCACGATTTTAGGTACAATGACGAGTGTGTACCTTTAGGTTTTTAGATAGATATATATGTGTAAGTACAAGTGCTAAGGGTGTGTTCACACCCGAGCACATTTAAAGGCACAAGGGCCTTTATTCCCAACAACCTCCCATCTAAAGGCAATGTGCCTTAAGAGGAGAAAAGAATCAACTAAGTCTAGGTATGTACAAAGCTAAAATACATATATCTATCCAACTCCCATCATCTGTCAACAATGAGCAAACCGCTCTACTAGAAGACCCTTCGTAAGAAGGTCTCTAGGATTATCATCTGTATGCACTTTGACAAGCTCAATGCTCTTGCTATCAAGTACATCTCTAATGAAGTGGTACTTCACCTGTATGTGCTTTGTCTTTGCATGAAAGACTAGATTCCGTACTAGCATGATAGCACTCTAACTATCACAATGGAGAAAAGGTAACTCTGTGATGCCAAGCTCTCCCACCAAACGTGAAAGCCATAAAGCCTCCTTGCATGCCTCAGTGACAGCCACATACTCTGCCTCTATAGTAGACAATGCAACACACTTTTGTAGCCTGGAGATCCAAGAGACTGCTCCTATGAAAGCAAACACATACCCAGAAGTGGACTTCCAACAATCCGCATGACCAAACATAGTCTGCATCCGTAAAGCCAACAACAGATACCTTATGCTTTCCAAAGCAGATGCACAACTCCTTTGTGCCTTCGAGGTATCTCATAATTCCTTTCACTGCATCCCAATGCTTCTTGCCAAAGTCTGCAATGTATCTGCTAACCACTCACATTGCAAAGGCAATGTGAGGACATGTAGCAACCATAGCATACATCAAACTGCCAACAGCTGAAGCATATGGTATCTTGGCCATTTCAGACTTCTCATCATCAAATGTAGGGATGTCCTTTGCTCTAAGTTTTACATATGGAAGCAATGGAACCCCAATTGTTTTCCCCCCCTCCATATTGAAACGCTGCAAAACCTTGGAGATATACTCCTACTGAGATAGATAGAGTAAGCCTTTTGATCTATCTCTGAGTATTCGCATGTCAAGAATGTGATTTGCATCACCAAGATCCTTCATGTCAAAGCTGCTATGAAGACTTTGCTTCAATGAATCCAATGCATGAGTATCCCTGCTAACAATCAACATGTCATCAACATACAAAACCAAGATAATCAAGTTGCCATCTGTTGCCTTCTTGGTGTACAAGCAATGATCTACTTGACTTTTATGAAAGCCTTGAGACTGCATGAATGTATCAAACTTATGATACCATTCTCTTGGTGCTTGTTTCAGCCCATACAAACTCCTTTTGAGTTTAGTTTACATATCATCTTTTCTTTCCCTTTTCAACAAACCCTTCAAGCTGCTGCATATATATGTCTTCATGCAAATCACCATGTAAAAATGCAGTCTTTACATCCATCTGAATGAGCTCCATATCTTCACCTGCAACCAATCCCAAAATGGTTCTCAATGTAATCATCTTGACTATAGGAGAGAAGAATTATCAAAGTCAATTCCATGTTCCTGCTTGTACCCCTTCGCAACCAATCTGGCTTTGTACTTTGGTAATGAACCAAAAGTGACCTTCATCTTGTAAACCCATTTGCATGGAAGTGTTTTCTACCCTTTAGGCAACTGCACCAAGTCCCAAGTGCCATTTTTCTCAAGAGATTCCATTTCAGACAACATGGCTTTATACAATTTCTTGCTGTCCTATCTCTCCATTGCTTCCTTGAAGCAAGACCGTTCACCACAGTCTGTTAATATGACATAATCAGCCACATTGTTTGCACCAGAAACAAATCTGTCAGCTTGTCTAGTAGCCCTAGACGATCTCCTAACCCAATGATCATTGTTTGCTAGTTGTTCCTGCAAATTTCCATTTTCAGCATGCTGTCCTAGCATTTCAGCCTGCAAATCAGCATTAACAGCTTGCTGTCTTGACTATTCCTGCACATGTAGTAGCTCATTATCATGGGCAATAGCTGGCTGATCAATTCCAACATCATTTTCTGTATTTACAAGTTCATTTACAGCAAGTATTTGCTGCTGTACAACGGGTACATCTTGCTATCCAAAAGGTATTTCTTTCTGGAATACAATTCTACGGACCTCAATCTTTTCGGGCTGTTTCTGCATGCGATCTTCCCGGAAGATAACATCATTGCTGCGTACTACTTTTCTTTTCTCGAGATTCCATAATCTATACCCAATTTCACCCTCGTCACCATATCCTAGAAAAATACATTTACAGGACTTTGGCTCAAGTTTGCTGTGTTTTTCTTTACGAATGTGCACAAAAGCCTCGCAACCAAACACTTCCAGGTGAGCATATGAAGGTGGCTTGCCCAACCACGCTTCTTGGGGAACTTCCCCCACAAAGACCTATTTGGTGACCAAATAATTAAGTGAATGGCTGTCATAACAGCCTCTGCCCAAAAACCATGGGGTAATGTAATATGAGACAGCATCGTACGGACCGTATTATGTATGGTCCGATTCATACGCTCTGCAACTCCATTTTGGGGTGGATTATGAGAGGCAGTGAGCTCCCTCTTTATCCCTTTGCTGTCACAAAATGCCTGAAAGACCTTGGACACATATTCCCCACCATTGTCAGAGCAAAGACACTTAAGTGTCTTTTAGTCTGATCACAGTGCTCAAAATCAGCATAACGAAGACAAGGCAAGTAACCCAAACGTGAAAGTACTTTCATTCCAGTTTGACTCATATGTCCCAACCGGCCATGCCACAAAGAAACACCTGGCTGCTCGATCACGACAACAACATGGTCACGCACACTAGATACATGAAGTGGATACAAAGTATCACTCTTGCAATCTCTGGCAATCACTCTAGATCCCTTACAAATCTTCAATTTTCCATCACCAAAGGTGGTATGAAAACCATTATCATCTAGCTGCCCTATGCTACTCAAGCTCTTCTTGAGCTGAGGTACATGTCGTACATGCTGAAGTGTAAAGACAGAGCCATGCTGAAACTGCAACTGCACAATGGCAATACCTGCAATGTCACATGCATAGTTGTCCCCAAGATGAACAACACCATATCGACCCCCTGTATAGTCAGAGAACCACTCATGATGAGAGGTGACATGAAAGGAAGCACTTGAATCAAGAATCCAAGTATGCATGTCATTATCTGTATCTGCAAGTAAAGCATGTGCACCAAAGTGTGAAGAGACAAAGAGTACGTCACTCCCACTATCACTATCATGAGTGACTACATTCACCTCTTCAATTTTGACACTGCTCATCTTAGACTGACTGTCTTTCTTCTCTTCCTTATTATCATCTGTCTTCTTGCCTTTTTCTTTCTCTTTCATCTATTTGTACCAGTCACGTTTAAAGTGACCCTTCTCGCTACAATGATGGCATTCAACATCTTTGCCACGTGATTTACTACGTCCCTTGCTATCATATTTGTCTTTCTGCTGTGATTTGCCCCTAGTATGCAAAGCACTGGAAGACTTATTGGATGCATTGTTTTGCCGATTCATTTCTTCCATGAGTAGAGCACTCTCTACATCAACATACAAAAGGAACACATTAGAATTGCTCATAGCAGTCCCGAATGTATCCCAACTCTTTGGTAGAGTGCAAAGCAAGAAAGTAGCCTGAAATTCCTTATCAATCAAGAACTTCAAGGCAACCAGCTGGCTGAAAATGGAGTTAAACTCACTCAAGTGAGTAGACATTGCTATACCCTCTTTCATATGCAAATCCATAAGCTTTTTCAGCCAATACACTTTGCTTGCAGCACTCTTTTGTGCATACAGTTCTTCGAGTCTAGTCTATATAGCATATGCAGAATCCAAACCTTCAATGTTAAACAACAAGACATCACAAATTGATAGCTCGATGGTTGAGCGTGCAAGCTCATTTAACTCATCCCAATTGTCTTGTTCCATATCTGTGGGCTTTGCCCCTTGTTTTGATTGGCTTTGCCTGCTTCTTTTGCAACAAGATATTGTAGCACTGCTTTTGTCAAACTGCAAAGTTATGTGCTCTTTCAAGCTTCTTTATGTGCATGAGATTACTGCTGTCATTGCTGCCAGCCATGATTTTCAGCCCAAATGTGACCAAAAAATCAGCAAATGCAGGCCCAAACTGTCACCCAAGTGACCAAGGTACAAACAAGTACCAACCAATGATAAATGACCATGTAAAAGCACAGATTTCAGATCTGTAAGTATATTTTCAGAAGCACCAAACCATGTGCTACAGCATTCCACAACTGATTACAACTGTTCCAAGGGCATATACATCACATTACATGAGAGATCCCAAAATTTTAGCTGCAATTTCTGTTGTACATGTACCCACGAGCATAAAATTTGACACGCACGGTCAAAAGCCCCAAAATTTTTGTTATCAAAACATCAACCATACATCTGCATTTTCTCTATCATGCATAGAACATGCCAATTTTACCAAAATAGAGCAATTTCAGCAAAGCCCCCAAATTTTACCAAGTGTTGATGTCCAAATTGTGTAAAATTCAACCTGCATGTACATAAAATGACCAAATGCCGCACAGATTTTGCCCAAACTGCAAAAGCCCTAAATTGCACGGGGTCTAATGTGCATCAATGTTGAGAAATTGGGTAAATTTCAGCCCAATTTGTGTAAGTATATTTTCAGAAGCACCAAACCATGTGCTACAGCATTCCACAACTGATTACAACTACTCCAAGGGCATATACATCACATTACATGAGAAATCCCAAAATTTTAGCTGCAATTTCTGTTGTACATGTACCCATGGGCATAAAATTTGACACGCACGGTCAAAAGCCCCAAAAATTTTGTGCTCAAAACATCAACCACACATCTGCATTTTCTCTATCATGCATAGAACATGCCAATTTTGCCAAAATAGAGCAATTTCAGCAAAGCCCCCAAATTTTACCAAGTGTTGATGTCCAAATTGCGTAAAATTCAACCTGCATGTACATAAAAGGACCAAATGCCGCACAGATTTTGCCCAAACTGCAAAAGCCCTAAATTGCACGGGGTCTAATGTGCATCAATGTTGAGAAATTGGGTAAATTTCAGCCCAATTTGTGCATATACATGAAAAGATCCAAATGTCGGGGACAAAATGTCACAAATTCCTGCAATTTCTGAGACAGATATCACTGTTGCATCTTGCTTGCACCAAATCTAGACAAATCCCCAAATTTTCCAAGTCCTGCATGCACTAATTTCAGTGAAATTGAAAGAATTTCACTAAATGTGAAAAGCCCCAAAAAATTCCCGAGTAAATGTACACCAACTTTGCAATTCCTTAGTCAGATTGTCTAGTTCTGCGTTAAGATCCCGGAACTGTGGAAAAGCCCCAAATTTCTAGGCCTAAATCTGCCCAAAATCCTAAACGTGCATACACGCATGAACACCCGTCAGTGGGCAAAGGACTTGTTTGCAAGAAACCTTTGAAAAAATAAAATTTTGCAAAGGGAAAATGAGAGATCCATTCCCGTTGACCAGTCACAGTCGTCGTGACCTGTCACCTGCAGTTGCATTGCAGAAAGAAAGTGTTGTCTAATCACGCCTACAGCTCCCGCCAATTGCCTGCAGTCGCGTTTGTCGTCAGTGCTACAGTCGTCGTGTACAGCTCCCGCGAATTGTGCCTCTAAACCATGCAGTGTCTATCGTCCGCACTACCACGCTGCCACACTTACTCCTTGGTCTAGTCACTGCCCGCTGGTCTTCAACTTGATGTTGGTTCCCTAGTCAGGTGGACTGCCCAAACGCCACACACGTCAATTCCTTTTTAGCACAACTTGAGTTGCACAGGCCTTTTGCCTGACAACCTATTCGATGGCTGCCTACACGACCTGTCGACTATCTTTCTTCTGCTTGTCCAATCCACCTGAGACTCTTGCACGAACTCCGAGGAGTACGAACCCCTCAACCACAGCTCTGATACCAGTTTGTAGTACGGGTTAGGCACGAAGATCGAGAGACAGTAGACAGAGAGAGTAGAGAGTGCACAATTTTAGGTACAATGACGAGTGTGTACCTTGAGGTTTTTAGATAGATATATATGTGTAAATACAAGTGCTAAGGGTGTATTCACACTCGAGCACATTTAAAGGCACGAGGGCCTTTACTCCCAACACTTTGATAGCCCACTATCAGGAGGACTGTGTTTCGCTCCCTTCATTGTGTAGGTTTCCCTTAGGTGTTGTTGCCTAATTCAAACAAGATAGTGTAGTTATCTTTTGAATTTTTGCTCCGCTGCATTAGCTTTTTCTTCTCATAGCAGGATTCAACGCATCACCGTCTTTTTCTTGTGTTTCTGAGTTTTTCTTCTCTCTTAGTGTTTGTTGTACACTGTGTGTTACTCCCTACAAACCCTATTGTCTCTCTACATTGTCGCTTATTTTAACATGATATCAGAGTGTATCTACTATTTTGACACACATGGTACCCTGGAGCTATCGTCTAGTATTTGAAGCTTGTTTTTGCTGCTGACATCATCATCTAGAGTTATTGCCATCAATTTGACATTGTCACTATCATCCAAAATCTACATTTGTTGAGTTTCTTTGTCTTCTAGCTGTCGCATACACTTCCTACACAGTTGTCTATTGTGTCTTGTTGTTGCCTAGTTTTTCTATCTCCTCACATACCTACATTTTCGATCTTCCTCTCTACTCATTGCTTGTTTGCATTAGATTCAGCCTCTCCGGCTGCGCTTCTTGCTATTCGATAAACGGAGGCTAGCTTGCTATGTTTCAGGATCCGTTCAGAGTATGATACTCTCTAGCTCATAACTTTTTCCTTGATCCCAAAGATATGAGAGTTCAAGGTTCAATATTCACTACATAGTGTGCTTGCTCCATGAGCATTGTATATTCAATAGTCATTCACTTCATTATTCATCGTGTTTAAGTTACCCTCACCCTAACTCTGTTTTGTGTTTATCTGTTAATGTTTTGTTATACGATTGGTTTTGTATTTTTGCATTTAGAGGATTTTTTTACATGATATTAGATTAGAGCCAAGTTCTCTTTGAGATACCTAGGACGTTGATCACAAACTCATTTGTATAAGGGAGAAGAACAAAAGGGTCACATGACTTCGAACACTTCCACATCGCTTCAGTCTCCACAACCAAACATGTCCAAAAACAACCAATTGTGGGCTTCCTGGCTTGCCTCTAATAGATTTGACATGGCTAGAGAGACTTCAAACTACCATGGAGTCCATCGACCATATGAGATTTCAGCTACGGGATACGATCTTATCCTTACGCATAGGGTAAGACTGAAAATGACCATGCAAGAAAGACGGAATCTCCACCATGGACTAACCATCCACAAATGGTAATTGGCATGAACTATACCCCACTTCCATTATTCATCTTTACTCCAGTGTTATGTATGAACACATCTATTCATGCTGATTCCTCTTTTTGTGGAGTGTCAGAAGATCCTCTTGATGAAGGGACTACCCATAATAATTTTTGGTCTGTGAACAATAAAGAAGATAGATATTTAATTGAAAGCAGAAATTGTAAGTATCCCTTCACTTCCTTTTCCTTCAAATGATTTTGTTTCTCATGGTCAAATAGTGCATCCACATCCTCATCACAATCATCTTTTCAATTTCATGCATTAATGGACAAAACTTAAAAGGAACTCGCTTTATTTCCCATTTCCACACCCATAACAAATCCTTTTGAGCTCCCACCCTCACATTCCGCTACACCTTCCTTTCAATCTCCATTGAGTGCATCACATGTTCCATCACACAGCACCTTGGGGGGTTCTACACACTTAAGCATAGCCTTTAGAACACCTCCTTCCCCCTATTCGGGCAGCATACTCGTGATGGAGGCTTAACCTCCCCCCCAGACACTTTTTGGGTATCCCTTTGGGAGTACATCCCAAACATATTGGAGTGTCCCCCTAGTTGATACCACAATTCATCTCCCTAGCCTTACCTAGTGGCTTAACTGGTCATTCTTCCATTTCCCGGCCAACATTGGGACAGGCTTCTCTCTCTCAGTGCCTCCACCTCCCCCATCGGCACCTTATGGAAATATCCATATTCTTGTGTCTCTGCATCAATTGGCACCATTGGGCACACAACCTATTTTTGCACACCACCCTCCTCCACCTTATCCACCTTCATATTCTACACCACCCATCTACCCCCCACCAGCTTCCCATTCATCCTTATTTGCCAAGCATGATTTTTCAAGCAAGACTCATTTTAATCGGTCGAATTTCACCACTTGGTCCAAGTTGATAAGGCATGTATTGGATTTCCAAGATTTGTAGGAACTTGTCCTCTGATAAAAACCTTAGCTTAATCCCAGCATCGTTGGTATCCATACGAGGTTTGTCGCTCTTGGAAAGGCAGAAATGCCATAGCCATTGTCGAGTTGATGCAAGGTCTCCTTCCTGAATTTCACTCACAACTCCAGCATTTTGACCTTGCCTCTAAGTGTTGGGCCCATCTTGTTGACTGCTATGTGGCGCAAGATCGGGCTCATCGCATTAACTTAGATCATGAGCTTCAAAACTTCACCATCACTAATCAGGATGACTTGAAAGTCAAGCTAGTTGAGTATCGGTATTTACCCCCCGCTGAGTTCTCAATCGGTGGGGTCCCTAAATTCCCTAAAGATCAGGTTACATTGTTCCTTAATAAGCTGCAGCAGAAATATTTCCATTTTGTATAGCAGGTGATCTCAGAGTCGTAGATGCCCACATTTTATGAATTTGAGTGTCAGCTTCTACATTACAATCCGCTATTTGATTAGTTTCATGGAACATCCTCTATAAGGGAGCCTTTTACATTACGATCCGCTATTGAATCAGTTTCATGGAACATTCTCCATAAAGGGGGCCTTTGTTGCATCTTCTCAGAAGGGGCAGCAAGGGGAGGGCAAGCAAACTCCACCTTCCAATCAACATCCAAATCCAAACCAAGTTAGTGAGTCACAAGGAACTTCCTAGTCAAAACTCAAATCTAGGTAGTAGAATGTACCAAAGAAAAATTGGTATTGTCAACATTGTCATCGGTATTGTCAACATTGTTAAAACATTGATCGCTTTGACGACGAGTGTCATTCAAAGGCTAAGGGCGATCCGCCCAAGACTCGTGTCTCGAGTCCATCTGGTGCAAGTACTTCTGCCCCCCTCCACAACCAAGACAACAGGCTAGACCCATTGCTTGCATGGTAGCTGGTTCTTCTAAAATGTTTATGTATCCTAATGTTGTAAGCTCAGTTATCCTCAAGCATGTGTTGCCTCTCTTGAGAACCAACTTGATGAGTCCCTTCTTGCTCGGAGTTGACCTCTCCTTCGAGTTCAGAGCTAGCACTATTTGAGCCCATTTTCTCTAGAGACATTTATACCCACAGATTGTGGGGCCTTCCTTCAATTCAGATCTCCATGATATTGACCGTGATTCCTTTCCACTCCCTACCTACACATCACTTCATCCTTGTAGGGCACACTCTAGTTTGTCTTCTCTTTTCTGTTGCACATTTCTCCTTTTACTTTCTTGCATTCTTAGTGTGTCTATCTTTTGGTAGTGGGAGTCCCATTCACATTTGTCCATAGCACTCACTTGCACTTAACATTGAAGTTGAGATTTGCATGTTTTATAATCTTATGTAGTTGTTTTTGCTTCCTTTTGCAAGTTGACATTTGCTTCTATAGGATCTACTGCCTAGCAAAGCCTTGAATCATTTCAACACTCCTTCCCTTGGTTCCATCTTCTGATGGCGCTTTTTTCACAAGGTTTGTCATTGCCTCTTTAGAGGTCATTTTGAGGCTATTCATTTCATAGGTTTTCAATTGAACATGTATCTCACTCTTCTTCTTTGGGTGCTACTACTTTTTTCCATTGACATTGATATTTTAGGGATAGAGGGGGTCCTTACTTTTCCCTCCACCGTCTGATGGTGAGAGGGATTGGTTTATGATTTTCCCTTCCACCTTGCGAAGGGCAACTTCTTCTCTTGATAGTGACAATGATGATGATTATAATTTTTTACTCTTAGACATTTATTTATTTTGTATTGTACATTATGGACATCTGTAACTTCATCCGCACTGTCAAGATGATATGATTGTAAAGGATGCTTAGACAAGTGAATAATTACCTTGTGAGGGTACTATCTAGGTGGCACTGTCGCATCATATTATATATGAGTATGAAAACTTGCATCTTCCTTTTTGTTCATGTAAACATGCATTTGTGCGCATTTATATCTTTTTAGTGGAGTTGTTGACTCCGGATCCACCACGCATTTATCCCTTTTTTGTCACCCTTGGAGTGGTCGAGTTCGGATCCACCATACTCGTGGCATTGCACATAGCGGTCTCCTAAGGTAGTTTTTCCCTAAGCTTGCATGCTAGCTTTGCTTATCTTGCTTGCTCTCACATCCGTTGTGCTTGTCTCTCCACATATTCTCCATATGATTGGTATACTCAAACCCTTAGGTAATCCCTAGGCAATTATCCTAGTAGTATATGGGATTGTTTTGCTTGTTTTTGAAGGTAGTTGGGCTATCCATCCTTATTTCTCGTACTTTGGGATGTAGTAACTCAATGGGAAATTAATGCTAAATCTTATGACAAACTAAAAAAAGCCCTCAAAACCAAAAAAAAATTATATTATTGATTCCATCCGTCTTTGCAGGACTTTGTAGACCCTTGCACAGCCGATGAGCATCCTTCGCCTTAATGCCCTGGTCTCTTTGGGATGATCACTTGGGATCCCTTAGTAAGATAACCATTGCCTTTATAGTCTTGGTAGGTCATTGGGTAGCCAACGTGTACCGTTTGCTTGATGCCCTGGCTGTTTTGGGATGGGATGCCTTGGGGTAATAGAAAAATTAACAAAAAGGGCTTATTTATCATGGCTCAATTTTGGGCCTCAGAGGGGGCGTTGAGCTAAAAATGCATTAGCTTGAGATAAACAACCCCAAAGCATGCTTAATTAATGAAGAAAGCTACTTCTTTTAAAAAGAAACGTGATCCTCAAGAGTTATTGTGTCCCACATGTAAAGCCCTAATTTGGGTGCCCAAAATATAAATAGGCATGCAACTCACCACTCTCCCTCCATCTCATTTTTGTAGGTTTCAAGTATTGTATCTCTGTTGCCCACACCCTATTTGTGGAGGATAGTACGGTCCAAGCTCCCCATTGCTGAATGCTACCATCTAGGGCATGATTCCAGTCTTTGACTCCACCTATGATCTGTCACCTGCAGCCCAAAGTTGTTACGTGCATCTATGAGCTATCACATGGTACCCTAGAGTTGTTGCCTACTATTTGATGCTTACGTTTGCTGTTGACATCATCATCTGGAGCTATCGCCATCAGTCTAATACTCACCATCATGCAAAATCTGTGTTTGCTGAGTTTCTCTCTCCTCCAGCTACTATCACCTTCTTTGTTGGTGTCGACATCCACCTACTTGGAGTTAGATCTTCTCTTTTGGGTGACGATTCATCCTTGCGTTCAGCTGCCCTAGAGGTCCTCCTCTCACCTACATCTGCATCATCATTTGGTGTTAGTTTTTCAAGCTCCATACATTTGCATTTTGGTTCATGGCCCCTCTCGTTCATTAGGCATCACACTTCCTACTAGTGCTCCCATCATCAGAGGCTGTTACGTTTGTGTTTTTAGTTTCTCACTCTTTGTTTACCTCTGGTATCACTCCCCAGCAGTTGGCATTAGTGTTCAGGCCTACGTTTGCGAACCTAGAGGCTCCTCACCCTTCGACGGCAATCTCCTTGCTCCAAGCATCACCGGTTATCATTCCTGTGTTGCGAATTCAAAGGCTCCTCTTTGACGGCAGTCTCCGTCCTCTAGGCAATACCTCATAATCCTTGCGTTTACAGTCTTAGAGACTTCTTCAGCAATCTTCCTGCTCCATGGAATCTTTCGTACTACGACATCGTTGTATCAGATTCACTTTATTATTTCAATCCACCACCTTGTTCATTTGAGTTTCCCTTCTCTTCTCACTATTTGCCGTACACATTGTTTCTCCCTGCAAATCCTATTGTCTCTTTGTTTGCTTACTCATTTCTTGACATAGTATCAGAGCCAGAGGCGCTCAATGAGCTACGAAGATCCTCTGTATCGAAAAAGGCAAAGACAGGTTGCAGGTTCAGCATTAACATTTGATTATCACTCTACTTCCGCTACGTCAAGGGGCTCTTACTCCATCCCTAGATCTATCTTCAATTACAACCCTTGGATTTTTAGCAGCGACTCTGTGACTAGGCCTTCCTTCCAACATGGTATTATAGAGCTAGTGGCTTCTCACCTGAGGTTGTGTTTTAGGTTCTACTGCTCATCTGGTATCCTAACTATCTTCACAGGGTCTCCTTTCAGGTGGCATTCTTGAATCACAAGGTGAATCTTCTTCTCTTCACCTCACTCCTCTTTTGTGCTTCTTTTTGGGCCTAAGAGAGGGTGTTAAGAAACCACATCATTTCATACAATTTTCTTCTTCAATCCCAGTTTTGATTTCAATTTTCAGCCCCAAAAAGGCTTTCTAGGGCCCTTTGAGAAAGTTGGAGCACCATTTCAGAGACTTTAGTGGGCAAGACTTGAGACTGTTCGTGCCTATATATACAACACCTCCAGTTCATTCTTTACCACACACCACTCCCTCTCACTTCTTTTGTGAGACCATCATCTCTCTCTACTCTCCTTCACCATCCCTATTACGAGATGCCAATCTTCTTCCTTCATAGGGCTGCGTTTATGGTAGCAAGCTTCACCTTCTTTATTAGCGTTAGCATCCACTTGCCTGGTGTTAGATCTTCTCTTTTAGGCGACAATCCATCCTTGTGTTTGGCTGCCTCGGAAGTCCTCCTCTCACCTAGCGTCTGTATCATCATCTAGCGTTAGCTTTTTAGGCTCCATACATTTGTGTTCTGGTTCTTGGCCCCTCCCCTTCATCAAGCATCACACTTGTCAAAAGACGACATACCAGCGAGACAATGGGTTTGCAGGGAGGAACATGGAGTGAACTCGGCAAACATGAAGAAGACAAGAGAAGAAAGAAGAAACTCTGATGAATAAAATGATAAAGTTCTGAATCATGGAGTGAATGTGAGACAAGGGAACAAGGGTGCCGTAGCACAAGGAAGATGATGAAGACAACCATGAACCATGAACCGCAATGTCCTCCTGAAGGGGTGTGAGGGCAATGGAGAGGTTGGAGAGAAGAGGTGATGGACTGAATGAATCAGCCGCGAAGAATGAGTGACAGGGGCAGCCTATAAATAGGCAAGTAACTATCTAGGGTGGTGCCCGGAGGGAGGGCGTCAGCTGTCTAGGATAGCGCCACACAATGGGTGTCTAGTCCCTTTTTGGGGATGTCCACTGTGAAACCCTAAACGCAAAACGTGAAACCCTAAATGCAAAACGTTAAACACAAAACTGCACGTGAAGGGTTTCTCAACAACACTTCTTATTGCCGCTTCCATCATCAAAGGCTACTACATTTGCATTTTTAGTTTCTGGCTCTTTCTTCATCTCTAGTGTTACTCCCCAGTAGCTGGCATCAGTCTTCAGGCCTACATTTGCAGACTTTGAGGCTCCCATCCTTTGACGACAATCTCCCTACTCCAGGCATCACCAGTTATCATCCTTGTATTGCGGATTCAAAGGCTCCTCTTCAATAGCAGTCTCTGTGCTCCAAGCTACATCTCATAGTCCTTGCATTTGTAGTCTTAGAGGCTTCTTTGGCAATCTTCTTGCCCGAGGGCATCATTCGTGCTACGGAGCTCTTGTATTAGATTCAGTTCCTTATTTCAATCCTTCATCATCTTATTCATTTAAGTTTCTCTTCTCTTCTTAGTGTTTGTTGTATACACTTTGTGTTTCTCCCTACAAACTCTAGTGTCTCTCTACATAACACCTTTCTTTGACATAATGATAGTGAATCTCAATGTGTTCCATGTGAGCATGAAACACAAGATTTCATACTATTGCTATAGCACTCTTAACTATAAGACAAAATGGATATAGGACCCTCCAATGAGATTTGTAGATTAGCCAACAATTTGCATAGCCATACACATTCAACTCTTGCTGGGAAAGCTGCCCTCATAGTTGTCAGGTACAAAAAGTACGACACGGTACGGTACGATAAAATATGGTACTAAATGGTACCTTAAGATTTTATAAGGTATGGTACGATATTAGTACGAAAAAAAATTAACTTCATTATTTTGAACTATAGATGATAGAACAGATGTTAAGAGTCTAAATAGCAATGCTATTGGAGTATATAAGATGAATACTTGAGGGTAACACGTCAAAACCTCTATGGCATATGCTGCATGCCCAACATGCGCTACGACTTACAAGTATAAACATAGGAGTGGATACATCATACATGAATGATCATACAAATAAGAGGCATGTATGCTTGAGAGAGAGAAGGTTGAGAGAGAGGGAGAGGCGAGAGAGAGAGAGAGAGAGAGAGAGAGAGAGAGAGAGAGATGAAATGACACGAGATGCTTTATTAACGTCTACAAGAGGCCAAAATAACTTGTGAGACCAACAGTTACCAAACAAACCACCAAAGGTTTTAGTAAAAGATTTATGAATTTTGTTATGGTTTTGTTTGGCATTGCTAAGGATAAAGTAGCTACCGACGGTACATTCACTAATTCGTGTACTCTCAGAAGGTACATTAGGCCAAGCTATCCTCTAGCCTAGTTTTATTAGCAATGTTTACTAATGCTTTGGGTTGGGTGATGCAAAATGAGCTGCGAACAAAGGTAAAATCAATAGGATTAAGCTACTTGATGATTCTCAAATGGTGCTGAATTTATTTATTGATGACACTAACATATTGTGAAAATGATGGGATATCAATTAGAAACGTTTGGAACTGCTTGAATACCTTATGTATGGCCTTTGGCTCTAGAATAAATCATAACAAAACATGTATGAGGAGTCTAATCAAGCTTCCACCCCCTTTCTTGGTTGATCTATTAAGGCTACAAAATCACCACCACCACAACAACAACAACAGTCAACAACCCAAACCACCATCAACAACAACAACCACGCAACAAAACAAAACAAAACAAAAAGTGCTTGTTTTTTTGTACGAATTCGTACAATATGGTATGAACCAGCTCGTACTACGTACGAGTGCAACTATGGCTGCCCTATACTTGGCCTCACAAGACAAGGTAGCCACTGCGTGTTGTTTCTTGCTAAGCCATGAAATGCACAAACAACCTTAAAAGAAAGTGTCCTATAGTAGATTGCAAAGTGTCTGAGTCACCAGCCCAATCCAAATTGTTGTAAGCTTGCAGTTGTAAATCTCCCTCTCAGCAAATAATAATGCATACGTCTGAGTACCTTTCAAATAGTGAAATATCTACTTAACAGCTTGCCAATGGATTGTCTGTGGACTGTTCATAAACATGCTCACCCAAGATACTGCAAACTGTAAGTCCGAGTGTGTGTTGCAAAGATAAATAAGATAGCCAACAACTTGGTTGTAAATTGCAACATCAAACATCTCACTACCATCATGCATGGACAGCTTCAGCCCTGACTCCATCGGAGTGCTTATTGGCTTACAATCTTGCATGTTGAACGTATGCAAAAGCTTATCCATATACTGTGACCGTGACATAATGATACCATGCTGATTTTGGGTGTAAGCCCCAAATTATAGTGTAAGCATCCCATATCTAATATAGCAAAAGCATGTTTCAAATCAGCCTTAAAATCTGCAATTTTATCCTCCCTAGGTCTGGTGAGCAGCATATCATCCACATAAAGAATGATAACCAACAAGGCCCCCCCTCCCCTTCATTCTTAATGTATAGAGTGGGAGCAATTGGACTATTTTTGAACCCAATGCTGGCCAAATAAGTATCAATTTTTGAATACCATGCATGAGGAACGTGTTTCAATCCATAAAGAACCTTATGCAACTTGCAAACCAAGTGCTCTTTTCCTTTCACCACAAACCCTAGAGGATATGAGATATATACATCCTCATGAAGGTCATCATTCAAGAATGTTGTCTTTATGTCCAAATGATGCACTTTCCAACCATAATGCACAGCCATAGCAATAACACACCTCACTGTACTCATGCGGGATGTAGAAACAAATATCTCCTCATAACCTGTCTTTCTTCTCGGCATAGCCTTTTGCTACTAGACGTGCCTTATACCTAGCTCTGGCTTTGGCACATGAACATAAGACTATGTATCCAAACACACAACAATAGTCAAACTTCAATTTCCTCTCATGCCAAGTTTCAAAAGGAGTGCTAGTTTTTAAGTGCCTTTGTAGGCGCAAGATTCAACACATGATTAGCACATTAAAGACCCTCAAGCCAAAATCTGTGGGGTAGCCCCTTACTTTTCCGCATACATCTACTATCTTCATGAGTATCTGATTCTTTTTTTCAACAATGCCATTCTGTAGAGGTGTCATCCTCATAGTGACTTGATGTGTGATGCCATTCTCAAGTAAGAATGTCTCAAATGTGCAAGACGTGTCCCCTTGATCCGTATGAAGTGTCTACACATTTAAACTTGTTTCAACCTCTAGCTTTGCAACCATGTGACCATAGTGGGCATCCCATAGCTTTGTACTCTACATAGTGGCCATGAGTGTGCTGATTGGCAGAGCATCATGAGATCTTCTCTTATATGTATCTAATAAGAAAAGGCCCTTATACAAGAGGCTTGACAATCAAAGAGCATAATCAAGCTCTTTGCCTTTGACAATGCACTTGTCATCCTTAAAGATGACTTGAAAACCTTGTTTATTGAATGCTGAAATTGACAATAGATTTTTAGTAATCCCAAGCATAACAATTCATCCACAAGCATGAGGTTTGATCCATCTACAGCAGTAATCAACATTGAACCGATGCCACAAACATCATAGCTAGAGTTATTTGCACATGTAGCTTGCTTCCCCGTAGGGGCTGAATGCATAGATGTAAATAAATAGTTCCTTGAACTGATGTGTCTAGATGTCCCATTGTCAAACTACCATGTATGCTGCTGAAAAAATGCAGAATCAGCCATGGAGGTGTAAACAATGCATAATCCTCCTCAACTAAATTGGCTATAGCATCATCATCTGAAGACTGAGCGGCTGATGTCTCCTGGACAACCAAACCAGAGTCTTTCTTCTCCTCCATAGCCAACCTTTTTCTACATTCTTCAATGTAATGGCCGGGCAAGATAAGACTCTGGAAGTGACTTTAAGGTGATGTTGATCATCTCATCATCAATCAGCACCTCATCAATGTTCAATAGCTGCTCTCAAATCTTGAATGTAAGTGAAGTGATTTGTCATAGCATCATCTTCATCTATGTGTGCATTGGCCAATTCTCTTCTCAAGTAAGAGATTTTAGCCTCATTGTGTGTTGCAAACATCTGCTCAAGATATCCCAAGCTGCCTTGGAGGCCTTCAATGATCGGATATGAGGTAAACTTGCCCTCTTGATTGAAAGAGCAATCAAAGATAAGGCATGTGCAACCTTAGCATCCCATTTCCTTTGTTTTTTTGTAGGGGAAACATGGGCAGCAATAGGGGCAGCTTACTGTTCTCTAGTCCCTCTTTGAGGTATCTTAGGTGCAAACCCTCCTGGTCAGGCTGAATCACCAGTCACAAAATCCCAATGACCCTTTGCAACAAACAGATTGTGCACCATGAAACTCCACAAGGAGTAGTTGGTGCCATCTAATTTGTCCTCTTGAGTGAGGACACCCAACATGTTTCTATGGTCACCATGACCTTGCTAAGCCATTGTTGCAATAAAGTGCACAAACTGCAGCTAAACACTTCCCAACTAAAGTGTAAAACGTACTCTCATGAGTATCGAGATCCCAACATGGGGTATAAATGCAAGTACCAAAACTGTCCAAGCTTGTCAAGTGCCTTGAAATGCATGCCAAGATCAGTACCAAATCTGCAATACAAAACAATTCACTGCTGTACCACTGCAGTTGCCTTGGAATTTGTGCCAAATACAAATTTCAGCAATTTAATGCTGCAAATCCCCAAATTTTCAGAAAATTTTGTGCAAAATCTGATCCAAACAGCAAATGAATGCTGTTGCTGCACCTCTTTACTGCTTTGGGATGTGTGCCAAGTAAAATCCCTGAATGTTCTAAACAAAATTCCAAGAAATTGAACAGATTTTATACTTACAGCCCAATGATTTGATGTAATGTTGCCTTGGGATGCTTGCTGGACCAAAAAATCGGAAACGCCCCAAATTTCTTGCACAAATGTCAAAGAAATTGCTCAATATTGGCAATTTTAGTGGAGATTCAGACACTGGATCTCAAATCGGGGAAAGCCCCATATTTCAGGGCATCCTCCTCAGGGAGTGTGTTGATGGGTTCAACAACTCCAAGGTGATGGCAGCATAGTCGATAGAGTAGGTGGTGCTGCTGCTGTTGTGGTGTGCAGGATGTACAAGCAGCATGCGGCACAATGCAGGCTGGGGCAGAAGGCAGCAATGCTATCTGAACAGGCAGCAGGTTTATTTACTCTAGAGCCTAGTGTCACTACTTTAATGTTCTAAGACACTAGGTGTACACACCTTACATTGACACTTTAATAAGTATCCACACCACACAAATTACATTGGGCACTGCCTAGAATTGGCAAATTCAAAAGATTAACAATAAATAGCAAACAGCACGGTACTCAGACACTTACAAAACATTAGACAGCATGATTGGCAAGAGTATGTGGAATGTTAACTGCTAACAAGGTATCAACAGGCAACTTGTTGGTACTCTTATGTAGATACCTATTGCATACCCATCGATGCACTCAAGAACCACCTCTGAGATTCACAATTGGAAGGCATAAAATTCTGGTCCTGGTGTGCATCTATGTACAAAGTGTCTATATGCAAGTGCAACAGCTACTCCACCTTGACGGGCTCATAAGTTTTGGAAAGCATAATGTCAGGGCAGTATCCTTCCAATTTCTTTGCGACAGCTATTTTCATGATGCATAAAGGGATAAGAATAATCTCAGTCATTTTACGAAAAAAAAAAGAATAATCTCAGTCATGTACTTGGACACACTTTTCTTCCTTCTTGTGATAAGCACAGATTTCAGCACACCTTGCTCAAAATATGATTCTAAAATGTATTACTAGAACCAGATCTGTTAGCTTATGACCAACAGCCTTCCATTCAAAGCCTCCTCATTGCAAGCCCAGAACACCAATGCACCTTCAATTTCACAAATGAAAATTCTTCTAATATCATGAAAATCAAAAGAGGGAATTCATTGCCATACACCCTATGGCCCCTCCCTCCCCCCCCAAAAAAAGCAAAACAAAAAAAGTGGGTTAATAATATCAGCTTACCATTGCCACTGACAGTCATCAGGTAAAGTCTGTTTCCAGCAGCAGTTGCAGTGATAAGAACATGTGGTATCTTTAACTCATACAGGTAATATGTCCTTCCATCATGTTCAACAACTTCCATATCTTGTACCTGCCCTTCCACATTCTGACCAACTAATTCTGGTCCAAAAGCATCAATAACTTTCTCCGGTGGGCCAACTGCTTCAATTTTTGCATCATCCCCTAGATCTGATGTCAAAAGTTTTAGTTTTGTTTAAGTCAAAACTTTATACATTACTTGTTGCACGCCATATTATTCTAGCAGCCTAAAAGGAGGGATTTATTTTTCAAAACATACAATTGACCATGAAGAAAGCAATCTGGAAGTACAATTTGTACTTTTGAAAGTAATGCGTACATTAAAACCACTGTTATGGACAATATTCTTAGCCACCTATATGTAGGAAAAGTTTCAAACTACAACTACATGCTCTATAAAAGATTGGCTATAGAATGTAATTCTGGCAAATAAAACTTTGGCCATATCCTGTGGTGCTTCATCATTTAACCTAGAATATCCTAAGTACTGAAGAAAGTATTGATGACATCCTTGAACAATCAGCTGCACACACAGCACAATGTCTTAGATTCTGCGAAGTATTGAATTCTTGACCAAGGGTTGATGCTAGAAAGAGAATATTAAGTAAAATCCCTAGGTCAATATTCTCATGTAGCACATGGTGTATCCAAAGTGTTACACTTGTAATAACATACATATTCAAAGTGTTCAATATATCATCTTTGTGGCATTTGTTAGGATATATTTTCTGTGTGCCCTGTGTGGCTATGAATGTGCTGTGTGTGCTTGGAAAAACACTATCCCTGTAATAAGGGTCAAAAGCCTATGCAATAACATTTTATTATGTCCCATTTCCTAACTTTTTTTTCATGGAGACTGTTGAATTAATGAATAGAAATGTGTGCAAAATTCAGGCCAACCAAATATAGCCAAAGACAGCCAAAAAGCTGCTAGCCAAGAAAAGAAGGACAATGGCAGATGGACAATTGGAGTGAAATGGATAATCTCCATCCATGTACCAGCTACCTGATTATGGAAAACAGCAACAGAAACCATAAAACCCCCTCAATACAACCCTCTCTCTCTCATAATAATCCCTGCTGATATCATAGAAGCCACTTCCAATAATAAGCCTGTAATGACCAACATGACCATGAATTCCAGAGGTAGAGTCAAATATAAAAGCTGTTAAGCCTTTCTAGTATGCTAGATGTGCCAAAGTCTGATCGAATGCCAGAAATGAAACATATGAGAATGTTACAGCTAAAACATGTCAATCTGAGATATTCTTCTCAAGACCCATGCATGATTAGTAATTCTTTGGGATGTCCCTCAAGTCCAAACCTTGGAAATAAATTCCCAAATCTGTCTGGCAACCGGGCAAGAAACAAAACGATGAGATGCAGTTTCCGCACGTCAAAAGACACAATCACCACAACAATCTTGCATTGTCACCCTATGTGACTACAAGGGACACTTGCAACACGAACTCTTTGTACAAAAGTCCTGCCCTGATATGAGATCTGTGACTTCCTTTGGTCCAGGTCAGACAGACCCAAGGATTCCAGGGCCAAGGTGGTGTGGGCGACCATCATACAACATCGGTCAAAGGGAGGGCTTGGGATCATAGACCCATAGTATCATAGTATAGTCCTCTTGGGCAAGCTAGTTGTCCGCAGCCTCACCCCAGGAGGGCAGACCTAAAAGGTCCTATTGCAGGAGGGTCTTCAGGATTGTAGAGGCCGTCCCTGAGATGGATCTTCACGTCAGCCCACTTCACCCCTCCCCCCCAGATCACCTTTCATACGCAGCTTGCTCTGCGTGTGATAGGGCCTCCGTAAGGCCCTAATCCAGAGCCTCCCAAGCAGCCAAGATGAGATAGACCATCAGTCGGTGATCTGAAAACCCCGGGTCACAGATCGGGAAGGGGCACAGATTCGCGAGCACCCCCACATCCAATGGGCTGGGTGAGAGGCCGGGGTGAGAGGCCAACCCGGCTCGTACCATCAGGACATGGTGGGAGGTGCACAAGATGGTGGACGAGAAGGTGCTGCAGCGAGTATTAGGATGCCAAGAGGAGTGGAGTTGAGGAGAAGGGAGATAGACACAACAATACCTCAGGAGTGGCTTACTTCCCCAATACAAGAGCCAATAGAGCCTGGGGAGGTGTGGGCCGCTAGGTTCTCACCAACTGGTATCCCCCTACAGGTGGCAGGTATAGTGGGCGACGCTCCACCTGGGACTTTCTTCACTGTGCAAGAGGGGGGGCATCTAGCCCTTGAGACAGAGGGCGATAGGATGAGGGGATAGCTGTTCTTTCATGGAGGAGGATTCGGGTGATAGGCCTTCAGGGAAAGAGATGGCGGTTGCACCCTTATGTCTTCTAGAAAGAGCTTAGGGAGTGGCTCCTCTGGATCTAGGAGGGCATACCACTTGATGAGCTGGAGTGGAATCTAGGAGAGTGGCTATGGCCAAGCACTACGGTCACAAAGAAGCCACCGAGATTCTTAGAGTACACTGCTAAGATTGGCCAACACCTACTCATGCAAGAGAATATGGATTGGGCGCCGTCACATAGTAGGCACTGGGCGGAGCACACCATCATGGAGCCTTTCCGATGGACTTTATGGTGCCGCCTATGGGATAGCTGGAGGTCGAGGAGGGTATCGTATTTCTTATGGTTGGTGGCACATAGAGTCTTGGCGGTGGAAAGTTGGCTTGCCTAGATGCAGAAGGAGGGAGGTTGTAAGCGCTGCACACAGCAGCCTCTGGAAACCCCAAAGCATTGCCTTTGGTCGTGTGAGGCAGCGCAACTTGTGTGGAGAGGAGCATGCCGCATCCTTCACCGTTTAACACCCAACCGTTGATGTATCTCATGGGGAGCCTTCTGCTGGCAAGCAATCAACCAGGGCCGTCACCTTCTGTATGAGGCCGAGATGCAGGACACGATATTCATTATTGAGGGAGGGTCGTGCGCAGTGGTCGACTTGGAGGCTCTACCCATCCGCCAAGTACTGGATCCCACAGTAGTCCGCTCTCAGGTATGGGAGATCATAGGGAGTCTTACTAGTTGGCATATCTGGAAGGCACGGTGTCAGGAGGCTTTCAGCGAAGAGAGACTTTCAATACAGATGACCTTAGCATAGCTCTGGACCTCCATCATCCACTCCCTCCGCAGCCGATGGGATCAAGTGCAAGGCGAGTCTAGGGCGAGTCAGGAGCTCCGTTGTCATTTCATGTGCACTTGGGGTGGCCAAGACTTGTCCTTCATGATGCAGGCAGGCAACCCCAGATTGCAATACATCCCCCCTCCGTGGCTTCTTGCCCCCATCCCCCCCAAACCGCCTTGAGAGGCTTGTACACATGATGTATTTGTGACTTTGCATCAGCTTCAGCTAGTCTGTTGAGCATGAGCACTCCGTTGTAATCAGTTTTTTGAGTAATATAATCAGCCACATTTTACTTGCAAAAAAAAAAAAGCATGAGGACGTGCTTGCATCTACAAAATGACGGGCTACTAATTCTCTATTGCACCAAGCTTCTAAGAATTTGTGCACTTGGTTTTTCAGCAGGCAGGAAACTGCTAAATGATGACAAACAAACGACTTTCAATCATGATGAAATTTATTTTCAAAGTTCAAACACAATGCTCACTAGCTCAACAAGCACGCTGAACATATAGGCATGTCACATGTTTTTGTAAGGCATTTGTATTTAAGTATGCAAAAGACGAAGAAAGTTTTGTTGTGTATAAACTCTCAAACTTTAGTGTGTTGCAATATTCTTAAAAGCCAGTATATGTCTTTCCTTGTATTCACTTTGTCTACTGGGGGAGACACAGCAACCTTTATTCTTTTTAACCATTACTCAGCCCAGTTCACTAAGATTATACAGTCCAATCATCAACGTCAATTGATGCATGTTCTTAACAAGTCTTACTTGAAACTGTTTCCCTAATCTAAATGTGACTTGAAGATACAACCCATCTTTGAAGCGAGTGTAAATGAGCACTCCCATGATACCAGGATGAAGCCATGTCATGGCTCAGCTCATCCCTATGATCCAAAACCAGATCATGTCAAGCACTTTTCTGAACCAATCTTGAAGAAGCACTCGTTTACTTTTCAACCTGGCAAAGCATGCATGCTCTATACTACACAATCACAGAAAACTTCAAAAGCTATGGGCAATCATTCAGATATTGACTGTTAAGAAATAAGATGATACATCCAAATAGAGTAAAATTGGAGAAATATGGTACTGCTTCAACTGCAGATCACAACTTGATGAAAGCATATAAAACCAAAAAACCTCGAGAAGTTGTTATACATACCACTTGCAAATCTCAAGACCGGGGCCACAACAACACTAATGTTCCCTTCTTGTTTGCTTGAAAACCTTAAGTCAATTTCTGTGCCTCCAAGGTCAGCAATCGAAACAGGAACCTGAAGACAAAAAGGACTCATTCTGTTACTGACTGACATAAGAATTCAGAAACCACAAAAAAATCTGCATTGCCATCCTAATGACCTTCATATTGGACTTGGATTCACAGAACAATATTCAAGAATTCTGAGGTGGTTACATTACCCATTGAACACAGCACAAGAAAATATGTCAAACCATAACAGGGTTAATTCACATGCCAATCCAAGTCTCGACCAGTTTTCCACCAGTAACAAATTTCCTCTCGTATCCAAACGCCCAGTGGCATGTCAGATCCAAAGCCCAAACAGCATGTCAGCTTACTAGTTTGTTTGGGGATTTGATAGAGAAAGAGCTTTTTTAACTTTCACTTTGCATTTCAAAGTTTCATAACTTGTGGATTGATTCATACTGTGGGGAAGTTTTTGTGATGCTGAAACTAGCTGCCCACTGTCAATATTGTTTGGCTGAACAAGCAAGATCTCACCTTGACTAAGTAAACCCAGCAATCAACTTCATCTCACGGTTCACCTGAGCATTGGAATTGTTTTGCAGTATTCTTTTGAAATTAAAAATTAGAAAAGCCTTGTGCACTGTCAGAGTGTCAAACAACTAGCGACCATGCACATCTATTTGGCATTAACACTCCATCATCAAGCAAATGATTTCTTTTCCTTTGCATGCACATTAATCATTTTTATGACCATCTCATCCCTCAAGAAGAGTCCCAATTGCAATTTGAGTTGGGTAACCTTGTCCCATTCCCATGTTGGAGTCCCTCTCATGTTGACTAGGGATGCCAGTTCCTGTCCTAGTCTCCCATGGTTGCATTCCCTCCATGGATGGATCCATATAGTATGATCCGTCCAGGCAGAAATGCCCGGGAGAGGATGGCCTCTCTAAGGCTTTCTTCACTACCTTCTAAAAAGTGGTCAAGGACCCCCTATTGATGGCCTTTCAGGAGATTTTCACTTCAGGACAAATGCCGAGTCTATCGACAAGCCTTATCAGTCTTCTCCCCAAAGGGGGAGACTGGTTGGAGCTTTCCAAGTGGAGACCGATCACCTTATTGTCAGTGGCCTATAAGGCACTGGCAAAGATGATTAGTAGGCGACTATGCCCCTTGCTTCCAAACATCATCCATGACACACAGACAGGCTTTGTCCAGGATAGGAGCATCCTGGACAATGTATTCACCTTCTTTGAGGCAATAAATTGGGCCCAGTACACTGGGCAGAGACTGGCCATACTACTCTTCGATTTTGAGAAAGCCTATGACACGGTGGACTGGGATTTCCTAGAGGGCACCATGGTGAGGTTGGGTTTCCCCCAGGCTTGGATTTCCGGGGTCTCCGCACTTTACAGATCGGCCACCAACAGGGTTCTCATAGGAGGGAGGCGAGGGGAGGAGTTTCGGCTGGAGAGATCGGTCCGACAGGGCTGTCCCCTAGCCCCGTACCTATTCCTTCTCTTTGCAGACGCGATGCCTCACTTCCTCGGGTCACGTGTGAGCGGTTTACATGGCCTTCGACTTCTAGTAAGATAGGAGACCGAGTTGTTAGACTCAGAGTATGCAGATGATACAGCGCTCTACATAGAGGACGACGAGTTGATGCTGGAGAGAGTGAGGTTGGCTCTTGAGGTGTTTTGTTCTGCAGCAGGAGCAAAAATCAATTGGCAAAATTCAGTTGGTTTCCTCACAAACCTGAACTCTAGCACGGAGTGGGACATCCACCTGGGATTTAGATGGGTGAGCGGAGGATAGACCATTCAGTACCTAGGGTTCCAGGTGGGACTCGACATCACTCCCGCCCAGCAGTTCCTTCCAGTCCTCGATTCTATTCGGAGGAAGCTGACCTACTGGAGCACGGCTCGCCTCTCACTAGCCGGCCGAACCCTAGTAGTTAGCCATGTCCTCCTGGCGACGGCCTGGTACATCGCCTCGTGTTGGTGCTTCTCCTCCTACGTAATGCAGCTTCGCTGCCTAGTGCAGAATTTCCTTTGGTTCGGGTCAGATGGCTCCAGGGATTCAATGGCCAAGGTAGCGTGGGCGACCATTATACGACATCGGTCAAAGGGAGGGCTTGGGATCATAGACCCAGAGTACCAGAGTATGGCCCTCCTGGGCAAGCTAGTTGTCCGCGGCCTCACACCGGAAGACAGACCTGGCAGGTCCTATTGCACGAGGGTCTTCAGGACTGTAGACCGAGGCTTGGCGGGGAGTGGAGGCCGTCCCTGAGATGGATCTTCACGTCAGCCCAGATCACCCCCTCCCCCCCCCCCCCCCCAGATCACCCTTCCTACGCCGCTTGCTCCACGAGTGGCAGGGCCTCCGTAAGACCCTAATCCAAAGCCAGGCTGCCAGAAGAATATAGACCATCATCTGGTGATTTGGAACCCCCAGGTCTAGGACCGGGAAGGGGCACAGATTAGCGAGCGCCCCCACATCCAGCAAGCTGGTTGGGAGGCTAGCCCGGCTCGTACCATCAAGACATGGCGGGAGGTGTACAGGATGGCGGACGAGGAGGTACTGAAGCAAGTATTAGGCTGCCAGCAAGGAGTGGAGCTGAGGAGAAGGGAGATAGACGCAGCAATACCTCAGGAGTGGCTTGCTCCCCCAATCCGAGAACCAATAGAGCCCAGGGAGATATGGGCTGCTAGGTTTTCACCAGCAGGCATCCCCCTACAGGTGGCAAGAAAAGTGGGTGGCGCTTCACCAAGGACCTCTTTCATAGTGCAGGAGGGGGGGCGTCTGGCTCTTGACAGAGGGCAACAGGACGAGGGGATAGCTGTCCTTCCATGGAAGAGGATCCGAGTGATTGGCCTTCAAGGGAAGACATGGCGGTTGGATCCTTTGGTCTTTTGGCAGGAGCTCACAGAGTGGTGGCTCTAGATCTGGGAAGGAAGGCCACTTGATAAGCTGGAGTGGGATCCGGGAGAGTGGCTTTGGCCAGCCACTGCAGTCGCCAAGAAGCCACCAAGGTTCTTAGAGTACACCGCCAGGATCAACAGACACGTACTGATGCAGAAGAACATGGATTGGGCGCCATCACGTAGCAGGCACTGGGCGGAGCACAGCATCATGGAGCCGTTCTGAGGGACCTTGTGGCGCCGCCTATGGGACAGCTGGAGGCCGAGGAGGGTATCGTTTTTTTTTTTTGCTGGTGGCACATGGAGGCTTGGAGTGGGAAGCTAGCTTGCCCGGATGCAGAAGAAGGGAGTTTGTAAGTGCTACACACAACAAGCTATGAAAACCCCAAAGCAGTGCCTTTGGTCGTGTGAGGTGGCATAGCTCGTATGGAGAGAAGTATGCCGCATCCTGCGCCGCATAGCACCCAGCCTTGGATAAATCTCTTGGGGTGCTTTCTGCTGGCAGGCAGTCAGCCAGGGCCGTCAACTTCTGTATGAGACCGGGATGCAAGATACGTGTAAACGCCCCGAACAACGTAGTATGCTTAACAATTATGATATTCGCTTGTTTTTTAGACTTAATATAAAAGAGAATGAACACTTAAATCTGAAAATGAAAATTACTCACAAAATTACAACCATGAAAATGTAAAAGTAATGGAGATAAGATTGAGGGTTGAAGATGGGCAAACCCCCCCTCCCTTCCCCCCCCCCCCCCCGAAGGAATGTATTTCTGCTCAACCCAAGTCCCTTAGGGAAGAGCTCAGTTACAATCAACGTGAGAGTGAGGAGAAGTAATTCTCACTCTCACAAGATCATGCAAAGATGTACAAACACACATGCATTATCTATTATGCAATGATAAGAACTGATTTCTTTACAGTATGAGAGAAGAAAGAGGGGAAATCAGCCTTTCTCTATCGTTGATCAGCAGTACATGGATAGGGCTTGCTTCTTGTTGCTAAAATGGAAGAAAGAGCTCGAGAAGGAGGTGTTGTAATGAATTTACAGGCTTGTTGTCCTGTAAAACAGCAGTGATAGAAGAGGAAATATGGAGGAATTTGATAACGGAGAAGTGGGGGATGATGACGGGGATGAATGGGGCCAGTTTCTGGCTATCTGTGGGTGCTGTACATGAGTTTACAGCAAAGAAAAATGATGCATAGGAGGGAGGAGAACTAGTACAAAAGGGGAAAGTGGAGTAGCGCAAGACAAGTGTCCAGTCACATGCCATGAGATGTGACAAGTGGTGGGACACTTAAAAACTTGTGAGACAAGTGTCTTGACACTTTGTCTCTTCTCTATGGCCTTCCTTTTTGGGCTGACTACTGTCAAGAATAGAAACAACCAAATTTAGTAAGCACAGTCAAAGTATAGAATTTACTATTTTTAGAATAACATCCCTATTTTTAAGGACTGGCATTTTTAGGCTAATTTGAGGCTCCTAAAATTTAGGGACCTCCTAAAATTTGGGGATCTCCTAAAATTTAGGAACCCTCCCCCCCCCAATATGGGTGTCATATGAAAGCTTTTTCCATGTACATCGCAAAAACAGTATCAAAATCTTCATGTGACTTTCCTATGCAAAGAAATGTGCATTTCAAGCTTTCAGTCCACACATGCACATTGTACAAGCATTTCATGATCATGCCATCTTGTTGATTGTAACTATCTGTTCTGGCGGATCTAGCCCACACTTCAAGGCATCAATCCTTTCTGTGTGCGAGTCTAACCCTGATATGCGTGAGTTCTGGTCACAGGCGCCCAATCGGGCCATATAGGTGAAAGTGTGAACTATCTTTTCTCTAACCCACCGTGTGGGTCCACCATAACCTGTGACCACTCATCAGTGGCCAGCTCCAATGCACTTTTCTTTATATCTAATTAGTGCAAAAGAAACAAATTTTTAATAAATCATTATATAGACAAATTAGTGAAAAATGATACAAATTCTGTTTCTATAGAGTTGTGACAATAAGATATTCATTATTGAGGTAGAGTCGTGCGCAATGGTGGGTTTAGAGGCTCTGCCCATCCGCCAAGTACTGGACCCCACAGCAGACAACTCTGAGGTATGGGAAATCATAGGAAGTCTTACTGGTTGGCATATCTAAAAGGCACGGTGTCAGGTGGCTTTCGGCGGAGAGAGACTTTCAGTACAGGTGACCTTAGTAGAGCTCTAGACCTCCATCATCCACTCCCTTTAAGGCCGATGGGATCAAGTGCAGGGCGAGTCCAGGGCTCATCAAGAGCTCCAAGGTCATTTCATGCACACTTGGGGTGGCCAGGACCTGTTCTTCATGATACAGGCAAGCAACCCCAGATGGGGATACACCCCCCCCCCGCCCCCCCCCCCCTCCATGGCTTCTTGCCCCTATGTCCCCTAGACCGCCTTGAGAGGCTTGTATATATGATGTATCTGTGACTTTCACCAGCTCTAGCTTGATTTGTTGAGCATGAGCACTTCTTTGTATTCAGGGGTTTTTTCTGAAGTAATATAATAAGCCACACTTTATGTGCAAAAAAAAAAATTTGTATGATCCATCCAGTCTAGTTGGATATGTACGATCCATTCAGTTTTCGTCCAACTTTTTTTTTTTTTAAAGTTCATGTTCAAAGAAAAGTTGTTTTCCGCTCTACCCTTATCACAAGCTCCTCTACTTTTCTCTGTCCTCCATCCACTTCTCTCTAGACTCTACCTCTACATCATCTTCCTCTTATGTCTCATCCCCTATAGCTCTACTTCTATTTTCTCTTCCTTTACCTCCTCTTCTTTCCCTTCCCTTGCCTCTACCTATATCTCTATATTCTTTACTCCTCTTACAATGTCTAAGCCTCTTCATGAAGCCTTCCCATTATACACAGCTCACCTTAAGTCTTAGCCTTAAATTTCTTTTTGTATCTACTATCTACTACTTGTTGTACTTGCCACTTGACACTTGTGACTTCCTATACCGTGATCCATGAACCATGATTCATCATTGTAGCTAGCTTTTTCAAAATCCATCATGCATGTCTTCAATCTTATAAATAAAATTGGATCTTGGAAATCACTTGTGATTAGAGTCTTGGATTTACATTTTGTCTCAACCTCTCGTCATGTCCATGACTCATTGTTGAAAATTGAAGCAAAGACATTTGTGTTTCATAAACTATATTAGTATTGGACAGATAATACCTTCTGATACTTTATCTCATGGGTAGCCACTCTCATGTTAAAACAAGTAATATTTACTAGTCTTACCTTTAATTTTCTAAGTATTTTTTAATGACCATATGAAACACGGGATTTTATTCAAGATTTTTTCGTGTATGTTCTGTACTGTACTAAGTCCGTGGACTGGATGGATCGGACAGATCGTACCTAACTATCCTACTATCTCCATCCCCAAAACCTGTCCCATGTTACTATGTCTTCAGTGTGTTACCAAGAGTTTTCATCAGCCACATTTCATTTCACTACTGCAGCATTTGATGGCCAGCACTATCTCACTCATTGTATGGAAGCAAACAGAGCAATAGTTACCTATACTTCACAAGGTTTCACGACCCTTAGGAATAGGCTCACAACATGGTATGTCAGTTGGAGGACACCCTCACGAATGCTACACAGTTGGGCAAGTGAACTGAAGAGAAGCTGTCAATTTTTTTAGATGGACTTGAGCACCAGATTTGGAGCTGGATACTCAACAAAGAGCTCCCTTGAGCTAGCATAGAATTTTGAGATATGCAGCAATGGGGGAAAGCCCAAGCACTTGTCATCTAGTACCCCACAACAATCTAGTAGTTCTCAAGATACCATCCAGAGGTGCATGACCTTTGCCGCTACTTCTACTATAGCCAGTTTTGGTCAGAGATTTTCAAACCTGTTTGGGACCCGTAATAGTGAATATGTAATATCATTAAAGGCCACTCAACATTGGCATGGACTGCTTGCCATGGTCCAGTGAAGGCTTTCAGGAGGAAATACAGTCAATAGCTCAAAAGGTCATTAAATATTGCTCTCGAGGTTCATAGGACCACTTCTATTGGGACTTTGTGTTTGTGCCTCTCATTCACTGTCACATAATCCTAGGTATTAGGTAGTTTCTTGAATATCAACCTGCACCCATCTGGCCTCAGCATTCTTTGCTCATCACCCAGATCATGCATGGTAACCCAGAAACCCATTACACTAGGGCTGAAATGTCAAATGCATTTCCCAACTGAGATGTTTCAACCTGCAAATGGTTGGCCCTTGCACTCTAGAAATGTGTAGCTGATAGTTGAGCATATATTTTTAAATCTAATTCTCTAGCCATTTCTTCTCTCAAAAAAAATATATATTGAGTCATTTTACTGCCATTTCACTTACAATCAACCCAAGGGGGTGACCTTTCATACATGAAATGCATGGGAACTAAAATGTTCTGCAATTACCCTACCCAAGTATGCCAAACCAATGACCATCAATGAAGATAAAAGGCATCCCTAATTCAAATTTTACTCTTGATTTTCAATGGTGCTAAAGGTCTCAGTAATTTAACTTTGACCTCAAAGACGAAGGTGTGAAAAGGTGTTGCTTATGCACTTGCCAGTTGTATACATACATGGATGGCAATGGAAAGAGAGAGAGAATCTAAGAGATGGAGAAGCACTAGAATGCTGAGTCTGACTTGCATGCCCATTCAACCTGTCTGCAACAGCTGACTGATAGAGTCCACCAACTGTTGCACATATCCTCTGCAGCCGACTGCATACCTGCTGCTTGCAACTTCTATTTCTAATCGCACAGAAGTCCTGTGTACAACCACCCTCTCTTTTCTAGCCAAAAATCACTGCCTCCTCCCGTTCCTGCATCAATTATCTCTGGCATCTGATATCTCCTGCCCCATGATCCACCCCTGTGTTGTTTGCTGTGACAGCGGCCTGGCGAGATCTGCAGGGATTTCTGTGAGACAGACTGTTTAGCAGACCTTCAGCTTTGGTGGCCACTGTGTCTGAGATTAGCGTATCCTCCATCCACCAAGTAGCAATGGCCATGGGATCGGACTGTAAAGACAAGGAAGAAATGGCACATTGCACCCATTTGTAGCTAGTCGATTAAACGCAGCAAGAATGTTATAGATAATCTCATGCAGGGCTTTGATGGCCAGAACTCTCCAGCACCTGTAGTGTGCTCATATGCTCCAATCACTACCCAATCCAATGATTCTCAAGATATCAGTTGGAAGCATTTGTTGGAGTTTGCCAATACTTTGTTGAGTGAATAATAAGTATATTGAATATAATCACAATAATCTTCCGGACTATGATGAGGATGCATTAGATACTCATGAGGACACAAAGAAAGTGCTGCATTGTTTTTCTGCATTTTACAAGAGAGACGTTATACTCTTTTTCACGGCCACAATTCCTGTGGTCACCTAGCCAGTGGTTGCACTCTGTTCTAAAAGAGGATTGTGAGGGAGAGATTCTTATGGGTCCAAGAGGTTTTTATGAAGTCATGCTTGAATTGGCTAAGAAGGGAGATGATCTTTTGGGGAAGTTGCACTCTGTTTTGCAAGACGATTGTGAGGGAGAGCTTCTTATGGGTCAAGAGGTTTTTATGAAGTCATGTTTGAATCAGCTAAGAATGGAGATGATCTTTTGGGAAGTTGCCTCTATTTTTTATTTACAGTTGGTTCATGCTGTGCCATGGTGGACCGTGGCAGACTTTTAGCATCTACTTGAACACAAATGTCCAGCCTAGGTTGAGGATGAAGGATGTCCAGCAGTTTACTAGCCTTTATTGAAGGATGTAATGGCTGCCATTGGCACTGTTTTGGTGCCTCCAAGCATGCAAGCAGCAAACTGAAATCACATGTGTCTATCATGGATACTACATGCAAAAGACCGAATTGGTTGAGCTTGAATTGTTGTGGTATGCATCCCTTAAGATTTAGACCCAAATGGGATACTTTTGCAGGTCGTTGTTTCCCCTGAGAGAAAATGGGCCATTTCATGGTTGAATGCCCTGGAAAAATGGATGCCAGGGTTGATCTCAATGTTGATGCAGCCATGATGCTTGACGGGTTTGGTGTTGATGAATCTCTTTGGCACATTGGCAAAATCTCAGAACTCATTCCATACATATGTACATAGAAAGGATAGTAGTCTCATGAGTGTAATGCAATCGATATGGCTCCCTCTAGTTCCAAGTTGCCAAGTAATTGCATGTTGATCACTCTAGGATCCGCCATCTCATCTTGCCTTTGATAAGAAGGGCAAGGTGATTACTCCTGGAACCACCATTATCCACGATCAGCTTCTAAGAATGAGGATAAACCCTCTACTCCCAAGTCTAAACTTCATGGGCAGAATGCAGTGTAGTGCTAACAGATTTCCAGGATGATGGGGCGCTCAAAGCATTGGCATCTACAGTTAAAATCGAGGCAGGATCAGCCTCAGGTCTAAGCTTTGTTTGGTTTATGAAAGAAGATTGCAACTTGGAATGTCTGTGGCATTTGCTCTCGGAGCAGAAGCACGATATGTGGAATATTTCCATGAAAATGCATGGGATGTGTTATGCGTTGTGGAGCACAAGAGACACAAAGAAGTGAACAAGATTATTCAATGCCCTGGGTACAAGTTGTTTTGTATTGGAGCCCAGACGCACTGTGATGTGGCACTCTAGTATCCTCATGGTTGTTCATGAAAGACTTCAGCCTATTCCACTAAAAAATGATGTGTTTGGCCGATTCCTAGTGATTGAAATTATGTTTGAAGGCAAGCTTTTATGGCTGGTGGAAGTCTTTGAGCATAAGGATGCCTCACATCATCATGATTTATGGGAACCGCTTAGAGCCAATTTGTTCCTTGGCAGAGCAAACTTGCCAATGGGTGATTTCAATATGTATACACACGTCCCGTTCTCCTTCCCCACACTTGGTAATGGATGCACCAAAAGGCCACAACTAGAATCACTTTGCATCAACGGTTCTTAAACACGATCTTCAGCCTGGGCTATGTCTATCGGATTCTGGATATACCATCCATTTGGCACAGCACAGTGAGACATGGAGTCATCTGTGCGAATCTATGTCATGCACCATGAAGCTTTTTTATCAAAGATTTTGGAAATGAAAGTTTTACAGCAATATGTTCTATTGGATCACTTTTCCCAACAATTTTTCATGCTTAGACAGCCCATCAAAACCTTTGCGCCCACTTCAAGGCAAGATACCCTGCAGTCAATTAATCAGTTTTTACCTGATTTTCCATGTACACAGAGTGTATCCTTTGATCTATTGATTGGAAAACGGGTTTCCAGGCACTCATTTGTTTCCTAATGCTTGGGTCTCTAGATAATGCATTTTTTGCACCCTTGTCTTCACGCTTGGTTGATCTTATTAAGCACTTTCAGCCATGCTCTTATCGGCAAGTCAAGCTTAATGAGTCCTTTACACAAGAGAATATGGCATAGATGTAAAATGCCAAGACCCAGATGGTTACAAATCCTAAGATTGTTGTTTGTCTATGTAGGCAATATTTTATGCATATTCTTGGTTCACTGAAGCCCATTCCAATTAGATTGCCTATGCTCGTCCAGTGTTTCATTGATCCAAGATCAGGTTTCTCCTGATATTCATGTTGGTTGAGATCACAGATGTCTTGTTGCATCTGCTCAAAGATAAAAGCCTTTGCTAGGATGGTCTCACGAAGGAATTCTTTGAGACTTATGCTACTACCTTGGCCAAACCTTCGACATCTATATGAAAAGAGGTGTAGGCCATGGGAATTATGCGTGCATCTTGGCAAGAGGACATGTATAAGATCTCCTCCAAGGTGTTGGCCAATTGCCTCCATAACCATCTCCCTACCATTGTGCATTCGAATCAATATGTCTTCATCAAGGGCAATAATATCTTGGATAACATTCTGAATGTACAAATGGGTATTGTGTGTGGTACTCAAATGAGGAGGTTGTACTCATACAAATAGACTTGGAGAAGGCCTTTGATTATTTGGAATGGGGCCTCGCATATCTCACTTGACATACACTATCAGTGGGGATGCCTCTTCTCAAGTCATGCTAAATGGTCGATCATTGAGCCCTTTGATCTAGCATCAGATATGGTTACCTTTTGAGTCCCTTGTTTTTTATCCTTGCTACCCATCCTATTCTCAAAATATTGTCACATTTAGTTGATAATAGGCAGCTGGTTGGCTTATTCCTTCCATCAAATTAGCATTTTGTTGGGTAGGCATGGGCTGATGATACCTTTATGATATAGAAAGCTTATCGGGATAACCTCCCTAAGGCATTGGGCATCTAGGACTTGTTTGGTCAAGCTTGGAGCCTGCATATTTGTTACACTTATCATGTTCCTCCTAAGTTCTATTGTGAATGCTCCCTTATCCATGGGCACTTTTTACCTTCCAGCTGAAGAACGGTTTTTTGCCAATGTGAACACCCGTCAATGGGTGTGGTACTTAGTACCTTAGGGGTTGTACTTTCACATCATTCTCACATAGTGGATGTGACATTCCAACACACTCCTCTCTCTTGCTATTCATTTGTTCACTATGAATGTGTGTATGCGCATGCTGCTGAACCCTAACCTGATAGTGGTATCAAAGAATACCTTTCAGCCACCGCCATCACCACTTGAGCTGTTGTAGAGCCTCGTGCTTGGCTACTCTTTTCCTCGCCAATAGTTTTGAGTGCCGCCATAGAACCTCGCACTTGACTGCTCTTTTCCTTGACGACTGTCTCTAAAACCTGCTTTTGATCAGCTCATCCTTACGTTTGCTACAGCAACTTTACCGCCCTTCACAAAAGTAGCTTGCATAAGCTGTACCAGCCTGCTTGTCATCAACGCTATCTGCCATGTTCGAAATCAGCTCTTGACTGCCCCGCTCTATGTGCCATATGCACTTGACTACCCCTTTCATATGCTTCACACTGCTAACATCGGGTATGACAGCTCACACTGAACAGGGGTGGACAGGTCTGGCACCGAAACGCAGTGGTGCCCACATCATTTTAACCCCGACGGGCCCGACAGTTTGCATTTCAATCAACAACCTGCACATGTGCTCACATGATGCCCAACAGACCAAACATTCAATTATTATTTCTTCCACACCTTAATCAGCATTAATCCAACAAATAAACTCGTGTTCACGTGCAGTCCCCATCCAAGCACAATTTTAAGGATTTTTGTAGCAGACATCAATTTCAGCCCAATTTCTTCAAAAAAATTGGGGCTTCTGCCTAAAACCATTGAATCTCACCAACATTTTGGGGATTTTGTCCACTTCCCAAAATTGCAAATTTTTTTGCCAAAATTTTCGGGCTTTCACATTCGAGCTCAAATTTTTAAAAAATTTCAGTAAGTAAATTTGGAGCTTTTGTGAAAATTTTCCAGATTCATCGACATTAAGGCCAATTACACTTTCTATATCGACATTTGTGGACATTGGAGCCTTTTTAGTTGCAAATGCTTTATCACTATCATCCATTTTGCAAAATATTGTAAGTTTTTTGGCCTTTTCCTTGCTTTATTTGTCACAAATACCATCAATTTGCACCAAGGCATGGCAGGGCAAATTGATTTGCTCAATATGTTTGGGAACTCTGATAAATTGGATGGCACTAATTATCCCATGTGGAAATACATCATGAAGTATGTTCTAGTTGCCAAGCAAGTTTAGGGTTATGTATGTGGTTCAAAGGTTAGGCCTACACGCCCAACTATGCAAAATGCTACAAGTTCTTCTAGCTCATCCACTGTCACCAATGGATCTTCCACTACAGCTCCTACGACACCTCCCACTATAGATTAGTTGAGATGGGATGGGCATGATGCCCAAGCTCATGTTTTGATTGCAGTTTCGTGCAGGAGATAGGCTATCCCACATATTTGATCATGCACAACGGCCAAGGATGCTTGGGAGAATGATTGTGCCTAGAAACAATGGGTTTATATGTGCAAGAATGGTATGGGTCCACTAGTTAAGTCTAGTGCGACATAATTTGCATGTGCCTACATAAAGATACTTCTATTCTATTGAATTATGTGACCATGTGAAGGTGTGTGACTAAAGAAATTTCTATGTGGAACCGGTCTATGACTCACATAAAGCGGTAATTCCTTCAACTAACACCTAGACTTTACATACTCACATATAAACAGAGACCTCTCTCCCTCGCTCAACACCAGATTGGCCTCGAAGACCGGCGCCCCTCTCGATATTCCTTTATCAATTAAAAGACAAAAATTTACAAAAATGGTAACGTTCCAAAATACATAACCTGTGAACAGTTGGTTTTTATCTCTTCTAAGTAAATCCCAGCTGCATAGGAACAATACAGCATGTCCAGATCAACATCCCTTACTCTCCAACATGTGCAGAATTCACTGTTCTTACTATCCAGCACACTGTTCTTACCGTTCAGCATGTGCAGAGTTCATTGTTCTTACTCAGCATGAGCAGAGTTCACCGTTCTTACGATTCAGCATGTGCAGAGTTCACTCTTCTTATTCAGCATGAACAGAGTTCACTGTTCTGATCCAGCATGTGCAGAGTTCACTGTTCTGATTCAGCATGAATAGAGTTCACTGTTCTTATTCAGCATGTGCAGAGTTCACTTCGATGGAATCAATCCATCATGCAAAGCATTTCTTCTGAGAATAGAGAGAGGTGATCAGAGGGAGCAAGCTCTACCTTCGTGCTTGAGTCAGAGACGTAGAAGTACTCTCCATGGCTGGTTTTCTTGCAGCAATCTGCCCTCAACTCCTCCAAACTTCATTCTCCCATCTGTCCCTTATGCCTATTACGTTTTCTTTTAATGCTCTCTCTCTCTCTCTTTTGAGAATTTGTGCCACATGGCATACATGTAACAATTTTCCCATTTAAACCTTCCGGTCTAAAATTCTCCATGATCGGTGCAAAATTTGACCTCGATACAAGCCAGAGAATTAATCCTCGTGTAAAAACGAAGACAATGATGCGAACAGATTCTGGGGTCCAAAAATAGTAGCTCCCTAAATTTTAGGGATGGTGACCCCTGCATTCCTTAAGTTGTTCTGTGCAACTTTTATCATTGCGACCACATCAAAAGTGTAATGTGGCTCAGTTACAATGACTTTTATTCCATGAGCATTCTCACATGTGCATCTTCTATCTTGGCCAGGCTCATTATCCTGCACCATCTCCAGTAGCTAAGCACACAGTCCCAAACTACTGACATTCTATTCTTCAGTGCCCATTCAATATGGAACTAGTCCTAAGGCTCAGACAAACCATTAGTCCAATTTGTCCCAATGGCTGCCTCTTCTGGCCATGCAAAGATCCCGCTTATTCCAAGAGAACTCTGGGGTTAAAAAGCAATAGCAACAAAAGAAAAGAAAAATAAAATATTTATATAAGTAAATAAGAAAAGCAATTGTAAAAAGTATCACTACCTGGTGACACTATGTGTGTTAAAACCTAGTGTACACTATTGGAACATGGTGTGTGTGCATATACTAGTGACAGTGATCAAGTGGGTCAATCATATTAATATAAAGACCCGACCTTATCGTACTGTACCTAATCTCATGGGAGAATCGTATTAATATAAGGAGCATTTAGCTCATCCCAAAGTGAAGTTCAAATGGAAAAAGATGTATCCATTAAGTTGGTATCTTATGGTACTAATACATAAGGTATGGTACCTAAAGTATCGTATAGTATGAAACCTTTCGTATGTGGCACTAGTGCAACTATGGGTTTAATACTTTGGTGAACTACCCTATGTGAGTGCACAAGTGTGTCCACTGACTCTATGTGCTTCATTGTATCAGGTGCGCAATGAAGCTCGTGTAGCCTATTTGTATAAACAGCACGAGATAGAGCACATGACAAAGGATGATTCAGTGGATGTATACATGACATGTATCAAAGCATCACGAAGCAACTTGCAAATATTGATGAGATAACTCCTGATGCCTCTCTTGTATCTACAGTCTTGGCTGGCCTCCATGATACTTATCAAAGTTTTGCTACTACACTTTGCTTAGTTGCAAAAGGAGATGCTGAGGAATACACATTCGATGCATTGGTGTCATTCTTATTGCAAATCTTAAAAAGGCCAAAATGTCAGTCAAATTAGCTCTTGTAGTATCCTCATTTGGACAAGCGAATTCAAATTCATGAAGGATCAACACCCACTTAGTTACTCTTAGTGCATTTTCAGCATATTGCAAAACCTAGGACAAAAAAACTGAGAATGAGTGAGTACTATGAAAGGCTTTTGAATCAAGTAAGATTTCCATCCTATGACTGCATATATCAGTCCCATACTAATAGCTCTTCTTCCATCCAATCCTTTTACGTGGCTCCAATTGATCTACTTATATAAAATACACGTCTCATGCGAGACATTCCGTTCCCTTTATGTATCAAAATAACTCCAAAAACATTCTTTCCAACATTAATGCTAAACTTTTCTTCTATTTGTGAGAATGCATCCTCTTCAACCTATATGCAGACTAAAAGATCTTTTTGAGCTACTTTGGGCAAGGCATGTACATATTCAGCTAGCATATGGAAAGATCTCGATAGATACATGAGATTCCGAACAAAACTTATTAGCTCTTATATAGTTTTTGGAGAATCCATAAAAAGCAAAGCCTCAAATTTACTTAGTTCCTGTGAAATGCCACTAGCTATGATTTGGCCTTGGCTGAAAATGGCAGTGGATGCAAGCTGATTACACTCCATACCAATCGAGAGGGGAGGGATACATGTCACGAGAGTTCAACACTTTTTTGGCTGAAAGGGGAATTACACATCATTGTACTACATCCTACACACCTCGACAAAATATGTGTGAAGTGTATGTGCTGAATTGTAGACCCACTAAAGCATTAAGCTGAATGTACACCTTATCAAGCTTGGAAAGGCCAAAAACTGATGGTGTCACATATTCATGTCTTTGGTTGTTTGGCATATGCTTTGGTGCCACAACCACCAAGACAAATTGCAAGACAAGGCTGTCAAATGCATTTTTACAGGTTACAATGTAGAGAGTAAAGGGTACCCCTTGTACCAACCCTCTATGCCTCTTTTGACTCTGTCCAAAAGTAGACTGTGAGAGATTACTTGGACTATCTACTTTATGCTTTGGACGACAGCCTTGCATGTTCATATTTCTAGGGTTTCCTAGAACCATGTTTACTCTCCTAAATAAATGGGCAGTGGTACTATTTTGAATGTGGAGACTCGCATGGTTGCCCTTCGTTGGTGGTTGTTTCAAGCCATGTGTGTTGGTCATCAACTTTCGGTCTCTATTGCCGCTATTTTCTCAAGGACTACGGTGTTGTACATTGGAATACTAAAATTCAAGGCTCCTAATGGCGTGTGCTTAACATTGATCAAGCAATTATTGTACCATATTTTCTATTAACTCATTTGTTGTGCTCGTGGAAGGTTGTAATTCAAAAGGTTGTTTGGCATCCAACGGATTGATGCCAACTCTTTGCAAGCTAAATTGTTAGTCATTTCTAGGCTATCCCTTCAGAAGGAAAACAAGGTGATCACCCTAGGTTTGATAAAATGGTACAACTCCAATTGTTGATGCTACACTAGCGGCACAAGGTGTCCTAATGTCGCTTCACAACATCTAACAGGTTTTTCGGATCCCTAGCAGATACGTGGTTTGCGGCACATGCTTTTCTTGCATTTGGTGGATTGGTGGCCTTTCCCTAGACTTACTCCAATCATCCATAGCAAGATTACAAACTTGCAATCCAGCTACATTTGGAGGGTGCCTTTGTTAATCAAATCTATCACCTGTTGGATATGACTCACGCCTATGCTCACAGAGGAGTGTTGGTGATCCACGGTCGGACATTGGAGCACTTTTTACTCTCCTTATGAGAGGTCTTTCCCCCAATTATATTCTCTTTTATTATATGTGCTTATGTTACGCAACTCGAGCACTTATTGTGTTTTACAACTTGCGGGTATGAACGCACATTAACAACCCTAAGGTTTAAGGGTTGTACTTTGTACTTTCATTATACTCTTGGTAATTGCATTGGGAGTCATGTCTTCACTCTCTCACTCTCTTCACTGTCAGTTGTGTACTCTCAGTTGAGCTTTGATCTTCCCCATACATTTGGTATCAGAGCTGAGATTCAACTCAACTTCAACTTTACCCAATCCTAATCAGCTTGGAGCTCTTGACCTTGTTCAACTTAGCCCCGCTATCTACAGTCTGCAGCCCACACCCTAGCCCAGTGGCAGCAGCTCTAGCGCCGCCACCTACCTCCTCAGCAGTGCTTGGTCCATCCCCAACTTCCACCTACATTAGAACTCCAAGCTCCCCTCACCTGTCTCCAACGCCGCAACCACCTACAGAGTCACTTGCCTCAAGGAGCACCACATGCATCCTATGGCACCGTCTACCTATTACTCTGCCACCTGAAGGCTGCTCCGCCAGGATTCTCCTACTCCATCAAGCCTGTCAGCTCTCGTCAACATTAGGCAGCCAACATTGAAGGTAACAGATACATTTTTTATTATATTCAAAATTTTGAATTTCAGAAAGGGGCTTCTTGCCCAGGTAGTCTCGTGTCGTGGACACACCTCTTACAGTGATTTCTTGGAAAGCAAGATAAAGAAATTTGGGGTTTTTTGGTTCAGTGCGCGCAACATTGGCACATGTCCTTCAAGTTCAGTCTGAAATAGACTAAAATTGTGCATTTTGGAAGACAAATTTTTGGGGATCTTGCATTGATTGTGTTGTTGAGCATTGTTTGTGCATTGGACAGCTGTACATTGGACAGTTTTGACAGAGCGTGACACATTTTTCAACAGTCAATTACAGCATGGTGCATGCTGTAATTTTTGGAAATTTTCAACTTTCCAAGTTGTTCCAACTTAAGCTCTTGCCCTTGTGCTCTTTGAAACAGTGATATTTACTATGGGCAATCAAGGACAAAGTGATGTATTCACATATGTATCCAAGGAGGATAGATTGGACGGCAACAATCATTCTCTACGGTCTTTCATGATGAAGAATGTGCTGATTGCAAAAAATCTTTGGGATTATGTTATTGGTGGAGAAGTCCATCCTCAAGTTGTGGCTCATGCAACACCTCATACAGGAGGATGTGGTCAAAGGCCCACTCCAGCTCAGCCACTTCCATAGAGATCTGCAGCACAAAAGGCTTGGGACACATGTGATGCTTAAGCATTCTCACTAATTGCATTGGCAGTTCAATGGTCTCACAAATGCAATCTGCAGCTTCTTCATGTGAAGCATGGCTTACACATGAGTAAATGTTTGTGGGAAAAAATGAGACACGCATCTCTTTCTTGAAAAAAGAGCTTGAGAATGTGAAGATCGATGAAGGTGATTCCGTACAAGATCATCTTAACAAAATTCAGGACTTACCTGAGCAACTAATGAATGTAGATTAGTATTACTCGGATGCACACTTGATCTTTACTACTCTGAGTTCTCTGCCCCCTCTTATTTGGCCTTTCATATGGCCCTAAATCTCACCATGAGAATTTCTTCGCAGCCACTTACCTTTCTTCAATTGGTTAGTTTTCTCTTAGAAGAAGAGCAAACAAGAAAGAATAGTGGGATGGATGTAATAGCCTCTGAACACACTTTTATACCAAGGCAAAAGGGCAAGGGCAACCAGTCTAAAAATGCTCCACAGAGTTCTAGAAGTTTAGGTACTTCACAGAGCATCAAGAAACAAGGGGGACATGCAAGCCAAGAAGGGCAAGTGCCACTATTATAAAAAGCCAAGTCATTACATCACAGAATGTATAAAGCGCATTGCCAACGAGTTAGGGATGTCTGTTTCTAATGCACCTTCTACTACTAAGAGTCCGCATATTTTATTGTAGACCATGACTATCGCTTCTACACTTGCAGCTATGACTCTTCTAGGACCGATAGAGCATTTAACTCTACTGAGGATGCTAGCACTTGGTTTTTTGATAGTGCTACTTCTAAGCACGTTACATCCCACAGGGATTCATTTTCCTCTGTTATTGCATGCCAACAATGCATCTTACCTTATTAAAGGTGTTGGGGAGATTGTCTTGATAGCCATCAATGGCTCTACTCTCCATTTATAGGATGCATTATATATGCCAAGCATAAAGAAGAATTTGTTGTCCATTTCTTCTTTAGCAAAGTGTGGTATGCAGGTCACGTTTGATGATGACAAATGTATGTCAAGGATAAAGAATTCTTGACTTTGGTTTTGATTGGCACATTATGTCATGGACTCTATGAGTTAGATACTTATTCGATTGATCAATCGGTCTATTTAACATCTACCCTTACTCCTACTATAGACAGAGTTATGGCATGCTGACATGGGATATATCAACTATGGCAGTTTGATGCTTATGCAATGTACTCAGATGCTAGATGGCTTACCTTTCTTGGAGAGACCTCCTGAGCATATTTGTGAGAGATGCATTTTAGGGAAAATGTATCAATTCTCGTTTTCTTGTGATGTTGCTTTTGAGGCAACCACCAAGTTACAAATTGTGCATTCGAATGTAAGTGGATCTATGCAAACAAAGTCATTGGTTGGATGTTATTATTTCGTCACCTTCATTGATGACTTGTTTTTGTTGGGTCTACTCATTGGTGAAAAAGTCACAGGTGTATGATGCGTTTTTCGATTTTGTTACACTTGTTGAAAATCAATCTGGCTGCAGGATTAAGACTCTCCCTTTGGACCGAGAGAGAGAATATGTCTTCCATGCTAAATATTTTTTTGAAGCAAAAAGCCATTGTCCATTAGTATCCTACTACGTATACTCCACATCAAAATAGGGTTGCAAAAAGGAAGAATTGGTCACTCATGGAGATGGCCAAATATATGCTGAAAGCTAAGAAATTGCAACATGGCTTTTGGATGGAAGCGGTTACATGTACTTGCCATGTTTTAAACAGGTGCCCTACCAAGGCATTAAAAAATGCTATGCAGTTGGCCATTTTCGTACTTTTGGATGTCTTGTGTATGCTCATATTTCCAAAGTACTAAGAAAGAAGTTGGACAATAAGGATGTTAAATACATTTTGTTAAGGTACAGCAATGAGAGCAAAAAAAATAGACTATATGATCCTATTTCCAAGAAAGTCTTTGTCAGTAGGGATGTGGTTTTTGATGAAAATAAAAATTATCCCTTCCTGATTTTGATACGTATCAGGCTGCATATGATGTGTTTGAAGGGCTGCTGCCAATTTCTTTTAGTGATACAGCTAGAGCTTTAGTAAATGAATACAATGTTCGGCCAACTACTCTATTGAGCAATACAAAAATTCAACCCATGGCTGATCTGAATATTCAACAGGAGCTTGTACACAATTAGGAAGCTAGGTAGATGCCGAGATAGTACTTGCAGATGAAAGATAGTCATTTGGATGCTCCTATTGCTGGTCGTACTAGAAGACAAGCTCATTTGCATGATCATGCTAATACAATGAAGTCTATTATGGCAGCACACACACTTGATGAGAAGAAGCCTAAATGTTTTGACGATGCACAACAAAGTGTGCATTGGATGGCAGCAATGCAAGCTGAATTTGATTCTATGATTTATCATAAAGAATCAAGCATGGGATTAGTGACATTGCATGTTGGGAAGAAAGCCATTGGTACAAAGTGGGTATATAAGCTGAAAACAAATGTAGATGGATGCATTGATAAGTGTAAAGCCAACCTTGTGGCAAAAGGCTACACGCAAAAGAAAGGCATTGACTATGAGGAGACATTTGCTCCTACATCCTACATGACTACCATTCGATCTATGGTTGCTTTGGCTACCCATCATAGTTGGATTGTGCACGAGCTTGATATTAGTACTGCATTTTTACAAGGGAACTTCAAGAAGAAGTGTATGTACAACAGCCCATTGGTTTTGCAGTTGAGGGATCAGAACACTTGGTATGTAAGCTCAAAAAGGTTTTGTATGGTTTAAAGTAAGGACCTTGAGCTTGGTATGCAAAAATTGATGCCTTTTTACTCAGCCAAGGGTTCATTAACAGCTCATCAGAGTCTACTCTTTACGTATGCAAAGAGAGGGGATTCTTGCTGGTCATATGTCTTTATGTAGATAATCTTTTACTCACAAGGACACATGCTGATCAGATTTCAGCATTCAAGAAAGATTTACAACAAACTTTTGAGATGTCAAACTTAGGGCATTTGCACTACTATTTGGGCATTCAGTTCATTCGTGATGCTAGAGGCATTGGATTGTCACAGTCCAGATATATTGGTAGACTCCTTGAGAGGTTTGGCTTACACGATTGCAAGCCAGTTTGCACACCAATGGAGATTGGATTCAAGTTGTCCTTGCATGATGATAGTGATTCGTTTGGCATCCATACATATGCTACAGCACTTCAATGTCTTATTTATTTATGCAACACAAGGCCACATATTCAATTTGCAATTTCAGCCCTGAGCAAATAGACGCACAGCCCATACATGTCACATTGGCAAGCTGTTAAGTGTGTTTTTTAATTACTTGCAAGGTACTAGGACTCTTAGACTACTTTATGCTAAGGGGGAACCCACTGCAACTACATGCTTACAATGATTCAAATTGAGCTAATGATTTTGATTCACGTCACTCTACCAGTGGAAACGGTTTCTTTCTTGGCTCATTTTGCTTCTCTTGGCTTAGCAAGAAACAATCCATTGTTGCCACATCATCTTGTGAAGCTGAATACAAGGCAGCTTTCACTACCACACTTGAATGTGTATACTGAGACGTTTGTTGACTAATCTTGATGTATCTGTCACCACAGGGCCTACTCCCTTGCTTACTAACAGTCAAAGTGCCATTGCAATGGGACAAAACCTAGTGTTTCATGCACACACAAAACACATAGAGATCCACTATCACTTTCTCAGAGAGAGGCTACATACAAGAGATGTCAGCCTTGTCTACTATCCTACCACTAGTAATGTGGAAGACATCTTCACCAAAGCTCTTCGTCGCGACAAATTTGAAGCATTTCACAATGCTTTAAATTTGATCTCCTTTGGTGGATGATTCTTGTAGGGTAACCACTTTTCACTCCAAGGGCGTTTGTTCGATATGACTCACACCTACACTCATAAAGGAGTGTCAATGATCCATGGTAGGATATTGGGGCACTTTTTACTCTCCTTATGAGAGGTTTTTTTCCCCCTAGTTATATTCTCTTTTATTTTAGGTGCTTATGTTACACAGTTCAGGCACTTATCGTGTTTTACAACTTTCTGGTGTGAATGCACATTAACAACCCTAAGGTTTAAGGGTTGTACTTTGTACTTGCATTACACTCTTGGTAATTGCATCGCGGTTATGTCTTTACTCTCTTACTCTCTTCACTGTTAATTGTGTACTCTCGGCTAAGCTTTGATCTTTCCCATCTCACATTAGCTACTTGATAGGATTCATTACTAGTTGGAAGCCATAGTTGCCTTCATACATCATATGGTACTAATTGGATCGTACGGTCAAACTGGTCATTTCAGGCCACCCTGTCTAGTGGGCTTTTGCATGTTCCCGCCTGCGCCTTTTTGGGTCCATGTTGTCATATGTGGCACTTTAGGAGGGTGGGAAGCCTTGGATACTTCAGCCCACCCCCTTCTCCAGCTATACACTCCTCCCCCAATCCCCCCTTGGATTCCATCCAGCTGGTAGCCTTGTTTGACTATTCCCCCCTTCTCTCATCTACAAAAGGTGCTCCTCTCCTCCATGCTTCCATACCAATTCAACAAGCATTTTCCATTCTCATCTTCCTCTCTTGGATCTTGAATCTCGGTGGTGATTTGTCAATAGAGTCTCTAGCCTCTCACTCTCTCCTCTTTCGGGCACCCCATCAAGGCTCAAGCCTCAAGTCTCACCCATCCCCTCTCTCTCACTCTTCCTCTTTCAACTTTACCCCAACCCTCTCCCTCTCTTTCAACTTTCAAGAGTCAAGACTCAAGCATCTCACTCTCACTCTCCCTTAGGCCTCTCCATAGTTGTCAAGTATGAAAGGTATGATATAGTACGGAACAATAAAATACGGTACTAAATGGTGCCTTATGATTTTATACGGTAATGTGCACTATTAGTACGAAAAATATTTAAGATGATTTTTTAAAATAACAAAAACCACAAATCATTAAATGATAGAATACATGTTTAAAATGGAAATAGTCATTTCATTACAAAATAAGATGAATACATGAGGGTGACCATCGCAGTTGCATGGGCCACACAAAACATACAGACTATACAACTATAGTCTAGATGTCTACAAGCTAGTCGAGCCACCCCTCCTCGATGTTAGAGGGTGTCAAATGACCATAACCCTACTACCACCTACTTGAACTCCTCGCCCATGAGCACGCTGACTACGAGTATCACGAGAATCTGCTGCTATAAGCTCTCTATAGAACTCTACAAAATCATCTCCTCCTCCTTGTCCACCTCATGATGTACATTCGAAACAGTGTCGCCCGTCAACTTAAATGTATCAACATTCACTTACACAATGCAGTGATGCATGTAAGATTATCAATGCTAAAGTCTAAATTGTAAAGTATAAACTTCAAAGTTCAAAGTTTAAAACAATAAATTTTAAATTTTATGGATACAAAGAGGTTCAATAGATTTAGCGATCAAACTTTACCTGCTTCGGACTACCCATACTCATCATAGAGAATAGGCACTCCAATTTCTCTCACATGCACCCGAAGAGCAATCCTGGGCAAGGACCCTCATGGCTAAGGGCTAAAGAATTTCCAATGCGTATCCAAAGTTTGCCACCAAAATAAAGGCTTCACACGTGACTCTCTCCTCCAACAAGTGAGAGAAGTAAAAGCCACATACCCTCTCTGATCTACAGAGCATCCTAGCTTCTCCAGCACTGCATTGTGGTCATCCACAGGGACCAAACGAGTCAAATAAGCAAGCTAGTCTGAATGGAACTCTCTATTATCCATGACCATCGGCCACTTGTAGACCGGATGTACCAATGTAACAAAACCATGGATAGACTTATGCATCCATGCCCATCTCCCCTCTACTATTTCTAAAACATATGTACACTGTGTCTCTGTGATCACTCTACAAATACGTACCTCCACCAATGCCACTCTAAAGAAGTGAACGAGAAGGCCCATGGTGGACCCCTCCCAATCACTCATACGTAACACCCTATAAAAGGGAGTCATGACAATGACAATGACATGGACTTTTTGCCAAAATTGCTCATTAAGGCACAAGCGCTACAATGGCTTTGGCCTTCTCTATCTCATGCTCATCCCACTCGTTCCATAGAGTGGACACCACTGTTTGGCGCAAGGTGGGCAAACCGCACCTCATAAAGGTGCTCCAGCAATAACCACATGTAAGCAAAGCGAGTTGAATAAGGCTTCTTTAACTCCAATGTGCTATGCTCACGATAAATCGCAAGCACCTTTACCTTTACTGTGAAGAAGGTGACAATTGATGTAGCTTTGCGGACCACCCTCTTCACCTACTTGAGCTTCTTAATATCCTCCATAAGTAAGTCCAAACAGTGACTTACACATGGAGTCCACACAACCGTGGAAACTCAGCCTCAAGCAAATGGCCCATGTGCCAACAATTCGATGCATTGTCGGTAATAACTTGCACCACATTCGAGGGGCCCACCTACAACCACAATTGGCAAATTACAAGTAAGTATACTAACAATACTTGGAGGTTAGAGAGAGAAAGAGAGAGTTGAGCCTTTCAAGTTTCAACTTTCAAGGTTCAAGAATAAAAAGAGATGGGGGTTGGGGCCCGGGGGGAAAGAGAATCGAGATAGATATTAGAGAGAAATTAGAATGGGGAGATAGATAGTTATGCATAAATCAATTATCATAATGAAAGAAAGTGAAATAAATTTGAAAACATAGCAGCCAAAAATATCAAAAACGTCTAGAAACGAAACATCAGAAACATGTTTCATAAGTTTCTTTCAAAAGGGGGTAAAATAAGAAACACGTATTTTTTATATAGGGATTTTTAATAGTTTTCACTAGGGAAAGAGGTTTTAAACCTCTATGAAACTCTCTCTTAAACAAAGAATAGCCAATTGAGCTTGAGTGATAATAGAGTCAATTAAGAATAATACGTTACATATCCATGATACATTATTGACTTATCACTTATGTCAAAGTGCTATACTATGGTTTAGAACTCAAACATTATGATTCATACATATCATACAAAGAAAATTGAAATTAACATGTAAATAGCCTATCTACAATATGGACCGAGTCAAGTTGCAACATCATGATTCTCATTTCAAAACAAACTGACAAAATATCAAAATCGAGAATGAATCGTAATATATCATAAATAACTCATAAATGAGACTAAAGTCATATAAGATTCAACTCTTAAGACAAAAATCTTGAGCCCTCACAAGTCATTACACATCATCATCATCATGTTTAACATTGCCCAATAGTTTTTGTCAAAAAAACCATGTTTTGGATTCCAACTCACCGAACCAAAAAAAAAAAAAAAAAAAAAAAAAAAACACCCACGTTTTTTACTCTCAGAAACGTTACGTACTTTAAGAAATGTTTCATAAGTTTAAAATTTATAGAAATGCGTTTCGTAGGTGCTATGTTTGAAAAGCAATGTATACCTCAATGATAGCTTATCGAATGTGGCGGTAGATGAATGCGCCCGTTGTTTTTCTCTCCCTCTGTCGATATCTACGGCCCATAAAAAGTAAATGCCAAGTGAATATGAGACAAGTATGTTAATGATGCCCCCTTTCTTATGATCACTCCATCCGTCTGTGAAAATGGAGCAACCATATTTTATCCATGCGAAATAGGATCAAGGGCTCTATGAATCCTCTCTTTCTCTTCATCAATATTTTCGTCCTCATGTCACTGTATGTGACACCGGTTCATCCTTCACATGGACCCACATTGGCAATGGCTTTTACCATCTTCTTCCATTGCTCTTGCTTTAGGACATTGAATGCAAGATTACACTCAATCACCATGTGTGATCCACGCATATGAGAAGGAGCTTGAGAGAGAGAGGATTGTCTTTCCGGCACCACATGAGCCTCCACTCTGTCTTTTACCGAAGCCATACGGATATGGAGCCTCCACCACCAATGGTAGAGCCCTCTCCCACATTAGTCGAAGATACACCCGTATTCGATGCTTCCTCGTTAGTAGACATAGGAGTTGGTGCCGATAAGCGACTTCCTCCTCCTCTTGTGAATTCTCCTCTCATCTTGGCGAGAATCTCTTCCACGATGTTTTGAGGGATCTCCTTGCATGCAACAACTTATCCCCCATCTTGGAAAGATGTTGGAGAAGCCGAGTTGCACCACTTGTATAGCGCTTCTCGCAATACTTGCATGTCCAATGGTGGGATTTGGTCTTTGTGTCCCTCTCCACATGGATCACATGCAAATTGAAGGCCCAGTGCTTCTCACGAGTCATGGTGTCCATGACGAATAAAGAGGCCCCAAGGGGGGAGAGAGAGAGAGAGAGAGAGAGAGAGAGAGAGAGAGTCGGTGTGGAGATTGCTCCTCGAGCCTTGCTGGATTGAATGGCATCCCCTATTCATGATCGGTTTATGTACTGGAAGTCTCAAGGCTAGCCTCTCCATGTGAGACTTAAAGATGCTCAATGCATTATGATCAGCATGATTTCGTTTTTCTTGCCATTGCTTCCTTAGACCAAGAAATCCCTATTGGAATTGGTTCATCCTATCCAATTCATGCTATGGAAAAAGAAAGGAAATCCTCAGGGCTAGATGTGGATTTCATGGCAGCATGTGACTACTCCTAAAAGGATGGGGGAGCATCTCTTTTGGATGTTAATTTTCATATGGCTGCTTTGAAGTTACCTCTTCTACAGGCACTTTGTATAGAGAGTAATCCCTCGACAAATATAGCAAATTTTTTATAGAAAGGACTGGCATTTCTCATGGTAGTACAGTTATTCATGCTTCTTGGTGGCATATACTTAACTCCACAAGATCTATTAAGGTCTCCCAGTCTTTTTTCCTTTCCTATATGATCACCTCTTGCCAGGCGATGTTACGTTGTACAGTTTGACACCCCCCGGATTTTCAAAAGGAGGAGAATTCCCTACTAGGTGAAGTACTGGCTTCCTCCCAATTGTTGGATTGGCCTGATAAAGATCTGCAGCATGACCAGTTTAACCGGATGGCTTGTTTGGGGTTACAGAAAGTCCTGGATGGTGTCATTCCTAGGCAGGCCCGTCTTTATTTCTTTCGATGTATTCGTTAGCACTTTCGGGTGCCTATAGTATCATAATATTTGAACAACCATACAACATAAACTTAGGAGCTACTATCTTTTCCCTGCATTACAGCTTTGTCTCCCTGGCATGATTGGATGTTTATGATTCTTGATGATTTCGAGAAAAGGTCAGCTAACTAGATATATCATCAGATGGTGGAGGCCAAGAGATGGGTCACGGATAAGGCTAATAAAGTATGGCATATTCAAGACAGCAAAAAAAAATGGCACGATAGATTCATCCAGCTCTGGAAATCTAAGGTTCCATATCAGGGAAAAGTGTTTATCTGGAGGCTACTTATTGGGGCTCTTCTTACTGGGAATGTGTTACGTACTCGTAAAATCTCTATTGGGAACTGTATCTTTTGTACCACATATGATGAGATAGTTCAGATTATCCTTGCCTTTTCCATTTCCTTAGATGGACAGCCTTGTGGCATAGTGGGTGAAGAGAGTAGTTTGCAAAGCCATATCAGTTGTCACCTTCTTCACCATAAAGGTAAAGGTGCTTGCGATGTATCGTGAGCATAGCACACTCAAGTTAAAGAAGCCTTCTTCAATTCACTTTGCTTACATGTGGTTATTACTCGGATGAGTGAGATGACCATGAAACACAGGAGGCCAAAGCCATGTAGTACTTGTGCCTCAATGAGTAATTTTGGCAGAAAGTCCATGCAATTGTCATTGTCATGACTCCCTTTAATAAGGTGTTACGCATGAGTGATTGCAAGGGGTCCACCATGGGCCTTCTCCTTCACTTCTTTAGAGTGGCATTGGTGGAGACACGAGCTTGCATGGTAATTACAAAGACACAACCTGCACAAGTTCTAGAGATAGCAAAGAGGAGATGGGCATGGATGCATAAGCCCATCCATGGTTTTGCAACAGTGGTACATCTGGCCTACAAGTCACCGACGGTCATGAATAATAGAGAGCTACATTACGAACAGCTTGCTTATTTGACTCATGTGGTCCTTGTGGATAACCACAATGCAGTACTCGAGGAGCTAGAATGCTATGCAAATTAGAGAGCAAATGTGCATTTTACTTCTCCCAGTTGTTGAAAGAGAGAGTCACTTGTGAAGCCTCTATTTTAGTGGCAAAACTTTGGATACGCAATGGAGACCCTTCAGCCTTTGGCCATAAGAGTCCTTACTCAAGATTTCTTTTCAAGTGCAGGCGAGAGAAACTCGAGTGTATATTCTCTCATTCACACAAAGATTTGCAATCAACTTAGCACACAACAATTAAAGTAGCCAACCTATTGCTGCACTAACTTACACATGATAAGGGCTATGATAAGCATGGATAGTCCAAGACTCGTAAACACTTAACCATAAATTTTAAAACTTTTTGTTTTAAATTTTAAAGTTTATACTTTACAATTTAGACTTTAGCATTTACAATCTTATGTGCATTCTATAGGTGAATATTGATACATTCAAATTGCAGTCAACACTCTTCCGAGTGTACATCAAGAGGTGGATGAGGAGAAAAAGATTATCTTTGCGGAGCTCTATAGAGAGCTTATAGCAAGAGATACTCGTGACACTCATAGTCAATGTGCCCATGGGCACGGAGTTCGAGTAGATAGTAGCATAGACATGGTCATTCGGTGCCCTCCGACATCGAGGAGGAGTGATTTAAGTGGCTTGCAAACAAATGTAAGGCGGGACTCTAGTAGCTCCCATCCCATGCCTCATGATGGCATCCCTCCCCTTGCTTACACAACCAGCACCTAGCAAGCTATCATTTGATGATGATGATAACCTTATCAATGAGGACGAGAGAGTGTCTCATCATCCAATGTCGAGGAGTCATCTTCAAACTCTCTTGATGGGCACTCATATGGTTCTGATGATGATGGTGATAGTGATGCCTCATCATAGATTCATAGGTCTATCTCTTGTTTGTATCTACTATCATTGTATCCACATACCATTATGATCCATCGTCCATGTATATACTAGACTCTAGTGTCTAGTTGTATCACATGTTGCACCCAATGCATACAACCGCAAGGGCCACACTCATGACTCATCTTATTTTGTAATGAAATGGCTATTTTCACTTTAAACATGTGTTCTATCATTTAATGATTTATGGTTTTTTTAATTACTTTTTTCGTACTTATAATATACTGTACCTTATAAAATCATATGGTACCATTTAGTACTATGTTTTATCGTACAGTACCATATCATACATTTTGTCCCTAACGATTATGTTGGAAGCTAAAGCTAATTTTGTTTGGGGCCTTCACAAAAGCAGGTCATGGTAAGAATTGACTATTATGGAAGAATGGATTAATAAAACTCCATTCAAATGCAAGGTCTTTCTTTGGAGAATGCTGATTGGTGGCTTGCCCCTTGCTTTGGCCATCTCAAGAAGACATATTTCTAAGGGCACCTACTTCTCTTGCACAACCAATGTAGAGTCTTCTCAGCACAATCATGTTGCTAGATTCAAAGGTCTTCTCCACTAGTAGCTGGATTTTGTTCAATACAAAAGCCTTCTTGGGTAGAACAACTGAGGAAACTGTGTATGCCAGGAGACTAAATCCTCCGTCAAAACTCAGAAAGTGAATGCTGAATACTGAATATGAGAAGGTAGAATAGGCACAATTGAGTATAGCAATATCCCTCTCACGGAACCTCATACTCTATTGTATCTTACACACTCTGTTGGAACCACATGACTACATGAAATGAACACCACAATCACAGTGGACCAAACTGCGCAAACCTATTGCACACAAATAATAATATCGTAAGAATGGCTACACCAGATAAACAACTGGCCAACCTGACCAGTAAACTATCTGGGTTTCCTGAAAGGAATATACAGGAACTACATAACCTCTAACCACAACTCTAGGATCTAAATTCAAAAAAATCTAACTGTATGCTGAACGTGTTCAAGTGGATCAAAGGTGTCTAGTCATAACACAACTAGCCACAACAAACCAAAATGACCAAACCAACTATAAATGGACTAAAAGTATCGAAGTTCCATGATGTCCCCTAGGGCTTACGACCAAGAAATGGCGTAGGCACATATAGTTAACAGCTCCTCTCAAATCCTATATGGGATACTACATATGCTAAATCTGGGGTGAAAACTCGAAAAATTAATCTCCGATAGACATCCACCAAGCATAGGTACTTCACTCTAAAGAAGTTTTATAGGTTACCTATGTAGTAGTCTCTGACTCCACCTGAAAGGGATCCAAAATACTTCTCTGAATTGAAAATTACTCTTGTTGAGAAATACTCGTAAATATAACTAAATGCAAAAGTAGAGAATGAAGTCTTGTGAAGACATGATTGCCTCCTACTTTAGACTGTCCAGTGCAATCCAGTAACTATAATGTTGTACAAGCTAGTACGATGGATTGGCAATGACCGTTTGTATCAAAAGGTGTTTTTACCCGTTGGAAGTGAGCATTTGGAAAAATTTTCTAGCCATTTGGTGGAGCATTTTGGCCGCTGAGGGCTCTCTCCCACAATACCGCTCTAATGCAACCCTGAAGCTAAATCCAAAAAAAATTATATGTCCATGGCTTTGTGGATATTTTCCTTGATAGCCTTCAAGAGCATAAGGTATCATCTACCAAGACTTGGCAGACTAACAATTAATATGACAACCTCAGCATCTTCTACCAAGTGAGATGACATCGTCAGAATAGGATAGGTTGCAAGAGCAAAGAACATAGGACTCAATGGATAACCTTGTCTAACAAATCTCAAAAGTAAGAACAGCTCTATAACACCTCCATTGAGCATCACTCATACAAACAATGTGGATCAAGGTGCACTATCTTTGGGATATGTTAATGCAATCTATTAGAAAGCAGCTTGGCAAAAATCTTACACATACAACCCATCAAGAAAATAGGCCACCAATGTTTGAGAAAAGAAGGTGAGGGTGCCTTAAGTAGCAATTGCTAACTTCCACTTTCCAAAAAATCAGGCATAATCCCTGTTTCCCAAACTTCCTAACAAAAAGAGGTAAAAGGTGGCACAAGTACATTTGCATACTTTGCAAAGAAATCATTTGTCAAGCCATCCTAGCTAGGGATTTGGTCCGTGGATGTATGCACCAAACTACATCCATCTCATCTTCACTAATATTTGCTTCCAAGGACACAATTGTGTGGGAGGCAACTTGATTCTAGACCAAATCATAAAGCCTGGGAGAGTAGCCACAACCCTCTCATGAAGCCTAAGTCCATCCATGAGCAATCTCTACACACATGCACAATGTTTTGTGGCTCTGTAACCATCTAATCGAACGAGTTTTGCTATTAGTAAGTTGATCCAATGGCCCAGACCTCCTAGCATATAGCTATCAAAGGTTTAGCAAGGTAGTAGCATAAGTCTCAAAGAAGTCATTCATGAGACCATCCCACCTAGGGCTTTTATTCCTAGGCAGATGCAATAAGACATCCATGACCTCATCCTTGCAAGCCTCCAAAGCAACATTAAGGTCAGGAGAAACCTAATCTTGGATCAACACATAAACATCGAGCAAGTATAGGCAATCTGATAAGAACGGCACTCCCACAAACCAAGGAGATCCATAAAATATTGCCTACACAAATGCATAGTAGTCTTAGGATCTTTAACCATCTAATTATTGGCATTCTGCAGCCACACCATATTCTCCCATGCAAAGGATGCATGCAGCCCACGATAAAATTAATATGACTGGCAAGAGTTATCCTACAAGCCTTCTATCAAAGCCTTAAACTTGGCCTATTAATAAGAGTGCAGCTGAAAGTGCTTAATAAGATCAGCCAAGCGTGAAGACAAGGGTGCTAAAAATGCATCATCTAGAGACTCCAGCAATAGCGAATGAACCAACACTAACATCGCCTTAGCAACATGCGTGCATTGCCTGTTAAGTGAGGCACGATGAATTCCATATTGTGTGGCAACCCGTTCGACATTGCACATTTCCAATCAATTCATCAAAGGATGCATTCCTTGTATAGGGAAAATCAAGTAAAAACTAATCAAGTAACTGTATCATGTAACCATTGAAGACCTCATGCCTCCAAAGCACAACATGCCCAAAAACGGCGTAGAGGTATTGAAGGGTTGCTAAGCATGAGAAACTACAAGGGAAAGTGATCCGATACAACATATTGCTGCAAAATTGTCATTTCCAAACTCTTTGGCAAAAAAGCAGTATCTTGCATGACATAGATCCAATCAAGATGCCTCCATGTCTCACTGTGCTATGCCAAATGGAAGGTATATCTAGAATCCGATGGACATAACCAAGGCCAAATACTGTATTTAAGGATCGCTGATGCAAAGCGATCCCAATCATGGCCTTTTGGTGCATCACATACAAAGTGCAGAGAAGTAGAATGCAACACATCTACACACATTGAAACCACCCATCGACAAGGCTGCTCTATCAAAGAAGAGATTGGATCTAAGCCATTCTCATAAAGCACCAGAATGTGATCCATCATTACACACATAAACTCCCATTAGCCATAAAGCTTGCCTTCAAACATAATTTCAATCACCAAGGCGGCCAAACACACCATTTTTTACTAGAGCGGGCTGAAATCTTTCATGAACAACCATGAGGACAAGAGTGTCACATCGCAATGCCCCCAACACAAGACAAACTTGTATCTATGGCATTGAACAATCCCATGTTCTTCTTTGTGACTCTTGTGCTCCACCACACATAATGCATCCCATGCATTTTCATGGAAAACACACCACATATCATGCTATTTGCTATGAGAGCAAACACCACATGTAAAGAAATACTCGTCTGCAAATAACAAATACAATCATATGACAAAGCACACATTGATAAAGAACACAATTAGGGTTAGGGTAACTCAAAGACAATGAACATTAAAAAGAATAGTGAATAAATTATGCTCAATATATGTACATTGCTTAATGCAACAAACAGTGAAATACTAACCCTCAACTCTCTCGTCTCGAGAACTAAGGCAAAGAGTATGAGCAAGAGAGTGAGTTGTACTTTGAGGGATCCCGAAATGCAGCAGATAGCCTCCGTAAATGTCTAACAGCAATGAATGCAAATCAGGTGTGGCCAGATCAATGATAGATGGATAGTCGAAGAGCAAAATCAGCAAACATAGGCTAGAATGATGATGTGGCAACATGGCAATAGCTAGAAGCTGATAAACGCAAGTTGCTGATGGCATGTGAGACTTGTAGACAGCAAACACAAGTACAGTTGATGATGTCATAGGTTGGTGACAATAGTCGGAGCCCAAACGCAGGTATAGTGTCTAATTTGGGGGTAAATGCCACAAGCTAAGCAATGACAACAGGCCGAAACTGATAAAGATGGCTAGACAACATACGCCAGGTGATGAGTAGGAGTAGACAACAGCTCGAACTGAGATATTCTCCACGAAGTGAGGTGTGGATAGCAGAGCCACATGCCAGCAACCTACAAAACAAGATTAAGGATGAGTGGTGGGAAATTTGTCTATTTGTAGATGGATGGGTCCCCCAAAATTAAAGTTCGGCTTATGGGCCATAGACACTCTCTAGGATTATGTTCTTTTTAATAAAGTCCAGTAACTTTGAGTTTTGGGCTGTAATTAAAATCTAATTAAGTTTAGAATGCATTTTAACAAGAGCCAAGAAGCAATAATCAAGATAGCTCCTGGTCCCTTTTTCCTTTTACCCCAGGGCATCCCACCTCAAAGCAGCCAAGGCACCAAGCAAATACCCCCTCTAGGAGGTGTTCACAATAACCCCCTCTAAGGAGGACATACTATGGAACTAATCAAACAACCGAACATGACATAGTAGCTTCCACTCCAACTCATAAACCGTGGGTATACTTAGCTATGAAATCATTTTTTCTAAGAAATTGAAATATTTCTTAGGGAGCTTGTTAAGGAACAATGCAACTTAAGGTCATCTTGTTCTATGATCCTAAATTCATGGAGCTCATAGTTAAGATTTATATTATGGGTCTTATCCCAAGCTGCCTAGTGGTTAGTCAAGTGTTTCTACTGCTCTAATGCAATGTCAAAATGTTGTAATTGAGAATGAAACTCTAGGAGTAAACCGGCATCCACTCAACAATGGCTGAGGTGTTTCTAGCTTTCCAAGAACAAACAACCTCGTATGGAACAAGGCGAGGGTCTCTTAAGAACTATGAGGTATCTGAAGAACAAGGCGAGGGTACTAAGGAGAAGGAGATACGTACACAAAAACAGGCTATGATGGTCCAAAAAGTGCCACCTGAGGAGGCACTGGGACTCAATAGCCTTGCCCAACTGTAGGCTAAGGCATAGGGAAAAAACCAGTTAGTCCACTAGGTAAAGTCATCATAGTGAACTATGGTACCAACTAATCCACACTCCAGAAAACTTGGGAGTGTGTCCCACACATAAAACCCGAAATTCTATCAAACAAAGGTCGAACCTCCTATTGTGGTGCATCTATACCACCCGAAAATATCCTAAAAGATGTATCTATGTTTTGTGTATCCCCCGATGTGATGTGAGGTGTCATTGGTAGTGTATGCATAGCAAAAGTGAATCGAGTGAATGGTAATGCAGCAGAAGAACTAGGTGCAATGGGTGGAATATTTGAAGTGTGAGTGAATTCATTAAATTGAATTTCTAAATTTAGCATTTGAAAATGAAAAGTGAATGAAAATAGAAATAAAGAATGAGATGTTTCCCCTACTTCAAATTGACCTTGTGCAGCGAAACTTGAAGGAAAAGTAGAAGCAACAAAACTTACAAAAGTGTTTACAAACTTTTTCTTATATGCACCTCTTCTTGTATTTACATAAAGCAATCGGTCCTCTTTGGGAATTAAACTATTGTGAATTGATTGCACTATTTCTTCATCCTTCTAAGTATCTCCGAAATCCTGCAAAGAACTAGAGACTTAAAAAGATAAGAGAGGGGTAGAAAATAGAGATTTTTACCCTGCATTGGTTTGTCTAGCAATGGAATGGCCTGTCCCACCTAGAGTGTTTGGCCTTCCTAGAAAATTAGTAGCAGTGATCATTTAGGCTCCCTTGGTAAGATAACCATTGCCTTTGTAGTCTTGGTAGATCATTGGGCAGCCAACATGCACCCTTTTCCCGATACCTTGGCTACTTTAGGGTGGGATGCCTTGGGGTAAAATCAAAATCCATATCAAGATGTTAAAGTTGAAGTTTGCCAATATCACTTTCTTAAGAGTTTCAATAGGTGGAGATTCCCCCTTTGGAGGTGACAATTGCTTTGATGATGAGAAACACAATACGCTTTGATGAAGCAAAAGACTAAGATGTGAGATCATAATTTATGTGCTCTTGAAAGGTCTAATACTCATGGTAATTCAAATGTCAATGGGGATAACAAAGGCTTACCTTCTTCTAGTAGTGTTGAGCCCAATGCATAAAAATTGTGCTCAGGTCGTGTAATCTCATATGGCCTTTGAACTCCATGGTAGCCTAATGTCTCTCCTTCTATATCAGATCCTTACAGAGCAAGCTATAAGTAAGAGACTTGGAACATTACTTAGGGTGGACACAAGATTCTCATATGGATCCTTGTTTACACTTGCAAGCAGTACAGCTATTGCTTCATCTTCATCAATTTTCTTCTTAAGAGTTGCAAGCTGGGTTTTTAGGCTCTTGAACTTGTTAATGTGTATGGTCATGGAAGCACTATCTTTCATATCTAGTTTATAAAATTGCATGAGTAATTTTACCTTTGAATTATTTGCTTGGGTACCAAACATTCTGTCAAGTTTCTCCCAAGCATTTCTAGCATCTCTAATGCCAGAGATATGATGTAGCACATCATCACTTAGTCCCCAGGCAATGAAGCCTAGAGCCTTGTTTTTCATCTTTTTTCACTACTTTGTCTTGAGCTCGTCTTCTTCAACGAACCCATCTTCATCATCTTCCTTCTTGGTATCTGCATCATCTTCAAATAGATCCCAGAAGTCCTTTCGTATAAGGTGGTACATGGTTTTCTCTTTCCAGGCATGAAAGCCTTCACCGTTGAATTTAGTTGTTTGCTCAAGCTCTTCCATTTTTTATTAATAGCAATTTAGCTAGGAAAGGAGTTGTTCCTCAATGTGTCAAACCTAATCAAGTCTCTGCACACAGCTCTAGAGACTCGAGCAGTGTAGATATGTTTGAAGTCATCGTCCCTCTATGAACCTCTTTCTAATGGCGAGCTCTCCAATCAAAAGCCTAGAAGTTGGAAACTCGAGAGTGTGTCTTTTGAGTTCGATGCAAGGCCTAACATCTTCTAGGGATGCAAATCAAATCTTAGTTATACAACAAGATCTTGAATTAATGTGAAAACAAGCATTGCACCGGGACCAAGATTTTGGGGCCAATCAGGTGTCGCCTAATCTCAACTTCATGTGGCAATCTAGCCCAAAGTGCTAGGAGTGATGAACTTATCATTTATTATGTATTATATGACTTCATTGCTGACTATGATGAATATATTTTAGGGTTCCACCACCCTTCTATGAAAAGCAAGGCTGCTTTCACTTCTTCGAAGGGGAAATTCGAAGGTCGCAACAAGTAATAAGGTTGGAAGACAAGTCCTAAAAAGGGTTACACCCCTTCTTCAAAAAGGACAAAGGTCCTAGACAAAAGTAGCATAATATTTTAAAAAAGAATAGATATGGCAGTCACAACTAGGACCATATCAATTGGAGGAGAAATGCCATAACAAGGGCCAAGGTCATTCTCCAAGATCACCTCCCTATCAAGTCTCCGATCCACCAACAAGTAATACTCCCTCTCAAGTCTTCTTCTAGCACCTGCACGCATTGCTCCTATTGCTCCTAGTTCCTACCCACCCTAATGGTGACTCATAGGTAATGTGGCATATAGATAGGCCCCTTTATCAACATCTTTCTAAAGGTATGGCTAGCTAGTCCTGCTTGCCACCCGTGATTGACTTCACACCACAAACTCATCTAGCTGTCTTTATGGGGAATTTTGAAATTTTCATGTTGCCATGATCTGCGCAGCTTCTCCCTCAAGTTCCCTTGGCAAAGATCTACTGAAAACGTGTCCAATCATAGTACTAACCTTAAGTTAGCCCTTTCTAAGTCTCTTAAGGTAGATTAGGCTAGTCTGGCATTTATACTACTCTCGCTACTAAGGCTACCTAAGTCTAACACATATGCTACTTTGTCCTTAGGATAGGTACCTTTGGGACTTTCCTTCCTTCAATTCCATCTACTTACTCACTCACTTTTATGTTTTGTTGCATTTTACTCTTACTTTAGCTTACTTTTTTTCTTTTCTCAGCTTAGTACCAAAGCATCTCTTCTAGCACTTCCATGTTGGGCTTGTATTTCAATTAAGGATTAACACTCCAAATATGCACTGATCCTGACTAGGCTAGAGACACAATTTGTTGGTTGGTGGTCCATGGTGGCTCCATTTCCTCTCTTGATTGAGCCCTCATTCGTTTGACAAGTACAAAGGCCTCCCTTTGGAGGCCATGCATCACGCATCTCTTGATGTACCATGGTGGCTATTTCTTGAACATAAACTCTTCCAATGAGGTGTTTCTATATCGACTTCTGCATCAGGTTCTTTTCAGCATGAGCCAACACTACCTCCTCCTCCTCCAACATGAGAACACAAACTTGCCAAAAGCATAGGCTGAAATGATAAGAGGATGATCAAGCATGCCAAAAAAAAGTTGAAAATGACTACATAACAGCAAAACGTCAACTGTAAAAGGAAAAAGAACTGCAAATATGGTAAAAACACAGGCTGGACAGCAAAAATGCAAAGCTGGCAGCAAAAACGCATGCTACAGCAGGCCACTTCAGACTGAAAATTTTGCCACCCAGCTATCTACACCATCGCCTGAACCTACCAAGATCATGAAGACAAACCTGAAAACAGCAGTCAAAAAGAGAAGGCAGCACTAGAACCAAGAGACATCTCTAATACCATGTCAGAAAAGTGTAGAGCAATGGAAGCAAAGAGAAACTTCTGATAGAAACAACAATCAGCACAAAGAACAAAAAAGAACAACAAGAACATTGGAACTCAAAAGAAAATAGATTGGGAAAATGGAATCCATATACCAAGGTCAAGAACAATAAATGGCACAGGCTGAGTGTGCAGCCAGCAGAGTGCAGACTCCCTCTCTCTTCACTAGGAAGCAGGCATGTTGTAGGATGAGTATCTAATGACTGCATGACAATGGAGCAGCAGGAGCCTATAAATAGGCTAAAATAAATATATAAAAATGACCAGTCAGCTAGAAATTCTAGGTGCACTAAATACTGTCAGCCAACGAAATGGCATTGTCATAATAATGAAATGCATTGTAGTTGTGGGTCTAGACATCCATATGGAACACTTTGGCACCCAGGATATGTACACTGTTAACAGCATTGTGTGTATATGTTGGGCCCTTGGAAGGCATAAAAGTCTACGAGAGTTTGTTCCCTCCAAGGTGAAAATTTTACCTCATTGAGCAAAGCATTCATGAGCACTCTGTCGCTCACCCAGGACCGTGAACAGCTACCACACTACCTTTACTACCCTTTACTTCTTCATACTTTTACATCAGCATCTTTGATTGTGGTCGCATGTAGTTGCAACTACGGAACCAAATCAAACAAACAATTTTTTTTTTTGTTTTTTCTGATAATCTAAGTTCCATCGTTTGGGTAACTCGCAAGAAGTTATATTTTAGCATTCATTGCATTTATGTTCTAACAGCTGATTTGCAACATATGCAACTTTCTATAGTAGGATGACATGAAAACAAAACCTTTTTGGCAGCAATTTCTAGCCCTCCAGCCCAACAGAACCTTCTACAGCTGGCTGCTGTCTTTTCTCAACCTTTGTAGCAGGCATTTTCCCCTCTCTAGAGTTCCTGCCCTCAAATGCAGCAGTTTTTGTGTGTGTTTGTGGTTTTTTGCAGGTTTTATCAGAGGACAATGGCTGATCAGTACAATTGGCAAGATCAGGTGAATCGTCAATAGGACGAAGACTATGTGCAAAGATCGAGTGAATCATCACTCTGATAAAGACCATGTGGACCAACATAGCAACGGTCATGATCATGAAGGCCGGCATTACAACCACCAAGATAGAGATGATCATCACAAAGACTGTCAAGGTATCACCATTGAGAGGATTGTGCGACAAGAGGATTGTCGCAAAGACTAAAGATATCAAAGATCGAAGCGTGCTTCAGATCATGATTACACTTCATCACCAGCCCAATCCCTTCATGTTTCTACCTTCTTGTGACATTAATGTGACATTAAAAGTGACATTTAATGTCACGTTAAGGTCATAAATATGGAATGTGACATTAAAGTGACATTTAATGTGACATTAAGGTAAATCTAGGGGAACATGCACGAGAATGACCGTCCGGGCTCTTGGGCGCCCGAACGGGGTTAAGGGGAGCCTAGAGAGTAAGAGAGTCCAAGAATAGTAGGACTCAAGAAAAGTGGACGGCTGGCAGAGGAATACGGGTGAGAGGTGCCAGCACTTATCTAGGCGTGGTTGGGAGGAGAAGAATCACTCGTGCTCAGGGTTTTCATCGTTTTTCTCTGTCTTTCCCGAAGCCATTTTTCATTGGTATCAGAGCCGTGAGGATTCCTGGAGATCTTCAACGAAAGGGCAGTGACGAATTCTCAAGTGCCCGCAATCCGTTTAGTCGACAGTCGACGGACCGTAAAGTCATTGGTCAAACGTCAAGTGCCCGCTTTTCATTTAGTTGACAACAGTCGACGGATCTGTAAGCCACTGGTCAGATGTGACGTGACACATCACAAAAAACTTAACGTGACGTGTAATTGTGGTCACGAAACGTATCGAAAGGGCAGCCATTTTTTTACGCCTGTTTAAAAAACGCATAAGCTGATCGTGGGCCACCGAATCCTGGCTACGCCTGTTTGTGAATGCCCTCCATGAACACACCAACAAAACACGCATTCTTCTCCTTTTCACGGGCTGAAGTTGAAGTTCTTTTCTGATACGTGTTTGATCAGTCGCCTGCGTGTTCGGACTTCTTCTTTTCAGCCTCGACTGTATTTATATCACAAGTACATGTTAAGCAAGAAGCAAATTCAGGAAAGCGACATTGATGACCAGCGTAATTATTAAAGAAGGGGGCTGAATACTAGTCGTTCTGCAAAGAAGCTCCATTTTCTGCGTGACCGACTTTGTTCGGGCGATAAAATTTGTTCCTTACTCTTCTGATTTCTTTCCAAACCAGCAACCATTGCCTGCCATTAAAATCAGGGAAGTACTTTACTTTGTCTGCAAATTTCTTATCTTTGCTTTCCAATTCCAGTGTATTAATGGCAGAAAAAGGGAAAGAAAGGGTAATGGAAAGCTCTAGTTCTGGGGACCAACCTATGGTAGATCCCCATGAACCAGAAATACAAGAAGAACAATGGGAAGAATTTTTTGCTACACGAGAGCAATTTGATGATCTTACTGCTCGTGTGCAAGCTCAGGGGGTTCAAATGGAATTTTTAACTCAAACACTCACTGAAATAAAATCTCAAATAACTTTATTGTTGGAAAGAGATAAAAATAAGATAGAAACCTCCGATGTCCCATCTTCATCGAAAGATTTAGATGTGACTATGCGAGATCCTAAGGAACCCCAACCTTACCATAAATTGAGGGATAATCCAGTTCTAAAGGATATGAAACCACCCCAATTTTACGGGGAGGAAAAAGATAGGAATAAAGACACAATCTTTAATTTTCTCCAAAAATGGGAAGATTTACATAAATTAAAAAATACCCCACCACATCTCCAAGACTTTGGGGCCCAAAGCATATAAGTGGTGGCGAACTTTAAAGGAGGTAAATAAAATACCTGAAACCTGGGCTCAATTTGAATCCGTCTTTTTGAAAGAATTTCTTCCTGAAAATGAAATGGAAAGAAATTGGGAAGATTGGGATTATGTCAGACAAAAGGGACGACCCCTGTTGACATATCTGAAGGAATATCGTGAGATAATCCTCAAATTGGAAGGAATAGATGAATTCCAAAAAACAAGAGGATTCATTAGGAGACTAGATAAAGCCTGTAAAAATGAAGTAAAACGGAGTTTACCTAAGACGCTGGAAGAGGCAATTAAATTTGCATTAATTCATGAAGATAGTATGCGTCCAGGTACACTCACTAGTCTCACTGATACGGAACCCAAGTCTAAGGAATTGGAAACCTCAAAATTTGTGGGTAAATTTAAAAGGAAAATGCCATTTTTTAAGGGTAAAAAACAACCTTTTGAAAAGAAACCATATATGAGGCCAAAGTTAAGTCCTGATGACTTTGATAAGGCCAAAAAAGAAAAGTTGTGTTTCAATTGCCTATCCCCTAACCATGCTGCTTGGAATTGCCCTCAAAAGAAAAAGGGGGAAGACAAAGGAAAGGATAAGGACAAAGGCAAGGGAAAAGAAAAACAAATCCATGTAGTGCAGACCTTAGAATTAAAGGACCATGAAAAGTACAAATCTTTAGAGGTCTTGCACATGGATGTACAACATAAGTGTTGTATGTCAACTTCTATGTGGCAGCCTACTTTTGGTTCACATGATTTACTTAGAGTACATGGATTGATAGCTGAAAAAAGGGTTAGAGTCATGATTGATGACTCTGCCACACATAATTTTATAAATTATGCACTTGTCAAAAAATTGAAACTTCCCCAACAAAACAGTGGGCATCAATATGTTGTTCGTATGATGCAAGGCCAATACAATAAAATATGGGATACAATGGTATCCAATTTGAAAATTGAGATTCAAGGATATAAAGATAAACTTGATTTCCAAATAATGAACATGGAAAGAGCTGATATTGCTCTAGGGAGGGAGTGGCTATGGGGATTGGAACCATCGTTAAAACGTAGTTATCACCATAATACACTGGAATTTGAAAGGGATGGTAAGATTTTTTATTCAAGGTGAACATCAAGTATCTGATAATCCTTTGCTGTGTTCTACTGAAGTTCAGAAGCTGATAAAGAAGGAAGTTTGTGAGGTATATATGCTATGGTCTCTTCCTGTACAGAATACTTTTACTTTCTGTAATATAAAGCAACAATTTTCTTATGTTTGTGAGTTGAATGTTAATAATGAATTGAGTAGTTTGTTAGATAATTTTAAAGATGTGTTTCCTTCTGATTTACCAAGTGGTCTGAAGGATATCTAACAAGGGGATAGCATTGGGACGGTTTGAGGACAGGCTGAAATTGAGATGGGAAGCTAGAAAATGGCCATCCCATGTCACTATGCCATCTAAAACTGGTGTTGTGGAATGACAAGATCAGACCATATTCGAGATGGCATGTTCAAAGCTTGAGCAACAAGGGTTATCACACACCCTTTGGACTGACGTTGTATCTACTATGGTTTATATATGCAACAGCTCATCAACTCTTGCCTTACAAGATATATCTCCCTATCAGACTTTCTTCAAATGAAAGCCCTCTATTTCCCACTTACGCATCTTGGATGTCATGCCTAAGTCCATGATGATAAGAAAAAGAGGGGGAAACTCAATGCAAAGTCCATGTGGCAGGTATTTGTTGATTATAGTCACATAACTGAAGGATATAGCCTCTATGTTCCCGATTCCAATAAAGTGGTGGTGAGCCAAGATGATGTCTTCAATGAGTCCCTTACTACTTCTATAGACACTTCCCTCAATGGTGCTATGCATGTGGATCCTCAATGATTTCCCCTCCCTCCCCCACCCTCGGCACCGCCCCTTCCTTCCACATTACCTCTTAGCATCCCTTCCTCTTCTTCAGCACTCCCACCTCCCCATCCCTTGCCTCCCCCTCCTCCAACAACCTACAACCTCTACTACCCCTAAGTCTTCTTCAAGGGACACTCCACCGCCAAAGGGGGAGCTTCCTTCCCATGATGAGGGGGAACCACTTTTTGATACAAGTGCACCACAGGTACTAAAGACCCCTCAGCCTCCCTTGCAGGATGAGCAGCCATATGATTTCAACGGTTGATGTAGGATTCTTGGGTTACCTCTTTCCCAAAGACACCAAAGGGCCCTCGTCGATCAGCTAGACTACCAAAGAGCAGTGGTTGTTCACTATATGTAAACTATGCCCTTATGACCCAAGTCTTCGACGACTAGGAGCCCACCACCCTTGATATGGCTCTTGCACAGCAGACATGGTGTTGTGCTATCCAAGATGAGCTCAATCCAATCGAGCAGATGGGAGTTGGTTTTGCCTCCCTTGAGGTGGAAAGTTATTGGTGTGAAGTGGGTCTAGATGACTAAATACCTATCTAATGGCACCTTGGACAAGCATAACACAAGGCTTGTTGCTAAGGGTTTCACTCAAAAGGTTGGCTTGGATTACTTGTCTTTGCTCTGACGAACCAAATGTCTACCATTCGGACCCTATTACCTCTTGTAGCCCCACATCACTCATCCATGTATCAAATGGATGTGAAGTCCACGTTCCTTAACATCCTATGGGGGGAGATTTATGTGAATCAACCCCAAAGTTTCAATGTGCCTGCCGGCGAGGAGGAGCATATGTACCACTTGCATAAGACTCTCTATGGCGTGAAGCAAGCCCCTAGAGCTCGGTATCAGCATAGACCACTTCTTCCTTGAGCATAGGACCCCAATCTCTCCTTTTGTGCTGGAGGGTCAGGATTGTATTCTCATCATCCTTTACACCAATATGAACATGCATTGTTTTGCTACATTGAATGCTGGAAAGCTTCCACAGCCTTCCAAAAGGCTGGTCAAAAAAATACTCAAGCCATGCTGCTGTCTCTAATCACTCTCTCAGCCAAAACAAAGCGGTTCCCTGCTCAATGAACTTCACTGTAATGGGCATTTGTGAAGCCTCTGCTGACTTCCTTTTATTTACAGAAACATTACATTCTAGCAAGCACTTATCACTCCCTTCACACACTTAAGTTTATTATCCAGAAGTTACTATGATGCACAAGCAAGCATACTTCTACTTGTAATTACAGCTTTGATAAACCCACTCTACACTTTTGCTGCCTACTCAAATCTTACAAAGCTTCTAGGCTCTAGCAACCTCCAATAGGAAAAACCTATATGTCCGTCCTTCATCACGTGTTCTTTATAGTACTAATGTGGAATAGGCTGAGTTTTATTTTACTTGAGAAAACATTTTCCAACTTCAACAAAATGCTAGATCTAGTTTTAAGCATACGTTTTCTAGAGCTCCTAGATGTCTTGTAAGTATATTTGCATTTCAGAAAAACTTCTACAACTTCAAAATCAAAATGGAAGAGACGAAGTTATCCACTTATGTACAAATGTTCTAGCATGACTAATGGTTCTAAAACATTTATTAGAGGCCCAAGTAAAAATTTTGCCCATTATTACAATCAAAGCATGTTAATTCATCCAATTGATCACTGGTTTTTTTGTTTCTTGTTAAGTTTACCTCTTCCCAATCCTCAGGAACTTTGAATGAGTAAGGAATTATTGGGCTCCAGCCAACGCCATGACCACCAGACTTAGCATCCGGTCTACGATATGTTCTAAGCCCTAAAACCCCACCCCGAAAAAAAAAACATGTCAGTCCAACAATGAAATTGCTCATTTATTCAAAGTAGTTTTAGACATTCAAAGCTACCTTACAAGTTACAATACATAGCCTTGAAATGTCAAGTCTAAAAGAAGACTTGTCATCTAATACTAGAGAGACTCTCTTAATGCTCTTAAAAACATGAACATTGAACTACAAGTGTGCACTCAAAGCTATCAGGCAAGGTGAATAGAGGTCTTAGATCAATGAAGACAAATAATTAATGCTTTTTAGTTTAATAGGAGAGTTGCCATACACAAACTTACAAAATCTTCAAATGCAAAAAACTTGAATAAACAAAATGTGCATATCTCAAGCAAAAGACATTGAGAAGATTTTGAATATGCCACACTTTTTAAAAATACTTTGTTAGCATTGAAAGAAGATTGAGACAAATCATGCTGGTGCAATGCTTCAAATTACTACTAGTTAGCTAGTTTAAAAGTGGGTGGCATGTTGTCGTGTGGTGATCTTAACTTCCAAGTAGTGCTCTCTCCTTTTTTTTCATAAAGGGTAATTGTATTAATTACCAAAACATAATCTCAAAAGGACAACATGACCAATAATACAAAGATTCTTCTTTTTTTCATGAAGATAATTGAATTAAATAGCAATATTTACATCAAAACATTAGGTCAGTTAAGAAAAGCAGAATAGACACAAATCAAGCCAAAAGGTCTCCAAGACCATAACACACAAGAATCACATAGAAAGGATTGTTGGAGTGGAGTAAACAATATCCAACCAAGGAGCAGCAATGTCAAGAAGAACTAGGTCCACTGAAACCATACAGGAGATCTACCATAACAATGAACCGCAAACACAGGCCACATGACCATGGATACCCGAGGCAGAATCAAAAATGAAAGCATTCCGAGTACACCAAATGCACAATGCCCAACAAAGATCTTTCGGACATGGAGCACTTCTCCCGTTGGAAGACCCCCAATGAGCAACCGCCACATAAACACTTTTCCTTGATACGGGACCTTAGACTTCCAAAGTTGGATAAATCTTTCCCGCCACTTCTTTTTACTATCCCTACGATGCCATAACCTATTCACTTTCCCCATGACCCATCTCTTGCCTTCTACCATCTGATGATATATCTGATTAGCTGACATTTTCCCAAAATCATCAAGAAGCACAAACATCCAATCATGCCAAGGATCCAATGGTTGTACTGCAAGCAAAGGAAAGAACCTCTGAAGACTGTCCTGTATGGACGACCAAATGTCCGTGTATCTACGAGGCACCCTAAAGTACTAACAAATACCTCTCTCTCTCTCTCTCTCTCTCTCTCTCTCTCTCTCTCTCTCTCTCTCTCTCAATCAATAGGTAATTGTATTAATTGCAAAAAAGGTACAAGATTACAAGATGCAAGATGGCTCTAAGCCATCATACACATTTTTTTGAAGAAGTACAAAAGTCACACAAGAAAAGAACAGAAATGAGCACAAAAATCAGCCCAGGGCAAGGTAAACCCATGAAACATTTCACCTTTGGGCAAGTCCCAAGTGAAACGCAAAGTGACACGATTGAACAGTATATGTGATATAGTTTTCTTTATAAATAATGAGATGCAACTTACATATTTATACCATGCAAACCCTTTCATGTCAATAAATGATGTCTATCATATATGCAAAGTGTTTAAAAACACTCAAAAAAGCACAAAAAAACAATTTTCTTTCATTTAAACATCTTGTTTCAGTCAGCCGTTTCACTCTAGGCATTTCGTGTTTCAGTGAAATGTTTCAGCCGTTTCGCATTTCACTGCCAATGAAACGCGTTTCACAATTACCATGGGGCAGGGTCACTGAGGAGACTGCCCAATGCCAAGGTACTAAATCCTCAGGGAAAAAGGAGCACTAACGACCAGGAAGGGCTATCGTATGGGCTTCCACATGCAAAACAAACCCACCCCCCATGGATTTCAGTGTGCAAGCATGATTTTCAAGATATCCATGATATGGCAGTATGCATAGAGTCTTTCTTTCACGGCATAAATGGGAGTGGCAGGTGAGATCCTTCAAAGCAATATTAGACTAAGGCAACAATGGCAAAAAGTAAGTGAGCATAGGAAGCATAATGGTCTATGCCACTTTAAGGCATACATGGAAGGGCCAATCTTGAGATTTCCAATAAACAAATTTGGCTTCTAGTTTTTGCGAGAGCCATTTCATCAAGTGTTTGGGCTGCACATCCACTCCCAAGGGATAGAAAAGATGCCTAACGATGTCTCCCTCTGCTAAACAAGCACACCCTACCATCCCAAATCCAGTAAATTGGAGCCCATGGAAGCAATAAGGGATGATTTGACAACATTAATGCACAAACATTGCATTTCCAAACAAATTCCAAACATCCGAAGCCTTGTGAAGATTAGAAGCATCCGCTTTCAAAACCATGAAGGTGTCATCAACCAACACCTGACCAACAAAATGCTAGGGGATGAAGGAAGGGATAAACTAGCTAGTTATCTTATATCAGCAAGATGCGACAACATAGAAAGAATGGGGTGTGCAGCAAGTGCAAAAAGAAGAAGGCTCAGAGGACAGCCCTAGCGAACCAAGCATGCAAGGGAAAAGGGCTCAATAACTCCACCATTGAGTATAACAAAAGATGTAGCCCCCACACCAGTAGTATAGATCAACCTGGACATACAAGGCCCAAAGCCCATGGCTTGCATGAGGTCCACAAGAAAAGACCACTCTAGGAAATCAAAGGCCTTTTCCAAGTGAAGTACCAGGACCACCTCTTGCTATGTATGTCACAGATACTCAATGGACACTTGGGCATTTAGGAGCTTAGCCTCTTGATAAGACTGCAGCTGAAAACACTGTATAAGTCTGGCCAGCTTTGCCCATAACAAGACCAAGAAAGTATCATGAGGAGAATCAAGCAATAGTAGGCAAACCAAGTCTAGGGTGTCCTCCACAACATGCAAGCTTGACAAAGTGAGAAGGCATTGTGCACATAAAGTCCCACAAGCCACAAAACCTCTCCTTCAAAAACAATTTCCACCACTATAAAGCAGCCATGCACATCATTCTTGATAAGAACAGGCTGAAGTTTCACATGCACCACCACAAGGACACCGGAGTAGTATAGTGCTCCGCATAAAAAAGGTAAAAACCCTCACAATCCAAAGTGCAATCAGCCTCGTCATGACTTTTGTGCTCAATAGCACACAACACATCCCAAGAATTCTGATGCAAAATGCGTCACATGTCATGTTGCTACTACGAGAACAAATTCACACTCTAGTAGACATTGGAAATCTGCCAGGGGCCGCCAGGGCACAACATGCACCAAGCGGCGGTCAAAAAACAAACGTAGCTTAGCCAATAAAGCATCCCGTATATGAGCAGAATGCAAGAGCACCTCATAAAAGCCCCTACGGCCTACGAAAATTTCATCCACACAGTCAGCTTGTATCAAAGAGGCCAGCCATTGACGGAGGACCCGGACAAGCATGGGGATTCTACATATGAAAAATAGTATGACACCGTTTTCATACAAACCAAAAACTGAGCACAGCACAGCCTTAGTATCCACATTAGCATTGGAAAGATTTTGGTGAGCATAATCACCCAATAAAGTATTCGAGAATTCAGACAACTGTTCCCAATCCAACTATTGGGAGTCGTCAGAGACAGTGGCTGCTTGTGCATAAGAGCGGACAAGAGTGTGCACTGGAGTAGAAGCCTCCACAAAGTCCATAGGTTCATCGGAAGCATCTTTAGGACATTTGCCTCCTGCTGATTATCCCAACAGGGCACCATTTCTTCTGTACATGAAACCATCTCCTCATAGTTAGCCACACAATCCAGGGCCACTGCAACCTCTGGTCAGTCCACATGCACAGTAGCAGGCCCAACCATGTCGGCTGTTCCCCTCTCCTCTCTATGTTTCTCTATCTCTGCCAGACTCCTGATATGCTCAGCCCTGCACACAGAGGTAGGGCAGGTTTGTGCTGGCCTGTAGGCCTGATCTTTTGTCTCTATCTCTGTCGCGCTGCAAAGTTGCAACTGCAGTGTCTGCCCTGCCCTGCCCTATCTGTGATAGTGCCCTGCTGAAAACCTAACTGCCACGCATCCTAATCTGTCTGTGACAGTGCCTGCACACCACCTGTCCTGCCCTGTCTGTGACAGCATGTTGCCTTGTCTGTCCTAGTCTGTGACAGCCTGCCGACGAACCAATTGTCTGCCCTGCCCTGTTTGTGGCAATGCCTGCTGAAGACCTGACTGTCCTTCACTGACTGTACTGCGCCCACCCTGCCCTGCTCTCTCTCTCTCTCTCTCTCTCTCTCTCTCTCTCTCTCTCTCTCTCTCTCTCTCTGCATCACAGCCTGCCCTGCACACAGCAGGAACAGGCGAACGATAGGCAGCAAGCTGAAGAGCAGGCAGGTGGCACACAAGCCCCAAGCCCACACAAGCGCAGGGAACACTGATCAGGTAGGGAAGATCTGGCATAGAGGAGCAGCTTTTATCATGTTCGACCCTCTCTCTCTCTCTCTCTCTCTCTCTCTCTCTCTCTCTCGGGGCAGCCGGGTGCTATATCTTGCCCTTTGCTACTTTCCCCCACAAGGGTCAAGATATGCCATCGGGGAGCCCTAGCAACAGGAGGGAAAGGGGAATGGAGGAGGAGAGCTCCCTTTCACAGACTTATCAGATGAGATAATACACTATTCCAGACAGGGAGAGATTCTCCTCGTAGGAGATTTTAATGCTAGGACACAAAGCAGATGGTGTGACACACATGATTTTGAAGTGGTTACAACACTCAGGATCCATCTCCAGTGGTCGTCACTCTCCGACACTGCATTGCTCTGCCCTTCAGCATTCTGTATACTCTCACATTCACTTACAACATTCATTCACTTCAAAGTTTATTCTCTCTCTGTTTGTCTCTGTGTGTGGGTTTTTGCATTTTGCGTTTAGGGTTTGTGGTTTACTTATCTTTGTTTGAGTCTTTGTGTTTTAGTCTTGGTCCTACATGCTATGTTTGCTCAGTGCAAACCCTAGCATATCTTCATAAGCATCATCTAACCAGCCTTCCTTCCATGGATGGCTGGTAAATCCCTGATTGCAACTTAATTTCAGCAGCAAACAATAAATGCAAATCTGAAAATACAAATTTACCTACTGATCTTGGACAATGCACTCCTGATTAGCCCCAAAATTAGTGCCCCTTTCAGTATTTCTTTAGCTTTATTGAAGAAATTTTGATTTACAATGGGATTCTCCTGATCCCCTTCGCAATCCAAACTCCCCTTGCTATCCAAGGTGACCAGCAAGTCTTCAAACTAATTTGCCCCTTGATTCGGGCACTTAATTGGCCTTCACCCACTTCATACACAATGAAGATGTCCCAAATTCAATAGCTGGCTAGTCCTCCACCTGAATTTAGCTGAAATTCACTTCAGTCCTGAAAACTCCAAGTCTTGGAGCTCCAATATCTGGCACACTTCCTGAGGCTGCTACAAACCCTAATTTATGCTGTAAATTAGGGTTTACAAAAGAGAAGTTTGTAATTTCTCAACCTCCAAGGGTCTGAATGCTGAGATCTTCAGAGCAAGACTCTGAAATGGTTGCAAGATGAGAGAAAAAGCCGTAAAGAGAAAAAATTCAGAGTTTTGTCGCGAAGAATGACTGAAAATCAATCAAAGGCAGCTACTGCCCTGCTACAACAGCTTGTAAATGCAAAGAATTGAAGAGAATTAGTCATTTACTGCTACTTCCCTATCTCAACAGCTTGTAGATGCTGTCACCTGCTGTTGATTGATTGGTCTTCTCCTGCCCCTGGCTGCCTGAGAAGGTCCTACAATGGCTGCAAATCAAACCAGCAACATCTTCTCCCTCTCTCTTGCAGGTTGAATCCACTAAAAATGCGTCTCTCCAGTCCCTAAAGACGTTTTTCAATCAAGCATGGGCATTTTTGACAAGTGGCAACCTTACCAAATGGTTTTTCCAGCATTTTTCATAATTAAATATTAATTTTCAGTCTTTAAATACTGAAAATTAATCTAATAATTATTTCAGTGCACTGAAAAATAATCTGACTGGCCAATAATTTAATTGGCTAGGCATCTTCCACTCCTGAGTGTCTCTGTGCTATCTTTGACCATCAAATTGGTATTAGGTACCATTAAACGACACTCCTCTACTGTCACTAACTAACACTTATGGCCAAATAAATGACCTAGGCCAACAACTAGCACCACATACAACCAAGTACTTGTGTGGCGTAACTTATAGCAACTTCTGCCTTTGGCATCATGTGATTTCCTCGGGTCCCGAGCTCATAAATTTACTCTAACCCCAATTGCACCTCACATGTGCAACATTTACTTAATCATATAATTAAAAGTGAATCCACGTGTTAAGTGAGGTTTCAAAAATACATGTCCTCATGACAGCCCTCCCCCTTGAAATCCTTGCAATCCTCCTCGATTGCGCTGCCAAATCCATCAAAAGCAAAGTACTACACTCGAATTTCCATAGGGCATCATAGTTAACATAACATTGCGTGTTGTTGTTCAACCATTCCATATGCCCAACATATGCTGAAAACTACCAACCAACATAACATAACATAACACTCACAAAGAATCTCAAAAACATTGCCAAATTATCATGTGACATATCCATTTCTTATGAGCTCAACTCATTTGGCAAAACCAAACCATAGCATAGCATAACCAAGCATAAACTATGGCTAAAACATCAGTGGCATCATAACATATGTTGTTGTGCATGGAACTAGATGTAAACCATTGAAAACTCAGCATAATCTGATCATAAACTGATCACTTGTTGTTGATCTGAGAACTAATCACAAACTGCTGCAAATGTGACCCCAAACTTATCACAAACTCATTGCAAGAACTGACTAGCAATCAATGCAAAAACTGATGCAAAATTGATCCCAAAAGTGACCATAAACAATTCTCAATCTGATCAAAAACTGAGTTGAATACCACTAAATATTAATGATCATACGCTGAAAACCAATATTCGATAATCAGCCCCTAATGATCATTAACTAATGCTACACCAACCATAGCCAATGCCATACCAACCATAATTGATTATACACCGAGCATAGCGGATGCAAATGTACAATTTCAGAGCTCTAGTGAAAACCATACTGATTTGCATACCAAACATAGTGACTAGTACACTGAATAGTGATCTGGCAAATATACTGTTCAGCTACAATACCCTGAATGTATGTTGAATACATTCAAGATCCACTACTTCTAAAGCTGTCCATTATTGAGGAGCGCAGGTGCTAGCTCCCTCTCAAGCATCAGGTAATACTCTGGACCTTTGCTCTACTGAACATGATTGAGCCCGAACTAAAGTCGAACTAAAGTCAGCTCTAACTGGAAAGCATCAAGGTAAAGCTACAACTGCTGAGGATGGTCTGCCAAGTCATCCTCCTCCATCCATTTCTTCTCCATTGGTGAATAATCCTGAAACTTCACCAAGTACCTTCTAGAATCCTTACCCCTAATATTCCTCTCTTTGTGTGCAAAAATCTCCTCTGGTACAATATTTCATCAAGCTCTTCAACCTCTGATTGAATTTCAGCAGATACATCCTCTGGCACATCTCCATGAAAAGGTCTAAGCAAACTCACAAGAAAGGCATTGTATATCCGTCAGTGTGGAGGCAATTTCAGCCAATAGCATGCATCATTGGTCCTCTTCAACACTTGAAATGGCCCATGCTATCTCATAGACAGCTTTGGATACAATCGCTCTTTTTCCTTCATCTTTTTCAACCATGCCTTTTCAAATCGCAGCAATACATAATCGCCCTCTGCAAAGTTCAAAGCACGCCTATGACGATTAGCTGCTCTCTTTTGCTTATCCTCTGATCTTTGAAGCCCATACTTAACCTTCTGATAAGCTGCATCCATGCTTTCCACATAGCGATCAAACTCAAAGATCTTATCTTTTGTGTGCAAAATAGAGGGTACTTTCTTACCACCCTCTACCACCTCAAAAGGAGCCTTACAAGTGGAACTATGTATTGTGTTGTTGTATGCAAACTCAACCAAGGGCAAATACTACTCCCATTGTGTCTTGTCGTCTAAAACATACCACCTCAAAAAATCTAACACTGTTGCTTCCTCAAATTGACCATCTGTCTGCGGACTGTCTGCGGATGGAAGGATGATGAGAAGTTCAGTGTGATACCCATATTCTCAAACAAGCCATTTCAAAATAAACTCGTCATCCGCGGGTCTCAATCACTAATGATCAACTCTAGCATACCATGATACTTAAAGATATGTTGCAAAAAAAATCGTGCCATATGATCAGCCTAAATTTTCTTCCTCTCCGGAATGAAATGGGCTTGTTTGCTAAACCTACAAATGATAGTCCATATCCCATCATTCCCTATAAGTGTCTTAGGAAGCTCAAAAATAAGGTCCATTGCAATGCTCTGCCAAGGCCTATCTGGAATAGGCAAGGGCTGCAACAAATGCCGCATTTTTGCCTATCATGCTTTATCTTCTCGCATACAATGCATGTCTTAACAAACTGTTCTACATCATACCTCAAAGCTGGCCAATAAAAGAAATGCTCCACTACCTTGACCGTGGCATCAATACCTCTATGTCGTGCATACGAAAGAGCATTACTTTCAGTGATAACTCTAGGCCTTAACTGTTTTGTGGCACACAGCCGTCCATGCATCATCAAAAATCCATCTCTTACACAAATGTCCATCCCTTTGGCCATTGCAAATCTGATCATAAACATTAGCAAAGTTCGAATCAGCAACATATTGCTCTTTCATGGCATCCAACTCAGTGTAATAAACTATATTGACAGTCCACAACTGATTTTTTTTTCTTTTTTTTTTTGCAAATAAGTGTGGCTAATTATATTACTTCAAAAAAAAACTTGAATACAAAGAAGTGCTCATGCTCAATAGACCAAGCTCGAGCTGGTGAAAGTCGTAGATACATCGTATATACAAGCCTCTCAAGGCGGTCTGGGGGGGATAGGGGCAAGAAGCCATGGAGGGCGGGTGTATCACCATCTGGGGCTACATGTCTGCATCACGAAAAACAAGTCCTGGCAGCCCCAAGTGCGCATGCAATGACCTCAAAGCTCCTGACGAGCCCTGGACTCGCCCTGCACTTGATCCCATCAGCCTCGAAGGGAGTGGATAATGAAGGTCCATAGCTCTGCTAAGGTCGCCTGTACTGAAAGTCTCTCTCCGCCGAAAGCCACCTAACACCACCTCTTCCAGATATGCCAACCAGTAAGACTCCATATGATTTCCCATACCTCAGAGCGGTCTGCTATGGGCTCCAGTACCTAGCGGATGGGTAGAGCCTCTAAACCCACCACTGCGCATGACCCTGCCTCAATAATGAATATCATATCCTGCATCCTAGCCTCATACAGAAGGTGACGGCCCTAGCTGACCACCTACCAACAGAAAGCACCCCAAGAGATTTATCCAAGGCTGGGTGCTATGTGGCGCAGGATGCAGCATACTCCTCTCCACACGAACTGTGCCGCCTCACACGACCAAAGGCAGTGCTTTGGGTTTTCCATAGACTGCTGTGTGCAACACTTACAAGCTTCCTCCTTCTGCATTTGGGCAAGCCAGCTTCCCACCGCCAAGCCTCCATGTGCCACCCGCCAAAAAAAATACGATACCCTCCTCGGCCTTCAGTTGTCCCATAGGAAGCGCCAAAAGGTCTGTCGGAATGGCTCCGTGACGCTGTGCTCCGCCCAATGCTTGCTACGTGACGGCGCCCAATCCATGTCCTCTTACATTAGTACGTGTCAGCAAATCCTGGCAGTGTACTCTAGGAACCTCGGTGGCTTCTTGGCAATCGCAGTGGCCGGCCAAAGCCACTCTCCCGGATCCCACTCGAGCTCATCAAGTGGCCTTCCTTCCCACATCCAGAGGCGCCACTCCCTAAGCTCCTGCCAAAAGACTAAAGGGTCTAGCCGCCATGTCTTTCTCTGAAGGCCAACCACCCGGATCCTCTTCCATGGAAGGACAGCTATCCCCTCGTCCTGCTGCCCTCTGTCAAGAGCCAGACGCCCCCCCTCCTACACTGTGAAAAAGGTCCCAGGTGGAGCGCCACCCACTCTTCCTGCCACCTGTAGGGGGATGCATGCTGGTGAAAACCTAGCGGCCCATACCTCCCCAGGCTCTATCGACTCTCAGATCGGGGGAGCAAGCCACTCCTAAGGTATCGCTGTGTCTATCTCCCCTCTCCTCAGCTCCACTCCTCGCTGGCAGCCTGCTACTTGCTTCAGCACCTCCTCGTCCACCATCCTGTACACCTCCCGCCATGTCTTGATGATACGAGCCGGGCCACCCTCCCAACTAGCCCACTACATGTGGGAGTGCTTGCCAATCTGTGCCCCTTCCGGTCCTTGACCTGGGGATTCCAAATCACCGGTTGACGGTCTATCTCCTCCTAGCAGCCTGGGGGTCTCTAGATTAGGGCTTTACGAAGGCCCTGCCACACGCGGACCAAGCTGCGTAGAAAGGGTGACCTGGGCTGACGTGAAGATCCATCTCAGGAACGGCCTCCACTCACCGCCAAGCCTCAGTCTACAGTCCTGAAGACCCTCCTGCAATAGGACCTTCCACGTCTATCCTCCCAGTGTGAGCCCACGGACTACTAGCTTGCCCAGGAGGGCAATACTCTGATACTCTGGGTCTATGATCCCAAGCCCTCCCTCCGACTGATCTCGTATAATGGTCGCCCACGCCACCTTGGCCCTAGAATCCCTGGAGTAGTCTGACCCGGCGAAAAGGAAATTCCGCACTAGGCGGCGAAACTGCATTACGCAGGAGGAGAAGAAGCACCAATACGAGGCGATGTACCAAGCCGTCGCTAGGAGGACTTGGTTAACTACCAGGGCTTGGCCGACTAGTGAGAGGCAAGTCATGCTCTAGTAGATCAGCTTCCTCCGAATAGAATCGAGGACTGGAAGAAACTGTTGGGCGAGAGTGATGTCGAGTCCCACCTGGAACCCTAGGTACCGGACGGTCTATCCTCTACTCACCCATCTAAATCCCAGGTGGACGTCTCGCTCCGTGCTAGAGTCCGAGTATGTGAGGAAACTAACCGACTTTCGCCAGTTGATTTTTGCTCCCGATGTAGAACAGAACACCTCTATGTAGAGCACTGTATAATCTGCATACTCTGAGTCTAACATCTCGGTCTCCTCTCTTACTGGAAGTCGAAGGCCACGTAAACTGCTCACACGTGACCTGAGGAAGTGAGACATTGCCTCTGCAAAGAGAAGGAACAGGTACGGAGCCAAGGGGCAGCCCTGTCGAACTAATCTCTCTAGCCGAAACATCTCCCCTCGCCTCCCTCCTATGAGAACCTTGCTGGTGGCTGATCTGTGAAGTGCAGAGACCCCGAAAATCCAAGCCTGGGGGAAACCCAACCTCACCATGGTACCCTCTAGGAAATCCCAATCCACCCTATCATAGGCTTTCTCAAAATCGAAGAGTAGTACAGCCAGTCTTTGCCCACTCTACTGGGCCCACTCTATCGCCTCAAAGAAGGTGAATACATTGTCCGAGATGCTCCTATCCTGGACAAAGCCTGTCTATGTGTCATGAATGATGTCTAGAAGCAAGGGGCGTAGTTGCCTACCAATCATCTTTGCCAATGCCTTATAGGCTACTGACAATAAGGTGATCGGTCTCCATTGCGAAAGCTCCAACCGATCTCCCCCTTTGGGTAGAAGACTGATAAGGTCTGCCGATAGACTCCCTGGTATCTATCCTAAAGTGAAAATCTCTTGAAAGGCCATCAGTAGGGGGTCCTTCACCACTTTCCAAAAGGTAGTGAAGAAAGCCTTAGAGAGGCCATCATCTCCCGAGCATTTCTGCCTGTCCTATGTATGGAAAGCCTCCTCTAGTTCCTTCTCTATGAAGGGGGCTAGGGAGAGCATCCCATCTCCTCTGTGACGAGGGACGGAATGTTATCCCAGACCTGCTGTCTACATCTCTGTCCTCTAGTTGAGGCTGTCTCTTGCTGGAAGAGGCGACTATAGTAGTCGGTGGCAATCTCCATCACCTCATCTAAGCTAGAACGGGTTCTCTCATACTGATCTTGGAAGCTGCGTATCTACTCTCCTGAGGTGCGAGGCTGGTGCACCTAAAAAAACTCCTTGCACATCGTGTCCCCTTCCGCGCTCAAAAAGCTGCTAAAGTGCGGAAAGAGAACTCAAAGCGCCTATCCTCTAGACCAGCAATGGCTGCTCGCGCAGGCACCTCCTGTGCATGGAGTGGATCCCTTGGTGCCTCCTATAATAATCTCTGCGTGGCTGCAAGGTCCTATCAGAGTGCTCTCTCCTCCTCCCAACTCTGCTACCTGGCCTGGATGGCTGCCTCTTGGCAGATTCTGCTCGACTCAGCTAGGGCCTCTGCAACCTCCTTTGCGATCTGTCCCCTCCTTGCCCACTCTCTGGTCCAAATCTGCTCTATCTGTCTCGTCACCAACTCCCTCCTGTAGATCGAGTCAAGATCCGACAAGATCGTGTATCTAGGGCAGATGCTGGGGGATCTAGTGTCAAGAGAACCGGGCAATGATAGAACAACGTGGTGCCCGCCAACTGCCCAATCTAGCCTCCCTGAGAGTCTCCCCACTCTCCCACATAAAACCTATCCAACTGCTCCAACAAGACTCCACCTAGCCACCTATATCCCCAAGAGAAGTCCAGCGACCTCTCCCTCTTGTGGAAGGCACCCCGGCCAAGCCCTGGTAGTTTCTCCCTCTGCCCTACTGCTCCTTCGAAGCCTCCAGGTTGTTGAAGTCTCCTCCAACAATCCAGGAGTCCACCTCTGGGAGTCCTTCCGTGATCTCCACCCAGAACCTGCTGCGTGCCCTAACCTCTGTAGGGGCATAGATATTAAGAACTCCAAGGCACAAGTTCCCAATATCCAATCTGATTCATAGCACCCTCCCTGCCACTATCATCCTGTAGTCTCAAACACAAGCAGTAAGACTCGGACGTGGAGGGCGGTGGGATGTAGAGGGCAGTGGGTGTGGGGGCTGTGGAGACTCAGGAGAGGTAGTCTGTGGCACCGGTGGTGGATATGGAGGGGCTGCGGTCCTTCCGGGTGGAGCGGGCACGCTTTGGGGGGGAGCAAAAGGGGGAGTGCTCTGCCGAGGGGGCGTCGCACGCCCACCTGCTCCCTGTTGCCGAGGCTGGGTCTGAGACTGGCTGCGCCCCCCCTACCGTCTCCCTCTCTGTCGTCTCTAACCCGTGTGAAACCATCAGCGTCCATCTGCGAGCCTATCGGCGGAGCCACCTTGACTCCGAAACACGTGTAACCTGCTGCATAATGCCCAAAGTCGTGGCAGCGCAGGCACTGCCCAGGTTGCACCGTCACAATGACCTACTGCCTAAAGGAGTTCCCACCCGCCTTAATCTCTAGGAACTCTGGAATATTCTTGACCTCTTTCACTGCCACCCGTACCTTTGGGACTCCTGCAAGTGTCACTAAATCCGCAAAGGATGCGGGAAGGATAGTGCCGAAAAGTCATCCAAAGTCTTCCACCAACTGGCGATACTCAATCACCAGGTCGGGGAAAAGAAGGGTGATCGGGTGCCAAAGAAACCTGTTGTGGAGTGCAAATGCCTTCACAATAAAGCCTTTGTACTAGGGGACCATGTGTATGACCCCTTCGTGGACGCATATGGTGAACTGACGAGTAACTCGCGAGCTGCGTCCACCGAGCTAAGCCGGACCATGAAGATCCCTTGGCCCAATTGGACTGCCTCCTCGATCTGCATTGTCCCGATGCGTAGCGTGGAGTGTAGCCAGTCCTAAAGCTGGGCCCTGGCTAGGGAATGTCCTACTACCTGACCATAAATCGTTTCCATTAGCTCCATCTCCTTAGCTCGGATGGCTAAGAGCTGTTCCTCAGAGAGGACTACGCGCAAGGTGTTTGACTGGCGGGCACTTACTGACTGTGCCGGCGTCTGACCAGAAGTTTCCATTGCGCGTCCCTATTGAAAAACATGCTGATCACACTTTTGAACTGCCGGAGGAGGGGCAGCGTTGCTACAAATGGAGGGAGCAATCGAGGTGGAGTGGGGGTGGTGTGCGATGTCGATGAAGAGGGGGGAAAGGGGGGGGGGGGGTTTCTATTTTTTTACGTTGATGGAGGCACCAAGCACCACAAAAGATGTTTCCAGACTGAAGTCGCACGGGCGAGGGACCTGGAGCTACCAGTTGAAAGCAACGGGGGATAGCACAAGAGTTGGGGGGGGGAGGGTGTGTTTTTGGGCGTTAGATTTGGGGGATGCAGAGGGGTCAGAAAGAGGGGAATAACAGAGAACGTTAGGTTGGACGTCTAATTGGGGGTCAGCGCAAGATTTGGGGTTGGGGGGGGGGGGGGGGGGGGGGGGGGGGGGGGGCGGGCGGGGGGGGAGAAGAGATGGGCTTCAGATCGGAACCAAGGCGGAGGGAGGTTGGCGCGAAGAGGTGAACTTGGGGAGGGGAAACAGGTGTAGGGCAGTGCTGTTGAAAGCAGCACGATGGCACAAGAGTCTGGCAGGGGCGAGAGGCACAACGCGTCGTGGGAGGGGACAAGCGGATGGAATGGTTGGGTCATGGGGGGCACACTGTGACGAGTCAATGGGAGAGACGGGGGTTGCGGGAGCGTGGTGGCAGGTCAGCGATGACGGGCGACAGAGTGTTTCAAAAATGATCGCGCTTCTTCCTGTTCGACAACTGAAGTTTACGTGGCACTGCATCACTTTTCCCACTCTTTCTCTGCGATCTGTTCTTGTTTCCAGCCCTATTTATCATATTTGACCTGATTTTCAGCTTTATTTTAAGATTTATCATTTTTCTCAACCTTTGACTCTTTGACATGTGACTTGGCATCATCATTGTGGAATCCTGCATCCTTTCCATGCGGCAATGTGTCGGTTGTAGTAGCAATTTCTATAAGCTGAGATATGCTGGAAACAATGGACTTAATGCAAAAATCTCGAATACCCTTTGGCAAACCACAAATATACTTCTCCACCTACTCATGGAGGGGTACTGTGCGATAAGAAGTAGTTGGCAGCAATGCATCCCAAAACTTCTAATTATACTGATCCAAGTTCTTGCAGTCTTTGGAAATCAACTAATTCCAAGCTGTTATGATATCTACTTCAAAGGTACTTGTCAACCAATTTAAAGCAAACATTTGCTTGAACTAGACCCAAGTGGTAGGTGACTTTTCTTGAATAAGAAGTGTAGACCACCACTGCAATGCATTTCCCTTCAAAAATGTGGCTGCCTTGCGTATCTTAGATGCCTCTATAAAGTTGCCTCTAGAATGGGCTGCATCAAACTGCGGAATAAAAATAAGTGCTTTCAACCTACCTTGTGCACCACTGAAAGGCTCAAACTTCACGCCTTTTGCCACCTTCATCATAGTCCTTCGGCAGACCTATGGGAGTCAAGTCATCATAAATGGGCTGCTGCAAAAAAGGGTGCATTGGCTGTACTTGCATAAAAACCAGCACTATTTGAAGCGCTTACATGACCAGCACCAAATCGTTGTGCTCCAATAGTCCCTAGGGGTGCCAATACATATCATATGGCCCGCTTTGTGCCTCAAGCATCATGCTTATGCTGCCATACATGGGATTAGGCATTCCACTTGCATTACCCGCATACATTGGGTGTTGTGAACCATACATTGGCTGCTGCATACCGTAGGGATTTGTGCCATACATTCCCGTATGCGGTGTCTATCCAATGATAGCATGAAAAATAGTACCACCACCAAAGTATCCTTACTGTCCCATGCTTGCATGTGCATAAGTGCCTTCTTGCCCATGTTCCCATGGATTGGCACTACCAAGTTGGCCATGCATTTGCACTTGCTACCCCACGGATACCAACTATTTGTACTCATCAAGCATTTTGGACTCTTCTAAAGAAGGCTTAGGCATTTCCTTCAGTTCTTGTAGTTGTCTCGAAGCTGTAGAAGGTGTCTTCTTCTTATACGATGGAAATGCCCCAAATTCAATGGCTCGCTAGTCCTCCACCTGAATTTAGCTTAAATTCGCCTTCAAACCTAAAAATTCCAAGTCTTGGAGCTTCCAATTTTTGGAACGCTTCCCAAGGCTGCTGATAAACCTTAATTTCTGCTGTAAATTAGGGTTTACAGCATAGAAATTTACAATTTCTCAGCCTCCAAGGGTCCAAATGCTGAGATCTTCGGAGCAAGGTTGTGAAATGGCTGGAAGATGAGAAAGAAAGCTGCAAAGAAAAAAAATTCAGAGTTTTGTCCCGAAGAATGACTGAAAATCAATCAAATGCAGCTGCCACCTCTCCTTATTGCCATGTCAAGTTTTTATGCATGTTTATAGACCTAGTGCTATTTGTTGTGTCTTGAAATTGTCAAATTCTCAATGAAAATAAAGATACATAAATTCACTGTGAAAATATATTATGAAGTTCTTGCAATCCTTGGGAATACAAATCTGATTGTCATTGCTATCACCCTACAAATAGCTTATCAAGTCAAGTGTTTCAAGAAAGTGGCAATGGCTACCTCTCACATAGCCATGCACGCTCTCACACAAGGATGTAGTAAGCTTACCGTTGAATCCGATTGTTGTAGTTCTCTTCCTCAAATCCTTCAATGGCTACATGATTCAAGGTGCTCGCTCAAGCAAGCTCCAACCTCCAACCTCCATAGCTGCATATGCTAGAAAAGAGAAGAGAAAAAGGAGGAGGAGAGAAGCTTCACCACGGTCCCTCACGCTCACACACACTCACACACTCCCTCTCTCATCCTCCCTCTCTCCCTCTCTCATGTACAAGAAGAAAGCAAAAGCAAGAATAAGAAGAGAGCTAGTTTGCTTGCATAAACACTAAGAATGATCTTATCCATTCACTTTTTGACTTTTATACATGCCCTTCTCCCCTTGGGCACCCAACCCTTTTCCATGACCGCTACCCTACCACAATAGCTTGTAGATGCAAAAAACTGAAGAAAATCAGTCATTTACTACTGTTGCCCTGTCTTAACAGCCTGTAGATGCTATCACCTGCTATTGATTGGTTCTCTCTTGTCCCTGGCTGCCTCAAAAGGTCCTCCAATGGCTGCAAATCAGACCAATAGCATCTCCTCCCTCTGTCTTGCAAGTTGAATCCACTAAAAATACCTCTCTCCAACCTCTAAAGATGTTTTTCAGTCTTGCATGGGCATTTTTGACAAGTGGCGACCTTCCCAAATGGTTTCTCTAGCATTATCCATAATTAAATATTAATTTTCAGTCTTTAAATACTGAAAATTAATCTAATAATTATTTTGGTGCCTTGAAAAATAATCTGACCGGCCAATAATTAAATTGGCTAGACATCTTTCACTCCCGAGTGTCTCGATGCCATCTTTGACCATCAGATTGGCATTAAGTACCATTAAACACCACTTCTCTAGTATCACCAACTAACACTTATAACCAAATGAATGACCTAGGCCAACAACTAGCACCAGATACCACCAAGTACTTGTGCAGCATAACTTATAGCAACTTTTGCCTTTGACATCCTATGTTTTCCTCGGGTCTCGGGCTCGTAAATTTACTCTAACCCCAGTTGCACCTCACATGTGCAACATTTACTTAATCATGTGATTAAAAATAAATCCACATGTTAAGTGAGGTTTCAAAAATACATGTCCTCATGACACATCAACTCTCATCATGTGGCGTCTGCTTCCTCCCATCTGGCATCAATATCTACACACCTGGCGTTAGCATCTAGGCTGTCATCGACTGCATTTAACAGTAGCTCGCACACCTTTGGCTTTTGCATTTTGCAATCAAGCTATCTTCCCAACATTTGAGGATTGCAATTCACTCCCTCGATAGCTCATGATCATCTTTCTCATTTCTGATGGCATCAAAGAACTGCGATTCGCTCTCTAAACAGTTGTCATTCACCTTCTGATGATTACTTTGATAGTCTACTACCCGAAGGACTGTGTTCTACTCCCATAACTATGCAAATTTCCAAGGTGTTGCCGCTTAAGTCAAACAGGACTGTGCAGTTATCTTTTGAGCTTCGGCTCTGCTATATCAACTTTTGTTCACATAGCATGATTCAACACTTCATAATCTTGTTTTCTTGTGTTTCTGAGTTTTTCTTCTCTCTCAATGTTTGCCGTCACACTGTGTTTCTCCCCGAAAATCCCAAAACACTAATTACAGCAAGTATGAAATTCACACAAACTGAAAATGCAAATGTTACCACTTTAATCTTCGACAATGGACAACCTATTGGCCCCAAAACTAGCGCCCCTTGCAGTATTTCTTTATTTTAAATTGCAAATGGATAAAGCACAACTAAGATTCACTAATCTCCTCCACTAATCCAAGTGCCTCCGGCTGTCATAAATGACCAACAAGCCTTCAAAGTTCAAAACAATTTACCTCTTGGTTTGCTTGGGGATCGGCCTTTACCCTACTCCTTGAAAGACAAATTGAACCCTAAATCTGATATCGGGTGGCTCCCCTCTTGAATCTCCCTAAAATTCCTCAATTTCAACTACTCGAATTCAAGTCCCACACCCTCAATTCTAAGCACACATCCTGAGGTGGTTGTCAAATCCTAATTTCTACTTTAAATTAGGATTTACAGCAAAGATTTTTCAATATTTCCACCTCTAATGACTCAAATTGTTGGATTTTGCTAAGATAACTTGCGAGATGGCTGGGGGACGAAAGAGAATGCTATGGAGAGAAATTTCAAAGTTTCATAACAAGAAATGCTAAAAATTTGATGCTACCTTGTTCAAACAACCATGGAAGCTGTCACCTATAGCTTAGGACCACCTCAAAGACTGTCGTCCCCTCCTGTATGCTATCACCTATACCATAATGACCTTGGGTTGTTGTCACTTGCTCTGGAGGGCTCCAAACTGCTATCACCTACTATAGGAATGGTCCTCGTGGCTGCAAATCACTTTAGCAGCATCTCCTTACTCTCTAACAAACTCCTCCTCTCTCACAATGGCTAGAATAGACTTCCATCGGCCCTCAAAAACGTTTTTCCCACTTGCATGGGCAATTTTTGCCACATGGCAACCTTCTAATCTCATTTTTCACCATTATCCAACTTATTAAATTAATTTTCAGAATACTATTTAATAATTATTTTAGTGCCTAAAGAACCTTTTGTACACAGCTCGAAGCTATAATGGGGGCTTTTTATTGCCTATAGACTAAAAGAGCATTAAAAATAATTCCACCAGCCAATAATTCACTTGCACCTCACATGTGCAAGTCACATTAGCACATTTGATTGAATTTTAATCAAATGCTAAGCAATGCACTAAAATCTCACCTCCTCATGACACATGTGCCCGTCCTAGAGGTGACCAACTCTCTAACACCTTTAGGGGCTTCGGGAGCAAAAACACAAGTGTATGCTGATAGAAAGGACCTTTAGCAGCATAAATACAGCCATCTATTGATAAGTAGAGCCTCCAAGAAGTAGGGTGACTGTTGTAGAAGGTGAGCCATTGTCTACAGCAGTGGCAAAAACACAAAATATAGAAGCAGCTCTCAGAATGTGATAGCAACAGCTTGTAGGAAATGAACAACTACTGGAGCTAATAGATGACTGCTCCAGGCTTTTTCGTGATTGCCTTGGCAGTGGGTCTCTGTGTGTGGTAGGGATCTGTTTGTATAGACTTTAGATCTTAGAGACATGACTTCTCATGCTTCTATCTTTTGACTAAAAAAATTTCATGATCTTAATAATGAGGCCATCCCCATAACTGAGTTTGGCAAAGTGCTTGATGAGGATCAGATCCTTAACTATATGAAAAAAACATTTTCAATGGCACCTAGACTAATAAATTAGGTTTGCCCCTTTTCTCCTAAGCAAAGTCTAAAAGCTTACACTTGCATGGCATCACCAAGAAGGTTATTTATAGACTTGCTCAATTTGTTTAATAAAGCTGTAGGGGTCATTGTTGACTTGGTACTTATCTAGTTGTTTTGCATCTAAGGGAATTTTTGCACGGTCTCTAATAGTGCCTAGAGTGTCTCCTATTCAAATAAGGATGGTTGGTGGGATGTGGTGGGTCCCTATACCTGCATATTAGAATGATCAAATGAGCATCATTGCACAAAATCCAAGAGGGAATCTTGTGATAAGCCTATTGTTCCTACATTCAAGAACATTCTACATATACTTTTCATTTCACTTGCATGATCACAAGTTGATATCTAGTATCATTGTTAAGATCCAATGGTCAAATGAAGGTGTTTGTCCCCTAACCTTGCAATACTTGGAGCTTCCTTTCCATGGCCTCCAGTATCATGCTTGAGATGTCAAATTTCAAAGCCCTCGACTGTTGGCTTGGAAAGAAAGTCTCTCCTGTGGTACAGGCCTCTAGACTGTGCCTTACTGTGAGCAGTCACTAAACCGGCTTGAAAGTCAAGGACCTCAATTGTGGTCGTTGTGAAGAAGACTGCTCAACCCAAGTGGCAAAGTTGTTGAATGAACAACAAGTTCACTCCAAGTTGGGAGAGAGAGTATATATCATTCAACGTAGCATGATTTGGGCCCTGGTTAGAAGTAAAATTGACACAACTATGAGCTTGAATCGTGATTGAGGAGTTATTTCCAACTCGAATGTGCTGGGATGTAGGGGCTTGAGAAAGGAAAATGTATGCGATGGGGGTCATATGATGGGTAGCTCCATTGTCCACAATCCAAGGAGTAGCTGAAGTACTTGTCTATGACGAGTGCGCCTTTGTAATCATCTCGTCAAGAAGCAACTCACAGATGTGGACTAGACTCATATCCTCAAATGTTTCTATGCTAATGATGTGGGCCTTTGCAAACTAGTTAGACAAGCCCTCTGGTGTTGAGAATGTTATCGACTATGATAACTGACTAGTGGCGGCGTGGGTCTTGCCACTGCCCCTGCTAAGGATTGCCACCAACCTGTCTCCCTTGTTGGGGGTTACCTTATTGAGGGGCAGTGGTTTGAGTCTTAGCTTTTGGTGCTATGTCTCGTACCTTCGATTGACACTCGTTGTCAAAATGGCTAGCCTTTTGACAATGTTGACACTCATGGTCAAAATGACGGGCCTTCTGACAATGTTGACAATATCAATTTTTCTTTGGTATATTCTGCCACCCGAGTTTTAGAGATGACTAGGATTTTCCTTGTGTCTCACTAGTTTGGTTTTGATTGGAATTTTAATTTTGTTTACCCTTTCCTTGTTGCCCCTTCTGAGAAGAAGAAATGAGAGCCCTCTTTGTAGAGGTCAAACTATGAAACTGATTGAATAGCTGAGCATAACGTAGTAGCTGACACTCAAATTCATAGAATGTGGCCATGGTGGATTGTGAGATCACACGCTGTACAAAATGGAAGTATTTCCTTGGTAGCTTGTTCAAAAACAATTTGATTTGATTGTCTGAGGACTTGGGAGCCCTCATGGTATAGAACTCCACGAGAAGGCGTCGATACCCAACCAACTTGACTTTCAAGCCATCTCGTTAGTCATTTTAAAGTTTTGGAGCTGATGATCTAGATTGATGTGATGGGCCTATCTTGAGCCACATAGTGATGAGTCAAGGGTGACCAACACTTAGATGCTAAGTCAAAATGCTGAAGATGTGTATGAAATTGAAGTAAGAGACCTTGCATCAACTCGACAATAGCGGAGATATTTCTAACCTTCCATGAGTGGACAACCTCGTTTGAAACAAGGGTGGGATTAGGTTGGGGTTTCAACCTTTGCACAAGATCCCATAGGTTCTAGGAGTCAAGGACGTCTCAAGTTTGACTAAGTAGTGAAGATCGACCCATTAAAATGAGTCTCATCATTGAAGGTATGTTTGGCTGATGAGGATGAAGAACCATGAGGTGTTAGATAAGTGGAAAAGGAAGAAGGCGGTGGAGTGGGTAAGGAGGGGGAGGTGGATGGGTAAAAATAGGCTAATAATGTCCAATGGGTGTTGATTGATGCGGAGGCACTAGAACATGAATGTTTCCATGAAGTGTGGTGGAGATGGAGACAGCGGGACATATAAGCCCTGTCCAATGGTCGACTGGGGCATAGCAAAATGACCAGAAGGCCCACTAGGTAATGCCATGGGGGCAAATTGTGGTACCAAGTGATCCACACTTGGGTGAGGGTTGGGGGGCATTCCCAAGCCATGAAAATCCCAAAAGTGCGGGGATGGGAGGATGAATCTCCATCATGGAGACACCACTTGGCTGAGAAAAAGATGAGGTCCTAAAATGCGTATTCAAGGGTCAAGGATCCTTTGGTATGATTTGTGAAGACAGGTAAGGTGCAGTTAATGGAGACTCAAAAGAGGGTGTAGTGGAACTCGTGGATGGGACGGGTGAGAGATTAAATGGATTTGTCATATGTGTAGATGTGGGAAATGTGTTAGGTTCCTTTTGTCCATTCAATGCAAATGATGAAAAAGATCAATCGCCAAAATCATATTGACCATGTGATATAAAAGCTGAAGGAAAAGATGAGGAAGTACTCACCATAGATTCTTGTAATTTTTGTTTACCTTTTCTTGAGTGCAATTGGAAAAACCTATCCTCTTTGGGGCTAATAAATTAATACTTAGTTTGAAGAGTTTCTTCATCATGAGCATCTCCGATATCTTGTGGAAAAGAGGAAGTAAAATCAAAAGATTGAGAAGTAGCAACATGCATACCTGACATAGGAGTGAATGTTACAAGAGTTGGGAAGACTTTCCTTATAGCCTTTAAAAGTATTGTGATGGCATCTTCTTTAGCAATGTGAGCTTGGACTGAAGTTGCTTGGGCCATTAGTGTTAGAGATTGTCACCTCCTCGATAGGCATTTCCTGTCATTTGTGTGAGCTGGTAGGTTAGTACGGTTTGCAGGTGTGCCACGTCAAGAAGCAAGAGTGCCACGTGGTAGTGCAGATCTGATTGCCATATTAGTTGGTCTAGCCATACTATTTCATGCAGTCAGATAGTACAGCCACTTGCATTAAATGCAACCGAATCATATTTTTCCTATTTTTTGGTAGGCTATTTATTGCTTGTCTTTAGCACACACTTTCACAGTTTTTGATCTCAGGTTTCCACATTGCTAATCGCGGAGATTGCCCTTGGGGTTCACAGAGAGTGAGACCTTCGAGGTGGAGACATACACAGATATACAATCAGTGCCCATGTACATATTTGCTTCCTTATGCAGCATTCTTCATTGCAAATTTTTTGTGTTCCATTCTTTCTCTCTCTCTCTTCACTCTTTGTCTTGGTCATATGCTTCCGTATTGCTTCACTCTAACATTGTATTAGAGCATTGAAGGATTGACCAAGGGTGGGGACCTACTTGAAGAGGAGATTTCAGCGCGACACAAGGCTGCGTTTTCAGCGTTCAAGGGTGAGCAAGAGGGTTGCACATCAAAACGAGGCTAAGGCGCGCATGGGTGTGTGAGAAAGGAGTAGAGTTTCTGAAGCTGCTGCTGATTTCTGCTGTTTGAGAAGGAAGAAGGCTACGTTTTGGGCCTTCAAGTGCAAATTTTACCTTTTTCATTGCCTCTAGCTGGTAAAGGAGGAATGGGACGAGCAGAGAAGAGCTCTAGCAAGCTGCATACACACAATCAAAGGGGACTGCTTTTTGTATTTTGTGCAAGCATTTTAGGTGAAGATGTCTTTTGAGACCGAGACTGGGTTTCAAGCGATCATGGACCAGAAGGTGCCCATGTTATCGGCTCTTCCATTAGATTAAAAGCTCGATGGTGAGAACTACCGCATCTGACAGGTTATGATGCTTGCCATTTTGGATTCCTATGATTTGGAGGAGCTTGTTATGAAAGCTATTCATCGTCCTTCTTCACGAGACGAGTCCAAACTCTCTTCAAGTGATAAGTTGGAGTTGGCAAAGGCTTAGGCACATTGGGACAAACTAAATGCTCGCATCCGCTTGTTTTTATCTCTTATGCACTACAATTGTGATCTCCCATATAGAGCCTTTGACGGTGGCCCGAGAGATATGGTTGGAGCTTGATGAGATGTATAATCACATGACCATTGTGAAATGAGTTTCTTTGGAAGTATAGATGAGGACCATGAGTATCAATAAGTTATCTTCTATGCGGGAGCATATTTACAAGCTGAGGCAGCTTCAAATGTAGGTACAAAACACAGGGAAGGTGATCATTTCTGAAGAGATGGCGATAACTCTTCTTTCATAATTACCACCCTATTTCAATGGTTTTTATTTTTCCTTGTTTGCCTTAGGGCGGTCTGAGACTCTTCGTTGGGAGGAGTTGGTTCCTATGGTCTTGAACTAAGAGGAGCAATTGAAAGGGACCAATGCTTCTAAATTTGAGGCCTTGGTATGTCAGTCCTCTTTGAAAAAGGAAAAGGACCAAAAGAAAATGGAGGACAAATCAAAGAAGGACAAGGAAAAGGAGTCCACTTGTCACATCTGTGGCAATATAGGTCACTGGAAGAAGGATTGCCCCGACAAGGAGAAGAAGGAGAAATATTCAAAGGATTTTAGAGCGGTGGCTGCTCCCTCATCAGCTGCTTTCCTCCACTTGGAGGTGGTTGAGGTATCGACCCTGGGCCTCCGATGCTGCGTTGATGGCCCCTTACACTTGGGAGTGGATTGTTGATAGTGGTGCCTCACGGCACATGACTCCTTCAACAGTAGGTTTTGCTCGTTTGCGGCCTTTGCATGGCCAAATTCCCATTAGTGATAGTTCTTCTAACCCTATTCAGGGACTGGTAACATACATCTTATTCCAAATGGGCAAGGTGGTGCCCATACATTATTCGAGGTGCTTTATGTGCTGGCCTTGGAATACCATCTACTATCCGTGCACAAGATTTGTGCCCTTAGTCTCATGGTCGAGTTTGATGTGGATTCTTTTCTGATTCTTGATCGTGGATCGAGACAAGTCCTTGCTTCCGATTATGAGGAGAATGGAGTCTATAAGTTGCAGTCTTCTTCTGTCTTGACTTCTCTTTTTCTTACCTCTCAAACACAATCCAAGATTTGGCATGCTCGGTTAGGCCACCTCAACTATGATTACCTACAAAAGGAATCTAAGGGACAGCTTGTTTGAGGTTCGTCGAATATTGTGGTTTGTGTATGTTGCATCCGTGGGAAGCAAACTCGTGATGCTATTCCTAGCAAGGCTTTGAGGCGGTCTTCAGCACTCTTGGAGGTTGTTTCTATTGAGCTTTGTGGACCAATGAGGATGGGGTCCCTTAAAGGGAGCTTGTATTTCATGCTAATTGTGGATGATTACAACAGGATGACATGGGCTTATTTTTTGAAGCTAAAGTCGGAGGCTTTCTCCAAGTTTACGGATTGGTTGCTCTTTGAGGAGAACCGATTGGACTGGAAACTAAAGACCTTACAATCGGATAAGGACAGATAATTTGTTTCTAATGAGCTTGCTCATTTTTGTGTAGATTGCGGTATCCACTAGGAGTTTGCTGACACAAACACCCCTTAGGAGAATGACATATTGGAGTAGAAGAATCAGAGTGTGATCAAGATGGCCCATACCACAATGGAGCATCGATAGACACCTTAGTGTCTATGGGTTGAGGTTGTGGCTACTGCAATTCACATTCTTAATCGATCCCCTACTTCCGTTGTGGTTGGTATGACCCCTTATGAGACGGATTTTGGGCCTAGGCCAGATGTTTCTTATCTCAGGGTTTTTGGGTGCGACGCCTATATTCACATCGTAAAAACACACTATGACAAATTTGAAACAGCTTCCAAAATGTAGGTGTTTGTGGGCTATAGCCCGCAGTCTCAAGGTTTCTAATCGTATAATCCTATTAAGAAAGATGTCTACATGAGCTAAGATGTTCGGTTCGTGGAAGTTTCAGCCTTAGAGGGGGGTGAGCAACACCCCATTCCTAGAGATCCTGGTGATAGGTGGGTGCTAGTGACTGTCTCTTTGGAGCCTGTGCCTTTTGAGGATTCTTATTCAAATAAGGAGCTTATTTCTCAGCCATCGAACTCACTGGTAAAACCCTAGTAGTCGATGGACCTTCCAAAGACTGCAGTAGATGGAGAGCGATGAGGAGAGATCCGGCCTCCTCCTCATTGGGCTCGTGACACTCTTTGTAATGCAAGGGTTCAAGGGGTCCTTAAGGAGTGGCAGCCCTCGCAGGATGGCCCACGGCATTCTCGGAGAAACCAGGCACGCCACACCAAGCTTGTGTATACTAATTACTGTTTGATGACTTGTGCCATGTAAGGTCAAGAGCCTACCTACGTGAAGGAGGCTTTACAGCATGATCATTGGCAAAGAGTGATGGAGCAGGAGCTAGAGTCGATTGAGAGGAATGACTCTTGGTATCTTGTGCCTAAGCCTTCTCATAAGAAGGTCATAGGAGTCAAATGGGTCTTCAAGACCAAGTACTGCAATGATGGCACATTGGACAAGCACAGGCCTGCCTTGTTACTAAAGGTTTTGCATAGTGTCCACATATTGATTTCCATGATACTTTTGCCCCTATAGCTCAAATGGCTACTATTCATATAGTTCTTGCCTTGGTTAGTCATAGGAGATCGTGCAATTCTTGCCTTGGCTAGCCATAGAAGATGGCCATGCTAGATGTGAAGTTTGCCTTCCTGAATGGAGAGTTGAAGGCGGAAATCTATGTTGAGCAGCCTCCGGCCTTCGGTTCTTTTGATGATAAGGTGTACAAGTTGAGAAAGGCCCTCTATGGCCTTAAGCACGCTTCCCGTGCTTGGGATGAGAAGATTGACTCGTTTCTCCAAGAGCGATTGGGGTATCGACGTTCCAAGACCGACCCCCAGCTTTCTATTCATGCCTCAAGTGGAGGTCGTGTGTTGTTTGTCCTTTATGTGGAGGACTTGATTGTGATAGGTGACCATGCTAAGATGGTCGAGCAGATGAAGGCAGCAGTTCATGAGAATTTTGAGATGATGGATATGGGACTTCTTCATTTCTTTCTAGGTCATGAAATCTATCAGACTCCAAGGGAAACTTTATTTCCCAAGAGCGGTATATGTAGGAGCTCTTCACTACGTGTGAGATGAAGGGATACAAGTCTATTATGACTCCTATGGATCTGAACTGGAAGGCTACAGCCCATCCCAATTCTCCTCTGGCGAATACTACATGTTAGGCATTTGGTTGGCTCCTTGATGTGGCTTCTCAATACTTGTGGTGACTTATGTTATGTTGTAGGTATGCCGGTCGGATTCATAAGTAAACCCAAGATGGTGCATTGGTTGGTTGCTCAGAGGATTTTGAGGTTCCTTCGTGGGACCCTTGATCTTGGGATCTATTATCCAGTAGGCACACGTGATGTAAACTTGGTATTTACAGGGTGGAGCGATTCAGATGGGGCTGGCGATGTGGATCATCGGAGGTCCACAACAGGTTATTGCTTTACCTTGGGTGTCGGTGTTCATGAAGCAGCAAGAAGATACCCATGGTTGCCCTATCTTCGACTAAGGCGGAGTATTGGGCAATGTCTTCTACCACGTGTGAGACAGTGTGGCTTTGCAAGCTCTTGGAGGAGCTTGGCTGCCCACAGATAGGTCCTATTGTTCTTTAGTGCGATCATGAGAGTTGCATTGCATTGGCTTGGTGGAACCCTGTGTTCCATGCTCGGATGAAGCATATTGAGATCTAGTACCATTTCATTCGGAAGAAGGTTTTGGATGGGACTCTTGCCCTGGTCTACTACAAGACAGAGAACAATCTTGCAGACTTGTTTACGAAGGCCCTTCTTCAAGCTTTACTTTGATAGCATTCCAAATCCCTTAGCCATTTGCCTTGTCCAGAATTTTAGAGGGGGTGCTAGAGATTGTCACCTCCTGGAGAGGCTTCTTGTCATTTGTGTGTGTTGGTAGGTCAGCAAAGTCTGCAAGTGTGCCACGTCAGCAGGCAGGAGTGCCACGTGGTAGCACAGGGCTGATCGCCACGTCAACTAGTCTAGTCGGAATGCAGCCAACAGCATATTTTTCCTATCTTTTGGCAGCCTATTTATTGCCTGTCTTCAGCACACACTTTCATAGTTTTTGATCTCAGGTTTCTAGATTGCTGATTGCGGAGACTACCCTCAGGATTCAAAGAGTGTGAGATCTTCAAGGTGGAGACTAACACAAACATACACTTTGCGCCCGTGTACATATCTGCTTCCTTATGCAGCATTCTTCATTGCAGATTTTCTATGTTCCATTGTCTCTTTCTCTCTCTCTCTTCTCTCTCTATTCACTCTCTGCCTTGGTCATATACTTCTGCACTACTTCACTCTGACAACTAGCCCCTTCATGTGGGAAATGAACTCTCCCAAGTCTTCTCCTTGCTTGTATTCCAAGTTGAAGAACTCTATTTTGAGGAAGATTGAGTTCTTTCCTCTTGCACCATACAATTTCTTGAGCTCATCCCACTTCTCCTTTGCAATTGCAAGTTGATCAATGTGGTGGATTAGGGATTTATCCAAGTGCAGCATTATTATAGCTTGGGCTCTTTCATCATCTTCTAAAAGGGCTAGTAATCCTTCTCCATCATTTTATCAGAGGTGCGTAGCTTCTTGGGAGCATGTGTGTTCTATTTGATTTGGATCCCTCACTTTGCACATGTAGCTGATGCTCTGTATCAGCTCTTGAGGAAAGTTCAAAGGTTTCATTGGGAAAGGAAACATCAGAAAGCAATGAAGAAATTGAAGCAGCTCTTAAAATCTGCTCCTACATTGAGAAAGACTGACTATTCACATGGAAAGCCTATCATTACTTCTGTTGATACAAGCCCAATCGGAATTGGATGGGAAATTGGGAAAGATGATGAGGAAGGGAAAAGATATGCAATATGGTTTGATGCTAAAGTATTAGCAGGCAGGACAGCCTGCAGGAGAGAGAAAGACTAAAAACGCAGGCAGCAAGACTATGATGATGTGGCAGGCTATCGCCTTGCTGGAATCAGCTCCAAACTATGTGAAGAGGGCTGGAAATCGGGTGCCAACTGATGGAGACATCAATGGATAGCTTCGGCTGAGATATCCTTTGCGAACGGGGCGTGGACAACAAGTTGAAACACCTAAAATTTGCATAAACGAGATTTTGATGTAGTGAAAGAAGACTCATCAAACTTGTAGATTTGAGGTTTTACATCAACATAGGCCATAATAGGAAGGTAATACCAATTGCATAGGGCAATGGCAGTGTCTAATCCTTTACAAAGCAAGCAATAAGAGCGGAAGTAAATAAGAAGATGCTTAAATCAAATAAGTAATAGGCTGAAAGTGACTTAAAATCTGATTTAAAAATCAGCAAGATAACATTCTGAGAGGAGCAGTGATATGGTCTACGTGTTTATAGTTTTACACATGGCCTTACCAGGTCAATTCTCACTTGAGATGTGAAATGTCGGTCTTTTGATGGACTTAATGACCCTCTAAAACAAAAAAAATTTAATTTCACTTTCGTACCTTTGGGTGTCTTGCCTATGCCCATATTCCACAGGTACTTAGAAAAAAATTGGACAACAAGGCTGTTAAGTGCATTTTTATGGGATATAGCAATGAAAGCAAAGGCTACAGACTCTATGATCCTGTTACAAAGAAGGTTTTTGTCAGCAGGGATGTTGTTTTTGATGAAAAATCAGAATTATCCTTGGCTGGTTTGGACACATATCAGGCTGCCCGTGATGTTTTTGAAGGGCTGCTGCCCATTACTTTTGGTGATTCAGCTAGAGGTTCAGAAAATGAACCTAATGTTCAGCCAGCTGCTCCTATGGAAAGTGCAGAAATTCAGCCATTGGCTGATCGAAATATTCAGCATCATGCGGAAACTGAAATTCAGCAAGAGCTTGCACACAGTCAGGATGCTAGACAATTACCTAGATGGTATTTGCAGACTATGCAAGATAGTCCTTTGGATGCACCCATGGCTGGTCGTACTAGAAGGCAAACTCGTTTGCATGATTCAGCACATACCATGGAGTTTATTATGGCAGCAAGTACTTTTGATAATGAAGAGCCTGAATGTTATGAGGATGCACAACACAGTGTGCATTGGATGGCAGCTATGCAAGCTGAATTAGATTCTATTACTAAAAATCAAACTTGGGATTTGGTGTCCTTGCCATTTGGGAAGAAAGCCATTGGAACGAAATGGGTCTACAAACTGAAAAGAAAAGCAGATGGATCCATTGATAAATACAAGGCACGGCTGGTAGCTAAAGGCTACGCACAGAAAAAGGGCATTGATTATGAGGAGACATTTGCTCGTACTTCCCGTATGACGACCATCAGGTCTATGATTGCTTTGGCTGCACATTATGGTTGGACAGTGCATCAGCTAGATATCAAGACTGCATTTTTACATGGGGAACTTCAAGAGGAAGTTTATGTACAGCAGCCCATTGGTTTTGCAGTTGAAAGCTCAGAACATTTGGTATGCAAGCTCAAAAAGGCACTATATGGTTTGAAACAAGCTCCTAGAGCTTGGTATGAAAAAATAGATGCTTTCTTGCTTGGTCAGGGGTTTCTAAACAGCTCATCTGAGTCTACCCTTTACGTATGTAAAGAAGGGGGATCTATGCTGATTTTATGTCTTTATGTTGATGACATTTTGCTCACTGGAACACATGCTGATCAGATTTCAGCATTCAAACAAAATTTGCAGCAAACTTTTGACATGTCTGACTTGGGAGTTTTGCATTACTACTTGGGCATCCAGTTCATACATAATGCTCGAGGTATTGGGCTATCACAGTCAAGGTATATTGGGCAGCTTCTTGAGAAGTTTGGCTTACAGGATTGCAAGCCAGTTTGTACTCCCATGGAACCTGGACTGAAACTATCATTACATGATGACAGTGATTTGTTTGATATACATACATATGCTCCTGCAATTGGATGTCTTATCTATCTATGCAATACTAGGCCGGACATACAATTTGCAGTTTCAGGTTTGAGCAAGTATATGCATCAGCCACGTATGTCACATTGGCAAGCTGTCAAGCGTGTTTTTCGCTACTTGCAGGGTACTCGTTCTCTTGGGTTGCTTTATGCCAAGGGGGGACCACTGCAGTTACATGCTTACACTGATTCTGATTGGGCTGGTGATTATGATACACGTCACTCCACTAGTGGCAATTGTTTCTTTCTTGGCTCTTCTTGCATTTCTTGGCTTAGCAAGAAACAATCCACTGTTGCCACATCGTCATGTGAAGCCGAATACAAGGCAGCTTTCACTACCACAGTTGAATGCATATGGCTTAGACGCTTGCTAGCTGATTTGGATGTATCTGTTACAGAGCCTACTCCTTTGTTCACTAACAGTCAGAGTGCCATTGCAGTGGCACGGAACCCAATGTTTCATGCTCGCACGAAACACATTGAGATTCACTATCACTTTGTCAGAGAGAGGCTACATGCAAGTAATATCAGCCTTGTCTATTGTCCTATCACCAATAATGTGGCAGACATCTTCACCAAAGCTCTTCCTCGTGACAAATTTGAAGCATTTCGCGATGCTTTAAATTTGATATCCTTTGGTGGCGGATGATCCTTGTACTCTTGATCACTCTTCACTCCAGGGGGGTTTGTTGGGTATTTGACTCACGCCTCACTTACACCTAACACTTATATGGGAGTGTCGGTGATCAGTAGGACACTGGGGCACTTTTTACTCTCGGTAGGAGAGGGTTTTTTCCCCCAGACTTATGGTCCTATTGTCGTATGTACTTATGTGCTTATGTTACACACATTTGGGCACTTAGTGTGTGTCGGGTGTGAACACCCCCTACAACCCTAAGGTTTAAGGGTTGTACTTTGTACTTTCTGGTTACACTCATTCAGTCTATTCTCTTGGGTGTCGTGCTTCAACTTTGTCTCTCACTCTCACACTGTCTACTGAATCCCAGTTGTACCTCGATCCTCCCATCTCACATGAAAATCCCCCTCTGAGTGTGATAAATCTCGTGGCCCAAAAAGAAATGGAGAAGTCCTAGATTCGTCATCTCGAACTTCTGATGTAAGGCTTCCTTCGTCTCTGTGACCTTGTGGGCATGGTCACTTGTAACAATCAAGTCATCAACATACAAAGCAAACAACACACAACCACCTTCGGAAGTGTACACATAAAGTTGTGGATCTTCCCTAGAGTACCAATATCCCAACTCTGCCTAAGGAAACGAGTCAATCTTCTCATTCCCAAGCATGCGGAGCCTGCTTCAAGCCATACAATACCTTCTTCAACATGTAAACCTGCCCATCTGAGGAACCGAAGCCAAGAGGCTACTCTACATAGATCTCCTCCTCTAAATCACCGGCCGACTTCACCTCCAATTGAAAGACGGGCCATCTCCTATGACCAACCAAGGCAAAAACTGCACAGATCGTCACCATATGAGCAGTGGGGGCAAAAGTATCATGGAAATCAATGCCTAGGTGCTGAGCAAAACCTTTAGCAACAAGGCGGTCTTGTGCTTGTCCAAAGAGCCATCACTATGGTACTTGGTCTTGAAGACCCATTTGACGCCTATCACCTTCTTATGAGAGGAACGAGGCACAAGGTACCAAGTGCCATTCCGCTCAATAGCCTCCAACTCGGCTTCCATTGCTTTTTGCCAATGGTCAGACTGTAAAGCCTCCTTCATGGAGGTAGGCTCTCTATCCTGCATAACACGGGACATCAAACAGTGGTTAGAGCAAACAAGCTCCGTAGAATGTGCCCGGTTCCTTTGTGATTGCCGCGGTCCATCCTACAATTGCCACTTCTTAGGGACCCCATCGATCCATGAATCCCGGAGCATGTCACGGACCCAACGAGAAGGCCAAATCTCGCCTCCTTGCTCGCCATTTGTTGAAGTTTCTAGAAGGTCCACCAACAGCGGAGGAGCAATCGGTGAATCCGGTGGCTGGGAACTAAGCTTCTCATCCGAAGAAGAGTTCTCAAGAGTCACAGGCTCCAAAGGAATAGTTGTTGTGGCCCACCTATCATTGGGATCTCCAAGAACAGGGTGGTCCTCACCCCCCTCTGGGGTTGGAACCTCCATGAACCGAACGTCACGACTCGTATAGACATCCCGTTTAACAGGATCATACAATTGATAGCCTTGAGATTGCGAGCTATAGCCCACAAACACCTGTCTTTTGAAAGCCGCTTCAAATTTGTCACGGAATATAGGCATCACACCCAAAGACCCTGAAATAAGAAACATTTGGCTTTGACCCAAAGTACGCCTCATAAGGAGTCATACCAACAACAACTGAAGTAGGGAAACGATTAAGGATGTGAACGGCAGTAGCCACAGCCTCAACCATAGACACTGAGGTGTCTAACGTTGCCATTTTCCAAACAAACTAGCCCTTAGATGCCTTCCGAAGGTAATCATAATTGAGGTGGCCAATAAACCGAGCATGCCATACTGAGTTTGAGAGGTCAGAAGAAGAGAAGTCAAGGTAGAAGAAGACTGCAACTTGTAGACTTCATTCTCCTCATAACCTGAAGAAGGAACCTGTCTCGATCCTCAACCAAGAATCCGAAAAGAATCCTCATCGAATTCGACCAAAAGTTCGAGGGCACAAATCTTGTGCACTAAGAGAATATGATACCCCAAAGCTGGCACATAAAGTACCTCGAATGCATGGACACCACCAAGTCCATCTAGAATAAAATTCATGTTGCCCCGTCCGTGAATAGGAATAGATGAACTATCACCAATGAGAATCTAACCATGGGAAGGCCACAAATGAGCAACACCTACTGAAAAAGAAGTCATGAGCTGAGAGGCACTACTATCAACAATCCACTCCCGAGTGTATGGGACCATCGATGTAGCATTAGAAGCCGTCAGGGTCGAATCCTCAACCACCTCCAAATGGAGGAAAGGAGCTCATGAGGGAGCAGCCACCGCTCCAAAATCCTTTGAAGATATCTTCTTCTTCTCCTTCTCCTTCTTCTCCTTGTCGGGGCAATCCTTCTTCAAGTGACCTATTTTGCCACAAATGTGACAAGTAGACTCCTTATCTTTGTCCTTCTTAGATTTGTCCTCCTTCTTCTTTTGGTCCTTCCACTTCTTCCAAGAGGATTGACCAACCAAGGCCTCAGATTTCGAAGCATTGGTTCCTTTCAGTTGCTCCTCTTGGTCCAAGATCATAGGAACCAACTCTTCCCATTGAAGAGTCTCAATCTCCTTGAAGCAATCAAGGCAGAATAAAAACCACTCAAGCAAGGTGGTAACTATGAAAGGAGAGTTATTGCCATGTCTTCAGAAGTAATCATCTTCCTTGCATTTTGAGCCTACATCTGAAGCTGGCTTAGCTTGTTGATATGCTTCCACATGGATGATGACTTGTTGACACTCATGGTCCACATCTGCACTTCCAAAGAAACTCGCTTCATGACGGTCATCCGATTATACATCTGATCCAACTCCAACCATATCTCCCAAGCTACCATCAAATGCTCTATATGAGAGATAACAACTGTAGTATAGGAGAGAAATAAAAACGAGCGAATGCGAGCATTGAGTTTATCCCAATGTGCCTGAGCCTTTGCCAACTCCACCTTCTCACTAGAAGAGAGTTTGGACCCGTCCAGGAAGAAGAACAATCGATAGCCTCTGTAACAAGCTCCGCCAAATCATAGGGCTCGAATATGGCAAGCATCATGACCCGCGAGATGTGGTAGTTCTCACCATTAAGCTTTTGATCTGAAGGAGGAGCTCGTAGGAAAGGCACCTTCCAGTTAATGATCACCTGAAACTTTGTCTCGGCCTCAGAAGACATCTTCACCTAGAATGTCTACACAAAACACAAAGAGAAGCCCCCTCTGACTGTGAAAATACAACCTGCTTGGGCTATGGTTCGCTGGTCTCGCTCCTTTTTCACCCACTGGAGACGATGAAAAGGAAAAACCTGCACTTGAAGGCCCAAAACATAGCCTTCTTCCTTCTCTAAAAGCAAAAAACAGCATCAGCTTTTGCAAATCTTCTCTTTTCTTGCACATCCACGCTCGCCTCAGTCTTGTTCTGATGCGCAGGCCACCTACTCACACTTGAAGGCTGAAAAATGTAGTCTTGTGTCATGCTGAAATCTCCTCTTCACTTGGGTCCACCCTAGGTCGGTCCTTTAGTGCCCTGATACCATGTCAAAGTGAAGCAATGCGGAAGCGTGAACAAAGAGAGAGAAAGAGATAGTGAAACGTGGAAAATCTGCAATGAAGAATGTTGTATAAGAATGCAGAATTATAAATGGGTACAGAGAGAATATATGCGTATGTCTTTACCTTGAAGATCTTAGTCTCCGTAGCCCCAAGGGAAGTCTCCACAATCTGCAGCTTGAAATCTGTGGGACACAACCAACTGAGACTGCTAGAGAGAAAGCCTATAAATAGGCAGAAAACTATGGCCAAAAGAATGCAGGTCGGTTGCAATTGATGCAACCGATTGCTGCAGTTTGAGTGCAAGCCACATGGCACCTAGCCGCTTGCCAACCATGTGACGCCTACTTGCCTGTCCAGGAGATGACTCGCTAACATGGTGGAGGTTGTGGACTCGTATGTCTACTTAGGGATCACTTACACTACATTTGTTGTGGGAGGTTTACCATGGCACGAGTAGCGAGAGATTGTCTCATACAAGGAAACACAACATTGGTCATGATGGAGACAATGCCACCAGACAGTTTTGGGAGTGGCATACACGGAGATGGCTATTTGACACACGTGACACTGGTCACACCAACCATGATGCACCTATTTGGACCCCTGACTTGGCTACATACCTATGGACATAGATCAAGAGACCATAGATCATCATGCTCTCATGAATGATCCGTAGCAAGCCATTAGTTTCACATGAGATTATTAGAATCGAGTTTATTGCGACCCCCATGATGATGGCGACCCTTTTTCAAACCATTAGCTTAGCATCTGTGGGGAATCTACACAGTAAAGGGAGCAAAATGCAGTCCTCTCCGAGTAGTGGGCTATCGAAATAATCATTGGGAGGTGAAGGACAACAACTGCAATCCTCTGATGCCTTCGGAGATGAGGAAGATGATCACTAGTTGTCGAGGGAGTGAACCGCAATTCTCAGATGCTAGGGAGATGGCATGGGCAACAAACACAAATAAGAAGTGTGTCAGAGCTATCAAATGTAGGGAGAGTAGCTAGATGTTGATGCTTTGGATGATGAGGCCAGATATGGAGGATGTCCCTAGGCTGCAAAACGCAAATACTAGGGGCTCAAGATGCTTATGCGAGGTGCCTGAAGATTGACTATAGGAAGAAGAATGCTAATACTAAGTTGGGAATGATGACACCAGCCAGGGGGAAGGCCTCCACACAGTCAGACACAAAAGGTGACACTACTTGGAGATGGAGGATGCTGATCCGAAGCTGATGAAAGAAGACACCAGATGGAGAAGACCCAAATACAAGCAGATTGATACTGTCAACTAGAAGAGAGAAGTCGCTAGTTATCAAGTGAAGACACAAGTAAGGTGGAGCCTCCAAATGCAGCTTGAAAGGTGATCAAATAGGGTGCCTAAAGGAAAAGAGGGCGGCCACAAACTACGATGTCCTCTAGAAGGGATATGGGCAACAATGGTGTGGAGAGGGAAGAGTATCAGAGTGATGGAAGAAGAAGGGTGTAGAATGACTAAAGTGACTGAAGTGGATGCCCACCGAAAGTGGCCAGAATGAGGACACCCAAGCCTTTTTGGGGGTGTCAATTTGAAACTTCAAGATGTGCACATAGGCGTCACACCCAAAGATCCTAAAATAAGAGACATCAGGCTTAGTCCCAAAGTAAGCCTCAAAAGGCGTCATCCTATCAATGGCCGAAGTGGGAGATCAATTGAGGATGTGAACTCCCTCGGCCCACAAAAACTGAGGTGTCTATCGGTGCTCCATCATGGTCGCACCATCTCGATCACACTTCGGTTCTTCTGCTCCAAAATGCCATTCTCTTGAGGAGTGTTGGTGTTAGCAAACTCCTAGTGAATGCCCCTATCTACACAAGAATGGGAAAATTCATTAGACACAAATTCACCACCCTTGTCTCATCGCAAGGTCTTCAGTCTCCGGCTAAATCAGTTCTCCTCGAAGAGAAGCCAATCCTTGAAGTGGGAGAAAGCCTCCGACTTCAACATCAAGAAATAGGCCCATGTCATCCTACTGTAGTCATCTACAATCAACATGAAGTACAAGCTCCCCTTCAGGGACCCAGTCCTTATCGAGCCACAAAGATCCGTAGATACAAGCTCCATAGGTGAAGTAGACCGCCTCAAAGCTTTGTTGGGAATCGCATCCCAATGCGGTTTCCCACGAAGGCAGGAGACACATGGCTGTTGGCTCACCACGATGTCCGAACAAATGATCCTCGCGACACCTTCCGAAGGAACTCGTAGTTCAAGTAGCCAAACCGAGCATGCCATAGCTCGAACTGTGTGTGAGAGGTAAGAAGAAGAAAGATAAGAGCTGTAGAAGACTTCAATTTGTAAATGTTGTTCTCCTCATACCTTGAAGAGAGAACCTTCCTCATCCACAATCAAGAACTCGAACAGCATCATTGTCAAACTCCACCAAGAGGCCAAGAGAAAAAATCGCATGGACCAAAAGCAAATGATACCCTAAACTTGGCACATGCAACACCTCGGAAGTGTGGGTACCACCACGTCCATCTAGAATCAGCTACATCTCACCCAGTGCAACAATAGACAAAGAAGAGTTGTCTCCAATGAGAACCTGCCCACGCGAAGGTTGCAAATGGGCAACATCAATAGGAGTCGTCATGTGCCGTGAGGTACCACTGTCCATGATCCACTTGCGAGCCTGGGGAGCTGTCATCACAGCATCAGAAGTCTTCGGTGTAGGGTCCTCAATGACTGCCAAGAGTAGAAAAGCAGCTGGTGAGGGTGCAGCCACCACTCCAGAATCCTTCGGGTCCTTCTTCTTGGTGTCCTTCTTGTCCTTCTCAGGGTAATCCTTCTTCCAATGACTGGTCTTATCACAAATATGGCAAGTCGATTCCTTGTCCTTATCCTTCTTGGATTTGTTGTCCTCCTCCTCCTTATTTTGGTCCTTCCCCTTCTTCTCAAAGTTTTTTCCAACCAATGCCTCTAATTTGAAAGCATTTTGTCCCTTCAATTGTTTCTCTTTGGTCTAAGACCATAGGAACCAGCTCTTCCCATCAAAGAGTCGACGCCCGGATGCAATAAGAGCGGAATAGAAAGTACCGAATCGTGGCAGCAACTGGGGCATTAAAGTGATCGCAATGTCTTCGGAGGAAATAGGCTTCCCCGCATTTTGAACCTACATCTGAAGCTGCCAAAGCTTGTTGATGTGTTCCTAAAGCGAAGACTACTTATTCACGGACAAGGTCCGCATCTGCACCTCCAAAGAAACCCTCTTTATCAAGGTCATCCGGTTATACATCTGGTCGAGCTCCAATCATATCTCTTGAGCCACCGTCAAGTGCTCAATGTGAGCTATCACGGCTATAGTACAAGACACAAAAAGCAAAAAACAAATCCTGGCATTCAGTTTGTCCCAATGAGACTGGGCCTTGGTCAACTCCGCACGAGCATTTGAAGAGAGTTTGGACTCATCTCTCACCAAGGGCCACTTAATCTCCTCCATCACAAGCTCTACCAAATCATAAGACTCCAGAATGGCCAATATCATCACGCACCAAATGCGGTAATTATCACCATCAAGCTTCTGATCTGATGGAAGAGCCGATAAGACAGGCACATTCCGGTCCATGAGTGCCTAGAATTCCAAGTCAGTCTTTGTAGACATTTTCACCTACAATGCCTGCACAAACGCAAAAGCAGCCCCCTCTAATTGTGAAGACGCAGCCGGCTAGGACTCTTTCCTCTGCTTCCCAAACCTTCTTCAGCCCGCCGGAGGCAATGAAAAGATAAAATTTGTAGTGGAAGGCCTAAAACGCAGCCTTCCTCCCCTTCAAACAGCAACAACCTGCAGCAAATTCATCAGCTAGACTCCTTTCCCGCATGCCCACGCTCGCTTCAACCTTGATTCGATCCGCAGCCCTCCCGCTCACCCTCAAATGCTGGAAACACACAGCCTTGTGTCGCACTGAAATCTCCTCTTCAGGTAGGTTCTTCACTCAGTTAGTCCATCTTCACCGCTCTGATACCATGTCACCGTGCAGCGATGCGGAAGCATGGGACCAAGACTGAGAGAGAGTGAACACAGAGAGGAGAGAGAGAGAGAGAGAGAGACAGAGAGAGGACAGTGAAACACCGAAAATCTGCAGTGAAAAATGTTGTATAGGAATGCAGAAATATGCATGGGTGTAGAGAGAATATCAGCGTATGTCTCCGCCTTGAGGACCTCGATCTCCATCAGCCCATGTGCTGTCTATCACCAGCATGCTGTCTCTGTCAGATACAAGTGATCACAATGTGCTGAAGGACTGCCATAAATAGCAGAAAAGAAAAGGCCAAAAATGACCAGGTCGGATGCAGCCAACTGCACCTGAACTGTCCGACTGCAGACTGAACTGTCCAACTACACCTGACACTGGCTGCTCAGATGGCGATGACGTGTCCTGCCTGCTGCGCTGTCCAGGAAATAACCACCTCTAACAACATCCTCAAGTGATGCCTGATTGTGATTGTTCCTCAAAGGACTCTATATGAGACATTCTCTGACTCTCGGCCTGTAGGTTTCCGCTTTAGAGTCTTTAAGAGTCGTGCTTACACACACACACCCTTGATGACAAAATAGGCAAGCTCACTCTCTGAGCTGATCTCTTGATTTTTGTAGGATACTCCTCCAAAGCAAAAACCTATCATCTATTCATCAATCCTCGAACAAACAAGGTGATTGTTAGGAGAGATTTAGTGTTTGATGAAAAGGACATGGTGTGGTCTTCTGAACTAGATTTTGTGCCCTTTCCTCAAATTGTTCCTTCTGAGATAGGGCTTTCTAAGCTAGGTCTACTACCCCCGCTCCTAATCCGCCCGCAGATCCTTCACCTCCTAGGTCCGCCCCGTAAGACCCATTACCTCGCTCATACCAACAAACCATATGGGATTCGAGGATCCTGCCACCAGATTCCGCTCTGGAGGGCCCTAGAAGATTTGTCCATCTTGCACCTCAAGCTTCATTTGTGCCACTGTTTACAGTTGATTACATAGCACATTTTGAGCCAGATAGTTGGCAAGAGACTCTTCAATACCTCCAATGATGAGAGGCCATGGAAAAGAAGCTCGAGAATATTGACTAAAATGAGACTTGAATCTTGGTGGATTGTTCGAGCCACAAGAAAATCATTGAGACCAAGTAGATTTTTAAAACTAAGCTAAAAGTTGATGGGACTTTAGACAAGTACAAGGCTTATATTTCAATGCAAGTGTTTTGACAGAAGCAAGGTATTGATTATGAAGAGACCTTTGCTCCTAGTGGACAGTTGACATCATTTTGTCTATTAGTTGCACTTACCGCTCACTAGTTGGCCAATCTATCACATGGAAGTCAAAAGTGCCTTTCTAAACAGTGATTTGGAGAGAAATTTTATGTAAAGCAACCTCCCAAATTTTCTTCTACTAACCGAAAAGATAAGATCTTTCCACTTGCACAAAGTTTTTTATGGGTGGAAGCAAGTACCACAGTCTTGGTTCCGAAGGATAGATGAGTTCTTTAAGCCTTACGAATACCATTCTATCCCTTATAACCCAAACTTATATATCCATATTACAATATTGCTTCACAAGGAACCAGCTATATCCTATTGTGCGTGGATGATTTACTTATCATTGGCTCTAATTCTCCTACCATAGTAGAAATAAAGGCCCAACTTTGCTCTACTTTCAAGATGACAAACTTGGTTTGTTGTCTTATTTTTTGGGGATGGAGGTAGTTCAATCTAGGGATAGTATTTTTGTCTCACAATAGAAGTACACTCTTCAATTTAGTAAACCAATATTACACAAATCAAACATGACCTGTGGCCACACCTCTTCATCCCACTATCCATGCTTTTGAGACAGTGTGTAGTAACAGTATGGACTAAAAGTTGATCATAGGTTGTTGAGGTGGATGTTGAGCTAGTGCTACCTTCCTTTTAATTTCTTTTTTCCTCATCTAGACAAGACCGAATTACATCTTCAAGTATAGGATTTGGTACATTTGTTAGGGTAGTAACAAGAAGTGAAAAGACTTTCCTTATAGCTTTTAAAAGTATTGCAATGGCATCTTCCTTACTAGAGCTTGGACTGAAGCTAATTGGGCCTTGCTTAGTCAGTATTTCATTGCACCTAGAATGTCACATTAAATTGCATGTCTACGTATTTTGAGATATTTGGAATGCACCTATTCTTATGGTCTAACTTATGGATCTATTTATGTTTGTAGGGGTACACTAACTTTGACTACGCAAGATATCTTGACACCCAACATTTCCATGGCGGCTACCTCTTTGCTTTGGGCACAATACCCATCTCTTGGGCCAGCCATAACCAAAAGACAACAACGGCTTCCATGGCCGAGACTAAGTATCGGGCTCTCTTGGATGGTTCCACGAAAGCTATCTACTTGAGGAGCTTATTGGCGGCATTATACTTTCCATGCGACTCTCCCACTATGTCTACTGCGACAACTAGAGTACCATTGCCCTTGCGGGCAATCCGATTATCTGACATTATACCATAGACGCAGCATATAGGGTCCACTTCCACTTCACTAGAGAGCAAGTTGAGCTAGGCACCATACACTTAGAGTTTATGCCTTCCTCCGACAACTATGCAAACATATTAACCAACACAATCAATCGGCCAATGTTGCAGCACATTTTACCTAGGATCGTCTTGGGTACACCCTCTACTTCGAATTGACAGGGAGAGGGTGCTTCCCTCTAGCTTTCCCTTCTAGTTTGAGAGGGGTTGAGTTTCTTATCTTGGTAGTGACAGAATGTTGTTTATAGTTTATTTTCAAACATTATTGTATATTGTACTTTGTATCTTTATCCACATCATTAGGATGACATGATTGTAAAAGGGCACTTCGGCAAGTGAGCAATTTCCCTATGGAGGTACCGTCTAAATGGCACCGTTGCTTAGAATTTTGCATGAGCATGAGCACATCTACATCACCTCTTGCATAACTCCAAGGCATTCGCATTCTGTTCTGTAAATATGCATGTGCGCATTTATCCCTTTTTAGTCTTTCTAAGTGGTCAACTCTAGATCCACCATATTCGCAACATTGCACATGTCAATCTCCAAAGCAATCTCCCTTGCTTGGTTAATCTTGCTAGGTTGCTTTCCACATATTTTTTATCTCTCTACATACCCCCATATTTGCTACACATTCCACTAGCCTATTCCTTTGTCCTCAACATCCAATAGCAGTAGGGATAGCCTATTATTTTGTGAAGTCTCTAGGTCTAGCTACTAGTCTCCTGTCTATTACTTAATCGACCGGCATCTCCCATTTTTGAACCAATCTTTATCAAACCCACAAAAAAACCAAAAAAAAAAAACAAAAACAAAAAAAGTTCACTGTGGTTTCATCCGCCTTGCAAGACTTGGTAAGCCACTAGGAAGCCGACATGCACCCTCTATCTAATGCTGGAGTCTATCTTGGGTAATCATTTAGACTCCCTTGGTAAGATAACCATCGCCTCTGTAGTCTTGTTAGGCCACTAGGCAGCCACTATGCACCCTTTGTCCGATGCCTTGGCTGCTTTCAAGTGGGACACCTTGGGACCCTAAACACATAAAAACTAAATCACTCACAAAATTCTAGATTGGCCTTCCTTTCTAGCTCAATTGGGCTTGAGAGGGGGAATTGAGCTAACATAAACATTACATGTTGAATTAGCCACTTAAACAATCTCAAAAACACTTAATTAATCAAAACCCTAAATTGGTGCACGGTTTGAGAAAGCTTTAAAATGGTACACAGTTCAAGAGAGTTTTAAAGCAGTGTGTAGTACCAGATCCTAAAACTTTCTATGAATAGACAACTTGCCCTCCATTCAGCCTCAATCTCGTTTTTGTAAGTTTTAGAAGTTGTATCTCTACTACCCACACCCTGTTTGCGAAGAACATCGCAATTAGAGCTTTCCTCTACTATTTGCTATCATCTAGCGCCTGATTCTAGCCTCCATCTCTACCTATTGGTTGTCGCCATCTTTAAGAGTTGTCATCTAGTCCTCTGGAGCTTGTGTTTACTATTATCGTCACCTGCTAGAGTTGTTGCCATCATCCTTGCACTATCACCATCACCTAGACATTTGCATTTGCTGAGTTTCTCTCCCCTCCAATTGTCACCATCATCTCCTATACAATCCCCTTCAATCTCCAACTATTCGCTCAATTTTTCTTTCTCCTCAAGTTACTACATTTTTAGCCTTTCTCCTCACTACCTGTCTGCATCATATCCAACTTTCATAGTTGCGTTTCCTAGTGTTCGACTCTCAAAGGCTACCTTTGCTGCATTTCGGGATCCATCACGAGTACAACACACTCTCTCACTCAACGCCTCTACCTCGGTCCTCAAGACATGAGAGTTCAGGGTACAGCTTTCATTCCTGCATGATTTATTTGTTTCATGAGCATCATATATTCAATATTCAGCCATTGATTTAGCTTCCATTGAGTTCATTGTCTTTGAGTTATCTTAACCCTAATTGTGTTCTTTTGAGTTTATACTTTTGTTGTATGCTTTCATTAATGTTTCTACATGAGGGTATTTCTTCTCACTATGATCCAAGACTACTACTTTCATCATGGTTTTTATCGTACTCGTATGCTTGGCCATGCAAGCATTTGTAGACACTTGCAAAAACTGAAGCATGTTTAGCCCAAACATACTAAACTTTTCTCGGACCTTTAAAAATGTCAATACATATTGATACTGGAAAATGGAGGTTCTTAGTGCAACTCTATTGTTACTACTTACTAGATTTTTATGTTAAAACTAGCAAATGGCAACTGGTAAATTTTCAGCCACATATGTTTAGCTCGAGTTAGCCAAACATGCTTGAAGCATAATGTCATACTTAAACCATGGTTGGGGTTGCTTTGTGGTAGGAAAACCTTGGCTCTAACTGGTTCGCCTGTCCCTTATCTGCTAGGTTTGGTCATCCCCCGTCTTTCTCATTGTCCACGTCCTTGTTCTTGTTTCCATCCCTAGTCCCATGTTTCTATCAGGTACCTTTTCTAGTACTCCTTGAGGATGAAAGGCTGCTGCTGCTGCTGTTGATAGTCACGGCCTGCCCACTGCTTTCAAAGGATCTGACACTGCCTTTGAATTTACTTAAACCCTTGCAATATCCCTCACAGAGCCTGGTTTTTTTGTCCATATCTCTTGCAAGCATTCTCTTCATCAGCGCTGCAGGTTACGCTTTCTTGTACAAAGTGCACCACTAATGCACCTAGGCGCTTGTTGTTTCCAGAGAAATAGGAGATTTATCAATAGATGTTAGAGATGCATTACAGGTAGGCAAAAGGCAGGACAACCTCCAAGAAGTAGGCTAGCCAACATTCTCAAAAGAAAATGGCCATAGTTCATCAGAAACATGCTCCATAATCCCTCGTTTTTTGGCTCCGTGGTTGATTTCCGCACGTTATCCAGTTCAAAAATATGCACAGTTGCGGCCAAGGAATATGTCATTTGAGGCAGTGGTCTTACCGCTTTCATCTGGTGGTGAAAGCCCGGGTATACGACCAGCCAAGAGATTCTGCTTGACGGCAAGAGCCTGTCCTCCGGAGGAAAACCCGAGACCTAGAGATGCAGCCGCCAAGGTCATCCTGAGCAGAAAGCTCCTTCTGCTGTCAGAGATCCCGGGTTCTTCATCATCTGCACTCGACGAACAGGTAACCAGCGGGCTTCTTCGCTCTTGAGCCTGCCTTTTTGAACAGCTTCGCAGTGCTCTTGCTGTTATTGCATCTGTGTGTTCCGAGGGGCGACAGCAAGGAACGGGAGCCTCGTTAAAAGCGATTGATGAAGGAAAATAAGAAGAGGACGAAGCAGCAGCAGCGGAGGACGGGGAAGCGCGCAAATATGATTGCAGTCTCATCACGGGCTGACTAAACCCAGTAGATTGCATCGCCATTAGGATGCTTGTGCACCATCGGCAGGCTGGTGAGTATGTAATGCATGCATTCGTCTTCTTTGGTTCAAAATGTGCCACATGGAAGCGTCCACCAAGCCTTTTTGCCCAACCGGCAACCCTTTAAAGTTTATCCCTCCGGGCCGCCGCTTTTCTCCAAAGTGGGGTAAAAACTCGATTATTTCACGGCCACCATGGCTTACGGATGCCGCATCACCATTATTCACTACTTCCTGCCAGGCTACCACGTCAAGGCCATATACAAGCCCCGTGAGTGGTGGAACCATCAGCACCACCCCATATAGCCCACAACGAGTCTCACTCATGATGTTGTGTTCATCATAGGTCTTGCTAGTGGATAGCTCTCCTATTGCTACCCATGATGGAAGTAGCCCCATGCATTTACTATGGATTAGATGTGGAGGTGCTCTCAAATGCATCACTAGCATAGCCCCTTGTTGCACAAAAGGGGCACAATCCATAGTGCACTGCATGTTAGGGGCTAAAACCACATGTGTCTAGTACCTACATTTACTTGTACTTATTATCTGTACACATGTACATTGTAGATAGCAGTCACCCATCCCTATTGCTAACCATGACGGGAGTAGCCTCCCCATGCATTTACTATGGATTAGATATGGAAGTGCTCTCAGATGCATCACTAGCATAGCCCCTTGTTGCACAAGAGGGGCACAATCCATAGTGCACTGCATGTTAGGGGTTAAAAACCACGTGTGTCTAGTACCTACATTTACTTGTACTTATTATCCGTACACATGTACATTATAGATAGGAGGTCACCCATCACTATCACTTTATTATTTATTCTTTACATGAAATAGAATAAGAAAAGATAGGTTACACATTGTGACCATTGGAGTTCCCACATACCATCTTGCTCTCTGTAGCTTGAACCTCCATAGCTCTTACTTCTGCTTATACTTCCACTCTTACTCCACCTTTCAACTCGTATCAGAGTCGAGCATTCAAAGAGATTCACTGACATTACATTCAGCTCTGAAAGAGAGCTTAACTTACAACCTTCATAGCAACCCCATTTTTGTCTATTTGAAGTATGCATTGACTTCACTACCTTCAACACTTGTTCCAAGTTGGTTGAGGAGCTTCCCGAGACTTAGCTAAGCCTTATTGAGTGCTTACTAAGCTAAGCAACCATTCTATCCATTTTGAGTGGATATAGAGTATGTTGTAGAAGTCATTGACAATTATGGCAGCTTAATAGTACTTTCTTATTTTGGCCATAACTTTTGCATATGATATTAGATTGAGATATTCTATAGCTCAATATGAAACGCAAGATGAGAATCATAGATTTGAGCAATCATAGAGTTGATTTTGTGCAATTTTTAGTTCTGTATTTTACATAAAACATAACAAATTTGGTTTAGATACAAGCCTTTACATTTAATGTTTATGTATTAAATGCCTACATATATCGAGTATGTTACATGGTTATGTTGATGATTTGTTTATATATGGATATGCTTATTTGATCTCTACATCTTGAATTTGAGCTCAATTGGTTGCATTTGGATAGTGGTTATTTGCTTCAATGATTTTCACTTGTGGACTTGAAGACTTATTGAAGGTATATGCATGGATGCATACATGATGTATTTTGGACACCCCAATGCTATAAGCTTTATGCATTGAGCTTCCTTTGCTACTTGCAGACTTTGAATTTACTATCAGTGGGACTATTTGGTATTTTCTTCCCAAAGCTTAGTTGATTTAAGTCAATGGGAGACTTTCTTATGCTTTATGAGTTTATGTATATACTATCATTATAGAAGTTTATGATTGTGGGCTAGTTTGCCTTTGATTCGAACACCTTGTACCACCTATTGTTAGTGGGTACCTTATGCTTTGACAAACTTTGATATTTGGTGGTTTATGCTACACCGCTAGTTGCATTACTCATCTTGATCACTACATGGATTTTCCTAGCAATGGGAGCTTATTCTTTTGCATGTTTACCTATAGCTACAGTGTTTTCTCCTTGTGGACAACAATGTATGGCTCAGTCTTCCTCCTACTATACTCTTTTTGACTTGGTTTTGGGATGGATTTGATGTTATACAATAGCGTATACTCTCCTTATTTGGTAAACCTAATGATAAGTGCTTCAAATGCTTCCAATGATAGTGTTATCTTCAACATAGAGAGGTCCGATGGCAATAACTTCTAATATTGGAAGACGTAGATTTGGCAGGTATTGGTACAAAAGAAGCAAGTCAAGCCATTGAAATTAGAGGGCATAAAGCCAAAACTTTATGATGCAGAGGAATAGGAAGAGCTTGATGGACTATCCAAGTCTACCATCATTTTGTCCATTGTCAAAGGAGGTATACTTCAATGTCATTGAGACTAAGGGTAGTGCTTATGTTGAGGCTTATGCATTATGGAAAAAAAATGTGTGATCTCTATAATAAGCAGAGTCCTACAACTTAGCTATTTTGGCTTAAGAAACTCATAGACCTTCGCATGAAGGAAGAGATGTCTATGTCGTCTCATTTAAATGAGTTTCATTTTATTTTCAATCAACTTCTTTACATGGTTTTAAGTTTAAGGAAAATGTCAAGTCTCTTTTTTGGCTTGTCGCACTCCTTGAGTCTTGGGATACATTCTACACTGCTATGAAAGTGAATCATTTTGAACGTGGCTTTCAACTCAAGAATGTAGAGGATTTTTTGCTTATTGAGAAAGTAAATAGAAAGAATATTGACAGGTCATGTACTTCTCATACACTTACATTGTGAGGAAGACAAGGTTGTAATGAGAATAATACTCGTGGTAAAGACTCACATCCCAACAACGGTAACTCTAAGTCTTGTGGACAATCACATAGTAAGTCTTGTGGTCCTAAGTTCCCTCTTACTTATCGTCATTGTGGGTAGTAGAATTACATAAGGCCACAATGCCATAAGATGTGCAATGATAATGCCAAATCTTTTGATGATCATAGCATTGTTCCTAAGTCCAGTATTAAGATAGAAGAGATAAATGCCTTGAAGTACATCTCAGATGATTACATACTTGCTACTTCATCAATTGATGTTACTCAATTAACCATATTCTCAAAGACGAATGCAATAAGATGGATCCAAAGTATGTCAAATGTATCTTTATTAGACATGGTGATGCAAGTGAGATGGGTTACCATCTTTGGGATCTGTAGGCTCGAAAGATTATCCACAATCATGATGTCATTTTCCATGAGAAAAAGATGCGTATGAAACCATATTAGGTAGTTGAGATACACAAGGTGATCTTTTAGAAGGAGCCTCTTGTTACAGTATGTTCAATTCCAATTAGATAGCCTATTATAGCTTGCCAATGATGTAGTGGCCCAAGATCCGCCTGTTCATGTTGGATAGAGGACACATGCCATATAGGCTCTATAGCCAATCTTGAGATGCTCCACTAGAGCCTCATGTCCTCTTGATTGTTTTGAGCCCTCTATTGATTATGTCATGTTAACATATATTGGTGAGCCTCTCACTTATGAGGAGATTATGCATAAAGATGATAGCCACTCTTGGAAGAGGGCCATACACTCTGAGTATGACTTACTTCATAAAAACTTACATGGAATTTGATTCATTTACCTAATGAAAAATATGTATTGCCATGCAACTCCGTATACAAGTTGAAGAGTACCCCTAGTCACCCTAAGCTAGTATACAAGGCCATATTAGCTAGTAAGGATTTTAAACAAGGGAAGGGTGTGGGAGCTTTCACTCAACCACTAAGACCCATGGACTGCTTATTGTTTCAAGCATTCCAAGCGAGCTCTAATGGCTATCTCTCACCTAGCCGACGCGCCGTCGATCCTAAGAGTGTAGTGAGCTTACCTTGATACCCGATCGAGTACCCTTCTCTCTCTTGCATCCCGGTAGCTCCACGATTCTTGATGCTAGCTCAAGCATCCTCAAGCATCCTCCATCTCCAAGCTCCATCCTCCATAGCCGTGCGCGCAAGAGAAGAGAAGATAAGAGAAGAGAAGAGAAGAGAAGAGGAGATGGTGAAGAGCTTCACCCTCTTAATCCCTCACTCTCACACACACTCACTCCCTCACACTCTCACACTCCCTTTCTCAAGAGCACACACAAGCAAGAAGGAGAGAAGAAGAGAGGAAGAAGAAGACTCTTTTTGCCACACACCAAAGAATGAGCTTCTCATTCACTTTCCAACTTTATATACAAAGCCCTAAATCCTTTTTGGGCGGTCATCTCCTTTTCCCTCTTTTACATGGCCGGCCGTAGCCTAGGCCATTTTTCCCATTTCCCACCATTCTAATTTATCATATTCCCAACTAATGCATATACTTTGCACAGGAGCGAGCCTGGCACTCTTTTACACAGATTCGGGGGCGCTTCCGCATTTTAATGATGCGCCTTTTTCCTCTTCCGTTGCCTTGGCCCGACGCTGAAGCTTCTTGAGGGTCATGTCCAAACATTTGAATTTTTCAGGGATTGGTTGCCGGTCAATGCGCCTTTTTTTACTTTTATCTTTTTCTACTTTTATCCTGCGCCTTTTTTGCTATTTTTCCTTCTTTCCATTTTCCGCTCCCTTGTGCTGCGGAAACACGGTAGCATTACCCCCCTCCTAGCCAAGCGCCAGTCCCATGGCACTGCGGTGGGACATAGTGGCAAGTTACGTCGGCTATTAGGCGGAATAGGTAGGTGGATGGTTAGGGATGATGACCAGGAGAGATTTCGGCGTGCTTTAGGCTCCATGAAGATACTCGGCATCTGTCACACGGTTGTGGCGCTAGTTATGTAGCTGGTCGTCTTTTGAGTATAAGAAACGCTTGAAGCAATAAACAATTCCTTAGGATGATGGTATTGGAGGGATTTATTCTGGAGAAACCCCTCGAACGCTGTTTGGCTTGAAAACCCATGGCTTCAATTGAAGATCCTTGTCTTTGATTTGAAGGTCTTCAGTTTTGAGTTGAAGGTCTTCAGGCCGGTGGAATCAATAAGCGATCCGTGGATCTTGAGGCGTTGGGCATGGATCTTTGGATGATGCGGTTCCAAGATCTATGCCAATGGCAGTTTTACCGCAACCTGGTTCGATCATGGTGGCCATCAGCAGCAGCAGGCGGATGGCTGGATGCTGGCACGTTTGGGTCATTAAAGGGTGCCATGGGTGACGGTCTTCCGCGGGTAGCCATTTCTTGAGAGTCGAACATAACCTGCAAGAAAAGTTGTGCCCTCCCTAAGGGGTGTGTTTGCTTGCCGTGTAGTGTGTGGTTCTCGTGGCAGTGGAACTGGGAGATGGGTCTAACCTTGGGCAAGCCCTTGGTAACGTCCCACACTTGAGGACCCAGCTTGTGCTTCGTTGGAGGTGCGGTGCGAGCCTTAGGGTGACAGGTCTGAAAGTCCTGCCCTTGATGTGCCCTAAGCGTGAAGTGGGAGAGGGGGCTAGGGAGAACCCTAGATGCAGTGTCTGTGGTGCTTCTCTTTTCTTTTTATTTTTTCTTTTTTTTTTTGAAATGATACATAGGCCTAAGTGTCTTAGTCGGAATGAGGAGGAGAAGGGGGGTGGAGAGACTTGCTAAAAATTTGATGACTCTGCATGTAATCTTTTAGATTCATGCAGACATAAAGGGAAGTAGTGGAGAGAAAGGGGTGGTTGCATCTGGCTATCGTTCATGTCCTCTAGGAGGGCTAGGCAAAAAGAGGGAAGGAGACTAGCCCTCATCATGAGACGAGCCATGGCACAATTATCTATAGCGTTAGGGTCAAAGAATAGGGGAGGCAGGCCGCGCTCTTGTGGAGTCGGGTCCTGCTTAAGAAGTAGCCTAAGTAACCTAAGATAATTACAAGTGGTTATAAAAGCGGGGTCAGGACATGAGGAAAAGTCTGCAAGGAAGCGCATCATAGACTCGTCTAGGCTTTCTGCGGTAAAAAGAAGGGCGTTGTCAAAGGATGCTACAGTGGAGTTATAAATGACGGGAAAGTCATACCGCCCGTGGAGGGTGGCATCAAAATCTACGCCTACCCTTTGAGGGTACGCCATGTAAGTAGGGTCGTTTCGCTCGAATGGCAGGGTATTACAAAAAGCCATCCAGGCGAGCATGCTTATGTAACATACTCGCCTCCTCCACAGGGGTTGGCTCCTTTAGTTTTGTACAGTGTGGGGGATTTCAAAAATTTTATCTTGCCAGTAGTCGGCCGCTTCGGTGCCCCAAGAGGTTGGGGTCTTTTCCCGCTCCTCCAGCCATTTTTTCCCCAACCGGCCACCGACCGCGATCACCTTGTCCATCACTTTGAGAGGTAGGACCCTCCGCAGACTGTTGGGTAGGAGGAAACTGAAGGAGAATGGCTCCTTTCTTAGTTCATGTACCTCCCACACCACCAGTTCTGCGTGGAATCCTGCGGGAAGATCATCTGGGCACGGAGGGAGAGGCGCAGACGGTAGCATGGCTGGTTTGGCTCGCAGTTTCTGTTTGGCCTCCTCCACCAGCTTTTTTTGTCTTTCTTTAGAGATGGCTTTTCTTTTTGCAGCTGGATCTTCTTGTGGCGGGTCTTGGGCCTGTGGCGAGGGGGGTTGCGGGACTATGTCTTCCCTGAATCGATTCACATCGATTTCCAGCTCTGCTTCTTCCCCCTGCCATTCTGTGTGTACTGCTTCTTCCTCGAACCCGAGGGCGTCTATCTCCTGGGGGGTTAGGCCGGCCCACATTAGGTATTTCCGTTGTTCCTCCAAACTCAGCCTAACCTTCGCCGATAATGGTGGCATCTGTAGTCTAGCATGTATCGAGGAAGGCCTTCTGTTGAGTGCTGAAGGCCACTTGGGCTACCTCCGCCTTGCTCTCTGCGATGATTTTCTCTTTTTCTGTTAGAGCAAGGTGGCGCGCCAGTGTCTTCACCCTCTTCTCGTTGTGCGCGGCCCACTCCTCTGCCCTTTTGTTCATTACTTCCAGACCCTCTCCCTGTCTTAAAGTCAACATCATGATTTTTTGTCCATAATCCTCTAGTTCCCTAACTAGTCTCTCTTATTCTTCTCTTTCAGAGGTCAGCTGATCTGTTAGGCGCTTGAGTTCCTCCTCCTGCTCCTCCATGCCTCGTTGTCTTTCTTCGTCCCTGGCATTCAGCTCCACCCCAAGTGTATCAACCTCAGCAGCTTTTGCAGCAAGCTCCTGGTACTGCACTATTAGGAGCTTGTGCTCTCTGTGCATGCTTACTAAATCTTGCGTCTCGTTTTCGAGTAACTGCGTCCAATGTTCCTCCCTCTCATCCCTAGCTTTCAATTCTTGTTTCAGATCTGCAATCTCACGCTGCTGCAAGGCTATCATTCTTGTCTTGTCCAGCTGGAAAGCGGCCACGGTTTCCTTCTCGGCTGTCAACTCAGCCATGGCTATTTTGCATTCCTCCTTTGCTCTCTCCAATTGGGAGAGCAGCTCGGCGACGTATTCATCGTAATTAGCCAGTGGCATCATCGTTGCGTGAATGGGCGAGGTAGAGGCTTTGACTTTTTGCTTTTTGGGTTCTTGCCTGGACTCTGCATCCGTGGCTGGCCTCTTCTGCCCTGTGGCCATAGTCTCCGTGCTCTACCCCCCCTAGCCCATTTCCTTGTTGATAAAATACTGCATCCACGCCACGAAGTTTGACACATCTGCGCTAGTGGGGATGCTGGGGGTGACGGTGGTGAGTTCCGCGGGAGGTACCAAGAGGGTAGGGATCGGATGGAGCGGGGCTTTGCCTTTGCCTTCGGAGACTGGAGGTGGCACGAACTCTGGCACTTGCGTGCTGGATCCTAGCCCCTCTTCTCTACACGGGCTCAGGTTCCTTAGTTCGTCTGCTCAGCACTGTTGTTCGATAGACCGTCGGGTGGCCTCCGCCAGGTCCTCTTCCTCCTTCCTTCGTAGCTCCTTCTCTTCTTCCTCCACTTTTCTCTTCCTTTCCTCCTCCCTTTTCTTCTGCTCCTCCTACTTTTTCCCTTTCTGTTCTTTTTCCCTCCTTTTCTCCGCTTCAGCTTCTTGTTTTGACGCTCCTTGGCTTTCTGTAACTCCTCTTTTTCCCTCTGCTCCTCTTGTCTCTTTGTTCTCTCTCTCTCCTTTGCTTCTTTCAGGGATTCCTTATTCGCCCTTTCCAAGTCTTCCCTTTCTTTCTTCCTGCTTTCATCACTCTTCTTCTTCCCCTGTGCCTTCTTCTTCTTCATTGTCTTGATTGTCTTCTTACTAGTTTGTCCCTCCCCTTCTTCTTCTGTTTTCGTTCTATCGTCGGTGGACTTGTCTTTGTCCTATCGAGGGGGCGACCTCTCCGGCGTTTCTCATTCTCCCTCCTCCGGCTCCTGTGCTGCCTTTACTGCCTCCCGAATGAGTGCAGTCACTCCTCCGCGCCGATGAAAGAGGCCTTGGAGGAGGCTTTCTTCCTTTCCGTCACCTTACAAGCTGGAGATTCTCCTCCTGTTGGTGCACTTCCCAGGGCTAGTGCCTTGGCCGCTTGATCAATCGTCTTCCGCACGTAGCCATTCCAATCCACCTCGTCTAGAGTGTGGGCTACTACATTCTCCAGCATTGGCACGCTAATCCGATGCATTAAGGAATTGTAACATTGGCTAGAGAAGAGCACATGCACCAACTTGGCCTGCAACCTGGCGTCTATGTCAGGGATGTCCTGGATGCTTATGCTGTCATTCGTGAGCACCTCTTCCTTCTTCATTTTCAGCAAGGCATAAACATCCCTTTTTTGTCGCCTTTCTGTCCTAGGTACCAATCCCAGAGCCTTTTCCACCAAGGCTGGATCCAACCGAACTTGCACCTGCTTTGCACCCTCTCCTCGGCCCACTGTTACAATGCCACCTTCCTGGTCCGGATTGTATGTTTTGAGGAATTCTACACATTTAAAGTGATCCGGCTCCTGTGAGAATTTTTCAATGTACTTTGTAAGGTTGCACTGTTCCACTACCCTCCTGGCTGCCTCCTCCTTCGCCACCACGACTCCGATGTTGTGGATGGTTTGGAACTTGAGCTGGTCGAAGGCGCGGTTCTCCAATTGGATGCAATACTGCTCCCTTGCCTCGTCAGTGAACGGGAGTCGATTGGCGCGGTCTTGCTGCGACATTTTCTGATCCTGCCATAATTCGTAACTTCCGTTAGTATTTTCCACATAGCACGTTGCTGTTTATGCGAGAATAAAAACTCTTGATTGAATTTTTTTTGAAAGCCATTTTTCTCATACTAATGCTTATGCTTTTCACTACCTTTACTTTACTATATCCCCTTTTTATTCATTTCCTATCTGATTCTTTTCACCTTCACCACATATCCACATACCCCCTCCTCTTCGGGCTGAGAGAAGAATCCTTCCTAGGATTGGGGGTTAAAAGGTGAAGGGCGTTGGTCCTGTTGGGGTAGGACTTTACGTGTGAAGAAGCCACATGCAAAATTTTGGATTGTATTCTAGTTGAGCATGACAATCAAGAGCAGCTGGTTGGACAGAGACTTGGGAGATGTAGGTCAAGACATCGTGAAATAGATCTCTAGTATTAAGGCGGTTGGCGACATGTAATTCCTCTTCCATGAGGAATTGGTCAATATAGGGGTGGGCAAGCACATGGTCGTCCAAATGCTGATTGCGGGTGATGGCCAAAACCCTAAATGAGATAGGTGCCACATAAGTGGGGTCATATTTGATGGTTTAACTGCCCTGCGTTGCTCAGCATTGGTCATTATTCGGCGACCTTTTTTCTCCCATTGGATTCTCAGAGCAAACCACTGCTGCAAGAACGTGGAAGGCGAGCTTGCCATTTGCGTGAGCTCTTGCATCTCGTGTTCAGGAATAGAACGAGGAGGCTTACGATATGAAGTGACTAGGCGTCTGAGGGCTGCTTACTCCTTTGAGATTTCGTCGTTTGCTATCAGTTCGACAGTGATTTTGGGGAATTTAGTATTCATAAGTTCGTATTCTTCCCAAGTGCATGGTAATGCACGAACCTTCTAAGCAAGGGTTTTGTCAAGAAGGCCTAGGTCTAGCCTCTCATAACTTCTAGCGAATATAGTGAAAGTTTCGTCCAACATCTTGATGCAGGTTATTAAGTCATCCCCAGAAGTCGCGGCAAGGTCCTTAGTAGCCAAGGAGAGGAAAGGTCGTATTGCGTATGAAGGTTTAAGACCTGCTGGTAGGGATGGTGCAACTGGACTGGATAGTGGTGACTCCCTCATCGGTGTCACAGGTTGGACTTTGCACTCCAAAGCACTTTGAGGTGCTGTAGGAAGCTCTGGGGGCATGGGGGTTGTGTTGGGTTCTGAGTGAGCAGTCATAGGGGTTTTTAAGTTCTCTGGATTAGGTAGGTTTAAGGCCTGTGGCGTTTGCTTTGGTCGATAGATGAGCTGAGACTTACTAGCCACAGCTGGCAATGGCGTGCTGACTATGTTCTAGGCACCACGTGTGCAAGCCTCCCTCGCTAGGGTGAGATTGCTTGTAGATGAGCTTTTTAGCTTGCCATTTTTAGGCACCCAAATCTAGGGGTTGCCCTCGTAGTATCCTTGTGCCCGCAAGAGATCTTTGGGAATCCATCGCGGCGTGGTTGTGTGTCTACGTCGATAGCGTCTAGATTGCCTCTTAGGCCGTGACAACTGATGATTTTTGTGGTTAGGATCGCGTTTGGGTGGTGTACCCGGATGTGGTATTTGCCGTTTTGGCACCCACATAAGCTTGGAATCCTTGGCCTTGTGAGCACTCTTAGTGGGTTTGGGCCTGGGGTCGAGAGCCTGGCATGAGGCCATAGGTTTCTCCAGTTTAGACTTGGGTTGGAGTGTGGTCCTAGGGGTTTCTACCGGTGGCTTCATAATGGTGGAGGAATCATGACAGCCCTTGCTGAAAGTCGTCACTATATGGACATTGCCGATAGCAAGATGAATGTGGTTTAGGTTGTAATCCACATTACAGTTCGTTTGCTTCTTGAAAGTGTGACCCAATAGTGACACGTTACCGGCTCCTTTAGTGTCAGGCAACACATGGAAGAAAGCTGGTAAACTTTCAGACTCGATGGAAACGAGTACCTTGCACTTCCCCAGGAGTGAATAAGCAGCACCCCCAAACGGGGTGAGGTTGGCATTAGTGGGCTATAGTGTCGGTTGACCAATGCGTGTCCAATGGTCATGCATCAAGATGTTGTAGTTGGCCCCTTCATCAATCAAGGCATCAAAAGAATGCACCGCTCCTGCTGTGACTGTGATTCGTAGATACGCCGGTGCCACTGCTTCTTCGTCCTGATCTGTAAGGTCGGTTATAGTAGCCATGCAGACGTTCAGTGGGGGTTCTAGCATGGGTGGCTCATGTAATGGATGGGAAGGAGGATAGTACTTCTTTATGCGGCTGCCGTTAAAAAAGCCTATTCCTTCACCTTAAAGTGTCTCCAACTCAACATTCCCGGTTCTACCAATCATGCGTACTCTGAAAGGCCCTAGCCCCCGAAACTTCATCTTTTGTTTATGTCCTTTTACCGAGTATAGCAGAACAAGGTCCCCTTGTTCGAAGTCTCGCTGTTTGACATGCTTGTCAAACCACACCTTTCGTCGAGCCTTTTCACAATCAGAGAGTGAGTGGCGAGGAGTCGGGTCTTCGTTAAGCGCTCTAGCTCCACTAAGCGGTTGGTCCAAGCCTCTCTTCCCTCCCAACGCTCCTGGACTGCTAGCCTCAGGCTAGGGATGAAGAATTCTAAGGAAAAAACGGCTTCAGTTTCGTACATCAGCCTAAAAGGCGTCTGTCCTACAACCGTTTTATAAGCTGTGCGATAGGCCCACAAGGCCGCCATTAGTTGTCCCAGTCACTTCTTGAAGTAGACACGACTTTTGTAAGCACATTGACTAAGATTTTATTTGTGGATTCGGCTTGGCCATTAGCCTGAGGGTAATAGGGAGAGGACTTCCGATGAATTATTAGAAAGATAGAGAGCAAGTGGGCAATCACTTCATTAACGAAGTGTGTGCCTTGGTCGCTTACAAGTTCGATTGGACAGCCAAACCGTGAAATGACCTGCTCCCACAAGAACATTGCAGTGGTCCTAGCATCATTCTTCCTCGTGGCTCGTGCCTCTGCCCATTTTGTTAGATAGTCGGTTTGCCACTATGATGTAGTGAGCTTGGGAATATTGTGCCGCCGGACTAATAGGTCCAATAAAATCGATGCCCCATTTTTCAAAGGGTTTTCGGGCTATGACAGGGGTCAACTCCATCTTGTCCTTCCACACAGGCACTTTGGTCCTTTGGCACTCATCGCAGTGCTTTACGAATTTAGCTGCATCACGGAAGAGGGTGGGCCACCATAGTTGAGATTGTAGCACCTTTCGGGCTGTTGTGTCCCCGCTAAAGTGTCCTCTAGCGATTCCGCCATGTGCTTCGTTCAATGCATCGTGCATCTCGTGCTCACATACGCATTTGCGCAATAAACCGTCTTGTCCCAACCTGTAGAGTTGGCCGGCTATCAATTGGTATGGCTCAATTTTTAGGATAAGCCTTCTCAGCCTGGCCTTCTCAATGGGTCGCTCAGGTAGTCCGTTCTCTAGTACTCGCACTATGTCTTCGGCCCAATACGGCGTCAGATCAGCTTTAAATAATTCTTTCTCGCTAGACAGGTTAAAGAGATGAGCATCCGGCAAATTGTCAGGTATGCCTTGTTAGCAGCTTCTCCTGTGGGTATGCGGGACATGTGGTCAGCCATGTAATGCTACTTTCCTTTGCGTACAACCACAGAGAAGTCGAACTCCAGTAGCAGGAGTAACCATATAGCTATGCGTCCCGTAGCGCAAGACTTGTTCACAAGATACATCAAGGCCTGATGGTCAACAAAGAAGACAAAGGGAGTGGCCAACAGGTGATGCCTGAATTTCTTTACCGCAAATACCATGGCCAACCCTTCCCTTTCTGTCGTGGAATAGTTCATCTCGGTCTCTGTGAGCTGCCTGCTGGCAAAACTCACCGGGTAGTCTAAATTATGTTCGCCAGGCTGGCATAGCATGGCTCCCATAGCAAACTTAGAGGCGTCTATGTGTACATGAAACATTATATTCCAGTCTAGGGCTCGTAAGATTGGTGCAGTAGTGAGAGCCTTTTTCAACTCCTCATATGCGCGATGGCATTCCTCAGTCCACTCGAACACTATCAACAACTTGTACAATGGTCTAGCAATTAGTGTGTAATTTAGTACAAAGCGTCATTAATATCCAGTGTGTCCTAAGAAGCACTGAACTCCCTTGTAGTTATTGGGTGGTTGTAAGTCAACAATGACTCTGACTTTAGAAAAGTCAGTGGCAATGCCGTTCTTTGACACTATGTGCCCTAAGATGCATCCGTGTTTCACCCAGAACTGGCACTTTAAGGGGTTCAAGGAGAGACGATATAAGTGGCACCGTTCAAAGACTGCTCGAAGTTTGTTTAAGTGTTCGATCCAGGTCGAATGGACACACAGATCGTCGACAAAGACCTCTAACTCCTTGCAAAGCATGTCTTTAAAGATGGTACACATGAGGCGTTGGAAAGTGGCAGGGGCATTGGTCAACCCAAAAGGCATGACTATGTACCCAAAGACACCCCACTCAGTGGCAAAGGCGGTGCCTGCAGGATGTACTTGCACCTGGTTATACCTTGAGAAGCCATCCAGGAAACTGTAGGCTTCCTTGCCTGCCACCCTCTCAAGCATGTGCTCGGTATATGGCAAGGGATAGTTGTCTCTCTTTGTAGCAGCATTCACCTTCTTGTAATTGACGCACACTCGAATTTTTCTATTCTTCTTCATCACAATGACTATGGGTGACACCCAATCTGTGTGCTCAAATTTGTAGATGAATCTAGCTCTCATCAGCTTGTCGATTTCCTCTTTGACAGCATGAGCGTGTTTTGGATTCATGGGGTACGGTCGCTGCTTGACCGGCATTGCATCCAATGTCATGGGTATGTTGTGAGTCACAACACTCGGATCTACCCCCCGTAGCTCTTCTAAGGACCAGGCAAATATGTCTATGTACTCCCGCAAGAGAGCGACAAGACTCAACTCTTCTTCACCAGTCAAGTCATCGGCAATGAACACTGCTTGGGGTATCTCCCCTTCCAGGGCTAGGTTTACCTCCTTGACCTTGGCTGGTCCTTCGATTGGTTTGCTCGTCTACCCTTGACGCTTAGTACCTAGCAGAACCACTACCCTATCCCCTTTGTTGAATTTAGTGAAGCATTTAGGAAGGTCTGCGGCTTTCGCTGCTCTTCTGATCGTGCATCCCTGGTGTGCTTTGCCCTATCCTACTTTGACCGTCTGCGTCTTAGGTGGGCGGGTAAGTCCCCCTTGGTGCGTCTAGTCATGGGCGGCCTAGGGATCTCTGGGTTACTATCCGAAGTAACTTCTGATTCAGAGTCAAACCCTCCATCTTCGCTAGAAGAGGTGGTCTCCCCTGGTGGCCGCAATTCGGATGGCGATTCGGTTCTAAGTATTGATGTCGTTCCTGATTGGGCTAGGCCTGCTTGCTCAAGGTCTATGGCCCCTACACATTCCAACCACGCACGATCACATTTCATGTGCATGACTCCTTGCTCCAGTCTAAGGGCTTGCCTTTTCTGCGGCTTGGCGTCTGCTCGTATCTGCTCAATTTCTCGTCCTTCAGTGTCGTACTCTATGGTATCCACTTCACCCTCGCTCTCATCACTGAAGGATTGGCAGTCTTCGTATTCATCATAGGAATCTTTGTCATTCGACTGTCCATCATCTCCTAGGGCTTGGTATGCCCCGTGTTGTTGGTTTGGAACTAGGGCCCAATTATACATGAGGTTCAGCTCGTGCACCCTGGTTGCCACTTAGGATCCTCTAAGAGATCCTAGAGCGGCTTGAAGTTGGCAGGCGGGTTGCCCGCTAGTAGCTGGTCCGCTAGGTATTCTACTACCCCCTGGAGTTCCCTTTTGTTGGATGGCACTTGGAAGGTAACAGGCTTAAGCCTTCCATGGAGGCTTGCTGCCATCATGTAGACTGGTGTAGAGAGTGCTTCGTTTGTCTTACCGATTGTTTTGATGGCCTGCTCATACGCCTCATGGTCCGAGAATGGCATGTCAATTGTAGCGAGAACATGCATCCAATCCCGCTCATCCTCTGGGCATGGGATATACTTAGTCAAGGACCCATAGGGCTTCCTGACCTGAGTGTTTCCTTTGAGAATAGCAGAGATGGCGTCTAGGTTGACTGGTGAGGTCTTCCAAGTATCCATCTCTATTCTTACGGCGTCAGTTCTATTGCCAAGGAAGATCAAGCCGTTACCCCAATCTTCGATGACTCTAGCGTTGCGCATCTAGGGTCGGCCTAATAGGACATCATAGTCCACTCCCTTCATGACTATAAAGTCGACAGAGAACTGGACACGTGCAATCTTCACTGGCCAATTCTTTATGACCCCAAATGGCTTCACTCTCATACCATTTGCTAGCGTGACGTTAAACCTAGCAGCTTCAACAGGCGGGTTTCCCCAAGTCTGCAGCACTGCATGGCTAAGCACACTAATCCTGGCTCCCATTTCTACGATTCCCTTCCTCGTTGTGTCACTCAGGGCTAGAACCGGCAGGACTGCGTGCATCTCAGAGGCCTTGACGTGCAAGGATTTAGGCACGGAGTGCAGCGTCAGACTTGGCAATTGCATTTCTGCATCCTGGTCTTGAGGGTCTGCCGTGACCTGCTCTTGTGATCCCTCGACCTACTGCTTAAGGTCTTGCCATACGGCAGGGTGCTGCTTAAGCAAATCTCCCAGGCTAATTGTTACAGGGGTGGTCACTAGCGTGGTCAAGAGATGGTTAGATACTCGTCCTTCCTTTAGCCCTGACTGTCCGGGCCAATGGCTACGGGGATGATCTGTGGCTCTGTTGAGTCTAGACTTGGTCTCAGAGGCACTGCTTGTGGCATAGTGGCTTTGGTCGACTTAGGTTGAGGTGGTGACATTGGCGTGCTCATGCTGGAGAGATCATCGATCTCATCCTCTATGATGGGTTCAGCGTCTTTGAGATGCTGTTGAGCCTCCCTCACCCACTCCCTCAACTTTTCTATGGCCTCTAATTGTTGCTTTGGATGAGGGTATTCCCCTATCTTAGCACTTCCCTTTTCAGCTGTCTTAGGGGCTGAGGTCGCTGCCTCCACATCTGAGACTTTCTTCCTAGTAGAAAGGTAAAGACGTAGCACTCTCGGTCTTCAATGCGACCTTAGCTTCCGATCTATTCTTTTTCCATTTACGGCTTTTCTTTCCTATTGAGGTAGCATCAATATTGCTAGGTCCTGGCAGAGAGATGTCGGCCTGCTTTGTTTGGGCTCATGTCATAACTCGCAAGGGAATAGGTGTGGCCTCCCCATCGGGGTTTTCGACACCAAACAACCCCAATGGGACGAATGGCAAATTAGCTCGCAAGGGAATAGGTGTGGCCTCTCCATCGGGGTTTTCAACACCAAACAGCCCCAATGGGACGGATGGGAAATTAGTTGAGCTAGAGGACAGCTTCCGCTTTGGGCAGTCTATGAAAAGATGGGTGATTCCGCACTCTGCGCACCTTTGGTCAGCCTTGTCCCTGTTTTGCTGCTCTCTTTCAGGGCAGCGTGATGAGACATGACCGGGGTGTCCGCAAGTCCAATAAGTGACTGGATCCTATGGGGGCTGCCCTCCTAGGCCTCTACCCCGTCCTCATCCTAACGCCATCACCGGCACGGGTCGATAATCCATGAGGACTGTGTTGCCCTCGTCATCATGCGAGATGTAAGGGTATATGTAGGTCTCTTCATCATTCGGCTCCTCCACGTAGTGTACTGGAGCGTTGCTCGATGGATGGGTCACATAAGGACCAGGCGGTCTAGGAATGCCTGTAGGATTTATGTCCATTCTAGGGACGGCTGGTTTCATATCGTTAGGCGCGGGTAGAGCCAAAGGGGCTCCCCTTCCGAAGAATGGCTGCGGCCTGTTAGCTAGATAAAGTTGGTCGTAGGATTGTGAGTATGGAAGTCTTCGTGGTAGTCTACAATGTGCGACATTGTGGCCGAACCTACCGCAGTTAGCGCAAGGTCTTGACCTAGGGTCTTGACACTCGGCTGGCAAGTGGTTTTCGCCATAGTACACGCACTGGATGTGTAGGCGCGTTGGTCGTCTCAACATGTCTTGTATCTTGGCTAATTCCATCTTGACCTCAGCCAAGCATTGGTCTGTCTCGGTGGCCTTCCCCTTATCTTGGGATGATGGGTTTAACCACTCACTAGAGGCTGACATTCTCTCTAAGATTCACGGGTTAGTCTCTTCTAGAGTTGAGCTCCTAGAGCTTCGCTCTTTCAGTTGATCATCGACTCTGATGGCTTCCTCAAAAACTCTAGCCACCACGTCCCGCTGCAAGCTTGAATTGCCTGCCAATGCCTTATATAACTCCTCGTCTCTAATTTCCCTGATGAATACAGTTGAAATTGCTCTGTTAGTCGGTCGCTCGCCTAGAGGGATTCTCTTAAAGAGACTCCTCACATGGGTCACGTAGTCGCGGATGTCCTTCTTTTTCTGCTTGATATTCATCAAGCGTACTAGTAGGTTATCGGAGTATCCGGGCTCGACGAACCTCTTGACGAAGAGATCCTTGAGATTATTGAAGTTGGCTCGCTCCACGGCATCCAGGCTTGTGTACCACGTCCTACCCTTGTCGCCTAAGCAAAGCCCGAATGCTTGCGAATGTTGAGTTTGGTCATTGAGGCCGTTGGCTTCGCAGACTTGCTCAAATTGCTTGACAAAGCTGTATGGGTCATCATGCGGTTGGTACTTGTTGAGTTGCTTGGCAACAATCGGTATTTTGTTCTGGCTCTTTGAGCCCTGGTTTGCCCCTAATCCTGCAAGCAGAGACATCGCTAGTGCGGTGGCACTTTGCTCAACTGCGGTGTTATCAAGCAGCCGTTTCATGAGGAGCTCGCTTAGCGTCAGGTCTCCCTCTAGTGCTCTCTCATGGTCTGTTCGGTTCCGGCCAGCTAAGTTCAGCACTCGTTGCACCTCATGCAGCTCCATGCTTTGTCTTTGACTCCTAGCCTGTTGATCCCTATTATAATCAACTATACCTTGCAATGCCTTGCGGGCTAGCCTTCTCTCCTCCTTTAGGTCTCCAATGATTGCATCTGCTGTCCTGCCACGGTGCTCGTATTGGACATGCACATCGTAACTACTCACCATCTGATATATAGCATCTGGGAATACGCTCAAATCGAGCTCCTCATTAGACCGATTGTCTAAGTTTTCTTCCGTCATGGTTGAATTCTTGCACCCCATTGTGCTATCAATTAGGTTGAATAGTCGTGACGGATCCTCATTGTTGGTGCTCCTTGCTTGGTTCTTCCCTGCACTTTGCGTGTTTGTCCTCGGTGAGTGTGTTGTTCCTCGTGCACTTGTGCCCAATCAGGCTTTCAGTTTTCTTAAGTGTACTTCAAGTGCGGAAATTCAATGTGAGTGCCGCAAGCAATTCCTCGGCATCTTACTCACTCTCGCTCGTTTCGGGCCTGATAGGCTTGTAGGTCCATTTTCCGGCCGTTTAGTCAGGGTTTAGGGTTTCCTTGTATGTTTCCTTGTTCGCTTCCGATTGATCAGGTCTTGTGGTTCAGTGGCTCGCGTCCTAGTCCTTGGGTCCCTCAACTGTCTACTACCAACTGCTTTTATGGTCCCATCATTGTGGTCATTGTCTGCACATAAGTGGCTTTATCGATTGGATATGCCCCCCCTTCATATATGTTGTAAACTCCAAGATCTTTCCTCTAAAGCACTAGGCTCTTCCATCACCTCTCAAAGTTTGTGAACCATGTCTTGAGCTGGGTTGGGTGGGCCCAAGAATTGCCTATCAAAATTGCAACCATATTTGGCCTGAGATGGTAGGCACATGTTGCTATCCTACTCCTTCTACAATGTCCTTCCATGTGGCACTTTTTAGTGGTCTTACTACTGCAAGGTCTATTTTGTAAAGAGGAAGAGCATTTTCTCTAGGTTCATTTATGTGGTTTAGTATTATCAACATTAAGTTAGGATTGTGATCATGGCCATGCATACTTTCATAACATGATGAATACTTGATTCTTGAAAGGGGTCACTTTCCTTACATGGGACAATGGAGCATCAATATTTTATTCAAGAAAGAAAGTAATATTTCTAGGTTTTGAAACCCTCTTGATTGTATTAAAAAGCCCAAAAAAAAAAGGTTTCCAAGTTTTGAAACCTTTAAAGTTACATAAAATCACTTAAGGTGTGGATTTTGATAATCGAACTTTGGTCAATATTGATATAGCTTTACTAATGTAGCCTAACCAACAAGCCATACAACAATTGGATGCCATGCAGTTAATTTATTATTTTAGCATAATTATATTCAACACAGATTCCTTTGAGTATAAGACTTTTTCTTGGTCAAATGTGCCATGTTAAAAGAGAATACATGTCATAAAGAGACCCAGGATGCTACTTGCCATGCAAGGATTGGACTTGAAATATATCTTGAGTTGGCCTATTTGTAAGCCTCCCCCTCCATTCAAATTTCTTTATCATTTTCTTGGTGCTTGAGATCTTAGGCAAGATGCTCAAGGAGATCAATCCTTCTCCTTGACTAGCTCCACCAATATGCTCTCTGGGCTCCTACCTTGAAGTGCAACCCACTACAAAGGCCTAATTAGCATGTTGCATCACCATAACAAGCATGGCCTTGCACTTAGTCTAATGCCCAAGGATGGAGAGGGTTTGGCAAGCCAATATATGCAAATGATCTTTGACATGTAGACAACAGTGATAAACATGATAAAATCATTGATTTACAAATTAAAATTGTCTCATGCTACTTAACAAATTAAAACATTTTCATTTTGAGAGGCCCAATCTCTCTAGAGTTTTGTCATTTGTTTCCACATAAACATGTGTGCTTGAATATAAGTATTTCATGGATTTCAATGTTTCAGAGGGGGGTGTGTGTGTGTGCGTGTGTGCTTATATATGTACATAAATGCATACACATGATATATATCTCTCACACAACACCTACTAACTCCTATATACATATATATCAACAACATGAAATAAATCTAATTAATAATGGGCCGATGCCTATTTATATAATGCAAAGAATGACCATATACAAGCAAATACCATAGCAATTGCTAATAAAACAATGTGCAATCTCACACGGTACACCCCTAGTGCATAGAGTGGTAGTAAGGGGTAGCATTGAAGTTTTACTTAGAAGTGCAAGAGTTACTTATGGCATAATATCCTTTTATAGATTAAGCACTTTCTCTTTTATATTTGGAATTCTACAGTTCACATACAATCTAAATTCAATCCTCTACTTCCATTAGCTATCTAGCTAATGCACCAAACATGACTACATATGGCATTAGCTACACGTATATGTTATGTTACATTGCCCTAATGAGTGGGGGTGGATTATTGTTGATTGATACGTTAGCACCCTTACCATAGATATGTGAATGTTGATGTGACTTTAACCCATTGTATATGTTTTGTATCCCTACTTGGGAGATGTGGGTTGTTGACAACTTTAGTAGTAAAAAATCTATTGTGATATGCCCCTCCCTACACATATACATAGAGGAAGGAAAAAGGAGTATTGACATGCATTAATTATATGGTGATTCACACATTGATGCATTGTGCTCCAGAATGCACACATTGTTTCTTTGCATGTAAAATAAGTATATTTATTAATATGTGAAGTACTCGAAATGTAGGGCTTTTCTCTCAAAAAAAAAGTGTTTTAGGGTCATGAAGAACATATTTCACTATTGTCTAATGTCTTATAGGGTCAATAGCATGTAGGGATATGACTAATGTTTGCTATTGCTATGTAGGAACATATTTGAATCTATACTTCTATACTATCATTTTATTGAGCAATGAAACAAAATTAAAAAGCAAGCACCATAATAATACTAAGGACCATACATGCTTTATTGTATACAACAACCAAATTTAACATCTAACCAAATAAAATGGCCATCCTCCAAAGTCTCTTCCAAACCCCACATTTCTTGGTCTTTGTGTCCAATGACCTATAATGCTCCTAGACATTGAGCTTAAAGAATCCAATGCCATCCAACTCCATTCACAACTCATAACATCTTTCAAATGGGCATGAGTATGCCTAGCAAATTTTAATGTTCTTGTATGCATATAAGACCGACAAGCTCCAGTAGGTTTGAACTAGACATATGCCATTAATTTCAATTAGGGGCAACAACCAAGGAGGTTGGCAGAGTCATCAGAACTCGTCATGTGACTAGAATCTCTCTCTCTCTCTCTCTCTCTCTCTCTCTCTCTCTCTCTCTCTCTCTCTCTCTCTCTCTCTCTCTCTCTCTCTCTCTCTATCTAGCCCATGCCATTGGTGCCTCCAATCTCTATCATCACCAAATGCCACTACACCTTTGTTGCCGTGCCACTACTACCATTCTCTAAAGCTTCATCACTACCACATTGCTTATTGTGCTCATCATTGCTTTACATGCTACTACATCCTCTTTGTTGCTCTACCCACTAAGTTAACTTGCAGCCTCTTTGCTCATCGCCCATCCCTCTATTTGCTCTCCTTGTAGTGTTGAGTTCACCGCCTTGGTGCTCACTACCTACTTTGCCCTCTTGTGCTTTCTCATGCTCTCCTTGCCATTGCAACTGCTCCATCCTCTTCTTCACCCACTCTACATGTTGTTTAGCATGTGTTAGAGAGAGAGAGAGAGAGAGAGAGAGAGAGAGAGAGAGAGAGAGAGAGAGAGAGAGAGAGAGAGAGAGAGAGAGAGAGAGAGAGAGAGAGAGAGAGAGAGAGAGAGAGAGAGAGAGAGCACCTTTTTACTTTTGAAATTTAAAATAGGTTTGGGAAGTTAGGTTTTTGGGGATTTTGGTGGTTTAGGAGGTCTATTTGCCATGAGCTAAATTGTAATACAAATAGATGTGCACTTGACCTCACGCAATCTGCTACAAGTCATATGAGGTTATTGATATTCCACATGCTTCTTTTTGTCTCATATAGGTGTGGATAGTATGTAAAATAAATAAAGAACTCTTTTGCCACTACCTTGGATGTAAACAATTTCCTTAAGAGCATTTCCTTGCATTGAGTTGCAAACAATCACTCTGAATGCATTAGTGTAGCCCTATAATTTTGCAAAAACCTTCCCCCAAAATTCAATTCAAAGTTGCTAACATGCTCATCAGTCTCTAGATCATTTACATAGGACCACTACAATCACATCCCTTGCTTAAAAAGCAAACATCGTTGCTTATTATCTATAAATTGATTGAAATGATCAAGACTAGAGCCATCTCTTCCTTAAAAGGCAAAAGTTCCAAAGCGCATGGATTTCCTATCTTTTTGGGATTTTTCCCCAATTTGCTAATGGAAAAGGTATAAAAGTAAGAGAAGTTGTAGTTTTATGTTTCAAAAGTCATGTGTGGTGGTGGCCTTGTTGAGTTTTGGAGTGTTTTTTATAGTTATGTGTGTCATAATGGTGGTTACACTATTGAGATATTAGTTTAATTGGTTTTGTTTGTCATATATGTTACTGATTTTGTTTACAATTAGTGTATTGTGATGAACATACCAATGGAGGATGCAATCATTTTTTTTGTAATTTTTGTTATTGTGGGTATGGTTAGGGGGAGAGAGAGACTAGGGTGAGATCTCTATTTGTTTTGTTATTATCTTAATCAATACTAATCTTTTATATTTTTTTGTTTTAGTTTTAATTATAAAAATTTGTGATTGAAGTTATGATTTATAGATATATTTAGAGAGAGAGAGAGAGAGAGAGAGAGAGAGAGAGAGAGAGAGAGAGAGAGAGAGAGAGAGAGAGAGAGAGAGAGAGAGAGAGAGAGAGAGAGAGAGAGAGAGAGAGAGAGAGAGAGAGAGAGAGAGAGAGAGAGAGAGAGAGAGAGAGGTCACACACACACACACACACACACACACACACACACACACACACAATATGTTCTTATATTTGAATTTGGACTATCAAAATGCATTCAAATGAAAGCTTGTATGATAGTTTATGTTGTAGGAGAAGTAATTCTTTGTGCAGGGCCTTTTTGTATTGCAAAAAAAGTTTTTAAAAAAAGGCAATGTTAACAAAATTCCCAACTTGAAGGAGCTTCCTCTCACACTACATATCACTCATAAACCTTTGTGAGGGGATCCTCATACCCCACACTAGTCATTTTATGGAGAGGAAGCTCTACATTTGCTAATAAGGTGCACACAATATAGATTGTTATCTGTCACATGTATAGAATACTTATCTCATTTTGTTTTATGTAGCTAACCTTTAGGTGAACTACACTTTTTAAAACTATTATGTTATTATTATGTATAATGTAATATATATTTCAAAAATAGCTACTCTAAGTTATACTCCCCTAGAAAAACCAAGGAGTAATGTTGGGTAGTCACCTAGTCGCTTATCCTAAGCATCACCACTTGAAGCCCATGTGTTTACCACTTGAATCCCACGAAACACATGGGCTTAGATGGTTAGGCTACTATTGAGTCTACCTCCTATGGACTCAATTTCAATCTCATAAATAGCATTCTAGTGTCGAGTTAACATAGCCACTTGTGCGGGACAACAAAAACTCAGAGTGAGCTAGCATCGCACTTGGTTTAATGAGAGTGAGAGATGAGGTCCAGTAGAATGTTGACCCCTTTTTCTATAAAGCATAATCTCACCTAGCCCCCTAAAACAACGATAAGCTAGGTTCTATGACACAACCCTAGGTGCGTCACGCTTTGTCTCTAATATTAATTCTATATTTCAAAAAGTACTCGATGGCTACCCAACCATATAATAACTTTAATCAGGGAAGTCATCCACCCAATTTCCAGTCAACACACCTAAGGTATTCTTTAATTCGTTAATTATCATAATACATTCAGTGTGGACATATACAATTGGCTTCCTTAATTGGTCCATTAAGCACTAGTTAGTTTCATGCCTTTAGTGCACATACACAAAGATAGCGGTAAATAAAAATTTCCAAATAGTTCTTTTATTGAAAGCAAGTGAATAAGATTTATTTCATCCATGGCCATAGGCTTATCCACTCCAAAATATACAATCCTTCCCTAAATTGGGCCCAAATTTGGCCATCAACATAGGCTAAGAACTTGCCCATCAATCTAGGCCTCCATCATCCATCCCCCACTAGTATAAGAATCTTTCGGATCACTTCTAGGCTTGCAAGGCATTAATCATGTCCCAAACTTTGTAAAAGTTTACTTAGAGTCCCGTTAGTGATCACAATTCATGGGCAACCAGTCATATATCGTGAAGAGACTGACACTTGGGGATAGCTATCTTTGCTCCTCGTACCATCTGTATGGATATCATGTACAATGATCAAGTCAACCAATGATTACAAGTATTCTATCCTTAATGAAAAGGAAATAAAATGTCCAAATAGTCCTTTGAAAGCAAATTTATTTCTATTGCATTAATACTATAACTCAAATAATAATAAACCACGGTTTGCAATTGCACCATACATTATCTAATAATCACAATAGTTAAATGAGGTTTCCTCTTGTAGATTTCAAGGTGATTTTTACTGATTATATTTTTATAAATTGATCTCATTGGCATAACTCAAATGCAAGTTTTTCCATAAGGATTTAGGTTTCTTTATGCATGGTAGTTATAAGTCAATTATAATCCACATTTATAGTATAGTCTAGCTAAATCAAACAGCAGTAGTTGTATTGATTCCTTGGCTACGTGATTTTTTTGAATAATTATTGACTATTTAAAACTAAGAATTAAGTAAATTTCATAAATATACACTAATTCATTGCAATATATTACCCTAAATAAATGGAAATAATTAGTAGTAGTAGATAAAAATCACATTTTGAAGGAAATTTGACCACTAGAAGATTACAAAACTTTTAAATGGTAATTAGCACGTGGTAATCTATACAATTATTACACATTAACATTCAAGAAGCTTATTGATTTTTATGAACTATTATAATTATAATTTGATATTACTAAGCCTAATAATTAATCCATAATTAAGACTATGACAATGCTAGTTAACTATATACTATGTGTAGAGCACTTCGTATATGGGGGGGTATATGCCAAATAATGAGACTGTGTTCATTGTTACAACTATCAATTTTGCTCCAACTATGTCTGCTTCGAGATTAGTTATGCTCACACGTTGTTTAGGAGCCATTATAGAATGCAAATACTTCAATTGAATATGCTTCCTTCGATAGGCTAGTTATATTAGCGCTTTGACACTCCTTTGATAACTCTGTATACAGTTTGCTAATAAATTTCATGATTTTTTGGTAAATTGCTAAAGTAAATTATTGATTTGGCACACTTTATAACTTGTCAAAAACCATTAATCTCATATTTGAAATAGCTTGGAATTTTAGCGGGTAGTTTGGAGTTAGTGATAGAATAGTTGAATATTGCCCTATAATGCTTTGGGTGGCTAATCAAGGCTATTTTTGGGGCATGTGGAGAAGTGATTATACCACTAGTTAGCTCTGTGAACTAATCTAAATCAAGGCTTAAATGAACCTAGTTTCTGAGCTAACTTGATTCTATCTTGCTTGAGATAGTGTAGGGGTCAAATTAGCTTTACAAGTGCTAGTTTTTGGTTAAGAATGAGGTTTCAGGGCTAGATTGAGGTTATAGAAGGGTTATGAACTAAGTATAATAGCATGCGAGCTCTCTTACAAATGAAGTCCATCCATGATATCTTCCCATGGAAGTATTCTGGCCGTTCCCACTTAGGACCGACCTGAATCAAGGTTTTCCCTAATGGTCATTTCCCTAAACGAAAACTAGCATCGAACCCCAAGCGAACTACTTTACGTAGAAACTCCAGGGACGAAGCGGATTCATATTGCACTTGGTTTAAGGAGAATGGGAAACGAGGGGGATGCAAGGATCGACCTCTTTGCCCATAAGGCATAGTCCCATTCCATTCCCCTAAAACAACATAAATTGGGATTTCTAAACTCTAGGTCAGCGCCCTTGCTGTTAATTTCCTTTAAGAAGAGCTCCTTACTGTTCATTACGATTGAGAAAAGTTCTCGGCCAACCGGGACCACCCATCCATAGGACGGACCCATGGCCACATCCACCACACTTTCCTCAAGGTTGCTTTAGTTGTCTAATTACGTACCACATTTAGTTGGATATGCATCAAGCAACTTCCTTAATTAGCCCGTTAGACACCGGTTCCTTCACGTAATCTTAGCACTTGACATAGAAAAATAGTGTCAAACAAGTTCCTTTTCAATAGGTTATCATATTTATATTTGGAATACATTCATAAAGTCTAGCCCACAGGCTTAATCCATAATCCACCCGAAGGCTATCCATCAATCCATAGGGATTACTAATCCAAGATTCCGCCCGTAGACTAGTATGCGAGCCTCAAGATCCAATTCCAAGTCGCGTTGGCCTCTTGTGCAGGGCCCGAAAGGCGAGGGATTTACGGCCAAAGCCCCCCTTGGCACCCAAGCGTCCTCCTGCTCCAAGTAGCGCTCAACGAAGAGACCTCATGCGGCGGGTTCGATCCACCTTCCCAGCGCGGCTAACAACCCCCTTGGTTAGGGTCAGGCAGACAGTTGGGGGTGATTGAGGCTGCCTCTCCCTTCAGGCCTTCAACCTGAAGCATTAGATATCTTTTCATCCTTTAGTTCCTTGAGCAAACAAAGCAAATAGTGCTCTCTAAACTGTTACAAGCATAATCATTTCCAGTGGTCATTATTTGGCCAACTGCTAAGGAGTGAATCCTTCTCTCCGAATGCATCCAGCATTCGATCCGGGATCAATTGCGACTTGGCAAGATCCCCAAGGGTTTGTCTGTTCTCCCTTTTGTCCTTGGGTTAAGGCCATACCCTATTAACCCAACTTAACCAATACCTTAGGTTTTATTAATAGTAAATCATGGCGACCATGTCGCTCCAAATTATTGATTGGTCCTTTGCTTCCAAGCAAATACCTAATTCCCTTATCTTGGCAACTTCTTCCCCCAAGAAAGGTGCTGTAGTTGAATACCATGGTCCCTTTCCACCAATCTTCACCTACCAATACCACCTACTGTAAGCCTATAAAAGGCACTCATCCCCAAACTCATTCCATTAGTCATTATCAATCAATTGTACTTGCATTATGCTTGGATAATATTAGTTGTTCTTCTTTGTCAATGCTTTCGCCTCATTATGATTGTCTATTTGCTCATCAGTGATCCTCCATAGCATGCATTCTCAATATTTTAACATTTACAATGTATAAGAAAGACAACATTTATATGTTATCGTACAATTTCATTATGTTAATTTCTACAAGCATTGTGAACATTTATGCATCCCAAATGGTTAGGTTCACTTGATGAAGGTGTGAAATAAAATGGAATGAGAAAGAATCACTCCATTATCTATTTGAAAAGGGGAATAGCCCTTTGACAAGTGGTTGTTAATAGTAATTTATTGGAGATGTATAAATAAAATATCTCTAGGAAAGAGATTTTGTTTAATCATTGTTGTGCACAAGCATTGTTTCTTTGTAGTTTTTTAATGAGATAATGAACATGACTTGCTCAAAGCTCATTTATGTAGACTTGATTACACATTAAAGAGCTATTAAATAAAAAATAAAACCTTTAGTCGTATATTTGAATGTTATGGTGCAACTAATTGATGTCATTTGGCACATTTTCATATAAGTTGGCTCTTTTGTTTGAGCAATTTATAGATATATTTTGAATTGTTAGCGAGCCAACATACACCTTGTTGGCTACTTGTTATTTTAGTTTTGAAAATTTATGGGGTATCTTTTTTGTGTCGAGAGAGATTACTTGTGTGTCAACTTTGATATTTCTGATCCTAACTATATGGGAAATGAACCTTATTCATTATGTATTTTATGCAAATGATCTACTTATAAAGTTACATCATGTACAAATGTGCACAATTTTGTAAATGCAAATGCTTAACTTTCTTACTTGTTAACCCTCAGATGAACAAGGTGGAAAATCTGGAAAATCTAAAGTAGAAGACAAGGCCAAGGCAAAAGTGAAACGGAAGACGAAGGTGCACCAAGAAAAATCTGGAAACACAAGAAGTTTAAAAAAGTCCTAAATCGCGGAGAGAGGCGCACAAGAAAAAGCACAAGTCAATACTTTTGTAAAATAGCACAAGGTGCACCATGATTTATTTTGTAAAAGAGCGCCAAGCTCTCACCCGTGAAAATTGTAAATGGTTAGAGGCATGGGTTGAGGCCATGCTAATAGGGAAGAGGAGGAGAAGGGTTGGAGGAATGACCAAAAAGGGGATGACCGCCCAAAGGGATTAGGGTTAGGGTTTTGTATAAAAGGCAAAAAATGAATGAAGAAGCTCATTCTTGTGTGTGGCCAAAAGTAACTCTCATCATCTTCTTCTTTTTGTTCTTGCTTGTTTGAGCTTGTGCTTGAGAGAGGGAGTGTGAGAGTGTGAGTGAGTGATTGTGTGAGGGTGAGGGATCGTGGTGGAGAAGCTCTCAAACTTCTCCTCTCTTCTTCTCTTGTCTTCTCTTACTTATGGAAATGGAGCTTGGATCGTGAAGCTTGAGGATTGAGCTTGTTTGAAGCTTGCATTTGGATCATGGAGCTATCGGAGTGCTCAGGAGAGGAGGCAACTCGATCGAGCATGGAGGTAAGGTCACTACACTTGTAGAGAGAGAGCGTGCTGGCTATGTGAGAGGTACCAATTAGTGCTCAGCTTGAATGCTTGAAAGAATAAGCGGTTCGTGGGTCTTGGCGGTTGAGCTTGAGCTCACCTCTACATTTTGGTTCTATTTTGCCGAGACCAACGGATTCAAGCCTTGAGTGCTTGCATGCTTCGAATCGAGCATTGAAGTAGGGTTTTCCTTGAGCCAGTGCTTCATATAGATAGGTAGGAAGCGAGGGATTTTGAAAAGGTATTCAAGCTCCTTAACAAGTAAGTTTTTGGTTTTTTGGATTTGGAAAAGTAGGTTGAAGTAGTGTAGGTGTTTGCTTTACGATTTGGATGCATTAGGGTAGGAAAAAACAAAGAAAAAAATGAAAAACAGGCATTAGTGTTTCTATTGTCATAATAGGGCAAGAGGGTTTGATTTGTTAGTTGATTTGTATTTTCAAGTTTATTTGCTATTCGATGTATATACAATCCTTCATTAGGGTCTATTCTTACATTTTAGAAGTTTGTGTGACCCCTTGTAACCAAACTCATTAGAATCGAGTTGATTTTTGTCATCCTTGGAAACTTGCATGCATGAATTAAACATTGTTACCAGAGTCTGATTCCCAAAATCAAACTCGAACGGTCTGATTCCCAGAATCAGACAGTTCAATTTTCAGACTCGAATATCCTAAAAACTTGTCTGATTGGACGCACGAAAATTAGACACACAAAAATCGGACTAATTGTAGAGGGAGCTCATGCTCAACCGGCAAGACCCACAGACTACTTATTGTTCAAGCAGTTCAAGTAAGCACTAATGGCTACCTCTCACATAGCCGACACACTATCCCTCTCTACGAGTGTAGTGAGCTTACCTTGATGCCTGATTGAGTTGCTTCCTCTGTCGAGCACTCCGATAGCTCCACGATTTGCGATGTGAGCTCAAGCATCTTCAAGCTTCATCCTCCATAGTCATGCATGGGACGAGAGAAGAGAAGAGAAGAGAATAAGAAGAGAGGACATGGTGAAGGCTTCACCTCCAAGATCCCTCACCATCACACACTCACACTTCCTCCCTCAAGCACTCACAAGCAAGCAAGAGAAGAGAAGGAGAGAAGAAGAAGAGTCCACTTTGCCACACACCAAAGAATGAGCTCTTCATTCACTTTTCAACTTTATATACAAAACCCTAAATCCCTTTTGGGCGGTCATCCCCTTATCCCCTTTTTTACATGGCCGGTCGTGGCCTAGGCCCTCTTTCCTATTTTCCTAGCTTCCTTTCTACCGGTTATCTTCCTTTACAATTTGCACAGGAGGGAGCCTAGTGCTTTTTTACAACAGTTTTAGGGGAGCCTTGCATTTAAAAATGCACTTTTGCCTTTGATTTGATTTTTGAGGCCGCCCTTGTGCTTTTAGTTGTTCTCCCTCATGCCTCTTTCATTGTGTCCGATTTCCTCATGGGCCACCTCTCTTAGGTCTTGACTTGTGTTTTTCCATTTTTTTCACTTTCTTCTTGTGCTAAGGTTAACATTATCCCCTCCTAGTTTAGTGTCAGTCTCATGGCATTGATGGAGGTGGGATATGTGTAGCTAGATGGCTTTTTTGAGTTTGTATACAAGCCCTTGTGGGAGATGGTGTTGGGTGGACCGTCCTTGAAATTGAAGATATAGTTAGTGCGGGTCCTTCCTTGACACTGACTTGGAGTGGATCTGTCCCTTGAATATGGTGTTGGACAGGTCTCCCTCTCACCGACCAAGGTTGCAACGATACAAGTGGAACTTGGCTTTTCCCCATTCCCTTTAAGTTGCCTTATCTCTTCACCTATGTATGTTCAGAGTTCACCATTAGCATAGGAGGAAACTTGTATTCCTCATAAAATGAATTACATTGGGCCTTGCGCTTTCCTTGTAAGGGCCTTTAGAGGTTCTCCTTCATTCTTGAGAGAACCTTGCTAGAATATTCGGTGCTTACCGTCATCCTTGAGAGAGCATCCTTTATTATAATGAAGCAAATTTGTCACATTAGTTCACTTTCCTTTACCCAAATAAACCATGTAAATACTTTTACTAGGGTTTACTATAAAAAGACTAGAAGTGCTAATGTAGGAAGCTTTTTGACACTTACACTATTTTCTTAGAGATTTCTTGTTCATCACCATCTTGGGGTGAGTACCAACCTTTGTTTTCTTGTATCTTGATTTCAATTTCCATGGCTACGTTGTGTTTGTGGTATAATTGAAGATGTCTATGGCATGGCCATGATTGAAGCATTTCATGGTATTTCCTATTATTTTCTTAGTTCAATTCATTAGTTTTTCTGTTGATTTTTATGGTAGAATAGACATTCTTTACATTGCTATCACAACATTAGTTTAGATCCTATCTGAAGTCATTTTCATGCATTAGATTTAGTTGCAGAGACTAGAGAGTGAAAACCACAGTTTAAATTTAGTCATAGGAGGTAGTTCATTCATAACCGTGGTCAGACATGGAGATATGTCATAAATTGTGACCAAGATGGAGGTTCTTGGCATGAACTAGTGGATAATGGCGGGCTCCAGCTATTTTGGCAGGTTATGGCCAAAGTTTTAACCAAAATTTAGGGTAAGATGGACAAAATGAAGGCTATAGTCTTTAATGGAGACCAAATTTGAGTTACTTTTTTTGAAAGATAGAGTTTCTTCTCCTTCTTCAAGCTTTCTTTCATGGATTCCATGGAAAAATTATACTCCTACCTTGATTCTATGGCTTCTATCCTATAAAGGCATTCCATAACAGGCTTCTTCATTAACAAAGCTTGTCTACAAGCACCATTTATGGTGGTTTTTCTTCAACTGTGTTGCTTGCTGTAAAGTTTTCAAAGGCATTTGACTAGCATAAGAACTGGTGTCCATAGGGAGGTAGCTTCAAACATTGATGAAGGATAGGTAGAAGGCAGCCTTGGTAGTCGTGCATCTTTTCATGTTGCTCCAATTGGGACTTCATATCCTCCATAGGCCTTCTTTACATTTTAGGCATCTTAGACACAAAAGTTATCATGGATTAGTATCATAATCTCTTTTCCTTCTTTGTTAGACGGGATGTCAAAGACCCACTCACTCTCATAAGATCAAGAGGCACCTGATCATCGAGACACCGATTCTTACTGGCATCTTTCATCCCATAATTGCACGCAGGAGAGACAGACAAACATTGACAAGTTCATGTTGGTTGTTTAACTTTCTATAGGTGCACATATTCCTCTTTGCTTAGAGCCATTGATTTTTCCTCAATCTACAAAAAAATTCAACCCTCAGAAGCAAACAAACCGTTTCACTATCGGATGCAATGGCAAAATATGATGAAGAGGTTGAATAACTAGATAGATCACAAGATCTTCATGTAGGACATCACATTCGGGTGGCCATCCTCCAGTTGCTTCATGCTTGGCTTTAACTACTCATTTGTTCTTCTCAGCAATCCTTGTCCTCTTCCCTTACAAGCATACAGAGAAATCTCGACTGACGATGCATCCTCTGATCGACTTGCATCTCCACTCATCCTTACGTCTTTTGTATCCCCTAAAGTAGGAAGTACCTTTGTGCATCAATAAACTTGCACATCCCTTCATCAAGACTCCTTTCTTCATAGGAAATCCCTGCTTGTCACAATCCCCATGATCTTGAATACATAGCCTTTGAACTCCTCACCAAGAGCATCACCATTCACCTCTTGGGCAAGCCCCTTGCCATAAAAGGCTCTCAGTTTCTGCTCAACTTCTTTTGAATTGCTTCATTCATAGCTGGATAGATTTCTGAACTGGATGGGGATAGTAGGTAGGCTTGTAAATTGTGAAGAGGTTCACCTTCATAAAAGAGTGGAACAAGAATGCCAATTCAGTAAACCCTTTGATCAATCTATTTCTGAAGGATCAGTGAGGTTCTCATCTGCTAGCATCTCTTGCAATCTGAGAAAGAAGTCTTAAGAGAAATCTTCAACCTAGCCATCTATGGACAGTATAGACCCTCTTTACATTAGGGATTTTGACTACAATCAACAAATCTTGGTTTAATGGAGTACCTATGAAGCTTGAAGGAGAAGAGCATGCTGCGAGGTTGAAAATCCAACATGGAGCAAGCTTTTAATGAAGAAACTTGGTCAATTTGAGGCTAAGTTGAAGCCATTCTGTCAAAGGGATTCTTCATCAACAATATTCTCCAAGCGAAGTATATGAGGTATTTTCAAACATCTTTTAATCTCTCTTGAATATCCTATTGCTGAGCTTACCCAATTGATGAAAGAGAGGTTAAATTGATGAAAATTTTATCCATATTCTTGAAAGAGAAGAGCATGTTGCGAGGATGAAAATCCAACATGGAGCAAGCTTTTAATGAAGAAACTTGGTCAATTTGAGGCTAAGTTGAAGCCATTCTGTCAAAGGGATTCTTCATCAACAATATTCTCCAAGCGAAGTATACGAGGTATTTTCAAACATCTTTTAATCTCTCTTGAATATCCGATTGCTGAGCTTACCCAATTGATGAAAGAGAGGTTAAATTGAGGAAAAGTTTATCCATATTCCTAAATGTATTGCATAAATTTTCCTTAGAGTTTTCATAAATGGTAATGATTAGCAAATCATTCTAATTTCCTTTCCATAACCATAATTTAGTCTCCAAATTTCTCATTAACCTTGACATTGCCTTGTTTGATTGTTGTCTCAAATGTCATGCGAAAATTTGTGCCCAATGGTGAGTTTAAATAAAAAGCTGTGGCATAATGCTTAATGAAGCATCTATAAAATGAAGAGAGACCAAGAAAACCATGTAATGAGGTAGTGTATGGATGGGGTTGGCCAATCCTTAACACATTGCACCTTCTTAGGGTCAGTCTAGATGCCATTTTTGTGAACAATGTGTCCCAAGTACTCCACAAATTTCTGCATGAAGATACAGCTACTTTCCTTAGCAAATAGTTGATGCTCTCTCAATGTATCAAACACCCTTCTAACATGTGCCACGTGCTTCTCTTGTGACTTGCTATAAATGAGATGTCATGAAAGAAAATGAGCACAAACTTGAATAGGAAGGGCTGAAGGATTTTATTCATGAGGCTCTAAAATGTTGTGGGGGTATTAGTCAATCCAAAAGGCATCACTAGGAAATGATAAAGCTCATGATCAATCTTGAAAGCCATTTTGATCTCATCACCCTCCCTCATACGGATCTGATGGTAGCCAAAGTCCAAATCAATCTTAGTGAGAAAGCATGCCCCTTTCAACTCATCCAATAAGTCATCAATCTGTGGGATGGGATAGTGGTTCTTCATTGTGATTTTGTTCAAGTCTATGTAGTGAATGCACATGTGAAAAGAGCCATCTTTCTTTTTTACTAACAAGATATGGGATGCATAAGGGGAAGAACTCGGTTCAATGAAACCCATCTCCAAAAATTCCTTGACTTGCTTTGCAATCTCTTCATGTTCACACTTGGAGAGTTTGTAAAAGATGGCTTGTGCATTGGCTTGGAATGGGGCTCTAAATCAAGTGGATGGTCACTTGCCTCTTGGGGGGAAGGATTATAGACATCTGAAATAAATCAATGTACTCTTGAAGTAGGATCTCAAATGTTAAATCCTTAGATACTCCTAAAGTAGGATTTCAAAGGCTAAATCCTTAGATACTTCAGAGGGTGACCTAAATTTTCCTTATTCAATTGCAAGACAAAGATCTGTGAGCATTTCTTAAACTCTTGTTTGAGCTACTTTGTTGTAATAAGTTGAAAATTAGCATTATCTTGAATTCCCTCTAAGCGGATGAGCTATCCATGCATCATAAACTCCATGTAGAGCTGAGTGAAGTCCATAACAAAATTTCCCAATTGTTTCAACCAATCACATCCCAAGACAACATCAATGGGGCCCATATTTGAGGCAATGAGGTCAACCAATGCTACATGATTTTCAAACAAGCATAGGGGGACTATGGGACATAGAGGGGGCATGCATGTGTGTTGATTTGTTCCTCTCCATTTTCTACTTGAAATTTTAGGGGACATTGTAATTCCATAGGGGTGCATTTCAACTAGTCAATGGCTGATTTATTGACAAAAATATGAGTACTATCACTGTTCATAAGGATAAAAACATATTTCCCATGAATACTACCTTGAATGAATCAAGGATTAATGGCGACCGCTGCTCAGCATTAAACAACTTCACAATCAGAAATAGGATGGGATAGGTATTATGTGCTTGATGATAAAAAAATTGTAATGCCTAGCCAAGGAGTCCTTGAGCTACGACCTGACAGAATCCTAGATGTTAGGGAGAGACAATTGAGATCCAGGACCTTGAGAGAATACCTCATTAAGTGGAAAGATTATCCCAAAGAGGATGCCACCTGGATGGATGAACGTACTCTCAACCACCGAACGGAAATTGTGGGCCGAGTGTGTTGCTCGAATGCACCGAGTTGTCATGGCTGAGGGTTGAATGGGAAGCTCGGACAGGGTGACTCGAACGGGGTGATTCGGACAGGCTAAGGAGATTCACTCGGACGGGGGCTGAGGCATGTAGGCTGAGGGCCGAGTTTCGATATGATCGAGTGAACCTTTGGCCGAGTTGGTTTGTTCGGACGCAGGCTGAGGGCCAAATGGGGTAGATTGGCCAAGGGACGAGTTGCGAGTGGGCTGAGTGATATGCTCGAACAGGACGATTTGACTAGTGGGTGTGCATATATACGCGAAAACAGACGCAAACGTCAAAATTCAAAAGTTTCTTGAATCATTTCTTTTCAAACTGCGCCTTTCCTTTCCTGTGTTTTTTGTGCATTCTGAAGCTCGAGTTTAGCCGACATGCAGTCTCTTCATGCCTCACCTCCTCATGACTCACCTCTTCTTTCACTTCAAAGAGACAAGAGGGAAAAAAGGAAAGCCAAGGAGAGGAAGAAAGAGAGAACAAGAGAGAGGAGAACAAGAGGAAGAAGAAGCAAAGGGAGGAGACAACAAGCAGCAAGCAAACATCAAGGGAGAGTAACTCACCAAGGAGAGGAAGAAGGAGAAGGAAGAAGCGCCACCACCCGCCAAGGCAGTGAGTCACTGTTGAAGGTATTTCCCACCTACTCCCATTCATCTTTTAGTCCATTTCACTCAAATTCCTATATATCATGAAATGAATACCTGTTTTCCTTCAAGCCATGCATTTCATGCTATTTTATTAGCCTAGTATTGATCTGCCATGTCAAATCCCACGAGGAAAAGTGGATGCTAGGTGAGTTGGTAGGACAATAGTGAGGTGACTCTCCCCTACTGATGAGGACCCTGAAGGGGAGCACAAACCGGCTTGAGAGGGAAATTTACAAACACCTCAAGTCATTGGGATCCCACGTATTTTTCAATTTAGGTGCAGGTATCGACATATAGAGTGATGTACTTTGGCCTACAACATGATGTACTTGGCAAATGACTCCATGATGTATTGACAAATGTATGGGCAGCATGATATATGGGCAAATGTATGACAGCATGAAACACTTGGCAAATATGGGCAAGAGAGCAACATGTATGCTTATTGATGCATTGAAGTACTTCAATTCAACATTGAAGAATCTGGTAGTAAATGCAAATAGGGATTCATTGTTGGATTACTTTCCTACAGTCACAGTGGGATTAGTCAACTTCTTTTGGGTATTTGCATAGGTTATTCAGTACTTGCAGGATGCGGGAAACAATGAATAGCCATTGAAAATTGCTTACAAAAATTTCTGTACTAAACTAATTTCAATGTTTGATAGTTCATTGGAAAGGAGACATTCTTAGTTTCGAACAGAGCCAAGAAGTTCATCATTTGGATCATTGAAGCTCAAGATATGTGAGTTTTATTGCTGTTGTATATTCAGGACAGATCATCAACTATGGCCAAATACAAGAAGAAGGATCCCATCATGGATACTATCAATGAAGGATTAAAGGATTACACATCAGGAAATAGAGCATGAAGCCTCCCAAGAAGCTATTTACCATGTGAGCCTTGATAATGAGGAGGCACGAGTTCAACTCATGTTGCAGTCAACAATCAAGTGAATGGGGTTGGCACAACTCATGTATCTACAGATTCTAATAACTTTCAACAACTATCCAATGATATAAGGGAAACGAAGTCGGGCATTGACAAACATGTAGCTCTCTTAAGTGAGAGAATATTACCTACGACAATCCCAAATGTTCCAAGCCCTCCCATTGTTGAGGAGTAGCGAAGGATCACAACGCCTAAGGTTGTGGGGCATTATGAGGTTGGAGAACCATCTAGAGTTCAACATCTCAATTTCAGCCTCGTTATCAGCCTTAGGTTTACACAAGTTCTCATGGTCAAGATCCACACGAGAGGATCCATGCTAACTCTAAGCATGATGAAAACACACATGGGTGTGATCCTTTCTACAAATCTTTCTATGTTCAATCATCAACCATCCCAAAACCTATCCATGAAGAGAAGTTTGAAGAACAAAAATCATATCATGGTCAAGCAAGTGGGGGCAATAATTCTCATGGACAGAACCATTATAATGGACATAGTCATGTTAATTTAACCCCAAATTTTTATGGGTAGCAGTAGCATGTCAACAATAATCATGCTTACGATTAGTCTTCTAAGCAAAGTCCTCATTTTGATCACTTTTGGCCTCATCAAATTAGTGGGCAACAACCACAACTAAATGCCACAACAAATATTCAGCCTCCTATGTAGGAACAACATCAAGGAGTATATGAACAACCACATGTTATGGGTAATTCCTTCTCTCAGCCACAAGGACAATATAATCAACCACATGGATTTGAAAACCCCCATGAATAGCAACAACCATATGCTCATGGAACATGGATCAACGATACTCAAAGGCAAAATTCATTTGGTGCAAATACTTATGGGCAACAACATTATAATAGCCAACCTCATTAATTTGAGAGGGAATACAAGGAGAAGATTACCATTTCTAATTTCAAGGGCGATAATCCATCCCCAACTGAATTAGAAGAATGGTTTGACAAACTTGATATGTATTTCTCTTTGTATCCTAGATCACAAAATGCTAAGGTCAAGTTTGCATCCCTACACTTGGAGGGATATGCACACACTTGGTGGAGGTATATGTCAAGGATCGGTCATGAGTTCTTGACATGGGAAGAATTAAAGAGAGAAATGATCGAAGTATTTGTATCTCCAATCGAAGAAGAGAGGCTAGAAAAGAAGTGATATGCTCTTGAAAAAAGGGGATTATCGGTTAGAGACTATTCTAGCCAGTTCCTTAACTTCTCTACATATGTGGATGGAGTATCTGACAATGCCAAGCTAAATAAATACATATTTAGGCTTGAATCTTTTCTATCTTTGGAAGTCAGAGCCATGAAACCTTCTTCCTCACAAGTAGCTATATAATTGGCTAAAAGTTATGGTAAAAAATACAAGAATTTTTTGCCAAGAACAAGGCATCATTTTCAACCAAATCAGATCACTAGGACAACTGCTAAATTTGGGTAGACAAAGACTGATTTACAGTATACAGGAAAGCAATCAAATACCTACATCAAGATTCCTTCATTTCCTACAGTTTATGGGCCAAAACAGGGCACTAATTTCAGATTTAATGTTGAAAATAGATCAGATGGAAAAATGATTGAAATTAGTGGAAAATTTTAAGCTTCTTTAGTGCCAGGCAAATATGTTTCCAATGACAAGCTGAAAGACATGTATGCAAAAGGACTATGCTACAAATGTGGAGAGAAATGGTCTCTTGATCATAAAGCAAAATGCAAAGCCAAGAATGTCAAAGTAAGCATGATCTTTGAGGAAGATTTGGATGTTGAAGCAAATGATGGCAGTGCATTTTAGTTTGAAAGCCCATCCACTCTTGAAGAGATGCATGACCATGAAGAGGACAACCATGAGGAGTTTTATGATCCCATGGATAATTTTCCATTTGACTTTGGTGGATATTACAGGGTTGATCCTTGGACTGATTTGGATTCTTTGAGGTTATGTTCTATTTCCCATGATGCATGATATGGTTCTAAAGGGGATAATACCCTACACCTTAGAGGCTACATCAATGGAAGAATGGCTCATATTCTTATTGACACTGGGAGTACTCATAGATTCATAAACACAAAGTCTCTTGATGGGCTAAAGTTGAGTATTCAAGAAATGCATTCCTCTCTATGGATTCAAGTGAAAAAAAGAGCTTATGAGAGCAATAACCAGATTTGCTCTGATGTTCCTATCACTTTATCTTCATCATGTACCACTTCGGTGAGTCTTATTGCTTTGGAAATGGGCCCCAATGATGTGATACTTGGCTATTATTGGGTGACGAGTATTGGCAGATTTACCATGGATTTGGAAAGGCTACAAATGGAATTCCAATGGCATGGACAACAAGTTATTCTTCAAGGGATTGAGAAGAAGAAGAAGCTAGAGGTGATCAATCCCAAGAAGATTAAGAGGGAAATCAGTGCTAAGGCATGTATGCTCACTCTTCTCTTGTCTAAGATTGATGAGGATCAGTCCTCTTCAAATCAACCCTCTACACTTCCCAAGGACATGGATCCTTGCCTTTGCAAATTGTTGGAAGATTATGATGATCTATTTCAGCCTCCCTCTTCTCCTCCTCCCAAACTTGAAGTGGATCATTCCATTGACTTGCTTCCAAATACCAAGCCTATCAAAATAAGCTCTGTATCGTCTCTCGAAGGTGGAGAGAGAAGAAGTTGAGCGCCAAGTAAAGGAATTACTTGAGATGCGTCTCATATAACCAAGTCAATCTCCATTTGCTTCTCCCGTTCTTTTGGTAAAGAAGAAGGATGGATCATTCCGTATGTGCATAGATTATCGTGAATTGAATAAGGCCACAATCAAGAATAGGTATCCAATACCAAGAATTGATGATCTCTTGGATGAGTTGAAAGATGCCAAGGTCTTTTCAAATATCGATTTGCAATCGAGATACCATAAAAAGTGTATGAAGGAGGGAGATGAATATAAAACAACTTTTAGGATTGAAAGGGGACTACATCATTTTATGGTTATGCCCTTTGGTCTTTCAAATGCTCCAGTCACATTTCAAGCATTGATGAATAAAATACTTCAGCCACTCTTGTTTGAGACAGTTTTGGTCTTCTTTGATGATATATTGATATATAGTAAGAGCAAAGAAGAGCATTTACAACATGTTAAAGAGGTGTTTGACTCTTGAGGAAGCACAAATTATTTGCCAAAGCATCTAAATGCACATTTATGACCAAAGAAGTAAAGTATTTGGGAAATATTGTTGGGAAAAATGGTATCAAGGTTGATTCGAAGAAGGTCCAATGTGTTAAGGATTGGCCTACACCGACAAATACCACACCATTGAGGGGTTTTCTTGGCTTGTCTTCTTTCTACTGAAGATTCATAATAAAGCATTATGCGCATGTGGCTGCCCCATTGACCGATAGGTTAAAGAAAGAAGTTTTCTTTTAGGATGAAATAGCCAACACAAGTTTCAACGAGCTTAAGCAACTCCTCATTTCAGCACCTATATTGGTCTACCTCAACTTCTCTAAGGTCTTTACCATCTATGCGGATCTATGAGGATGCTAGTGGAAGAGGATTGGGGGTTGTTTTAGCATAAGAACATGGTATCATAACTTATGAGAGTAGAAAATTTGATGAAAAATAAAGACAAATGCATGTATATGAGCAAGAGATGTTGGCTATATTACATGCGATGAAAAAGTGGTGTCATTATCTTTATGGGAGCCACTTTAAGGTGAAAAGTGATCATACAGTGTTGAAGTACTTTCTTTCTTAGCCCAACTTGTCTCCTAAACAAAGAAGATGGTTGGTAACCCTTTAATCTTATGATTTTTGAGATTGCATATATGGTTGGAAAAGATAATATAGTGGCAGTTGCACTCTCTAGGATGTGGGCTTGCAATGTATCTACCATCTCTGCTATATACAAGAATTGGATAAATGGCATACAAGAAGAATATTTGATGGAGGAGCATGCTGCCACAATTATGCAAAAACTACAGCAAGGGAAAAATGAAGATCACCCAAATTTCAAATGGCATAATGAACTTTTATGGTACAAAGGAAAGGTCTACTTGATCCCTCAAAATAATTTTGAGCTGAAAGTCCTTCAAGAAATGCATTCTTCACCTTTGGCTAGTCATCTTTGCCTCTTCAAGACCTTTGACAAAGTACATAAAAGTTTCTATTAGAAGGAATTATGGCGGGATGTGAAGGAGTATGTCTCTCATTGTTTGGAATGCCAACAAAATAAAGATTCTTCTTTATTACTAGTCGGCCTCCTTTAGCCCTTGCCAATTCCACAAGGAAAGTGGACCGATATCTCTATGGATTTCATTACGGGCCTCCCTACCACAAGGCATGGTTGGAATAGTATCTTTGTTGTTGCGGATAGACTTACCAAATCAGCCCATTTTCTTCCTACAAAGATGCAGTTTTCAGCCAAGCATCAATTCATGGAAAGGGTATTCAAGCTACACATAATGGCTTTGAGGATTGTGTCGAATAAAGATACTAAATTCATGGGAAATTTTTGGAAGAGTTTGTTTACTTCCATGGGCACTACTCTCATCCAAGTACTGTTTACCACCTTCAAATTGATGGCCAAACTGAGAGGGTTAACCGTTGGGTGGAAGTCTACTTGAGACATTTTTGTTATGACACTCAATCCTCTTGGGATAATTGGTTGCATCTTGTTGAATTTTGTTACAACAATACATATCATATGAGTATTCTATGGATACAACTATGGATACAAGGTTCAAATTCCTTCAGCCATGTTTCATGAAGAGATTAATCCACAAGCAAAGGATGAGCTAGAGAGAATGGAGATGCTTATGAAGCAATGTAAAGAGAATATGAGGAAGGCACAAGAGGTCATGAAATCCTATGTTGATGATAGGAGGAGGCACATAGAATTTGATGTTGGAGATTGGGTCTTTCTGAAAGTTCCCAAGACTCATTATGCTACCCTTAAAGGAGGGCAGAACAAGCTGGCTCACAGGTCTTATGGCCCATACTTGGTGTTGGAAAAGATTGGAGAGCTTGCATATAAGCTCCAATTACCTTCTACTATCCACATACATAATATTTTTCACATATCACAATTGAAGAAATATGTTGGGCCGGATACACAAGTTATTGAAGAGCTTCCACCACTTGATGAAGAAGGACGACTTATTATTTATGATATTGAGAAAATCATTGGGAAGCATGAGAAGGTTCTTAGGAACACAATACTTACTAAATTTTTGATTAAATGGAAGGGCCTACCTAGGGAAGAGTCCACTTGTGTTAACCATCAGACGAACAAGGTGAAAAATCTGAAAAAGCTAAATCAGAAGAAAGAGGCCAAGGAAAAGTGAAACGGAAGACAAAGGCGCAGAAGGAAAATCTAGAAACACAAGAAGCACAGAAAAGTCCCAAATAAGGGAGAAAGACGCACAAGGAAAAGTGCAAGTCAATACTTTTGTAAAAGAGCGCAAGCGCATCGTGATTTAATTTAAGGAGCACCAGGCTCTCACCCATGCAATTTGTAAAGGTAGATGGGTGGTAGGAAGGAAGCTAGGAAGATAGGAGGATAGTGGGAAAAAGGGCCTAGGCCACGGCCGGCCATGTAAAAAAGGGGATAAGAGGATGACCGCCCAAAAGGAATTTAGGGTTTTGTATATAAAGTTGAAAAGTGAATGAGAAGCTCATTCTTGTGTGTGGCCAAAGCTTCTTCTTCTTCTTCTCTTGTTTCTTGCCTTCTTGCTTGTGCTTGAGTGAGGGATTGAGGGAGTGAGGGAATGAGTGTGTGAGAGTGAGGGATCAAGGAGAAGAAGCTCCCCCATCTTCTCTCTTCATCTTCCCTTCTTCTCTTCTCTTGCACGGCTATGGAGGATGGAGCTTGATGGAGAGGGCTTGAGGTTGCTTGAGCTTGCCACAAGGATCGTGGAACTACCGGAGTGCAAGAGAGAGGAGGGAACTCGATCGAGCATCAAGGTGAGCTCACTACACTTGTAAGGTAGGCATTGCGCGTCAGCTATGTGAGAGGTAGCCACGGTCGCTCGGCTTGAAATGCTTGATCAATAAGCGGTCCGTAGGTCTCGAGGTAGAGCTCCGTAGCTCCCCTTCATTTTGGTTTCATTGCCGGGATTGACGGAATCGAGCCTTGAGTGCCACGCACATTGAATCGAGCATAGAAGTAGGGTTTGTAGCCTGAACCGGTGCTCGAGATAGTTAGGAGATTTAGAAGGTTTTGATCCTTGGAGGAAGTAAGTATTTTGATTTGTTGCTGAATATTAGAGTAGGACCATTCATCTCCATCTCCGGTTTTGATTTTGGTTGCATTAGGTTAATATTAGGATAGGAAAAAGAAGGAAAATAGAAGGGTTCTGCTGCTACTGGAAATAGGGAGATAGGGGCACAAAATTAGATTTTTGGCTGGAAGAGTATGAGGGATTAATTTTTGAGATTACAACAGGTTGGGATGGGGCAATAAGAGGCCCACGGAACTAGGAAGAGTATGAGCGAGAGAGAGAGAGAGCTGCGGGGAGATTGTTGAAGTGCCGATGCATGGCGGTTCCTTGTATTGATTTGCACCTATTTGGAAGGCACGGGATGATTCTGTGAAGTAAGCGTTGACCTTGAGGCATCGCGTGCAACCCACAGGCCGTCGTCCGTGCCGTTAGACCAGTCCGTCCGATTCCCAGAATCGGTTCATTCAATTTCGGGGGTCGGACCGTTCGACTGCTAGAATCGGACCACCTTGTTCGATCCGATTCCCAAAATCGGACCACCTTGCCCGATCCGATTCCTAGAATCGGACCACTTCAAGAATCAGACCCAGTGTCAAAATCAGACCACATGTCCTAGTCTTAAAGTCGGACCAATTGCAAGGATCAGACCACTTTTTCTAGTGTGAGAATTGGACCATTGGTCCTAGCGCCAAAATCGGACCACGTGTCCTATCGCAGGAGTCGGACCACCCTGTCGGACTAGGGAAATCGGACCAAAGTAGAAATCGGACCCAGTGCCAAAATCGAACCACCTTATTTGATTCTCACAATCGGACCAGTCCGCCGTCCGAGTCTCACAATCGGACCAGCCCTCCGATTCCTAGAATCGGACCACCCTGGCCGAGTCCCAGAATCAGCCCTCGACCCACTGCCACTAACATTCAAACCATTTACATTTGGCCCTTTCTACTCAGCCCTCGGACGGGGCCGAATCGGGGATTCGGCCCCTGCAACCCGGACTTGTTGGGACGAATTTGGATTTTTTCAAATTTTAACCTATAGACCTAAAACTGACCGAGAGACCATATAGAACCGAAACCATATCATAGATCGATCACTGGGGTGAAACTTAGAGCAAGTAGTTCAAAATTTGGCTATAAACGGTCCTCCAAATTGCGCATGGTGTTTACCGTAACAGCCATGTGGGCCGGGGGGGACTACCCCCTGGACCCACGCAGAGGGGGCCCCCTCTGCACCTCCCCCAAGTAGGTTGGAGAAAAAACACGCGTCGTGACGGGTCCTCCAAATTGGACCCTAGTGTAGTAATGGCCCTACACGAGCATGGATTCTCACTTGCAAAAGAGCAACCAAAAGCCCATACCCGAACATAGAGAAATAGAGATCCTAGAACATCAATGGGTTTAGCCAATAAGGGCAAAAAGGCCACAATGCAAAAACACATACGTGTTGCATTCGGATTGCATCTAGTCAAAGCGAAAAGCAACAACATCAAGCTACAACAACGAGAATGACTAGATATGACAGTCCTGATAATAGATGCACCTTGAATAGCACTGCACAGACGATCTAAGACATCAGTGGAGAATCCACATTTAGTCGTGCAGTTGGGGACTCAAAGGCATTTGTTAGAAGACTTAAATTTACAAGCCAAGACCCGGAAGATGAAGACATAGTACCACGTGCTTATCTTAGGGTCAAACTCACCGCGAAAAGAGAGCACACTATCGATGCTTTGATTGATGAAGGAGCATATTTTAATATCTTGACCTATGAATCATAGACCTTACTAGGCCAACCATAGCTCACACCGACTAGTGCAACTCTTAGCCCTTACGGGGGACACCCATAAGCACTAATAGGGAAGTGCAAAATCCTTGTGACAATTGAAACTGAAAGCTTGCCTATCCTATTTCATGTTCCTCCAAATAGTGCTAACTACGGGAAGGAAACCCTCCTAGGAAGACCCTTTAAAAGGGCGACCAAGTGTGAGACTGACTATGTAGTACAAAGGATACACCTCACACTACCGAATGTGAAGATAGTCACAACCTTTAGCAATGGTGACCTCATCAAACCTCGAGGGAAAGGGAAGGAAGGTGCTGACATAATAGTCAAGTCTGCTGATGAGAGCAAGGACTTGTTGGAAGAGTTTATACAAGATCATGTTGAACAACAAGAACCAGTGAGTGAGGCCATACGTGAAATAAAAAGGTCAAGAGACAATGCCAAGGACAGCCTTTGGACTTACAAATATCATAGAAGACCCCAAAAGAAGCCCAAGCCTTATAGACGAAGGCATCGATGGAGGGTCAACACAATGCCATGATGGATATCCAAAGCATTCCTACGTGCTCAAGGGTATTACGCAGGTAACCGATGGATTTGGGTGCCAAACCCCTTGCTAAACTTCCCTTGTCGACTGAAGGCCAGATCGTATAAAGAGCAAAGAAGCATAGGAGGAGATCTAAATGAAAAAACAAGTCTCGAGTCAACAATAGTGGAGTGACCGAGCCCCTCATTGTCGAAATCAAGAAACCAAACGGGACCAATCGGAGGGTAGATCCTTAGCCTAGCGTGCTTGACAAGCAGATATTAGATGTAATCGTTGAGGATACGCAAAAGCCACTAGTGACCAAGGCGTCTTTGATTCCCCAAGAGGATAGCAGGCATCATAGGCACAACATTGCTCATGGCAAGGTTGAATGCTCAACAAAGCAACAGATAGCAAAATCATCTAACAACCATGAGCAAATCTCCCAGCCAGTGTCAAAGCCACTTAGGAGTCCCAAGTCTCCTACACCCTCTTCCCCTAAACGGACATAGGAAGCACAACAGTCATCAAGTGCAGCTACTCAATCCCAATCTCTACCTACATCAGAGCTTCCAAATGTCCAAGAGGTAGGACATGACACCATCCTTAGCTTTCAACCTAAGAATATGCCTGTGCAATCCACCGTGGCTAGCTCAACTGATAATCGATCTACGCAAGTAAATGCTCTAAGGGCAACAAAAGACACGACCACTTCCAATCGAACTAAGGACTTGACACCGCAATCCACCAATAGTAGCAAGTCCACTGAACTAGCTGCTACTACTTCCAATCAGGGATCACAGCAGTCATGGCCCTTGGTCGTGACAATGCCCCTTGAGAAATGTATCCTTAGTGGTTTACCTGTGGAGGAGGTGTCGCAACCAACTTCATTGACAACTCCAGCACTTCCCAAGTGCCTAAAGTCTAGGTTGGAGGAGTTAAACAGAAGGGAAGAGCTAGACTCTCCAAAAAGGGAGGCAGTTGTACCCTCACAACCTAGCGAGGCTATTTAGCAGGCCACGGCTATGTCCCATAAGGATACACTAGAGAAGGAGAATGCTGAGGCTCAACCAAGGACATCAACGGTTGACCTAGTCCAGGGTCCTGAGTCGTTGAGAGATGCACCTTCACTGACCAAGACAAAGAGGAGAAAACAATGAAAACAACAGCAGTTACAGGTGGTTGTGGGTGAAACCTTAGACACATCCGCGTGCTTTCAAAAATCAAAGCAGTCGTTACCATCAATGGTTGCTTGCAACACCCAATCCACCGATAACAGAACTCGCATTGACCAATCAAGAGTGGATACAATGCTGTCACAATAGGGTGACAAATTTATACCAGTCACATCCAAGGAGAACCATGACGCAATAACAAAGCCTCAGGAGAGATATGAAAACCCCAAGAGCATAAGAAATCCTAGCATTGACCAATCTTGCTCATCTAGGCCTGAGCCCCTAGCTATGCTAAAGCCTAGGCAAACTCCTAGAACCTTGCATGAGATAGCAATCGAGCAAGGCCTCGTTGAATATAGAAGTGTCATAGAATGCTTAACCGAGTTGGATGCTAAGCTCAAAGTGTTCTCATGTGTCTATGTCCTGGCAGACATGGCGCATTCCCTAAAAAGAGCAGCTTGAAGAATACTTACCATTTCTCTTATCCTGGGAAGAGTAGGAACATCTTGACAAGCACTATAACAAGCTCCTGCATGAACGCATGCGACTCATCTCTGACGAGGAAGCCAACGAACTACGCTTAACTGTAACATTCAATGATGTGCTCTGCCAACTAAATCTCTTAGAGATAGAGCAACTAAAGCGACAATAAGGGTCAAAGTCAATTTGAACAACATCGGTTTGAAAACCGCATTGCAATGGCTGAACTAGGAGCCCAGATCATGACAGTCTCAAAGGAGCAATTGGCCAAATGGCGTGGCCAAATGGCGGTCTCAAAGAAACCCAACCTATGTGGCACCAACTTCCTTTCGAGTGTTGATTGCCATTCGGGGTATGGACTTAGATGAAACTAGCCAAGAGAACTCTCTTTCTGATAAGGTTCTCACTAAGGAGGAGTTACATGTTGCCAACAGACTCGAACAAGGTTCCATGCTACCCGATGTTGCAAAATATCTATCGGCATTGAGTAAACTGCCAAGAGTACTAGATGCGTGTGCCACACTCCAGTGCAATCCGAAGTTCTACAATTGGCTTTTATCCTCGTGAAGTGATATGGATTCATAAATATGTACATAAATAAACAATGAATTTTGTGACCCTATATAGACAATATCAACACACACAAGCAATTATAGTCCAGCGCAGGGAGAAGAGTTGGGTTCAACATGCTAAGCTCCTCAGGTCCTCCTCTCACCACACATTTAGAAGTTGTGTGATCATTCCCGCTTCCAAGTGGAGGGCATGCAACCCTCATTACCACCATAGGAAGCCCTGACCAACATCTCTGGTGGTGTAGACAGGGAACCGTCCCTTTCTATACAGCTTTTCCCCTTTTCGGTCTATCCTTCCGAGGATGAGCCCTTCCCCACTCCATGACAACCAGTCCACGCAACTTAGTATGATCCAAGATCTGCTAATGGCTGAGGCCAAATGAACATCATCATGGGGGCCATCCCTCTACAACAAACACTGCATGCCTCACCTCTCCCTTTCTCGTCATGTGTGCTTGATAACCCACTGTATAATCCCTTCCATGCGAATAGTTTTATCCTGCCTCAAGGCCTAATCATTGGTTCGCATTTTACAGGTCCCCCTATGGTAGCTGACATGGAGCACCCGGTGCAGTTGGCTTGTAAGGACACTATCCACCGTTGAAGGGAGCATGTAGCACAAGCTCCTCCACCGGAATGCTACGTACCTACCCTTAAAAGGTATGTAAAGAAACGAGGCCCCAAGCAACACCGCCCTGGATGTAGGCCAAAAATTCCCCAGGCCAGGGGAATAGAAGCTCAGGGGAGCACATGGGGCATGGCAACACCAGTCGTGCAGTCTCCCACCAGACGCTCGGGCACTAGGTGCTCAAAAGAGGAGAGGGCAGCTTGAGACAAGCAGGAATTTGACGCATTATTTAAAAGCATTCTAGAAACAGTTGCGGCCAGGGACTACACCATTCAAGTCCTGGCCGACATTTTCCCCACCCAACCTCACAGGAGCCCCTCACCAACACAGCCTCAGTCGCCTGACCACCCAGACTCGCCCCGTCTCGTACAAATAGAGTAGCCCCATGTTGTATAAAAGGCTTATCAAATGCTACCTGGCCATGACTTTTTTGTCTTTAAATGGTTAAGTGCTGACATGTTCCCCGATTGTACAAACTTTTCATATTTGTGTTTAATGTATTTCACATCTTTAGCAAAAGAAAAAGCTAATCAAGCGCAGGTGATAAGTATCTAAGCCAACACCATGGAATTCAGATAAGTGATGTCTTCTTGCGTTGCATTGGTTTATTCTAGTTGCGGCATATGTCGTGCATGTATTCTCATGAAGTGACAAGTGGATGCAGGATGACACAAGTCTTTGTGCGAAAGTGTTCAATGCCCAAGTCACCGCAAGTCCATCGATCCCACAAAGAGTCACGACAAAGCCACGTTGTTGAAAGCAAAGATCATCTATGCGAGTGCCCACATCGCATGACCCAAAGCATGATCTTAACCACTTCCTCTTTCTGGGTTACACTCTGCGTTTGACACTCATGGCAGCTGTTACCCCAATTGTACCAACATCGCATGTTTCAAAGAGGGTTGCGATATCTCAAGTATATCTTCCCATCTCAATGACTGTTTCTCTAACAACGAGGCTAGGGCACAATCATCACTGTAATATCCATTTCCTGAGCCTTCGAAGCTTGACATTTTCCAACCCATTGAAAGGTTGATAGCCTCAACATATTGCAGTGGTTGTACTCAGGCAAGTCCAAAAAAAAAAAAACAAAAAAAGAGAAAAAAGAAAGAAAGAAAGAAAAAGCACAAAAAAAGAAAAGAAAAAAGAAAAAAGAAAAGAAAAGAAGAAAAGGATACGAAGCACCCACGATCACAGCACAATACCTAGGGGTCCTCAAATTAGGCATGTCTAATGACCTTGGTCGGTTGGCTCCGTCCCTAGTCCCCTAGCCCTTTAGCATCACCCACAATTGTTCAGGGCACATCAAGGGCAGGACATACCTAGGGAGCTTGCCTCGCCTATGGTTAGACCTATCACCCTGACCCATTCGCACAATTCCCTCTTGCACTTTGCCTTAGTACCATTGCAATCAATTGGGGTAAGCATTGCACGAATGGCCATGAAAAATACATTGTCCTCATCAAGCAAGTCCAATAGCTCCCAGCTTGAAAGTGTGGTGTCCTTGTGTTCAATTATGCTACGTCATGCAGTCACAATGCAAAGGATGTCTCATACACCTTCACGTATACTTCTCAACATGGACAACTTTGCTTTATCCACACATTGTTACGAGAAACCAGCCCGCAGTCTTCTAACTATGTAATATCTAAGTATGCACGAGCACTCACATAATATCTGCACTGAAATATATACACAGTTTGGGTCCTCAAGTGTAGGACAATACTCTCAACTTGCTTTGAGTTCGATCTGTCTCCCAAACTAAGTGAACTATGTCTTGTGCACGATAGAGAAGACTTAGCTTCGAGTTTGACCTATCTCCCAAACTTGCTTCGAGTTCGCTCTTCATCGACACCCAATTTTGAATTCTTATCCTTTATCATCCGGCAAGCCCGCCAAGAATCGTCATGTGTAGAATTTCCAATAAACCAACACTTGTGCTGGCCATTAGTGCAATCCCCAACAAAGAACAGCCCTACCACCAACTCCAACCTCCCTACCACCAGCCACCTAGGCCACCAACATGCCCCCAATGACCTTCCTCCACACCACCACCAACACTCCTCCATGGCAACCATCGATGTCCCTTCCACCCATGTCTTCAATGCCGGCCAAATCCTGCTACCTACAACGGTGAGTGCCATGGGACTAGCACTCGTCTAGGAGGGGGTAATGTTAACCATCATATTACGAACAAGGTGGAAAATCTGGAAAAGCTAAATCAGAAGAAAAAGGCCAAGGAAAAGTGAAACGGAAGACAAAGGCAACAAGGAAAATCTAGAAACACAAGAAGTGCAGAAAAGTCCCAAATAAGGGAGAAAGACGCACAAGGAAAAGCGCAAGTCAATACTTTTGTAAAAGAGCGCAGCCGCATTGTGATTTAATTTAAGGAGCGTGTGCAATTTGTAAAGGTAGATGGGCGGTAGGAAGGAAGCTAGGAAGATAGGAGGACAATGGGAAAAAGGGCCTAGGCCACGGTCGGCCATGTAAAAAAGGGGATAAGGGGATGACTGCCCAAAAGGGATTTAGGGTTTTGTATATAAAGTTGAAAAGTGAATGAGAAGCTCATTCTTGTGTGTGGCCAAAGCTTCTTCTTCTTCTTCTCTTGTTTCTTGCCTTCTTGCTTGTGCTTGAGTGAGGGATTGAGGGAGTGAGGGATTGAGTGTGTGAGAATGAGGGATCAAGGAGAAGAAGCTCCCCATCTTCTCTCTTCATCTTCCCTTCTTCTCTTCTCTTGCGCGGCTATGGAGGATCGAGCTTGATGGAGAGGGCTTGAGGTTGCTTGGGCTTGCCATAAGGATCATGGAACTACCGGAGTGCAAGAGAGAGGAGGGAACTCGATCGAGCATCAAGGTAAGCTCACTACACCTGTAAGATAGGCATTGCGCGTCGGCAATGTGAGAGGTAGCCATGGCCGCTCGACTTGAAACGCTTAATCAATAAGCGGTCCATAGGTCTCGGGGTAGAGCTCCGTAGCTCCCCTTCAACTTGGCAACCCTCTTCATACTTGGATGCTTTTCCATGGCTCTTACAACAAGAAGTATCACCGTTTGTATAGAAACATGTTGCTGTATAAAAATACTATCATAAATTAAATTGCCTTAGTGACATCAAGAAGTGGTTTTGATGGTATGGACTAATGCTTTAGGTTGTGAACTTCATTTCTATACCTCAAATACTCAATTTGGACACTCCAATCAAAAGTTATGGCAGTTTTACAAAATTAGCCTGATTTGGACAGGAAGTAGTCATTTCACAGTTTTAGGTTCATTATGAGATTTCTTCATGGAAAGTGCTTCCACATTCTTTTGGGTCTTAATCAACATGATTTGCTTCATTTATGACTTGTCTATCGCCCCATTATCTTCAGTTTTGAGGACAAAACCAACTTTGGGATGGGATGGTTTGTAAAGAAGCAAATTAGCTACATTAGTTCACTTTCCTTTACCAAAATAAACCATGTAAATACCTTAGCCATGATGGTACTAGGGTTTACTATAAAAAGGCAAGAAGTGCCAATGTAGGGAGCTTTTTGACACTTACACTATTGTCTTAGAGATTTCTTGTTCATCACCATCTTGGGGTGAGTACCAAGATTTGTTTTCTTGTATCTTGATTTCAACTTCCATGGCTATGTTGTGTTGTGGTATAATGGAAGATCTCTATGGCATGGCCATGATTGAAGCATTTCATGTTATTTTCTGTTATTTTCTTAGTTCAGCTCATTAGTTTTTCTGTTGATTTTCATAGTAGAATAGACCTTCTTTACATTCATCATGATAGGGCCTCCCTCATCCTTGAGAGGACCTCGTCAAAGTAGGTGGAGCTCCCTCTTTTTTTGAGCTTGCCTTATCTTGCATTTCTCCAAATGAGCTTCTTCATTCACTTTTTGACCAGGGTTGCCTTGGCCTGTATCTGCTGTGTTTCATCTGCATGGTAACATGTCGTATAAGATGACCTCCCTCCTAGACATGTGCTAGTTTCATGACACTTGCGGTTTTGAGTTGGAGAAGGTTCGGTGATTTAAAAGGACAGTTGTGCGAGTCGATGATGATGGGGTCTTGTGGGGAATGGTTTTGGGGGGAGGTTGATTGACCAGTTGAGATGTTGGGGGCCAAGAATGTATTGCATGGATGATGGGGCCTATGAAGTTGATAGGTTGCAGTTTCTTTTATTTGTGCCTGAAAAGAAAAGAGGGTGCACTACCTGGGGGTGTGCCTACCTTACCATGTAGTGCATTGTGCTCATACTAATGGAACTGGGAGTTGGGTTTGAATCACAAGCTAGCGTGGGTGTCATCCCACACTTAAGGTCCCAATTTGTGCAAGTGGAGGTGCTATGGACATGACTTAGGGAGACAGGTTTATACGAAAGGTGAGCATGAGCTTCCCTTGTTGTGTCCTGTCCTTGATGTGCTCTAAGTGTGCAATGGGGGAAAGGGCTAGGGGGTTAGGGACAGAGCTAGCCGCCAATCAATTGTTGACCAAAGCCATCGGACACACCTAACTTGAGAACCCCTAGATGTAGTGCTTGTGATCTATGTGAAATGAGGTGGTGCAACTACTTGCTTGTGAGGTGCGTCTCTTTTCCTCTTGTTCTTGTTCTTGTTCTTGTTCTTCTTCTTTTTTCCTTTGATCTTCGAGGGGTATTACTGAATAGAGGATCTATTCCTCAAGCTCTTTAGTGTGAGATAGGGAGGTAGGGGGCTTCAATGATTTACTAAGGAAACTCCTACTTAGCATGTACCCTTTTTGGCCTATCCTAACATGGAGAGGGGTGGTGGACAAAAATGGATGGCTACAACTTGTAAAATGGCTGTCGTTCATGTCCTCAAGGAGGGCCATGCAAAATGATGGGAGCAGAGCATCAAGCAGCATCAGTTGTGTCATGGCACATCCATCTATTCCCGTATTGATGTAAAAAAATAGCGGTGGTAGATGGTACTCTACTAGTGCAGGGGGTTGCCTGAGGAGGGTGCTAAGTAATCTAATATAGTTACATGTTGTTACAAAGGCAGGATCTGGGCAAGAGGAGAATTCCATCAAGAAGTGAGCCATGGAGTCCCATAGATCCTATTCTGAGAAGGTTTAGGGGGTCCACTAGGGTTTACCATATGGTACCACATGAGTGTAAGGGAGGGGGGTTATTTAAGGGAAGGAAGGTACATTTTATAAGGTAAGGTCCCATAAATAGGGGGTAGATAAGGGGTACTTTCATGTATTTCTTGCACGCAAGTGATGTCTCCTTATTACTACTATTGAATCCCCCGTGTGAGAAGGCGAGTGCTTCCTTAGGCTTTGTAGCATTGATGTTGTAGATCTTTGGGTATATGTATCGATCATGGATGTCAAGGCCAAAATCTACTCCTACCCTTTGAGGATACGGTAGATAGGTCGGATCATTTTACTCAAAGGACAAGGAGCTGCAAAACGACATCCATGCATCCACATTGCCATTCCAGACTCGTCTCCTCCATTTAGGTTTGGATTCATAGCCTTTATTGTGTGGGGTATCTCCTCAACCTTATTTTCCCAATAATCTGGAGATTCCATCCCCCAAGCCATTGGATTCTTCTCTCTTTCAGTGAGCCATCGATCACCAAGCCTTGTTCCCACGATGATTACTTCCTTTACCACTTCAGTGGATAGCACTTTGCTCAGGGCTGCTGGGTATCAAAAGGTGAAATTGAAGGGGTAGTGGCAATTTTCCCATTGCTCCCATACTGATAGTTTCGTGTTCCAGTTCATGGGTGAGCAGTGTTTCTTTGGTGGGACGGGAGGCTCTGGGACTGCAGGCGGTTGCGCCCTTGCCCTTTTGGGTCCTTGGTCAAGCATTCTAGCACTCTTCTTTTTAGTGTTTGCTTTCCTTTCTACTGTGGCATCTTGCTCTTGATGGGGTTTTGGCTGTGGTGAGGGAGGTGGTGAAACCCACTCCTCATCTTGTTGTGCCCTGTCATGGCTTGACCCTACTCCTGCTTCCTGTGGTTGTTCTTCTTGGAGTGCCAATGTGTCGACCTCCTGCAGCGTCAAGCTCGATCGCAACTGATTTTCTCGTTGATCTTGCCAGGTTAGATTGAGTCTTGTGTCCTTGATTTGGGAGCATAGCCCTTGTTTAATTGCCTTGCGAGCAATTTCCAGTTTTCTCTTAAGCGCCTCAATTTCCTCTTTAGAGAGTGTGATGTCTAAGATTGTGCTGAGGAAGGCATGTTGTTGGGCTTCTAGACTGGCCTAAGCAGTGCCTATCATGCTTTCTACTAGTATTCTGCTTCCTTCCACAAGGGCCAAGCGACTCGCTAGGTCCTTCACTTTCTTCTCGCTCTTGGTCTCCCATTCCTTTGCCTTCTTTTTCATCTCTTCCAAGCCCTCGCTTTGCCTTTGTGACAAGGCCACTATCGTCGGCTCCTGCCTTTTCCATTTCTGCGCAATTTCTTCTTTTTCTTCTGTCAAGTGCTCAATCTCTCTCTCTAATCTCGCGTGTTCCTCTCTTTCCCTTTGAACTCTATAATCTGCTTCTTCCCTCTCTCTTTGTCATTCCTCTTGTTCTTTCACTCTGTTTGTCTCTAGTGTGGCGAGCTTTTCCATGTCCTCCTGGAGTTTTCTCATCTTTGTGTTTCGAGCTCCACCTGCTATAGAACGAGGAGTTTGTACTCCCTTTGTGTTCCGACCAGCTCTCCTGGTTCTCTTCTTCTAGTCTTTTTTGTCATTGTTCCTCCTCATCTTCCTTGGCCCTTAGTTTCACTTTTAGCACTAGGATTTCTTTTTGTTGCATGGCCACTTGGCGTGTTTTTCCTAGTTGGAATGCAGCTAACATTTCTCTTTAAGTTTTGAGCTTTGTCATTGCACCTCTCTTCTTTTGTTTTGCTCTTTCGAATTGAGCATAAAGCTCCTTGATATGCTCGTCCTAATCAGTGGGATGTAGCCCCATGGTAGTAGTAACCTCGATTATTGGTCGCTTGGGCCCCTATTGAGATTCAACATTTGTAGTTGCTGGTCTTTTCATTCCTGTCATCGAAGTCCCTGCACTGGAGTCGGGCATTGGGGTATGTGCTTTATCAACCAACAATTGCACCCACGTCATGAGGTTTACTGGTGTCAACCGTGAGATTGGGGTGCCTGGAGTTGTTGCAATGGTTGGGGTGGCTGGCAAGATGGTGGATGGGATCAAGTGGAGTGCAGCCTTGCCTTTTCCCTCTGGAATGGATGGAGGCATGTCTTCCGGTGCTTGACCACCACTGGTTCCTGGCTTGTCCTGCCTTGGAGGGCTCATTGCTGCCAAGTCCTCATACTTGCACTACTGCTCAATGGACATGTGCACAGCTTGTGCCAAGTCCTCTTCTTCTTTTCTTCTCAACTCTTCATCTTCTTTCCCCCTTCTTTCGAAGTTCTTCCTTTGCCCTTTTTGATTCTTCGGTTATTTTTTGCAATTCAGCTTTATCTTTGTTTCTTCTCTCTTCTTTGGCTTTCTTGGATTTTCTTTGTGCTTTTATTAGCTCTTCCTTATCCTTTTTGTCATTCTCTCTTCCTGCCTCTCTTGTGTTGTCTCTTTCTTGGGCATTTTTGGTTTTCTTTTTCTAGGTTGGCCTTCTGGTGCTTCCTCCTCATCACTAATTGTTCTTTTACTTGATTGTTTTCATTCTTGTCGGGGAGGTGACCTTCTAGGCATTTCATTGGCTCCTTCTGTCACATTTTGCATCTCCTTCACTACTTCGTGGATGAGGGCGGTCAAGATTCCTCCATATCCGATGAACAAGGCTTTGGAAGATGGTTTCTTCCTCTCCGTTCCCTTTGATGCCAGGGATTCCCCACCCGCTGGTTTGATACCCAGGGCTAGTGCCTTAGCAAATTGATCAATAGTCTTCCGCACATAGCCGTTCCAATCTATTTCATCCAATGTGCAAGTTGCCAAGCTCTCCAGCATGGGCACATTGATTCTATGCGTAAGGGAGCTGTACAATTGGCTGGAGAAGAGGGAATGGATGACTTTTGCTTGCATTTAGATTTCTGTGTTGGGGATTTCCTAAATACTTATGCCGTCATTAGTCAAGACTTGCTCCTTCCTCATGTTTAGCATGGCGTATACATTCCTCTTTTGTCTCCTTTCCACATTGGGTTCCAAACCCATTACCTTCTCCACCAAGCTCTTACTAAGGTGAATTTGAATTTGCTTCACTCCTTCTCCCCTCCCCACAGTCACCATTGTTCCACATTCCCTATCAGGGTTGTAGGTCCTTAAGAAGTCCACACACTTGGCATGGTGAGGTTCCTGTTTGAACTTTTTGATGTACTTAGCCAGGTTGCATTGCTTCACGACCCTTTTGGCAGTCTCCTCCTTAGCCACCACCTTTGCGATGTTATGGATTCTTTGAAACTTCACTTGGTTGTAAGCGCAATTTTTGAGGAAGAGGCCATACTTTGCTCTTTCCTCATCTGTGAATGGAAGATGGTGGACACAATCCTATTGTGCTGCCATGTTCAATTCCTATCACAGAATCTTGGTTCACCATTAGTGTTTTTAAGACACTTCCTTGCTAGAAGATAAACAAGAGTTGATCATGCTTTTTATAGAGAGAAGACATGCTTAAGTATAAAAAAGAAAAATTTCCTTCGAGGGGTTCTTATTCATTTCCTAAAATTTTACGACATTCTTCCTTAATGAAGAGTTGATTTTCATCTATTTTGGCATTGATTCAAGCTTTAGTTTTTCCTTGCATGTTTCATTTTCCCTTACATGTTTGACTTCACCTCTTTATTCCACCTGTTGATTTACCTTACTTCGAGTTCACCTCTTCCACCTTTCCCCCTCCCCTGGGGAATGAGAAGAATCCTTCCTAGGATCTAGAGGTCGAAAGGTCAAGGGCTTTCAATGCTTGTGCTTAGGGACTTTTACGTTTGCATGAGCCAAGTATAGAACTTGGGATTGTATTCTAATTGAGAAAAGTGGTCCATGTTGAAATGACGAATGCTTTTGAGTGATGTATGTGAGAAGATCCATGAGAAAGTCACTGGAGTTTACGTGACTGGTGATGTGTAACTCCTCCTTGGTCAGAATTCAATCTAGATATGGGTGGGTCAGGAGGTGTTCTTCCAAAGGTTGGTTACAGATGGTGGTCAACACCCTACAAGAGGTTGGAGCTACATAAGTGGAGTTGTACTTCGAGGTTTTGATAGCATGTCTTTGTTCCACATTAGTCATGATTTGAGAGCCCTCAAATTCCAATTGAAGGTGGAGAGTGTACCATCTCCTCAAGAAGGAAGAGTCATTGTCAGCAAGTTGCTTCAATTCTTTGACCTCCTTCTTGGTGGCGTATGCAGTGCGCTTGTCGTATGATGTGATAAGGCGTCGTTTCTGTGCTTGCTCGTGGGAAATCTTGGTGGCGATTAACTCCTTAGCTACATTGACAGCCTTAATGAATATGAATTCGAATTCCTCCCATGAGTAAGGTATTATATGCACCTCTGTCTTCGAAAAGGTCTAAGTACAAGTGGTCTTAGCTTTAGCAAGCAATCAGTAAGTGGCATCTAAGTGTCCAAGGCAAGCAACAAAGTCATCCCCTATGTTCTCAATGAAGTCCGCTATGAAGGTTAGAATTGATCTCCGCTCATAAGAGGGTTTGCATATAACTGGCTGAACTAGAGAGCTTAGTAGTTCATCGCTACAGCTCTAGTTTCTTCTGTGGTTGTGGCATGGCCTCTTATTCAATAGGTTGGGCTACATCTGCTAATGGTGCTTCTGAGGTTTGAGGAGTGCTAGTAAGCCCAATTTGAGACATCTTGTTAATAGAGGGTTGTGGTTTAGGCCTATAGATTGTTTTAGATTAAGAGAGAGGGGCTGGGCTTTGGAGGTTCTTTGGATTTAGCAGCCTAAGCCTCTTGTGGCCTATGCGCCTAATCAGTTGTGATGGTTCGTGTGGCCAACAAGCTTGAGGGCAGCGTTTAAGTAGAACCTTTGGTGATTTTGGCTTTAGGTACCTAGATCTAGGTGTTACCCTCATAGTAGCCTTGCACTTGTAACAATAAGGTTTTGGGGACCCATCACAGCTTGATCATTCATCGATGTCTATGGTTTCATCTTGGCCTCCTAGGTTTCAAGTGTGGATTCTTAGCCTTGTGTGGTGGGTTTCGATGTTTAGGCATGCATTGAAGCCTTGGTTTGTAGGCCTCAGCTTTGGCTTTAGTGATTCACTCATCTTGGGGTCTAGTAGTTGTGTGGTGAGTAGGTCATGACCCCCATCCTTAGATTCAAAAGTGGGTTTCTCTACCGATGACTTTGCAGACTTTAAAAGACTCATGCATCCCTTGCTGGAAGCAGTGACTATACGTACATTGCCTATGGCAAGGTGGATACATTGGGACTCGTAGTTGACATTGCAATGAGCTTGCTTTTTAAATGTGCATCCTAACATCGATTCCGTACTTGCATATTTGGTGTTTGGGAACACATAGAAGATCATTGGTATGCTTTTAGACTCAATAGAGACTGTAGCCTTGCTTAGTGCATATGATCAGCCCCCATATGGGGTGAGTTTGGCATTGGTGGGCGCTGCAACTGCTGTCTGCCAATGTGAGTCTAATGATCATGAGTTAAGACATTAAAGTCAGCTCCCTCATCGATCAACGCATTGAAGGCGTGTGTTTGGTTGGTAGTGACTGCTATGCTTAAGTAGGCTGGTTCTACTGCTTCCTCATCCTCATCGACAATCTCTGTGATAGTAGCTACTGGCACATTGATAGGGGATTTCTGCATTGGCAACTCATGCAGCGGGTGCGAGGGAGGGTAGTACTTCTTTATGAGACTGCCATTGAAGAAGCCTATGCCCTCACCCTCTAGGGTTTTGAGTTCCACATTGCTAGTTTGATTGATGATGCAAACTCGGAAAGGCCCTAGCCCTCTAAACTTCATTTTCTGCTTATGTCCCTTGACTGAGTACAATAGTACTAAGTCTCCCCATTCAAAATCCCACTATTTGACATGCTTGTCAAATTAGCTTTTCTGTTTCATCTTCTCACATATCAGTGTGTGGGTGGCTAGGAGTCGAGTTTCTGATAGGCATTCGAGCTCAATTAGGTGCTTTGTCCATGCCTTCTTCCCCTCCCATCTTTCTTGAAGAGTGACTCTCAGGCTGGGAACGAAAAACTCTAGGGGTAGAATTGCTTCAGTCCCATAGGTCAACTTAAAGGGAGTCTGTCCTATCGCCATTTTATAGGCAGTGTGGTAGGCCGATGCCATCAACTTGTTATCCCAGTCATTTTGCAAAGTAGAGACTACTTTAGTCAGGACATTCACTAAGATTTTATTAGTAGACTCAGCCTGGCCATTTTCTTGAGGATAGTAAGGCAAAGACTTGCAATGGATGATTAGAAAGATAGTAAGGTAGTTAGGAGGTGAGCAATCACTTCATTAATGAAGTGCGTGCCTTGGTCACTCACCAGTTTGATGGGGCAACTAAATCGTGAGATTACGAGCTCCCACGAGAACTTGGCAGTGGTCCATGCGCCATTCTTTCGAGTTGCTCGTACTTTAGCCCACTTTGTGAGATAATCCGTGGCAACAATAATGTATTTGGCTTGTGAATATTGTGCCGTAGCACTAAATGGCCCAATGAAGTCAATTCCCCATTTCTTGAAAGGCTGTCTTGCAATTATAGGGGTTAGTTCCATTTGATCCTTGTGAATCGGGAGTTTGGTCCTTCGGCACTCATCACAGTGCTTTATGAATCGTGTTGCATCTCGAAAAAGAGTAGGTCACCAGAGCTGAGATTGCAGCACCTTGCGGGCTATTATATCTTTGCTGAAATGCTCTCCTACTATTCCGTCATATGCCTCTGTAAGCGTGTCATGCATTTCATGCTCGCACATATATCTACGTAGCAATCCCTCTTGCCCTAGCCAATCTAGTTGGCCTACTATCAACTAATACGGTTGGACCTTGAGAATGAGTTGCGTAAGTCAAGCTTTTTTTATTGGTTGTTTAGGGAGTTCATGCTCAAGCACTTGGACTATGTCGTTTGCCCAATAAGGCATCAAATCAGCCCTAAACAAATCTTTTGCGTTGGATAGGCTGAATAGATGTGCATCAGGTAGTTCATCTATAATGCCTTATACAACGTCTTCTCCCATGGGGATGTGAGACATATGGTTAGCCATATAATGCTGCTTCCCTTTTTGCACGACCATAGAGAAGTCAAATTCTAAAAGCAGAAGTAACCATCAAGCTATGCGTCCTACAATAGCGCATGGTTTATTAACAAGGCAAAGTAGGGCTTGATGGTCAACAAAGAAGGTAAAGGGTGTAACCAAAAGATAATGCCAAGACTTCTTTACAGCAAACACCATGGCTAAACCTTCTCTCTTTGTTGTCGAATCATTCATTTTAGTATCTATGAGTTGTCTGCTAGCAAAGCTCACAAGATACTCTAAGTTGTGTTCACCAGGGTGGCGCAACACTGCTCCTAGAACGAACTTAGAAGCATCGATGTGAACATGAAAAGTGATTGTCCATTCTAGGGCTCCCAATATCCTCTTTCAATGCATGAGCATGCTTAGGATTCATCGGATACAGTCACTACTTGACTGGTGCTACATCGAGTGTCATGGGTATGTTGTGAGTCACTACACTTGAATCTACCCCTTTTAGCTCATCAAGGGACCAAGCGAACACGTCGATATACTCTCGCAAGAGAGTAAGGAGACTTGCTTCCTCTTCCTTAGTCAAGTCATTGGCTACGAAGATAGGTTAGGAGGCCTCCCCTTTCGTGGCCAGATTGACCTCCTTGACCATGGTGGCCCTTTCTATTGGTTCGCTGGCTTGCCCTTGGCGTTTGGCTCCTAGCAAGATCACCACCCTATTGTCTTTTTTGAACTTTGTGAATCACCTTGGCAGGTCTCGCGTCTTCCTTTGCTCATCCACCTATGGTTCCTTGGGCCGCTTCCTCCTTTCCTTTGGTGAACGGGTAGGTCCCCTTTGGTGCATCTAGTTCTTAGAGGTTGAGGCATTTCGGGATTGCTATCTGAGCTTACTTCCGACTTAGAATTGAACTCCCCGTCTTCATTAGAAGAGGGAGTTCTCCTGGGGGTCGCAGCTCTTAGAGGGTGAATCCTCGACCTAAACAATGGTGCGACATTTAGTTGTTGGACCATGCCTGTTTTCTCGTAATCCATTGCTCTTATGTGTTCTAGTCATGTGCGATCGCAAATCCATGTTCATGACTCTTTTCTCAATCCTAAAAACATTGTTCTTGCTCAGTTTGGAGTCTCCTCGTATGTGTTCTATAGACCATCCCTCAATGTCATATTCTATGGTATCCTCGCTTTGGTCACTAAGGGAACAATAGTGATCGTATTCATTGTTAAAGCTATCTTCATCCGACTGCTCATCATCTCCTAAGTCTTGATATGGCCCCTCCATTTCATTAGTGAATGAGGCCCCATTGTATCTCAATTTTAGGTTGTGCACTTTGGTCCATCACCACTTAGGTTCGTTCAAGAGACCTTGGAGAGTTTTAAGGTTAGTGGCTGGGTTGCCTGCTAGCTTGTTCGTCAGATGCTCTAGGATCTCAAGGAGTTCTTTCTTGTTACTGGGAATATGGAATTGGACAGGGTTTGGTTATTCGTTTGAGCTTTCACCCATCATGTAGATTGGCATTGATGGTTTGTCTCTGGGCTTATCGATTGCCTTAGCAGCCTGCTCGTACTCTTCCTTGTCCGAGAATGGCTGATCGATAGTAGCTAGCAGATGCATCCAATCTCGCTCATCTTCTGGCAAGGGATATAATTAGTATACTACCTGTAAGATTTTCTAATTTGGGTGTCACTCTTCAACATGGCTAAGATGGCATCTAGGTCAACTAGCGTTGTCTTCCAAGTGTCCATCTCTACCCTCACTGCCTCTATTCTATTGCTTAAGAAGATCAGACCATTATTCTAGTCCTCTATGACCCGTGCATTGCACATCCAAGGCCAACCTAGAAGGACGTCATAGTCCACCCCCTTCATGACTATAAAGTCAATGGAGAATTGGACTCATGAGATCTTCACGGGCCAGTTCTTTAGCACCTCGAATGGCCTTACCTTTATTGTGTTAGCTAACATGACATTAAATCTAGCATTCTCAATAGGAGGGGTATCCCACACCTAGAGTATTGTGTGGCTAAGCACACTAACTCCTACCCCTGTGTCTACAAAACCCTTTCTTGTGGTATCTCTAAGAGGTAAGACTGGTAAGATGGTATGCATTTTCATGCCTTCCCAGAAAGCATTGATGTGCAAGGATTTGGGCATTGAGTGCAGCGTCAAACTTGGTATTTGAGTCTCTGTGTCATGTTCGTGCAAGTCAGCAAGACATCTTGCTCCATCAAACCTTCAACCCACTGCTTCAGCTGCTCTTGCCACAACATTGGATGCTGCCTAAGTAGATTTCCTACGCTAAGTGTCATAGGGGTGGTCTTCAGTGTGGTGAGGAGGTTACTGGTTACTATCTTTTCTCCAAATCTTGAATTTCTAGGCTAATGGCCTTGACTGCTTCGTTGGCCCATAGCTTTTGAGCTCTGTCTAAGTAGCATTACTTGTGGTGTAGTCGTGCTTCTCAATTTTGGTCATGGTGGTGAGATTGGTGTGCTTATGCTTGAGAGATCATTGATCTCATCTTCCAATATGGGCTTAATCTTTTAGATGTTCTTGGGCCTCTTTAACCCACTCCTTCACTTTTTTGATGGTTTTGAGTTGGCGCTTTGGATTGGGGTACTCCCCAACCTTCACACTTTCCTTCTCAGCCGTCCTTGGAGCCTACATTTCTGCCTCTGCATGTGTTATCTTTTTTCTAGCATGCGACATTGTGGCACTCTTCGTTTTTATACGACCTTTGCATCTCGTTTCTTTTTCCTTCACCTATGACTCTTTTTTCCAATTGAGGCTGCGTCTAAATTTCTAGGCCCTGGTAATGACATGCTGGCCTACTTTATCTATGCATGGGTCATGACATGTAACATGATAGGCGTGGCCTCCCCGTCAAGTGCCTTGACACCGAATAATCCCAACGAGACTAACGACATGATTGCTAAACTAGAAGGTGGTTTTTGTCTTGGGTAATCAGAAAAGAGATGAGTGATTCCACACTTTGCGCGCCTAAGATCTGCCTTGTTGTGGTTGGCCTGCTCCTCTCGAGGTATGGCAAGGAGATATGTCCTAGGTGTCCGTGAGTCCAGTACGATGGCTCTTGGGTTTTCTCTCCTCTGCCTTTACCTCTACCTCTACCTCTACCTCCACCAACTCTACCTAATGCCATCACTGGTATTGGCCTATATTCCATGAGGATCGGATTACCCTCTTTGTCATATGAGATGTAAGGGTTTACGTAGGGTTCCTCATCATCCGGCTTCTCCACATAGTGGATTGGAGTGTAGCTCAGTGGGTGGGTTATGTAGGGTCAAGGTGGCCGGGGTATTCTAGTGGGGTTTATCTCCATCCTAGAAATGGGTGGTTTAGTGTCGTTGGGTGCCAGGAGACCCAGTGGATTCCTCTCTTGAAGAAGTTTAGTAGCCTATTCGCTAGGTAAGGCTAATTGTAAGGTTACGAATACGGAAGTCTCCTTGGTAGTGGGCAATGCATGGGATCGTGGCCAAACCTACCGCAATTTACACAAGGTCGGGACGTAAGGTCATGACACTTGGATGGCAAGTGATTTCGACCACAATAATACACACATTGAACGTGAGGACGCATTGGCCTTCTCATCATCTCCTATAGTTTGGTTAGCTCCATCTTCATATCTGTGAGTTCTTGACTTAGATCTATGTCCTTTTCCTTATCCTAAGTACTTGGGGCTGAGCATACATCACAAGAAAATAGAGAATATGACAGCACATCATTGCCTTGAAAATAGAGAGCATGAACACAAATATGCTATCTACGCAGACTTCAGCTACCATAACTGAAAGTTTTAGTGTTTCCATAATGCAAATCAGAAACTCAAACACTTAAAGATCATGACACAATCATCAAGAATAGCCTGCGGCAGCCATAAGAGCATGGTGCTGCCTCTCTCTCTATATTACAGAATCACATGATTGACATCAAGAAATAACTCCCTGAATACCAAAATTAGTTCCTTGACATATACGTAGGCAATCAGTCCCATGACATTTTAAGACACAATTACATAGGTTGATCCATATATGAAAGTAAAAGACTAAGGTTACTAATGGAATTCATGGCTTAGGGATTTGTGTCCCTAACACTTGGCACAGCCCAACTGGCACATGCATGACCCGAACCCACAAGCAAAAAGTAAGAAACCTTATGACATAAAGAACATACTTATACCTTGCCAGAGGCCTTGCACCCCTTGACAAGCCACACTAAGTAGTAGTGAGCAGAGCCCCTCTAGGATACTAAAAGCCCTCTAATGCAGTTGCATAAGTAGTTCTAAAGTCAGTGAACAAAATGGCTGAAATACAAAGATAAAAAAGACATAATAGCATGATACTAGAACAGGAACATAGATAATAATGTCTCTCTAAGATGACATCTGCATTCCAGAAGATTGACCCTCATGACCAATAGATACATCAACTCTCATCTCCTGGAATTCCTCATGCACCTCATGCATAACCTCCTGCACAACATCATTGGCATCACTAGCATGAAAATGCTTTTCTTGCAATAAAGTAGCCACATAATCCTCACTGTTTCTTTTAGCCTCCTAAGCCTCTTGCAATTTGGTCTCCAATTCATGGCATTTACTCTCAAGATAAGATATCTTGATATGCAACTCTTCACTTCCATCCATATCAACATGTTGCTGTACCACAGACACATACTTGAACATACCAAATGGTCGGGACACTAAAACATCCAAAGCTTGAGCACCCTTTTGCCAATATTGTTTTACTTCCAAAAGCAAAGCATTATGAAGTTCATCAAACTATGATTTAAGCACTATAGACCCATCCACATCTACATCCAAATTTTGTAGAATTTGCTGCTCAACCACTTTCAAAGGCTCAAACCTATTCATCAACAATTTATGCTCAACCTGCAACTGTGCATACATATCCATAAAATTTTGCATACTACCCCGAACAATAAGATTTCACTTCTGCAATCCATCTTTCAAAAACACTAATTGAAAATTTTTTATGCTCTATCTGCTGCTACAATGCTGCTGTTGGGGTAAAAGGCCTTCGGGCCTGCCACACACTGACTGCCTGTATTCTTTATATATGAGATAGTGCAATAAGGCTATCATATCATTCTTGACAGCACCTACATTGTGTGTGCTCTTCTCTCCCACATCTTCCTCTCCTCCTTCTCCATTGCCATTACATCCCCTTCAACTGGTATCAGAGCTTTAGATCAGAGATTGATCATGGAGCTTGGCTCGACATTACTTCAGCCCGGATTGAAGACCTAGAGCTTGGAGCTTCAATGCCAGCCATGGCTTCTTCCCCCTGAGGTAAGATTTCATCTCCCGCCTCTCCCCAGCCCTCATAGCCTCTTTGTAGGTGTTCCTTGGCTTCATTGGGCACCTTGCATGCCCCCATTTGCCCCCTTATCTTCATGATAACCAGTAGGCCCCACTGTAGCAGCTCACGTTTTTTTGCACAGGTTTCAAAATTTGGCTCAAAAATCCCATTTTTTTCTCATATCTTGGGCATCCTATCTCGATTTAGGCAAGATAAGAGTCTAACTTGGGGTTTTGGGACTCTCCAAATGGAATGGCGATGTCAGATTTACTAAATTTTGATCAGATCTGGGTTGATTTACAGCAAGAAAATGTCATGCTCTTAGCTTATGTGATGCTCTCGAGGCTTGGTATTTTATGCCCAGATGCTTTGGGGAGGTTTGACTAATTTTTTGAGATGCTTTAGAACTTGGTTTGAGCTTCCATAGCTTGATTTATGCCGGGATTTATTGCTGTACACATTGTTTAGGCAGCAAGGTTTTATCAGGGATGGCTTATGCATAATGCTCTTTGTTAACATTCGAGTGTCCTGTTGGATGTATTGATGCTTGGTCATCATGGTTTATGCCTAGATATGCTATCTGAGAGCTATTAAGCCTTGATTTTGTTGCAAAAATTTTGTTGTTGGTTGGGATTTATGCTACCTTGGTTGACACGTTATTTAACCTCCAGTTTGGTTATGCCTATGGTCTACGAGTGCTCTCGACTACTTGGGATGATATGCTGATAAATTTGGATGATGCCACTTTGATGTTTATGATCCCGCATGCTTCTTGAGCAAAGAGTAGAGCTCAATTCTTGGTTCACTGTCATTTTCTTTGTAGGTGGCATTTCACTTGATAAGGTTTATGCCCCGTGCTACCCATTATGGGACTGATGTCTGATATGGATGCTTTTGGGTTTGGCTATAGTATGATAGATGTTTGGGCTTGAATCAACTTGCATTTGAGAATTTTGTGGAGTAGTTTGCATTTGGTTGGCTTATCACTTATGCAGCTTGGATGCTATTTGGCCCTTAATGCCCCGATTATGGATCTTGGATTTACTTGGATGTAGATGCATGTTTGAGCAGTGCTTGCTCCATTGTCTTGGCAGTTGGTTATTGAGATTTCATTGCTCATTGATGCTTTTGGGTTACTCCTTGATCAATGGACTTCTTGACAGTGCTTGGGTTTAGCAGTTATGGCTTTGTTGCTTCTGTGTTGCCTAGCTTCTATGCTAGTTGGGTTGCTTTTGCCCATACAGGTCAAAGAGCAATTGCTCTTGATGCTTACCGGGCTATGCACATTGTCTATTGTCATGTAATTTATAGAGCCACTTATTTGGATGTTGTTGTACAGATACTTAGGCTTTTCCTGAAGCTTGACTCTTGCAGGATTTTTTGTCTCTTGCCGGTGTTGGCTTGACTTGGCATTTTTGAGATATCATTATGTACTGCAGAGCTATGCTTATGCATATGGTTATGGGCTGATTTTATGGCTGAAATCCGTATGCTCTTATGATAGATGTCTTATGCTTTATCTTACTATGGTTGGTTATGTCATGTAGTTGGCTACAACTCTTCTTCATGTGGGAGCTTTTGCATCCTTGGTTGATGCCTTTATGTCCTCCCATCCGTTGAGGTTTCATGAGCCTTTGCAGCATGCTTCTACCACTTATGTACTTGCAGATGATTGTCTTCATGAGCAAGTTCCCTTTGTTGGGACAACCCTCGACTCCTTGAGCTCCGTGGATGCTATGGATAGCCCTATTCATGATGACTTGGATTCCTTGTCGTCTTCTACAGGTTCTTCAGTTACAGATGTTGTGTGCTTTCATTGTGGAAAGCTTGGACATGTTAAAAGAAAATGTTTTAGACGGATTAGGGAGTAGCAGAGATAGAGATGGACTCAACATGAGCAGAGAGTCAACGATGCAGCATGTGTTACCACTCTTTCTAGTGGTGAGGTACATGGAGTTATCCATGATGATGCAGTTGAGCATGTCCTCTTGTCGTCTAGTTTCCCTACAGCTTACTTGCTCAATGATTAGGCCTATGTCTTTGATTGGCTGTTGGATTTTTTAGCCTCTTGTCATGTTACCCCTCATAGAGCATGGTTCTCTTCATATAGGGAGGTTGACAGATGTATTGATTTGGGCCTTGAGCAGACTTATGCTATTGTTGGTATAGGGGACATACATCTAGCTTTGCCTGATGGAATTTCTCTTATGCTCCATGATGTATTACATGTTCCTATGCTTAGTAAGAGCTTGATGTCTATTTGTCAGTTGCATGATGCAGGTTACTCTATTTCTCTTTAGGATAGGTCATGGAAGATCTGTCGTGGTTGCTTGGTTTTGGCCAGAGGTTCTAGAGTTGGTTCTCATTACCCAGTGCATGTCTCTCATGTGGGAGATTCTATGGTTGCAGTAATCCAGATACCACATGCATTGTTATGGCATTATTGCCTAGGCCATATGCACCACAGAGAGATGGAGATCCTGTCTTGTTCAGACTCATTGCTGCCTCTTTTGTCACATGTAGTTCTTGATACTTGCCCTGATTGTACTTATGGTCCTTGCAGAACCCCTTTGGCTCATGGCGATCATGAGAGGCACGATCCTCTAGATCTTGTCCATTGTGCAGTTTATGGACCTATGCCTACCCAATCACTTGGTGGAGCTTCGCATTTTGTGACCTTCATGCATCATGCTACCCACAATGTTTGGGCTTTTCCCTTGGTATGGATTGAGGATGCTGCAGTTATGCTTGACATGTTTATGGATTTTGCTAGTTGCAGGCCTAGGTGATTGCAGATGGATTATGAGAGCCATGCTATCTCTCCTAGCTTTCAGTCCTATTGTCAATAGTTTGGCATTGATTTCCTATGCCCACGATATTATGGGATTGCTCATGGCATGTGTCTGACTCTATAGGCAAAAGTTTCTTCTATGCTTACCACAACTAGGTTATCTTATGGCTTTTGGGCTAAGGCCCTTATGATGGCAATCTACTTGCTTAATAGGACATCGTGTCTAACTTTGGATGGTATTACACCACACGAGGCATGGAGTGGCATGAGACCCTCCTATGATTACTTAAGGATGTTTGGCTGCCAGACATTTGTATGTATGCCAAATATGCCTATGTCACACATATGTATCCTCCTTGGTTATGGAGATGGTGACTTTCAGGCTTACAGGTTATGGGATTTGGATGCCCACAGCAGGTTATACACGGCCGTCATGCTATCTTTTATGAGACACAGACATCTCTCAAGCCTCTTGATGTGCATTCAGTGTGCTTTATGGTTGATGCTACAACCGTATGTCGGTATTTTGTTGTGCTGAGGCCACATACTATCTTGAGACCCCGTCTGGATACTAGCCCTTCTTCTATGATCGACTTTGGAGAGTCTATGTGCTCTCAGTTGTCTCCTATGCACCATGCTGATACTATGCGCTACTCTGATGCTTATGCATTATAGTCTTGCACTCATGAGTTGTGCTTGCTTCATGAGAAGCATTCTTGGATTGCTCCGTTGTATGGAGCTGTGGATCGCTTATCTCCTGGATGTCATGGACTCGGGGATGCTTGACTCTTCTTTCACAGAGGTTCCTGCTTATTGCACAGCTCGCTTTCCTATTGGGCATTGGGTGAGATGTCATGATTCCTCACCTTGTCTCTTTAGCTTTTTTCTTTGTCTTTTCACTCCTTGGCCCATTGGCCTTTTAGTGGGAGGTTGTTGGGGTAAAAGACCCTTGGGCCTACCCATGTACACTAACCACCCATATTCTTTATTCATATATATGAGATAGTGCAATAAGGTTGTCATATCATTCTTGACAACAACTACATTGTGTGTGCTCTTCTCTCCCGCATCTTCCTCTTCTCCTTCTCCATTGCCATTGCATCCCCTTCAGCTGCAACCTACTCATTGTGTTGAACCAATAGAGCATCATACTTTGCTGCTTTTTCATCAAACTGCTAAGCCAGATCCTTAGCCCTCCTCCTCTCAGTAGTCAACTAATGCTGCAAACTCAGAATTTGTGCTGCAATACTCGAATGACCTTTTTCATACTGTCCCAAATAAACCATAATTTTTTGCATCATACCCATGACATTAGTCATACTAGTAACTCGAGAAACATCAGGACCTATCTCACCTGAAACCAAAGGAGTACCAAACACATTAGCAAACTCAAAGTCTCTATACAAAGCCTTCTTGACAGTAGCAGATGCACTAGCCAAAACCTCTTGTGGGTGATCATCCATATTGGATGTACCCCTGAGCCAAATGTTACCAATCTTTTGCTTCTTTTTCCCCATAGTACCTGTAGACTTTAATGCATCCCCTATGGCCTCTGCATCCAAATGCTCCATCTTCTCATCATGAATTGACTTCCCTTGATCTTTAACAAAATCCATAGCAGCTTGTTTAGCATAAGACTCCGGATAACATACATGCAATAAATCTTTATAGATAGCCAATCTATCTTCATCACCACCAAAAATATTCAAAGCATCATCATAGTCTTTGTCATTATCAGTATCCTCTGTCAAATCCTCAACATGTCCTAAATCTTGAGACATTAACTCAGGTGTCCAAGTCAATAAAGACTCCATAGTCAAACCAGGATATTGCTTAAAGGCATACTCATATAGGGCTGCAAGAAAACAACCCATATGAGATTTGTGGAAAGCCTTCTTAGTTTTCAGCACTTTTATCTCTATCATTAACCTGCCATACAACACTCCACCCCAATTTGGCATCCCAACATTCTCTGCATAGTAAATCAGCCCATAAGTCTCCCATCGAGCTATTGAATTGGTCTTAATGAACAACATGAATTTCTCCATAAACCACTTGATATGCATCCTGCGATCAGCCTCAATTCTCTTCATAACATAAACCTTGCGTGGACCTGTGGCATCACCAAACGCATCATGCATTTGCTCCTCAGAGCATCTCCACAAGGTAGGGTTTACATTCATTAGAAGTGAAACACATGGCTTACCACACCAATTGTAAGCTCCAATGGACCTACAATTTTACCTTGAGATTGTCTCAGGACATCTAGCTGTACCTAGGCATGTATATTGGTGGCCCATGTGTGCCATGGAAGGCACGCAAATTCACACAATCCGATTCTTTCCAGCCATGCCTTAGTAGGTTCATGCTCAACATCCAATGTCAAAATAGAGTCTACAAATGGTGTAGACGCAACACTTGCAGCATTTACCTTAGGAGAAGTCTTTGTTGTTGGTGTCGCGTCTTGCTGCTCCAAGTGTGGATCATACTCGGTATCTTCATCATCCTCAACATGAACTCTCCTCTTCATGGACAACACTTTGATGGATGTACACCGATTGTGTGTCATGGTAGCCAACGCAGGTCGACACACAGACGAAGAGGGAGAGAAAGAAGAGGCAACAAATGAAGAACTCATCTTCTCCATCTCAATGCTAAAGTCGTGGTACACTACCAATTTGCATCTTTTCATGCCATTTGTCATTTTAGTACGACATACCTTAGACCATTCCACACAATCACTACATGTCACACTTGAGTTAACTAACCATGGTGAAATTAAATTAGCTTGTGCATAATAAGGTTGAACGAGTCTTTTGAGCTTGAATCCATTGATTGCAGGCTGCAACACCTTGCCTTGTAGATCCTTAAGCAAAAATGTGCCATGCCCAACATCTTTAAATACCACTAATGGGCTTGCATAATGAAGTTTCAATTTACCTGGAAACTTACCAAGTTGGGAATTATACACCAAAACCCAATCACCCTCTTGAATTTTTTTCTTTTTGATATGCATGTTGACCCAAGCTTGCCTCCTCTGATGAGTAATTCTTGAAATATAGGCCACAAGAACCCTACCCTCCTCTAACTTTAGGAGTTATCCTAACATGTGGTTTACTAATTTCTAAGGATCCAATTTATGTGTGACTGCTATCCTTAGGCTTGGTACCACAAACTCCATGGGCACCATAGCCTCCAGCCCATACACAAGTCTAAAAGGTGTCAACCGTATTATAACAGTCCTAAATGCCCATAATGCTGAATCAAGTTTAATATCCCAATCTTCCCTATTATCCTCAACAATTTTCTTTAAAATGTGGAGTAAAATCTTGTTGGAACTTTCAACTTGACCATTAGCTTGAGGGTGATACAGAGTAAATTTCTTGTGCAAAATCATATGTCTGATAGACAAAGTAAATTTCTTGTGCAAAATCATATGTCTGATAGTCAGTTCTCTGATCACTTGATTCAAGAAATGATTTCCCCGATCACTAATCATCTCAATAGGAAAACCAAATCTATTCATAATTTTAGAGTATAAAAAGTTGGCCACACTTGCTACTTTATTATCTTTTAATGCCTAAGCTTCTGTCCACTTTGTAGCGTAGTTAGTGTAAATCAAAATGTATATGTTACTTGTCCTTTTAGCTACTTGTTTGATGGGCCTGACAAAGTCAATTCCCCATTTCTGAAATGTCTCAAGTGGTAATACAGGATGATCTTGCATCCTATCCCTGTCAAGTGGTTGACCTTCCTTCAAACATTGCAAACACTCTTTGGCATATTGATGAGCATCTTTCAACACAGTAGGCCACCAAAGACTTGCCTACAATATTTTCCTACCTGTAATCTCTCCTGAAAAATGACCTCCTGATAGTCCAGAATGAGCTTCATGCAACACTATTGGTTGCTTGAATTCAGGAACACACCTTCTCAACACATTATCAACTCCCCTTCTATATAGTATGTTCAAAATGACCTGATATAATCTACTATTTAATGCCAACCTTCTTCTCCGATCTGTTGAAAGGTGTGCAGGCATAATTCCTGACTTCAAGAAATGCAACATCTGGTCATAATATGAATCAAGGTCAAGCACCTAAACCACCTCAAAAAGTTCAGCATCAGGTAACTGATCATGAATTCCTGCTTCAGACTCATCAGTTTGCAATCTATTGAGATAATCAACAATGGCATACTCTTTCCCAGGGGTATGAATAACCTTAAAATCAAACCTTGTAGCATCAGCATCCATCTAGCCAATCTACCTGTCAACTGGGATGGCTTATTAATAAAAAACAACAATGTTTGATGATCCACATGGAAAACAACTTGATTTTCCAATAAATAATGTCTAAATTTTTGCATCGAGAAGACCATTCCAAGTGCTTCTCTTTCTGTTTACTGAATAGTTTTTCTGCGTAGCAGTCAATCTCCTGCTTGCATAATAAATTGGTTTGTACCGACCTGGCACTTTATATTGCATGAGAACAGCTCCCACAACCAAATTAGATGCATCCACAAAAACATGAAAAGGTAATTCCCATGTTGGAGGTTGCAAAATCGGAGCCACCACCACCATCTTTTTCAAAACACTAAAAGCTCTCTCATGATCTTCCCTCTAGAAAAATTGCATCCCCTTCTTTGTGATAATTGTAAGAGGAGAACAGATATGTGACTGGTACCTTAAGTATCTGCTATGCCACTTAATCTGCCCCACAAACCTCATGATCTCTTTCACATTACTGGGAGCCTTAGCTTTCTGCACAACTTCAATCTTCCTGGGGTCTATACTTATACCCTCTTCAAACAAGATATAACCCAACAACACACCTCTTTTGGCTGCAAACACTAACTTGAAAGGATTTAATGACATATCAAACATTCTGCATCTCTGAAAGCATAGTCTGAGGTGGTTTAAGTGTTCCCTTTTGCTGCCAAAAACACAAAAATCATCAATGAATACTCTCATAAAAGTTGTTAAATGTGGTTCAAATGTTTTGTGAGCAGCTCCTTGAAACTCAGCCCAAAGTTCATAATTGTGCTAACATAAGCTCCGCACTCTATAATGAAAGTTGTCTTATCCATATCTTCTAGATGCATCCTGATCTAATTATATCCTAAAAAACCATCCAGGAAACTGTACATCTCATGACGTGCTACATCATCCAAAAGATAATCAATAAAAGAAATGGGAAAGGGATCGATGATAGTAGTTGCATTTAATTTCCAGCAATCCACACAAACTCTAATCTTCCCATTCTTCTTTGGCACTACAACAATAGGAGATAACCAAGTAACCTCATTAACCTATTTGATATACCCAACTCTCAAAAGCTTGTCAATTTCTTCCTTGACTTGTTTGGCATAGTTATGATTCATTCTATACCTCTTCTGGACAATAGGCTTAGCATCTCTCTTCAAATTTACCTTGTGCTTACATAGAGCTACATCAAATCCTTTCATATATGTACAATCCCAAGCAAAAATGTCTTGAAACTCTATGCACAACTGAATTAAATCGTGCTTGAAATTGACTTCCTCAAAAATACTAACTTGATTAGGTTTAGGCTCTCCTTTTATATTCAGGTTAACCTCATCTTCAACCACTCTTGCTTATCTTCTCATTGTATGCTCATATCTTAGTTTAGCTTGAATAATAGCTTTCTGCCCTTCTTCATCCAATGCACTAGAAATGTCCATAAAACTATCCATATCAATTTGCTGTCTTTAAGGTATTTCTTGCTAAGAAACTTCAAGATAAGTTGATTTTGGTCCTAAATTAATTTATTTTGCTCATTCCCAAACCTGTCCTGAAGTATAGGCTGCCCATGATCTTCAGGAAGACCTTCCAAATTCTGCCTTAACTGATTTTGTGCTGTAGTTTGAACAATTTGCTGTTGCTAGACTACATTTCCAATCATATCGGGCTGTTCCTGATACTCTTATATAATACCATCAACATCTATTTCAAAAACTAGAACCACATAAGGATTTTCTTGAAGAAATAATTCCTCCTCATCATCTTCTACCTCATATGCGAAATTAATAGTTTGAGCTACTATGAACTTTTCAAAATAACCTTATTTATTGTGGATAACCTAATTTCCTTAAGTCCTCTTGGGATACACACATAGTCATTTCCCCAATCCGACTTAAGTTTTCAGCCAGACTGAACCACGGTCTTCCCAAAAGCATTGTATAAGAGTCTCCAATTTCTAACATTCTCAAGACCACAAAACTAACCCTAAACTTTAGGCTAGATACTTGAATTTGTTGATTTCTAAGAATACCCAAAGGCTCTGTAACCTCCTTTGGTCTGCCATCCGGACTTGAAATGGGGCTGGGAATAACTCTTCTTACTTAGTTGCCAAATATGTATGTTTATGAGTATATTAACTCTTAAACCTCCATCCAATAAGGCATCATCATGTTTTCTTTTTGCATACTCAACTTGAATGGTGGGTACTTGATAATCCACAACTTCTTGTTGAGTTGGTATGACTGCTTGACAATTAGGAATTACCTGAGCTTGAACTATTATACTTTCAAGAACTTCTTGTTGCTTTTGCTTGATCTTCAGGAGTAATTTCTCCTTAAATCCCGGTACTAGATCCAAAATTTGCTCCAAGGTCAAATGCAAAGAACACTTTTCTAAAGCTTGAAATAGCTCCTCAGAGCCTCGTTGCTATAATTTTCTAGCATTTATGCTCTTAGGAACTTGCTCTTGATCATCAAGAGACCGATTCCGCTATTCAGGAACATACTCCTGATATTCAAGAAACTGCTCATGTAGTTCAAGTTTCTGTAGACCTGAATCCCCTACATCATCAACTTGATTAGATTTAAATTCTTTAGCCATTTTTTGTATTTTTCTAACTTTTTTTGTTGCCTTTTTCCTTGTCTTCTCTTGTTCTTGCCAATCAAGCTTCATACCAGCTTGGCTCCTAGTTACTGCTAAAACCATTGGTTACTCTTGACATTCCAGAACTTCAATACAATTAGAACAATCACAATGAATATGCATACTTGTAGCATTAATACTACCTGACACCTCCTTTGCCTCTTCTTGACCTTCTCTTGAAGCTGAAATTTCCTATAGCTAGCAACTCCTGCACCATCAAGAGATTGCCTTTTCACAGCTTGATTAGGTAACTCTATAAGGACTGCTGCAACCGGGGCATGTGGATGATGTTGATGAAATGCTCCTGCAGGCCTTCTGCCATTGTAGGACCTTGCTACTGGCATTCCTCTCTTAGTCCTATGTCCTGCCCAAAGTTCACAGTTTGGTCCAACAAAGTGTCTTGATCTCCACAATAATGGCATGCTCCCGTTTCGGTAGTTTGCTACTATGCGTGAAAATTTTCCCAAGGGTCTCTTGCATGCATTCTTCTAGGTCCTCTAAAGGGTCTTTATGGTATGGTGTCAAGAATAATCTGATTTACTGCAGCTAGTTGAATAGGTCTTGGCCTAGCCTGCATCATTGGCATCTGTTGTGCCATCCCGACATTAGGATTATACCAGCAAGTCCTAGTTTCATGACCCTTTCTCTGGCATATCTCACAATGCTTTTCCTTCTTCTTACTTTTAGAAATACCCAAATCTTTTAGCTTTTGTTTTATCATTTTATCCACCTTGTTGTCCTTTGACTTCTTCCTATCTTTGTCCTTTGCCTTCTTCTTTTTGGTCTTGGCTGATCTTGATTTCTTCTTCTTCTTCTTATGTCTCCTCCTGCTAGAGTTATCCTCATCAAAATCACTTGAATCATCATTTGAATCTGAGTTGTAATCACTATCCTCAGCATCACTATCTATGTTTGAATCAAATTTTGAATCTACATCAGAATCTGAGTCTGAAGAATCCTCATCTTTATTGTTCTTAGATCTAGAGGTACCAAGTCTTTTTTCCACTCTCATAGCTGCCCTAATCAATGTGTCCAATGTATCATTTTGACCCATCTCAACATTGGCAATGGGATTTTGAATCTTACCTCTCAAACCCTTCATAAAGTAGGTGATCTGCATTTCCACTGAAGGTGTATCATCAGCATCCAACCTATTCAATAGGTTCTTGAATTTCTGGGCATAGTCCTCCACTAACATAATTCTTTGTTTGATCTTCTTGATCTTCCTTAAAATATCTCCTAGAGTTTTGTCCTTATAGAACCTACCTAAAAATGTTGTTTTTAAAGTATCATATGAATTGAAGGCTGCCATACCATAACTGGCAAACCAATCCATAGCATGTCCCTAGAAGGGTCCATCTTGTCTCGAATTGTGCCACATGGCAATTAGGGTCTTCTTTCTTCTTACCTGAAAATTTGGATGCTCAAACCTTTGGATTAACTAACTAATTATGATTCATTATGATTTTCTTCTTGGGCTTCCTTTGATAATGGATCAAAATTCAGAACCCTCTGAGATGAAATTCTAACCCTTCTTAACAAAAATATTCTTCCTAGCACTGCATGATGTAGCCTCTCAAATGCCTACCTAGGGGGGGTATCTTGCTGTTCAAGAGTTAATATACCCTCATCATCGGACAAATTTGGAGAATCTGTTGAAGTGGCAGGATAATGATAGGCTGTTGAGGTACTTGTAGAGGTACCCCCTTCCAAAGAAATCTACCCAACATGAGTAAATTGTTTCTCATCGAACCTGTCTAAGCCTTTTGATCCACTCCTATCATCTAGCCTTGCAACATGTTGTTGATGTCTTGCTAAAGCCTCCCTAATTTCCCTGGATCTACTCCTGGTAAGGACATGGTTGGATATATAGGGATAATTGTCTGACATAAACAATGCCCATAGAAGGCACCCTATCAAATCTCAATGCCATCAACATTCCTACTGCTTGATCAAATAACTATTTATTCCAAATCTGCGCCTTAATCAAGAAAATGACTTTCCTAAAACCAATAGGATCACCAAAGTATTTAGGGCATACATCACAAGAAATTAGAGAATACAACAGCACATCATTGCCTTGAAAATAGAGAACATGAACACAAATATGCTATATGTGTAGACTTCACCTACCATAATCGAGAGTTTTACTAGTTCCATAATGTGAATCAGAAACTCGAACACTTAAAGATCATGACACAATCATCAAGAATAGCCTGGGTAGCCATAAGAGCATGGCGCTGCCTCTCTCTCTATATTGCAGAATCACACAACAGACATCAATAAATAACTCCCTGAATACCAAAATCAATGCCCTGACATATAGGTAGTCAGTCCCATGACATTTTAAGACACAATTACATAGTTTGATCCATATACAAAAGTAAAAGACTAAGGTTACTAATGGAATTCATGGCCTAGGGATCTATGCCCCTAATAGAGCTATTCACTTTGTATTCTATTAATGAATACTGTGGACACCACTCTCTCGGTTGATCGCTCGCCAATTGGGATTCTCTTGAACAGACTCATGTGGGTCACGTAATTCGGATATCTTCCTTATCCCTCTGCTTGACATTCATTAGCTGCACTAGCAGGTTGCCTAAGTACCCAACCTCTGAGAATCTCTTAATGAAGAGATTCTTGAGGTCATTGAAGTCATTGCACTCTGTGGTGTCTAGATGGTGTACCAAGTCATTCCCTTGTCGCCTAAGCATAAGCTAAAAGCTTGCAATCGTTAAACGAGATTGGTGAGACCGTTGGCTTCACAAACCTGCTTGAACTACTCCACGAAGCTGTAAGGGTCATTATCTAGTTGGTATTTATCCAATCGTGGTAGTTCGCTTAGCGAAAGTGTTGCCTAATAGTTGCTTCATGAGAAGCTCACTCAGCATGTAAGATCTCCCTCTAGTGCTCTTTCCCTCTCGACATCAAGACCTATCCTATTCATGTTTGCTAGCACTAGCACCCTCTGAATTTCACGCACTTTCATGTTCTATTGTCGCAAGCTCCTGGCCTGCTCCTCCTAATTGTAGGTCACCAGGCCTTCATAAGGCTTTGTGTGCTAATCTCCTCTCCTCCCTTAGGTCTATTATGACATCCTCAGACATCCTACCATGGTGGTCTGATGTCCAGGCCTATAGATCATAATTTGTAGCTAGCCATTGGGTTTCTGTGGGAAGACCGCCTAGGTTGAGCTCCTCGTCCCACCCATGGTTAGTGCTTGTCTTTGCCAAGTCCGTAGTCTCTCTCTCCCCCAAGTTGTCGATGAGATTGATTAGATAGGGTAGATCCACTCCTCCAATGGTGTCTGTTCCTCTTGGCTTCCCTGCTGCATCTTCTGCTTGGTCCTACACTTGGGGTTTTAATCACCCGACTATGTCTCCAAATCTTCTCCTATTGGTGGATTCGTTCTTGGGTTATTTCTGGGTGAGTTCCTTGTTAATTACGAATAATCTTCAATTTATAGTCAGCCATTGTGTGTGTATGTGCTATTTTCTGTGCATTGTGCGCAATCAGGATTTCACATGTTCTTAGGTGCATTTCAAGTGCTAGAGAATAGTACAAGTGTGAAGGCAGAGTGACTACGCAACTCTCGCACTCTCATTTACAAATTTGGCATGATAAGCTACAAGCCCGATTTTTGGCCGTTCTTACTGGTCCTAGGGTCTGTGCTACGTCATTTCGGTTGATCGCTGTTTGGGGGTCTATGCCTTAGTTTGGTGCTACTTTACGGCTTAGATTGCTAGCTGGTCGACTAGAGTCACTTCGATGTCCACATTTAGCTGATTTGCCTATTTCTCATTATAGAAAGGTGTTCTAAGCATCTGTATGGTCTGCAGGGTTCGTACGACAATGTCTATCTAGATTAGCCAAGGTCTTCTGGGAAAAATCTAGATTCGGCCCAATAGGTTCGAATTGTAGGGGCCGAATGTCCTATTCGGCCCGTCCAAGTGGATGAGGGCCGAATGAGAATGGTTTGAGTGCAATTGGGCCAAATGTCCGATTTAGACTGTCTGATTGGGTTTTCTGAGGGCAACTGTCTGAAAGGTCGAGGGCTGAGTCAAATAGATTGAATGCCAAATTGATCTAAATGGTCGATTTGAATGGGTCGATTTGGACGAGTCAATAGCCGAACATGGGAGGGCTAAGGGCTGATTTTGGGAATCTTCCCAAAATCACCATCACTCAAACAGCCGAATGTTGCGTGATTTTGGCCGACACAATAATAATTGGCTCGAATTACACGATTTTCCACATGCCCCATAGCAAGCACCTCTAGATCAAAGCTATAGAAAAGGGAGAAGAGTTGTGCATACCTACAATATGATAAAAACACATGGGTGAGTCAATTGATCCAATGCGGGTGATAGCTCTCTCTCTCTCTCTCTTTGAATGCAACAGTTGCAAATGAGCTCTTCCTTGGCGTCTTGGGTTATAAAACATTCTAGACCTCTCCAATCACTCTCTTGATGACAGAAACCTTTTCGAGCAATCCTTTTTTCCCCCTTTTTGCTGATCTATGGCTTGTTTGGGCCTGTTTTATAGTAGCAACCCTAAGGCTTCCCCGCTTCAATTTCTCGGTCCTACCTACTCTAAATGCAAAAAAAATCAAAAGGAAAGAATTGAAATGATTTCTCCTACTTGCCTAATCATCAAAAACACAAAATACTTACTTTTTTTGAAGATTAAACTCCCAAATCTTCTACCTACAAAGAGCACCAGTTTGGGGGTGAATCCTACTTCGATGCTCGATTCGAAGTGCGTAAGCGCTCAAGCTTGAATCCATTCCCAGCAACGGAATCAAAATGTAGAGGGAGCTCATACTCAATCGCCAAGACCCACGAACCATCTATTGTTTAAGCATTTCAAGCAAGCACTAATGGCTACCTCTCATATAGCCAATGCGCTATCCCTCTCTACGAGCGTAGTGAGCTTACCTTGATGCTAGATTGAGTTGCTTCCTCTCTCAAGCACTCGGATAGCTCCATGATTCGCGATGTGGGCTCAAGCATCCTCAAGCCTCTTCCTCCAAGCTCCATCCTCCATAGCCACGCGCAGGACGAGAGAAGAGAAGAGAAGAGAAGAGAAGAAGAAGAGGGGAGATGGTGAAGGCTTCACCCCAAGATCCCTCACTCTCACTCTCTCACTCCCTCACTCACTCACACTCCCTCCCTCAAGCACTTACAAGCAAGCAAGAGAAGAGAAGGAGAGAAGAAGAAGAGTCCACTTTGCCACACACCAAAGAATGAGCTCTTTATTCACTTTTCAACTTTATATACAAAACCCTAAATTCCTTTTGAACGGTCATCCCCTCATCCCCTTTTTTACATGGCCAGCTATGGCCTAGTGGCCTATGCCCTCTTTCTCATTGTCCTACTATCTTCCTAGCTTCCTTTCTACCACCCATCTACCTTTAAAATTTGCACAAGAGGAGCCTGACACTCTTTTACAACAGTTTTAGGGACGCTTTGCATTTAAAAATGTGCTTTTGCCTTTGATTTGATTTTTGAGGCCACCCTTTTGCTTTTAGTTGTTCTCCCTCTTGCCTCTTTCATTGTGTCTGATTTCCTCCTGCACCACCTCTCTTAGGTCCTCGACTTGTGCTTTTCCACTTTTTTCACTTTCTTCTTGTGCTGAGATTAACACCAAACAAAATTAGACCACTCGGACCGTCCGATCAACCACTCAAACCGTCCGACCCAAAATTGGATGTCTGATTCTGATAATTGGACTCCTGTGATAATTGGACCTTTAAGAATCGGACAAAAAATTGTCAAAATCAAACAAGTGAATAGAATACAAATTTGACACATCTAACCCCTGAAACCAACCTAGAGACCGTATAGAGTCAAAAGCACATCATAGGTTTATCACTAGGCTGAAATCTAGAGAAAGTAGTTCAAAACTTGGCTATGAATGGGGTCCTTCAAATTGCGCATGGTATTTAGTGTAACAGCCCCTTGGACCCCTGCAGAGGGGGCTCCCTCCGCACCTCCCCCAAGTAGGTTGGAGAGAAAACATGCGCCGTGATAATCCTCCAAATTAAATCCTAGTGTAGTAATGGCTTTGCACAAGCATAGATTTTCACTTGCAAAATAGCAGCCAAAAGACCCTAGAACCTCAATGGGCCAATCTAGCCAATAAGGGAAAAAAGGCCACACTACAAAAACATGTATATGTTGCATTCGGACTGCATCTAGTCAAAGCGGAATGCAACAACATCAAGCTACAACTGCAAGGATGACTAGACATGACAGTCCTGACGATAGATGCACCTTAAACGGCGCTGCACAGAGATGACCCAAGACCTTAGTAAAGAATCCACATCTGGTTGTGCAATTGGGGACTCAAAAGCATGTATCAGAAGGCTTGAACTTATAAGCCAAGACGCAAAAGATGAAGACATAGTACCACATGCTTATCTTAGGGTCAAACTCACCACAAAAAGAGAGCACGGGGTTGATGCTCTCATCGATGAAGGAGCATATTTTAATATCTTGACCCATGAAGCATGGACTCTTCTAGGCCAACCAAAACTCACATCAACTAATGCAACTCTTAATCCTTACGGGAGACACCCATAAGCACTTATATAGGGAAGTGCAAAATCCTTGTAACTATTGAAATAGAAAGCATGCCTATCCTATTCCATGTTTCTCCAAATAGTGCAAATTGTGGAAAGGAAACCCTCCTAGGAAGACCCTTCAAAAGGCCAACCAAGTGTGAGGCCAATTATGTAGCACAGAGAGATACACTTGACACTAACTGAGTGTGAGGATAATTACAACCTTTAGCAAGGGTGACCTCATCAAACCTCGAGGAAAATACAAGGAATATTCTGACATGCCAGGCTAGTCCAGTAACGAGAGCAAGGACTTGTTGAAAGAGTTACAAATATCGTAGAAGACCACAAAAGAAGCCCAAGCCTTATAGATGAAGATATCGATGGTGGAGATCCAGCACAATGCCGCGATGGATATCCAAAGTGTTGCTACGTGCTCAAGGGTATTACTACACAGGTAACTGATGGATTTGGGTACCAAAACCCCCTCCTAAACCACCTATGTCAGCTAAAGGCCAGATCGTATTAAAAGTGAAGAAGTGTAGGAGGAAATGTAAATGAAAATCCAAGTCTCAAGTCAACAACATTGGAGTGGCTGAGCCTCTCATGATTGAAATTAATAAACCAAACATTGCTATTCGAAAGGTAGATCCTTAGCCTAGTGTACTTAACAAGCGGATATTAGATATAATCGTCGAGTGTGCACAAAGACCACTAGTGTCCAAGGATCCTTTGACTTCCCAAGAGGATAATGAGCACCACAAGCACAGCATTGCTCATGATAAGGCTAATTGCTCAACAAAGCAAATGGTAGAATTGTCTAACGACCGCGAGCAAATCTTCCAGCCAGTGCCAAGTCCACCTAGGAGTTCCAAATCTCCTACACCCTCTTTCCCTAAATGGATATAGGAAGCACAATAGCAATCATCCAAGTGCAGCTGCTCAATCCCAATATCTATCTCCATCTAAGATTCCAAATGTCCAAGGTGTGGGACATGACACCACCCCTAATTCTTAGTCTTAGGATATGCTTGGCAATCAAGTGCAGCAAAAGACATGACCACTTTTGACCTACCTAAGGACTTAACACCGTAGTCTACCAATAGTAGGTCAGTCCACTAAACTAGCCACTACTACTTCCAATCAAGAATCACAGTGGTTAAGAGCCTTTGGCCATGACGAGCCCCTTGTGAAACGTGTCCTTAAAAAAAAGATGTCGCACAACCAACATCCTTAACACCTCCAGCACTTCTGAAGCACCTAAAGCCTAGACTTAAGAAGAAATCTCTCAAAGATTTGGCCAAAGAGATAGCGCATTTGACAAATGAACCAGAGATGAAGTGCCTAATGAAGCTTGATCATAAGCTAACAGCCATCACACGTGCATATGTCCACGTGGATATTAGAAGGTCAATACCAGAGCACAAAGCTCATAATCGAACCCTTGACTTGAGACAAGCAACAACATGTTTGCTCCCGCTATGTAGCTATCATAAAGGGCATCCCAAAAGCCACAACTAGAGAATTGTGCTTGATACCCTCACTCTATGCTGCTCAATGTGAGACAAACAAGGAAAAGCTCGAAGCAATCAAACAAAAAGGGAAAGGACAAGGTAACTTTGTGCAAAAATGGTACTCTAGGCAGCCAAAATTGGCCACCGACTAATGACACTCACTGAGCAAAGGAAAGCCCTTTGGACATCAATACATGATCCCACGTATGCTGCCCCAACCTCATTAAGAGTGTTGGCAACAGTCCATGAGGTTCAGCTTTTTGCCACTGTCCAAAAACATCCCTTGTATGATAAATTGCTTTTAGAAGAAGATCTACACGTGTCTAACATGCTAGAAGTAGGGAGCATGGTACTTGATATTAGTGCATATGTCTTCTGCCTCACTCAAGACCTTGCAATCCTAGATCTCTATGATTCCCATCAATAGAACCCTAACTTCTTCAACTGGTTTTGTCCAAGCCTACATGACGAGAACCCTAAACTGTCTCTCGGTTCTACACTAGAGTCACCCAAACCTCCAGAGCAAGAGAAAAATAGCTATAAACACAACACCTGCTTTGACAAGAAGCAATGGAGGCATGTTTCAATGGGTAAGGACAAGAGTCTAGAGCAAACACCCGCGACCCAGAGCAACCTTCAATGCAATTGAATGAGGGGCTATTAGCTGAAGAGCCAGACTCTCCAAAAAGAGAGGCAATTGTATCCTCACAACCTCATGAGGTTGTTCAACAAACTGCAACTATGTCCCATGAGGACACACCAAAGAAAGAGAAGGCTAAGGCCAACCAAGTATATCAACGATTGACCTAGTTTAGGATCCTGAGTCTTAAAAGATACACCTAGATTGCTCAAGCAAAAGAGGAGAAAACAACAAAAACAACTGCAATTGCAAGTGGCTGTAGACACCTAGAAGATTGAGACCAAGAGTGCTGAAGAGCTGAGGAATAAAGCATTCAGTCCACTGTTAACCCCAACACGAAGAAATTAAAAGGAAATAAAAAAGACACAGGGCAAAGGTAGAAAAAAGGTAGCCCGACTGAAGAAAGAAGAGGAGAAAGGCCAAAAGTGCAAGGGCAACCTTAAAAGTCCAAGGCAAATGCAAAAGGGGAAATGTGCATTTTAAAATACAAAGGCACACCCTGACATCTTGTAAAAGACTGCCAGGCTCTCTCCTGTGCAAATTGTAAAGATAGACGGGTAGTGGAGAAGAAGCAAGAAGGATAGGAAGGAAATAGGAAAAGAGGACCTAGGCTAATGGCCGGTCATGTAAAAAGGGGATGACCGCCCAAGGAGGAGTAGGGCATGTATAAAAGCCAAAAAGTGGAATGAGAAGCTCATTCTTGTGTGTGGCCAAAAGTAGCTCTCCTCTTCTAATGGCCGGTCATGTAAAAAGGGGATGACCGCCCAAGGAGGAGTAGGGCATGTATAAAAGCCAAAAAGTGGAATGAGAAGCTCATTCTTGTGTGTGGCCAAAAGTAGCTCTCCTCTTCTTCTTCTTCTTCTTCTTCTTGCTTGCTTGAGCTTGTGCTTGAGAGAGGGAGTGTGAGAGTGTGAGGGAGTGAGTGTGTGAGGGTGAGGGACCGTGGGGTGGAGAAGTTCTCCATCTTCTCCTCTCCTCTTCTCTTCTCTTCTCTTCTCTTCTCTTCTCTTATCTTGCTCGCGGCGATGGAGCTTGGAGCTTGGAGCAGGAGGATCGAGCTTGCTTGAAGCTTGCACTTGGATCGTGGAGCTACCAGAGTGTGCGGGAGAGGAGGCAACTCGATCGGCATGAAGGTAAGCTCACTACACCCGGTAGGCATGAGAGCGCATAGGCTATGTGAGAGATAGCCATTAGCATTCGACTTGAAACGCTTGAAGCAATAAGCGGTCCGTGGGTCTTGGCGGTTGAGTGTGAGCTCCCACTACATTTTGGTTCCATTGCCGAGACCAACGGATTCAAGCCTTGAGTGCTTGCTCGCTCCACATCGAGCATTGAAGTAGGGTTTTCCCCGAACCGGTGCTTGAGATAGGTAGAAAGTAAGGGGGTTGAAGATGGTATTTGATCTCCTTGGCAAGTAGGATTTTTGCTTTTTTGAGATTTATGTTGTGAGATGGAGTAGTGTAGGTATTTAATTTGTGATTTGGATGCATTAGAGTAGGAGAAAACAAAGAAAATGAGCATCAGGGTTTCTGCTGCCAAAACAGGGAAAGAGGATTTGATTTGCTTGTCGATTTGTACTTTGGAGATTATTTGCTATTCTAGGGGTATAGAATCCTTCATTCATGTCTATTCTTGCATTCTAGAAGTTTGTGTGACCCCTCAAGACCAAAATCATAAAAAACGAAGCATTATTCGTCAAATCTGCCAAAACTGCTCTGCATTCGGCCCGTCCGAGTGACGGCCATTCTAGGTCAAACCCTAGAATCGGCCCTCGGCCCGCTCCCATTCGGCCCTCGGCCTCGCCGACTCAGCCCAAAAACTCATTTGGCCCGGCCGGCTGACTCAACCCAAAAACTCATTCGGCCCGGCCGACTGACTCGGCCCATTCACATTTGGCCCTAGGCCCTAAGATCGACTCGGCTCGTCCAAGCGATCCACTCGGCCCGGCCGACTCGGTCCATTCAGCCCACTTGGCCCTCTGCCCACACCCATTCGGCCCTCAGCCTGGCCCACTCGGCCCTCGGCCCACACCCATTCGGCCCTTGGTCCACTCGGCCCTCAGCCCTCGGCCGGCCGAATTTGGGACTCGGCCCAAAAACTGCACTTTTTCTAGAATTCCATTTTGGCCAAAAACTGAGTTGCCACCACCAAAATAGAGTCCAAAAATCGTATAGAGCCAAAGGCACATCATAGATCTATCACTAGGCTAAAATCCACAGCAAATAGTTCAAAAATTAGCCACCAAAGGCCCCCCGCCCGGACCCCCGCAGAGGGGGCTCTGCCCCCTCCGCACCTCCCCCAATAGGCTGGAGAGAAAACGCACGCTGCAACAGGTCCTCCGGATTAGGCTCCAGTGTAGTAATGGCTCTACACAAGCATAGATCTTCACTTGCAAAGCAGCAAACAGAAGCCCATACCCAAACAAAGACAAATAAAGATCCTAGAACCTCAACGGGCCAATCTAGCCATCAAGGACAAAAAGGCCACACCACAAGAACACATGTACATTGTGTTCAAACTACGTCTAGTTGAAGTAGAATGCAACATCGTCAAGCTATCAATGCGAGGATGACTAGACATGACAGTCTTGATGATAGATGTACCTTGAGCAGCGCTGCACAGACGACCCAAGACCTCAGTAGAGAATCCATGTCTCACTGTGCAGTTAGGGACTCAAAGGCATGTATCAGAAGGCTTGAAGCTGTAAACCAAGACCCGAAAGATGAAGACATAGTGCCACCTGCTTATCTTAGGGTCAAACTTACTGCAAAAAGAGAGCATAGTGTTGATGCTCTCATTGATGAAGGAGCAGATTTCAATATCTTGACTTATGAAGCATGGACTCTACTAGGTCAACCAAAGCTCAAACCAACTGATGCAACTCTTAATCCTTACAAGGAACACCCACAAGCACTTCTAGGGAAGTGCAGAATCCTTGTAATTATTGAAACAGAAAGCTTGCCAGTCCTGTTCTATGTTCCTCCAAATAGTGAGAATTGTGGAAAGGAAATCCTCCTAGGAAGGCCCTTCAAAAAGGCAACGAGTTGTGAAGCCGATTATATAGCACAGAGAATACACCTAACACTACCAGGTGTGAGGATAATCACGACTTTTAGAAGGGTGACCTCACCAAACCTCTAGGGAAGGGCAAGGAGCATTCTGACATACCAAGCAAGCCTAGTAATGAGAGCAAGGAGTTGTTGAAAGAGTTGATACAAGCGCAGGTTGAACGGAGAGAACCAGTGAGTGAGGCCGTACTTGAAACAAAAAGGTTAGGAGACAAGGCCAAGGATAGGGTTTGGACTCACAAATATCGTAGAAGACCACGAAAGAAGCCTAAGCCTTATAGACAAAGGCATCGATGGAGAGCTAGCACAACACCATGATGGATAACCAAGGCGTTACTTCATGCTCAAGGGTATTATGCAGGCAACCGATGGATTTGGGTACCAAAACCCCTTGCTAAACCACCTCTGTCTCAGAAGCCCAAATTATGTCAAAAGCAAAGAGGCGTAGGAGGAAACCTAAACGAATTTCAAGTCTCGAACCAAAAATATTGGAGTGATTGAGCCCCTCATGATTAAAATCAAGAAACCAAACATGATCTATCAAAAATTAGATCCTCAACCTAGCGTGCTTAGCAAGTAGATATCAGAGGTAACTGTCGAGCGTGCACAAGGTCTACTAGTGCCCAAGGAGCCTTTGACTTCCCAAGAGGATAATGAGTACCACAGGCACAACATTGCTCATGATAAGGCTGATTGCTCAACAAAGCTAATGACAGAATCGTTTAACAATCACGAGCAAATTCTCCAGTCAGTGCCAAGCCCATGTAGGAGTCCCAAATCACCTACATCCTCTTTACCTAAATGGACACAGGAAGCACGACAGCACAGCAGTCTCGTGCCGCTACTCAACCTGCACAAGTGAATGCGCAAAGGGCAACAAAAGACACGACCACTTCTGATCTGCCTAAGGACTTGACACCGCAATCTACCAATGGTAGCCAGTCCACTGAAGTAGCTACCACTACTTCCAATCAGGGACCACAACAGTCACAACCTTTGGCCGTGACAACACCCATTGCGGAACATGGTAGCAATTCACCTTTGGAAGAGATGTCACAACAAACATCCTTGATACCTCCAATCCTTCCAAAGCACCTAAAGCCTAGGCTTGAGGATAAATCTCTCAAAGACGGTCAAAGAAATGGCGCATCTAACCAATGAACCAGAGATGAAGTGCATGGTGAAGCTTGATCACAAGCTGACAGCCATCACACGTGCATACATCCATGTGGACATCGAAAGGCCAACACCAGAGCACACAAAGCTCATAGCTAAACCACTGACTTGGTATGAGCAGCAACATGTTTGTTTCTGCTATGGAGCTATTGTTGAAGAAGTCATGAAGGACATCCCAGAAGCCACAGCTAGAGAATTGCACTTGATACCCTAATTTTATACAGCTCTGCGTGAGACAAATAAGGAAAAACTTGAAGCAATCAAACGAAAAGGGAAAGGACAAAGTACCTTTGCACAGAATTGGTACTCCAACCAAAGTTTGGCAGCCAAAATTTGCCACCGACTAATGACACTTGCTGAGCAACGGAAAGCCCTTTGGACATCAATACATGATTCCATGTACGTTGCCCCGACCTCATTGAGAGTGTTGGCAACTGCCCATGATGTCCAGCTTTCTACCATTGTCCAAAAATATCCATTGTATGATAAAGTGCTTCTAGAAGAAGATCTACATGTGGCTAGCAAGATAGGAGTAGGGAGCATGGTACTTGATGTCAGCGCATATGTCTTCTGCCTCACTCAAGACCCTGCAATCCTAGATCTCTATGCTTCCCATCAATACAACCTGGACTTCTTCAATTGGTTTCTTCCAAGCCAACATGACAAAAACCCTAAATCGTCTCATGGTTCTACACTAGAGTCACCCAAACCTCCAGAGCAAGAGAATAACAGCTCTAAACACAACACTCACCTTGACAAGAAGCAATGGAGATAGATTCTAATAGATAAGGACAAAAATCTAGAGCAAATACCTAACCAGGAGAAACTGTCAATGCAATCAAATGCGGGGCTGAACAGAGGAGAATTAGCTGGACAGCTAGATTCTCCAAAAAGAGAGGTAGTTGAACCCTTGCAACCTAGCAAGGTTGTTCAACCTACTGAGGCCGTAGCAAAATCCCATGACGACATGCCACAGAAAGAGAATGCTAAGGCCCAACCAAGCACATCAACTACTGACCTAGTTCAGGATCATGAGTCCTTAAAGGATACACCTCTAGTGCCCAAGAGAAAGAGAAGAAAACACTGAAAACAATGACAGTTGCAAGCTACTGCAGATGACAAGAAGATTGGGACCAAGAGTACTGAAGAGATGATGAACAAAGCGTCTAGTTCATCCATAGATAAACCCATTGCCATCTCTCCTAACAGCAGTGAAATCTCAGACACATCCATGTGTTCTGATAAATCAAAGCAGCAATTACCATCAACTATTGCTTGCGACACTCAATCCACCAATAGAGAAACTCACATTGATCAATCAAGAGTGGATACAACACTGTCACAACAGGATGCTAAGACCACGCCGATCACATCTGAGGAGAACCATGACACAACTACCATAAAGCCTTAGGAGAAACATGAAAACCTCGAAGGCATAAGCAATCCTGGCATTGATAAATCTCGCTCATCTAGGCCTGAGCCCCCAGCTATGCTAAAGCCTAAGGAAACCCTTATAACTTTGCATGAGATAGCAACCGAGCAAGCCCTCATAGAACATAGAGATGTGGCAGATTGCTTGACCAAGTGGAACACTAAACTGAAATTATTCGCACGTGTCTATGTTCATGCAGACATGGGTACATTCCCTAGGGAGCAGCTTGAGGAATATTTTCCTTATCTGCTATCATGGGAAGAGCAAGAATATCTTGATGGACATTATGACAAGCTCTTACATGAACGCATGCGACTCATCTCTGACAAGGAGGCTGACGAACTACGCTTAACCGTGACATTTAATGAAATGCTCTGCCAGCCAAATCTCTTAGAGATAGAGCAACTAAAGCGACAATCAGAGGGTAGAAGCCAATTTGAAAAACGTTGGTTTGAAAACCGCGCTACAATGGCCAAACTTAGAGCCCAAATCATGACAGTCTCAAAGGAGTGATTGGCCAAATGGCGGTCCCAAAGAGACCCGACCTATGTGGCACCAACTTCATTTCGAGTTCTAGCTATAGTTCGAGGTATGGACCTAGCTGGAACTAGCCTAGAGAGCCCTTTGATTGATAAAGCTCTCACTGAGGAGGAGCTACATGTTTTCAGTAGACTCGGACAAGGCACCATGCTACTCGATGTTGCCAAATATTTATTATTGCTAAGTAGGCTACCATAGAAGCTAGATATGTGTGCCACACTCGAGTACAATCCAGAGTTCTACAATTGGTTTTTATCCTCGCGGAGTGACATGGTTTCATGAACATGTACATAAATAAACAACGTGTTTTGTGATTATGTAAATAATACCAAAAGAAGCAAAGGCCAACACACCCCATGAGCAATGATGACCAATTGTAGGTGATACGCATCAAGTCAAAACTAAGGGATTCATGTTGGCAATGTCTTGTTTAGCTAGACATTTTCATTATGGTTGAAGCATGTGACTTGAATGTACTCTCACGCCTTTCCAAGTGAATGCAGAATGACACAGGTCAATGCCTAGAAGCGTTTAATATCCAAGTCACCACAAGACCACCAACCCCACAAAGAACCATTATGGAGGAAGTGACAGGAATACCAAGAAACAAAAGCCATGACGGAAGTGCCACTGGATGAGAACCCAAGGGCACCTCTGCAGAAAGCACATATTGCAACTGAGCATGGCCAAAGCATAATCATCGATTACCTCCTCCTTCTTGGCCAAACTCTATGCTTGGGCAAGAGCCACGCTCTCAACAAGGGTGAACGTCTCTTCATCATCCAAGATTCAATTCGCAAGATGCTCTGCCCTTGTCCATGCATAGCTCACTCCAAGTGCTACCTCAATTGTTCGATGTCTCACATGTTACAAAGAGGTTTGCAAAATCTCAAGTGTATCTCTTCATCTCAACAACAGTTCCTCTAGCATCAAGGCTGGTGACACAATCATCTCTGTAATATCCATTCTTCATAGCCTTTGGATCCCAACATTTCTCAATCCAAATGAAAGGCTAACAGCCTCAATGTATGGCATTGAGTGTATTCATTTTTTCCACCGCACCTAGGGGTCCTCAAATTACAGCACCGCACCTAGGGGTCCTCAAAAAAGGATTTAAAAAAAAGAAAATGAAAAAAGAAAAAAGAAAAAAAAAGCACACACAATCACAGCACCGCACCTAGGGGTCCTCAAATTAGGTACGTCGAGTGACCTTGGTCGGCTGGCTCCATCCCTAATCCCCTAGCCTTCTCCTCTCTTCTTCTCTTCTCTTCTCTTCTCTTATCTTTCTCACGGCGATGGAGCTTGGAGCTTGGAGCGGGAGGATCGAGCTTGCTTGAAGCTTGCACTTGGATCGTGGAGCTACCGGAGTGTGCAGGAGAGGAGGCAACCCGATCAGCATGAAGGTAAGCTCACTACACTCGGTAGGCATGAGAGCGTGTAGGCTATGTGAGAGGTAACCAGTAGCATTCAGCTTGAAACGCTTGAAGCAATAAGCGGTCCGTGGGTCTTGGCGGTTGAGCGTGAGCTCCCACTACATCCACCCACAAATGAACCCATTGCCATCTCTCCTAATGATGGTGAAACCTCAAACACATCTATGTGTTCTTATAAATCAAAGCAACCATTACCATCAATAATTGATTGCAATCATTAACAAAAGAACTTATATTAACCAATCAAGTGTGGATACAACACTATCACAATAGCTTGATGAAACTATACCTGTCACATCCGAGGAGAATCATGACACAATAACAGCAAAGCCTCGGGAGAAACATGAAAACCCTAAGAACATAAGCAATCCTAGCATTGACCAATCTTGCTCATTTAGGCTGGAGCCCCCAGCTATGCTAAAGCCTAGGGAAACTCCCATAACCTTGCATGAGATAGCAACTGAGCAAGCCCTCATCAAACATAGAAGTATCATAGAGCGCTTGACTGAGTTGGATGCTAAACTCAAATTATTTACATGTGCTTAGATCCTTGTTGCGAACATGGGCACATTCCCTTGGGAGCAACTTGAGGAATATTTGTCATATTCGCTATCTTGGGACAAGTAAGAATATCTTAACGAGCACTATGACAAGCTCCTATATGAATGCATGCAACTCATCTTTGACGAGGAAGCCGACGAACTACGCTTAACTGTGACATTCAATGAAGCACTTTGCCAAGAAAATATCTTAGAGATAGAGCAACTAAAGTGACAATCAGAGGATCGAAGTCAATTTGAAAAATGTTGGTTTGAAAACCGCACTACAATGGCTGAACTTGGAGCCTAGATTATAATAGAGCCTCAAAGGAGCGACTAGCCAAATGGCAGTCTCAAAGAGACCGCCGACCTACGTGGCGCCAACTTCCTTTCGAGTATTGACTACTATTTGGGGTATGGACCTAGCTGAAACTAGCAAAGAGAACTCTCTTATTGATAAAATTCTCACTAAGGAGGTGCTACATGTTGCCAGTAGACTCAGAAAAGGCACCATGCTACTCAATGTTGCAAAATATATGTTGTTAATGAGTAGAGTGCCACAATTATTAGATACGTATGCCACACTCCAATACAATCCTGAGTTCTACAATTGGTTTTTATCCTCATGAAGTGACATGAATTCATAAACGTGTATATAAATAAACAATGTGTTTTGTGACTATGTATAAATAATACCAAAAGAAGCAAAGCTAGCACACATACAAGCAATGATAATCAAGCACAGGTGATATGCATCAAAGTCAATGCTATGGGACTCAGATAAGTGATGTCTCTTTGAGCTGCACCTGTTCATTATGGTTCAAGCATATGACTTGCATGTACTCTCACAAGTTACCAAGTGAATGCAAGATGACACAAGTTTCTATATGAAAGCATTCAATGTCCAAGTCACCACAAGACCACCAACCCCACAAGAACCAATATGGAGAAAGTGACGTAAATACCAAGAAACAAAGAGCCGTGAGCGGAAGCCCCACTGGAAGAGAAAATCACCCCTGCAAAAAGCACACATTGCATTTGAGTATGGCCCAAATCATAGTCATTGGCTACTCTCCCTTTCTTGGCCAAACTCTAAGATGTAATGCTCTCAGGAACAAAATAGGTGCATCATTTTTTAAGAGTCTTGCAGCCAATGCCTTAGACAAGGAAAATTGAAATGCCTACGTCCGAAAGACAATACAAGCATCCACAAAGGTACTAGCCATAGCACCAAGGGTGGCAAAAAACAAGTCTACGGCTACTATAGCAAAGTTTGAGAGGAAACAACCTACCTCCAAGGCTTCGATTGTAGGCTTTGGAGGAGTGTTAACTGCCATCATTTAGGAAACTCTAGGGGAAGCGAAAAGAGAGGTATCAGAGAAGACCCTGCAATCACCGATCCGAGAGGAGCATCACTCTCCCACCCCATCAAGCCCATCCATCTCACTTTCAACTACCAGCAACACGAGAACAGGGTGGAGACAAAGTCCACAAGGGATAGTAGGACAACATAGAGAGAGTTACTAATAAAAAGGAGAATGACCAACCATCTCAATAGCAAGAGAGCGAGAGGACAATCCATGAGTAGCAAGGCCAAAAAATTGTTAAGTCAAGGGGAGAGGAAAAGATCACACTCTCAAAATCCCAATAAGAAGAATTCGATCCACCTCCAAAGAAAACAATGAGCTGCAAAGGGTGGAGGAGGAATCGAAGAGACTAAAAGAAGAATGCAAGAAAACACCAAAAGAGGAGGAAGAATGACTAAGACAAAAGGGAGGAGGATATTACTCTAACGAAGATGGAATCAAAGATTTAGCCTACAAGCTGGCAGATCACTGCAACATGGACTCCATGCCACGACACCTAAGCCTAACACTGGCCTAGGAGTAGAGGAGCAACATATCCCCTAATCTCAACTGGCTGAACCTCACTAGAACTTTCCTTGCTAGGGCTTGGGGAGCCAAAAAAAACAAATGTAGCCACCTCAACCCGAGCCACTGGAGTCGGTCCAAGAAGAAGGGTGTGACTCTAGATCAGATCAACAAAAGAAAGAACGAGTGCAAGAACCGAGTCCTCCTCCATGGCCATAACAAGTATAGCAAGAAGAGCAAAGGGCTCCATACCAAGCCATGCAATCCTTGGTAAATCTCTTAGGCCCCCTCGAAATGTAACTACTGTAGAGCATCACGATGATGTCTAGCATGCCCCCTCCCAATGCATCTCAAAAAGAAAAAAAAGAGAGAAAGAAAAAGAAAAAGAAAAGAGAAAACAAACAATAGACCCACACAAAGTAAAAGGAAAGTAATAATGAGCTTTTCCATGTATATCAGAGTGCCACAAACACTGCACCTAGGGGTCCTCAAGTTAGGCATGTCCAGTGGCCTTGGTCAGCCAGCTCCGTGCCTAACCCCCTAGCCCTTCCTATCCCCCCCACTTCACACTTAGGGCACATCAAGGGCAGGAGACACCTAGGGAGTTTGTGCTTGCCTATGGTTAGATCTATCTCCCTAAGTGGCACCCATAACACCTCCCCTGTACACAAAGTGGGTCCTCAAGTGTGGGACAACACCACAGGCTTGACCCAACTCCCAATTTCACTAGCACAGACACCATGCAACACTACACAATGAGATAGACCCACCCTAGGTAGTGCACTTCCTTTTTCTTTCTTCATGTATACTCAACAATGGCAATCAACCACCGACATTGAAGGTCCCCCACTACCTGATCAAATCTAATCTTGGCCTCTGCAATCTAATCTCAATGTCAATTAGCTCAATTATGCTACATCGTGTTGTCAAAATCACAACTCGTGTCTCAAGAAGGCTTCAAGTGTACTTCTCCTCAACATCAACAATATTTTCCACCCCATTGAACCCTTGCTTCATCCACACATTGCTACGAGAAACCAGACCAGCAGTCTTCTAACTATATAATATCTAAGTATGCACATGTACTCACATAATATCTGCACCACAATCTATACAGAGTTTGGGTCCTCAAGTACACGACAATACTCTCAACTTGCTTGGAATTTGACCTATCTCCCAAACTAATGTGCACAATAAGAAGACTAGCACTAACCCCTAGGGAGAGACTATATGAGAGGTTTTCAATTGCAGGTATTGAAGACTCCAATGTACTCTAAACTCTTGTCCTTTATCATCATGCAAGCACTCATCATACGTAGAATCCCCAAAAACCAACACTTGTGCTAGCGGTGAGTGCGACTCCCAAACAAAGAACATCCCTATCACCAACTACAACAACCCTATCACCAGCCAATCATGCCAACAAAGTACCACCAACGACCTTCATCTACACCACCACCAAAACTCCTCCATAGCAAACCACAGGGGTCCCTTCCACCCACATCTATAGTGCATTCCAAAGCCTAATACCTAGGAAGGAGAGTGCCATGGGATTGGCACTTGTTTAGGAGGAGGTAATGTTAACCCTCGGACAAACAAGGTGGAAAATCTAGAAAATCTAAAGCAGAAGACAAGACCAAGGCAAAAGTGAAATGGAAGACAAAGGTGTGCCAAGAAAAATCTAAAAACACTAGAAGTGCAAAAAAGTCCTAAATCAAGGAGAGAGGCACACAAGAAAAAGCGCAAGTCAATACTTTTGTAAAAGAACGCAAGGTGCACCATGATTTATTTTGTAAAAGAGCACCACGGGCTCTCACCCGTGCAAATTGTAAATGGTTAGAGGCACGGATTGAGGCCATGCCAATAGGGAAGAGGAGGAGAAGGGTTGGAGGAATGGGCCAAGCCCAGACCAAAAAGGGAATGACCGCCCAAAGGGAATTAGGGTTAGGGTTTTGTATAAAAGAAAAAAAGTGAATGAAGAAGCTCATTCTCATGTGAGGCCAAAAGTAGCTCTCTTCTTCTTCTTCTTCTTCTTCTTCTTCTTCTTCTTCTTGCTTGCTTGCTTGAGCTTGTTCTTGAGAGAGGGAGTGTAAGAATGTGAGGGAGTGTGTGTGTGAGGGTAAGGGACTGTGGTGGAGAAGCTCTCCATCTTCTCTTGCTCGTGGCAATGGAGCTTGGAGTGTGGAGCTTGAGGATCGAGCTCGTTTGAATCTTACACTTGGATTGTGGAGCTACTGAAGTGCTTAGGAAATGAGGCAAGCTCACTACACTCTTAGAGAGAGATAGTGCGTTGGCTATGTGAGAGGTAGCCATTAGTACTCGTCTTGAAACACTTGAAAGAATAAGCAGTCCATGGGTCTTGGCAATTGCCTCTACATTACTACAAGACAAACATAAATAAATGATGATCGAACAATATGCACACAAAGTAGACATAGCTTTTTATAGATGTAGTGCATGAACAATGAGAATACCATTTTGTAGATACATAGAGTTTTTTTGTAATGCAGTGACATATATTTTCATGGACTAGATAGATAGAGTTGAGGAAGAAAAACCTAGCAGGTACCAACAATGATTGGGTACTCTATGTGCAAACGAAATGCAACTCTATGGATGTATTGTTTTAACAATGATAAAAAAACATTGATAACTGTATAGTTTTTTCATATTACTTATGAAGTACTAATATGTACAACATAAACTTGACTTCATAGAGTGCTAAGAAAAGAGAACTAGCTAGCACTCGAGCAAAAACATCGAACTACATTAGGAGAGCTTTATTATGGTAGCTAACATTCATTTGCATAGAAGTCATATCACTTCTAACCTTACTTAATGATATATCATTAAATGTAAAGGTAGTAATGAGTAACATACCTTAGCACACATTAGCAATCAGAACGGCTGAAAACATCTTGTATATAAACCACACATAAAGCTCAAGGAAACAAAGAACTTGCAAAGCGAAATTTATCTATAACAAAAACTTACATCATCTATAAATCTTGATCGAATAGTATTCTAATTGAGAAACACTTGCATTTGCTTTTTTAAAGTGGAAATTTGAATGTTGAGAACAATATCATTGTTCTTCATCTAAAACTATCCATGTGCATTGTGATTCAGCAATAGATCATGTGTTTTGGATCAATCTTCATGTGGCAAATGTCCATAAAGGGCATGCCTAATTTAAGAACTTTATCAAGGGCTTTTCCAAAAAATATTGTATCATGCACACTCTCTCTAGAGATGAAGTTTGCCTTCATGTTAGCAATAACAATAGGTTTAGATTCTATCTTCCAAAGTTTGCAAATCATGTTATATGATGTATGGTGCTTTTTTGACAATAGAATAGATGTACAAAATTGGTGATATATTTGGATCTATATTTCTAGTTTTGAAGCTTCCACAATCTCTAAATCTACATTCCAATTAATGTGAAAAGAGTGAACAAATGTAGCATTGAGGCTATTTGGAAGATTTTCTATCATTATTTACTATCTTATAAAGTAGAGGAGGTCACGTTTGTGCAAAGCTTAATCAAACATTATTTAGCAAATTATACACATTCTTGTATTGTTGTAATTGTGTATTAGCATGATCATAGACAAAAAATTTATCAAGTGCAAAAAATGCAAGTTGTAACCAAAAATATTTCAAAAATGATTTGATCGAATCAAATTGAAATTTAAAATTTAAAGAAATCCTTGATGTACTCATCGTCACTAGAGTGAAAGTTGCTTTTATGTCCACAGAAAAGTATCTAATTTACACATTTATATTGCATTTGATTATGAGTCACTATGAATGCTTGATCACTTAAAATGGTAATTGATAACCCACACCAATCAATCAAGCACATTTGATGTTAATGTACATGAAGCTCTTGTTGTGATATCAAATGTATTATAACATGCATGTACTTTCCTTCAAAAGCACCATCAATCACAATAATTGTTAATAATATTCGTCACCCATAATAGAAAGCTAACTCAAAACTATCACATGGGAGATTGGTCAACTTTTGGATTTGCAACTACATCTATCACATCAAAGAAGGAACTAGACATGGTGGCCACCAAGACTAAGAACAAACAAAATAATCTTAAAAGCACAAGTAATGCTATACTCTTTCCATCTTACCTATCTTGATCCAAACCTCCTACCAAACTAAAGCCCAAAACAACTATCAAAACCCTAGAAGAAATGGCACCAGAGCAAGCATGCTTAAAAAATAGGAACGTGAATGAGAGTCTCATAGAATTGGATTCTAGGTTGAAGTTGCTTGCATGCATCTATGTCCATAGTAACATGGGTACGTTACCTAATGGACATTAGGAATACCTAGGTTATTTACTAACTTGGTAGAAGCAAGAGTATCTTGGCGAACACTATGATGGGCTTTTAGACAATCTTCTATGCCACATCTTAGATGAGGAAGCCAAAGAATGATGCTTAACAATTGCATTCAACAAAGTCCTTTTGTCAACATGATGTACTCGAGATTGAGAAGATCAAACAACAAATTGAGGGACGAATACAATTTGAGAAATGGTGGTTTAATACTCAAGCTTCGATGGCTCAACTTGGAGGCTAACTAATGACTATCTCGAAGGAATGGTGAGCCATATGGCAATCTCAAAAAGACCTAACCTATGTAGCCCCTACTTCCTTTTGTGTACTTTGCTACTGTTCATGGTATGGTTTTAGTAGGACACATCCTGGACTATGTAGCCCCTACTTCCTTTTGTGTACTTGTTGTTGTTCATGGTATGGTTTTAGTAGGACCCATCCTAGACTATCCCTTGCTCAAAAAAATTCTAATGGAAGAGGAACTACATGTTGCGAGTAGACTAGGACAAGGAACAATACTATTCATTGTTGCACAATCCTTATCCTTCCTAGCAAAGTTCCCATGACTCCTTGATGCTTATGATGCACTAGAGTATAATCTTAAGTTATGCTTTGTTATTATGCTTTCAATTTTAGCATTCAGCACTTCATGGAGGGAAATACCATAAACTCTTACAAGCATGATGGTGTCCCATCATATGAGGTTGCTAAGTTGTTGTTTGCAGATTTTCCTACATCTTTGCTTGTTGCTGGCCTTGAGGCAGAAGGTATATGTGCTTGGATTTTAGTTTATAAACTCATGTGATATTGCATGGTCTTATACATCTTTACATTTGAAAGGGATTCTCGAATGGAATACATTTTCTAGTGCACTTGTCGAAGGCATCATGGACCTAGCCCATATATTCTTGGCAGATGAGGGGTTCTTAGTGACTTTGGGACTTGCACAACACTTTGGAAAAGTGCTTAGAGGAGCTCATGCCATTGGATTGAAGCTCCATCGCACATGGACTCTTGTGTGTGAGGGTGGATATAGACACCCTGATACTCAAGAGGAGGTAAGTGTGTTGAAGACAAACTTGTAACTTTTTAAAATAAAATTTTAAATAGCTAACAAGATGATTGTGTATTGCTAGGTCATGGACCTTACTATTGGCTTGTTTTATCGAGGGATGTGTGTCCCTTCATATGATAGAGAGGCTAGTGAAAGGGTTAACCCATACAAGTTTCCCACCTCTTATAGCTTCCTCTTTGAGACAGACCTCCAAGGCACATCATTTGAGCACACTTATGTGGATGGTGTAGAGGTTCAAGGGGGTGTAGAAAGATCACTAGCTTTTTATAGGTGCATTATAAACTCTTAGACTTGTTTATACATTGCATTGAGATACGTCATGCTTTTGTTATGGATGTTTCTAAATGGTTTCTTTTGTAGGTGGCTCCTTGCTACCTTCACAAAGGATCTCGACTATGTGCTGGATATTTTTTCAGGTTGTGGCGGCCTTGGTAGAGCATGCACAAAGATGCATCATTTTTGCATGTGCCTTGAGGGTGATTTTAGCCTCTACAATCAGTGCTTGGTTGATGTGGCATGCAAACCTGCCATCTGTTCCACCCTAGTGATGATGATGATTTCACATGATTTGTAGTTGCATTATTTTTAATATGATGCATTCTATTGGTAGTGCATGCCACGAGGCTTGATGATGCTTGGGAATAATGTATAACTCTATGGATTTTGGATCTCACTTAAATTGGGATTACTTCATAAAATTATAAAATTAGGCTAAAATTTCATGCTTTAGAAGAAGTTGCATACCTATTTTTTGTTGGAGATCAAAGCATTCAAGAGTTCACAATTAGTTTGCAATTCAACATCCTATCATAATTGATCTAATTAGTTTGCAATTACAAAATAGTGAAACTCAAAGAGATAACATAATTTAAAAAAAGCTCCATAAAATAATTTTAAAAATCCAAGTGATGATCAAAAACTTCAAGAAGCACCTAAAAAGCTCCAAATGAAGAGCTTGCTAAATAATAGCACTCAATTGTATGTAGCTCATGGAATTAGGATCTCTTGGTGGGAGACTGTTTGGAATCAATAGGAATCATTGAATCTAAGCACCACAAAGAATGTTGGCTCAAGGTAGAAGTCGCAAGCCACTACATTCACTTGTACCTGCAAGGGCAAACAAACATGTTGTGCTCACTCTCTAGGGGAGTGCTAGTTTGATTGTGTACACAAGAAAGTATGGATTGGGAGACAAGTCAAACTTAGTCAAAAGCCAAAGTGTTGTCCCACACTTGAGGACCCAATCCATATATAGGTTATGGTGAAATTATTATGTGAGTGCACATGCTTACATAGGCTCTTACATAGCTAGAAGATAGTGTAATGGCTTTAATTTGTTGACCATCAATGAAATAGGACACCGATTGTTGATGGATAGGTGATAGGAAGTATTATCATTGCTAGTGAGGGATAGAGGAATCGATGGGGCATCATGAGAAGAACATCAAAGTACCATGTAGTTGATGGGGCTCACATTCATGGACACAATGACAAAGGTTCCTTTTAGTGAATAGAGATTACAATGCTTAGTAGGAGTGCAACATTGAGTGATGCCCATATGACTTGTTGGTTGTTGTGCTTCCTAAATTGTTTCAGTAGCCATGAGAGATTGGAAAAGATTGGGAGAGCTTATACAAGTGACTTAGGGAGACATGTCTAACCATAGGCAAATTGAGATTCCCTAGGTGTGTCTTGCCCTTGATGTGCCCTGAGTTTACATGGGGAACTAGAAAGTGGGACAATGGGGTTAGGGATGGAGCTGGCTAACCAAGGCTACCCTCCTGCATACCTAAAGGATCCCTAGGTATGGTGTTGTGTTTGTACGTGCATATTGTTTTTCTTTTATTTTTGAAAATACAATACAATACAAAAGGCTCTCCATCCTCGATGAGAAGAAACAGTAACATTAAGGGACTTAATGAGGCTCTTAAGAAGGGATAGCATGATCATGATGTTGAAGAAGTGATGATGGAGTGATTCATGGGAATCAAGATGGGATGTTAGTGAAATTATGGCTTGGTTGATGAAGGAGGTTTCACCATTGATAGGAGCTTGCCTTGTCATTGATATTATGCTTGGTTCTTGGGAATGAGAGAATACCAATGGGGAATGACTTGTATATAGAGCATGATCTTGCATATGTGTTCTTTAAGGTCTCTCCCAATTATATTTTCTACCCAGAACTTCATTGCCCAATGGTGCTTTTGGTCATTCTTCCAAGGGATAGTAGTCCTTGGTGGCTTCAAACATTTGATCCACCTACATAATCATCTAATTATCCTACATTCATTTATAAAAACATGAGAGTACATGCAATTGATGTGCTTTTAAATCCATTGATAGGACTCTACTTGAAAAAGTACCATTCACTTTAGTCTAGTTTTGTGGACCTTGATTGTGGCTATCTTTGCTTGACAACCATTATTTGTAGGGTGTGAGGTTTTTTGTTTAATGACATGGACAAACAAAATTGTGGTTGGTCTATGCACAATCATTAAAAACATAATCAATTTATGTACATGTTTATAACAATGAATCCATGTCACTCTGAGATATTAGAAGCCAATTGTAAATGGTGAAAAATATACCCATCCAATGCAAAATTGTCAATCAATGTCACGTCTACCAACAGAGCATCTATGATAGTTTGGTATTGAAATCCTATCATCAAAATAAAGTTTACTTACAAGTGTTGATGTTGGCTAAATGTTAAGTAGAGAATGTAAAGCTAGAAACCTACATACCTATCTTGCGTATAGCGGGACGTCTACAAGACTCTTGTATAGGCTCTGATGACTAAGTCATGAATGATATATTATGTCAGAAAGATCCCTCAAAGTGACCCTTACCTTTTGCCATTTATTTCCAAATGCTATGCATGTCAAAACCATCTTTTTTGCCTAAAGTTGTAAAGAAAAATAGGAAAGAAAGTAAATTATTTAGTGTTTAATGTTTACAATTTATATTGTCTTTTAAAAAAATAGAAAAAATATACATTTAACAAGACTTCAATAATCCAAAAAATGATACTTGATTCACCTTCTATTTCTTCATCCAATGAAACAACTTTCTCTTTGTGTTGAGACCTTCGCTTCGCTGTACCAACCTCATTTCATTCACTTATATTACCTAGGCAATGTACAACCAATAAAATAATACTTTAATAAATTGGCTCATCAAATGAAAACCCTAAACTCTATCATTCATGCAATGGTATCTAAGTAGTTTAAAGTCAACAAAATACAATATTGTATTCATGCAAATTAGAAACAAGGCTACTTGGATCAAACTAAAACTTTGCACTCCATCCAATATACCCCTTTCCATGCTACCATCACAAGTCGCCTTTATCCCCACAACATGAGGGACCATGTCTATTGTATTGGACATTTCTAATTTTCAAAAACAACAAAGTTAAGAAAACACACAAGTCTAAAAAGTTATGATAAATTTCATGTTCAACAAATACATTTTTAGAAAGTACCATTTCTTTCATCCTCTTCTTTGTGCATAGAAATTACTCTATTTTGTTCTAGGAACCCTCCATATAAGGCAAGTATTACTAAAACAAATAGCTAAGAGCAAGAGTTACCACATATTTACTATGTTTGGCTCTCAAAGTACTTACTCTCTCTTAATTCAATCTCTTGTCATGGAATGTCATCCAATGAATGGTCTATCCACCATGGACAAACACATATTTTCCATTCTAATAGACCCCTCTCAAGCAGTGCTTTTGAGAACATACAATTTTTGCATCCCAAGTCCATCCACTCCTCCACTAGAGGAGGGAGGCTTTCTAGCACCCTACTTTCCTGTAGACTACGCAACCATCTTTTCCAAAAACATAAGAACAAACAACAAAAGCACTCTTAAGTTAGAATACATTTGTAAATATGCTATTTAGAAAATATGATTTCTTTATATTAAAAATACATGTACACCACCCTCTTGCTTGATTGTGTGAGCTTTGAAACCTTCTTAGAGTCTCCAACATTCATCATCTCACCAAAAATATTTGCAAATGCCTTTAAAATATGTAAATGTCTCTGGCCTTTTAAAAAAACATCAAAGCTTCCTGGAATCTCAGTGCCATCAACTTGTAAGCTCTTGATTAATAAGGAGCATTCTCCAATCATATGAAACCAATATACCTCTTGCTTCATGTAGTTGTGAAATCTCCTTACATCCACAAAGTGTGACATGGTGGAGTCCTTTGCCTTTGTGACAATCACAATAAGTAAAATCTCCCTTTTCCTAATATATTAGTTATTGAACAAAACATAACTTCAATATTGTTGAACCAAATTAAGTTCAATTCCAAAAAAGAGAGAGAACATTAGTCCATGAGGAAAATATACCTCTCCTAGCAATATTAGCACTACAAATGGCATACAATTTGTCCTTGGTAATAGCCGTCATGTTCTTTTCATCCCAATTCAAAATGCAAACAAAATAGAAAAGAAATCCTCTCCATTCACAAGATTAGCTATTCCAAGGTACTTGTATCCTTTGTCCCTTAATTTATCTTGCTCTTTGTTTATGAATTATTTTCTTTTTGCCTCATAATTTTCCTTTGGCAATGCAAGCTCCTTGAGGCAGGCCTCCTCTTTGAGTATGGAAGAGTTATAGTCATCCTAAATAAAAAACCAATACACTATTCTTAGTTATGGTTAAATTCAAGATACCACAATTTGTTATGCTGAAAACTAAAATACTATACCAAATTTTTTACCTTCCACACCAAAAGCGATATTAGAAAATAAGGGTTCTTGTACCATGGATCGTTGCCATGGTTACTTTTGCCTTCAATTTCTTACTCTATTCAAACCCATCGTCTTTGAGAAGGCCTCATCCTTTCCAAAATGCTTTGTTTATCGGCGATGCCAAACTTTTGGAACATGAAAATTTCATGGCCTAGGTTGGGTTTTACATGTGCTTTTGTTACACAAAACATTAAAAATTATCTTTAAATTTTAAGATTCACACATAAATAAAACCTATTCACATTCACATAACTAATAAATGAAACCTATTGGCATCCACACATAAATGAAACCTATTGGTATAAATAAAATCTCTTGAAATTCACATATAAATTATCTTTATATTTTGAGATTCACACATAAATAAAAACTATTGACATTCACACATAATTGATAATCTATTAACCCATTTGAAAAAGTTAATAGTGATAAGTATACTTATGCATTTGATGTATTCAATGCTAACAATAGTTCTCCTTCTTTCTTCTTCTCCACTTGAATGGATTGACATAGAACTCTAACATGTCATGAAATATCTTCACTATAAACTACATACATCAAATAATAAAATAAATCATTAGTCAAAGAATGAAGTATCATCACAATAAACAAGGGAAAAAAAGACAATGCATAGTAACCTTCCTTTATCCTCTTCATCCATGTCTTCAGCCTATGATTACTGTCCCATACCAAAAACTTGTGCCCTCTTGAATCAACCCACTCATCAGTCAATTCATCTTCAAACATTTGGTTAACTTCTCTCCAAAGGGGGCCCCACTCTTCCAAATTTCGGGGAGATACATCCATTAGCTCACCAGTGGGCCTTCTCAAAGAAACCAAAAATTTGCCCATTGTTTCCATATATGAAGCATTATTGAAAGACGAAATCAACCATGTAGCAGAACTAGATGCAAGCCTTATAGCCTCATAGGGCACATCTACACAAAGGGATAGGAGGAGGTGAAGTAGACATCCTTACAAAAAATGAGGTCAACGCATATGACATAAGCCCAAACTTGACATTCTCTCTGATGTATCTATCATGCTCACTCAACTCATTCTTTTCTTCATTAGCAACATCCTCATTCACCTCTTCATTTTCCTCATGTACAGTTTGCAAATCTAAAGACCTCCCCTATGTTGTTTCACCACACTCCGTGGTGGTAGTGTGGATGCTCATAGGATGAGCATGAACGTCATTCCTTGCTTTATCCATGCTATCCTCAAGTGCTTCATCATCAATGAAATGATATTTTTTCCTTGGTTTTACACCCTTGTTATTTGTAGATTTAAAGAATGCACATGAGGATGCTTCTTAATCGATACTTACTAGTCTATTGCATAGACTGGATCTTAACCCCTTGGCAAGGGTTCGCAGGGGGGGGGGGGGGCAGCGCCCTCGAAGCCAAAAATTTAATGTAACTTGGCATCATGGTTTAGGGAGGAGGGATTGATAGGAGAGTTGTAGATAGAGAACGCCGCCTACAACTGTGCCATGGCCTTACATCTTCACGAGACCTCCAACATAGAGGTCTCAAAATAGTTGCGCCTCCTTTCGCCTTTACTTCCACATGAGAGCACTGGCTTGTTTGCCCCCTCTACCTCCTATGGCCACCACAGCCTCAAACCAACAACTCCCCGAACCGCACCAACAATACCCTACGAACAGACAATCGGGAGGTGTTGAGGGTTTTTCCTCTCCACCGTCTCCCTCTCCTACTCCTCCCTCCAAAGAGGGCTGCACCCAACCCCCGATAGTTGTCTACGTTGACGCAGACAACCCCAGGTGTCCCAAAGGTCTCCTCTCCTCCCATTTTTTCAGTTTACTATCTCCTTCTCTACCTCCCCTTTCCTTCTCTCCCCCCTCCCATTTTTGTATTCTCATTGTCTACCTTCTCTTCCATTTTTTTAGCCATGGACAAAAATGAAACTTGAAATATAGATTTTCAGCCATGGGGATGGAGTGTGGAGCTTACCTGGTGAGTTTGATGTAGAATGTTGGTCTTGTTTGAGCTTTCTTCTTCTTTATGCCTTCCAACTTACAATGGGAGAGAAGAAGAGAAAAAAAAAAAGAAAATGAAGAAGAAGAAAAAGAAAAAGAAGAAGGAGGAGGAGGAGGAGGAGGAGGAGGAGGAGAAAGTAATGAAATGTAAGACAAAAAAGAAGATATGTTTAAACTGTTATACACACAACTTCCAATGGTAAGAGGTAGGTGCATATTGAACATCCATCATGAGAGAATGTTTCTCTCAAACACCAAAAAAATATTTACTAAAATATGTAAATGATGACGGTGCACCTAATATCTGACAAAATAAAATATGCTACATCATGACCTGGAAAATAATTTATAAATACTTACTAAATTTATTTTCAAAAATATGATTTTTTTAAAAAAAAATATTTAACTAACTCTTATGATTTTTCAATATGTAGACTTTTTTAATGATTTGGTTCATTAATGAACTGATCCGCAACTTCAACTATCACTAAGAACTTGCCCATGGAGTAAGAGCTTATTTAATCCATATTTGGTGGGGTAACAAACTATTATTTCTAGGTTTAAAGAAATTAATAAAAAATATGCATGTTATTAGATATAATATTTCCCCTTCGTAGCTCCATTATTTACTAAGTTTCAAATAGGCTTTTGTGAGAGATGATGGCAGAAGTTACTCTTCAATGGTCAATTGGCTCCCAATCACTGGAACGTATTGTGCCCCTAACTTCTCTTCTTGGAGAGAGAGTTGAATTGATCTTCATGCAAGATGTGGTTGTTCCACTTTGCAGCACTAATTTCGAGATATCTCTTTGTGCGTTGTTTGGATGAAAAAATATCCAACACAAAAGTTGTAGATCTTGTTGTTTCCGATAACGCTCGCGGCCCGTTTTTAGAGATCGTTTTCTATTGCGAGATATTTTTAAAATGGATTTTCCAAAAAATAGCTTTTTAAACCGTACTCTTAACTTGTGGTTCATGTAACCACCTTGAGTCATAGATAAGGAAAGTTCATTAGATTGCCTTGGGCCTCAACCTTAAGATTGAATTCCACACAAAAGCTTGTGTCATTTTAGACCTTAGAAAGAGAAAATCACTTCTCTCCTCACTTCCAGAGGATCACGTCTCTCGTCTTTCTTAGTGAGAGAATTCCCTCTCTTGTCTTTCTTAATGAAAGAAAAGACCTTAAACCTTGACTTGTAGGGGAGAGAATGACCCCAAATTAATGCAATGCTCATTACACATAAGTAAACATTCCTAGGCGTCCCTAGATGCACACATAAATACATATACACAATGCTAATGCACTTCCTCTTCTTAGAACTCAATCCATCTTCATTTATGTGTAACTCCTTGGTTCTTGTGTACACTCTTGCACTTGGCAGACACTTCTTTCTCCCTTCATAACTTGTACTATTTGTACTAGATATCCCCGTCACAGTGCTCTGATCACCCCATTAAGTGATGCACTAGGAATACTAGTCTCTAAATGGTTTCATGGCCATGCTAGATCATCATCAACACTTAAAGAAAAGTGAGTCATTAATTTATTGACATGAATTTATTAAATAGAGAATGTGTAATAAGCAATCAATTTAGTGACAAAGACAAAGATATTATAGCCACTTATACTAAGAGATTTTGGTAGCACCTTCTTCTTCTATGCATGTTACAAGACATTGCTGAGGATATACTATAACAAAATTATGAAGATGGTTTGCAACCATGAATTCAAAAAAAAAAAAAAGAAGCAAAGTTAAACACCCTTCAACCTTCTTCACTTTATGAAGCTATCTTCGATGCACATGACGCAGAGAAAGAGCTCCAAACTATAGCTCATTTTATTCACAACAACAAGGAAAGAAACACCAATATATAAGTAATAGTCATTCTTTAAAAAGGTCTTTCAATTCTTTCCATAATGGCACAAGCACATTTCTACGTACACCCAATGTACCACTAAAAAATAGAGCTGAAACTAAACCCCTAAAGCCAAAGTTAAGCCCCAAAGTACGAACCTAAATGCTCATAACAAATGACCTTGTATTGTTTGCTATTGATGTAGGAAGCTTGGCCACGTGCGTGCTACTTATTGTGTTAAGATGTTATGGAATTATGATATTTTACTAGAATTTACTATGAAAATAAGATGGGTTATTATTTTATTTATTGTGGATTTTTGCTATTTTTTGCATGATCTGTTACTTATTGCACGAATGCATGCATGTGATATGGGTTGCATTATGCTTGGTAGATAGATGAAAAGATACTTATGTGTTTTGTATTGTAGTGAGTAGATTATTAGATGAACTTATGTAGCATTATTATTTTGGAGTGCACATTGTAATGTGTAGAATTTATATATTTTATAGCATTGAAAAATATTATTAGAAATGTTTTATTTTATATGCACCCATAAGGACAAGAACTTTGTGTGTACATGTGTGTAATAGATTTATTTTAGATATGTTTATTAAAAATGGAGTATTATTTTTTATTGTAAAGCTATTTAGAATAAGATGTATTTGATTTATTTGAACAAAAGCAAGTCGTGCAAGAAAAAGCAAAAACTCAAAAAAGATGTCTTTGATGTATTTTGAACAGAAAAGCTTAATTCAATATTATAAATACATGCATGTGGGAGGTGCTCGCCTATGCATGGGGAAGATTATACCCAATATTGTGTTATGCAAGTTTTGTGTATTTATATTCTCCCTAGTAATTTGTTTTTCTTCATATTTTCTATAATTTTTTTGCTATTATATGATGAAGGCTAACAACATTGGTATCAGAGCAAGGTAATTGGCCTACATGTCAACATCAAGAAGAGGAGCCATTATCCATTCTTGGAGGAAACATAATCTTCAATATCTAGCATCAACTTTCTATCCACTAGAAAAATGATTTGTAGTGTGGTTTTGATATGAAAGGCTTGATGTCACTATCTCAAAATATCATCTTCTTCAAACATTGTGTATGAAGACCTAACTAAAAGGTTTTTTACCTTCTACTTTAAGAAAACCATGTGACATACAAGAAAACCAAATGTATAGTGGTTATTGATGCCAAGGTGGTTTTAACCTATAAAGGAGAAGATTTATAATCAATTGCATCATCCTAAGGAGCAGTAGTAGCCAACGACATGCAAACCACCTTCTTTGCTCTTCAAGATTGCCAAAATTGCCATCATGTTGCCATCGTTAATTGACATCACCTACTACTATCAAAAAATTTATCTAGGGGCCATCGTTTTTGTTGCTACTATCATGATCAGTTAACAGAGGTGTTATTCATTTCCTTTTAAAAAGCTTAAGCTATAAAGCTTAAAGCTTTATTTCCCAAAGGTAGCACCCATTATTTTATTGGGGTGGGGGGTCATTTCTAAAACTCTTTCCCACTAAATGTGTTGTACCTTGCCCTCTTGCCTTCTCATGGCATAGTTCTTGTGCGATACTATGGAGATTATTGTTTAGTACATGGAAAGTTCTTCCAAAGCCTCTATTCCTATGCAACAAAGTGTAACCATTATTTAGCAAACCACAACCTTACTCACATGTAGGGAATGTATTTCTAGGATTTCTAGAGGATTCTTTATGTGCTACGTGACTTATTAAGGACTTTCTATGCATCACCAAATTTAATGTATAATGGTGGAAGCTTTCAATACAAATAAAGTCAATATGGAGAATATGGAATCACCTCTTCCAAAAATTTCTTTGCAATAACAAATCAATATTTTTCAAATAATCTAAATGTAGTTACACAAGTGCTTTAAGAGTGTGAATATCAACAAAATTCAATGCCTCAATGCGCAACAAACCAAGAAGGATTAAAAATTAAGCCGTAAGTCTATCCCATTTTCTAAATTTGATGGGAAAAAGGATGGAGAAATTATTGTATCTTGGTTGAGCCAGTTTGACGATTATTTTGACCAAGCTATTTTTTCCAAGAATGATAAAATCAAGTGTATAACCAATTATTTGATGGATAAAGCTTTACTTTTATGAAACATTATTCACTATAGCACCTATCAGACCAATGGATCGAATTTCAAGAAAAAGTTAAAGAATCTTTCCTTCCCCCTCAATTTTAGCATCAAGCAAGGCGTAATTGGTCAAATTTATCATGATAAGAAGATGATAATGTGTCTATCTACATGGAAAGGTTCTAGCAAAGGCTTTTGCTATTGTGTATGCTTGAGAAAGTTTGTGAGAGCACACTACAATGCAAATATGAAGATGGTATTCAATCCTTCCTCTCACGAAGCTATTTCTTATGCCCATGATGCAAATAAAGAATTTCAATCCATTGCTTAGATGATTCGCAGTCAACAATCTCATATACCATGATCCTTCAACGACAACCATAATCAAAAGAAACCTTTGTACCTTATCATCTTAGCTCTTTTCCACCTAACAAGTCTTCCAACTTCCAACTAAGAAAAGGCAATGCACAAATGTATGTAAACAACAATCTAACTAAATCCTTAAACTATAAATATTAATGTTCATAATAGAGAGCCCAAGTCTACTTGTTATCGTTGTGGAAAACTTGGATATTGTTGATCAGATTGTCAAGTTCAACTATTACCCCAACTATTACCCAACAACAATCAAAGCATGGCTCAGTTGCACAACATCGAAGAGGTACATGACTATGCTCTTGATTGGACTACCAACACATTGCAACAAGAAGCGACGAGGACTAAAGAAAAATTAGGTATGCGTGTTTCTTTACATACTTAATTTAAGATGAAAGGTAATGTGAATGATTTAGATGTGACTATTTTGCATCACAATAGTAGTTCTCATGATTTTATTTCAACAAAATTGGTTAGGAGGTTGCAAATAGAAACTAATCCTTCATTATACAAGGTTAAATTTGCATTTCAAGACATTAGATACAGTGGAACATGAGAAATCAAAGGGTTAGAAATCTCTATGGGTACATATAAAGCAAAACAAGATTTTGTAGTTGCGCCTCTTTAATCATCAAACATTATCATTGGTATACCTTTTAGACATTAATTTAACCCTACCATTGATTATCACATTCACATAATAAGTTTTGAATTTCAAGGATAAATAATTTCTTTGACTAATGACCCTGACATTGATTTGTTTATGTTGATTAGTCACATATGGGCTAAGAGAGTACTTAAAAAGCAACATAAGGTATGCATGATTTTTTGACAAAAGTAGAAAATTTTGAAGCTACTGCATTGACACCTATACATAAAATTTTTTAAGATTCACATAAGCATTGGTTTGCAAATGATTACCCACTTGAATTTTCACCATTATGAGGAGAATTAGATCACAAAATTGAAAACTTTATTGGTGTTACTTCACCGCACAAAACTCCACATACACACAATCCTTTACGTAAAAAAGTAATCTAAATATAAGTAATTGAATTATTAAATAAGGGTTTAACTAATCCTAATTATTATCCTTTTGATACACTCATTTTATAGGTTGAAAAGAAAAATAAAAAATATCAACATTCATTAATTATAAAGCTTTAAACAATGTGATTGTTAAAAATCGTTACCATATCCTGAGAATCGATGATTTCCTTGATAAACTTAGGGGAGCTACAATTTTTAGCAATATAGATTTCAAATCATGATATCAATAATTTTGTATAAATTTAGCTTATATATCTAAGATCAGATTTAGGACATAGTTTGGTCACTATGAATTTGTTGTCATGCCCTTCAATCTCACTAATGCACCAATTACATTTGCACATATGATAAATATAATTTTTCTAGATTATCAAGGTTTGGTAATTGTTTTTTCTGATGATATACTCATTTCTAGTATATCAAAAGAGGAACATAAGAAACATTTCATATTGTGTTTGATTTACTACATAAAAAATCACTTGTAGCAAATTCTAATAAGAGCTCATACTTTCAACGTCAAATTGAATATTTCAGGCATATAGTTTATGTTGAAGGTATTACAATTGATCATATGAAAATTTGGACTATAAAAAGATTGACCTAATCCTAAGAGTGTTCATAAAGTTAGATGTTTTCTAGGATTAGTTGGGTTTTATAGAAAATTTGTTAGAAATATTCCTTGATTACTTTGCATTTGACTATATTATTGAGAAATAATATTGTTTTTGAATGGGACCCTAGTTAACAAAAATCCTTTGACACTTTGAAATACCTTTTGATCCACACACCTATTCTTCAATTGCATGATGTTTTCCTAGCGTTTTTTTCTTGTGGTCACTAATGCTAGTGGTTTAGGTGTAGATATTGTTTTAATGTAGAATGATCATCCTATTGTCTATGAGAGTTGTAAACTAAAACCTTTTGAATAAAACTACAATACTTATGAGAAAGAATTATTGGTTGTAGTTCATGCTTTGTATATTTGATGTTAATGTAGTTACATATGCATTTAAGTCATAAATCAATGGAAAATATTGCATCATATCATTTGCTAAGATTTGATAGAATCAAAAGTATGTATTTAAATCATGTTTTCATTGTCGAAATTAAAACTTTTGATGCCATGATTTCTACCTATGCTTGAGATCCTAATTTCTCTTTTATTTGGTAAAGATTTCAAAATACTAACACCACTAATTTTTATAATTACGTATATGTGAATGGATCCTTATATTATCAAAGAAAGCGGTTTGTTATTATACCTTTCAGACATATTTCTATGACTTAAATGAATGCACATGCTTATATGGAACATAGAGATATTTAATCCATGATAGCTACATGCAAATAATATTTTTTTGGACTACTATGAAGCATGATATAGAAAAATTTGTGTTTGAATGCATTGCGTATCAATATATGAAATGGCAACAAGGAAAAACATATGGTTTGCTTATGCCTCTATTAGTACTTGATGGCCCATGGGAGCAAATTTCTATGGACTTTACTATTGGTCTTCCCACAATGTCCTCACATCATGATATGATTTGGACACGTGTATAGATTTAGTAAATATGCATATTTTATTCATTGGACATTGTCCACCCTACAAGCTGCTAAAATGTTCATTAACACCACATTTTCTTATCTCATAGGTTTCCTAAGGTTATACTATCTGATTGTGATGGCTGATTCTGTAATCCTTTCTAGGTATGTCTATTTAAAAATATAGGTTCTAAGATGGATCTCCTTTCAACTTTCCATCCTGAGAGTAATGGTCACATTGAAGTGACCAATACTATTATCCTTAACATTCTTAGATACTACAAAATCGATTGAGCTAATAATTGGCACCAACATTTGCCTCTCCTTTAGTTTACCTACAATAATACCCCAATTTTGCTACTAGTAAAGCTCCTTTTGAGGTAGTTTATGGAAATAAATTGTCTATCCTTATGATGACCATTGCTACTAATATTCTAGCTACTAACACTTTGGCCATTGACCATAGAAAAATTTAGAGGGAGCCATAAAAAAGATTAAGCAATTCCAATTGAGATATGTAGCTTAAGATAGTACAAAGGGTAAGGCTATTAAATTTCAAGAAAATAATTTAGTATGGTTGAGAATTGAAAAGAGGAGGTTAAAATCCATTGAAAGGCTTCCAAGAATTAAGCTAGCATCAATATATTATGGCCGTTCTATATTGTTTACAAGAATAATGAGAATACATTTGGATCATGCATTCCTTCTCATTGGCAAAGTCATAATTCTTTTCACATTAGTTTGTTGAAACTATTTAAGGGAACATCTCAAGTCACTCTTGTTGTGAAGAGGAAGATGCTAAAATTCTAGTTATTGAAGTGGTCCTTGACCATAACTAGACCACAACTAGAATAGAAAATAAGTATCATAGATATCTAAAATCATTCAGTGCAAGAATCTCAATGGATTCAACTACTAGTGCTAACTTTGACATATGACAATTTAATAAATGGCTATCACTCATAGTCACATTAAATATCCCACGAGTACAGATTCATTACAAGAGGTAGCGTTTCATGTAAAATCCATGGAACTTTATTCCATAGGAAGGTGCAGATTCATCATAAGAAGTAATACTAGTATAAGATACAGATTTGCCATTTGAGGTAGTATTAGCATGGGGTTGGCCACCCTTGCATTTTTCTTTGTGTTATCAACTAAGAACAATTGTTTTTAAACCCCTAAGTAATATTATGGAATTACAATATTTTACCAAAATTTACTATGGAAATAAGATGGATTTCTATTTTATTTATTATGGATTTGACCTATTTATCACATGATTCATGACTTATTGCATGAACATGTGTATGTGATGTTAGTTGCATTATGCCTGGTAGATAAATGGAAAGATACTAATGTGTTTTGTGTTGTGCTGAGTAGATTATTACACAAAGTTATGTGAAATTATTATTTTGGAGTGCACATTTTAATACATGGAAATGTATGTTTTATAGCATGATAAAATATTATATTTTGTAACCACCCATGAGTGTAAGGATTTTATGTGTGTACATGTGGAATGGATTTATATTGGATGTATTTATTAGAAGAGAAAAAACAACATTTTTTATGATAAAGCTATTTAGAATAGGGTGTGTTTGATTTATTTACACAAGTCATGCAAGAAAAGGAAAAGCAAGAACTCAAAAAAGATGCCTTCAAGGTATTTTGAGTATAAAAGTTTAGCTAGTTTTTATTGAAAGTTTGGGTGAACTTTTTCATTAATAGCTCTTTCTTTAACACTTTTTTTGCACAAAAATATGGTTTCATATTGGGGACTAGCTAGCAGAAATCATTCGATACCCTAAAGCACGTCTATTTTGCATACCCTCATGAAAACACCCCTATCTGATTATTCATGTATGCCATGTCCTAATTTTGCCATGACGGGGTCCCTTTCCCACCCACCCATCCTCTTTTCACCCCATCCCCGAGCCCATTCTTCATTGTCTATTTGTCTTGATCTTTTCTTTTCTCGCTTTTCCATGTGAATGTATCCTGTGTTCACCACAATCCATATCCTACTTTATAGCCCTATTCTTCTCTTGCCGTTTCTTTTTTTGTGGCCCTTTGTTTTGACAATTGGTTTTTGAGTTATTAATTTTTGAAGAATTTTCTTTTTGCTATTTTTGGAGTGGAAAATAATTTGTAAAAAAGTCACATAAAAAAGAAGTGGTTTTTTTAAATTAATTGTTTCTAATTAATTTCAATCATTTTAACATATGCAAATAATCCAAAAACATAAAGAAAGATGAATATGATTTTTAACATTTTTTGGAGTTTTTTTTGTTTTTAAAACCATTTTCAACCATTTTTAGGGCAGTTTCCATAAAATTAAAGGGTTTTAATTATTTTCTAAATTTACGTGAACATTATCAACTAAGAAATTTTTGGAAAGTTTTCAAAAAGTTGCTAAATTATTTCAACAATTTTGCTTGAAAAATCATAATTTTTATAAGCATTTGTATGCATTTTTAAGGTTTTTATAAAGTTTCATGTGTATTTTAAGTGTTTTTCGACTTTTATTTTTTAAAACAGAAAAATGTACTCAGGTTTTGTGTCAATTGCGTGGAAACGACAGAGCATGCACCACCGAACGAACAAGGCCAGACGCATGCCCTCGTGTGCGAACACTCACTAACAACTCTCGGACGTGGCACAAAGAGTCCCACTAGCGCGTATGAACACCCGCAATCACCCGTAAGTTCGTTTTGGAGAAGCATAAGTGGTGGGGGTAAAGGGGGGCTGGTCACGGAAGTTCCAACAGGTTAGGGGGGCTAGGGGAGGGGGGGTTCTGTGGGATCGAAGGGGGAAAGGGTGGGAAGGAGGACTTAGGGGGAGGTGGGTTTATGAGTGGGGGAAAGGGGGGCTAAGGGAGGGGTTGGGGGGCGGGGGGGTGGTTTTAAGGGGGTAGGGGTGGTGGGTTTGGTGGAGGTGGCAGGGGTGGCGGGGTGACCAGGGTAGGGGCGCACCAGGTGGCGCAAGGAGGGTAGTGCGGGCGGCAACAGTAGCTCCAGCAACTAGCGGCATGCAAATAAGAATAGGAAGAGAAAAGAAACGTCCCCCCATCCCACGCATGTGCGCAGGCGAGGGGTAAAAAAATTTGCAATGTCGAGAACATGGAGCAGATGCGGGGATGCATAAGGAGGGCGGATAACAGGATGGACATGACACGCATATTGAATGTCGAAAACAAGGGTGTATGCGCGCAAACCCCCGCAACTTCGAGAGGCAAAAATAAATAAAAATTAATTGTGCAAAATCCGTCCACCTGAACGAATTGTGAAAATAAGGAAAAGTGTGCAAGACTATATGTCAGACAAGCCTATCATGTCAAAACATGGTTCGGTCAAGGATAGGGCCCATTCACATGGAAAAAAAAAACATATTCGAAAAAATGTAAAAAATTTAATAGGAAACAATCCAACGGTCAAATTATGATGAAATGAAAACACATTGACAACAAGACGTGAAAATTAATTGGGGAAGATTTGTACCTCAAAACAAAAGAAAATTAAGAAGAATAATGTCACAAAAGTTTGAATGACATGGTGATTAGGTTAGAATGCTTTTTCAGGGACAAGAGGAGATGTTCACATGGAAAATTTTGATAAAATGGTGCACAAAAACACATATAAAAACTAATAACAAAAAATATGGAGGTTGAAACAGGGTAGAGTAAAAAGGAAAAATGGACAAAAGGGGGTTCGGATGAGGCTATCAAATAAGAAGAAAGTATCAAGGAGAATAGGGCAGGTTTGCATGGGCAAAAGAACGAAAAGACGCATGAAAAAGACACGAAAACCCACAAAATTTAATAATGGACAAACCGTACCTCTAAATGACTGGCGGTAAAAAGCAAAAATGTCAAATGGAAGGTATAGGTCAAGGATACCACATCATTGGTGGCTCCAAAGCAAAAAGGGTGCATTCACGTCAAGGTAACATAAAATTCTTCAAAAGTTAATAACGTTGAAACTGTTGATTGGAAGAGCGGGCTGTAAAAAGAAAAGGTGTATCATGCGAGCGGACGAATAGGGCTATAAGATTGGATATGGATGTTGGTGAATGTAGAATACATTCACATGGAAACTCATCCAATTCAGAGATAACGAGAAATAGGGAAGGAACATCCTCGGGAGTGGGGTGAGAGAGGATGGGTGGATGGGGAAGGGACCCCATCACGGTAAAATCTGGCTTGGCATAGATGCATAATCAGAATCAGGATGTGCATGAGGGTATGCCTCATAGACGCGCAGGGATGTGTTCCCACACTTAAGACCTTAACGGGGTAGGGTGTACAAATAAACAAGGACCTACGACTTGACATTCGACTGGACGGCGACATCCCCACATTTAAAACATGACCATCACTTGAAAACAAAAAAAGGAATAGGGTTAGAAATACTTGGCCTGATTTTTCAGATAGTCAACGGTGATTGTTGATGGCATGCATGATATCACAGTCATCTGTAGAAGGAAGTAGAGCATCTTTACAGCATACGTCCAACATGGCATGCATAATCAGAATCAGGATCTGCATGAGGGTATGCCTCATAGACGCGCAGGGATGTGTTCCCACACTTAAGACCTTAACAGGGTAGGGTGTACAAATAAACAGGGACCTACGACTTGACATTCGACTGGACGGCGACATCCCCACACTTAAAACATGACCATCACTTGAAAACAAAAAAAGGAATAGGGTTAAAAATACTTGGCCTGATTTTTCAGATAGTCAACGGTGATTGTTGATGGCATGCATGATATCACAGTCATCTGTAGAAGGAAGTAGAGCATCTTTACAGCATACGTCCAACCTGGTAGGGACTACACAACATCACCTAGGGAGATAGCTCTGTCGGTGAAGTGCGTCGGTGATGATAAAGTTTTTAACATTCAGCTTGATGTCGCTCATGGAGGAGGTTGAAAGAACAGTCGCTTGTCCCAACTCTCACATTGCTCAATGAATAATCATGAGAATCCATAACTGACACCCAATTTAGAATGGAACAAGGGAGAAATGATTCAGAGGGAGTATGTCAATGTGCAGAGTGAATGGTGCAATAGTGCACTCCAACCCATCCGGCATAGGTGCAAGAAGGCAGGCCAAGAAACCTAATAGTGCAGTGCACATAATAGAGTGGCATGTCTTGTGATGGTGGCAGAGACCTATCCCGTGAGTGCATAAGGAAAAGGAAACATACCTAACTCCAAGTGTCGTAACGTCCCTCAATTCTCACCTCTCAAAAATTGATTAAGGAAACACGAGTCACGCTTAGTCCCCCCTATCTCATGCTCAATTGATAGATACATGAGGGCAGCCCATTCGTGAAACCCATTGACGTTATCCTCACTTTTTCTTATGCAAAGGGTGTATGCCTTGTGCACAATTGATGGTGCAATGTGCATCCCACCATGTGCTGGCATATAGTGCAAAAAGGAAGGCCACGGAACCTTATAGTGCAATGCATAGGAACAAGTTTGTGCTTTGTGCATTGAGAGGCCCATCGCCCGTGCGTACAACACTCCATTCACACATCTCACCTCTTTGTTGGATATCAAGGGCAAGGACTAGTCACTCACCCCACCCTCTGTCTTACACTTTGTTGGTGAATACAAAGGGCAACCTAAGCTCACATCCCCATCCGGTTAGGATGAAAGCTCACGACACTCAATATTTGTCGATGAAGATCCATGTATTGTCTGGTTGATAACATCACACAAGTCTCCTGATGACAAGGCATACCTAGTGAGATATCCAATAGATTAGGAACTTTGATTAAAAGAAAGAAAACTTGCGTCTATTTGGGAGGAGGGAATCAGAGATGTTGTAGGGGTATAAGACACAGCGTACCAAGGGAGGTGGCTTCAGAACTGAATCCTGAAGATTTTAACTTGAAGAATTAGCTATCTAGACTGTTGGGTGCTACCACCTTTTCCACCAGCCAACTTCCCGTCTAAGGGCGTTTACCACCCTTTCTTGGAACGAGACCCGCTATAATAGGGAATTGCTTCCTTTTCTCCTATAACAGGTTTTTTTCTATTTTTATTTTATTTATTTATTTATTTATTCTTTTGCCCTACTCCCGTGGGTATTTCCACCTTTTCTCAAAGAATAGGTCGACATGGCAGGGACCGAAGTCCACCATTTGATACTGCAAATACAATACTTGGACTAAGCCATTTAGATTGACAACAAGTACCTTATAAGGGCCCATCCAGTGTTGTTGGAGCTTGCCTAAAAACTTGCCAAATCGAGAATCATAAGCTAGGACTAAGTCACCTTCCTTGAACTCCTTGTACTTGATGAAGCTGTCATGATGATAGACCTTTCTGCGAGCTTGCGTGGCTTCCATGCACTATAGGACCATCCTATGGGGATCTCATCAAGACACTCCAAGTGTAAGAGATGGTGTTGCAGGGACTCAGCATCTCCCAAACGTTCATTGATGGCCACACGCAGAGAGGGTAGCTGGAGTTCAACAGGAAAAATAGCTTCAGTTCCATACACCAATTGGAAAGGAGTTTGTCATGTAGCCGCCTTATGGGAGTTTCTATATGCCCAAAGGGCCTCTATAGGTCAATCACCCCAATCACGACGATGTGCAGCTATCGTTCTTGTTAGAATCAAGCAGAGGATGCGATTGGTAACTTTGACTTGGCCGTTGGCTCTAGGGTAATAGGGTGTGGACTTACGATGACGGATCTTGTACAATTCTATCAACTCTTCCATGATCTTGTTAAGGAAGTGGGTACCTCGATCATTGACGGACTGCCAAAATGGGTGATGATGTTCTCATACAGGAACAAGGCCAAACGACTACCATCATCCCGCTTTAGAGCTTTAGCTTCACATCACTTTGTCACATAGTCTGTACAAACCAAGATGTGTCTATTTCGTTTCCTTCTAGTTGGCGGATCAATGGGGCCCATGAAATCATTTTTCCACTTCTCTAACGGCTTTAGGGGAAGAATGGATTACAAGGACATAGCATTGGATTTGGTAGGCTTTCCCATTGCTGACAAGCATCACACTGTTTGCAGTATCATAGGCATCCTTATGGAGGGTTGGCCACCAATATCTTGCAAGTAAGGCCTTTTTTATTGTCGCTTCTCCTGCGAAGTGTCCCCAATAGGGCTCGTCATGGCATGCTTTAAGAATAATTCCAATCTATTCTCTTGCAACATATATTCGCACAACTTCGTCCTTGTCTTTTTTATACAGAGCACCACCTAATAGGGTGTAGGGGGCTGATTGCAATAGAAGCTTCTTCTTCTCACGGCTCGAGGTACCCAATGAATACTATTGGGTTGCCATGAGGTTGGCTATATTAGCGTGCCATGGGATAACCGTTTCAACTAGAAACAAGGAAGCATCAGGAAGGTCTGGATTATCTTACTCATCTTCTTCATCGCTTTAAGGGATTCGTGAGAGATGATTAGCTACGACATGAGAGCGATTGAGTTTGGTAACCACTTCAAAGTCAAACTCCTAAAACAAAAGGAGCCATCTCATCATTCTTCCCTTCACCTCGACCTTGTTCATTAGGAAGGACAAGGCTTCATGGTCCACATAGAATTTGAAATGCATCAACAATAGATAATGTTGAAACTTTTCCAAAGCAAACACCATTGCTAGACACTCAAGCTCCGTCACTGTGTAGTTTCGGTCTCTATTGGTTACTTTTCGACTTGCATAATAGATCGATTGATCTAATTTAAAGGGGCCCTTTTGGCATAAGACTACACTAGGCCTTCAACCGATTCATTAGTGTGCGCATGGAACTCCTTCGTCCAATTAGGAGGTTGTAGGATGGGTACTTCAATCAAACACTGCTTTAGGGTGTTGAACGCCTCCTCACAATCATTGGTCCATGTAAACTCGACACATTTTCTTAGGAGTTTATGCAAAGGGGATGCCTTTGTCGCAAAGTGCTCAATGAATCTTCTGTAATAGCCCACATGGCCAAGAAATCCCCTCAATTGCTTAAGGTTGGTTGGGGCTATCAATGTGGCAATCTTCTCAATCTTAACAGGATCTGTTGCTATCCCTTGTGCAGAGACAATGTAGCCTAGAAGAACTCCTGATGAGACGCCAAAGACACATTTGTTGGGGTTGAGAGAAATCCCATACTCTTGGCATTTGTCAAAACACTACTCTAGGTGTCCCCAATGCTCATGGATTAGGCTATAGACACAGAAGTCATCGAGGTACACCTCAATGAAATCATGTAGATGGTTCTGAAAGGTAGCCATCATCACTCATTTGGAAGGTAGGAGGAGCGTTATAGAGCCCAAATGGCATCACTCTGTAAGCATAGGTTCCCCATTCTGTTGTGAAGGTTGTTTTGGATTGGTCCTCTTCTACGATTTGGACTTGTCTGTATTCGCTGAATCCATCCAAGAGGGAATAGAGCTCATGGCCTGCCATTATGTCCAATAGTTGGTATGTGAAAGGGATAAGAAAATGATCCTTCTTTGTCTTGGAATTCAGCTTTCAGAAGTCCACACATATTCAAAGTTTCCCATTCTTCTTGGGTACGATCACAATGGGAAAAACCCATTCACTGTTAGCCATTAAATAAATGAAAACTTCAAGAAGCTTCAGTAATTCGGCCTTCACTAGTGTAAAATAATTTGGATTCGTACGCCTTTGTCTTTGCCTCACAGGTTTGGCATCATACTCTAGGTCAACGTGGTGTTGGCATACTGTAGGATCAATCCCCTTTAGATCTTTGTATGACCATGCAAACATGTCTAACTTCTCCTTTAGTAGGTCTCACAAGATCAGTAGTTCTTCTTGTGGAAGATTTAGACCCACCTTTAGGTAATGTTCGGTACCTTCAGCATCCATGAATGTCAATTTCTTTTCACCTTCCACTTCATGGATAAATGTCCCACGGACAGCTTCTTGGATGTATCCTTAGAAGACAAATCCTCTAGCCAAAAAATAACTCATCCCCAACTCAAACCCAAAACCTCAATGATACCCTTTCTGCCTCCTAAAGAGCAAGCTAAGCCTCCATTAAAAGAGGATAGTAGTTCCAGCACAACATCAGAAGAGGAGACCAATAGGATCTTCTACTTTTAAGGCTTCAGGAACTTTAGAAACTTCTTCCTCATCTCCGCCTTCTATGAGTACGATAGATCCTTCTAGCTCACTTCCATAATCTTCTTCTGTATTATCACCTTTGTCCGCTTCAGATTCTACTTCTACCTATGTGGAGGTTCTATAAGAGAAGAACAAGCTCTCTGTTATGCCTTCTGTTTCTACTTCTGTCTATGTGTCTGTCTTTGTCTCTATCTCTGCTCCTGTCTCTATCTCTGCGATTGCCATGTAATAAGGAGAACAGTACATCCATGCTTCTATTTCGCTATCAGAGGTGATTTTAGAGATCAATTCGGGTTCAAGCATAGGAGGTATTCTCCTAAGGCCAAAGACTTTGCTTCCTTCAATAGTTGGCTTATAGCACCCACTGTTAGGGACTGTGCCTCTATTTTCTTAGAAAATATATGTTTGACAGCCTCTTTGTCTCCTGATGTACCATCTATTACTTCATTTGAGGAATCTGTTACGACTTCGATTGAGATGGATCCATTGCCTTTTTGTGATCCATACAACTTCAACACCACCTTGTTGGGTCCTCTGCCAAGGGTTAGGGTTCCTTTGAACCAGTCCTTGCTTCAAAAAGCCAAGGTCTTCCCAATAGCAGAGGATATGAGGTCCTGTAGGAATTTGGTTTGACCACCAGATCTATCAACCAATAGTCTCTTCTTGCAAGGGTTGTTTTTATATATGGGAGGATGCCCAATGGTTTGATCTACCAATCTAATAAGCCACTGCGTAGGTTGTTGCATTCATTGCAAGCCTAGATCCTTCATTGACAAATCTATCATTATGTTTATTGATGAGCCTCCATCAATCAATGCATCAGCAATAAAGCACCCTTCAATCCATACGCCAATCTTCGGGGTTCCAGGATCCAAGAAGGCATTAGCCACATCTAATTCCTTCACGGGTTCTGAGGCTCTGTTGTACTTGGTCACCACGAAGAGAACAATTCTTAGGCCTCTTCTTCTTGTCAGTATGCTTTTGAATTTCTTTTGATAGCTAGGAGAAAACATCAGTAACTATCGAAATGATGTTAAGTTTGGTTTTAAAGTGTCTAGGTCTTTGACCAAATCATACACTTTGATAGAATCCACAAGCTCTCCCAATCGGCTGGGAATAGGAACCATGCCCACTTTTATCTTCATTTTTTCTTTTAGGAGCCACAACATCTATGCTTCTTCTTCGTGGGGAGGTACTTTGGCATCTTCTATCCCTTGAACTTTTGGTCCTATCTCTGCAACTATCTCTGTAGTGCTCTATACAACATTGTTTTGTACTACATTGTTCTATTTCTCCCTAGGAAGGTTGAACTTCACAGTCTTGGTAGAGGGAATGTTCTCTTTTGGAACTATAAGTTATCATTTCTTTGCCCGCATTATTGCGACCAGTTCCGATTCCACCAAATTGGAAGCAGGTTCTTGGGTCTTCTGTTGGATATCCGAAATAGATTTTATAAGGGCTGGACTTGGACAATCTTTTGCAGTGTGGCCTTCTCCTTTGCATCGACTGCAAAAGGGCTTGTAATCCACAAACCTTCTAGGGTTTGGACAATTCAGTGAAATATGAACCTTTTCTCCACATCTATAACACTCCACTTTTGATCTCTGATCACCACCAGATTGTCGTCCTTTGTAATACTAAGAGGGAAACCTCCTTGGACCGAAATTACAACCAAACTCTCTAGGCTTTGGTCCAATGTCCTACGTTGTCATTTTGGATTTCAACAAGTTGAATCTTACATCTTCATCTTTCTTTCTTCATTCATGCATCTTTTTCAGAGAGCAGATATCTTCTGTATGGTTCTTTCTCAAACAGTATGAACAGAAAGCTCCATGAATGGTTGGTTTTCGGGTACATTCAATAACTAAATGTCTCACTTGATGGCACTTTTCGCACCATGTATTAGAATGCATCACATCTCTCCCACCTCCCGCAAGAGTGGATATATTGGTGGTATTCACCTTTAGTATCTGTAGTTGTTCTGTAATCACATCCATAAGCTCTTTCTTGATACTTACAACTAAATTGGATAGGTAATCCTTCAAATTTTCACCTCTTGGAGTACCTGCAATGGGGTTTTGGAAAGCTTCTGTGATTACTACATACACTAGCTGGGTTTATCCATAGGGTCCTCTATTCTAGTTTTGATTTAGAGCTTCTGTTGGGACTTAGGGTTGTTGATTCCAGTGGGTAGGATTCCATTGTTGTTGAGTCACCATTGGAGGAACTGTTTGAGACCACTGCTATTGTGGTTGAACCATCATTTGAGGCATTGTCATTTGCAACCACTGTGGATTAGATGCATTGTACTGCGGCACTATTTGCATCTAGGGGTAGGGATAGGAAACTGTCCTTAGGACTTCATTTGGTGGGTATACCATTCCTAGCATTGGAGGAGGTAAGACTCCTCTTCCTGAGGTCATTGACAACCTTTCTTCAACTTCGTCATACAGTCTTGCACCTTCCACTGCAGCTTGCAGATTAACTGGTCTTCTCAATTCCACAAACTTGCGAATTTCTGGTTGTAGGCCTCTAAGGAAAACTCCTTTCTGGATGCCTTCATCCAAATGATGATTGGTCCATCTCTTCAAGACGGATTCCATTCGTGAGACATAAGCTTCTACTCTTCTCCAGGGGACTGTCTTAGATTCATGAACTCCTCTCACATTCGCTCTTCAAAACCTTCACGCCTGAATTTAGTGAGGAATGCCAACTTCAGGTCATCCCATGTGCCAAAAGATCATGCTGCTTGTCTCTCATACCACTGAAATGTCGCGCCCTTGAAAGTGGTGGGAAATATTGCTAACCAATGCTCGGGGATTCTGGCATTGTTAGCCACACATGCTTCCATAAACTCTACTACATGAAGATCGGGATCTTCATTGTACTCTCCCTTAAAAATGGGCAATGGGACTACATTTGCTAGCCTATTATCAATATTTCCAGGACGGATTTGACTAGGAAGGGGACTTTGAGTCACCATGGGGACTTCTATAAAGAGTGCTTTTAGAGCCTCAAAAGAGGCTTCTATTGCAAGCTCGTTCTCGGCCTTGATTTTTGCCTTCTCTCTTCTTACGTACCTCTAGGCTCATTCTAGGGCTTGCCTCTTGATTGCATCATTCATTAGGGGATTCAGTTAGTCTGTACTCAATAGAATAGAATCAAAGGGGCTTCAGTCTTTGGAGGACTCTCTAGCCTACTTCCTTATTTTCTACATCTCTAAATTCAACTTTCAAACCACTACAGAGAGGGAGGTATTCTGTTCTGAAGGTATCAAAACGCATTCTTCTGAGGATCGTTGTTATGCCATCATCATAATAATGCCAGCTTCTAATGGTTTCAATGGTGTATGCTGTGAAGAATACTATCCACCAACTTCCAATGGGTTGCTAATTGGACAAACACGAGATTGTCAGAACACCATGTGTCCCACGTGTCCTGTTGTTGAGCATCCACGAATAAATACCAACTCTTTTCTTTCTTGTTTTTGTAAACCTCCACTGACCATGACTCCTGAAGCTTCTTCACCATCTCCCACTTGATGATATCGAGAAACTTCTCAATGAATGCCAAATCTTCCATGGATGGTCATTCTCTCTGTTTCTGTACTTCAGTTGTTCCCAAACAATTCGCCACTAAGATACACGTCTCTGTTGCTTCAATTGAGAGAGGAAATAGTCCACCACATAGAGCCTACATCATTATGTTAATATGTTTCTGCCATTGTGGGATGAACTTCTTGTGGAAAGTGACCTTGGTAATGAGAATCTCCAATTCTTTAGTAGTAGAAGAAACTTTGCAAACATCCATTGAATTCTTCTTTTCTTGGCAATGTCGTTTCCTTTATTTTCAACCTCTTCTGATGCTTGTTGATGGCAGTCCCCCCAGTTGCGCACCAAAAACATGGAGCCCCAAGAGAGACACCAAGGAAAGGGGTTTCTACTACAAGAAAATCTATCTTGTAACATCAACAAGCTTTTGTTTCATTCTTTAGAGAACCACAACAAGGAAAAGAACACCACTAGCAAGAAATCTTCACGCAACATCATAGAAACAATTCTCACACGGCTTTAACTTCAACAAAATTGATCATTCTCTTCATATTCTACATAGAATTCATCAACCAACAAAGAGAACACAAAAGAAACACTACTTTGAATGGAAAAATATCACATAGTATTCATCTTCATTGTCTTCATAGTTTTCTCTCACAATCTCTCATAGAAAGATACATTGTTGGTATAGAATTGGCTATCTTTAACTTTCTCTTTTTCTCTCAATCAATAGTACATCATCTCCTTACTACAATACTCAATAATCACTCATTTGGTCGTGGATGCCCCTTCCAAAAGGTGTGTTTGATATGAAAGGTCACCATAGCCACTACAGTGACTCTTCATAGCTCATCACTCTCACTTCACTCAAGTCTTCTCTTGAGTCTTCACCAGCTACTTCTTCCACTTCATTGAGCTCTTTTGAACTTACATTCACCTCTTTCCAAGGCTAGAAAACTTCCCCAAAGTCTCACATACATTCCACAGAACACTTATAGAGGCATACAAAACAAAATAGAACAAGAACAGAGCAGAAAAAGAGGCTCTATAGAAGCTCAATAGAAGGTTTACAGAAGGTCAACAAAAGGCATCAGAACCACATAACTCGTACTAAAATCATTCCAAACTATCAAAAACCATTCAATGAGCTTTCAAACATTCTTAACTTCCATCAATCATTAATCTATGCTTCATACAGAAGAAAATCAGGACACAACAAAAGCTAAGTAGAAGTTATCAGAACCTCAATAGAACCTATCAAAGCATCATAGAGCCTCATATCTCTACTGAAAATCATCATGAGCTTCCAAAACATAATTAACCTAATCCAAAACACTCTCAAACGCTTCCAAAATAATCAATCATCACTCAAAATCCTTCAAAAATCAACCATTCGAGTCTCAAAAACAACAAAAATCAACCAAAAAACCCAGTCAATTCAACATTCAAGACCCCCCCTTGCTCCAAAAACATTAATCCTCCCCCATTTCTTTTACCCCACCACCCTTCTTCTTACCCTCCGCACGAACATCCACTCCACCCCGCGAACGCCCCCATGCCGATGATCTTGTGTCATTGATCATACTATGCTTCAGATTCATTCCTTTGTGTCACCGCCCTTATGCAAGCCCCCTATCATGCACAGGGTGGTCTTCTCGTGATTTGTTGTTATTCACGTGCAAGAACACGCATTCGTGCATTGTAAGCCCCCATTCACACGTGAGGACGTGCATTGCATTTCGTCCATGCTACGTTGATGTTCACATGTAGTCAAAACACAGTTTGCGCATGGGTATCCTATTTGTGAAATTTTAAATTATGAAAAAATCCTAAAAACATTAAAAAAAATTCAAAGACCATTAAAAAATTAAATTAAATGAGAAAATTTACAAAAAAATAGTATATAAAATCTATTTTTTAATTGAAAATTTTTTATCAAATGAAAAAATGTCAATCAAAATCGAAAAACATAAAACAACTTCGTAAAACTTCAAAACTTCATAAAACTCAATAAAATATTTATAAAATTATAAAAAATAAAAAATTATAAAAATTCTAATAAGTTCATTTCATAAATATGGCACATTGATATGAGCTAAAACCTTTTAAAACAAATGAAAAAATATTTATTTGAATAGAAACTAACTCCTCAAATGAGTAAATTTTTGAAATTTTCTTTATAAAAATAGCAGATGGTCGAGCGATTTACTGAAAATTATCAAAAAATAAAGTGGATTCCTATGTTCAATTTTCAACCAACATTTTGTTGATTGAAATGAATGAAAAATAAAAATCCAACACAACCATACCAAAACAACATAAAAAGGAAAACAAAAATAAATACAAACCTCCAAGCAAAGAAAACCTAAATACAACCCAACACAACGTGGTTGCAATTGTTACAATCCACTAATACACATCCCTTTGATTTAACTTTTTTTTTTGATTAAAATCTAAAACAAAAATATCCAAATACATTGAAAATTTGTAGATATGGTATTTTGGTATTTTTTTCTTATGATATCCATTTTCCAACTAGTTGGATTGCTTTTTGGATTGTATTGTGGTTGCGATTTTTCCCATTAGGTCAGTTGTTGAGTGCACATTTAGATTTATTTACATTCACACCCTCCTCCAGGTACCTTGTTTCTCTCTTTTTTTTAAAAAAAACCAAACATCATAATTAATTGCTAAAAGAACCAGTTGACCACATTTTCCATGCACATTCGCGGCACTAAACACACATTTTAATTAATTGAAATAAGCCAGTTGTTCACATAGCACGCACTTCCTACACCAAACACATATTTTTAATTTATAATAAAATAAACCCATCGTCATAAGTGCACACACTAACAACAACACTAACAAAAAAGTGCTACACACATTATTATTTTTTTAATAAAGTTGCATTTAGAGACCCTAAGTCCTGACGTAGTTCGAGGACGTAGTCTGAGGATGTTAACAAGTATCATAAAACTTAAGAAGTTTTTTTTTTAATGGATAAAATGAACTGTTGTTTTCTTATTAAGATTTATCACCAAATAAAATTTCACTCCTTGTTAATTAATCTGTCAAATGAATATTCGATTCAAAATTCCCTTTCACCTCACATTACACCATCCCCTTTTTTAATGAAGCACTGCGTGGAATAGGTAACGTGCTGACCAATTTGAGTCTTTATTGGCTATTCCAGTCATTTGCGGTCTAGTCATTAGTGTGTTGTGATTTGGATTAGTCCTGTCTTTCTTTGGTTATATTGCTCTGAGTCAGGGTACGGTGTGTATTCTTTTTCTTTTCTACTTGATACGACAATATTGGGTGCCTATTTGTATGCATTTCACGAAGCTTTCGATCACATAAGTGAAGATGTCATGCCCAAATGGGGTGGTCAGTCAACCGGTCAGGTCCATGTGAGTTTTTTGTTGTCGATATCTTATCTGATGTTATTTTGTTATTTTGCAGGCATTCGTTATGATTGTTTGTGTATATGTGAACCATCTGAATGGCGCCTTGTACTCCTCTCTTGGTCCAGTATGTTCCCTTAGTGTCACATGATTATTCAGTGTTGTTGGATTCAAACCTTATTGCTAAGGCTGGATTATTTAAATTTGTGACTCTTCCACTGCCACTTGTCCTAGATGACTCTAACATGTGTGATCAGTTCTTAACCTCTTACAACAAGAGGTCTGGCCATGTTCATAGTACAATTATCCTCACGACACCTAAGAACCTGGGCAAAGCTCTTTCTCTACCATATAGTGGGAACCTTTTCCTACTGCCCGTCGACTATTTTCTAATGAGGATAATATGAAGCTATTATAGAAGCAAACCCAGGATGCCTTAAATCCTAAGCGGGTTATCACTACTTCAGGAATTACTATGTCTATGATTTCCTATCCTTTCTAGAAACAGTTGTGGCAGTTTCTTTAGGACATGTTTATGCCTGCCAAAACCCCTTCTAATTATCTTTTGAATGAGTTATTTACATCTTCTTGCATGGTGCTGAAAGGTATCACCATTGATTGGAGTTCATATCTGCTGGATAAAATGTATCGGCATTTTATTAGACTGACTAATGTCGCATTTGGTTCTTACATTTATGTTTTCTTAACATATGCTGCCCCTACGAAGGAAATTCCCACACTACCAGTTGATCCTCCAAAGGTTCCTCCTCCTCCTACTAAAGATGATTATGTTATCATTGAGGATGTTGATTCCCCCTCTCCTATGGTCATTCAAAGGAAGCATCTTAAGAGAGTGGCTAAATCAGTATCAGTTTCCACTCCTCTAGTTTCAATTCTTGCAGTTAGCTGCCTCCTTTCCTTACAACACCAAATATTTTTAGAGCACATAGAGATGGCACTCTAGATATTTTCATTCCTTCTTTGCAATGTCTGGTGATAGGAGATGCAATTCCCTTTTTGTGCAAAGACATCTAGAGATCTATTGAACTCTCAATTACTGCTTGTGTCCATAAACTCTATTCTTCTTTTTTGAAGAGGTTCAATAGTCCAAGAAGGAGTTGAATAAAGCTAATACTGAACTAGCCTCTGCCAAATAAAAATTTGCTAACCTCTGCACACAAATGGAGAAACAGACTAAGGTCATTGTACCGAGAAAGAGGAGATCTCTACTTTGCAAGCTTAATCAGTAGAGACTAAATCCTAAGTTGTTACTATGATTCAAGAGAGGGATAGGTTGTTGAAGGAGGTTCAAGAATTGAAGGCTTTGATCTGCCAAAAAAAAAACCTCAAATCAACTACAATTATCCTAGACCAAAATAATACTCAGATTCAATATCTCAAGGAATAATTGGCTCCTCAAATTATAGATTCCACTTTATCAATCTATTCCACAAGTTATTTTACTCCTTCTATTTCAACCCCAAGGTGCTCCTCAAATCCCTATTTTCACTAGTTGTTCTTTTATTGAGGATCATGTTTTTTCCCCTCCTTGTACTTCCCCATCCATAGCCGTTCTTTCCACTTTTCTAGCATATTTGTTAACATACTTTTTAACAAATTCCTCTAAGTTCTCCACTAATCCCTCTTTAGCTCATTCTTCATTCTATGATTTCGCTTACCCATCCCTTCATCCTCTCTTACTTGTTCCTCTTCCCTCTCCTACCACTTTTATCCCTCATCCCCCTCGATTGATTAGTGGTTATACATGCTTTGATCATAAGATACTTAGATGATCGGGATGGAGTTCAGCAGATTCTCTTATAGGACCTCAAATAAATTGGTCGTTGACTGCAGGGGAATGGATGATTACTAGCCAAGCTCTTTAGAATTATATGTATTTTGCTCAACAGTATTCTCAATCTTCAGATCCTTCAATGAGACTAGTAGCTCACTTTGCTTGGTATCTTGGGTACATGAACTGGCATTCGCATAATGATCATAAGGCAATCCCGAAGTTGTGTATGAATGTGAATGTGAATATTGACCTTCAACAACTGGATATATTGTACTTTCAAGTCCTTTGCTTGCCTAGCCAACATCTTGTATTGGTGGAGAGGACGTGTTGCATGCACTTTTCCAAAATCCTCCCAAGACTTTTGTAGATGAATCTCTATCCATGGTTCATTTCCAAAATCACCAAGCTTTTAAGCAGGATCATCTTCATTAATATCCATGGCTGTATTTTTTATGATTCATAATGATATCCCTCTTTTGTAGGTGCCATTCAGATGGTTGTTTTGTGTTTAGTGGTGGTTGGATATTCAACATGTTCAAGAAGCTATCTTTTTGGAGATTCATAGTGATGATGCTAGATGGATAGCTCAAGATGTAGCTCTTATATCCTTTACAAGTTTGTCATGTTTTCTAATTCAAAGTTGTGCTAATGGATAAATGTGTTTTCCTTTCGTTGCAATTCTTTATTAGATGCAGGTTATGAGTTGGGGTTGTGTTTAGATGGTGTTTCTTGAAGATGCTATGAAAGATCAAGCTAAGCTATATTTTGAACTTTTATTCTATTTTTCTAAGGTCACAAGGACACTCCTTGTTTATGTGTGGGAATATGTTAACTACTTGAATGATTTTATTTTTAAGCTGATTTTTGTTGTTTTTGTGGGGACTAAACGGTTAATTTTTTATTTATTTTGTATATTGATTAGTTGATTTGGAAGTGTTTGGGAGTATTCTATATAATATTGATTAGGTTTTAGAAGCTCATGATAGTTTTTAGAGGAGATATGATGTTCTAACATGTTTTGTTGATGTCTTGGTAGTGTCTGATTGGTTTTGTTGAGCTTCTGTTTTGTTATGTTTTCTTTCTGTATGAGAGGATGGAATGATGATTGATGGAGTTTAAGAGTGTTTGGAAGCTTACAGAACGATTCTTGATGGTTTAAGATTGAAGTGACAGTGACACTATTGAGCTACGAAAGGACACTATAGTGGCTTTGGTGACCTTTCATATCAAACATACCTCTTGGGAGGGGTATCCATGATCAAGAAATATGTGGGTCCTAATATCCAAGTTCTTGAATACTTGCCTCTTATTGTTGGGGATGGTTTAGTTATATACGAACTTGAGAAAATCATTGGTAACTGTGCAAAAATGTCTTAAGGGATATATATAATGAAATACCTCATCAAATGGAGAACACACATGGAGGAGCCAATTTGGTAGCCAAATTCATATTTGGAATATTTTCCTTGTCTTCTATGCTTCAAAGGGATGTCTCTATCACTTATGGGCATGTTACTATAACATCCATGTTTATGGACTATATATAGAATACTCACAATTTTGAGTTTACGATTGTGCATATTTCGGTTGGAGAATTCTTTACTATTCTATGGACTATATTTCGCAATGGTCCTTCATTATATGAGCTATTCTAGCATTAGCCATAATTGCATTCTTGTAATCTTGAGTTTTGAAGACAATACTTATTTGGAAAGGAATGGTCCATGATAAATAAATTTTAGCCGACCCTTTGTATTAGACTGATAAACTAGGGTTTGATATAAGAGGCAAGAAGTCGTTGTGCAAATCTTTTAAACAATCATTTGTAACTTCTCCATTGTGGAGTTCTTCAAGATTCTCCTCTCGCCATTCATGAGGGTACATACTCATGACCACCATGCATGAAGTAAGTTTCATGCAAGCTTAGATTGTATGGCTTATTCTTTGATTCTGACTATGGCTATGCTATGCCATGAGCATGATGGCAAAATGATTTGATACTATGGCTTGCTTATATCTTGGTGTTATTTTGTCTTGTTGGCTCATGAGGCACACTTACCTTCACTCACCACTAAGTATGTGACCATACACTTTCAATCATAACGTACTCATGGCATCCGTGTCAAAGATAACTCCATTTGTGGAGTTAGTCTAAGCCTCTAGCTTGGACATGTGGACTTTGCCTTTAAACTTGTGATGAGGTTGGGCAATTGTGTGGTTGGATGCCCTAGGAATGAGTTTTGGGTCTCTACATTGTCATGAAGAAAGTCAAGTGGCATCGAGCCCCGGCCACAAGTAGATCGTGTGTACTAGGGCTTATAACAAAGGCTTAGGCAATGGGTCTTAAGGCTAATGCTAACATGGCCAAGCCCAAGAAGTTTATGTTTTGTGGAATGCCCAATGGCCAAATGATTTACTCCCCTATTACTAACCTCTTATGACCTTAATGGCCATTTGTTAAATGCCTAATGGCTCTTGATTATGGTCCTAATGGGAAAGAATGAGGACCAACATCGCCAACGACCAAAAACCAATCACGTGCCTGATGGGTGAGGGACCACATGGCTAAGTGTCAATGATGTAATGGCTACCCAAAAAATGGATCAAGCATTGTGTGATGATGAAGCACTCTAATTAACAACCTAACCCTTACTACTATGGCTTGAGACCACAAGCCTAATCAAATAATGATTGGCCCTTCAATTATTCGTGGAGTTGTCGCTATCATCTGTTGTTTAAGCCCTCACATGCTAGTCCACTACGTTAGTGTTGGGTGGGTCTTTGCCTCTTTCTAAGCATGATATGAGGTGTGTCCATCTTCAGACTAACCATTGTCCAAGCCCTTGTGGACCTATTTCTAAGAGGCCATCCAATGCACCCATCCGAGCCTTTGTGTCTTGTGTTTGTGCAAGCATTTGAGTAGAGGACTTTGCCCTTATGTTCATGCAAGAATCCAAGTGGAGGATGCCAATTAAGCTTATGGGCCTATCCTTATTGTAGTCAAAAATCCATCATGGCTTATGTTGAGTTGTCCGAGTCTATGGTTTTTCCCTTGCGCCTTGATATGATTATAAACATTTGTCTAATTGTGATGTAGAAATCCAATCTTAGAAATAGGCTGTCTAAGTCCTCTGAATTATGGGCTTATCTGTAACCTCTATCCAAGAGAGAATATATGAACCCTTGTGGGCCTTATTTTTTAGCATAATGTGTGTGTCCGTAGTGGGCCATATCTCCAAGCATGATGGCAGGTTGCAAAGCCAATACACAAGGTCTAGTGGTCAATCACAAAGGCCTACTGGCCATGTCCCATTAGTGGATGTAGAATTAATACAAGCAAGTAGAATAGGGTGTTGGTCAATGGTAAAAAAGGGCTAATGTGAAGGGTCATGGTGATGAGAATAGCAAAGCAATGGCAAGTATGGCTAAGGCATAAGTTGAAAACCCTAATGGCAAAGAGGATGGCTTGGTCAAGGCCAAGCTTGAGACCTAGATGATTCGAGTTGAAGATAGATAGGAGGAAGACAATACAATGGAAGAATCCTCAAAGAAATAAAACATGGAGAAGCTATTAAATTTATGCATGTATGCTTAGTTGGAGGTGGAGTGGAGAAAATCCTTGTGGTGATCGAATTACACCTTCATCTCCTTCCATGATAGAAGTCTACACTAGGGATAAAAGTTGGAATCTCTACATGGATGCTCTTCAACGGGATACTTGGGATGCTTGGTGCATTGATAACCTCTTATGCATTCAACTATTAACCCAATAGTGACTGGTAGATTGGATAATATTCATTATTTTTACTACTAAAACCCTCTACATGGATGCTCTTCAATGGGATTCTTGGGATGCTTGGTGCATTGATAACCTCTTATGCATTCAACTATCAATTCATTGCTTTTACTACTAAAACCCTCTAAAGCTAGTACTGCTGTTATGATGGTGCTATCGATTTCCTTAAGTGGATGAACTTTGTGAATTTTAGCATCAATCTCCTTCCTTTGTATAACATCATGAAAAGTTGAGTTCAATAAGTAATATAAAGACTATTGGCAAAAGGATTCTCTCAAGTCTAGGGAAAGACCATTGTGCCTCTAATCCCTTGTTTATGGCGGTAACATCCACAGTTAGAACATCAATGTATCGATTCATACAAATAAAATTTTTAAGTAGCCTCTAAAGGTACATAATAAGAACAAGGTAGGGTATCAAGTGAAGCAACAAAAGTCTTTTGTGTACGGCATGAAAAGTTGAATTCAACAAGCATTGTAAAGGTTGTTGGCAAAAGGATTCTCACAACTCTGTGGAAAGATCATTGTGCCTCTAATCCCTTCTCTATGGCATTAACATCCATAATTGGACCATCAATGCATCGATTAATAGTGATAAAAGTTTTGAATAGGCTACAAAGGTACATAGGAAGATAAAGATTGACAAGATAGAGTAGCAAATCAAGTGACAATTGAAGAATTCATTGACGCTCTTAAGTAGCTTTCTAAAGAAGTGCCAATTGCTTGAGCTATGAACCAAGGCCCTCTTTCTAGTCATATTTTCCTGGGAAATGTGGATAATTGCCCTATAGTCTCCTTACTAACTCTCAAAGAAGAGCATAATGAAAACCCTAACATTCATATAATGGAATTCATGGTATTATGTGTGGCCTATAATGTGAGGACCCTAGAGTAATGGAAATCGATAGTCCCCACCACTTTCAAAGACATGAAAATTGAGTGGAGATAGATTGCTAGATTGTTTGACACATGGGATGAATTAAAACAAGCCTTGCTCATTAAGTTTGGACAAAAAGGATTCAAAAAGCATACGAGAGAAAAAATCAATTTAAATCAGTTAATCAAAGAAAGAGTCTAGTCGTATATCTCCAAAATGGAGTCTATGGTGAAGAGATAGCAAACTCATAATTTGGATGAAGGGATCCATGAGGGAGTATTCTTAAAAGGACCATAGCTAGAAGTAAGAAAATTTGTCGAACTGAGAAGAATGAAAATTTTGTAAGAAGTAATGGAAGGTGCTAAATTATACCATGAAGTGGATGCTAAACTATCCATAGCACAATGAAAAAGTGTTGTTAACCTCAACGCTAATAGAAATATTTTAAAAAAAACCCTCAAGCACTCTCACATAATCTTACCCATAGATATCAATAATGCCTTAGTATAATGTTCCAACTCAACGATAGCCTTAAACAATTCCATCAGACAAATCAATTATAACAACAATAATGGCCTCAAACAATTCCATTAGGAAAATCGATTGTAACAACAATAATGGCCTTAGTCGATACTAGCACTTGTTGAACTAACAATTGCAACAATGGAGCCCATCCAACTAGGATCAATAAACAAATCAATTTGAACTTCTAAATCGGAGCCAAGGCAAAGTGCCTCCAATTGCAACTAAAGTTGTGTATGTTATCATAACAAGAAGCCTCGAATTCCACTGTGGATGTATTAGGAAGTGAAAGCCTTAAAGTCTAATTGTCCAATTATTGAACAACATTAGGAAGGAGTTGATAGATGCACTAATGGAGTAGTTAAAGACATTGAAACTAAATATTACCAATGCAACAAAATATGATAGGAGCAACTTGAGATACTTTAAGATCAAACATATAATTGTGAAAGATATCATCTACTAGAACACTTGGCCATTGAGTATACACAAAAACCAATAATACTAGGTACCTTTTATCCTTATTACTTGAGAAAGAATCATACCAAACAGATTTTTCCCTTAAAAGAGATGCATGACATAGAGAGGCATGAAGAAGAAGCAAACTTTAAGTGTTGGAATCCAAAATGAAAACACAAGATATTGGATCAAAACTAAGGAGTTTGGATCAAAATTTGGGCCTACAAAGCTCCCTTATCAAAGTTTCAAAGGACACTAATCTAGTACTGGCCAAATGTCAAAACTAGAATGTTATAGTCAAACTCATAGTCCACCCACATGCTTTCCCTTGCACTCTTCTAGGTGTTCCCTTTGCATGAATGTGATGCACTTTTCCTTGCCCCCCTTTTCAAGAATAATAAAAAAGAAAAACATAAACTATTTTGAGAAAACTCACCCACAAAAAATACATGTTCCCTCATGTATGTGTGTGTGTGTGTGTGTGTGTGTGTGTCGCTCCCCCCACTCCTCCCTCTTATTTTCACATTTTCCCTCTCTCCTCTTTGTATCCCCCCCGCCCCGCCCCCCTTGTTTTTTTTTTCTTCTAGCGTCTATGTGTGTTATTGCTCGCTAGAAGAGCCCATTCACCATCTCACCCATCCTACATGCCACTTGATGCCTCTCATTTTTGAGGCACTATGGCTCAACCTCTATGGCCAATGATGATTTGGTGAGTCATAACATGGGCTACTTGTGTGTGGAATGCAGTTCATTTTGTTTGACACGAAGTGTAAAGATTTGACACTCGAGTCATGAGACTTGCCTTGTGATGGATGTGATGATTTGATGAAATATCATTTAGTAGCGTTCATAATGCAAATGACTTTTTGCATGTTTGATTAGCACAATCATACATTCAACCCAAAAATTTTGAAATGAGATGGAACACTTAGTAGATAGTCACTTTTGTCTTGCTTTTCTTGTTTGGCCCTTATGGATGCTCTTCAAGCAAAATGGTATCGATAATGCTTTCGTGTCATTTTTCAAATTTCCAAGTTAGACTTGGCTACCAAGGATCCACTAAATTTTGACTTAATAGCTAAGATAAACAACAATCACGAAGGTGCCTTTTGACATAGGACTCTTTCGACCAACAATGATTTTGACTCAACTTTTTAAAAACCTTGGCTTTTGAGGCTTTATTAAGAGAATAATTAACCTTAAATCATCACTTAAAAGCAAAATTAACCTTAAATTATCACTTAAAAGCAAAATTATAAAGCACAAGCTTCATGTTTAGGAGCTTCTTCATAAACACGATGTCAATGATATAGCTTGTGTACTTCTATTATATGCCATAAAGTTTAACTTTTCATCAACTTATAATAGCCCTTTTCATGCACTTTTAATTTTACATCAGATTTTCCTAAAATTCATTGCTTTTTTTAAAGATGCTAAAGAGCTAACACTTAGCAATTAACATTGAGTTGCCCCTTGTTCAAGATTCACCACTACAACCTCCAAAATGAAAATTTTGGCCTTTCATAGATGTCGTACTTAGAAAAATTGAAACAATAGCACCTTCCTAACATTAAAGAGAGGTGAATGTCTTGCTAGAGATGCTATGATTCTACAATTTGTTAAACAATATCATTTCAATTCAATTATTTGAGCTTTACTAACATATTATAAAACCACTTGAAATTCTCCATATATCCAAATCACATGGATGTATCCAAGCATAGATTTAGCAAGAAGTTGTTTTGGGGATCTTTATGACATTTTATCTCTTGGAGCAGGAGAAGAGCAAACAATGTTTGTCCCCTCGTAATTGTTAATAAAATATTGTGCATACCTTTGTATTAGGTTGTTTTGTTGATCTTTGTGACATCTTAATGCACAAAAATGATCTCAGGGCTATTGAATTTTTCCAATAAGTAGTCAATAAAAGTGACATAGCTACTCTTGGAGCAAGAAAAGAGGAGACAATGTTTGCCTCCTCACACTTGTCAAGAGAATGTTACCTGCACACTCACATGCATACAAAGTTATTGTAGCTAATGTTGTCAAGCACATTGATGCTCATTATGCATGCATAGATTGCACTACGAGCCATACCATCTCTTCTCAAGTCATCAATACCAACAATTCATGCAGGCCAAATAAATGCATGTAACTATGAGTACTTATGTAGAAGCAAGAGAAGATGATGCATGATGAAGGTTGGAATCAAATATAGGAATTGAATCAAACAAATACATTTTAGTGGGAGAACTTGTGTTTCTTTGATAGATTCTTTATAAAACTCATGATTTCAAGTCTACTCCATCATTTTATCAAAAATCTCAATATTTAAGAAGTTATATTTGTATGCAAGGGTTTGCAAATATCAATTAAGATTCTTTAATCCACTTGTTTGTAAGGATATGTGGAAAAGTAATGATATGAATTTTGGAGGTGATTGCCTAGTCAACCATATCAAGATGTTAAACTAGTAAACAGGTCATTCAACCCGGATTAACAATTTTGCATTGATTATATAGATTGACAAATTGGAAACTTCAATTTGAAGTGTCCTCATGATAATTCCTACAAAGGTTGGTAATTAAATCCAATGCATTGCTTTATCTCACTAGTCATTGTATAAGGAGAAGGCTATAGTCAATAAGAACTTAAGAGCAAAGGCTAGAAAGTTGACCAGTCTCCGACTTTCTTCATCCAACCCCCTATTGTCTTTCAAAAGGATAATCTTCAAACTAAGCCCAAAAGTTTGAATATGTAAGTTTTTTGTGAGAAGTTAGCTAAGGGTGGTTGCTATGACAAAGCATTGATGCATTGATGTAACACTAGAAATTTATTATTTAATTGGTTAATACAATAACTAGCATGTTGTTTTAAAAAGAAAAAGGAGAATGCAATGAATGAAGAGGCTTTAGTTGTCATGCATTTGTTTCAACATCTCTTTTTAAATGACATAACACATACTTGTTTTGGCACTTTGTTGGTAAATATGCTATCTGAGAACTCGTTTATTTGCATTCTATTAGCTTCTGAAGTTACTTAATTTTGCTCCCTCGTTATATTCACTACCTCTTTCCCTCCTTTCTAACCTCGTTTTATTTCCACTCAATTAGCTTTGACATTACTTAATATACTCACCAACTTTTGCCTTCCTTTCTACATTCTTCTTCCATGCTTGGAGTTTGCATATGCTTAAAATGCATGAGCTAGTTGCAAAAAGTAGTAAGAAAACTTGCAAATTTTGATGATTTATAGTGAAACATATTTGAGTAGTTTAAAAAATCATGTTTTTCGAAAGCACATAAACTTGGAGACCAAAGTATGTTGAAAGTTGCCATTGATCTAAATTTGGGTAAAATCTCACACTACTTACCTTAAAGAACCATTATTCTGGCTTGACAATACAAATACTATTGATTAAGAAAATAGCTCCTTCTAGTTCCTTTAAATCTACACATTAAGCAATGCATGCCCATATGACATATGAATTAAACATCGATGAGGTGGATTTGACATTACATAAGAATTTGTTAAAGATTATCGTTGTCTTGAAGAAAAAAACGTTTTATAACTATGTTTATGACCAATGATTTCAACCAAATGTAGATTAGAAAGTTACAAAACTTTCCATTTAAGCATAATAAGGGGGATGTAAGTTGCACTTTAACCTTCAAAAGAATAAGGGAAATTTAAACACAGTTGACCAATTCTATCAGGAGAATCATGATCCTATATCACAAAGTAATATAAATATAGATCTATGAAATTCAAGAGCTTGCTGATATTACTTAATCCTACACGAAGCTAATAAGGCAACAATGTGTATGCTACTTGAGAAAACTCAAAATATTAATATTCTAAGTTATTCACAAGTTCGATTTGTGTGACAACATTAAAGACAAGAAAGAGATGTCATTAACCAATAACTAAAATGCACAATTCAATACATTTGAGCTTATTAAGAAAGCGCTACTCCATTATCTGTGCAAGCTTATTGGTTGAGCTATCACCATACAACTTTTCTTTTGGTCTACTTGTGCACTAATTAAGAAACTTTACATATACGTCGTTTAAAATATAATGTGGCCATTTGCATGAAACTCTACATTGTTGAACTTCAATTTTGCAAAGGTTGATGATAGAGAACTCTTGAATATGTTGGCTCATTAGTAATGATATTGAGGGCATGTTTCTAATTACCTAACTAGAGATGAACTTGATAATGAAAGCAATGTTTGTTTAGTGTTACCATTTGATTGGAAACAAAAAGTAATTGAAAACTCAACTAGTATATTTTATGGTTGAATTGATGCTTTTGCTATGCACAAACTCAAAGTAAAGGTAGTTGAGATTTAATTATTGCAACCATGATTCATTAGGTGCATATATGTACAAGATGTCCAACAAGGTTGAGCTTATGAGAACTCTAAAAAACATGGACTAAGGAAGGTTGCAAACATTGAGCATAGATACACAATGTTGCATTTACCTAGGCGACAAACATTTGATTCTATATGATGGTTGATAAATAAAAAAACAAATGGATGGATGGAATGATAGACAATGGATAGCATGATGGATTGATGAATTGGTAAGTGTATATATAGATTGATAGATCAATGGTTGGACGGATGGGTGGGTGGCTAGGTGGAAGCTAGCTAGCTAGATGCATCAATGGATTGTCACACAAATGAATTACCGGAATTAGGAAGACAGAAAGAGGTAGACAATGTGATACATTACAAATTGACATATAGACACTAATACAAATAGTGAGATAAAGATATAGTACTATACAAGTAGATTGACACATAGGCAAACAAACCAATAGACATGGAGATGGACACACACATGTACATGGGCATGCACACAAATACACATACCCCCCCACCAAACACACACACACACAACAACAACAACAACAACAACAACAACAACAACAATAAAGAGGTTTATTAGTGAAGTTTTTAAGGTCATGATACTCCGAAGGATGTTTTCAATTGTGACCCTCCTCTTTTTTGACAAACAATTTCCATTGGAAAACCCTACACAAAATCTTTAAAGCAAATAAAGCATCTTGTATCTAATTTACCACCTTTATATTTACCCTTGTAACATAGGATAAGGTGCAATGTTATGTGAGGAAATTATGTGCGCGTGCACACACACACACACACACGCACGCATGCACGCACATGAGAGAGAGAGAGAGAGAGAGAGAGAGAGAGAGAGAGAGAGAGAGAGAGAGAGAGAGAGAGAGAGAGAGAGAGAGAGAGAGAGAGAGAGAGAGAGAGAGAGAGAGAGAGAGAGAGAGAGAGAGAGAGAGCATACTTAGATCCATACATAGATATAAACTTCTTAAGTTTGTAAATCATGTGCATACAACCACAATGATATGGTCTTTCAATTTGTGTCATTCTTTAGCATTTCATGTTGGCCTTTTTATTGTATATTTTTGCTAGTCAAGCTTGTGATAATCAAATATCCTTGAAAGCGTAATATATCTTGGAGCCACTCAAATGCAAGGATTCAAATTGGTGAACTTGAGCAACTCACATACCCACCATGCCATTTGAGCAAGCTAGTCATTGAAAAAATTTTGTGCTTGCACATGTTCTATGTGTTTAAAGAGCACCCCTCCTTCCTTTGCAATAGGCACAAGGAGGGTTGTATTGGATGTATTCGTTAGTAAATGTGAAAAAAATGGAGAAAAGCTTTAAAGATAAATAAAAATTTGGTGGAAACTTGAAACAATAATGTGTATAGATGTGCATGCTTTGTGAATTGACATGACATGTTGGGTGGTGAGAGTATACTAGAGCATCCCATGGTTAAATGGGCCCTTAGGGTTTATGAATCTTTAACGGAAAATAATGACAATCATAGCATGACTTTGTGGTGGTGTGTAGAAAAAAGAAGACCAAAGGCATTTACATGTTGATGTCTTGATGTGGGCACGAGAAGCATTGCACTTATACAACTAACTAAATATCTATTTGCTAAGAAGGCCATAGATGTAAGATGAATGCTTGAATAGAGAAAAAGAAAGTTGTATTGTGGTGTGACATAAGTGCAAGTTAAAAGTGTCAATGAATTCTTTTCTCAAATTAGTTGTAGTTGTTGAGTCAATGCATGATCATAAGAATAAATTCAAAACTTAACTAAAACTATGTGGTTGTTTCAAGACACATAATTTAAGTTACAAATGATTAACTTGGGATATCTAAATCTTCAAACATACATGTCAATCCCTCATGGTTTTGTCCTATGATGTTTCACAACAATATACAATTTATAGTTAGCTACACTTGTCATCATATTGATTGTATGCCTAAATAGAAGGATGGTATTTCACCTTTCATTCTCGGGTCACTAGGATTTTTGTTAGCATGGATTATGTACAAGCTTCATAATGTTATTGAAGGTTGGCACAAACATGACACATTGCAAGAGTTCACGTAATAGTGAACACATGCACCTTTTGGATTGACCATTGCTACCACACAATATGTTCTCCTATGAGAATGTTATGCATCGAGGCTAATGCTAACTAGAGAGAATTGTTTGTGTCACAGTGAAACATTAATTATGGTGCAATGTTAGTTTGATACTACAGTGGGGTTGCAATGGCTTGAAAATAGTTTTGCTTGGTTGTGTTACTCTTCCAATTTAGTTGTTGTGAACACACATTTTTTGTATTGAGGGATACAATAGACATAGATAGCATGCTTGTAGTGGCATGTATAATAAGTAAGCATGTATTGCTTTCTTGTTAATGATAATCTTTGGTGTAGGCAATCCATTGCCCTTTATTTAGATAAAAGGTGCTAGGAGTTATTCACTCAGCCTTTTAATGCATATGCTAGCTTTGGTTTTCCTTGTTTTTTAGATTAACAACAATATCTCACTAGACATTTTCACTTGTTAGATTAGACTACCAATGTTGACCAATAGTTTCTCCCTCAAAATGGCGTTTTTAAAGAAATTGTGTAGGTTGCATAGAATAGAAAGTGAAAGTCCACAAGGTATGCCTTGACGATTAAAGATAGTGAGGGATGGTAAACTACTTTACTTCTATGTTTCCATGTTAACTAGTGCATACTAGAGTACACATGAGCATTTCTTGGAAGATGTTAATGTAGTTGGCTTCTTGCAAGTAGTTACAAAGTGTTTGTTCGCTCCAAAAGCGAGATTATGGTAAAAGAAATAGAAAGAGAGTAGAGAAAGAGAAGAGAACTAAAGGAAGGGGGGCAATATGTTGTGGCCACTATATTTTACCATTGGTGCCCAAATTGAAGGTCACTCAAGTCTAGTTGAAGAGTAAACATGTAACAATATGATTGAAAGGCCTAAAGTGACTTGGCCACATTGTTTGCTCCCTTAGTGGCCCACACTTGCCATTCCTTTGGGGGCCTTTTTCGAAAGACCAAAATGATTCGGTGATCCTTTTGATCTTCATCTTCAATAATCAAAAGCTCAATATTTACAAACAAATCTCATTTTGGTTACGCAAAAGGTTCATCAAGAGAATTTTCTAAAAAATCATGTAGCAATGGCTAATTGTGACGACGCAGGACTTAGTGTGCACCATAGTACTACCCTCCTTACCCTATCACGAGTTATTCTTGTGACCGTGATGCAAATTGGTTGATCTAGCCACTTTGAAATCGTTTGTTATGTCGTGATAGCAACAGAGACGAAGGTCACATGGAACTCAGGTAGTTATGGAGGTAAAGAAAGCATGAAAAATAGGAAGAAAGGGGAGAATACGAACATGAATAATTTTTGTTAATTGATGTTATTCAATTGCTCTTAGCCACTTCCAAGCGATGAAGGGAGAGAGGAGGCCTACAGGGAACCAACCTTAATGTACCAGATTATGAAGGTGAGGGAAGGAGCAAAAATACTTAATAAATAAATTTCTGACTTTGATGGGGGGCCAGGGGGAGGGGGGGGGGAGGATAGATAATATGAAGTAATGTGGGTAAGTGGGGGTGTGTTGAAAAAAGGCCGACTGACGGCTATGGTCTCTTGCTCCGCTCTCTACACTACCTACTACTACTTACTAACAACTAGATAGGCTAGCTAGATAGTACCCCCTCCCTCTCTCTCTCTCTCTCATCTGTCTCTCTGTTTCCGTCTGTGCCAGCAGAGCTACCATTTGCTTTACCTATCATCTTCCCCTTCTCTTTGGTGGTCGACTAGTGTCGAAATTTTACTCGTCTGCCCTCTTCCATAGCCCAGATCAGGCCTCGCGTGGCCTTACCGCGCCCTCCCTTTTTCACTTTGCGCACGCCTTTTTCCGCTTTTGCGTTTTGCGCTCGAATTCTTGTAGCCGGCATCTTCCGTTTCTGCTCCGGGCGGCTTGGATCTCTGCGATTTGCACCTCTGCCTGCGTCTTTGAGAAACCCTAATTTGGAATCAGGCTCACGCTCACCCTTTCCTGGACCGCGCACCACTGCCCGGGGGAGAGTCGGAGCGAATTGTGCATACAGGGGATGCCGCAGATCACCGTTTTTTTTTTTGTTTTCCTCTTTTCCTGCTTTGTGCGGCCGATGAGGGAGATTCGTGGCGTCCACTAACAGAGCAACGAGCAGCAGCGCAGCTTTGGATCTGCGCCTGAACATTCCTGTGTTCTGCCGAAATTCTGTCTTTTCATCTTCCAGAAAAGCATCGTCACTAGAAGGCCTCGAAATTTTGTGCCATTGTAGCGAACAACAAGTGCCATTTCAGTGCAAAGCCTCAATTACAAGCCTTTGGAGCGTCAAACAACGTTGTTTAACTCGAGCTGGAACAGAGTGTGCTCTTTCAACATCGCTTCGGAAAAAAAAAAGGACAGGGCATGAACCATAGCACACGTTCTGACATTTCACAGATGGGATGCAGTTGCTGTACGCCCATCATTCTGTCTATTTCACAGAGCTGAAGAAGCTTTGGAATTTGGAGTCCAGACTTTTAGCACACATCTGAACAGGTCCAGGAACGGTTGCTTTTTTGGTAATGCCACTGCAGATGACAAAATGAGTTCAAAATATCCCTCGGCATACCTGTCATAAGTTTAACTCTGATGAGGATTCAGGCTAGATTGTTGGCTAGTCACAGATGTCCATAATCCAGGCTTTCGGTGAGAAACAGGCATCCATCAGTGCACGGGTAGGCTCCCATGCTGTACTGGTGATAAGAAGCCAGGGTTTCTGCTGGCCAAAGTGGTGAAGGCAGTATGTGGGTAACAGTGAGAAGAAATGCACAGGTATCCTACTGTCGGGGGTGGTAGTGGAGTTGGAAACAGCACAAGTGGTGGAGTTCCTAGAGATGCCGCACGCCCTGAACTAGGCTTCTCACCACCAACAACATTTCCACTGACATCGAGGTAAGAAAGTTATCCCACTGGTTCTGAGTAAAATCAGCTGTGGGTGGTTAGAAAATATATGTTATTAATACCTTGTCACTCTTCTAACTGCTCATCATTCATAATCATTGAGCTACATCCTATGCTGCTTACGACTAGCTGATAAGAGTTGTTTATAGTTCTGTTACAGTCATGAAAAGGTAGTCCATGAGTTTGCATATAGTACAGATTGTGAATTAGTCCCATGCATCTGTGGTGTTGCATTATCAAATGTTTACATATGCCAAAGTTTGCCCAACTCCAATTTTAGAAGGAACAGTCAAGAGTGATGAGATATATCCTGAGGGCCAGTCTGTGAGAAGCTGCAGTGATGAATCTTATCAGTTAGCGAGTGTGGTATTAGTTTCTGGCCTACTGCCTAACAGCAGATGAAAGGCCTGTGCATATCCTGTAGCTGGTCATTTCATAGAGACTTTTTGTCTCTCTCTGACCTGGTAGGCCATACTTTGACCACCCTTTGCTATGCATGTGTCTTCGTTTTTCTACACTGACTGTAACTTGTATAATATGAACTGATTGTGTTGCTTCACACTATGCTTTCTGTAATCTTTACCTAAAAACTTTGATCTGAACAGTTTACAGCAGCATTTTTATTAGTCACCTTTTTGGCCTTCTTATCAGATGTCCGTCATGTACACTTATCTTGTAGATCCGGTGTGGTTCATCATATGGCTCTACTAAATGTACTTTCATCTTTCTACTCAGATCTTGTTCAGCTGTCCATGAATGGACTTAAGAGTTCATCAAAATTTGAATGAATTTTCCTCCCTTCCAACTTTCAAGTGTTTTACTTGCCTCTTTTAAAAGACTTTATTCCTTTTCTCAAACTCTCCACTGCAGTGAGGAGGTTTTGCTTTGCATTAACACTATGTTGAGCTCTCTACACATCATCATTGGTTAAAGCTGTTATACTCTTTTAAGCCTGTTGTGAGACAACATTCTACAAGCTGTATATTTGACATTCTAGATGCCTTCTTTGTGTGCATGTTTTGTTGGAAGAATAATGGCTATATAATTTCTCAGTTGCACTTGAAACAAGATCAATCTTACCTCTCAGTGCAAGAGCCTCTTTTATAACCTTGTCATGTACAAGGTATACAAGGTGATAATATCAAAGAAATGTTGCAGTAAGGTAGGCTTATCATACGATTTTGCTCATGGATGGAATCTTATAATATGATATGGGCACCCTTTTTGGTGTTTGGCCCTGTGTACTTGCACTTTTCCTGCATTATTCTGGGTTGTAGGGTTCTCTCACCAGCACTTACGAAGTGTGTTGGTTTTGGCAGTTTGCGCTATTTATGTTGTTGCCAAATGGCTTGGAGTATATTTGTTTGGATGAAAACTTTTTAAAAGGAGTTGTTTAATCAAGAGTTTAGATTTGTTTGGCAGGAAGGTTGTAATTGTTGTCTTTTTCAATTTATCGATAATATAATACAACTGCTGTTATCTATAGTACTCGTTTATCAATCTAGCATTAACAACAAATAATGAATTCCCAGAGGCAGAAGAGAGAACGTATGTATATTATATGCAACTCTCAGAGCCTTGCCTGTGTATGCACCTGAGGATAAGGGAATACAAAAGGTTTGGTGTTGTCAGCATGGAAAACATAAAGAAGAGTGCTAGGCTAGGGCTAGATCATAGAAAACATAACTTGGGACTATACACTTATGAACCTGGGATCATAAAACTGTCACAATCTGAATTATAAAACAGTCAAAGTGCCTATAGATAAGCTATATCTACTTGGGAGCCACTGATCAGGCTGATTGACAACTGCTTCAGACTGGATTCTGGACCAGGTCTGACTGTAGACTGCCACTTGCCACATCAATAGGTCTGAATAGCACATTTCACTGAGTACTTCTGCACCACTGTTGCTGCTGCAGCTACTGATCATGAATTGCTATCCTGTATCTATGTCAATATGCATATGCTGGTTGCATTATCAGTTTGGTGAGACTTTTTTGATGGTGTATCAAGTAGAGAAATTGGAGGGTGCTCCATAATGCATAATTAATGTAAGTTTGTATATTAAGAATGTGAGAAGTATTGCCATGATTGCAGGGAATAAGAAGATGGACATAAGTCACCAGATATTTGGAATCTTCAACGTTGATAGTCACTTTGTATATTCACTTTGGTTTGAGGATTGGTTAGGAGTGGTACATAGGATTCAATATAGCAAACAATGGTTTGGGAGTCTTAAGTTTTTTTGGTTGGTATGAATATGTCAACCTGGACACACAAATTTAGTGTGTCTTTGTTCCGACAATAAGTCGCAGGATGTGTTGTATTGTCTTGCCTCCATCAACAATAAGGTTGTTTGATTTGACTATAGGTCTTTGTGTGATGGTGTCTTAGGTACCAAAGTCTTTGTGTTACGATTTTGGAGGCAACCACTGTGATAGTCTATGAAGTAGTTTGACTTAAGAAGTGGGCATTACTACAACACAATAAAGGGGCCAGGTGTTGAGTAGGTTATTTGCATACGAAGGTTCATATCATCGGTTGATAGTGCTGTTGTAAGTCTCACGTTCCTAATGCACAACTCTAAAGAAGAAAAGGGAAACCAAAAAAGGTAGAAGAGATCCTTAAATCTTTATTACGACAATATAATGGAGTATTGTACAATTATCAACTTGGGATCAAGCTTTGTCTAGCACTTTGTATTTGTGAAGTCCCCTAATTGTCTTATGCGAGACAACTCGTCACTCTCACGATCCACTTTGAACAGTCTTCACCTCAATTAAGCCTTTGACTTGCCTCAATCTTGCATGCACTTTAGCTCACCAGAAGACTTACTCGCTTAAGAAGAACATGCAATAGCAAAATGCCCACTAGGATGATTGCCATGATGCCCTTAAGTCGCCATCAACCTGTTCTATGCATGCCTTGGAATTTATGTAGTCGACACCCAATTTTGAGTCGACCTTTTTTTTGGGGCATGTGTGTGTTGGGAAGGGGGGTTCAAGTTTTGGTTTGCTTGGATATCAACTATAAGACTCGTAATTGTAACACACAACTCACTAGAAGAAAAGAGAACCCAAGAAAGGCGGAACAGATTCTCAAATCTTTACTACGGTAGCAAAATAGAGATTTATACAATTATTTGCTCTACTAACTCAAGTTTTGTCTATCTCTTTGAATCCACAAAGTTGCCTAGCTCTTCACTTTGTCTTGATCCACCTCAAATAATCTTCACCTTGATGAAGCCACAAACACTCTGGCTCGCCTCAATCTCTTGTGCACTCTAGCTTGTGGGTAGACTTGCTCGTTGCTTCTTGCAACTTCGCATGGATAGAATATAGCTAAATGGCACCATGATGATTACCATGATGCTCTCCTTAGGTTGCCATCAGCCCACTTTATGTATGTCTTTGAATTTGTGTGGTTGACACTCAATATTAGCCGACCTTTTTTGGGGAGGGGGGTGTTTTTTGCAAAAGGTGTTTAAATTTTGATAATGTGGCACATTAATAGAACTTCTAAGGTCAGTTGTTTTAGTTGATGGAGAAGTGACGAGCTCTTCACCTCGATCAAGCCACGGATACTCAGACTCTCCTCAATCTTATGTGCACTCTAGCTTGTGGGTAGACTCTCGACACACAAAAAAGAAGATGCGATAGTTAAACTCCACCAAGATGATTGCCATGATTCCCTCCTCAAGTTGTCATCAGCCCATTTTATGCACACCTTGGAATTTATACAGTTGACACCCAATTTTCAGCCAACATCCTTTTTTTTTGGGGAGGGGGGTGTGTGTGGTTGGATTGCTAGTCACATGCAAAGGATTGTGAATATCAAAGCATTGTGTGAGAGGTGAGACTTGTGTGTGTGGAAGACGAAGCTGATGGCAAGTCATGATGTGTAGGTTGTGGATTGTGGAAGATGAATGTGATGGCAAGTCATGATATGGGCAACAATTCAACGTTTCTTGTATGCAAAAGGGGAATAAACTTTGATGATGTGGCATAGTAATTAAACTTCTAAGGTTGGTTGTTTTAAATGATGGACAAGGAATCCCCCCCCAAAAAAAGTCGGCTGAAAATCGGGTGTTGGTTGTATGAATCCCAAGATGTGCATTAAATGGGCTAATGGCGACTTGAGGAGGCCATCATTGCAATCATACTGGTGGTGTTTAGCTGTCATATCTTCTTCTTCTTCTTCTTCTATTCGTACCGAGTTGTGAGGAGTAGCGAGTGAGCTGATCCATGAGTTGAAGTGTGTGCAAGATTGAGGCGAGTTGAAGAGTTCTTGGGACTTGACTTGATTGAGGTGAAGATTGCTTTAGGTGGATTAAGGCAGTGAACAACTATCTTGGTTAGGACAGCTCGGTAACTTTGTGGATTTGAATTGTTGGACAACGCTTGAGGTTGGAGAATTGATAAATGTACAAATCTCTATTGTATTGTTGTAATAAATATTTGAGGATCTCTTTTACCTCTCTTCGGTTCTCTTTTCTTCTATTGGGTCGTGTGTTAGGATTGTGAGTCTTATAGTCATAGTAAGATGGGCGTCCATTTTCTAGCTTCCTGCCCTAGTTCCACCCCATTCTTGAAATGTGCCAATCTCATCTCCTTGTTAAAGCCCCTTCTCATGGTAACAGGGGATGGCAATTCTTGTCCTTGTCCCCGAAACCTATTTCATGCTACTATACTTACGGTTGCATTAAATTAGGATATTAGATTGTGTGATTTGGGACATACCTCAAAGAGAACCACCATTCAAATGTAATTAGTTATTGCCTTTTGCTTGCATCTAAATTATAACAATTCTTCTCAAATAGCCACTTGTGAGTTTGCTATTTTATGGGCTAGGCCATAGTTTTAGGAGATGGCCATCTTGGGCCCTCCGAATACTATGGCAAGTTGAGGGTTTCAAGCCTTTGTGTCACTATTTAGCAGCTATAGGTTGTTGGCAAGAGTTGAGAGTTAGTACTACCTTCTTAGTTATGCAAATCTTTGTGTGATTGCTTCCATCCTCTCACTACAAATGGCTTTGATGAAGCGCAATAGACATGCAAACACATGCAATAAAAGTGTTTTTTGAAGGGGAGAATTGAAAGCTGAGAACTAAAACACAGTGTTTGTCAACCAAAAATTGAAACATAAGTGGGTAAAGTTCAAGGCCTCTCCCTTGTAACCAAAAACTCTTTTTTTTTTCACAAACCAAATTAATTATTAAAAAAATGATTGATCTTGAAACGCTTTTCGAAGTTTCAAACATAGGATTAGGGCTTTGAAACGTTGTTTTGAGATACTATGCTATGTGAAGTCTATTACCATCTACAACTAGATACCTATTGCTATCTACAACTTGACACTAGCCTTTTGTCAGGCAGCTCTGCAAAAGGTCACTTGTCCGTGTTGCATTTTGAATTTGCACTCATTGCTTGTTTGTTAGAGGTTTGCACCTGTAGCAATTTGTGCAATGTAGTCTCTCTCATCTCACTTCTCAAGTTCTCATGCTTAGCTTTTTGCTTATCTATAATCTCTCTTTGTCATAGGGATGTGAAATTTTGAGATGCTTTAATCTTGTCGATAACATTTGATTAAGTTATTAATCAAATGTGCAAGGTTGTTTAGCACTTATAATGCACATGGCAGTCATTTCATGGTAATAGACCAAGGGCCCCAAGAATGCAGTGGATGTGAAAGGCAAAAGTTGTGATAAGTTATACCTAACAGGTGCTAGGTGGTACCCAATGTCAAATTTGGACCTAACCAATACATTGGCTACTAATGTTAGTGGTGACATTAGAGACTAGGCATTAATTAGTAAATTAATGCCAGTCTAAGGATTAATAACTGCTCAAGGATACTTGGAAGACAATTTGGCCTAGCCAATTTAATTATGGGGTTGTGAAATTAATTTTTTGAGCAATAGAATGATTATTGAATTAATTTTCAAAATTAATTTTTTGAAAATTAGTTTAATAAGCTAGGTAATGGTGGAAAATGAGATTAGAAGGTTGCTACTTGATAAAACTTGCCCATGCAAGTGGGAAAAACGTTTTTAAGGGTTGGTGGAGTCTATTTTAGTCATTATGAGAGAGAAGGAGACTGTTAGAGAGCAAGAAGAGGTTGCTAATGTAATTTGTAGCCACAGGGGATCCATTCTACAACATGTGACAGCAGTTTGGAGCCCTCTAGGAGCAAATGACAGCAGCCCAAGGTTCTTTTGGTGCAGATGACAGTATATAGGAGAGAGCAGCTGTCTTTTTGGTGGTCCTAGGCTATAGGCGACAATTTCCATGGCTATTTGAGAAGGGCAGTAGCAAATTTTCAGCATTTCTTGTGACGAAAGTAAAAAATTTCTCTCTCCATAGCATTCTCTCTCATTCTCCATCCATATCTCTATTATCTCAGCATTTTTCAGCAGATTGAGTTGTTAGAGGAAGAGATTTCAATCAATCTTTGCCGTTTACAGCAGTAATTAGGGTTTTGATAGCGGCCTTGTGATGGTACTTAGAATTGAGGGCTTAGGACTTCAATTCTAGCAACTGAAATTGAGGAATTTCAGGGAGATTTAAGAGGCAAGCCAGCCAATATCAGATTTGGGGCTGAATTTGTCTTTTAGGAGTAAGGTAAAGGCCAATCCAAACCAAGGTGTAAATTGGTTTGGAGGCTTGCTGGTCAATTTTGACAGCAAGAGGCACTTGGATTAGTGGAGGAGGTCAGAGAATCTCAATTGTACTTTATTTATTTGCAATAAAAGTTAAATAAATATCACAAGGGGTGCTAGTTTTGGAGTCAACAGTTTGTCCAATGTCCAAGATTGTATGGTAAAGTGTGCATTTCAGTTTTGTAAATTTGTTAATTGCTATAATTAAGTGCTTAATTAGGTTATTTACCACCCTATCCGAGAAGAAAGGCTAGTTTCACCTACTCTCACTCTCTCTCTACACACATTTTGTTCACATGGCTTCTTGACAATTGCCTTCTTGTAGTAGAGGTTGAGGTAGACGCTCGGACATAGTCTTGGTGGGATGAGGTAAATGTTGAATGCGTATTAAGTGGAGGTGGATTGCGTGGTTGGTCATGCAAGCTATGTCCTTTTGTGGGAATGTCTTTGGCAAGCAATTCCACACCTAGAGTGACTGATCTTGACAAACCCTAGCTAGTGATGTGCGGTAGACAACCAAACCCTAATTTTGATTTGTTGTATGACAAAGTCTACAAGCTTAAGGTAGAGAAGATAGAGATTGATTTCTTGCTGTCTAGCAAATTTGCCTCGACTGTGGCAGCTTGGAGATAGAATTATTAGCCTTGTGATGAATGTTGTAGCCTCATTGATTTAGAGGAATGTTTAGTGGTCATTCCTTGCGCGTTTTGAGCAAGGAATGCGAGGAGCGAAGCTTTGTTACAAAGATTGAGGATTTGAGTTTCTTCTTCGACATTGTTGCTTGGTGGCGGCATCTTGAAAGAGGTACTACTCACCGAGCTCTACATCTAAGTTAAATAGGTGTGTTGGCTTGAGGAGCCTTCGAGGCTTGAATCAAGGGCTTTCATTGCTTGTTTTGGTTGCATTTGAGTAGCCATTGGTGGCTGGTTTTCAAGTCAAACAGCTTGGTTTTGGATGCTCAAAGAGGTTGAGCAGCATTTAAGCATTCCAAGAGGAGGAATCAACATTCTCTTCTACTTTCATCCTCTCAAGTGTATGTGCAGCAAAGGAGAAAGCGAGAATATCTTTCAAGCATTCCCTTGGAAGCCGTTGTATCTATTTTGAGTAAATACATGGCATCTTACAGAAATCATGGATAGCTATGGCAGTTTAACAGCACTTCAGTATTTTGGCCATAACTTTTGCATCCTTTATTGGATTGGGATACAAGGTTTAGTGGCAAGTCCTTGTGTGGTTTGTGAGAGGGCCATACTTGACAAATGATTCTCAGGTGATGTATAGGGCTTGTGAGGAGTAGATCAGCATGGTTCTAGTAAGTAGTTATGGTGTTTCTTGTCATCTTATCTTGTTTGAATGTTTAATGATGTGATTATGTATGTGTTTAGAGGAAGATGTGTCTAAGCTGTTACACTGATTTTATGCAGGCGTCCTGCACCATTGACTCCATACAAGCTGAAGTGTGATCAGGAACCATTAAGCACACGGTATGCTATGTTTTCTACTGAAATTTTCTCAGCTGCTGATGGTTTATGCCAATATCTCTGCAGTTTATCTTACTGTTTCCTCTATTTGACAAGGCTTTGGTAAAAAGAATGATGGAACAAATATTAACAACATACATTGCAGTCTGTCTCTTCTGTCAGAACATAGTCTTGATGTGTGACATCGGGGAGAATGGAGTCTCTCCTGGACTCTCTAAATTTATGTCCGCTTTTAGATCGGATTGTTTATTCTGAGTTGCATTGAACTTTTCGAGGAAATGTGAATTGTCCTTTGCAATGACCATATATTAATGTTAACATTCACTGTGAGTATTCTGAGCTGGGTGGTGATTGAAACCATTGTAGTTGTTTTTTACCAGGAGAGAGATTGAATTGGGTGGGTGTTTTACATTTCTGCTGTTACTCGGTGAAGGAGAAAGCAATTTCCTGCACTTCTTTATAGGAGACAGAGGAAGGAGAAGTAAGGGGGAGAGGCAGTGATTGTCAAAGCTTTTAAATGTACTCTTAACTACATGACCCTACATGTTATACTTAAGAAGACTTGTGGAATCAACTTGCTTACATTATTGACCATGCATATGGGGCATCTCATCCAACTTTGGCCATAATGGTGCATAGCGGTTTAATTCTTCTTCTGGTGCTTGATAAGAAGGTTTTATGTTTACAGGTTCAGTTGTGGTGTGGGTTTTGATCTGTAGGCTCTGCAAGGCTTTGTGAAACTTTGCTGAACTATGGTCTCTCTCTATTGGAAGCTTACTTATCTAAAAGCACTGCCTACATACCTTGTTATATTACCTGTATGAAGATTTGCTACCACCTGGGTAAGTGTAATAATGAGCGTGTTTGGGAATTTTTACAGTCTTGGACAGCCAGATTACTTCCCACCGAGTCCCAGCTGTGCAGAGGAGTCTTTAAGTAGAGAAGCTTGTCAGAATGGCTACAAAGAAACAGTCGATGGAATTGAGGTATGCAGATATGTGTTGCTTATGAACATGTCAACATCATGTGGAGCTTGAAAGTGACTTGCATATGGTGTGATTTGAGCAAACATGAGAGCTTGCACTTGTCTTTTGGTTGCAGGAACTACGTGAGACCGGTTATACCCTTGTAAATCAGTCTGTGTGGTCAAAACCATCAATCACCAAATTCAAAGAGGTGCAGCTCTGTTGTTAAAAGAACTCAGAATCCATTGGTCTCTACCCTGTTAGTTACAGCATCCTCTTTCTGTGTGGTAATCTGATACTGTGATTTTGGTGCAGCTTTGTTGTTAAAAGAACTCAGAATCCATTGGTCTCTACTCTGTTAGTAACAGCATCCTTTTTTGTGTGGTTATCTGATATTTGATTATGGTTTTTATGTCACAAGTTACCCATAATGAGTGTGAATCTAGGTACGAGCATTTTTAATGAGCTCCTAATTGACTAATGGAATATGTATGTTTGGCTCTGTGCACACTTCTTTGATTGTCTGCAACTTCTTTTAGACTCTCTTCCTTTTTCTTACTCTGAAATCACAGCAAGGTGAAAGTGTGAAGGATGAGAGAAAAGTTCAACCCAATGGAGACTGGAGGTGCTTTCAAACTGTGAAAGCAGAATATTGCTAATGGCTTTAGAGTCTATTGATTCAAAATCCTCTTTCCCAGATCTAGCAGACAAGGTTCCTAAATTCCAAGAATTTTACTTATCTGCTGTTAAGTGCTTGTTGAAGAAATAACTTGACTGCTTTTGTGTGACACATGTGGAATTGACACAAATAATTGAGCAATAGGGCCTATCGGTCATTTAATACTAGAACCAAAGGGAACAATTTTTGTGTGACATGTGGAATCGACACAAATAATTGAGCAATAGGGCCTATTGGTCATTTAATACTAGAACCAAAGTGAACAATTGAGCAACCCTAATTTTTGAGTCGCATACAGGAATCCTTACTTTGAAATGTAATGCAGGCAGGTAATGTGTAAGAAGAGAGAGGAGAATCTAACATCACTCAAGGCACAACACAACCCCATCCAACTAGCAACCCAAAACTGCCATCCAACCAACACCTAACCAAACCCCAACCCCTAACACCCCCCCGCATCAAGTGATGTAGGTGGCAGTAGCTTCAGGATGGGGTATGGGCAAGTGTGAGGTGAGATGGCTGAGAGTAGTAATGGCTTATCAAAGTGGAATAAAGCGAAGCTTACAATCGACTCTATTTATAGAGGATTTTGGTGCATTTGTCCTACTGTTCAAAAAATAAAGCTATTTATTTTTGGTAATCAGTAAGAATTGTTTTTTGGGGCTGTTTTAAGGAGACATAATTAGGGATTAATGCATTGTAACTTGTTATTTAGGATTAGGGCAAACCCTAATTCTAGATGCTCAACAATTGGGTTTGTTTTGTTGCTCAAAAGGTTATTGGTAGTGAGAGTAATAGTTGGCAGCAGTAGCGGGCAAAGCTGGATTGAGTTTGACGAGCAGGCATTGAGGAACCAATGATAAATTTGGGTTTGTTTTGTAGCGGCTAATATTAGGGTTTACAGCGGGGCATTATTTGAAGCTTCTTGTGTAATAAAAAGAATTACTTAATGCCAGGGTTTGGGGCCAATCGGTCAACTCTTCAGCATGGTAGCTTTCTAGCTCCATTGTGTTGTGAGTTTAGCGTTTGCTGATTTAATGTTTTTAGTTTATTGTGCTTGTTAGTTCATGATACCGACGTTTGGTTTTTCTATGGAAATTGTTTAAATCTTCTTGTGGGTGAGCTTGAGGATGATGATCTTATCTGGTGTTGCTAAGCATAGATCTAAAAAGCCATCCTCAAGATTGAGCCTTATGGTGAAAATTTTGAATGTCCTCAACCTAAAAAGCGAGCCTTAGTGTGGGTCCAATGACATCAATTTTGGAGACTTGAAGGAAGTAATGTATCTTCTAACCTTTCCAATTGCTTTCATTCCTTCCCTTTTTGTAGTTTTGTTTGCTTCCTATATAGTACCCCCAATCTTATGGTCCATTTCTATATTATAATGACACACTAAAACAACCGCAAGCATACCACCATGTCCGAAAGTTTCAAGGATGTGAAGTATTGAATATGTGTATGTGCAAATGTGGATTGGAGACTCGTGAAAGAACCATAGTCTAAGGCTCGGTTCAGACAAGCGGTGGCAGAGATATATCAAAGGGGCATGCTTTTGACATGGCATCCCCCGAATGGTTGAGACTTCCCTCCTCTTGCCATTGGACCCACCCTCTTTCTACTGCCCCATCCCCCTCGGAAGAGCCTTGGCACTAAGAAAAAACCTCTCTTAATCTTCTTGTAGCACATTGTACCTCTGGCGTTACTATTCACACAAAGGAGGTGGAAGGTTGGTCATGGTTTGTAGTCCTACCGCCTTCTACCGCCTTCTTCTAAACCTAGCCTAACTTCCCATATTGCAGTGATAGTTCTTGTCCTTCCACACTATAGCTCTTCAAGATTCGCAAAAGGAAAGTTCAGAATTATGACTTTTTCCAACTTGGTCAATCTCAAGGTTGTGTTAATAATTGTAGTTTGTTTGGTAGTGTGTGCCATGGACATCAAGCATTTTTCTAGAAACTTCTAGAAGATTCTAAGAAGATCCTAGAAGATTCCTTAGAGGATTCTAGAAGACCACTTGTATTAATATTGCTTATATCATTGGACCTTACATCCTAGAAGTGCTTAATCAATGTTTAAAAATACCCAATTTGGATCAAGTCCCCAAATCAACAGCCAACATTTATCCAATTATGGAAGAATCCCCAATTTTTACCATTGTTAGCTATTTGGGTATCAAATTGGCCAACCAATTGAGGTTCAAATCAGGGAAAACTTGAAATTGACTCAAATTGACAATCAACATTAATTCCTAAATTGGCTCAAATTAACTCTCTTATCTCCCCTCGATTGATATAGCTTACTTTGCTTTTCTTTTTGGATGGTTTTTTTTTTTTTGGTGGGGGGGGGGGAGGGAGATTAGTTGTTTCATGTTCTGAAACTAGAGACATTTTAGTTGTGGTTGAAACATATTAGCCATTTCATGTTTCAAGGTGGTTGTAATGCGTTTCATGGTTATGCTAGATGGTGTTGAATTTTGGTTGGGAAGTAGAGGTTAGTGGTTTTGGTTTCGTTTGATTTTTGCATTTTATTTTTTTCTATCCTTTCTTGTTCTCTCTATCATTGAAATTGTGCTTGTTGGTATGCATGTGATTCTTGTGAATTATTGTGTTGAGATGGAATTGCAAAATAATTATTAGCACACTCTCTTCTTACTAAAATGTGCACTTTAAGTACAAGGCAATGAGGGTGTGTTTGGGCACAATGAATGTAGATATGAGAGAGAGAGAGAGAGAGAGAGAGAGAGAGAGAGAGAGAGAGAGAGAGAGAGAGAGAACAAAAGTAGCTTAGTTAGTGACTAGGCCTTGGGTTCAATTCCTACATTCCGCACGGTCATTTAGTATAGGAATAGAGAAGGGAGATTTGAACTCAGGTCAATTGGTTAATAAAATAAGGGGCTTACCAGTAGGGTAGCCACTTGATTACGCACACACACACACACACACACACACACACACACACAGAGTGCACATGCGAATGTGCACGTACGTGGATAGAGAGAGTAAGAGTCTTGAAACACAACGAAAGAATATCACTCTAATTGATTAGACGGAAGGATTGAATACATGTCACATCAAAGGTCCTTTTATAGACCTTTAGCAAGGTACAATTGGCTACTGCTTTCTACAGAATTTTTGATGTGTTTATAAGTTTCACGTTTTCTGGAGACTTTTTGGTACTTCTAGAAAATTCTACCTTTCTCTAAAAGTGTGTTCAAGTGCGATGTGCTAAACATTACACGTGTCAATTAAAGTGTTTTCATGTGCATATATACAGTATAAGTATTTAATGTATCTGCACAATTCAAATATGAATGTGTAAATATGTGTTCATATGCAACACTTCAACTAATATTTTCAATATTTTTTCCTTGGAGTGTTACTCATGATGTCACAAGGATGTGTATTTTTAATGCTTAATCATTGGCATTATTAAGTTGTGCACATGTGAGGTACACATGTGAATCATGAGTGAATTAAGGGATAGTGAGACCTTAGTAACCTTGTGATTAGCGGGTGACATTGGAAAAAGTTATAATAATTATGCTTGAGAGGTACTAGGTGATATGTGGTGTCAAAACTTGGCCTAGAATATTTAAATTAACCATTAGTGTTAGTGGTGACTCTAGGAAATTGACATTAAGTAATTAATTAATGTCAATTCGAGGCTAATAAGTCTTAACATCACTTGGGTGATAAATTGGTCCAAACAATTTAATTTTTGGCAAGTCAAACTATTTTTTTGAGCCATAAATAATTACTAAATTAAAATTTAGGATTAATATTTTGAAAAGTAGTTTAATAAAGCTGGATAATGTTGAAAATTGCTTTAAAAGGCTATCACTTGGCAAAACTTGCTCTCGCAAGTGAGAAAAACATTTTTAAGGTTGAGAGAGAGAGAGAGAGAGAGAGAGAGAGAGAGAGAGAGAGAGAGAGAACGGTTGTAGCTCAGTTGGTTAAGTTGAATGCATGGTGACTAGATGGTTTTGAGTTCAATTCCTATGTTTGCACGATCATTTCGTGTAGGAATATAAAAGGGGAGATTCAGGTCAGCGGGTTAATAAAACAAGTGGCTTACTACTAGGGTAGCCATTGAATTACGAAAAAAAAGAGAGGGGGAGTTGGTGACATGCCCATAAGAGACTATAGTAGGTGATAATAGTTTGATGGTTGTTTTAGCCAAGCAACATAATATTCGGGGTATTCTATTCAGTGGAGACAACTTTCGTGGTTGTCTAGATAGGGCAACAATTGATTTCTTCCTTTTTCTTGTGATGGAAGTCTGAATTTTCTCTCTTTAGTATATCCTCACATCCTCCAACCTATTCTTATCCTTCCTTAGTAATGTCTAGCAAAATCAGCCATCGGAGTTGGAGAATTTGATTAATTTGTGCTGTAAGCCCTAATTTACGGCAGAAATTAGGGTTGGATGGCCACCTTGGGAAGCATGCTAAAACGTTGAAGTTCCAGAGACTTGAATATCAATCACTAAAATTGGGGCAAGTTCAAGCTATTCAAGTGGTCATTCAGCCAATAAACATTTGGGGCTAAATTTGTCACCCAAGGAGTACAATTGAAAGCCAATCTCATAGCAAACCAAGGGGTGAATTGGTTTGAAAGTTTGTTGGTTATTTATGACATCAAGAGGCAACTGGAGAGCAAAGAAGATTTAGGGAATTTCATTGTATTCCATCTAGATTGCAATTCAAGCTAAAGAAACACTAGAAGGAGCGCCAATTTTTGGGCCAATAGGTTGTCCATTGTCCAAGATTAAGTGGTAACATTTGCATTTTCAGTCTATGTGAATTTTATGCTTGCTTTAATATTGACCTTATTAGGTTAATACCACCCCGTTCGAGAAGAAAGACTTTTTTACTAGCTTGAAATATAGTATCACCACCAAGGTATCTTGGCTGACCCATACTTGCATGCATGCCTTGCTGCCCAAAATCCACTATATCGGCACTACCAAGATGGCCTTGCATTTGTGTGTCTTGCCCCACTTAGACTAGTCGCTTTTGCTCATTGACAACATTGAGAGCACCTTGAAACGATTGTGACATTTCTTTCAATACGTCCTATTGTTCTGAAGCTCTAGAGGAGTTTGAAGTGGGTATTATGATTGCTTGGAATAAGTTAGATGCATCACAATGCATAAATTTGGAGCAATACAATAAGAAGTTTTGGGATGCATTGCTGCCTGTTACTTCTTATTGAGTTGTTCCGCTTCATTGGCAAATGGAGAAGTATTGTTATGGGCTGCCTAAAGGAATTAGGGATTTTTGCATAAAGACCACCATGATCAGCATGTCACAACTTATAGAGATGGCAATTACAGCTGATGTTTTGTTATGTGGAAAGGATTTAGGCTCCCAAGCTAATGATGAGTTGTTCGGGAAGTTTTCAAAGGTTGAAAAGAGGGGCAGATCTGAAAGTAGGGATGAGAAGAGGCAAAAACAGCAAGGAAAAACTTGGAAAACACTTGCACAATACAATGAGTTAATGACTGCAAATAAATGTGTTGTACATGAAGAGAAGGGACACATGGCAAGGGATTTTCCCAATAGGTAGCAAGTTGAAAATAAGGAAGATTACCAAGAAATACTTGGTGGAATTTCAGAATTATTCACCTATGGTTGCCAAATGGATGAAAGAGGGTGACTTGGCAAACCACTCTCAACTATTGCAACTTTACCTAGAAGCCTTTCAATTGGAGCCGACCTTAGATCGGGTTGAGTCATAGGCTTCATAGAGCTTAGAAGGTCTAGAGCATTGTTTGGTGCCCCGGGGGGAGCTAGTACTTGTGCCCTCTAGTGATGGACAACTCTAGTATATAGTGGATCTTGGGTGTATTCAGAATGCATCCACGGTACTGTTTGCTGATAGTATGTTTGCTAGGAGGTCACTATTTAGTGTACTAGTTACTATAGTTGATATGCAAGTGGGTATGGTTTTTATTGCAGCTTTGAAATTGTACATTTGCATCAGTGTATGATCATTAGAGTTTGGTCATCAGAGTATGATAATTAGAGGCTGATATCAATTACTGGTTTTCGGCATATGGTCATTAGTTTCAGTGGTATTCAGCTGGTTGTTATGGACAGCAGCATGTGAAGCGATGCCACTAATAGTACAGCCATGATTTATGCTTAGTGTATGGTTTACTATGGTTGTTCCATTAGAACACTTTCAAGATAATTTACTGTATTCATCAACAATGGTTTTGACAGCAGCAATTAGAGTTTCTTTTTGGTCAGTTATGACTTAGTTATGACAGCTGAATATTTCAGCATGAGTTGGGCAATAGCATAGTAGAAGAACAACGGTCGGTGTTCTTTGACTATGATGCCTATGCTTTTGTCAACTTAGTATTAGTTTGCTTTCTTCATCTCATGGTGCATTCGAGGATGCTTGCAAGGATTTCAAGGGGGAGGTATGGCATGAGGACATTCATTTTTAATGCTTAGCTTTGGTGTTATTAAGTTGTGCACATGTGAAATGCAAGTTAGTTAAGTGACAATGAGATCTTAGTAACCCCAGTGATTAGTGGGTGACATTTGCAAAAGTTGTAATAAGTTATGCTTGAGAGGTGCTAGGTGGTACCCAATGTCAAAACTTGGTCTAAAACAATAATTGCTTGACTAATTCTAGTTCTAGGCTAATGAGTGCTTAGGATCACTTGGGTGATAACTTGGCTTAGCCAATTTTATTATTGGCCTCAATAAAAATCATCTCAAGTTTCTTCTTTATGGTGATAGGGTGGGCAAAGGTCATTTGATGGTAGAGAGAAGAGAGCTTCATCCACATCTCCTTTGCGGTCCAAAGTCTGTGCGCATGCACAATGATAGAATCTTATAGACTCGTGAAAACCAATCCCAAAGTGTTACTTGGTCCATTGTAGAACCAATGCGGGGATCCTCCACTGAACAGGGGATTGGGGTAGTAACAAAGTCCTGTAAATTGAAGGTGTTGAGGATACACTTCACTTTGCATGACCAAAGGGAGTAGTTTGCACCATGAAGTTGATCTTTGGGGAGAGAAGTACCGACATTTGAACAAGAGGAGTCATCATGGTTATGCAAGGACCATATGAGAAACATGTAGAGAAGTAGAGGGGGAGAAGGGGCTCCAATCTTCTCCCTCTATGAGAGGGAGAATGAGGTTCTGAATGTTGGGTTGAGCGGGGCTTTTTGAGGTGCGGTGGGGTGGTGCGGATGGAGCGGGGTTTTTTGGAGGGGGGTTGCCATGTCGTTGGGGCGGGATCTCTGCATCACTCTTTGCGACAGTTGGGCTGATGGGACTGCCTATTTGAAGAAAGATTGAACGGTCTTCTTATCTAAGTCATCAAATCTGCCAAACTAGTACTCCATAACTCTTCAATTAGACCTGCAAACACACAAAAACTTAGTGTTTTGGGGTTGGGCTGGCTAGACGGTGGGAAAATCGGCTAAACCTTGCAAAGCGAAGTTGTAGATGCCCTGCACACTTTATAGAAGGCTCGAACAAGGTAGAAAATCTGCATTCTTCATGACAAATCTGCTCCACACAGCAAGCTGGGTGTGGTCTTCTCTTCATATAATCTCTTAGTCCTCACTTTGGCAATGATACCATGTATGAAATAGAGGAAGAAGGGAAGAGAAAGACAACAACGAAAGAAGAGAATGGAAGAAGAAATTCTGCATTGAACTCCCAAAGAATGCTTAACACAAAGAGGACTGGTCAGTCCCTGCCCAAGGTGTCGGTGAGGTCACCGGATTAGGCTGATGATGGAAGGCAACACCAGAAGACAAAGGAAAATTTGTGACTGTCGGAGGGTGGTGCTAAAGTGTATAAAAGATAATTTGTGAATGATGACCAGCCATTGTGGAATGGCTATAAATAGTCAAGGAATGCTGAAATTGGCCAATTGCTGTGAGATGCTGCACTAAATGTTGGCTGACCAATATAAACAGCAATCAAGTAATAATAAAATGTTGTTGCCTACAAGGGATGCTGGTTGCTCCATGTGGCTAGTGTGAATGCAGTCCAAAACCACTGCAAAAGAAAGGCAAGGCTGGAAATAAACCTCAGCCAAGATGAACACCTGAAATTGACTAGGAAAGAAATGCATGTTCTGAACAGAGGTGCCTTATCTGGCAAAACACATGACTAGAAAATAAATGCATGCTAACATTCCCAGCTTTCGGCTAGATTGTGTCCCCTCGTGTGAACTCGTACTTGGAGCCAATCCCGCCTTCTATCAAATAGCTCATCATGAACTTGGATGTTAATCCCAAGTCTGGGATTTCAAACTTGCTAGACTTTGGTCGATGCATCAAGGAAACCCCTCTTGGGCCACATGGTTGGATTGTAGATGATGAAAACTTGTTGATAGAGTAGTGGTAGCCCTTTGTCATTGTCTGGTTCTCTTTTGGCAAAGTTGCTAATGTCTTGTAGTTCTTTCAGAATGTTTCTTCTTGCCATAGTAACACCATTAAGACTTCTTCTCTTGCTATCATATGTCACCCCTCTTTGAAGTTTGAACATTTGAAGTATCAAGAGACAACATCCTCATGGAAACTTGAATGTGAATAGAGCAAGTGTTTAACATAACATTGTAAACTATGTCTGCATGCTGAACACCGGTAGGAGAAATTGGAGGAGCCATGAAAAAGGAGAGAGAGAGAAGATGAATGGAGGCAAGGGATTTTGAGGGATAGATGTGTGCCAAGAGTACAGATTCATAGGAGTTTGAAGCATTCAAGCAGTAAAGTAAGCACATAGAGAAAGGATTAACACTAGAGTGTAGTGAAAAGAACACAACGATTGGATACACAAGAATCCACCCTGTTGAGCATTGAATCACAAAAGCTGTTAAGACGATGGCTGCATAAAACAATATCAATAAGGAAAGATGAGACCAAACACGGCCAGCTAGGGATCAAGCTGAAGAGTTTGCAGCAGTCCTTAAGCCTGAAAATATTGTTGCCTCAGCCTTGGAACAAGGCAGGATCAGTAAACGCAGAAGTGCTGCAAACGTAGTCAGGTCCCAGCCTCCAGGGCAGAACTAGGCCATTTTGGCTGAGCAAAAGGTTGCTTGTATGAACTGATAGCTCAGGCCCAATAGAACATATTGGTTTTCACTTTCAAGAAAGTTATGCTTTGAGTTCTAGAGAATTTGAAATAGGTCCTGACTGTTGGGCCCCAAACATCTGTACAGATGCCACTGCTACCTTCAGAGTTAGTTGCAGTGAGAGATTCAAAACATTATTTTTCCAGCTTTGCATTGCCATCTCCATTTCCTAGTGGTGCTAATTTATAGGATGTACTCCATTTCCCAATGGTTCCATAAGGGTAAATCCTTGGAACATCGAAGTGGTTTTTGAGGCTATAAAATCAAGTCGTCTCTTTCCAACATCAACATGTTGTCTTCTAGTGGGTCGGTCTTGGTTTGATGGGGCTGCTCAGTGATGATCACTTGGATTTTTATAGAGATTTCATTAAGCCAGTGGTCATATTTATATGTGGAGTCATATTGTAGTGTCTTGATTGCATGCCTCTGTCCAACCAACATTTGACATACGATGATTATCGGCACAAGTGATTTCAACCTTGTGTTTGTGCCATTCTCTTAGGAAGGGATTGCGCGATTTCATTTTTTACTTCCATATTAGATTTTGCAAAAATTCATTCTCAATCAACATGATCTTTAGGAATATGTATTCATGATTCTCCTGTGTGGTGTGGGAGCAGCACATGACCAAATGCCCTAGGGAACATAGAAGACAGGTTTTAGGAGTCAAAACAGGTCCAATCAGCAGCACCAGAGGTAGAATGCAGACTTGCAACACTAGAAGAATAGCACCGGCACACCTCAAATGACCGATACTAGGCAGGAGCAGGATCCCAATTGGAAACCTGATACCATGTTAGAAGTGGATGCAGTGATGGAAGCTTAGAAAACTGCTGTAATAGACTGTGTAACACAAGAGAAGAGAAAAAGAGAAACATTGCAAAAGAAAAGGAACACTGCACAAAGAACTTAGAAGAAAAGAGATGCTTAGGAAATGTAATACATATACCAAGACATGAGACTATGCAGAAACAGCGTGAGTCATTGGATTTGTGGCACTGGCATTGGCTCCCTCTCTCCAACAGGACTTGCAAGTAATAGAGTATGCAAACTGTAGTTTGATGAGGAGGGAGCCCAACAACAAATATGCCAAGAACAGGATCATATCAACCAACGTTTGAAGACATCAAAATACAGGTTTGCCAGCCAAGAATAACCAGTTGCCAATAAAATGACTGGCTCCCACTGATCCTCATGGGAAAAGAACTGCACAGCCCACTAGAAAGAGGCGTAGGTGGCCGCAAATCCCTTTGCATTGGTTATCTTTGTCTGCTAGGATAAATCAAAGGTAGAAAACAGGTGATTATGAGACAACATGTAGATGCTGATTATTCAGTGAGCTGTGAGGAGAATACAGCAGTAGACAGCAAAAGAGGAAAGCAGATTGGTGGGCAGTTGGGAGAAAATTTGGCTGATTCGATAGGAGACAGGCACAAAAGATGATCCACAACAGCAAATAGCAGTCAACGGTTGGAGAGGGCAGCAAGCAGGTGCACAAAGGCAGCCAGCAATTGAGAAAGAAAAGAGAACATCAGACTGAGGTGGAGCTGTTATCAACATGTGTGAAGGCTGAGAAAGCTCTGATGCCAAATGAAGGCGTGTTTGGGCATAGCAAATGCGGATATAGAAGATAGAGTTTTGTTTTGAGAGAGAGAGAATCTTGAGGAATGCATTCATCTTTGATGCTTCATTGGGAGTGTGGACTCTGGAGTCATATAGTTCACTTGAAAGGACTTCTTCATTGGCAGCTCAATTTGATTGAGTTAGCAGATATTCTCCCCAGACAAGATTTGCTCTCTTGGCATGTTGCAGTTTCTTCTGCCCCCCCCTAGTCACTCTACTTCCTTTGTACTTTGATTGTGATGTCTCAGATTTTATGCATGATGGCGTAGGCCTGCAGCTTGTAATCATGTAATCTTGTACTTTTTTCATAATTAATACAATTTCCTTATATCCCCACCCCCCCCTTGTATTACCTTATATCCCCCCCCCCCCCCCCCCAACACACACACACAAAAAAAAAAAAAAAGAGAGCAAGAGTCTTGAGACACAATTATAGAATGTCTCTTCAATTGATGGAATGATTGAATATATGTCACAGCAACGTTCCATCTATAGACCTTTAGCAAGGTACAAATGTCTACTGCTTTCTAGAGAATTCTTGATGTGTTCTACAAGTTTCACTTTTTCTAGAGACTTCTTAATACTTTTAGGAAAATCTACCTTACTCTAAAAGTGTGTTCAGGTGCGCTGTGGTAACATTGCCAATGTGTCAATTAAAGTGTGTTCACATGCATGTATACAAAACAATTACTTATTGCACATGCAAAGATGAATGTGTAAATATGTGTTCACATGGAACACTTCAACCAAAATTTCCAACAGGCAAAGTGGTAACAATGTGAAGAAAAGAGGAAGGGTGAGGGTAGGGAGCTTGAAAGAATGGTTGAAGAGGGCCTAAAAAGGCCGCTATATGTTTTGGACTGTACCTGTCCAGAGATTCTGGTGTAGATAGATGCCTAGCTTACAAGTTTTTGTCACTTGTTTTGGTTTTTCTTCATGATGTTTCCAAATTAAGATTTAAGCCAACAATCTAAGTGAGTGTGTGCTATCCATGTCTGAGTACGCATAGTGTTGCTGCTAACAAAGATCTTACCGCTCGAATAAGTGCAGGCTGCTCGCAAACGCTTCAAGGAATTGCAGAATGCCTCTGCTCGGAAGCGCAAGGTAAGAAGGAGAAACCTATTGTAATTCTCCAGTAGTGCTACTAAACTGATTTATTTGTCACTGAATGGCTGATTTTCTGTTTTACTGGATAATGCCTAGGCTGGCCAGGTTTATGGAGTGCCATTGTCAGGTTCCTTTTTAGCAAAGTCAAGTCAATTTCCTGAGCAACGACATTCTGGAGAAGATCACAGGAAGAAATGGATTGAGGTTGGTCTCTATTTGACAAAATTATCATCCTATTTGTATACATCTACATGCACATCTCTCTCCCCCCCCTAGCAGTGAAGTAAATGAAGATTTTTGGACTCTGTAAAAGGCTTCTACATGATTAATGTCTGAAGTGTCACACCTCTTCTTCTCATTTGACATTCCTCCTTTTGGTAAGTTCTTTTTCCTTTCTCTTTACCTTGTCGGCTGCAAGTTAGATAGGATGGGACGAGGTGGAAGGGGATGTGGCTTTTGCTTTTGTTTTGTTTTCTTTTTTGCGATTACAAGGAGCAGAAATACAACTCATCTTTGTGCCTTTCATCCTACGCCCTCCTACCCCGATCCAATCCTTCCCATCGCATCCTGTCCCTTACTCTCCTTACCCCGTCCCCTCTTCTCCCTTCCCTCTCCTCACCGGGCACCTGCCTTTCCTTCCCTTCCTCCTTCCTCCATCTCCCTCATGTCCTGTACCCTCTGCTTCCCTCCTCTCCCACCCACTTGTTCTAGAGCGTGCATACATGTGTTAGCCATACAATGCATAAATGCATACAGTTTTAAAAAAAAGTATTGTGTGGAAGGGGGGAGGGGGTGTGTGCAACCCCTGGTCTATATTATGTGCATATGCCCATAGCATTTGTAATACTTCATCTACTGGTGGGAAATCCCAAAGCGTTGGAGACCTGTATGTGGTAGCAAGTTGCAACCAAATAAAACAACAGCAAAACATGAAGGTGATCATGGCCTTTACAGAGACTGACCATGCTGTAATTATGTGTGCGCTGTAATTGTGTGTGCACACATCTGCATGCTCCTGCACACATAGGATTGAAAGGGAAAAACTGTGCGCATACGTGCCCACTAGATGCACTTCAACTCTATTGCTATGGGATATCACTTTCTCAGAAGTGTCTATCACATTGAATGGCTGCCTCATTCTGTTAGTGGGTGTGTTGTCAGGATTTATCTCAGCACAAGAAGCTGAAAGCATTGGCTGATCATGTGCCACATGGATTGCGCCGACGGTCTCTTTTTGAATCTCTTATTAAAAATGAAGTCCCATTTCTTCGAGCCACCTGGTGCATCAAAGTCATTTACCTTAATCAGGTAAAATAGTGTCCATGTACTGGAATTCAACTCATCTTTTTGAATATTCATCCTTCATCTGCCAGACATGTTCAATCATTATAGCTCAACGCTGTGATGCATGCAGGTGCGCCCTCTTTCCATTGGCTTGTCTGCTGGTGGCGGAGATAAGTCACAAACTAAACGATTGGATTTGTGGACTAAGGATGTTCTGGACTACTTGCAAATGCTTTTGGATGAGCTTTCACAACATGGATCAGCAGCTTTTACTTCTTTCCCAAGGGAGAGTTCTTCGTTGTTGCCACATGTTAGTGCCAACCAGCAAGTTGGGGATTTTACACAGTCTGGCCTTGACAGTGAAGACCCTCCACTTAAAAAGAAATGGCAGTACATGTCTCGGCTTGTGCAGCTTCACTTCTCAGAGGGTCTACTTCACAGGCAGCAAGTTGTGGAATGGCTTATCAAGCAGTTACAGGTGAGAGTTGAGAACGGTTGTCATGAGTTTGGAATAACTTTAAAAGAAGATTTTTCAGATATTTGTTGTGCTTTTGCAGGAAAGAGATGCTCTAGATGCTGTGGAGGCACTTTTGCCTCCTGTCCTAGATCTTATAGATGAGATTTCAACCTGCCAAACCCACATTCGCATGCTTGTAGATGTCTTTCTTCATAAGCTTGGAGAGCTTTGTCCAACTGGACAGATGCCAGATGTCACACAGCAACCTCGGCATAATTATGTTGCAACATTCTTTGTTGAACTGCTCTGTTATCTTTTGACAACAGTTCCAGATAGTTTTGTGGCCTTAGATTGCTTTCCTCTTCCACTTTATGTATATGGATGCATCAACAGTAGAAACTCCCCTTTGAGTGGAAACAATGAAGTCGGAGTACAAGTTGTTGCAAGAGAGGGGATTCCCTGTTCAGGTGATCAGGGTTCTAGCCATCTTAGAAATCTTGGAGAATATTCTCGCAGTGTCACAGTCAAGCATGTGGCTGATGTTATACAAAAGCGTGCTGCCTCACTTGCGAAGGCAGTCAATCCAGCAAGCCTGCAGAAAAATGAGGGAAGTGTGATTCAAAACTTGGACAAGGCTCTGCTAATAGGGGATATTCGTGCAGCTTATGATTGCATCTTTGTTGAAGATTTTTGTGGGCATGAACAACCACCAGATGAATGGCTAGCCAAGGTCAGTCCTTGGATAAAGTTTGGGACTGGACTGTCTGGGAATGTGAATCCCCTAGAAGTGTTCGCAGTCCGTTTTCTGTGTGAATGGGCTATTTGTGATTTCAGGGATTGTAGGAAGACACTAAACACTGTGGACCGCAGGCCTTTAAAGTCAAGAGTTCTATGTAGAGTGTACATGGCAGTTTCAGTTCTTTGTTTGAGAATGGAAGAACTCAAGAGGCAGAAAAGTGGAACCAGCAGTCCTAGTCTCAGAGCACATGCTGGTGTTCAGATGGTAGGTCCTGGTATGTTTGCATTGGAAGATAAGAAAAATGAAGTACAGGATGGTAGCAGCCATGCTGCATTTGGTTTTCAGGATCTTGGAAGTTCCAAAGGGTTCTCCCTCTCCACCTTTTTTGAGAGTCCAGGACCTATTCATGATTTGATTGTTGCCTGGCTTGACCAACATGAACAAGGAAAGGGTGGCTTTGAAAGACTGCATATCCTATTATTGGAGCTTGTAAAGAAGGGATTGTTCTGGTCCCCTGCTTATGTGAGACAACTGATTGTGAGTGGGGTGCTTGAAAAGAAGGAGACACCTGCTGATGTGGATCGTGCTTCACGGCATCGTCGATTGTTGCAGCATTTACCAGGACCACTGGGACTTATGGATGAGGACGGAAAGGGATCCTTGGATCCTGTCTTGAGTGAGGCTCTCCGCTTGTACCGTACTGAAAGGCGCCTTGCTCTTAATGGATATGATGCACGCCGCTCTAGATTATCAAGAAAAGGAGAAGATGGTGTGCTGAAACAAGCATGCCAAGACTTCTCAAAAGCAGCTCTTAAAAGTGTTGAGGCATGTAATGAATCCAGACTCCTCCCGGTTGAAAATAGTGTTGGTGCTAAAAGAACAAAACTGCAAAGAAGAAAATTGAACCTCATGGAATTGAAGCAAGCCATTGCAAAGTTTTTACACTTCCCTGACTGGTATCTTGGAGAACAGGATGGATCCATTCTTGTTAAGGCCTCGTTGGGCCAGACAGGTTCCAAAAGACAATCCATGGGACAAGCAAACATGGTAGACATTACACCGGGCTGTGAAGATTGTATTAGAAGTAAAAAGCAAAAAACCAATGATGGAAATGCTCTGTTCTCTCAGGGAGCTGTGTTGAGTCCCAGAGATGAAGATGATGCATGGTGGGTGAAGAAACCTTCAAAGGTGTTAGATGCAATTAAAGTGGAACCTTCTGTCCCTTTCAAGTTGCCTAAACAGCCATCTAGAGGTAGACCAAAGGCTGTTCGAAAGTTAAGCCTAGCGCAGCTAGCTGCCACACATATTGAAGGTAGTCAAGGGGCTTCTTCCAGCCATACCTGTGACATTAAGGTCAGTTGCCCATACCACAAGCCTGTCCCTGAAGACAGTTCACTATCTCTGAAGAAAGAAAGTAGAAGAATTTCTACTTTGCAAGATTTGAAATCCATTAGCAATGCTATAAAACGGTTGCAATTCAGTGAGAAGTGTGCTTTAGCTACATGGCTTGATGAAGCTGTCCATAATCTTGTAGAAGGCCATGAAAAACCAGCATCCTTTTCATCGTCCTTGCCACAATCTATGAGGTCTTCAGCCTCTACTGGTGGGTTGCTTGGTGCTGATGATAGAAGCTCAATGCGTTGGCAATTTGGGACTGATGAGCTTGCAGTCGTGGTTTATCTGCTTGACATAACAATGGATTTTGGCTCGCTGATTAAACTTCTGTTGTGGTTTCTCCCCAAGGCTGCCATTCCAACTGTTGCTTCAGCTTGTCAGAACAGCAGGTTGATCACAACATTGAGCTGGAATAAAGAGAGTTCAGTAGGTGAAATTACAGAGCATACGATCTTGACATATTTACGGAGGTATGGACTAGTAGGGTAAAGCAGATTCCAGAATATTACACGTTTCCTTTTGATTGTGGATCTAAGAATGTAGAGACTGACTTATTAATCACGAACCCTCATTATCAGTTTGCCATGGTTATAACCTTCTATTGAGCTTTCTTATAAGAGCATGATCTTCACAGGTCTATGATGACGCCTTTGATTCATGTCTGTGTTTGGTGCAACAGAAATATGAATTATTTCTGTTTGTGTTTGTGTAATGAAATTTTAAATAAGTAATTGGGTTGTGCTAGCTTTTGTTAAAGTGGTAATCTGCTTCAAACTTATGATTTTCTTTTGTAACCTTTTCCAGATATGAGGGCATGTTAACAGTTATGAATCTACTTCCTGAAGCATTTTCAGCAGGGATGCAGCGGATGGCCATCATCTTATCTTCTGGACCAGGAGGTAGGATGGGGTGCTCGGCCTTGTTTTCGTATCTTCATGATCTTTACAGAAAGTACAATAGTGTTGCAAGTCTCCAGCTATGGGAGAATAATTGGAAGGCATGCAGTGATCAAAGATTGATTGTAGAGTTTGAAGCATTGAAATCTGGTGAAGGTGAAGCAAACTTTACATTACCAGGAGTTACTTCTCCAGGGATTGGGGAAGACCGGGAGGAATCTGTACCTCCAAGGATGGGAGGTCGCATACAGAAGTTGGGACAATACATGAAGGAGATTGTTCGCAAAGGATTCCAAGAGTCCGTCAATCAATTGCTGAGCAAGGAGAGAGAAGTGCCAGTATCTAGTGGCCCAAAAGACGCTGGGTGTGAAAGGTGGAGTGAGGTATCACAGCCAGCTCAAAATGTTGCAACAGGATTGCTTGAGTGTATTAAGCAACATGCATCGAGTGCTCCAAATGGTGATGTACAGCTTGCTGCTGCTGCAGCTTCAGCCATTGTAAGCAATGCGGGCACATCAGTTGCTAGTGTCTTTGATACAAATAATTCATACTCTTCAAGCACAACCAGCATGATTTCATCCAGTAAATGTGCTCGCCGGGTCTTATGCTTGCACATGCAGTGTCTTCGGCTTCTTAAGGAGGTATTTGGTGATCGGCAAAACAGGGTTCTGGAATCTGCTATTACTTCTGAAGCAAATTCTGTTGTGGCAACTGCATTTGGACATCCATCAGGGAGGGCTCCTCGCCCTCAATATCAGCTATCTCCTGAGACTCCTGATCCTGGAGACTTAGGTTCTGGCTCTAATGGTTTAGTATTAGGGAAATCAAGCACTGCAGCAGCTTCTGTAGCTGCTTTGTTAGTTAGTTTAGTGCTGGATGGCATAGTTAGTTTGGAAAAGATAACCTCAATGCTGAAGATTAAAGAAGGGTTGGAGGCTTTAAATCTTCTTAAAAACAGCTTCCTGAATCCTAATGGCATGTCTCGTATAGGTGCTACAGGGACTGGGACTACACTGAAAAGTGACAATTTGGCAGAAGTACACCTGTTCTGGTTTCGTGTTTTGATTGGAGATTGCAGATCTGTTCTAGGTGGTTTAGTTGCTGAAATATTAGGTGAACCAAGCCTCTTGGCATTCATGCGGCTTCAGCGATTCCTACCTTTGGCAACTGTGTTGAGTCCTGCTTTGGCACTTTTTTCATTTGTACTGCGTAGTCAACATGCTTCCTTTGTGGTTGGCCTGAACAGGGAGGACCCATCATTTCAACAATTGGCTCAAGTAGCTTTAGGGGATCTATTTGTTCATGAGCCTTTTCGAGAGGTTTGTTTACAGGATACACAGCTGCTGTACGTGCTGCTTTTTGGTGACACAGGTGATCTTGAATATGCATCTTTGCTAGATGCAAAAGGAACAGTTAAGGATACAAAGGTGGCAGCCATGGTGCCTTCTCGAGCACGCTTATTTCTGCATGCTGTTCTTGATGGTAGACTGCCCAACTATGGTGATGAAACCTACATCAGTGGCACTAAAGGTGGTACCAATCAAGTAGAAGAGTTGGTGCAAGTCTTAGATAATATGCAGCCTGCAACATTTCACTGGCAATGGGTAGAGCTAAGACTATTGCTTAATGAGCAGGTTTTCATGGAAAAACTTGAGACTCTGAACGTGTCTACAGCAGTAGAAGCTGTGCAAGCTGCTAGAGCAGCTGTTGACGATGGTCAGAGCCTTTCAGAGTCAGAGAAGAACTTTACAGAGATAATTTTGACTCGCTTGCTTGTTCGTCCAGATGCAGCAGCTTTGTATTCTGAAACCCTACATCTGCTTGGCCAGGCTGGTCGGGCCCTGGAGGACTATTTGATTCTGCAAGTTCAGTGGATACTAGAGAACAATGACATGCTTCTTGGGCGCAAATCTTTGCGACAACAACTTGAGGAAATGGCCTCACGAAAGAAGTTTAAGGTCGGAGATGGGAGGTTAAAGATCTGGGACTGGCTACCTCAAGGAGGAGATAGTATGTCGACGGCTGACACAAGTAGGAAGATTGATGCAGCTTCACCAGAAGAAGGTGAAGTTGCTGAAGAGGTGGATTGGAGAAAAGAAGGCAAGTTTCCTGGTGATGGATCTATGGGGATTCTAGATTCCTCTGCCTCACTGAAGAAGTATTTTGCCATAGAAAAGGCACTTGCTGATCTAGTGCTGCCTTGCTTGGCGCGCAGCTCTACTGAGACATACATAAGATTTGCATCTCGGTTAGTTAAGCAGATAAGTGATTTAGAGCAGCAAGTCAGTCTTTTCAGCCGTGCTGCTGGAAGGTCTATGAACACTTCTGCTGAAGTTGGTGTAAACAAAGCACCATCATCCCGCAAAGGATCTAGAAGTGGGTTGGAATGTGGGAGTCCTGGTCTTGGTCGCAGGATGACATCACTAGCAGATTCTTCCCCTCCCTCTTCTGCAGCTATGCAAACATCTTTGTGGCTACGTCTCCAGTTCCTTCTTCCTCTTCTACCACCCATATATGGAGACAGGTACTCAGATATGCTTGTGTTCATGCAATTCAGTAGTCTAAATCAGCCAAAAGACACTCTAATGTGCTGCACTAGCTATCACTTGGACTTAAACATGCATTTTACTAGCTAATGCATCTGAAAATACCATGTGTGTTATATTCTCCTCTGAGAAAAACTAGTGGGTTGGGTCTTGATTTAGGAGTCATTTGGTTCTGCTCGGTTGAATTGTGCTAACATTTGATCATAGTATCTATTTTTCCAGGGAATCAACAGGCCGCAACATGCGTTCACTTCTTGCACCTGTTTTACTTCGACTTCTAGGTACCCGTGTGGTTCAAGAGAGTACAGAACATTTTTGTGCTTATTCTCTTATCCCTGCATATGATCTGGACTGGAATGCAGAAGCAGCCACTGCAGCTGCAGCTCTCACTGCAGGAGAAGGGCTCTTTGACAGGCTTTTGAGTGTATTATATGCTCTTTTAAGCAGCACATGGGCAGGCTGGTTAAAAAAGAAAACATCTCAGAAAGGGAATTCGAAGCCACAACGGGAAGTTCCAATTTTGGAACGCGAGGTAGTACAACGCATGCAGGTCGGTATTTAGAACGTTGGTTGGTTTAAACATTTTTTTGATCATTTCGTTCAGGATTTTGATATGATGTTTACTTGCTATTCAATAATGTACAGGCTGATCTGGACCATATGCAGTTACCCTTGATGGTCCGTGCACGATTGCAAGCAGCCATGCCTGTGTTAGCTCCATCTTCTACCCTCAATATCTTTGCAGGTCCACCTCAATTGCCTGCAGCAGTCTGGCCTGTTGTGCACACAAATGGTTTCAACACAAGTTTAACAGCTTCTTACAAAGCTCCCTTTCGGCTGGATAGTAACATGGGGAAAGGGAAACCTAGTCCCAGTCAGGAGCCAGATATTGAAGTTGATCCTTGGACATTATTGGAGGATGGAACAGGTTCTGGCTGTACTAGTACAGGGAGTGGGTCCCTCATTAGTGGTGATAGTGGGAGTATGAAAGCTTGTGCCTGGTTGAAAGGTGCAGTCAGGGTACGGAGAACTGATCTAACATACGTTGGTTCTGTAGATGATGATGCTTGATTCGTTGTTGGGCCCTAAATAAGGGACCTTTACTGCAGAATAAAGACCAGTACTTTGGACAGATGGCTTGTGGAAATTTCACTGTCTGTACCTGGCACATTGTTTGAGGATGGATGGCTGTGGCCCTAGCAATCATTGGCCCAGATTGCTCATATTGGGGAAGATTTTTGTTTTCCTGGGAAATGATCGTGGCCATCGGATCACAGGCTGCAGGCAGTGCTCTTGCTGGTCGGTGCTTGAGGAACCTTTCTGATTTTTTGTTTACAGCCAGGTGATTGGCATTTTGACCAAATTGGGTAATCTGAGCATACTCTCACACTTCTAAGGGGCAAAGTTGCAACCCTTCAGTTCTGCCGAATCATAGCCACATCAAATCTCACACCCAGGTGATACTATCTTGAGGTGTTCGAAGAGGCCAGGAACCTATTCCCTATTCTTCATAGTTTTGGGCAGCTGAAGTTGTTGACTGTTGGGTTTTGCCTCTCGTTACCAAGCCACCAGGTGGATTGGTGTTGCCCTTGTAATCCTATATTCTGCTTCAGTGTACTATAGTGGAAGTGTTTACCAGTGTAAAGTCCAAGAAGGTACTTTGTAGCTTTGAAGTTATTGTAAATGGGGCTAGATGGCAATGTGCCAATCAAGGCACTGCAAGTTTACATAAAAACATACTAAAGGTTCATGTATTGACAGAAAGAACTGTCAATATGGGATGACACTTATCACATCAGTGCAGGGTGTGTCTATTACTGCAGAGGCATGGCTCCCTGATCATTCATACACGTTGAAATCTTACATCAGGATCTTGTTACAAGAGACTCCTGCCTGTGTTGTTTTGAAGAGCTTGCCTTCTGAAGGGGAATGCAGTTTTGGATTCATTTTTTGAATGCTGCAAATCTGCAGGTTTTAGACTTGCATGTTCCATTCCCCATGGTTATAACATCCAATTACCATCAAAATGAAGTGTCTTTCCATGCCCCTGTAATTATAGCTTTGCAATTTGCATAGCCTGTTGGTACAGCAAAGAAAGGTTGTAACTATGTTCCACCCAAAAGTTGGAATACAGAAGCTTTTATTTTCGTGCTAGACCTCTTTTGAGAAATGTTAAGATGGATCTCAGATCCCGTTGTAAAACATTGGATATCTGTGCTGGTAAGGTTGAGGTATTTGTTGGCCAATTGCATTCACATTCTCTTGACAATGCTCTTTTGTTGCATGAGATTTAGGCAATCAATTTAATATTTTTCATGCAAGTATCTACATTTTTTAGCCTCTTGTGACAGGGCAGAGCCTTGGTATAGGTCGTGAGCCTAAATCAGCCCTTCCAGCATGCTTAACACCATTAATACACTCACTGAGTCATGGCGATTGGGTTTTAGCTAATAAGAGGCATGAATGTTAATCTTGTGATTCATCCAATCGGGTCAGATATCCATGAGAAGATTGGGCTTTAGCTGATGAGTCGTAAACCGACTAGTAAGTACAAGTTGAAAATTGTATTATAACATTGTGCACAAGAATGTGCAAGGCTTAGAATTGAAAAGTAATTTAAAATGCAGCTATACTCTAAGAACACAACTTTCTTGCTGGGCACTTCATAATAGTTAGGAGTTGACCCGTTATACCTTGGTGCATGCACAATGTTATGTAGGATGTCACATTCCACTTATACATGTCAATTCACTGTACTTACAACTCATTGCACTTGCACACGATTACGAGAATCAACCTTGGTCTTCATAGATGCTATGGCTTGGGAATGTGGGGAAGGTGAGGTTGAGAAATACCAATATGTGTTCTCAAAGCGATGAGATGAGAGTGAAAAATGTGCACAATTTGTTATGCTGAATCACAGTTTGCATGATACTACAGGGCACATGTTTACATAATTTCAACCCCAAAGCAACATGAAAGGTTCGTTATTTGAATGGAGTGTCCTCTCCTACCTTCGGCAACAGGAGAGTTTGCAACATGATAATGTGGTTCTGCCTTGAATAATTCCATCTTATAGTCAACTTACCAAAGGCTGTGAAGGCTTGATAATAAGCATCCTTATGTGAACAATACCCATGTCTACAACCTCCACATACATTTGCAAGTTGCTTATGTTGGTAACATTGTTGGAATTGCTATTTGATGAGGTGAACAAAGTAAATAGTAGTTAAAACTATCTAGGGCTTCCAAAAAAATAGGCCTTGTTCACATCACACATCATATTAACAAATCTCTACATTGGTATCATCAAAGTTCTGATGTATGTAACACGAATTTTAGTAGCCAAAGCATCGAGCTTGTAGTCCACATGTAGGACCTCATTATAGTCGGTGCAATTGCCTCCAATGTCATTCATGTCAGACTCCATAATTTTATGTTTTGCAAAATTTATGAGATCTTATGGTAACCATATGCTGTTCCAACATAACTTCTCAAGTTGTGTGTATGTGCTCAGGGGGACTTTTTGTTTTTGGGGCATTGCGGGGGGGGGGGGGGGGGGGGGGGGGGGGGAGGACAAACTAAGAAACTTCAACTTTAATCCATGCTAAAAGAAGAAAGCACTGTCCCCAAATACATTGTTGAAGAGCTAATGTAATGAAAGATTGTACCTTTTTATAGATATCAAGTAATTAGCCTAATACAATTTGCAAAGTCCAGTGACACCCAAATGCTTGCTTACACAATATTTGTCTAAACCAACAAAGTTGGCTATGGTCAGCTAAGATACCCCATTTCGTTTCTTGATGTTACTACTTAAAAGTTGCATTAATTTTTTCTATTGTATTTTATCCCATCTTGATTTAAATTCAATAATAGATCATCAACAAGAATTAAATATTTTTTTATTGGTAAACATGTGTGTTATTTCATTCTCAATTGAGAGAATTGCATTGAGAAGGCAAAGTTTAATCTTTTTGTCATGTTTGTAGTGATTGCTTTATGTTTTGTTGTCGAAAAGGTCTCTTTCAACGCGTGTTAAGAGTGAGCTTGATACTCTTGCTACATGGATGTTTAGTTGCTTAGCTATGAGCTGATAAAATTAGAGCCAAAGCTTGACGAGGTCTCGAGAAAAGTAGAGAGAGCTAAATAAAGAGTGAGGATTGCCATGTGAAAAACATTTTTAAATGAGGCAATTAAAAACACCATGTAAAAGCAATCATATGAATTGTTTACGATTATGATTGATGTTAAAATTTTGGCTTATTGAGAGGCATGTGATTATATGTCCTACCTACCCTTTTGGTAGAACAAAAGCAATAAGAATAAGGCGATGCAATGGAGGTAAGGTTCAAAGACATACGGAAGGTGCGAGAACGAGTTGACCATTGACATAAGCTAACTAATAAAAACTAATAACACGGCAATGCTAGATGTTTTACGTGGTTATAATATTCCACTTAGCTCTTCGTGCCAAACTTGGAAGCACTATTGTTACTATTGGTTAGTGGATTTCACATCAAGATGCATGTCTTATGTGGCAATATGATTCACTTGGCGATGTGTGCTAGGGTTCAAGGCACCCTGGTGTGGTTGCTAGTGGTGGACACCAACCACCATGGTCATGGAGCAACCACACATGCCGGCTCTTGTTGGGCATGTACTCATATATTTAATATATGTTATCATTATATATTACGTTAATAATGATATTTTATAATATACGTATACATTAATATTTAATACTAATAATGTAATATTTGACAATACGAGGAATTATTATATACATTACTAACAAATTGTTAATATATTTATTGATAAACAATTTCATCAATAAATAAATATGCAACGTTACAGGGAGACGCCGGTCGTGGAAGGGTGGTGATGCATTGTACTTCTCGTAGTGTGCATTGTACTAGCTAAAGTTGTTTCGAGTTTACGAAAGTAAAACCACAAACCTCCATCACATGTTGGGAAAATTGCCAAGTATATTCGTGCTTGAGATAACCTAGATGTAGTGCATAGATTGCAAGGCTGGCCCAGGCCATGCATGTATGAACACTCAAGGTTGTGGATAACAAAGATATCGTGATGTACACCACAATTGCCGTAGCTTGAAATGAATTTAGCATACACAACATTTGAACCGAAGGTGGAAAACAATTACATCAGTAGCTCGAAACTCAAAACATAGAAGAGAGATACATTGCACACATCCACCACACCTCAAAGAAAGTAGTTACATTACACAAAAGACAAAGATAGTAGTTATGATAGTAGAACTTCATTGCTTGACAGCTAGTGATATAAGGCATAATAGCCAAACTAGTTAGCACGGGGCCACAAAAGAAATTCATCCTCTCACACATTAAGAAGCTATCTAGCAAAGACTATGAATTGCTATATGTTAAATCGTTAGAAGACATGCTCTTGAAACATAGAAACACCAAATTGGTGGGAATTTATTATATTTTAGTACAACCCTCTTCTTGGTTGTTAGTAAGTAGTAAACCTTGCCATTGAGCTATTGATCCTTAGTAACCACTACTATGCTCACTAGCTTCCACATGCAAATGGTCAATATTCTTATGTCACACTCACATACCACATTTATAAGAAGAAGAAAGTAAGCAATGTCCTTTTGATCATCCATCACTACAAGATACATGCCTCATGCCGATGTTCAAAGCGGCACAAATGTTCATAAAAAAAATTACCCTCGTTATCACTAAAAGCATCGATATAAGTGTCTCTACATATTCGTCATAGAGAGCATTGCTATTAGCATCGTGATTAGTGCTGTTTTTAGTGACACTCTACAACACTAATTGCAATGCTTGTAGCGTGCTGCAGTAAATTAGCAACGCAAATAGCGATGGTTATAGATGATTTTTTTTTTGTGATAGGGTAGCAAGGCCATAGTACCACTAAAAGTATCGATATGTGTCTCTACATAAAATTTGTCAAAACGAGCACAAAAACTACTTAAAACCATAAGATTGATAACTCATAAAATAAGTACAAAACTAGTGATGACAACTTATGAAATTATGTCATGGAACCATGGAGAGGAGAGCCAAAACAAACATGACAATCTATTTGTTTATATCACAAAGTGCAATTTTATACAAAGGATGATATCAAAGGAATACTGCATGGGAGAGGCCTGCACAGATCACAAAACCAAAAAAGAAGACGACATGCGCTCCACGAATTCAAGCACATGTTATAGATCCTCGCCATCTGAAAGCTCCTCATGACACAAAGAAGCGTTGAACGTACTTTGCAAAATGAGCAACCAGACATTAGTATACTATACATAATGCATCATTAAAAAACTAGTGACTTACCAACAAGAAAGAGGATTGACTTACTAGGCCACTGTGCGTATACAATATATCGATAAGTGTAGTGAGATTGTGTCTCTTTGCATATCGAGTCTCCAAACCAGTGGGATCACGGTTTCTGATGGAGTGTTGCAAATAAAATAGAATAGCATTGTTAAAAATACGATTGTTAGTACAAGTGATATTCCAAACAAGAAAGCGAGAAAAACTAAACAAAAACTTACAAAGTCCTCCAAATAAGTCCTGTGATTGCCACTTTCTAGATGATGCATGACCCTTGCCTCCAATCATACCCTTATTGCCTCCTACTGCTATCATCCCGAAGAATATATAGCCTCCTCCTTGAGTCTCCACTAATCCTCTACATCTAGTCATTTGGGCCTTGAGATGCCACTCTTAATTGCCTTGCGTACATCTAATTGTTCGTGTGACATGTATGCACACATACACTCCATCATCCACCTAGTGAAAAACCTCTGCCGTCATAGGTACCGAAAACTCCTCATGCAAAGACGCTACTACATAGTTCTTGCTCCCCTTGGGTATATTCTTCCAATGGTCCAAAATGTTGTGCTTAAATACTTGTTGGCACAACTCCCTTATGCGAGACATCACTCTTCTCCCCTCATCATTCCTGATTATAACACATATCCTGTCATCTACGAGGTAGGCATACCCTACTGGGATATGTCTAAGGTGTGTCCTCTCCCATCTACTATGACCATGCTCCTAGGTATAACAAGGAGACCCTTGTATGTTTGCCGTGCCTGGAGGGGTAGTATCTCTCGGAGTAGTTCTCATAGGGGTGCGACCTGTAGATGACCGAGCAAAACTGGGAGTCACGGAAGTAGATGTCCCTATAGGCGTGACAAATCCTCGAGGTGACAAGTATTTATCAGATCGACAAGGTGGAGACATTGCATCGGTGCCTCCATAACACCCACCCGAGCCACCCTCTCTGAACCACTTCCTCCATCTAGGGCTAGTCTAGAGCGTTGACCTCGTCTCTACTAGAAATTGAACCATCAGAGCGTGTCGAAGTAGACCTCATAGAACGACTTGATGATGTCCGTGATAGCTGTTGGTCCGCCATATGTCTAAATCGGGCCATTTGATCTAGAGACATGCGTGTGGATATCTCCTGCAACTTCTCATCGGTCACCCCTTGACTCATCTCCTACTCTTTGGGTATCGTTAGAGATACTCTGCGCAAACAAAAAATGATGTTAGTATAATGAGTATAAAGATTTAGGTAAAATACGATAATATAACTCTAAAAAAATGATGCTAATTAAAACACATATACTAAAGTACCCTGAAAAGTGAATCATCAATGAATTGAGCAAGCGGATGCAAATACGACTCGGCCTATGGCTCCATGTCAATCTCCTAGCATAACTCAGCAATGTACACTAGAAAGTCTAAAGGTAGGTCACCATAGAAAGAGGAGTCCACTTCATTCTCAAAAAATTCACGACCTCTTGTCTCTAATTCGTCTCTATGTTACCTGTGCGTATCTTCTCTGCAGGTTTTGAGACCTCTTTGCCCTCCATTCTCTGTAATATCAATCCCTCCACACCTGTATACTCTTCTCGTCTATGTTGGGAACATTACTTTCGTCATACACTTGCGCACTTCGAGGAGTTGACATCACAACATACCACTATCAAGGTTGTCGGGGATTTGGATAGAAGCTTACCTGTTCAATATCACATATAAGAGTGGATCAGCATTTGTCATTGTTTCGTGCCATGAAAAAATTAAAAAAGTAGGTAATACACTTGTTCACAATGACCCGATAGGACAAATGTATCACGTAGATTCGTTCATATTTTCTTGGAATCTATCTCCAGATAGACCTCGCCAAACTGTTGCCCTAGCTTCTTCCAACACGATTTTAAACCATTGTACATCGAATATGATAATGGACAAGCTACGGTAATCCATTGAGATAAAACTTTGCAAGTTTTTAAAATACTCAATCTCATCTACCACAGTATTTGGATCCATGGCCTGCGTTGTTGGCTCTCTTGCTCAAACTTTGCCAATAACACCACAATCGGTCGTGGAGCGCATTTTGTAGATGTGCTCAACATGGAAATGTCACCTGCGTGACCATGCCACACTGTAGATTTTGTATTGTACATCGAAATAGTTAGACTAGTTGTTGTGCATAAAATCTAGACACGGCAGTAAATAAAGCATGCAATCACCTTTGGACTACATCCCCTTGAGAATTCCCCACTCCTTGGTAGATACATCTACCCGTTCTTGAGAAGCTACGATCAAAGCTCCATGTAGCCACTGCATAGACATAAACTGTGACATCTCCTCCATGCCCTCAAGATATCGAATCGGTCAATGGCATGTGTTGTGTCAAAATTCCGATCACACTTCTCCTTAGTCTTTTCTAGTTGGCTCGTACCCAGCGAGCCATTTCTCCATGGATGCAAGATACACCATACAAAAATGATTCACTTTCTCCTCCATATAGTAGTATCCATCCTTTTTTCTACTCCATTTTCAACCACCACATCTCCGGTTAGTCTATCATCGTCCTTTAGCGACCATAGCATACTATTGTTTGAATCCACTGTCTTGGTAGCTACTCTAAAATATGCAATAATGCCTCTTCAACACTAGCCAACCTTCAGCCATGCTACCTTTCGATCAAGATCATTGTCACACAAAGCCCTTTAGGGTTTTCATAAAGCGCTCCAAGAAGAACATCCATCGCATATGGAAATGTCATGCAATCTTCACTTCATGTATGAGATGCACTAGAAGGTGAGTTTGTATCGTGAGCATGCTTGTGGGTACATACTTCTCAAAGAGATAGACTATCTCCACCGCTCCCCGCCTTGCGGATTCAATAGAGGATGACTTGAACTCCTTTTGTGAGATCCATTGCACTAAATTCGACAACCTCGTGATCGTACTACAAATTTTCACAAATGGAAAAACATTATGAACATTGAGTAGACACTAAATAACGAAATATTGAGGCTACTTGAACCAAGATCAAGACAAACATGGCATATCTTATGCCAATCATGGGATTTCAGCCCTGATAGCTCGTCGTCTTTAGAGAAAGTAAACCTGAGGGAACACATCATATCTGTCTGGGTGCGGGTAGACCTCATAATTTTCTTTAAGATGCACTCTTCTTTACTGGACAAAATCCAAGGAGAACAAGGTAGTTGCAAGGAACCATCAGTGCTCAATTGTGGCCAAAGTGCCTCCATCTTGCCTACCTCCTTCAAATCCATTCGTGCCCTTACAGTTTCTCTTTCCTATGATTTGGTCCCATACTAAGTTGCCCACATTCTTGAAAATATGCATGGGATCCAATAAATGACTGATTTGTAAGTGGATGCAATACGACAACTTGTAGAAAACTGAGAACCATTGTATTCCGCTTGGATATAACTCCTTGTGGACCATTTTCAACTCTTACTAGCTTTGGGCATTCATTTGTGCCTGAGGTCATCCAAGAAAACCTTCCCTTAGTTCATGACTCTCCGGCAAGAAAGTGGCGTGTCCTTGATATACAATCTTCTTTATGGTTTGTGGCATTCGGGAGTCTAACTATGGCCCACACAATGGACATGCATGATAATTTGAGGTAACGAGATATGTCATAATACCCCTATCTAGTCAATACAAACTTGAATGATTAGATATCACAAACTTGAACAGGGCACTTGCGTGAGCACTCCCCGAATCTTGGAAAGTCATGCATGGTCCACATGAGAATGGCTTGTATATTAGCAGACCGTTAACCATCGTGCTTGCTCATGTCTTCCATAGCGATCCCCTCCTCCCTCCTAAAAAATCTTGAGCTCATTAACTAATGGATAGACATAGATGTCCATGTTCTTGACTTTGTAGTGCCTAGGAATGAGCAAGCTAAGGATCAGGTGTCCTTTATTCATAGAAAGCCATGCGGGATATTGTAGTGAACAAGAATTACCGGCCACACATTGTAAAAAGTTGTCTGGAGACCAAATGGATTCATGTCATCCATAGCAAGACCAAGCCAAAGATTCATTGGCTCTCATGCAAAGCGTGAAAAGGCAGAGTCAATGTGGCTCCATGCACCTGAATCTGCTAATATTCGTTGGACTCCATCTGTAAATCTATTTTGCCCATGCCATGTTGCCAAGCTCGCCATGCTCGACGTACGAAACATGTGATGTTTATGTTGTATAAGTGGAAAGTGTCTCAGAACCTTTTAAGGAATGGTTTTCCCTTGCAAGTCCTATTGATATCTGTGAGTACCACACTTCGAACATGTCTCCACAGTCTTGTAGTTTCCTTGAAACATCACACAATTGTTGACACATGCATGGATGTTGTTGTAGTCCATGCCAAGCTTTCGTAACACCAATCATGCATCATTGTGGGACTCAGACATTGTGTTTCCAGGTGGTAATATACAATACTTTAGGAATGTGAAAAAAATTAGAAGATGTCTTTAAGAACATATGAAGTGTTATTAATTTTATAATAGAGACAAAAAATCAAGGGAGCATAGAATGTACTTGAACAACACGGTCACACTCACATTGCTCTACCTATACTTTGCTTGCACACTTAGGAGTGCAAGCAACGTCTTTAGGCGAGATACTCGACACCCAGTTGTAATATTCCCACCATAACACTTCATATCAAGAAAAAAATTCAGGCTTGAAATGTTTTAAAAATGACTCGTCGAGTTATCATATAAGTGACCGCACGTAATTTTTTTAATATTGAGTCTTGCATTAAATCAATTCGGCATTCCTATATGAGAAGATGCCTCAATGTTCCTAGCCAATAAAAAGCAAAGACGCCTCATAAATAATATTACGACAGCTTGATCATAAAATTTTCCGCATTATATTTGATTTAATATTTTCGATTCTATTTAATGCGTCAAAGATCACATTGATTTCGTAACCACAAGATAAATCGCAAAAGCCTTAATCGATAGACAAAGAACGCGCAATAATGAGTACGATATTGAGTAAATTAAGTATGAAAGAGTATGGCATGACTTTATAAACCAGATAAGTCATGAGGTAACTTGTCTAAAAACCGCCAGATGAAGTCATTTTGAAGAAAAAAGACGTTTCTAAAAAAATAGGTAAAAAATCATGACGTTTTTGACGCCTAGAGGGAGAGAAAGCATTTAAAAATTATCCCCATGCCACCATCCAACAGGTAGACAATCAAAATGCATTTTTAATAAATCTCACTTAGCTCTTGACAAGTAGCCAAAAGAACGAGTCGACTGCATGCTCCCCCTCATGCCTATAAATATACCATGTCTTCTTCAGAAAGAAAGCAAGAAGGAAGACCTCCTAATGATGGAAAAATTTCTCCACTTCTCTAGCTTGAGCCTTGAAGGAGGAAAATAGTCATTTTCTACCTCATTTCCATTTTCTCTATCCCCTGTTACGCCTTCCTCCCATACAGTCATATTGCTAAGCAAAACGTTGGCGAAATTTTTCTGGATGACCAACAACTCTCCCTGAACTACTATGTCAATTTTGCATGATATTCATTACTCTACGAGGTTGCAAAAATTCAAGATGCCCATTCGAATCAAGAAACGCAATCGATGGAGAAAATGACGTGGTAGGAATTTGCGAAACCCCCTTTATAGTAAACCCGATAGAGTAACATATTTTTGATTTGGAAAAAAACTATTTTATAAGCTTATTGCTATATTTCGCTTTAAACAACAAACACATTCTAAAGAAAATGCATATAAATTGCCACTTAGAAAAATAGCCTAAGTAATGTAATAATTAACTATTCAATGAAAAGATTCTTTCACTTAAAAAATGATTATATGCTTGGTATTAAGAAAATATCGTAATTATAATTTATTTCGTGATATTTATTATTATTTCGTTAATGATGCATGAGATCATAATAACAAAAAAATGATAGACGGTGTTAGGAAATGTAATATTTTATAAACTTTCCTTGAAAGTGACTATCTCTAATTCATTTTGCTAATGATAAAAATATGCATATGAGTTTTATAATAGTTTATAGAAAATCATTTAGATAATATGATGAAATAATCAATGTATTAAATCAATAAAAAATTACATAGTATAATATATACTAGACGTGTATAAATTAGGTGTGTGAAAATGTAATTCGATGTGTGAAAGATAAAAGAAAAATTACACTTATGATTTTTACATTGCTTATAATAAAGTTAAAAAAAAAACAATTAACATTGCACTTAGGACATAACTAAATGAAAATTGATATTTTTAGATAACGTTGAAAGTTTAGACATTGTCGAGATTAAACCATAGAATATGAATAGAATAAAATAAAAATTATTTTCTTGCTAAAAAGTCATGCAATGTTAATATTAATGATTATATTAGTGAGAGTGTCAATATTATGAGTTAACCCATGTATGAATCAGTGAGAAAACCTAACCTAAAATATCAAGAATGTTGAAGCAAAAACAATCATGAAATACTCGACAATCTTGAAACTATCGGTTTCAGGAAATTAAATAAATATCGAAAGTCCGTAGGACTTGTTGAACATTGATAATAATTCGTCGATACAAATTCTAAAGCCTAAATATACTTGGAAAAGCATTTGCAATGCTGCTAAGTGTGGGTTAGGGCAGGGCAGTGCATGAATTGCTTGCTATTATCTTTTAGGGTGAAAATACCAAAATTTTCATAGGATAAAAATAGACTTCAGATTCTTGAAATATCTTGCAGATCCTGAAAAAAGAGTTGCTAGTAGGAAGCAAAACCCTAAAAATAAGATGGGACCTTAAAAGAGAAACCCTAGATTTGGGTGGGGTTGCTTCCTATATGCTAAAAAAACTTATTATTGTTTATTTTTTTATTTGTGCATGCATTGATGGTTGCACACGAAATATTGATTGTGCTTGCAATAGCTAGATCTGATTGTAAATATATAATCAGGATAATAAGAGGAAAGATCACGCTATGCCTACCCCACGGTTAGACGCGGAACCTTGCTCCAAGGGGGATTGCTTTGTACTCCCGTGAGGAAGTTTGGACCGGCCTTGACGGCGAGAGGTCGCTCGGTGATGAATCTGTTAGGTAGAAGGAGGTGGGAGTGCCATAGGGGCTCTGGCCTAAATCTCTCGATCGCTCCTAGGAACTGTCTGACCCTCACATGAATCAAGATGGGATCATGGAGTCTCTAGTACTACTGAAGGGACGTAAATCTTGGAGGGATTATTTTCTTTTGCACAGATAGCAGTGATTTTCCGATGAAGGGAGGTTTGTCTTCTGCGTAGACAGAAGGGGAAAAGCATTGTAAATAACTTTGCAAAATATGTTTTGCCAAAAGATTATTTTCTTTGTCTTTGTGTTGTGCCATAATATTATGTGAAGGAACCTGTGATAATGGGTTAACTAACGAAGTTGCTTTCATATGTTATAACTTAATGTGATAGGTAATTAGAAAACTAAAGAAAGCCATTTGTGGGAAGCGGATGGGCAATATCCGTGCCCTACGGATGGGTGGTCCCGGTAAGCTAGGAGCTTCCATTAAGAGATTGAACGATACGTTAATTAGGAAAAATTAGGTAGAGCAGAGCGTTGACTAACCTAGGGTCAGTTCTTAAAACCTTGATCAACAATTATCTTAGGGAAAAAGTGCAGTAGCTGTGCCAGAACTGTGTCAAAGTTGAATCCTAACCAGTTGCTCGAAAAAAGAGTTGCACTCCATGAACCAAGGGTAACTACGATAGCTCCAGTTGGATGACAAGCCCTTGTGGGATACTCCCATGGAGGTACTTGATGCATCGAGACCTCAATTTTTAAATTAGGACCTCGAGCTTATAGGTTGATCCTTGTGGGGGATGGCCGGTACCTTCCACTATGGGTGGACTTTGGGAAACCTAGATGATAGACCTTGTGCATTCTCGCAAGTGCTAGACAAAGCCATCTAGGATAGTTTCCCGATGGACCACTAAAATGTGCTGCTAGGGAATTGTTAGGTCGGCATGTGACATGTGGTATTCGAGCATAATTGAAATTAAAAATATCTATGGTTTTTAAGACCAATTGTTCTAAGTAATAATTAGTGTGGTAATTGTCAAGGGATAAACTTTGGTAGAATAATGAAGCTTGGAACCAGTGCCTTGTTTTTGGAGTAATGTACATATTTGCGCTGAACTCCATGGATAATGAGTGGAGAAGAGAAATGATGAGGATACTTGATTGCCTATACCATCCATCCCCTGTGAATCACGAAAGAAGATGGTTCTAGGATGAGTGTTATTGTTACATCGATGCCGATCGATTCTTCAACATGCAGAATAATCTAAAATGCCTTGAATGATGGAAAATTTGAAAGTAGTTGAGGCCTTTATCTTTTGTTAGTCTAGAAGGAATCCAATTATGATTACTGGTGGTCGGCGAATACGTCTACACCATTATGTCTAAGACAAGGTACTAAAGGTAATCCCCACCGACAAGATTATAATCCAAGGACGTTGCAAGTATCGAGATTACTGTATCCATGGTTTTCCAAATTTTCTATTTGCATAGTATAGGTTTCTAGACATAGACAACAATTGGCCTACTTTTTTTTTATAGGAGTGTAACTGATATCCATCCTTGAAAAAAAGAGATATAATGATATCATGTTGTGGAAATTGTATAGAGCATAAGAAGTGTTTTTATTTTATAATAGAGTAAAAAAATAAAGGGAGTGTACAATGTACTTGACCAACTCGATCACACTCACATCGCTCGACCTGTACTTTACCTGCACACTTAGTAATGCAAGCAACATCTTAGGCGAGATACTCAGCACCTACCTATAATATTCCCACCGATACCCACCTATAACATCTATAGGACCCCGAGCTTGTAGGTTGATCCTCGTGGGGACAGCCGGTACCTTCCATTATGGGGAGGACTTTGGGAAACCTAGATGATAGACCCTGTGCATTGTCGCGAGTGCCGAACGAAGTCTTCTAGGATAGTTCCCTGATGGACCAGTAAAATGTGCCGCCAAGGAAATTGTTAGTTAGGCAAGTGAAACCATCATATATCTCTGAGTGGATTAGATGACTTGATGTTCATTGGCATTAATGCATCGATCATTGCCTCCATTTGAAGTTCCAAGATTGGAGGGAGGTTCAGAAGGCCCATTGTCTCTTGTGGTATGAGGGTTTAGTTTGCAGAGTGTGCCCTCCAATTGGTGTTTCGGCTAGGCACTCCATCCATTGTACGTGCATGAATTCTTTAATGGGCCGCAATAGGTGGATTCCTCCTTGGGATGAAGCATCATCTCTCTATACAAATTTCATGGGTACATCTAATATTTTTGTATATGATATCTAATTACTTTGCTAATGCAAAGCATGATTGATACACACTTTTCTTACCATTCACTCAAAGTCTGAGATTGCTTGGTCAATGACCTCTAATTGAAACTCACCGAAGTGTCATACATGTTCTATGGACAAGCGGTGCTTTCACTAGGAAAAAAATGAACTCGCAAATGGACCTTTTAGCCTCCCCCCTCTCTCCTCCTTGAAACAAGGAAAAGAGGAGAGAAGAATAGTAAAATATCATCTTCTCTCTCCACTTTTGCAATCTCATTTTGCCTTTTTTATATTATCTACAAAGATACACTCAAATTCCTTCTCTTTTCTCATTCAATAAGTCTTTTTCAACCAAATTTTATATTAAAAAAGGAGTTAGTTACGAGAGTATGGTGCTTCGTTTTCAATGCAAAATGATTAGTAGATATGAGGTAATTGATTTTTTAATTGAGAACAAGAAAAATAAAATTTCGAAAGTTTTTAAAGACATTTTGGGAATTTTTTATATTCTAATTTCTGGTCAAAAAACAAACCAACTGGTCAAATTTCACGTTTTTTAAAAATATTTTTGGAGCTAAAATAGAAATGTCTAAAATATGAAAATTCTTAGACATCCCTACCCTTTGAGCTATTTTTCCCATATCTATACTCTCTCATGGTTCTATCGTGACCTCTTCTCTGTGTTTATGCAACGTTCATTAACAGAGTGAATTACTTACACCCTCCTTTCCCTTGGCACCTTTATGTGCCTCTCTGTGCATTTCCACTCCACCTCCTATGACAACCAGGTAGGCTCCCCATTTCTATTAATAGGAAAATGAATACAGGACAAAAGGAACTGCATATTGAGGTAGAGATTGAATACGCCCCATTATTCAAAAGAATCTAGTGTACTAGTGTCAACCCTTGGGTTTTGCAGAGTTACATGTAAGTGGGATTGAAAGGTGTGGACTTGTGGGTTGATTCCTACTCTACCCAATTGACCCCTTAAATAATAGACTTTCAACTTTCTTAAGAATCATAAATTTACTGAAGTATGTGTATGAGGGTGAAAATGGGTTGCTCGGTTACACTAGGCAGCTCAATGATTAGGCATTCAAAGTATTTACAACTTGCCAAGCAACTATAAAAAATTATCATGATGTGATCATTGCACATCAACTTCATATACAATAGCTCAAAGGGCAAGTGGTATAGCTAAATGACACTATAATTCAACAAAACAATCAAATTATTTCAATGCAAGACACTATCCATAACATTGGAATCTCATATGAGGAGGCAAAGGCACCATTGGACGACTTGAGAAAGATCAATAGCAAGCTAACATAGGAGCGCAAATGAAAGAAGAAGCCAATCAATGAGTTAATTGTGAATAGTGGCCAGTGGAACCAACATATCAAAGCATGTAAGGTAGCTCAGAATGAGAACCTAGGTGAGGGTGAGGTTGAATCATGAATTAGTAGATTGCGGAAGGCAAGTATATTGGAAAATGCTTTGAGCAATCATAAGTTTAAGACTGTGAAGGAAAAGGTGATTGAGTGCACATTAAAAGATGTGTCAAATGAGTTCTCGGCTGTGGATGCACAATCCATTTGTGATAGGGCCAGTATTAGCACAATGACTTACTCAAAGATATTCAAAGGTGTGAAGGCTGGGTTTGGTCATGTGCTGAAGAGAAATAGAATTATGCCTCTTCCTCAACCTTCAAAGTCAATAGAGGCTCGACGAAAACTAAATACAAAGGTTTTGGAGCCGATAGGAGATCCCATGCATGTTCAATGTGTGGAAACACTAAAGGTTGGGACAAAAAATGCATATGAGGTGAAGTTCACCGAACTCAACAATTACTATTTAGATTTATATAAGGTGCAGTCGGCAATGGTAATGTATTACAATATGTTTGTTGAGGAATGTAAGGTAAATTGTAGTTTGTTATAAAATTAGATAAAAGTGAGGTCGTCAAAGGAGTAAAGCTTGAAAGAGTTAGTATAACTCTAATGAACAGAGTTCAGACAGGGCATATGCATGCATCATTTTTGGCCAAGATTTCACCGGTGGACTCCAAGGACCCGATGCACCCTACCATTAAGTTTCATCGCATAAAAATATATGGTAGCTAGAAATCTCATCTTCTCTAGATCATCTTGTATCTTCATTTCCTCGTGTGTCAGCAAGGCACCTCTTTGGGGACCAAAGGGATCTACAAACTCCTTGGTAGGAAGCTACGACCTTGGTCCAAATAGATCATGTTGCAGTGCTTCAACTTCAACATTCGACACAAGGTAATCTTCTTCAACCAAGATAATATGCTCTTGTGATGCTATGATGGCGCTCACTGTATCTAAGCTTGTGGCATCATATCTTCCAATCTCTGCCATTGTCGGATGCACATCCATGTAATCATAATCGATCATGTATTCCATCAAATCCTTGACTAAGATGGAAAACAACTCTTCTTCCTTCATTTCCAAGTATTGCAGCATATTCGATAGAATCAAGTATTGTACACCATCTACTTCAATGGGTGTCAAGGAGGAAAGGTTGGGTTTGTCGAGTTGTGGCTATTCTGAAGAAGATGGCACCATGAGATCCAACCCTTGCTCTGCCACCACCACCCGATGTTCCTCTTCAATTTATTTATGAGCTCTTCAATCGGTTCTTCTCCTATGTATATGATAGCAACAACATGTGGAGTTGTATCTTCATCGCCCTCCTCCTCTAGGGGTGTATCCAATGCAAGGAGGTAAATTGCCAATGCGCAATCACACTCTATGAGATCCAAAGGTGCTGTACCTAGTGCACTGCCCATGGGAACATTGCATACTCTATGCGAAGGATCCATGTGGGCTAGACACCTATTCACCACTTTTTTGGTGATTCTTCCTTGCCTGAAATACCATGAACTATTCTAGAGGGACCCAAGTCATCTTGGATCCCTCGATGGAGTATGTGTAGGTAGCAATGGTGCTCATAAAATCTTCCAAAACTTGAAGGGGGGATTCAGTGATGAGAGCACACTTTCAAGGTTAAAGTTCTTAGAGAAAACATGAAATATCTAATCACCTTGATTGGCAAAGATAGTCTTGTGGATCAACTCGTTAAAGTGTGCAGGAGCATCCATCGTAGCAAGTAGGAAGGATGTGGTGGATATAAAGAGATAAAGAGAGAAAGTGTGAAATGAAACAATGAAACAAGAACTAAACTAGTTCTACTTTAAAAACCTTAAGTTTTAAACTATTAAGGATTGTTCGCATACGATATTTAGTTATGGCTTTACTTACGTCTTTGTAAAGTTTACATGCATATATAAATGTGTTGATGTGAAAAGTGTATAGCAAGTATATGATTTTGCATAAATATCATAAATTTTAAATATTGCAAGTTTGCAAGTGACAATATTCTATTGACAAAAAAAATCTAAAAATTTACAAGTGTTGGATATTACAACTTGTGGTGTTGGGATTTTTAGGAAGACTCTACAATTTCTAAAATATGTGGAGCCAAACACTTTTCATTAGTAATAGTATCTCAGCTCGGCTTCGAATTTTCCTACCATCTAGTTTAAAATAGAAGCTAATAGGTGGATTTTGCATTAACATTGTAGTTTTTTGGCACATTATACTCAAGGGCCAATCATGTCTTGATCAAGGCACAACCATTTACCCTTGAGCATTCTCCATCTATAATACTTGAACACTAGGCATAAAGTCTGTTATGTGACAAAGTACTTGTAATTGGAAAGCCAATCCATCCCAAAGTAAGATAATAGTCAACTAAGAGAGAATTTTTTTACCTAAAAGCCATGTCCCTTATTGTGACTCGACACTCCATCGTGCTAAGACTATGAGTCATTTTTGATGTCCAAATTTTGCCTAGAATCCTTGTCACATAATCCTCCGATGCATTTTTTATGACATACGTGCTTTTGGTATGTCTCAAACCCTTACATTTCTTGAATATATGTGCAAAAATTACAATTGGTATGAACCAGCTTAGATGTACATTCTTTGAGCGAGTGCTTGGCCTCATAGAGTTCAGTATGTTTGCTAAAATTTTGAAATGTTATAGTCATAACATACTCTCTTGGCTTAACATCAAGCCTAGAAATCTAGCCCTCAACAAAATTGACAATGATTGGGGAATAAACATTGTACTTTTTCATCATAAAAGTGAAAAAAAATATTTGATTTGAATTTTTTTTTGACTTTTGATTGTATGCGTCCATCCTTATTGCCTTCCTCCTTCCCCTTCTCCTTGCTAGTGTCTTCCTTATTCTTATTCTTTTTTGAATTCACACAATTTTCTCAGAATGATCTTCAAAACACATCCTTACTATGGATCAATTATCCAATAACCTCTATATTGTTGATAAAGAGCTCTTTATCATCTTCATATTGAGCTAGAAAGTGAGTATGAACCGATTAGAAAAAGAATAAAATCCAACACTATTTAATGACAAGAGGTAGCTTGACAAAAAAACCTAGTAGGAAGGAATTCTTTTTTATATGAGAAATACTAAGTATGACTTCGTTTAGAATGACATTTGATTTGTGATATTGATCTTTCTTAGGTTTTGTTTTCAACCAAATATTTATGAGACGGATGGTTTGAAAGTATTTGAGTTTTATTATGGCCTTCTACCTTCAATAGTTCTAAATCACTTCAATTTTTTGCTTACTCTTCCAAGTCTCGGAAGAAGTGGTACAAACCCCTAAATGGGTGTTCATGTCTATCTCATGGGCGGTTTCAAAAGACCTCATGAAGTTACTGTGAGCCTCTCACTCAACTGCCAAGACCCACGGACCGCTTATTGTTTTAAGCATTTCAAGCCAAGTGCAATGGCTACCTCTCACATAGCCGTGTGCACTCTCATGTCTACGAGTATACTAGGCTTACCTTCATACTTGATCGAGTTGCCTCCTCCCTCAAGCTCTTCGGTAGCTCCATGATCCAAGGTGCAAGCTCAAGCAAGCTCGATCCTCAAGCTCAAGCTCGAAGCTCGAAGCTCCATTGTCGTGCATGCGGTGAGAGAAGAGAAGAGAAGAGAAGAGAAGAGAAGAGAAGAGAAGAAGAGAGGAGAAGAATGGAGAGCTTCTGCCCCATGGTCCCTCACCCTCACACACTCACTCCCTCACTCTCTCACACTGCCTCTCTCAAGTATAAGTACAAGCACAAGCAAGAGCAAGAAGAGGAAGAAGAAGAGAGCTAGTTTGGGCCACATACAAGAATGATATTCTTCATTCACTTTTTGCCTTTTTATACATGCCCTTATCCCTTCCTTGGGCGGCCATTCCCATTTTTTGGTTTGGCCGTTGTCCCTTCTTCTACTCTCTTTTCTTTTCCTTTCTATTATTAGTGTAGGCCTCAACTCGCGCCTCTCATTCTTTACAATTTGCACGGGAGAGAGCTCAGCGCTCTTTTACAAAATGAATTACAATGTTCCCAATGCTTTTCTTGCTAGAATATTCGGTGCACTTATTGTTGCGTACTTCCTTTTATATTTGAGGCTTTTCTTGTACTTTTTTTGAGCTTGCCTCTCTCTTCTGTTTTCTCGCCTTGGGGCTGTTTTCCATTTCTAACTTTTTGAGGCTTTTCCATCTTGAACTTTCGAAGGTGTAGCATTACCCCCTTCTAGCTGGGTGTCAATCCCATGACACCTAATGGTAGGTGCTGGGTTTACAGAGGGGTGATGAGAAATGGTGCATGGGGTTGTTGAGAAGGTCTGCCACATTGAACATGCTCTGTGAAGTGAGTTCGGGAGGTTGTAGATGGTGAAGATAGATGAGTGGTCAAAAAAGGCCTCTGTAGGTGTTGGTTTGCCACACAGTCGTACAATGTTCTTGAAAAAAGAGTGCACTTTCTAGGGGATTTTCCTACCTTACCATGTAGTGCATTGTGCAAGTGATGGTGGAACACTAGGGGATGGGTTGCAAACTAGGCAAGCCTAAGGTGTTGTCCCATACTTATGGACCCAATTCGTGTACAAAGGGGAGGTGTTGTGGTGTGACTTAGGGAGACAAGTCAACAAGTGGGAGCCCCCCAGGTGTGTCCTACCCTTGATGTGCCCTAAGGATGTGAAGTGGGGGAAGGGGCTAGGATGGTTGCTAGGTGCAGTGCTTGTGACACTCGTAGAGTACATACGGATTGATTTCGTTGTGGTGTTTTTTTTTCTATCCACTTCTTTCCATCTTGTCATTCTCCTTTTCTTTTCTTTTTTTTTTTGAATTATAAGGGGACCACATTAAGAAGCATCCCATTAATGAGCAAGGGATAGGTCACATGGCGACTTGAGGCCTCTACTTAGGAATGCCCTGTTGCTTTGCAGATATCCCTTTAACTTGGCTCTTACATTGAGTGGAGTGGACAACAAAAACATGTGGTTACACCTAGTGAATCTATTGTCACTCATATCTTCTAAGAGGTTCATACAAAATGTTGGCAAGAGAGTGGCTCTCATCATGAGGTGCACGATCACACATCTATCTATTCTAGCATTGAGTTAAAAAAAGAGGGGCGGAAACCGCTCTTCCTCTGCAGTAGGTTTTTGTTTTAGTAATATTCGTAATAGGCAGAGGTAGTTACATGTGGTGATGATGAAGGCGGGGTCAGGGCATGAGGAGAAGTCTTTTGAGGAAACCTGCTATAGATGGGTGGAGGTCCCTTTTGATGAAGATCAAGCTTTCTTCAAGGATTGAGGCATTTGCGTTGTAGATAAGAGGAGATTCATATCTACCATTCACCTCTTGGTTGAAATCAACTCCAAACCTTCTTGGGTGGGGCTTGTAGATAGGATCATCTTGTTCATGGGGTAGAGCATTGTGTAAAATTGATCTAGGCCTCGAAAGTGGAGTCCTAGATGTTCCTGCGCCACCTAGGATGTGCCTCATATCCTTCCACCCTCTGAGATACTTCCACTACCTTATCTTCATAGTAGTTTGCAAGTTCCTTCTACCACCTTGTGGGGGTTCTTTCTAGCCTTGCTAAAAGCTTAATGACATCCTCCACACCGCCCTAGGAGATAATACTCTGTCCAATGCGTGAGAGAAGTGAAGGAGAACTCAAAGGGGTGGTCGCGGTTTTCCCATTGCTCCAACACTGCAAGTGCCTGGCCCTAGCCAATAGGATCACACTCCTTGCTTTGAGGGATGGCCACTTGTGGAGCTTGCAATGTCTTGGCTTGAAATTTCATGTGGGTTGTTCCACTTGCTCTCTACACTTGTGCCTCATCTTCACCATTTGTTCAGGTGGCCCCACTTCCTCCCCTTCCTCTTTTGGTTGTACTTGTGGCTGTAGAGGGGGACTTGGTTCCTACACTCATTCTTCCTCTTGGTGGTCTGGTTAGGCCTTTTTTCTTGGACCGCCTCTAGCGGCTCCTATTGAGGGTGGATGCATTTGCTATTTTGGCTCTCCTCAAGCCCCCCTAGCAAGGAGAGTTCCTGTGTGTAGTTAAGCTAGTTGAGATTAAGTTAGTGCTTTGCTCCTCTACTCCCAAGCTAGTGCTAGGCTTGGGTGCTTTGGTATGGAGTCTATGTTGTAGTGCCCTCCTTGTTAGTTCTAGTTTTCTTATTAGTTGTTTCAATGTTTCTTCCCCTCCCGACTGCATGACATTCGATACTATGCTCAAGAATGCGTGTTGTTGCTCTGACATTCTTGTCTCTACAACTGTGACTTTGCTTTCTGCTAGGAGGTGTTCACTCTTAGAATGGGATAGCTTGTAAGCTAAGTCTTTGATTCTGTTTTTGTTCTTGGCTGCCCATTGTTTTGCTTTTTCTTTCATCTTCTCTAGCCCTTGATTTTGGTACCAAGCTAGGGTGGCAATCACCTACTCCTACTTCTACTATAGTGTGTGCATTCGTTCTTGCTCTTGGTTTTGGCGTGCTACCTGCTCCCTCAAAATGGCTTGCTTGTGAAGAGCTGATTGAAGCTAGTTGTGTAGCTCTGTCAGCTTCTTCGTGGTCTCCTTGTCTCTCTGGTTCCTTGCCACTTGCAACTTTGTTCTTGCCTTCTCTCTTTGCCTCTTCAACTCCTTTATTTCTACCTCTAGACGTTTGTTTTCCGTGGAGTTGAAGGCATACATATTTTCTAAGGAGATACAGTTCTCTCTTTCTTAATCATAAAACTCCTTTAGACTCTCTTCTCCCTCCCTTGCCTTTAATGCCTCTTTTAGTGAGATCACCTCCCTGTTTATGATGGTCATCACTCTTGCTTGTTCCACCTTGTAGGTTGCAAATGCAATCTTCTCTTCTTTGAGCTTTATAAGTGTGACCTTTTTCTCTTCTGTTGCCTTATTGAGTTGGCTTTGTAGCTCCTTTACCAATTCGTCTTGATCTTCATTGTTGCGCATGGACAAAGGCATCGAAGTGGTTGACACTTCTAAGAGGGGTACCTTTGGCCCTTGGAGCGATTTTGCATATGTTGCTGGCCTCTTTGTTCCTGCAAGGAGGGCTCCTTCGCTGGGTGTAAGCGCATTTTTGTGAACTTTGCTAACTAAGTACTGAACCCAAGGCATGATGTTGCTTTCATTGATTGCCCCTTCTATAGTTCCTTGTGTTGGGGTGTTGGGGTGATTGTTGGTGCAGCCATGACTAGTGGGATTGGGTGTAGAGGGACTTTATCCTTGCCTTCCACCACCGGTCTTGGTCCTACTCTTTGTGGTTGCTACTACGTTCGTGCCTGGAACATCGTCTCATGCTAGGCTCATCATTTTCAATTCTTGAGATTGGGAGGGCTACTCCATGGATCTCCGAATGGCCAGGGCAATCTCCTCCTCCTCCTATTTCCTTAGTTGTTCTTCCTCCTCTTCTTATCTCTTCTTGTGCTCTTCTTCTAATCTCTTCGATTGCTCCTCCACCCTTTGTAGCTCCCTGTTTTCCTTCGAGGTGGATCGATTTTTTCTTTTGGGGATTTTGAGGGTGATCTTTTTCCTTTCCCCTTGGCTTGATAACTTTGAGCCTTTCTGGTCATTGACTGTTCTCTCACTCAAGGCTTCTTGTTGAGAGGGTTGGTCATTCTCCTTTTCATTAGCAACTCTCTTTGTGTTGTCGTGCTATTCCTTATGGACTTCGTCTTCCCCTTGTTCTTCTACATTGAAAGTGAGATGGTCGGGCTTGTTGGGGTGGGAGAGTGATGCTCCTCTTGGATTGGTGACAACTCTAGGGTCTCCTCTACTACTTCTCTTTCCCCCTCCCTATCGAAGCCTTGGAGGCAAGTTTTTCCTCTTCGACTCCACAATGATAGCCTGCCACCCTTGGTGTTGTGGCTAGTACCTTTGCTGATGCTTGTATTGTCTTTTGGATGTAGGCATTCCAATTCACCTCATCCAGGGCGTTAGTTGCAAGGCTCTCCAGCAATGGTACACCTATTCTATTTGTAAGAGCATTATATCCCTGGCTTGAAAAAAGAGTGTGGACCATTTTAGCCTGCAATCAAATGGTGGGATTCAAAATATCAGGTAGACTGATTCCATCATTAGTGTAGATCTTCTTTTTGCCCATCCCTAGCATTCCATACACATCCCTCTTCCCCGACTTCTCTACTAATCCAACATGCCACTGTTCCTTTGGACATCGAAAGTTCTTAGGAATTCGTACATTTTCTATGGTGGTCGATGTCTTATCCTACCTTTTCTAGGTACTTGGCAAGGCTACATCGCTCTGTCATCCATACCACTACCTCTTTGGATGTCCCCGCTCCTTTCAGATTGTGGATGTTGCGATATTTTAATTGGTTGAATGCTTGGATCTCCATGGCTAATCCAAATCTTTTATGCTCCTTCTTAGAGAAGGGGAGCCTATTGGCTTTATCTTGTTGACATACCATTTTGATTCTTGTCGCCACACAATATCCCACAATCAGTTTTCTTTAAAGGGCATCTCTTGTATAGAAAGTAGAATGCCTAGAAAAATTAGTGTTTAACAATGAGAAATATAACCCACAAAAAAGAATTCTCATACCAATCAATCCACATATTTTTACACATTCATTATTCCCTTTTAAAATTAAATTTCTATTTTGAGCTTTCATCCATTACCCTCCTTCCCCTTGAAATAGATGAAAATCCTTCCTAGGATTGTGAAAATCAAGGTGTATGAGTATTCAATGCATCCATGGTATGCCTTAATTTCTTAAGAGCCAATCGTAAAAGTTGGGGTTGTACTCTAGAGTCGCATAATGGTCCATATCTAGTGGGTGAATGCCTACTTGTGTGATATAAGTTAATACATTAGTCAAGAGATCACCAGAGTCGAGTTAACTTGTAATGTGGAGTTCCTCCTCTTTGTAAGAATCTTATCCAAGTATGGATGCAACATGATATTGTCTTCTAATGGCCAATTCCTAGTTATGGCCAATACTCTAAATGAGGTGGGGGCTACATAGGTCAGGTTATACTCGAAAGTCTTGATGGCACGTCATTGCTCTGCATTGGTCATGATTTGGTGACCCTCTTGAGCCTATGAAAGGCACAAATGATACCACTTGTGTAAGAAATTGGACTCAGATTCAACTAGTTGTTGGAGTTCAGAAAGTTTTTGTGGTGGCATGGAAATTTTAGTTTTCTTATAGGATGTGATCAAGGGTTGGCTTATGACATTTTCTCGTGAAATTTCATTGCTAATCATCTCATTTTCAATAGTGCAAGTCTTAATAAAAATTAATTCGTATTCTTCCCGCAAACATAGCAATGAATGTACCTCATTTGCTATGGTTTCATCAAGTAGACCTAGGTGTAGACATTCGCAACTTTTAGCAAACAATTTGAAAGTTGAATCTAGCTATCGGATGCATGTTGCCAAGTCATCTTGTGTGTCCATGGCCATGTTGGATGCCACTTAAAGAATGGATTGTCGTGCTCGCAGTGTCATAAGGTTTGTTGGTGGTTTGAGTTTAGTTGAATAGGACAAGTTGATGCTTGGTACTTTCACTTGAAGATTCTTAGTGGGTGTGGCAGGATTGGTTTTCAAGGTTTGAGTTTGATTGACACTTCGTGATTGGGTTTTGCGGTGGTCATCATCTTAGAATCATTAGGCAGGAGCTCATTCATGAGCGGTTTCTCATGGACTTTTGGTTGGGCTTTGGATCGATAGGCCATTTGAGCACTCGAGGATTGAGCACCCTTCCTTTTAGTTCTTTTCCTCCCTTGTTTCAGTTAACGTTTTCGAAGCTTGGTTTTTGAGGCATTAGATTGAGGATCATACATAGCACTTGAGAGTTTAGGCAACCACAATAGGGTGTCACCCTCGTAGTATCCTTGGGCTCATAGTAGGGCTTTTGGAGCCTAGTGATGCTGAGTTACATGTGAGCTATAGGAGTGCCAACTCTACTATTTAGACCTAGAGCTTGAGGCATGGAAACTATGCATTCCCAATGATTGATGTTTGTGAAATTGTGGTCTATGCTTAGGGACCCACTTGAGTATTTGGATTGTGGTTTTGGGTGTGGTTCCTAGATGCAGTTGTGAAGGTACCATGGGAGTATATTATGATGTACTAGCTCCCTCCTTAGGGTTGACACTAGGTTTAGATACCAGTGGCATTACATGCTTTGGGACAAATGTGGTGCTCTTACTAAAAGCTGTTGCTATTCTAACATGATCGATAAGTAAGGTGGATGCGTTGCGAGTTGTAGTCAACATTACAATGAACTTGTTTTTTGAGCACATGTCCTATTAGTGACTCCTTACCAATACTTTGCTTGTTAGGTGGCATATAGAAGATGATGGGTAGGCTCTCAATCTCGATAGAAACCATTAGTTTGCATTTTCCCAAGAGAGTGGATAAGATTGCTCCCCAAACGTGATAACCTTTGCATTGGTTGGTTGCAATTTGGGTTGATCCATGGTGGTCCAGTGTTTGTGCGTTAAGATATTGGCATTGGCTCCCTTGTCAATTAATGCATCAAGGGTATATAGTTTTTGGGAGGTTATGGTGATTTGCAAGTAGATAGGCTAGTGCTACCACTTCCTCATATGCCTCCTCAAGTTTTGTGATGGTTGCGACCCTCACATTTGATGGTGGTTCTATCATTGGAGGTTCATGAAGTGGATGTGATAGAGGGTAATACTTTTTGATGTGACTTTTGTTGAAGAAACCTATACCCTCTCCTTCTAGGGTTTCAAGTTCCACATTCCCTGTTATACTGGTATTGCAAACCTTGAAAGTCCCAATCCCCTAAACTTCATTTTTCACTTGTGTTCTTTGACAAAGTATAGCAAGACCAAGTCTTATTTCCCAAAGTCTCGTTGTTTGACATATTTTTCAAATCAACTTTTGCAGTGTGCCTTTTTGCAGATTAAGGCATGGGTTACAATGAGGCGACTCTCAAAGATAGGTGCTCTAGCTCTCTTAACCGATTTGTCCATGCTTCTTGGCCCTCCCATCTCTCTTGGGTTGCTATTCTCAAGCTTGGAACGAATACTTCCATTGGCAAAATAGCTTCGGTTCCGTAGATCAATTTGAATGGATTCTGTCCTATATGCCCATAAAGCTGCCATGAGCCTGTTGTCCCAGTCACTGCATGAGGTAGAGACCATTTTGTTGGGATATCCACTAAGATCTTGTTTGTGGATTTGAATTGACAATTGGCTTGAGAATAATATGGAGAGGAATTTTTGGGGATTATTAAGAAGGTGGATAACAAGTGAGTGTGCCTTCCAACTCTATGGGGGGCAACCAAACTATGAGATTACTTGCTCCCAAAGGAACTTGGCCATGGTCCTAACATCATTCTTGTGAGTTGCTCGAGCTTCCGCCCACTTGGTGAGATAGTTTGTGTGGCAACATTGATGTATTTGAATTGGGAGTATTGAGCTGCAGGGTTGATTGGATTGATGTAGTCGATTCCCCCACTTCTTAAATGGTTGGCGCACAATCATTGGGGGGTCAACTCCATTTTGTCCTCACAAGTAGGGACTTTGGTCCATTGGCACTTGTCACAATGCTTCGCAAACTTGGTTGCATCATGGAATAGCGTTGGCCACCACAATTGGGACTAAAGCACCTTACATGCTGTGGTGTCCACTGAAGTGCCCTCCAGCTATTCTACCATGTGCTTACTTGAGCACATCATACATTTCGTGTTCGCAAACATATCTTCTTAAAAGTCCATCGTGTCCTACCTACTACAATTAACTTGCAATCAATTGATAGGGTTGGATCTTCAAGATTATTCTTTTTAATCTAGCTTTCTCTATGGGTTGTTCTTCTGGTAGTCCGTTCTCAAGTATGTAGACTATGTCATCCGCCCAATATGGTGTGAGGTCTACTCTAAATAATTCTCGTTTGCTAGATATTTTAAAAATGTGTCTATATCTGATAGTTCATCATTGATTCCCCATCCAACAATGGCTTCTCTTGCGAGTATGTGGGACATATGATCTACCATATAATGTTGTTTGCCCTTGCGTACGACCAAAGAGAAGTTAAATTCCAAAAATAGAAGTAACTATCAAGTAATGCATCCCATTGTGCAAGATTCACAAGATAAATCAATGCTTGTTGATGATCTAGAAAGAAGGTGAAGGGTGTCACTAGAAGATAGTTTATGAACTTCTTTACAGTGAACACCATGGTTAACCCTTTCATGTCGTTGTGGAGTAGTTCATTTATGTCTTAGTGAGTTGTCTGCTAGTAAAACTCACTAGATAGTCTAGGTTATGTTCGCCAGGTTGGCATAACACTACCCCTACGAAAAATTTTGATGCTTCAATATGTACATGAAAGGTAATGGACCAATCTAGGGCTCTTAAGATAAGAGGTGAAGTTAAAGCCTATTTAAGCTTTTCATATGCCCATGATATTCTTGGGTCCACTCAAATACTACCAATAACTTGTACAAGGGTTTGGCAATTAACACATAGTTTAGTACAAATCGCCAATAGTATCTTGTGTGGCCTAATAAACATTGAACTCCCTTATAGTTGGTCGGAGGGGGAAGGCCTATAATCACCTTGACTTTAGAAAAGTCAGTGGTTATCCCATTCCTTGACACAACATGTCCTAAGATGTAACCATGCTTCACTCAAAACTAGAACTTTAAAGGGTTCAGTAAGAGACCATATTGCTAACATCGTTCAAAGACTATTCATAGTTTTTCCAAGTGCTCTTCCCAGTTGGTGTGGACACATAGATCATCGACAAATGCTTCCAACCATTTCTTGAGCATGTCCTTGAAAATGGCACACATGAGGTGCTGGAAGATAGCAGGAGCATTAGTCAGCACAAATGGCATGACTATATATGCAAACACCCCCATTCAGTGTGGTGAATGCCATCTTGTGCCTGTTGTCTTTAGATGTACTTGCACTTGGTAAAGAAAAATGGCCTACTAAGTCAAAAAATACATAATTAACTATGCTAATCAATTATGCTAGTTATAGGTAGTTGCAATAAACTAAATATAATAAGTGATAAGTTTGTGGCCATGTGAGTATTATAATGACCACTAACGTGCTAAGTGTAGATGTACAGACCCATATAACTAGGTGGTCCATCATCAATGTCTATACATGTTGAGCTTGCCATCTCAACACTCCTCCTCAAGCTCAATTGTTTCTCTGCAACTCCAAGTAAGCTTAAAATTTTTTAAGTTTCTCTACACCTAATGTCCTTGTGAAAATATCTGTTATTTGATTGATCTGCCTAAGAAGCCATCCAAAAAGCTACAGGCTTCCTTTCCTGCCACTCTCTCTAGCATACACTCCATATATGGTAGTGGATAATTGTCTCTCTTGGTGGCTACATTGACATTCTTATAATTTGTGCACACTCGAATCTTCCCATTGTTTTTCATGACTATGACTATGGGTGACACCTAGTCCGTATGCTCTGTCTCATAAATGAATCTGACCTTCAACATCTTATCAATCTCCTCCTTTATGGCATGTGCATGCTTAGGATTCATTGTATATGGTCATTGCTTGAATGGTGTTGCATCGCGGGTTATGGGAATGTTATGAATCACGATACTCGGATCTATTCCCTTTAGCTCTTCCAAGGACCATGTAAACACATCAATGAACTCCCTAAGGAGATTTATGAGATCATACTCTTCCTCCTTGGTTAGGTTATCTACTATGTTCATAGGTCGAGGCTTGTCCTCTCCTCTCACCAAGTTGACCTCCTTAACCTTGGATGGTCCTTTGATGAATTCACTTGCTTGCCCTTCCTGTTTGTCTCCTACTAACATCACTATTCGATCACCCTTTTTGTATTTCATGAAGTGCTTGGGCAGGTCCTGTGGTTACTTTTGTCATTTAGCTTATGAAGATTTTGACTATTTCCTTTTCTCCTCCCTTAGCCCTCTACACCTCTCAGGTGGACTAGAAGGTCCCCCTTGGTGCGTTGGGTCCTAGGTGGTTGGGGTACCTCGGGATCAGTATCAGAGCTCACCTTTGACTCAAAATTGTACTCAACATCCTCACTAGAAGAGGCTATCTCCCTTGGTGCTCATAACTCTGAACCTAACTCTACTCCAAACAATGGTGTGATGCAAGGATGAGCTAATCTCGCTTGCTCATAATCCTTACTTCGAGGTATTCTAACCAAGCTCAATCGCAATCTACCTTGGAAACTCCTTTTTCATTCAAAATGTGTTGACCTCTCGGGGCTTAATATCTGCTTTGATTTGCTCAATTACTCTTCCTTGGTGTCATATTCTATGGTCTTTGCTTCCTCTTTGCTCTCCTCATCACTGATGGAACAACAATCTTCATACTTGGAGCCCCAAGAGGAACACCAATAAAACAGGGAATCTATTACAAGAAAATCTATCTTGTATCATCAACAAATATCTTTTTCATATTTGATATATCCACAACAAGGAAAAGAACACCAGGAACAATAAATCTTTACACAACTTCATAGAAACAATTCTTCCATGGCTTTAACTTGAACAAAATCCATTATGTTCTTCATATTCTTCATAGAATTCATCAAGAAACCACAAAGATACAAGAGAATACAACACTTTGAATGGAAAGTATCACATCATATTTTTAGAAAATTTATATGACATATTGAAGGTTTGTGAAAATTTCCCTTTTTGTTTACTATTATAGTATTTTTTGAATTTGTCATTGACATTTTCCATCAATATGAAATATTCCAAAATTCTAAAAAAACTACAATTTTTTTTCAATGATTTTTGGGGGTAGTTTTTGCATTTTATTTGAATTTTTATGGATTTTAGACAAATTTGAAAATGTTTTTATGGTTTTTTTTGCAAAAATTAAAAGGTGAGAAATATGGTACATGATCACAGACAACGTAAACTGCGGGTGAACAACTACAAGCTTGTTGCCACGCGAACAAAACCACACGTGCATCCTCGCACGTGAACGATCGCGATCCTAAACACGCGTAATGAGGGCCAAAACTCCGCACGTGAACAAACCTTTGGAGGGCAATATGCACATGAAGGATGGAGGAAAAAGGAACAATCACGCATAGAAGAAGGAAAGATACATGGGGGCCAACAAGCAAGAGGGGGAAGGTTAGGGAAAAGTTGTTGTGATGAGGAGTATTAGTGGGGTTTTTTTTTTGGGAAAGAAAGTATATACATATATATATACATATATTTGGAGGGGGCCGTTTGCGTTTGCTTGTTTAAAGTGTAATTTATATGTAATTTTTTAAAAAATAGAGGGGGTGGGGGGCGGATACCTTCTTGGGTGGGTGGACAGCCTAGTGGGGGGAGATGATGGCCGAGAGGGGGGGAAGACGGCCACGTGGTTAGGAGAGATAATGGCCGGGTGGGGGGGGCATTTGTTGAGGTAGAGGAGTAGGCCAAAGAAGTGAAACAAGTCTTCGCACTACAAGTAGAAGTCAAAAAATGGGAAGCAAAGCTCAACTTTTTAGTGATCCATATGGATGATTTTGAAGTTATCTTAGGTTTGGAATTTTATGACGTATGTCATTGCCATGTTTGGGAAAGGAGTGAATGAGATGATGCTAGATATGCAGGGAGAAGGAGTTAGAGTACCCTGTGAAAGAATGCAGTTACCAGGTAGAACACCAATCAAAGTGCAAATGAAGGAGAACAAGGCTGGGGCTGCTTGCCAAATAGTGAAGCCCAACCCAAACCAACCAAAGGCGCCAACCCAAGCAACACCGTGCCAGGGGAGCCCAATTAGACCACGCATTGTGACATGTAGCGTGAAGCAAGTGGAGAAGTCTGTCAAACAAGGAGACATGTTCTATCTATGCATGATCCGTCCCATTGAGCAAGAGATCACCAAGAAGCCAGGACCCCAACCCAATGAATCAGTAGTAGTACAAATACTTGAGGAGTTCAAAGATGTAATGCTGACAAAACTACCCAAGGGATTCCCACCCAGAAGAGATGTGGATCACAAGATTGAACTCATTCCCGGATTTGCTCCACCAGCTAAAGCCCCTTTGGTGCCCCAGTGTTGTTTGTCAAGAAGAAGGACGGTGGGCTTAGATTATGTGTAGATTATAGGGCCCTTAATAAAATCACCCTAAAAAACAAGTATCCCATGCCCCTAGTGGAAGACCTCCTAGATAGGCTACATGGAGCCAAGTACTTTAGCCGCATAGATCTTAGGTCATGTTACCACCAGATTCACATAGCAGAAGAGAATATCCCAAAAATAGCTTTCTGTACTAGATATGATAGTTTTGAATAGTTAGTCTTAGGATTTGGGCTAAGCAATGGCCCAAGCACCTTTTGTGGCCCCATGGATGGAGTATTTAGACTAGAGATAGATGTTTTTGTCATTATCTACATTGATGATCTCCTAGTCTATAGTAAAACCTTAGAAGAACACAAGCAACACTTACAACTAGTTTTTGAGAAGGTGCGCATAAGCAAAATGCCAAATCCGAAAAATGTGAGTTTGCAGTTAGGGAGTTAGAATTCCTAGGCTTCATTGTAGGGGCAAATGGTATCAAGGTGGACCCCAAGAAAGTGGAAGCTGTCCAGAAATAACCCGTACTAAAGACTATGAGGGAAGTGCAGAAGTTCCTCGGCTTCAGTATTTTGCAGAAGGTTCATCAAAGATTACAGCCTTACCACACTGCCCCACTTTCCCACCTCACCAAAGACGATAACACTTTTACATGGGATAGCACACAATAGGAAGCTTTTGATAGATGAAGAAGTGCATGAGCCAAACCCCTGACTTGAAAGTCCCAAACTTCACCAAACCATTTGAGATCTCCACAGATGCATCCGATTATGGCATTGGGGGGGGGGGGGGTACCGGTGCAAGAAGGCCACCCTATAGTGTACGAATCAAAGAAGTTCACAGATGTTGAAACTAGATGGAGCACACATGAGAAGGAAATGAACGTAGTCATCCACTGCCTCAAAAAATGGAAGCGTTATGTTCAAGATAAGCACATAGTAGTCTTCACCGACAACATCTCCCTCAAATACTTCCAAGCACATAGTAACTTCATGGAGCTAGTGAAGGAAGCCTTGGAACAAGACCAATACATGCACAAAATTATCCAAGATGTGGAAGCTGACAGGACCCCACATGGCAAGAACACCCTCGATGAGGGAATCTTATTTGTAGGAAAGAGATTGTATAACCCCCAATAATGTGGACTGAAGAAACTCATTCTACATGAAATACATGATGGAAAACTTGGAGGACACAAAGGACAAAGCAAAACCATGGAGGCCCTTAGGAAGCAGTTCTTTTGGCCCAACATGAAAGAAGAAGTCATTGACTACATCAAGACCTGTCCAACTTGCCAACTTGTGAAGGCCCCATGTGCAAAGCTAGCGGGATTACTTCAACCTACGCCCATATTGAACCGCCCACGGGATGTAATCAGTATGGATTTCATTGTGGAGCTTCTTGAATCCCATGGTTACACCATCATTTTTGTAGCGGTAGACTACTTCTCTAAGCAAGCCCACTTCATCCCTGCCAAACCACCACTGAATGCCGAGGAGGTAGCCCGCCTCTTCTTCACACATGTGTTCAAACTACATGGGCTACCCTTAGCCATTGTATTAGATAGAGATGTAAGGTTCATAAGTGACATGTGGAAGGAACTCTTCAAGACTCTGGAAACACAATTGAGATTCTCATCATTCTTCCACCCTGAAACAGATAGACAAACAAAAAGAGTCAACCAAGGCATTGAAGACTACCTCCGGGAGTTATGCCCGAGTGGACCAAAAAGATTGGGCCTTGTACCTTGATGTGTTGAAATTTCACTACAACAGCTCCATCTACTCTGCTACGGGTTACATGCCCTTTGAATTGGCCACACGAAAAGAAGTCATCATGCCACTTGCTTTAGCATTGGGAGCGGACAAAGCTGAAGATCAAGATGCAGAGGCATTCCTGAAGAGCTGGAGAGATTGGAATACGGGAGCCAAGCAGAGCCTAGAACAAAGCAAAATCACCATGACAGAATAAGCCAACAAAAAGAGAAAGGCCGTACTGTTCACTAAAGGCGACATGGTCGTAGTCAGCTCTAAGAATATGTCACTCCCAAAGAATATGAGCCCCAAGTTCAACCACCACTACTATGGACCCTACCGCATCACTCAAGTGCTGAACGGAGTTACCTATAAGCTCGACCTGCCAGAAAGTGTATGTGTTCATAATGCTTTTCATGCTCATCTTTTGCGTAGGTTCTATCCCGAAAAACTAATGGACACAACACGTACCATTGTTCCATTCCAACGGTACATTTGAAGTAGAAGCAATCCTCCGACGCCAGGAACAAAGAGGACACCCTGAGTATCTCACCAAGTGGCATGGGCGTCCCCTCAAGGAGGCCACTTGGATTTCAAAAGCGGAGGTGCGTGAGCACGGCAAAGACGCCTTCACCCTATGGCTTGAGGAGAACCCCATTACTCCTTCCAATGCCCCTTTAGTCTCTCCAAATGAACGGTTCTCAATCATAGGCCCAATAACAAATCCAGTCCTCAAATGCACTTGAGTCGCGGGTGGAATTGCCTGGTAACCCCATAAACAACAAATAAATCAAAAGAGCCCTACCAAAGTCTAGATGGGTGGAGCATTGATAAACGATGTCGTTTCCTTAATTCTTTTAAAGGAGCCCATAAAAATACTAAGAAGTAAGTTAAGTGGTTTAAGGCCTCCCTTATCATTTCAACTTTTAAAAAAAACTAATTAAGCATTCTAAATTTTATGATTTTTAATTTAGAGATGTAGAAAAGATTAATTGAAGTGCTTTTGAAAAAATGCCTCTAATGCATTATGATCTTTTTACCAAGATGGAGTATAGACAAGATGTGGTAAGTTCTTGATCAAAAGATGTTAAGAGAGATGATGCCACAAACTACCATAAATAACTTGAAATATTCTCTCTTTATTTTTTGGTTTAGAGTTCTTATCAACAAGATAGCCATCCATGTGGTTGGAGACTAATTGCACATGCTATAAGAGTGATTCATTTTGTTTTTCTTACTGATGTAAAACTTATTAAAATAACATCAAAGAAAGTAAACTTTAAGGCAGAGTTTTCCCTAACGCTAGTCCATTGCAAAATAAAGTAATACTCTTTTTATTCAAATGTATATAGTTTTCTAGGAATTGTTATAGTAGCGAGTACATTTGATATCTAAAAGAAAAGCTACTAATGTATATCACTAGCAATGCTCAATTACAGCAAGACAATGATGTTCAAGGCAAAAATGATGTCTCAAGAAATCAATGATGAAGAAGGGTGAAAATGATACAAAAAAGTATGCCAACCAAAGAGGCAAGGAGGAGGCCATGGAGAGTGTGGAAGTGGACAAGGAAGGATAGGTGCCCAATATTGCACCAAATGAAGGCATGCCCTCAATATTTGTAACAACTAAGGTGTTAAAGAAAGCCCAAAAGGCCCAAAGGACTCTCAAAAAGAATGTCTCTCCTAGGAAAAGTATCCTCAATATTTGTAACAACTAAGGTGTTAAAGAAAGCCCAAAAGGCCCAAAGGACTCTCAGAAAGAATGTCTCTTCTAGGAAAAGTATGACAGGAAGCAATAGTTGTGTTTGTATCTTACAAAAATTCATGTATGTAGTTATAATGAAGCAAATAGAACTTTGCTTCAATATCAATGCTTGTAAGTATACTAAAAGTAAATAGAACTTTGCTTCAATGTCTTTGCATTGTGTACCCTTCTCCCTTCTCTTTAATATTTACAACATTTGGAACATTTTCCAATTAAAGGAGTTAAACAAAATATATGCACAAGTTTATATAATGTGATGTAGAAGCTTATCCTTTTCACATTAACTTTGAACACAAATGATCTTGATAATTCAATATCTTCATTCTTTCCATAAGTCCATCCTTGATATAGTGCACGCGATGATCTAATCTTTTGAATCGTAATATTTCCTCATTGAACATGTACAATCCAATATAGGATCTTGCATAAAGTCATCAATATTTTGGTCTAAGGCAACTAGATTGCCACCAACACAATGCCATCTACTATAACAAAAATCTAAAGATGGAAATTTGAGTAGCCATAACATATTCACAAGTAGCATAGTGATGATCTATCTTATAGGCTACCTTGCTTCCTATACTAGTACATGATCCTTCGTCAACAAATTGCAAGACATGATCATATGCTAGCCTTTTTATCGAGAGCATGTCCTTTGATCTCCTTATCTCAATATTGGGAAAAAAGTCCACAAATACATCAATAGGCATACACAAAATGATATTGCTTACCTTACTTGAGGTTTTAGGTTTCTGTGCTCTTTGTATACCTATAGGCTTCATTGGTGATTGGGCTTAACTTACTTGAGGTTTTAGGTTCCTATGCTCTTTGTATACCTATAGGCTTCATTGGTGATGATTGGGCTTGGTAAAGGCCATCTAAAGCTTGAAAAATAAAGTAAAGGAAGGGGCCAATCATCTCAAGATGAAGATGATCACGTCACATGTATCCTTCATAGTGTTTTTGATGTACAACAAGCATAAAGGGAGAAATGAATCAGTCAAAGTCCTTTGAATTTACAAAATTTGAAGGCCGCAAATATGGTAAAGCTATTTTATCTCATCTTAGCAAGTTTGATGATTAGTTTGTTAAAGAATCCTTTCTTGAAAATGAAAAAATTAAACATACCACCAATGATATGTCTAGTGAAGCCTCTCTTTGGTGGAATGCTCTTTGCCATGGTGCCAATATGCACACTCATGGGATGACTCTTGTTAACCATAGGACAGAAGGCAACAGGAGAGCAAAGCAAATCGACAAATATGTGCAAAGGTGGAAAAAGTAAAGAGGAGTCTAAATCAAGCGAAGGACATAAGTCATATATTTTTTTATTAAGTCCGCAATTATACCATTAATTGTTTTATTATTTTGAAAGTTGAGTGTAGCACCTATGCGAGTTGTAATATTTTGCACTGGGTAAAAATATTTGTAGCTCAGCAAGAGCGCAGACGCTAGCTTTTATTCACTTTCATAATGGTCGATGTAATTGAATATGTATGTATAAACTAGGAAAGGCCAAACAAGAGAAACATGTGCCCAACCTAAGTGGAAGACCAAACTCAAAACCTCATGTATAAAAATAAAGAAGAGAATGGATAAGCTCATTCTTGTGGTGGGCAAACAAGAGCATGCTTGTAATGAAAGCAATCAACCATGGAATGAAATCTAACTGAAATTGAAAATTAACTAAACTACAACAAAGAATTAACAAATCTATTGCACCAAGACATCCTCATCATGTATTAATGGTTGGGGATTCAAGAATACATGACGGCCATGGCTGAGTGCTTCATAGGCTAGAAAGAAGCTAACTCCAAGAAAATGGTAAAGCCAAGATTATTGAATGATCAAAAGATGTCTTGCCTTTGGCCTCTAGTCCCTTTTATTCTAACCCTCTTCCAAACTTAAGGGCTGTTCACACATGTACACATAGGCTAAAGCTAAATTTACAAAGGCTGGAATTAATCCAAGGTGCAAATATTAATGTTGTATTTTCCTTCATGACAAACCATCCCTTCCTGAAGATGGTTTTGTCCTCAAAACCAAGAAGTAATGGCCTATATCCAAGTCAAGAATGATAATAATCATGCCCATTCATCTTCCAAATGATAAGAAAGCACTGTCCATGAAAAGAAAACCTTTTGCATGCCAAACTGTGAGAAAACTGGCTGCTGTCCAAACAGGGCTGATTCACTAAAACTGCCATAACTTTTGATATATTGGTCCAAATAAGGCGTACGAGGTGTGGAAACGAAGTATACACTCCCAAGCATCACCCCATAACATCAGAATCAAATTTTGATGAAGTCAGGACAGTTTTATTGTCTACAGAAATTTCATACAGCAAGCTGTCTCTGCACAGTCACTGCATACTGCATCATATATCATCCTTGTAGGCAATACTCCAAATAAAGATATCAAGTACCCCCGGGATCAAAAAGAAATTCCTAAAAAATAATCGTCATAATCATGGGTACCTGTCCAAGAATCATGCATATCATCTATTCCTCCCGGGTCAAATGGGAAACCACCCAAGAACTCATGATTGCCATCATGAATGCCTGGATCATAGGGAAATGATGCATTCAAATCATATGACATATCAGCACCATATTCAAAATCATATACATGAGAATCCGAAGAAACGCCATTAGGTAGTTGCAGTCCTTGATCAACTATGGGCTGATGTAGATCAACCATGGAATCATAAGAATCATGACCAAGGATGGGTTTATGTATCTCATCAACATGATTATCCCAAGGTAGCTCATCATCATATGGATATGCATTCTCATCCATTTCTGCAACTAACTCTCCTTGTGAACCATCATCACATATCTTTGCATCCTCATGTTCTTCCTTATCGATTAAACTCTCTTCTTCGTTTTGATCTTCATCTTCTTCACTATCTTCATTCTGAAATTCCTGCTCTTGGTCTTCTATTTGATCATTTTCTTGTATATCTTCTTCATTGTCATCATCATCTTGAGTGTTGTCTTCTTCATCAGCTTCTTCATTTTTCTCTATGATGTTAACCTCTTCGGTTTGCATTGTATACATTCTTGCATTAGTATCCATAGGCTGACCATAATGAATTCCTGCATTACATGGTTCGTGCTGCCCATCGTCAACTAGATGTTGTTGGAAACAAGATACATGATATTCATTCCTATAAGATTGCTCTTGGAAGCATTCAGGACAACTACATTTAACACTGCAATGCTGCCCATAAACATAGGCATCCCCATAGGAATGATCATCAGCATGCTGTCCACAGTATTTTGGGGTAGGTTCCAAAGATGAAGCATGATCTTCATATGCATACGTCCCTCCAAAATATCCTTGCTGCTGCCCAAATGCATCAAGCTGCTAGCCATGAGCATTTGTATGATTACTCTCATGATCAAATCTGCCATAGACAAAACCACCTTGTTGTTGGCCAAAACCATTTGGATAAGGATCACCTTGATCATCTTGGCATGAGGTATGGCATCCATATTGCCCAAAAGAACTTCTAAGACTTTGCCCATTTGAAGCAAAAAAAACATAAGATCCATAGTCGCTATATCCATGAACTGGAGCATCATGGGAAACACATCCATAAGCATTAGTGCCATTCTCTCTTTCATGAGATATACCATATGTATAAGCATCATGTTGAACATTTGACACTTCTGCAATGCTCCTATCAATGATGGATACAAGCTCTTTAACTTTCAACTTCATTTCCCTTACATCTCTGACCAAACTGTTCACTGTAACCATGCTGTTGTGATTATCCCTATGCACTGTTTTGGCCATATCTTGAAGAATACTCATTTAGTTGATTGGAGAAGAGCATTGTTGATGGAATGACCTTCAATCCATAATGCTTGACATAGGTGAGCTGAGCTTGATAATCCGTCTAAAATCAGTCCAAGAGATCTTCAATATTCAAGGATAATCCCTTCCTTGATAAGCTTCAGCTTCATTAATCCCATGAAAGCTCCATGACTCCATGAATGATCCAAATGAGGGTTGATGAAGACCAATTACCTTCTCTACTTGAAGTAGGTTGCAATAGGTAATAGAGAGGGCTTCAATGTGTCCAAGAGATCCCAAAATTTGAGAGGGAATGCCAAAATTTAATGGCATAAAAGCTTCATGCTGTCCATTGAACACCTAGACCACCATTGGCTTCAATCTCTTCAATGTCGGTCCAATGTTGATGGATTCTTGAGGGGAAATGGTTGAGGAAGCTTCAGAGATGCTTTGCCAAAGACTAGAACGAGGGTATGCATATGCTCCAATTGTACCTGATTATGCAGAAGCTGGCCTTGGAGTCAAGAGAACATATCCCACATTGGATGAAGAAGATGCATATTATGATTCTACCCGTAGAGGTTACCCAAGAGCTAGAGTTGATTATACTGATATGGGTACTTCTAGTCTTCTTGAGCCTTCTCGGGTATCTTTGGCACGCTCTGCCCTTGGAGGTCGAAGTGTCTTGCCAACTACTGCACGTACGGGAGCAAGCTCTCTTTTTGGATCAGCCAGTCATTCTTCTGTACTGCCGGCTGCAGGAGACTACCTGTCTAGTGCTACAGAGCTAAGGGGAGATGCTTATGCCTCAGATTCCATACAATTTCAGACGCTGACAAGTCCAAGAACGTCCTCAAATTCATGCGATCTCTCCTTCTCAGCACACCTTTCAATATTGACAAGGAAACTTTCTGAAGTTCTGGCAGTGGTGTGAGATTTCACAGGGCTGTTGCATATTACACTACATCAAGGCCTTTCAGAGACTAGCTACCCAAACGGAGTCTCCACTACGAATACTGTTATAAAATGGCTCTTTCTCCTAGCAGAAATAGTGTTCCGGGATCCCTTAGAGTACCAATGATACGTTTAGAAAGACCCCTTTCAGTTGGATCATCAGGCAAGCCAGCTGCAACCACATTGCCTTCATCCGGCTTGCTTCCTTCTCGATCCAAAACAGGGAACTGAAACGTAAAGCAGAACGAGCCAACAACATATGGTGGAGATTGAGCAGGATTTTGGGTCCTGAGAGGCGTGTTATCATGTATGCTGTCATTCAATCCCTCTTTACAATTGCAACACTGGCTTTGACTATCCTCCTTTACAAATCATACCGATTGCACACAGTATTTGAGGTGTTTAAGTTGTCAACCACAGTTTGGAATGGTGGCAATTATATCTTTGAAGTCATGCCACGGCAAGCTCGTGAGCACTGGTGCTGGCTCATTTGAACACAGTTATGCATCATTTGAATATCACCGAACATTCAAAGCTATCAATGATCAGAGATGCAACATGAACGCTATCAAATTTCTGCAGAGGGAAGCCTCCACCTCCTTTTGAGCTGGTTAAATTGCACTGCCTGTCCTGGAACGGTTGATTCATGCTGCAGATGAAGATGTCTTGATTGATGCATGTTGAAAGGTTGTGTCATTGGTATGTGCGGACGCTGAAGAAGCATAATGTCCAAGATGTTGAGAATGCCAACGCCATTTCTCCTATTTCTTCTTCTCCACAAGGACAATACTCACAGGAGCGAGACCTTTTCTGCTCATCTCCTTGTCCACAAGTTGAAGCTCTGGAGGAAGACATCTGCACTCTCGCATCGATGGAGGAGAACGCAACAGGGGCCGTAAAAGGAGGTGCGAAGGCCCGACATGCTGATTTTCTGGACTTGCGATGAGAAGGACGATCTCAAGCATTTACAATAGCAGAGATGGAAGCTGCAATCATGGACTTTTCAGAGGACAACAAGATAGGAGCAGGAAGCTTTGGGATAGTGTACCGAGGAATGCTTCAGGATGGCAGGGAGGTGGCAATCAAGAGAGGTGAACTGTGTTGTTTCTGCATCTCTCCCTTTCGGAATTCTCCCTCTCTGTTCATTGTGCTGGTTCTAGAATGGCTTTTCCTGCCTGAAAGTAGCATTCAATCAAGCCCTTGAGCTGCGCCTTTTCCTGCTTCCAAGCTTTCAGCGTTCTTTGAGATCACCCAAACATGCATGACATAAACTCTTCTCAAGAGTTCTACGATGCGCTCAAGAACGCAGGGGACAATGTCGTGTTGGTGGATTTCTATTCAGCCGGTTGCCGGTCTTGCAAGGCCCTCTATCCAAAGATTTGCCAATAGCCGTGCCTTTTCCTGGTTTTCTCCCAATGCATCCAGAGGTATGCGGCAGAAATCTCTCTCTCTCTCAATGGAAACCTTGCTAATAATGAAGGACTTGTTATGTCTCCTGGTAATGCAGCATTGAAGAGCATGCTGCAACCTTCCCCACTCGAAGACAATGCTACTGAGGACGCTATGATGCCGACATTAGATGAAGAAGATGAGGAAGCAATGGAACAAAATGATTTTACTCATGAGCCAAACAGAAAAACTCGCAAGCCTTCACAAGTGGATCAGTCAAAAAGGGCTGCCAAGCATGAAATGCAGAGCCTCGCAAGGAACAAAGAACCATTGCTGCAGCAGCACAATGTTTCTACCACTTCCTACATGCTTGGAAGTGTCAAGAGCCGAACCCGCAATGTGAACGTGAAACTGAAGAAAGCAGCTCATGCCAGGAGGAAGAAGGCCCTCAAGAAAGAAAATAGTCAGTTCATTCCAAACGAGTCTGTTGTCATGAACATCAAAATGTGTCATCAATGTCAAAGAAATGACAAAGGGGAGGTGGTGGTCTGCCAGAAGTGTGGCACCAAGCGCTACTGTATGCCCTGCATGACTAGATGGTATCCTTCGCTCACCTGGAAAGACATCAGGGAGGCTTGCCCAGTCTGTAGACAGAACTGCAATTGCAAGGCATGCCTGCGCATGAATATCCCTAAGCACTCAAGCTTGAGAAGAGGAGAGAGAAAGACTGAGCCTAGAAGCAAACCCTTCCCTCTCAAAAGTAACCTTGGTTTAAGTGTCCTTCAGCCATGTCTGACCCTCTTTTGATCCATATGTTTTCAAAATGAGGTAAAATTTGATGACGACCTGTCAAAGTAGTTATGAACCTCCATCTTGCCCCCATATCTCTGTGAAGAAACACTAAAATAACCACAGTTTGAAGTAGTACAACCAGTCTAGTCACTGTCAAGCAGAAACCAAACCATGTAACTGTGTCTTCAAGTCCAGTTACACAGAAATGATTCCTGTAACTAGATCTTCCATGAAAATGACCTTCCCAGCTAGATCATAATCATGAAAATGATGGAATTAAAGCCTGCCTTGGATCAAAGCAAGGCTCTGATACCAATGTAATGAAAGCAATCAACCATGGAATGAAATCTAACTGAAATTGAAAATTAACTAAACTACAACAAAGAATTAACAAATCTATTGCACCAAGACATCCTCATCATGTATTAATGGTTGGGGATTCAAGAATACATGACGGCCATGGCTGAGTGCTTCATAGGCTAGAAAGAAGCTAACTCCAAGAAAATGGTAAAGCCAAGATTATTGAATGATCAAAAGATGTCTTGCCTTTGGCCTCTAGTCCCTTTTATTCTAACCCTCTTCCAAACTTAAGGGCTGTTCACACATGTACACATAGGCTAAAGCTAAATTTACAAAGGCTGGAATTAATCCAAGGTGCAAATATTAATGTTGTATTTTCCTTCATGACAATGCTTCTTCTTCTTGCTTCTAGTCTATCTTCTTATGCTCCATCTTGGGAGTGAGAAAGAGTGAGAGTGTGAGAGTCAAGAAAAGAGTGAGGGACTTGAGAGGTGAAGCTCCTTCCTTGCACATGCTCTTCTCTTCTTCCCCTTCTTGGATGAGAGGTGAATTAAGGAGGGATTGGGTGTCTTTCTTCTTGTTCACATTTCATCTTGTGGATCAGATTGAGAGCTATGAATTAGGTTTACAGATCAAGTACCATCTCACAGATCATGGAGCCACCATCAAGCTGTCACTTCATGGTGTTGAGGAGAAGGTAAGGTGGTGAATTCATTATACCCTTGTCATTTTGTTTGTTCTTGCTTTCATGTGGGAGAATAATGGATAAATCGATGAGTTATAAGTATGTATAGGCTATGTGAGAGGTATCCATTGCCAAATCGAATGAAGCACTTGAAACAATAAGCGTCCCGTCAAGTCTAGTGGTTGAGCTAGTAAAAGCTCTACTATTTTGGTTCCATTTTCAAGACACCATGGAATAATCCGTGAAGGCAAACATTCTCTTATTCATGCATCGCATTAGAAGAACCTCAGGAATAGAATAGGAATATATACTTCAAAACAAACTAGGAGTTCGGCTCGAAACGAGTGTGACATAGAGTAGGATGGATGAAGTAGGAGAAATTTGAAGAATTTTTGGTTGAAATTTTTGATTTGAAGTAGATTGGAGAGTTATTGCAACCTTAGGAATAAAGCTTAGATAAGCTTTAAGTTTTATGTCTGAGGCAAGGCATTTGATTGTCATCCTAAGGCCTTGAGCCTTTGCATTTTGTGTTCAAGGTAAGGAGTTATCCAAAGATCTATGAGCCATAAGGCACCTTAGTGTCGTGAGCCTTAGCATAAGGCACCTTAAAGCCTTGGCATTCGAGCCATTCGAGTGACCATAAGGCTTAATGCCTTAATCATTTAAAGAAGCCATTCGTAAGGCCTTGAGTCTTAGCATTGATGCCCGCGTCTAAGTTGAATATGAGGCATCTTAGGCCTTAGCCTTTAATGATCACCAAAGAGGTGAATCTGTGCCGCAAAGAAGTCCAAGTCTGCTAATTGAAGCTGTCTGAGTCCAAGTGAAGCCATCCAAATGAAGCTGTTCGAGTCCAAGTGAAGCCATTTGAGTGAAGCTATTATAGTTTGAGTGAAGCTATTTGAGTCCAAGTGAAGCCATTCAAGTTTTTACTAAAGCCATTTGAGTTTGAGTGAGGTTGTTTGAGTCTAAGTGAGGTTGTTTGAGTCCAAGTGAGGCTGTTCGAGTCTGTGTGGAGATGTTCGAGTCCACGTGAAGCCATCTCCTCGAGTTTGAGTGAAGCCATCCTAGTTGAAATGAGGCCATCCAAGTCCAAGTGAGGCTATTTGAGTTTGAGTGAAGCCATCCCAGTCCAAGCGATTGTATCCCGTTGACAATGTTGTGTGGAGGCCACATAAGAATGATCATAAAAGAATACCCAATTCTTTGTAAGTAGTATTTTTTTTGCTAACTTTGTACATTTCTTCTAGGTATGCCTTTGAAGATTTGAGATTCTAGGTTCCAAATATAGATCTTTATGCATAAGCACATATTGTATTAATATTTCTTTTACATTGCTCTTGCTTGCTCCAAGTTCGAAGTCTTTGATTCTATCCTTCTAATCAAAGATAAATGATCTCTCATATTTGTTATTTTCTCTATTTTACATACTACATGGCTTCAACTACCTTTGTTATAATAGTAGGAATGCATTTTCTTTTGTATTGTAATGAATTAAACAATGTTATGGATATAATTTGAGAGCTTGGGTGCCTTGTTGATGATTGAATTTCTATATCCATGGCTAAAAGAGGGAGAGAAATGAACAAGACAAAGAAGGAGGAAAAATATGGGAGGGAAGTTTAAAGCACCAATATTTTTTTTGATTTGGATTTAGGTTCAATCATGAATACCTTGTAATCATGATCTATCATTAATGTAAAGTGGACTAGATCCTATGCTATTAATGTAAAGAGTATAATTACTATGGTCACATAAGTTTTAAAATAGGCATTCAAATAAAAAAATTCACAATTATAAATGATTATATAATTGTACAAGATGATTTCTTGATTTTTCAACAATAAATGCTCTAATAGACAAATGAAATGTTTAATATTGTGTTCAATGTTATAGATTTTAGGTGATAATAGAGGAAAATAAAAAATAAAAAACTCTTTTAAGATTACATATAGTAGACAAGAAAGTGCTCGTATGTGTATGAGAGAGAGAGAGAGAGAGAGAGAGAGAGAGAGAGAGAGAGAGAGAGAGAGAGAGAGAGAGAGAGAGAGAGAGAGAGAGAGAGAGAGAGAGAGAGAGAGAGAGAGAGAGAGAGAGAGAGAGAGAGAGAGAGAGAGAGAGAGAGAGAGAGAGAGAGAGAGAGAGAGAGAGAGATTGTGGGTGGAATATGTATAAATGTGTACATCTTTCATTAATATATACTTGAGTTTTATTTTTCCCATATCAAAGTATTCATCTAGGTATTGTTGGTATTCTATGTTAGCTCAAAAAAGTTTGTTCTCGCTAAATGGATTTGCTCTTATGACTTTAGGATGGTTGAGTGTTGTATATGTCTTTTTGTATCTTTAGGATGATCAAAAGGAGAATATGATTACATTTTTCATTGTATATCTCTATTACATTTTCTCGAATGTGTACAATCATTTTACATTGGTGTTGCTGTAATTAATTGCATTTTTTGTGCAATATATGTTAGTTTAGTTATGCCAATATGCATCTTCTCATTGACATGACACTCTCTCAAATGAAGGTTTGATGTTCATATCTTGTTTGAGAGGAACATGTGGTCATTACAAAAGCAAGAAACAAGGTTGTGGATGTCAAGATGTCACAAGGAGAAGGCAAAAAGACCATCAAGAATTGGGATGAAGGAGCATACATTGCTAAGTTTCAAGAATAGCTTCATGACTTACCTAGGTGGCAAGAAGGATGGCATACTAAGCTATTGCTAATAAATTGATTATGTATGGAGGAGAGTGTGTATGTGAAGCTATGATCAATGTAGAGAAAATGACTATTTCCACATAAAAACAATGCATACACTAACTTGAGAGGTGTTGTAGGAGAACAATCAAGCCTTTGATAATTAATTGCATATATCAAAGAGAAGTTTCATAAGAGATTTGAATCCAAAACCACATCATTTAGGATGAATGCCAATCATTGGAAGGGAAAAAAGTAGAGATAAATTGATTGAAGAAAGAGATTATCCATTATAGAATCACCTGAATGGGATATAAGAAAAGACAAAAGCATTGAATCCCATGGGCAAATTGGTGCAAGGAAGTGGCATGGAAGGCATGTGGGTGTGCAAGTAAGGAATGCATTGTATGGCATAGTTAGAGGAGATATTCACCTTACAACACAAAACTCAAAGAAACATATCTATGTAATTCATAAAGCAATAAAGCCTAATGATGTTTTTAGCATTCTTAAGAAATCAAGGCAAGAGTGGGTAAGACAATGGTGCTAAATGAGGTTCTTAAGGACATCCAAAATATAGTCACTTGTTCAGTGCTACATGCTTGACAAGTATATGAGTTTGTGTATAAAAAACGTAAACTTATTTGAAGGAAAAGGTTGTACATGTCTCAATCCAAGGCCTTGAAGTAGGACAATGGACAACCAAACACTATTGACATAGAACAAGTAAAGCAATACACATAGTATGAAGGTAAGATATTTATTAATTGGAGGATTGATAATTCTATTTCTATTAGTTAGACATAATTCAACAATATGATTGTTAATTTAATAATATGATATTTCTATTTGTTAGACATAATTCAATAATGTGATTGTTGAATTGAAGTGCAATGATGAAATTCTACAAGTTCAATGGAAAGGTATGTGGAGTCTTTCTTGATTTTCATATGTTATCTATTATAAAATTTTCAAAATTTCTAATGAGTTGGTGGCACAATATGGTGCTAAATCAATTTTTATTATAAATATGGATGAGTGAGAATTTTGATCAAATGGTACACTATTAGATAAAGTTTTGGAGCATGCTTGCCTAATGAAAGGGTGATGGAGATATTCTGTGTGTTATCAAAGCAAGTCATCTATTCATTGGGGCATGTTAGGTCACAAAAGAGATCCATACAACGCTTAAATGGATCTTGGCTAGAATAAGTATTCCAAATATAATCTAGAAGCAACAAAATAAAACTTCTCTCCATATCCCAACTATTCGAGGTTTTATAGTTGAGTGGCATTTGGGAGTGACTTGAAAATCAACTCTTTGCAAGGCTACAACCAATGATGCCAATACTTTACATTTGTGTACATATGCATTACACCATTGAGAAAGAATGAAATTCCAATCCAATTGATGGAGATGAAGTTGTTTGTCAAAAAAGCAATGCAAAACAATCATCTCCAAAGAAGAGAGACATTATCATGACTTGATAGGGCAAAGTATCAAGAAGCTCTCAAGTTTAACCTTGTACAAGATGCAACGAAGTAGACCTATCAATGGATCCATTTCTCTACACTGATGTTGACCAAATCGACTGCTATATTTTACATTCAATGCTAAGGATCATTAACAAGCTATTGGCATTACCTAAAGATTACACTTACATCATGTGGCAAAAAAGATAGAGCAATCGATTCAATTTGTTGTTGTGAAAACCTCCTCAACAAACTAAACGTACATGTACGGTAGGCCAATGTTATGAAAGATGATACTATCTTTGGGGATTTATATATGCCAAAAAAAGTTTCTACTAAGGGATAATGGAAGGTTCATGCTAGGTTGCTATGGCATTAATCACAAAGTTCATTAAATATTTTTAACTTAGTGTCCTTAGATTTAAGCATTTCACTCATATGTAAATCAACCATAATGTTTGTTTTTTTGCATGGCTAGAGCCAATAAAATAGGGAGGAAGAACCCTTCATAAGTAGGAAACACAATGACCACACTTAGAGGTGTTGCTTTTGCTAAATGAGCAAGTAGGCAACATGATGACCAAGCTTGGAGTATTTGAGAGCTTGCATATATATGGTTTGTAGGACAATGTAGAGCAATAGAGTTCTCATTACCTCTTCCCACTCTATGTGTCTCTCTATTGCCATCATCAAGAATCCCCTTCTTCTTCTTCCTCTTCCTCTTCCTTGTCTTCCTCTTTTTGTACCTTTGTTTTATTAAACCCACCACCTCCATAGTCAAGGATCCAATCCTCCTTCCCTTCAACCATTGCATGGAGGTACAAGACTAGGATAATTAGGCATGCTACCCTTTTGACATGCAAAAAAAGTACAAGAATGATGACCAACCTTGGGATTCATCCACTCACAATCCTCTACCTTCTTTTGAAACATCCATAAAAACTTACTACCATAGGAAAAGAAGCATAAGTGATTGGTGGAGGTATATAAGTAATACAAGAGCAAAAATCTATTTCAAAAGGGATCTTTCCAATGGGATTGTGGGTGAGGTCATTGAGGAGATGAACCTTTAGTTCTAAGCTAGAACCATGCGTGCTATAGAAGAGGCTATGGACATATTGTTGGTGGAGCTTTTTGAAACACTACTAATTGTGCATTGTATGCCAATTGGTCACAATCAAGGACAAGAACACACCTCTAAAAAAGTGGCTAAGATGAAACAAATCCTTTTTCCCTAGTAATATTGTACATTAGTGTTTTTCATAGATGATTTTTGTATATTGCTCCTACTAGCACGGCCTGTTTGTATCCATATTATAATAATTGGTGATAATTACTCCAAAACTAATTCAAGTATTTTTATGGCTTGCACCTTGTTCTTCTCTATATATTTTTTAGCAATTTGATCTTTAGATGTGGTTTTAGACAATTAACAATTACTTTTTTGTTTTATGCAGTTGTTACCTTTGATGATTACAAAAATTGGGTAACAAGGGTGCAATGAGTGAATTGAGACCGGTATTGCAAATGTTACTATGCCAAACCTACCAAAAGTGATAAGTCCTATGTGATGCAACTATGCAATATTTTCTTGTCTTATTGATGTAGCAAAATTGTGGCATATTAGACTTGCCAAATTTGGTAGGAGTAGTGTGAAATATCTACACTATTGGCCTCAAATCACCAATCTTGCCCCATCTAGATAATAGTTTTTGATGCTAATCTTGATTGAGCTCCTGCTTTTGGTGTTGAAAGGCATGAATGTGTATTTGAATTTTTGTGAGTTGTAAAATTGCAATGCTCAACTTTGCGATTTCACCATTAGATTTAAGATTTGGATACAAGTTCAAATTACTGAGTGACCAAGTCAAATCATATTGACTTATAAACAATCATTTGCGAGGATAACAATTGATACAAGAGCTTGAAGATAACCTTATCAATTGTTACAAGATGGGTTTAACTACTTTTGTTTGCAAAAGATCTTATCCTTGGTAGCTCAAAGGTTGGGTAACATAGTTTCCCAATAAATGTTAGCTATTTGTTTCACATTCTTGCCAAGTTTAGAGGGCACAATGAAGAAGGATCCTTGCCTTTGTTGTAGCATGTATTAAAACAAATATAGTATGTAGTTCCTTTCCAATAGAGTCCTTGACCCATACACCTTAATTAAGCTTTATGAGATCTTGTGCACTATGGGGGGAGGGGGCATATTATAGAAACTTGGTTCCTCTAGGGAAGCGCAAGAAGTAAACTTTTGAGTGAGCTTTTTTGGGCAACCTCTCTATTCTTGTTCTACATAGTTCATATATTCAATCGTTAGATATATCTACCTCTACTTCAACTTCTACCACCACCATCATCACTACTCTCATCTCAACACCATCACCTTGACTTTGTCTATCTCTCTCTTCCCCCCTCTATCTCTTTACTCGTAAATAGCCTACTCTCCTTGTCTCTCTCTCTCTCTCTCTCTCTATATATATATATATATAACACTCTCACTATTTCTCTCTCTCCTCACACACACACTCACACACACATTCTAAGTCTCTATTCCTCACTCACTCTCTTTCTCATTCCACACACACACACACACACACACACACACACACACACACACACACACACACTCTCTCTCTCTCTCTCTCTCTCTCTCTCTCTCTCTCTCTCTCTCTCTCTCTCTCTCTCTCTCTCTCTCTCTCTCTCTCTCTCTCTCTATGAAAACATTTGTGTGATCACTCTAGAATGACAAAACTTGTCTTACATTCTGTTACATGTGTTGCATCAAATTTTTCTTTTTTTACTTGTAAGAAACACACACACACACACACACACACACACACACACACACACACACACTCTCTCTCTCTCTCTCTCTCTCTCTCTCTCTCTCTCTCTCTCTCTCTCTCTCTCTCTCTCTCTCTCTCTCTCTCTCTCTCTCTCTCTCTCTCTCTCTCTCTCTCTTTTGCAACATGGAAACATTTATGTGATCACTTCGGGTTGATGGATCATGTCTTACATTGGATTATGATGTGTTGTAACAAATACTTCTCCTTACTTGTAAGTAGTTCTCTCTCTCTCTCTCTCTCTCTCTCTCTCTCTCTCTCTCTCTCTCTCTCTCTCTCTCTCTCTCCCATTGATTTCAATAAATAACAATTCATGCAAGCAATCTAGATCTACATTTATATTTTGTTGACTTCTGGCAAGTGTGCTATTCCACAACTGAGAGAGAGGGTTATCCAAAGATTGTCAAAATTTTGACTGTAGCTAACGAAGTGAGATGTGAATATTTTCTCAACAAAATAAAATGCATTTGTGCTAAGAGCTAGCATAGTTTTTGCTTTGTTGATTACACAACTAGCGCTATCAAAAAAGTTATTTTGCTTTCAAATATGAGGTGCAAGTTCTCTTTTATGAGCATAGGTTGGTGTATAAACATGTTCACATTTGCATCCATTACAAATAGTGGAAGGTACACATAGTACTTCTGCTACATGATCCATGAAATCTCCGCAACTACATGTTGGGTTCTTTGAAATATGCACATTGTAACAACCTTCCAAGTCCTCTCAATTAACAACTATGCTTTATAAAGACATTCAAGTCGAGGGGGATGGAGAATAATGCCACTTCTAGGGTAAAAAGCACCGACCCCTAGTGCTACACTAATGCAGCTCCCTATTTTATGCTGTTCAAGATCCATTTCTATGATATATGCACCCAACCTAAAGACGAATATCACTTCTTTGACTGGTCAATTCTAACATTTTTTTGATGTTATCCTTTCATTTACAAATCTCCCATTGTCCTTGTCACAAAATCATGGGTAAAATTTCTATTGAAGGAAATACTTTGTGATCATCATGTATCACAATGTGATAACATTGCTAGCTTTTTTTTTTTGAGGCATTGCCCAATCTTAGTGATATTAGTACTGTAACTTTGCTGTTGATTTTTGTGTGATATAGCAAAGTAATAGGGGGCCTCGTAATTGCCATTCAACTTGCCCCCTTAGCCTATAACCATGTAGAAGGGAAAAAAATCACAAACAAAGAAAGGGCCTATGAAGTAGAACATTAGATATGGGGCATATACCCTTCATCATATTAAATTCTATCAAGCAACTAGTTATCTCTTACATGGTTATTTCTCCAAAAAAACTTTCTCAAATCACCAAATCTATTAGAAGATTTAGCATCAACCAAATCATGCAGAACAACCCTCTCCCAAACTTAGGCTCATCGATAAGTACTCTAAGCAATAGAAATTGTAATTTAGAAAGTGTACTCTAAAGCTCTTTGCTTTAGCACTCATATTAGAAATGTATGCAATAGTACTTGTCATGATTGTCACCCAAAAAGATACCAAGGGAAAATGCAATGACTCTATAGATTAAGAAAGTGCTACTAAAGCATGTATATAGTGCATCCATATAGACCATACACCTAAGAACTACAAAATCATATGAAGATGATATTTCACTTGGTGAAAAGAATATATAGACAACATTACTATGAGTTTGATGAAGCTAGAGATTATAAAATGTGACTTGGCTTATAAATCAATCATCGCATTCCAACAAAATAAAAGAAGCTTGGGGAAGGGTGGAATGACTTCTCTAGTACAAATTGTTTGAACAATGGCTAGTGGGTGTAGCCAAAGCACAAAGCACTAGAGGGGAAATGGAAAAGTAAGACAATGCTCATGACTCCACTATTCAAAGACAATGAAAAAGAAAAAAAAATGTTTATGCATGTATAGACAAAGTCTGCACAGGGGTGTGGAACAATTGCTCTAAATGTCTATTGTTGGAATAGTGGAAGAAGATAAAGAAAGTGATTTTAAGTGCTTTCACACGTCACTCCCATAGTATATACTACAACCAAAATAAAGTTTAAATCTTAAGGAATAGTATTGAAGTGCAAAAATGTTGTTCATGACTAATGAGACAAACCATACAATCAAATGTGTATCTAACTCTACAAGAAGTATTTGGACAACTTTTATTCAAATGCCTTTTATTCATTGCAAACAATTTCTCTAAATGCACTTGATCTCAACTTTTCACAATATCCTAGTACTATAATTAACTTACAATAAACAATGACCAAGGAATTTGTAGATGGATTATTAGATCAACAAAATACCTAGTAGAGTGATGTGGTCTTAAATATTGACTAGGTATTAGTAGGTGGCTTATTAAACAATAGAACACCAAGCACAATGATGTGACCTTCTTCCACAAAGAAATACACCAAATAGGTACACCACTTGTAGCAAATCTTTTTACTAGAACTTGGATGTAGATAATTCCCATAAAAACTAGTTTCATATCAAAAATCAATAATTCCTATCCTTTACCAAACCTTTGAAGATATAACAAAGAGAGACTTCTTGGGCACCCAAAACACTCTTCTTCTAATAACATATGAACAACCCATAAGCCATACAAATAGTAAAACATCATATATCAAAGTACCATTGGAGATTTGTAAAGGTAGCCTTTTTGGCACTCTCAATACATCAAAAGTAACTCAAAACAATAGAAAGCAAGATATTATCATAACCAAATAATAAAGAGACTAGAACCTTCTTGTACAACTCCATATAGGGCACTACCAAGTTAGATACTTTTGAATACAACACAAAGCAAGCTAAACATCTTTGTATCACTTTTAACTTAGCACATAACCAAGGGACTTAACATCTTAAAAAAAGAGAGATTACAAAAAGAAAAAGTATCAAAATATGCATAATTGATACTACATGACAAAGCATAATTATGCTATCATAATATGGTCACTAAAATGATTTGTTATTATTAATTAGAAAATTCATATAGACATTGAATTAAACAAATGGTTTTGCATATAGATGGAAAAAAGTTGACTTGCATATTTTAATCTACATTTAACTTAAACTTTCTATCATATGAATAACATGATTGTATAGCTAGTGAGTTTGTGTTTGCAAAATTTATCCACGATTGGTTTGGTATGTCAAATAATCAAATATTTTTATAAATGTTCTTGAAAAGAAACCAAGGTTTATTATCATGTAAATATTAATAAGTTTAAAAACATCAAAAGAACTTAAAAATCTACTTACAAATATTTAAGGCTTAAAAAAATTGCTTGTTAGAGAAAATCTAATAACCTTTTACGTTGAAGGTTTTCTTATTGATTCTCAAAATGTTCTAATAATGTATACTCATAATGGGTTGAAGCATCTCAAATAGTTGTTTATTGAAGGTTCTTATCTAATTGCTTATATGATGAGGCACATAGCACCTTGTGATTTTAGTGGTCACTCATTCAATGGACATGTTGCCTTTCACAAAAGTGAACCTTTCATGAAATTAAGAAGTTAGCCAACTTTCTTATGATATTCATTGGATCTTTTACTTTATTAGCAACAATACTTTTTGTACACATAATGTAGACTACTCTTCAAGGTGGCAAATGTAAGGAAGTTGGAAAAAATGAACTCAACTTTTAGAGAGTAATTGACCACCTAACCCAAAAATGGACTATTACCACACTAGAGGAGGAACTCTTGTCATAGATGCATGACTCCTCTCTAGTTACCTTGAAAATGGGCTTGCAATGTATAATTTTGGAAGATCTTAGACCTTAATCATGATCTTAACTTATTGTCTAGGGAAAAGGGCCAAGAAGGAGATGCTCCCAAAAGCAAAATGTAGCCTACCCCAATTTAGTGACAAGTTTGCACAAAAGATGTATCTATTTTGGCCATTTGAATCTAAACAAAATATTGAGTATTCGATGTAATAATAATGTGAATCAAACAATTGAGCCAAGTAATTTATTTAATATTTTGGATTTTGTAAACATTAAAACAATGCATCTTATAATGTCACTATACTGGCCGAGCATTGTCATTCTTTTGTGAAACCCTCCTTTATAACTAGGCCTACTTGATAAAAATTCAAAGTGTCCCAATTTTTAAATCTTTGAGTGTCATATGATGTATATAATTCACTTGTAATAAAAATAACACATAACTCACTTAGAGGGAAAAGGTGTAATGGGATATAATTGTTAGATGTCATTCTATTGGCCCCTTGATCCTATGTACTAATTTCTTTTATAAAGGTCAAAATATTCAACAAATGGGTAGTAAGTGCCTATAAATAACTCAAAAGTGACTTAGACTTGAATATTAGACTTCAACCACACATAATTACCATGAGCAATCTAGTGAATGTGGTTGCTAATATCACAATAACCATGATGTTGGCATGCAATCCTTTTTGGGCACATCGCAAAGCCCACATGTAAAACATTTGTAGTAAAGCAAAAAAGCACTTGATGGTAGTTACAAGTCAATGTTGTCTACCTTTAGAAGTTACCATCTCTCTCTACTTTGGAAAGCTTGGAGCTCACTAGAGCTTGTTTAAAGGCTAAATGAAAAGCTATTAAAATAAAGAAAAGAATGCCATATTCCAAAGTTGAGTGAAATTCACAAACCTATAGAAGGATATTTAACTAAACAAGCATTTCAAAACCCTATTGTGAAATGTTCAATATTGTCCAACAAATGACTCTCGTAAATTAGTAGAGGTAAATTAGAAACCCTATTGTGAAATTTTGAGTGGTATTCTCTAACCAACACCTTTGCAACACTCTTTCCATAAGTCTATACTTTTCTTTGTACATTGTTCTCTCTCTCTCTCTCTCTCTCTCTAGACGACAAGTAACAAGAAAAGATAGGGTGAATAGAAGTATGGTATGATGGAGCTGACATAAGACAATTGATGTACTAAGTTATAAAGTTATGGCAGTGTCAGAATAATGACCATGCTGTAAGAAAGGGTGCACTATTTGGTGCCATAGGGCAAGTTGAAAGAGAACGCCAATATGATGTCCCCAAGATAATTGCTATGCCTTGCTATCCCTTTGTTTTGATAAAGGCATGACAATGAATCATGATGTTAGGAAACCAATTGTGCACAATAGAAATTAGCTAGAATTAAGTACCCTATAAATACATCTTAAGAGTGTTGTTATGAAATTGTTGCAACTATGTTTTTGCCATCATGGCTTTGATGCACCCAATGCACATTACTTGGAGGTTGTATTCCACCCTCTTCTATAGACAAATGGACTAACAAAAGTGCTTGGATATACGAACTATGATATCAAACGAATGGTTGGAACTTGGATAAATGAAATGAAAACAAATGAGGAGATTTATGATGCAATTGAGTTATTAAATAAAATATAATACATGAACTGGTAAAATGCTAACTATTGTAAGAGACCGAGCCTCTACATAGAGAGAGAGAGAGAGAGAGAGAGAGAGAGAGAGAGAGAGAGGAAAAATAAGAAAAATAATGATGAGGTTTGTCAAATCCTTGTACTTGCATAGACTTATGAACTTGTGACCCTACCTAATTGCTATTCCCGATTGCAACCTGATTGACCTCCTTGTTGTATTTGTATAGACCTATGCTCGATTGCAACCTTATTGACCTCCCTATTGTATGGACCTAGGCCCTTGTTGCACCCTTGCTATTCTTCATGGCACACTTGCTACTATGTTCCTACAACATGCATGAACAAGGTTGCTAGAGAAAGGACAAATGACAAATACAATTCGTATTTTTTTGTTCAATTTGTGATGCATCCTATTCTTGACTTGTGTAGCGCTAATGCAAGTTATCGTGGATGCAATCTATGCTTCTTCTGTAAACCCGCACACCATCTATGCGTGCATGCAATGAACACAAAGAGAGAGAGAGAGAGAGAGAGAGAGCTATATAACCAAGGGACTTAACATCTTTAGAAAAAAAAAGCACAAAAATCCAAAGCATTAAGATATATATAATTAATACACACAAGACAACATGATTAGACCACCACAATTTGATCACTAGATGACATAATTAGTAAATTCATGTAGGCATTGAATTAAGCAAATGGTTTTGCATATACAAGTTTAAAAAAATTGACATGCACATTTTAGTCTATATATTAAATTTCCTATTATATGAATAACATGATCGTATAGTTGGTGGGGCATTTGTGCTTGCAAAACTTATATCCAATTAGTTTGATATAAGAAATAATCAAAGATTTTTATTAATGTTCTTAAAAAGAAAATCAAGGTTTGATATAATGTTATGATATTTAGGGCTTTACAACATCTGCTTGTAATAAATCTACTACATTTTAAGCTAAATGTTTTGTACTTTATTCTCAGGATGTTCTCATGAATACTCACAATGGGTTGAAGTATCTCAAATAGTTGTTTATTGAAGGTTTCTTTCATCTATGCACTCATTCGTCCTAATTGCTTATACGATAAGGCACATAACACCTTGTGATTTTGGTGGTCACTTGTTCAATGGACATGTTGCCTTTCACAATAGAGAACCTTTCATGAAATTGAAAAGTTAGCTAGCTTTCTTATAATCCTTATTGGATCTTTTACTTTTGGTAGCAACAATACTTTTTGTACACATAATGTAGACTCTTCAAGGCAAAGGTAAGGAAGTTGAAAATAGTGAATTCTTTTGGAGAGTAATTAACAACCTAACCCAAAAATAAATTATTCCCATACTAAAGGAGGATTTTTTGTCAAATGATTGACTCCTCTCTAATTATCTTGAAAATGGGCTTGCAATGTATAATTTTGAAAGATCTTAGATCTTAAATCATGATCTTAACTTCTTGTCTAGGAAAAAGGGCCAAGAAGGAGATACTCCCAAAAGCAAAATGCAACCTACCCCAATTTAGTGATAAGTTTGCACAAAAGATGCATCAATTTTGGCCATTTGAAACTTGCACAAAATCTTATATATTAGATGTAAGAATAATGTGAATCAAACAAATGAGCCAAGTAATTTGGGCTTTGTAAAACATTAAAACAATGCATCTTTGAATGTCACTATATTGGCCCCTCACAGCCATTCTTTTGTGAAACCCTAGTTTATAACTAGGCCTACTTGATAGAAATTCAAAGTGTCCTAATTTTTAAATCTTTGTGGGTCATATGATGTAGATAATTAACCTGTAATAAAAATACCATAGGACTCAATTGAAGGAAAAAGGTGTAATGGGATATAACTATTAGATGTCACTCTATTGGCCCCTTGATCCTACGTACCAATTTCTTTTGTAAAGGTCAAAATATTCAACAAATAAGTACACATGCCCATAAATAACTAAAGAGTCCGTCAAGACTTGAATATTAGACTTCAACCATGCACAATTACCATGACCAATCTAGTGACTGTGGTTGTTGATATCACAATTACCATGGCATTGGCGTGCAATCCTTCTTGGGCACATTGCAAAGCCCTCATGTAAAACATTTGTAGAAAAGCCAAAAAACACTTTATTGTAGACACCGATCACCGGTGGTTGCCTTTAGAAGTTACCATCCCTCTCTATACTTTGGAAAGCTTGGAGCTCACTAGAATTTGTTTAAAGACTAAATGAAAAGCTATCAAAACAAAAAAAAGAATGGCATATTCCAAAGCTAAGTAAAATCCACAAATCTACAGAAGGGAATTGGACTAAAGAGGCATTTCAAAACCCTACTATGAAATGCTAGTAGAGGTGAATTAGAAACCCTGTTGTGAAATGTTAAAAAGTAGCATTCTCCAACTAACAGCTCTGGTGAATTAGTAGAGGTATGGAAATATTCTCCAACGAACGACTCTGCAATACTCTTCCCATAAGTCTTTATACTTTTCTTTGCACCTTGCTTCATCCCTCCTCTCTCTCCAGATGAGTAACAAGAAAAGATAGACTGGATAGAAGTATGGTATGATGGAGCTGACACAAGATAGCAGATGTACCAAGTTATAAAAACCGTGGCAGTGTAAGAATAATGATCGTGATGTAAGAAAGGGTATACTACCTGGTGCCACAGGGCAGGCTGAAAGAGAACGCTAAGATGATGTCCCCGAGATAATTGCAGTGCCTTGCTATCCCCCTGTTGTTTTGACAAAGGCATGATAATGGATCATCACGTTAGGAAACCAATTGCGCACAGTAGGGACGAGCCAGAATCAAGTGCTGACCGTTTCTTTATAGCATTAAGAAGTAAGTGTTAATGACAACTGCCACGACAAATAAAAAAACAGCCGACTAATCTTTACAAATGGTAGATCTTTTGTAAAACTTAACTTTTCAATGCACAATTTCTTGTTTTTAGATCTGTTTCATCACAAACTTAAGTGTCCCTTTGAACACATCTTAAGAGTGTCGTGGTGAAATTGTTGTAAACTATGTTGAATGGTGTTTAATTGAACATGAAGCATCTCACTCAAATAGAGTATTCATTAGCCACATCAATGCATTTGCTGCCTCATAACATATGCTTTAGAAGATATTGGTTGTGAATGGCATAGAATGTTGCTGTAATAGAACCATTGATGTAAGACGGTGTTGCATTCTTTCTCAGTATTTTATGAAAGAGGGGTCGTCCTCTTTTTTATGGGAAGGATCCTAGTGCTTTCATGGATCCACCAATGGCTGAATTCAATGCTATTGGGTGAGTGTGTGGAGGAAACTTTTGTGGGATTATGGGGCTTTTATGGAGTAACGCTTGAATCAACAATGCTCCATGACAACCTCCTAGCAAAGGTGCCTTTATTCTTCGATCAACACCTTATTCATGTGGTACCATGGAAACTTATGGTTAACTTTCAACGCCTGCTCCAGTAGGAATGCTTGGTTTGGGTAGAAGTGGAGGCTTGCCCTACTATGTATTGGCCTTTATTAAAGGAAGCTATGGGAGTTATTGCTGCATTTTAGTGCCTTTCAACTTGAGGGCCAAGGATTGCAATCGCATGTGTATGCTATGGGATACTACTCGCAAGAGGCCTAATTGGTTAAGGCTAAGCCTCTTGGAATGCCATCTTTGCATTTTTATTTGAAAAGGGATACCTTAAGTAGCCATTGTTTCTCTTGTGGACAACTCGGGCATTTTATGGTTGAGTGCCAAAAAAAAAGGTAACTCCAAAGGCGAGAATTCTACTAGTAGTTGAGGAGGATCTCATGGTTGAAAGCCTCCATGGAATCATTGCTATCCACGGTTTGTCCCAAAGAAGGGGAATGATTCCTCTACCTCTAAATTGACAAGTCAATGTCTGAACACATTTGCAGTATTGGCTGATTTCTTGGATGAGGTAACTCTTGAGCTATTAGTAGAAGAAGTTAAATTGAGGTAGAACCAGCCTTGGCCTTGCTTTTGTTCCTAGTTACATATGAAATTGAGTCATGGGACACCTTTCGTAATGCTACAAGTGCTCATCTCCCTAAGGGTAGTTTTAAATGTAATGATGTAGAGAGTTCTCTATTGATAGAAGAGGTAAACAAGAAGAACATTGACGCCACACTTCTCATGCATCGATTGTTAGAGACAGAAATGGTGGTAATGGCAATAATAATTTTGGTAGAGACTCATAGCCCAATAGGGGCAAATCTTATTCTCTTAGGCAATCTCGTAGTAAGTCCTGCGGGTGTAAGTTCTCTTTGACATGTCACTATTGAAATGTGCAATGATAGGCCCAATGAGAAAGACAAGTGAAAAGCACAAAATAGTGCAAAGTTTGATGATTGTAACATTGTTCCTAATAAGTTCAGTGTCAAGATTGAAGAGAGAAATGTAGTGCAGACTGAGTCTGATGGTGACTATATCTTAGGTGCTTCGTCTCTTGATGTTACTCAGTTGATCGATGCTTCATCTACCTACTCCTAGTGTTGGTTGCTTAATTCGGAGCTTTCTTTCCATGTTATCTCACATTGGGATTGATTTCATACCTATCATAGCATTGCAAGTTCTATAAGACTTGGAAATGATACTACATTGGGAATGCTAGACTATAGTTTGTTTCAAGCAGCTCTCTTGTTTTGCATAATGTACGTAATCTGCTCACTTTGACCAAAATCCTACTCTCTACTGAATAGTTTGATGATATCGGATATACAATTACCAATTTACTACATATATCTTTTTGCCATCGTCGCCTTGGACATATATCTTTGAAAGGAATGAAAATACTTACTCATTTGTAGTATCTTTCACCTCTTGATTATTTATAATTCGATTCATATGATCATTGTCTTTGTGGCAGGTAGACACATAACACTTATAAAAAGTCTAGCTCTACGCGCATGGGTGAGCCTCTTTGTCATGGGCATGTGAAATTTTAAGATGATTTAATCTTACCGCTAACATTTGATTAAGTTATTAATCAAATGTGTAAGGTTGTTTAATACATGTGATGTACATGGCAGTTATTTCATAGTAAAATGCCAAGGACCCCAAGGATGCAATGGATGTCAGAGGGCAAAAGTTATGATAAGCTATGCCAACTAGACTTTGGGGGTTAGTTTTGACCCTAGAACAAAGTTGTTTGGCCAATAAGTGTCAGTGGTGACACTAGGCACTAGCATTTATTAATGCTAGTTTAAGAGTTAATAGAGGTTGGGGACCACAATGGCCTAGCCAATTTCATTATGGATTGATACGTTTAATTTTAGGCAAGATTAGAAGGACTGAAATTAATCTCCACAATGGAACCATGAAACTAGTCTCCTCTTTATATAGGGTGGTAAAACCTGATTAAGCACTTAATTATAGCAATTAATAGCTGAGCATAAATTGAAATGCACACATTACCTTAACATTCTTGGAAAATAGAAACTTGGTTGGCCTAAAAATAGCGCCCCTTTCGGTATTTCTTTAACTTTCACTATCTCCTTTGCTGATTCAAAAGTCCCTTGTTGTATATATAATCAGCATGCAATTTGGGTCAATTGCCCCTTGATTTTCACCCAGGACTTACACAAATGGAACCACGAATTGGCCAAATGTTGCTCCAATTTACATTGGATGGACTAGCATCTAAAATCCTTGTCTTCTCTCTGTACGGGTCCCAAGTGTTGGATTTTCACTTATGCCTCACTTACACCTACGATCACATAGGAGTGTTGGTGATTAGTAGGACAATGGGGCACTTTTTACTCTTGGTATGAGAGGTTTTTCCACCAGACTTATTGTCTTATTTTCTATGTGCTTATGTCACACTTATGGGCACTTATCGTGTTCGGGTGTGGATACCCTTACAACCCTAGGTTTAAGGGTTGTACTTTGTACTTTCAGATTACACTCTTTTAGTCTATTGCATTGGGTGTTGTGCTTCACTCTCCACACTATCTACTACACTCTGAGCTGAGCTTCGATCCTCTCTCCATCTCACATTTGGTATCAAAGCAGATCTCAGCTCAGCTAAGCTCGGCTCAGTTCGTCAGCATTCAGGAGTGCCCGTAAGCTCCAAAGGTCTACAGCTCCATCTGCTCTGCTCTTAGCATCTGCAAAGTGCCACCCTGTGGTGCTTGTCCTGTAGCCTCCCAACCAACGCCAGTCAGCAAGGGAACCCGTCCGCCAAGTCACCTTTGCATTTGCACCCCTACTTGTGTTGGTTGTGCCGCCCTTGGTCAGCGCTTGTCAAACCTGACTCTGCTGAAGCCTGCTTGTACCACCCTCGCCTCCTGTGCTACGTCCGCTTGGGAGTGCAGCCAGTCTCCGTCTACCTGCCTGAAACTCAGGTGCCCGCCACTTGCACCTGCCCCCACCTGCACTTGTACCTATGCCCACCACCGACACTTGTCCTCGTCTACACCTGTACCTACGCCACCTTGTCTTCAATGGCTGCCTATCTGAGCTCCTGTGTCTAGCGCAAAGCCTGTTGGCCATTTTTCCCAATTCGCCAACCCACCATCAGTTCAACTCGACAAGGTATATTTTTTCTTTTAGAAAAATTTACTTTTTTATTTCAGAATTTATCTCTGCAAAAGGTGGCTTCTGCCCAAGCAGACATAGAATTGTGAGTACGTGTTTGGGACACAATTGATACAAATTTCTAGGAAAATGACACTGGCACATGTATTGCAATCTCAGTCAGTAATAGATTGTTTTGGACAATTTTGGAGCAAGAAATATTGGGGATTTTGCTCATACATTGTTACTAAACATTGAATGCACCTTGGACTACGTGCTATACAGACAGTTTTGACAGAGTGTACCTGAGTGTACTAATTGCAGCAAAGTTATTTGCTGTAGTTTTTGAAAATTTGGAGATTTCCAGTTTGGTCCAGCTTGGACATTGCTCTTTTGCTTCTTTTGGCAATTCATTATCTTGGTAAATCAAGGAGGAGATGTCTTTACCTATGTATCAAAGGAGGACAAATTGGATGGTAACAACTACTCACTTTGGTCCTTCATGATGAAGAATGTGCTTGTGGCGAAAAATCTTTGGGATTATGTCAGTGGAGAAGAAGTTAGGTCTGGAGTTGCGGCTCTTGCTACTCCTCTAGGAGGACGTGGACAACGGGCACCTAAGCCTGCTCCACTTCAGCCACTTCCCCAAAGATCAACAGCTCAAAAAGCATGGGATACACGGGATGCACAGGCTTTGTCGCTGATTGCATTGGCAATGCAACGGTGTCCATCATACCCCACATTTGTTCAGCAACTTCTTCACGAGAAGCTTGGCTAACTTTGGAGCAGATGTTTGTTGGTAAGAATGAGACTTGCATCTCTTTCTTAAAGAAAGAGCCAGAGACATTGAAGATGGATGACGGTGATTCTATGCAAGATCACTTGAACAAAATTCAGGACTTGCATTAGCAACTTATGAATGTTGATGAGTACTATTTAGATGCACAGATGATATCTACTACATTGAACTCATTACCTCCTTCGTACTTGGCTTTTCATACCGCCTTGAACCTCACCATGAGGATTGCCACATAGCCGATCACTTTTCTTCAGTTAGTCAGTTTGCTTTTAGAAAAGGAGCAAACAAGAAGAAATAGTGGTGTTGATGTCATAGCCTCTAAGCAGGCTTTTATGGCTAGACAAAAGGCAAAGGTAGCCAAGTAAAAAATGCCTTGTAAAGCTCCGAGACTTTAAGCACCTCATAGGGAAGTAAAAAACAAGGAGACACACAAGCTAAAAAGGGTGAATGCCATTATTGCAAGAAGCCAAACCACTACATCACTGAGTGTAGAAAGCGCATCACCAAGGAGAAAAAGGAGACAGGAATGTCTGTTTCTAATGCTCCTTCCACTGCTACTGAGTCCGCGTTCTTTGTTGCAGACATGGACTACTGCTTTTACACATGCAGTTATGACACTTCTTGGGCTGATTGAGCATTTAGCTCTATTGAGGATGCAGGCACTTGGTTTTTTGACAGTGGTGCTTTTAGACACATCACATCTCACAAAGATTTATTTGCTTTTGTTGGTGTAGCTCCAGTTTGCAAGTCTGTACAGTATGCCAACAATGTATCATACCTTGTTAGAGGTATTGGGGCGATTGTGCTCAAGCCATTGATGGCTCTATTCTCCACCTACATAATGCTTTGTTTATGCCCGGTATTAAGAAGAATCTGCTCTCTATTTCTTCTTTGGCATGTTGTGGATTGCAGGTCACATTTGATGATGAAAGATGCATGGTGAGAGACAAAGAACACATGACTTTGGTCTTGACTCTTTATGTCATGGGTTATATGAGTTGGATGCTCTTTTAGTTGATCAGTCAGTATACTGCATCCACTCTTACTCCTGCTATGATACAAGCAGAGTTATGGCATGCTCAAATGGGGCATGTGAACTTCCGTAGCTTGATGCTTTTATAGCGTACATAGATGCTAGATGGATTACCTCTTCTGGAGAGACCTCCTGAGCACTTGTGCGAGGGATGTAATTTGGAGAAAATGCATTGGTTTTCGTTTTTTCGTGATGTTGCTTTTAGAGCCACATCCGGATTATAGTTAGTGGTTTTAGATGTGTCTAGGTCTATACAGACTGTCATCGAGAGGATGTTAACTATTTTGTGACATTTATTGATGATTTTATTCGATTCTGTTGGGTCTACTCTCTGGTGAAAAAGTCAAAAGTGCATGATGCATTCTTGGCTTTTATTGCACTTGTTGACTGGTTGTAAAATTAAGACTCACCGTTCGGAAAGGGCAAGGGAATATATGTCCTCTATGCTGAAATCCTTTTTGAAGCAGAAAGGCGTTGTTCATCAATTCACTACTGCCTATACTCCACAGTAGAATGGGGTTGCAGAGAGGAAGAATCGATCACTCATGGAGATGGTCAGATGTATGTTGAAAGCAAAGAAATTGCCACACAGTTTTTGGATGGAAGTTGTTATGTGTGTTTGCCATGTTTTGAACAGATGCCCCACCAAAGCATTAAAGAAAATTACACCTTTTGAGGCTTGGAACAGCTAAAAACCTTCTGTTGGAGACTTTCGTACCTTTGGGCACATTCCCCAGGTACTCAGAAAAAAGTTGGATAACAAGGTTGTCAAATGCATTTTTGTGGGATATAGTAGTGAGAGCAAAGGCTACACACTCTATGATCATGTCTCTAAAAAGGTGTTTGTCAATAGGGATGTACTAGCTGATGAAAAATCAAAATTGTCCCTTGCTGGTTTAGACACATATTAGGCTGCCCGTGATGTATTGGAAGGGCTGCTGCCCATTACATTTGGTGATTCAGCTGGAGCTTTAGCAAGTGAACTCAATGTTCAGCGAACTGCTCCATTGGAAAATGCAAAAAATCAAACATTGGCTGATCTAAATATCCAGCAAAGTGCTGAAACTGAAATTCAGCAAGACTTATGCACAGTTAGGAGGCAAGACAAATGCCTAGATGGTAAGTACAAACTATGAAGATAGTCATCTGAATGCACCTATGGCTGGTCGAACTAGAAGGCAAACTCGTATGCATGATATTGCACATACTATGGAGTTTGTTATGGCAACAAGCACACTTGATGATGAGAAGCCTGAATGTTTTGAGAATGCACAACAAAGTGTGCATTGGATAGCAACAATGCAAGCTAAATTGGATTCTATTACTAAGAATCAAACATGGGATTTAGTGTCTTTGCCCTTTGGGAAGAAAGCCATTGCAACAAAATGGGTCTACAAGCTGAAACAAAATGCAGATGGATCCATTGACAAATATGAGGCAAGGCTTGTAGCTAAAGGCTATGCACAGAAGAAAGGCATTGGCTATGAGGAGACATTTGCTGCTACCTCCCAAATGGCGACCATTAGGTCTATGGTTGCTTTGGCTACCCATTATGGATGGACTGTGCATCAGCTGGATATTAAAACTGCATTTTTACATGGGGAACTTCATGAGGAAGCATGTGTACAGCAGCCCATTGGTTTTACAGTTGAGAGATCCGAACACCTGGTTTGCAAGCTGAAAAAGGCTTTATATGGTTTGAAACAAGGTCCTAGAGCTTGGTATGCAAATATAGATGTTTTGCTTAGCCAAGGGTTCATAAACAACTCATTTGAGTCTATCCTTTACGTATGTAAAGAGGGGATATCCATGCTGATCATCTGTCTATATGTTGATGATCTCTTGCTTACAGGGACACATGCTAATTAGATTTCAGCATTCAAACAAAACTTGCAGCAAACTTTTGATATGTCAGACTTGGGGTCTTTGCATTATTACTTGGGCATTCAGTTCATAAAAGATGCTAGAGGTATCGGTTTATCATAGTCAAGATACATTGGTAAACTTCTTGAGAAGTTTGGCTTATAGGATTGCAAGCCAATTTGTATACCAATGGAACCTGGACTAAAGCTGTCATTACATGATGACAGTGATTTGTTTGATATACACACATATGCTCTAGTAGTTGGATGTCTTATTTACCTATGCAACACTAGGCCAGACATACAATTTGCAGTTTCAGCCCTAAGTAGATATATGCATCAGCCACACGTCACATTGGCAAGCTGTTAAGCATGTTTTTCGTTACTTGCAAGGTACTAGATCTCTTGGATTGCTTTATGACAAGGGGGGACCACTGTAGTTAAGTGCTTACAGTGATTCTCATTGGGCTGGTGATTATGATTTATGTCACTCCACTAGTGGCAATTGTTTCTTTCTTGGCTCATCTTGTGTATCTTGGCTTAGTAAGAAACAATCCACTATTGCCATATCGTCAAGTGAAGCTGAATACAAGGCAGCTTTCACTACCATAGTTGAATGCGAATGGATTAGACGCTTGCTAGCTGATTTGGATGTATCTGTTACGGAGCCTACTCCTTTGTTCGCTGACGCTCAAGAGTGCCATTGCAATAGCATGGAACCCGGTGTTTCATGCACACCCGAAACACATTGAGATACATTATCACTTTGTCAAAGAGAGGTTACATGTAGGTGATATCAGCCTTATCTATTGTCCTACCGCCAATAATGTGACAGACATCTTTACCAAAGCTCTTCCTCGTGACAAATTTGAAGCATTTCGCAATGCTTTAAATTTGATCTTCTTTGGTGGCGGATGATCCTTGTACTCTTGCTTACTCTTCACTCCAGGGGGACTTGTTGGGTTTTCACTTACACCTCACTTACGCCTATGCTCACATAGGAGTGTCGGTGATTAGTAGGATACTAGGGCACTTTTTACTCTCGGTATGAGAGGTTTTTTTCCCCAAACTTATTGCCTTATTTCGTATGTGCTTATGTCACACACTTAAGAGCACTTATCGTATTCGAGTGTGAACACCCTTTACAACCCTAAGGTTTAAGGGTTGTACTTTGTACTTTTAGATAACATCTCTTTCAGTTTATTGCATTGGGTGTCGTGCTTCACTCTCCACATTGTCTATTGTAGTCTGAGCTTAGCTTCGATCCTCTCTCCATCTCACACCAAGGTGGTTGTCAATCCCTAAATTCTACATAGTTAGGGTTTGCAACAGAAATCCTCCAGCTGTCCATCAATTTTCGCTAAGATCTTTTGAAAAATTATTGGATAAGGCGAGAGAAATCCAATTTTCTTGGTGAGAAAACCCTAAAACCTGCTTTCCGCCTGCATTTAATGCAATCATCCACTACCAGGCAACTCCAAAATGCTGTCACCTGATCTCTGTGTTGTCCCTTGCTTGCTAAGGCCCCTAGATGGCTGTCTTCTGCAAAAAATTGTTGTTCTCTAATGGACCAACAGCTACCACCTGGCAACAATGCCCATACAAACTGAGAAAACGTTTTTCGCGGCTTGATCTCAGCCATTCAATGAGTTTAGAGCCTGAGAGAGAGAGAGAGAGAGAAGGAGTTGTTGATTAGATGACAACATTTTGGAGGTGTCTGACAATAGGTGACTTCACTAAATGCATTTTGGAGTAAGCAACAAACAGATTTTACGGGTTTCTTGCAAAGAAAAATCAAATTCCTCTCTCATCTTGGCTTTCTCTCGCATTCTCTAGTAATTTCTCAAAAGATCTAAGCATTTCTCAACCTTCTTAGTAGATCTCAGTAAGATTTGATGAACAACAAGAGGATTTTTACTGTAAACCCTAAATTTCTTTAGAAATTAGGATTTGATAGCCATCTTGGAACTCATGCCAATAGGAGAAGGCATCATAAAACAAAATCAACACCTAAAATTCATGGAATTGACAAGGATTTCAGATGGCAACCCATCCATTGTAAATTGGGGTAACATTTGGCCAATTGGTGTTTCCATTTATGTAAGTTTTGGTTAAAAATCTAGGGGCAATTGGCCCAAATTGCTTGTTGATTGTAAGTAACACCAAGGGGCTTTTGGATTGACAAAGGAGATTGTGGAATCTCAACTTGTATACTATCCATTAGCAATCAATGTTAAAGAAATACCGAAAGGGGCATCAGCTTTGGGGCCAACCAGATGTCTATTGTGCAAGATTGTTAATATAATGTGTGCATTCTAGGTTATGCTGCTGTAATTAAGTGCTTGATTAGGTTTTACCGCCCCATCTGAAGAGAAAGGCTGGTTCCACTCTGGTTCTTGTGCATTTCAATGTATGTAGTCCCATGCACTATTACTCATTGGGTGGCATAAAATACTTTGTGACATTTATTGATGATCATTTTTGTAAGATTCGAGCTTATCCTGTCAAGTAGAAATCGGATATTTTGACTATATTTCAACGCTTTGTTGCTTTTGTTGGGTATAGGCTAAAATACCTTAGGTTTAGCAATGGGGATGAATATGTCTCTAAGGTATTTAGAGTAGTTTTGTGATGAATGGAATATTAAGCATGAGTTGATTGCCACATATACTCTACCCCAGAATGGTATTACATCGCTCTTGGTTATTAGGTTGCAAAGGAGATATGGTCTAGAAAATCTTTGTCATATGCTCATTTGAGGATCTTTGGATGTGAGACTTTCTGCCATGTTCCCAAGGACAAGTGCAACAAGCTAGATCCAAAGTCTATCAAATGTATCTTTCTTGGATATGGTGTTGCAGGTGAGATGGGTTATCGCCTTTGGAATCTACAAGCTCAAAAGGTTATCCGTAGCCATGATGTGATTTTCCATGACAAGAAGATGCATAAGTAGCCTGAGTAAGTAGTTGTGGTACATCAGGTCTTTCGAGATGGAACTTAGTTTCCTTGCTTGATGGAAAATGTGCATTGCCATTCAAGTGGATGCACAAGTTAAAGAGTACCCCTACTTACCAAAAGCTAGCATATAAGACTAGATTGGTTGCAAAGGGTTTTAAGCAAGAGCATGGTGTTAACTTCGATGAAGTTTTTTTTGTTGTAGTCAAGATGACTATTCTATGCTGGGACTTGGCTTTAGTTGTTTAATTAGATTTGGATCTTTGTCAGATGGATGTTAAGATTGCTATCCTATATGGGAACTTGTATGATGAGATTTATATATAGTAGCCTAAGGGTATTGCAGAGAAAGACACAGAGCACCTATTGTGCAAATTGAAGAAGAGTCTTTAGGGACTTAAGTAAGCACCTAGCAAGTGGTACCATAAGTTTGATACTTTTATGCATTCGTACGGGTATTCCCACAGTGATATAGCCTCATGTTTATACACGAAGAAAGCTTGTGATGTTAGCCTTATTATCTTGGTGCTTTATGTTAATGATATACTTATAGTTGGGAGTGCTCATGCTAAGCTAGATGTTTTAAAGACTTGGCTCAAGAAGAGCTTTGAGATGAAGGACATGGGACAAACTCACACATACTTGGTATATACATTATGCGCAATCACTTCAAGGGACTTCTCTAGTTGTTCGAGGAGTATATACACAGAGTACTTGCGCGATTCTATATACAAGATGGTAAGCCTATTAGTTGTTCTATATCTTTTCATGTGAAGATTAGTCAAGCTGATTGTTCGCAGTCAGATGATGAGAGTTGAGATGGCCAAGGTTCTGTATGCATTTGTTGTGGGCAGTTGATGCGTGCCATGATAGTCACTCGTCTTGATAGAGGATTTGTAGTGGGAGTTGTGGCATGCTATATGGCTACACTTGGAAAGCAACATTGGGATGTTGTAAAGGGTATCATGAGATACCTGAAAAGCACAGTAGATATGTGCATTTGCTATGAAAGCTAGAATAAAGGAGTCATGGATTACACTGACTCGAATTGTGCAAGACATGCAAATAGTAACAAGTCCATCTCTGGATATGTCTTTACGTATATTGGAGATGCTATCTCTTGGATATCTAGGGCGTAAAAATGCACGGCCTTATCTACTTCTGAGGATGAGTACATTGTAGCTACTGAGGCTTGCAATGAGACACTATGGTTAGATCATCTAGTTGCAGATCTTGGTATGACTATGATTGACTCCTATAGCGGATTCGGATTCTATGAGTGCCATTCAGTTGGCTCGTAATTCGATTTTCCATACAAAAACTAAGCACATTGAGGTGCACTATCACTTCATTGAAGCGGTGGTAAAGGACAAGTTTATTGAGCTTGTCAAGATCTCGACTAATGAGAATCCTACAAATCTGCCCACTAACAGTCTCTCAACATAACGTTTTGCCTTCCTTAGAAGGTTGATGGGCATAGAATAAGATGGCGTCTTTTCTCGTCCCTATTGTACTTTTCTTTTTTTCTTCAACTCCTCACTAAGGCAACAATCACCTTTAAGTGGAAGATTGTTGGGGATAAAGGCACATGTGCCTAACCACCTACATTTACCCATTGTACATTGTACTTGTACACTGTAGGTGGTGGGTACCCATCACTGTAGGTGGTGGGTACCCATCACTGTCACTTTATTATTTATTCTTTTAGTGACAATTGAATAAGGGAAGCCTAGTCACACATTGTAACTGTTGGAGCTCCCACATACGGTGTCTCTCTCTCTCATTCTCTTGCTTCATCTGCCATAACTCTTGCTTTGCTCTTGCTTCTGCTTGTGTGCTTCCACTCAAGCTCTACCTTTCAAATATGAAAATCTGATGAATGAATGAATGCTGAATATGAATGAGTGAAGAAGATGATACAAATGAGATGCTCAAGGAGCAAAGACATCCTAGTAACCACCAACTCTCTTGGAAGTAGGCTGAGGGAGTGCACTCTAAGATGCCATCCTCCATGTATAGAGCCTGAGTGCAACAAAACACCGACTACAGCTGATGCTGATGTCATGCAACTTCAAGGGCTAGTTGGAGATGTCTATAACTGAAAATCTGAAGATGGTGCAAAAAACTATCACAAGCTGCTGTAGCAGCAAAACATAGATAAGGCTGATAAAAGTGATGAAAAAGCAGCAGCTCTAGTCAAAAACACAGATCATAATCAGATTGTCAGGGCTGAGAGATAGGTTGCAAGAGGTAGATGAAGTTGTAGGAGATGTCTTGGCAACTGCAGCAGGGTAGGAGAACCATGAACATCAGCAATCAGGTAGAGAAGGCTGGTAACAGTCACACACAACTGATGGATGCCACGTGGCAGCAAGGAGAGTTTCCACAAATAGACAAACAGTATCCAAGATATTGATGTAGATGTCTGGCAGCAAGGGTAGCAGCTTTGGATGATGATGATTATGGCAATAACTTTGGATAAAAAGGACTAAAAGTGGTGTACACACCGAGTTCCTTTTATAGAAAATGGTGGAGCCAGATGAATCTCTTTGTCTAGAGTGCTGTACCAAATGACTAAAAATGCCTTTTTGGGGCTGTTTTAGCAAGCCCAAAAATACCAAAAAAATAGAGGCAAGTTATATTTGCTCAATCACCTCCTCTCAGGTCGAAAAAGGGAGCCCAAGGAGAGTGAAGAGACAGCTCATCCCTGACCCAAAAGCTCCCACACCTTTGGTCTCTTGGGCCAAGGGTTTCACTTTGGACTGCCCATGAACACTAATAGGATTGCAGAGGTGATGTATATCTTTTGAGTTGCCAAGCGAATGGGACTTTGTTTGTTTTCAAAAAAGTTTATTTGTTTTTTATTGGCTTTTCCATTCATACAAAAGTAAGACCCAATGAGACATAACTCGAATCAAGAGGGGTGTTGTAGAACTATACAAGTAATGGGTGAATGTGATATGGTAGCAACTCAAGATCTTGGGTGAGTGGAGTGTTCATGCATGTTCCGCACCACGAGGTAAAAGGAAATCATGCTACACAATGCATGGTTTTCCACTGTAATAAGGATGGTTACTTTCGTAATTCTAAACCCAATCAAGGTGCCCGAGGTATATACACAATGCTAATGCAAAGCAATAATGCATAAGGATCATGCTTGTGTAGCAAGGTGCCACTTGGACAATGCGCTGATTAAGTAACGAAGAAAATGAATTATCAAATGCATTGATATATGCATTACAAAGGAAGATACAATAGGTAAGGGTTACTGATGTCGAAGACAAGACAATGCTGAAACCAACATGTACCCTGTGGGAAAAAACAACCCCCTCTTAAACCATGGATCCTGTGACTGAAGGTATAGAAGGAGCTGATGTCAGTCTTGTGGTGTCAAGAACCTATTGAAATGATGCAGCCTAGCATAGCCTAATGTGGAGGATAGACCTAATACCTCTCAACTGGAAGAGTTAGAAGAAGAATCAGCTATCTTGGTACCTGGAATGTGCCCGTGCTTGATCTTGGAAGATGGTTTCATTGACAATAGTCAAGAATCACTAAGATAGTAATGGATCATGAAAATGAACCAAATAGATGAGGAAGGAAGACCTGACATGAAAATGAATTAGCTAGTGGAGTGGTAACTAATGTCAAATGATAAAAACACCTTAGCTGCAAGAGAAGAAAGATGGCTGACATGATGAGTGGAATCTGAGACACAATCAGAAGATATTATTTCTTTCTCCATGCTGATCAAGGATAGGGTGGCAATATCTACCAAGGCAAGGACTGAAAACCCGTGCTTCAGTTCAGTTAGGACTCTAGATTTCTGCAATGTTAGCCCTTAACTGAAATACAAAACTCACCATGCAAATACTAGAAGTGAAACTGGAGCCTGCATACCAGCTGTTTCATATTGAGATGCTTTTGCTACTTTACTAAAGCTAAAAATGGATCTAAGCGAGTGTATTTGCAGAGGGAAATATATGGAAATTAAGTTAACAACTGTGAAACCAAAAACAAATAAAAAGCACTAATATGAGGCCTAGCCAAGGGTAGCCTAAGATTTGGCTAGACTGCCTAAGAAAAGACAACCCTATTCTACATGGTAGCCTAACTAGCCTGAGGGTCCTAACGGTAACCTAGGAATCCTAAGAATCTAGCCTGATGGTGGATAATGACCAAACCAATCAGATAGGCCATAAGGCACTAACTCAGAGAAAGATCCAAAATGCACCAATGGATAGCCATAAATGACATCGATACTAGGGAGTGGAGAAACTCTGCTACCCCGTAGGGAAGATCTCCTCTCGACCTCCATGGAGTGGCACTAGAACTGCCGAATGGGGATGAGGTTAGTATTGGGTTTGATTTAATTTGGATGTGGGTAATATACCCTTAGTTGTAGAGTATGTGATTTTGGGTGTGGGTTCAAGACCCTTAGCCCTTGATTGGTATCATATGAGGGTTTTTGGAATGACCAAAAGGCTATTTGCAATTGTCTGTCATGAAAACATACCAACTTTCCAAATTTTAAGAGGGGGTATCTCACATCCTTTTCATTATCCTTTCTAGGTTGTAAGATATCAACTTTCCAATTTTTCAACGATGATATCAAAAGGATGTTGAGGGAGTGGGGAAAAGGTGGATTTGGATGATGAGAGAATGCCCACATCTTCAAACTTGACGCAGCTCACCAGCTTGTTGTTGGGATGATCAGAATGGAGGATTGATATCTAATTCAAACTTTCATTTGAGTTGGTTCTTTGCATAAGACACTTATCATGATTTAAAAAGATATGTTTAAGTCTTGTTGGATCTTGATCAAATATTTGAATCTTTCTTTCCTCATTGTTGTAGAGTGGTAAGTCTTCAATACCTTGATTAAATTGAGATCTGTGGAAATAGAGGTTAACACCAGTAATGGAGGTTAACTATAAACATAACAAGTTGTGACATTCAGACTTTGTACTTCTTTCATAGAAATCTTTGTATATAAATTGCAATAAAGAGATGAGCTCCTGGTCAAATTTTGAATGCACAAACTGCATGGAATCTATAATGGTAACATAAAAATGTAAATTTGACAGTTGATAATCAAAAAACATTTCCTAATAAGAAGATTGACATTACCAATAGCCTGATATCAGCAGCTTTCCGCCAATAGTTTTGGGTGGCTGACCCCAAATCAAAGCATTCGGATCCTTTTTAAATACATGCTTGTGTTCGTTAGCTCCTCTGAATACAATGAACCTGTCATATTATAGAACAGGTTACAAGATTTTGTCTTCACAATCAGCCAGTCAGATATATGATCGACATTTAACAAGTACTTCTATCATAAACTCTCACAGCAACTTGCTGGCTCATTGTTAACACAACGAGGGTCTACATCCATGAAGTCTGGGACATTTATATAGAAGTGTCAGAATGTGAAATGCTTTTTTAGAACCAAATTTCCTGTCAACAGTAGCTTCATTTGTTTCCCCTATTGTTTCGATCATTTCATCTAGCGATACCATACAGCTGTGTATGGCTGTAATTTCAGGTGTCACTAAGTTCTTTTCCTTATTTTCCATTTTGTTTTTATCGTACATACAGTCATATAAAGCTCACTTTTTACGACTCCCTTCTTTTCCCAACACACAAATGGGAAAACAATGCTAAACTCTTAGTCACATTGCAAACATAAATCAACACTTTGACTGCAAGGACACATATCCTAACAGCCTCCATGATTCTTGCAAGTGTCTCTTCAATGAAATCCTCACATTTGGACTCTTCAGTTTTCACTTGTGAAAATAGACACCCTTGTATTAGTTAAAAATGCACAAAGTACACTCACTGCTTCCATGTACAGATCTTCAATAGGACCCACATTTTTCCTTCCAGCTTTTCAAATGAGTTTTTGGAGATTACTTTTGATTCTTTGGCCTCATATCTAATATGATATCAAATTCTGGAAACCAGCTCATCAATTATTCAAATATTTAAAAGCCACTTTTTGGGCTGCATGTTTCTGACCTACAAAACTGCTTCTAACAAATATTTCCTGCTAGACCTTCCCATAAGCCTTACCCCCTGTTGACCTACTTTTTGAGCCAATAGAGGCCAATGAGTATTGACTGGCGAGAACTCTGCCATGTGAAGCTTCCACGTTTCAATGGGGACCCTCTGAGATGGTGCTAGCCACATAGCTAGGACAATGGAATTCATTTCATGTCTGACCCATGAATAAAATAGGCTACACCAATTCAAACTCACAATAAGCATTACACAGTGCCCACTTTGAGATGCATGAACATGCAACGGCAAACCTTGACCCTATAGACAGTAACTAAGTGCATCATAATACAATGGTTGTTCAGTGGTTGTGTGAACAACTGGTAAATATGAGAAAGGGGGCCCATATAGAATATAAGAGCATTTGGAGCAGCAAAAGGGTGAAGAAGCCAAGGGAATAAGTGGAAGAAAGAGAGAGGAAGAGAAGCACGAAGAGTTGAAGACTGGGCAAGCAAGAGAACAAGACAATAATCACAATAACTTTTATGAACATTACATAGATGATCCACATCTTGTATCAATTTATGAGTAACATTGCACATATATACAAACACACCAAGGCTTTACAAAAAGTTTGACAAAGAAATATATACAGTCATTCTGCTTAAAGTTTAGCTAATACCCCAAAAGAAAGATGATGACGTTAAGAGCTACATGTAGCCTTGTCAATTCCACATTATGCCCTAACAACCACCAACCCTGCCACAAGAAGAGAGCATTAGCAAGCCACATGAAAGTTCAGGAGTGCTGAAATGCACAGACAGCTTTGCAAACTCTACCTAAACACTTAAGATTTATATTTGAGCTACACAAACAGGCCTCTTTACGGCAGTTACTAGCACAAACAATCACAAGATAATCTACAAACTATTAAAATAGTGTGATAATGGCTAGATATTCCTGTAATTGAACATGTACAAGCTGTTATCCTGAAAGTTTCATTTGCTTGTCTGTTGGCATCACATTTTGAAACTTTCATTGAGTATGACCATGCTCCTTAAAAGTGAAAACTCTTATCTGCATCTTCGTTTTGTTGTTCTTAAAACTTTCAATTTGAACTTGGGAACATGTTCCATAAGCACCACCATTCCTGTTCCCCTTCCACAAACATGCAAAGTATGATGAAGCTAACTTAAGGGTATATATGGGCAAACTCCTAAACCTCATCACAAAGTTCTACCAAAAGTTGCCTAGGAAAATATTCTTCACCTGGAGAGTATGGTGACTTGAACCTAAATGATGGATTATCAGTCATGTCTCCCAACAGGTAAAAGCATGTGTTGGGATGGTCTTACTGATAAGCTCTTAGCTGAATATGCATATCATCACCTTTGACACCCTCCAGCATTTCTTTCTCAAGAAATATGGCAGTCTAGAATTATGCCTAATGGTTGAAAAGTTGGATTGATTTGCACCTGCTGCCTATGATTTCAATGCCTGTTGGTTTTGCACAATGACAATCAGTCAATTTTAGTGCTATGTAAAATAATTTTATCAAGCGTAGCCACAGAAAGCCCTCCACTCACCTTATACAGCCTACTTGATATATGTCTAAAGAACATACTGCAAATTAGCTTGAACGGGCAGCTTGAGATTTGATTATGCTCAGGAAAGTATGCAAGAGGTGGTAATGATATGACTGGGCATATGCTCATGTAACCTGATCATTCACTCCAAAGAAAAAGAAGGTAAGCTGGTCTCTCTGGATTCATGAACCAATTCAGATTCTATGCTTTTTGAATTGGGATGGCCCCTTCAAACCTTTACTTTTTGCCAATGTAACCTACCTGATGTTGTCACTTTCAGCTCAGCTGGTAGCCTGAATGAGATTGTTTCCCTTATTTTCCTGTGGAACTTGGTAGGCAGGCCCTGACTGATAAGCCATTCATCTTTGTTCAAGCAGACAAAGGGAATATACAGCTCCATAGTGCCTCTTTGGTGTACCATCAAACTCATTAGTACAGGGGCCAGTTTGGCTGCTGCAGTCCATTAGGATGAGGTACTGTGAAAACAATAAGGCAACACAAGCAGAAGCACATGTGCAACAAACACGAGGTACAGGTGAAAGGATGGTGTGGGGGGACAAGCACCACAAGGAAAGAGAAAAAGAGGCCGATAGAGGACAATAATAACACAAGTTCACAGCATCTTACACTATGATGGAAGATGGAAGAATTGCACCGAAAAAAGAAGAAGCTGTACAAATAATTCCAACTGACCTGTATGCTAAAGGTAAACGGAATCCAAACCAAATCTCCAAAAATAAGCATCAGTCCAAAGTTTTCTGCAATGATGTCCCATCTGGAGTTGAACTAGGTAGTCAGTGCGAGCTATCTCAAGATCAAAGGTACAAGTATATCCTGTCAATAAACTTCATTGCTGCATCCACTTATTAGGCCATGAAAGAAAGCTATGAGATTATCTGTTTCAAGGAAACCTTTTGCTATTAGAACGGTGGACATTTATGTATGCTTTCACCAAGTTCTTGGTGTTTTTGGAAACACATTGGGGATATAAGAATGCAACATGCTTCACGTCAATGCCCAAGGATGTTGCCTCCTCATATCACAAACATAAAAGTATGCATTCTTGTGGATGTTTATTGACAACTCTGTTTCCCATTACCACTACATTCCATCTTCTGTGTGAGCTGCTTTGTTTTAAATAATGATTCAGAATTGCAAAGAAAATTGCTCAACCCTTATAAGATTGACGAATATGAAGTATGAAAATGGTGCTAACATGTTACCGGTATGTTATTTAAGATTCTCTTATCATAATCTCATGCAAATCACTTACGTAGATGTCATGTATTCTTCAAACCAAAAGTAGTCTAGCACATATATCTGCCAATTTTGCAAAAGTGCATAGTAAGTGAAATAAAACAGATTATAATAAGTGAAAATAAAGCACATAAGAGCAACTGACACATTCTACTAAATAACCATATCACAAACCATTGAAAATATCTGGTAAAGTTTCATGGGCATAGTCAGCAAGCCCTCACTATGGAACTGTTTTGCGGCAATTGAAAGATTTAGGAAAAACCACCCCATCATCCCTGCTCTAATGGTAAGGAACCTGCTAATAAGAAGAAACTTCAATCGATGTCTGTCTATACACATCCATCCAATTCTGTAACAGCATTAGTATACATATTTTACAGTGTAAGCAACCAACAAATGTTCCCAAACAAAAGCAACTTGCACAATCTCGAAATAGTTCCTACCACTCCCCTTGGCTTGTTTCCATTGTATAGCTCTTATGGCATTGAGATAGCCAGTATTCCCACTGTACAGGTCATTCTAGCAATAGACCATGAAAGTCTACTGCAGAGATTGAACTTTGTGTTTCATGCAATGGATGTAGTTAGAGTTTCTGTAGTCCTGTGTGAGCCTTACGAGTTTTCATAAAGCGGATGCAGCTGCAGGTCAGCTTCTGTTCTTCTCGAGAGTGGTTTGTTTTGGGTTGTGTAGGGCATGGATATGCAGATATCTTGTGGTATAGATACGGGTTTTCTTGATCAGCAAACTTGACAAGGAGAAAAAGAATTGGTGGACTCTAATGTATGAGACTTTGCCTGTGGATTTTCATGAGCTAGTGGAAGGAGATAAGATGGATAAACACCACAGCTGATGATTGATCCTCTGATTTCGTGTATGACTATGCGTATGCAAATGAAGGAAAAACAAACTGTTTATCAGATGGTGATCATGTAGTGGCTGTCTTAGGGACAGAAATAGTGTTACACTAGATTGTTGCTTTCCATGAGAGGGCAGCCATCTTTTATTTCATGGGAAGGACTCCCTTGATGACAATGTGCATCAGAATTATGGCCATGGGCATGTGCAAGCTCCTATTGTGGAGGAGATTTATAATGGAACAACTGGGTTCTTTGAGCTCCTCTTTCATACTTTGGATACTCGTGCACAGATATTGAACCAAATCGCTTTGTTTTTGGATGGTCAGTTGGTTCACATTGTTCCATGGAGGCCATGGATGAATTTTAGGATGTTCTTAGGCAAGCATGCCAATTTGGGTAGAACTGGTTAATTTCCATTCTCATCATTGGTGGCTCCTTCCTCTGGTTTTGAGATCTCTTGGGCAGGTTTCGGTGGAGCCTCATTTGGCTTCCTATGAAAGAAATAGAGCAAGCGTGCTTTGGGATACCAAAAAACCTCCACACAATAAACTTCATTTTGAGTCACAAGGGAGTAGCAAAAGAAACTGCCATATGCCAAGAAACTAAATCTTCTCTAGGAAGATCAGCATGCTGAATAAGATCCAATTGCCAATGGAGAGGACCCTTGCGGTTAGCAATATGACTTTCAACCCTAGGGGCCAAAAAAATTATGAATGCATTTAGGTGACCCACTTGTGCCAACAACCCCAAAATCTAAAAAATGAAATAAGATCTTCATGTGTGGCTATGCACGAGTGGGATATTTTGCCTATCAACCCAACTCTCCAGATGTTAGATAACAGTGACCAAATTTTACCAGCTAATGGGCAGGAAATAAATCTATAGTGAGAAGACTCCACACTCCTAGTACAAAAGAAACAATTGCCATTTGAAATACGGCACTTAGAAAGGGTCTAAACAAGGGGCATGCCACCTATCAACATTCTCCAAATAAAAGCTTTGCATTTCCAAAATCTAAAAAATGAAATAAGATCTTCATGTGTGGCTATGCACGAGTGGGATATTTTGCCTATCAACCCAACTCTCCAGATGTTAGATAACAGTGACCAAATTTTACCAGCTACTGGGCAGGAAATAAATCTATAGTGAGAAGACTCCACACTCCTAGTACAAAAGAAACAATTGCCATTTGAAATAAGGCACTTAGAAAGGGTCTAAACAAGGGGCATGCCACCTATCAACATTCTCCAAATAAAAGCTTTGCATTTGAATGGTCCTATTGAGCCACCCTTCCATGATAGTCAATTTCCACCATGCTTGATTTTGTGTATTCCCCAAATAGCATTGGATTTGGTCACGAACCAATCACGATCTCTAATCATAAGGTGATACATCTAGTTAACTAAAGCACCCTCTAGACTAACAGACCTGCAAGATCCCATTCCTACCAAGTATGATCAAGATCAAGCATGGGGAAGGGCTGTTGATCCTGCAACTACATTGAGATTGTGCCCCATAGAGTATGGTATCCATGAGGGATCCAAAGACTTCATTTGACTATGTGAAAAGATATCAGCACATAATGAGCCAATAGAGCCGCATTTGCAATAGAGACCGAATCTCGATGCGCCATCCAATTGAACTTGGGCAAGTCCTCTTATTTACCTTTCCAAGAGAGCAAGCAACATAGCCAACAATTCCACTTGGAAGGAATTAACAAATATTCTATCCCTTGCTGGATACCACTTCACATTCTGAAGAACAACCTTCCATGATCACACCAAATGGATCACTAGAACAACAGAAGCTATTCAAAATTGGAAATCGATATTGAGTATATGCCACTACAAACCTTGAATGCTAGTATTACCATACAAAAATCCTCCATATTCAAGGAAAAAACAAATATAGAGATCCAAGGGTGTTGACCAACACACGTTGCTTGAAAAAGTGGACAATGGAGGGCAACCATGTGAGTCTCAACATCCAAAACAGCCCCACAACCCAAGCCTTATCGGATACAAACATGATTCCAATAAATCCAAAAAATACTAGCATGCATTGAATCTTTATTTCATAGCATGAAGTGGATATGCTTGATAAGGTCATTCGAAGTAGTCTTAGTTAGTCTAAGGCAAAAGTGGCAAAAAATAGGTAAGTATGGGCAACATAATTGTCGATTTCCAATAAACAAACTTAGCATTTAACGTTTGAGACATCCATTGCCATAATTGTTTAAGCCACACTTCAACACCCAAAGGGTAACCTAGATGCCGTGCAATATTGCCACATGGAACCACCACACCCTTTGTCGTGAGGACATGTATTTTCAAAACCTCACTTAACATGTCAATTAATTTTTAATCACATGGTTAAGTACATGTTGCACATGTGAGGTGTAATTGGGGTTAGAGTAAATTTACGGGCCCGAGACCCGAGGAAATCATGGGATGTCAAACGCTAAAGTTGCTATAAGTTATGTCGCATAAGTACTTGGTGATATCCTAATGTCAATCTGATGGTCAAAGATGATGCAGAGACACTCGAGAATGAAAGATGTCTAGCCAATTTCATTATTCACTAGTTGGATTATTTTTCAGGGCACCGAAATAATTATTAGATTAATTTTTAGTATTTAAAAACCGAAAATTAATATTTAATTATGGCTAATGCTGGGAAAACCATTTGGAAAACCTGTCACTTGTTAAAAATGCCCATGCAAGACTGAAAAACGTCTTTAGAGGTTGGAGAGAGAGAGAGAGAAAGGAGATACTATTAGTCTAATTTGCAACCCTTGGAGTGTTGAGAATCTGTCAATCACACCTTGTGTATGCCCCTTTGTATGGAACAGCTAGGTTAGGAAGATGCAGTTTATTCTAGGAAGAGAGACAGAATCCCATATGCACAGTGGATGAAATGTGCCACCAAGCAATCCTATATAATGATGTACTTGACTATCACTTTAATATGATGATAATGCAATAGTACTTGTCTCTTTCTGTCAAGTCTCTGTGTCATTGTCAGTCCTACACAAGATTGTGTTTATGAGTTCAAGTCTCAATCTTGAAACCTAATTCACTTGTGTAACAGTTGTCTTCTTTGTCTATGTCATCATGAGGTTTATCTCTACCTTCCAACCTCCATAGCTTCTGCCATGCTCTAGATCCCGCATTTCTCACATGGTATCAGAGCCCAGTTGGGCATGGCATTGCTTGTCTAGCCTCTCTCAGTCTCTCTTAACCTCAGGTCAGCTCAAGTCCAGCTCATGGTTCCATTTCTTACCTCTATCCTCACTGAAGCTTCCATGGCAGCCATAGCCAGCAGCACCCTGTCAACTTGAAGCTCCTGGATCTTTCTCCATAGGTCATATCTGAACCTACTCTCTTCTAGCCATTTGTTACTTGACTCCCAAGGCTTCTTTCTATCACTTAAGATCTTGACATTGGCCACTCCATAGCTCAGCATTGCTTAAACTGTCAATCTCTGCTCTGTGTCTGCCATAGCCAGACAGGACCTACCTTGCTTGGAGCTTCTATATCTTACTCTACAGGCCATCTTAGCCCACAATTCCTTCTGGAGAAACATCCCTCTACTCGTGGCGAAGCTCCCTGATACATCACAGTCGAACATTGGTCATCATCGAGCCCAGCATTGCGGAAATCGCGGAAGTCTGTACAAATTGCGCCTGCTCACGGAATTCGAATCTGCGCGTGCAGTACGGGCCGCGATCTGGACGATGAGATTAGGGCTTTGGTAGAGCATCATGAGAGCTACATTTTCATAAAAAAAGTTTTGAAAATGGTCAACCACAGCTCCCACAATCTGTAAAAAACCAGGGCTGCCTCAGAAACCCTAAAAGTCAGCCATAGCCAAAACCTTGAAAGCTTCATTTTTTTTTCAATTTCTCACTTCTCCAAGCTCACTGAAGGCCCTGCCACTCTGATCCACTGTGTCACTGAAGTTCCCAGCAAGATTTGCCTTCCAAGCTAGCAAGCAGAAGATTCAAAGTGAAGGTCAAGTTCAACGAGACGACATCAACAAGCATCAAGAATCAAACTACATAGTGTGTTTTCACACTAATATTACTTGTGTCTCTTGACACACTGCAATCTGCCCTTCCACTGATAAATCTGAGAATCTGGAGTTGATTTGCTGCTCATCCTTGGTCATGGAAATGACGAACAAAAAGATCGCTATGTGGATACACTCCATGAAGAGCAACATGACTTGTGTTGTTTATCTACACTACATAGAAGATGTGCCTATTCTACTTGCAGGGAAGATTCAAGCCTTGATTCAAGTTTCATCCTTGTGTTTATTTGAAGAACTAGAAGACATGCCTATTGCTTTGGGGAAAATAAGAAATTCTTTGCTTGAGGGGGACAACTGGAAGAGCAAACTCAAAAATGCTACAAGCAAAGTCAATAAAGGAGCAGACCAAGAAGATCATGAAGAAGAGAAGAAAGATAAGAAGATTTTCCATGATGCTGACAAAGAAATAGCATATGCTGAAAAAGACCACAAGGGCTTATCGGTCCTTGTCTCTCATTTTCTGTTTTTAAAAGCATTGTACCTGCCTTAATGTTCCTTTCATAAGCTTTGTAAACTCCTCATGTAGCCTTGTACTACAGCCTCTGTACACTTTGTGAGGCCCCTGTTACAACCTCTGGATGTCCACCATGTTTATGGTACCCACACTTAGCCTTTTCTGCGACAGCCTCTGGTGTTTTGCCATGTTTGTGGTATGCCCACACTTTGCAGGTACTGCTCTCACTAAAGCCTCTACACACTTTGTACTTTCAGGTTGTGATTGAGGAGGGGTGTTGAGAATCTGTCAATCACACCTTGTGTATGCCCCTTTGTATGGAACAGCTAGGTTAGGAAGATGCAGTTTATTCTAGGAAGAGAGACAGAATCCCATATGCACAGTGGATGAAATGTGCCACCAAGCAATCCTATATAATGATGTACTTGACTATCACTTTAATAAGATGATAATGCAATAGTACTTGTCTCTTTCTGTCAAGTCTCTGTGTCATTGTCAGTCCTACACAAGATTGTGTTTATGAGTTCAAGTCTCAATCTTGAAACCTAATTCACTTGTGTAACAGTTGTCTTCTTTGTCTATGTCATCATGAGGTTTATCTCTACCTTCCAACCTCCATAGCTTCTGCCATGCTCTAGATCCCGCATTTCTCACATGGAGGACCTATCCGAGGTAGCCAGGGGCAGGAGAAGACCAATCAACAGCAGGTGACAGCATCTACAAGTTGTTCAGATGGGGCAATAGTAGCAAATGACTGATTTTCTTTGGTTCTTTGGATCTACAAGCTATTAAGATATGGCAACAACAATAAATGACAGATTTTCTTCAATTCTTCGCGAACAAAGTCTAAATTTTCTCTCTCCTCAGGATTCTCTCTCATCTCCCAGCCTTTCTACAACCTTGCTCCAAAGATTGCAATATTGAGATCCCCAGAGACTGCGAAATTTCAGATTTCTCTGTTGTAAACCCTAATTTACAGCAGAAATCAGGGCTCAACAGCTGCCTCGGGAAACGTACAAGAAATTGGAAGCTCTAAGACTTGGATTTTTCAGGTCTAAAGGTGAATTTCAGCTAAATTCACGTGGAGGACTAGCCAGCCATTAAATTTGGGGCATTTCCATCGTCTATGAAGTGGGTGAGGGCCAATTAAGTGCCCGAATCAAGGGGCAAATCAGATTGAAGACTTGCTGGTTACTTCAGATAGCGAGGGGAGTTTGGATTGCGAAGGGGATTGGGAGAATGCCATTGTAAATCAACTTTTTCTTCAATAAAGCTAAAGAAATACCGAAAGAGGCACCAATTTTGGGGCCAATCGAGTGTGCATTATCCAAGATCAGCAAGTAAATTTGTATTTTCAAAATTGCATTTATTATTTGCTGTTGTAATTAAATTGTAATCAGGGATTTACCAGACATCTACGGAAGGAAGGCTGGTTACACCCTCCCACTCCAAGGCTTGTAAATCTCATTCAATGCAACTAAACAGTGATGATTTTGTGGTATTAACATGGAGACCCGCAGCATGCCGAAACAAATCCCAAACATCACAATGCCTACCCAACAAAACGTTGATTCAAAGGAAGGGATAACCTAGCTAGTTGCCCAATCTTAAGCAAATGTGATAACATGGAGAGAGGTTAAAAACTGAATGGCCCACATATGTACTGAGCCCTTATGTCTTAACAGAGCAGTGAACAATGAAGTAGGAAGTCTCTCTGGACAGGCAGGGCAGTCCACAATAGTACCCAGCAGACAACCTGAACAGCTCCTAGCACACAAGGCAGGATGGCTGCCGGCACAAGACTAGAGACAAGCAGGGATGCAGACGCAGGGCTGAAGACGAGCAGGGCAGTAGTGTTTGGTGCTGCAGAACAATCCCACAAGGCGAAACCCTTAACGTTACACAGAGCGAAATCCTAAACAGCACGCTCTCTCTTTGTTTTTTCGTGAGGATAATTGAATTAAGTAGTAAATATTTACATGAGACCATCAAGTCAACATTCTCACTGTATCTCTTACATGCTATTACATTAGACCATCAGGTCAGCATGATCAATCTCTCTCACACTATCACTGTAGAAATTTACAAGATGTGAGCAGGCTTCTCAAAACAACCTATTACATAACCAATTGTAATAAATCAGATAGAAAGACCAACTGGAGTAGATCGCCAGCCAAGGAGCGGCAATGTCTGCAAGGACCAAGTCTGCTGACATCATAGAAGTGATTTGCCATAAGACCAATCCACGCACACCGGCCACATGCCCATGGATGCCCGATGCTGAATCAAAAATAAAGGCATTACGAGTACGCCATATGTGCCACAAGGCTGTCCATGTAAGAAAATGGAATAGGCAAGAACAATCTAAAGACAAAGAGGGCATAAGCTATTCCAAGAACAATCTGAAGACAAAGAGGGCATAGAGGACATATTTCCCATAATCCACGAACCAACTGGTATGCGGTGCTGGGACACCGAGAACCACACACAGGAAATGAAATTCCAGAACCGTCTCGCAATAGGGCAAGAGACAAAGAGGTGAAGCAATGTCTCATCACATGAAGTAAGAAAACACAACGGCTTGCAGAGATCTTTCGAGCATGGAGCACTTCTCCCGTTGGAAGACCCCCAATAAGCAGCCTCCACATGAACACTTTACCCTGATATAGAACCTTAGACTTCCAAAGCTAGAAAAATCTGTCCCGCCACTTCTTTTTGCTAAACAGCAGGCTCTCTCTCTCTCTCTCTCTCTCTTCCCCGAACTCTGATGATGTGGCATTGCCATTTCCCCCTCCTCAAAAACTTAACATTCTATTTCCATTTCCATTTCAGTTTCTGTTTCCCTCAACTATGGATTGTCTTTGCAATCATCTGACCAACAGGAGTCCAGTCTTCTGAGCTTTGACAGTCCTCATCACCAAAGGAACTGACAATCCATGTATCCTTCAAAGTATCTACACAAACACACACAAAGAAACTGCTATGTTTTGATGCCAGACTGTCCTAATGTAGGAGTGGCCAACTACACTGCTGCGAGACAGCACATAGATTCTCTGCACACGTAAGAGAGCTCAAATTGTGTAAAAAAAGGTTGCCTTTGATGAAGCTCAGGTTGAAATATACTATCCCCATCAATGAACAGCAGTCATCTACACTTAGATGGTTGATGCACACGTAAAACCTGCACAAAACCAGAAGATATGTGTGGTCTCCTCTTCATAGAAGCTCCACATCCTCTCTTTTGGTGATGGTGCTAGGTGAGAGAGCGCAATGGAAGAATACAAACATGGAGAGGGAAGGACGAGAGAGAGTGAAATAAACACAAATAATGGAAGGAAAAATCTGCACAGAAAATGAAATGCTGAATACGATGTGGACTGGCCACTCTGGGCACAAAGCCTGAAGCCTCAGTGAGGACACCAGATCAGGCTGATGACAGACAAACGCAACAGCTGCTGGAGGCTACACCTACAAAACTGAATGTGCTGCCAAGTGTGGAGGGGGCTGCTTTGAATAGGGGAAGCAACCGCAAACTGGCGCTGGGTTCCCTAAACAGGCCAACTGCCTCAAAAGATGGGCCAACTGCATATCGGGTGCTGTCGGCATCAAACCTGATCACTAGCCCCACATGTGTGAAGGCAGGCCTGGGCAGCATACAAAACTGAAATGCACTGAACTGGATAAATGGCAGCTAGTGTGAACACATTCAAAGACTGTCTAAAACCAAAGTGCACACTACTGCAAAGGCTGGAACAGTCAGAGCTCCTCCATCTCTGTCACTCTGATTGAGCTCACAATCAAGAGATGGCCGACATGAAATAAGACAGGTTAACAGTATCCACCTAACTGTCCCTATCACAAACACAAAGGAAGCAGAATTGCAAAAATTAAGGTTTGAGATAGTTCTGACGATGAAAGGTGATTAAGACAATCAAGGTAATTCAAAGTTCAACACTTAACAAACGTAATCATAAGATGCTTAGGACTGCAGGATGCTTTTGGAAGGAGAAAGATTACCAGCTACATGTCCCAGCTATCTTCACAGAAAAGAGACAAATGAAAGCATGTGTCCAGCAACATGTTTTTGCTGACAGAAACAACTCGCTTTACTCCTTCCAAGCATAATTGCTGGAAACTCCCAGAAACTCCACTTTCCACCATTCAAAAGGTTTTATTTCTGTTTCCACATTCGTCATCTCGATTCTATTCTTTCCTCCAATTCCCCATTTCCCATAGCTGTGCTTTTAAGATTGTAAAGAGTGTTGTTGGGTGCAGTCTGTGTTCAGACTTCATTAAAGCTAAACTGATAGTCCATGATAGCAGTTATTCAGCAGTACTAACACCTCACGCTATAAAAGAAGAAGATTAAAACCACAGTGAGATGAACTGCTTTATTTTAGAGAGTTTAATAGCACTCAACGGACAACATAGTACGGATGGAATAATGCAACATACTTCAAGTCAATGCCCAAGAATGTCGGATTCAATTGCACCCCAAACCACCTGCGAAAATTGGAAAAGACCCGTAAAATAGTTTCTATCTTGTTTAAAACAAGCAACGCAATGTTACATAGAATATTTTTTTATTAGAAGCAACTAACTGCCTCGAGTTACAGAACTGTGCAAATCAGGTAAAGGATTTCAGGTTAACTGACAATGATGAAAGGTCCTCTCCATATAAGCATTTACAACACGCACATAAATACTAAGAATGAATCACACAAGTAGAATGAAGCCAATGGTACTGAAGCATCAGGTTAAACATCCCTAAAACAAGCAAAATGAAGCCAACGGTACTCAAGCATCAGGTTAAACATTCCTAACTAATTTACACGGCTAGGCCACAGCATTCTAAATTCTCAGCTGCTATCCAAGCCAAATATAGTGTGCCACAAAGTTAACAAATCAACTGAAGGGGAACATTTTACAAGGTGCAGTAAAAAAGCCTTTTCTAAAGACCGGTCACGTCCTGCTGCAACTTTCAAATCTGTTGATCTCTTCTGTTAAAGGTCAGCAGCAAGGCTGCCACCCTGCTTGTGTACCTTGAATCATATTATTTATAATATGTGAAGCAAACGCATATGCATACAAGTATGAAATTATTTCAAGACCATTTGGCTTCCTCCTCAAATCCATGTGGCTTTAAATTTGTTAGCATTCAGCAGGTTTGGCAATACATATCTTATAAATAGCAGCAATGGAGCTTCACTATGAACTTCTTTCTATATATCAATATGTCTAGAGCCAAGGAAAAAGCAAAAGGAAATGTCTCATTTTAAAAAGGCATGACATTGCCTCAAAAAAGTCATACAGTTTCAGCCAAATTTCTTCAGTTTTTTCAAAAGTTTGCAAACTTTACCATGGCCAAGCATATGACTAAAAAGGCTTGACATTCCTTAAGGCCTTTAAAAAATCAAGTATGTTTGGGCCAACATTTTTCAGTTTTTTCAAAAGTTTGCAAACTTTTCCATGGCCAAACATATGACTATGATGAAGACTATGCCTTGAATCTTGGCACCCCTGTCATCTCTTTTCCATCATCTCTAACTCATGAAAAGCTCCCTAGTGAGTTTCTTGAGGTCATTTTACTTCTAGGCTGTTTAAACTTGCTGCTCCCAAAAAGACTCCTCTCAGTAGAAAGAACTTCTCAGTACGTGCCCCAAACGGCCTATCAAACATGGTTACGAGCACCCCTAGTATGAAGCAAGGTCGCCCACTTACACCCACATTGTTTGGGCTGTATATCGACAAGTTTGGACAGATTGGAGGGGCAAAAAGCAAGTCTTGTTCGGGTCACAATACTGATTTTGTTGCATTCAGGTATATTGTGCTTATCTCACATTCCACGGAGGGGTTATTAAACCATTTAGATGCTTTGCAATGTTCAGAAGTTACAGCAAATTTTAGAAAAAGCAATAGTGTTCAATATAACACAAGCATGAATGACTAGGCCCAAGCATTGGTTTACATTCAAAGTACACCCATCGGAGGTTGCCCATTAGCACACGAGGGAGCTATTAGCAAGGTAAAATGGCCTCAAGAGATATTTTAATGATGCCTGGAAGCTTGTGAAGAGGCATTAAAGATAGCACATATGATGCACAACATCACTGCCACATGCAACACTTGGAGCAATTATGGGTCCTGCCCCAATGGTTATCAAGGCTCTTTACCTGTAGTGACTTTTCTTTAGTGCATATGAGAGCACCCCCTGAAAGGACTCTCATTTGGCATTCACTTCTTCCTGGAAATGGTAGCTGAGGGAAACACCCATTGTTGGTATGTCAAATGTGCACCTTGATTACAACCACATGGCAAGAGGGTTTGATGTACTCCCACTCTTCTACTACATCGGACTTTCTTTCTCCTTTTGCTTTCTGGTCATAGGACATTTACACTGATTTTCCATTCGTTCAAATTTGATTGCACAAATGCTAAGGCCCTTGGCTATAGAACAACACCACTTCAATAGTGTATCTGCTCCGGAAAACATATATACGCATTTCACCAAGGTGCACAAACAATGGTTGGTAACCATGCAAATAGAGACAAGAAACTAATAGGTGATTTTATGTCAATGTATCAATGGCTTTCGTTATTTGAGTAATATGACTTATTTTTCCTGTGTGTCAAAACTTTACATACCTGCAATCCTATTCCTCTGTCTGTGTGTGTCTGTGTGAGAGGATAATCTTATTCATGGAATGAGGACCAAACAAATGTATCTACTGCTGCAATCTCAACCTTGGAGTTCAGAACATGCAAATGCACTTTGGCTAGGCCTTTGTCTCTGACCCAATCTACTGCCCCCAGTCACTATCCCACTTGTGCCATCAAAGCCCATCCTAAGGTTCTTCTCCACACCTCCCACACTCTAGGACAATTCTGTGGGCTGCAAGCAACATGAAGAGAGAGATCTTCTTGGGTCTGAAACTATCACCATGGCAGTCCAACTAGCACCGTGTAGTCCCAAATCTCCTGCAACAACTTACAGCAATGAGCATACAGCTAGTAACTCCCATGTTCCATGTAGCAGCACCATGACTGGAGAAATAGCCCACAATTGAAGATTAGTCAGCACACAACTGAAGATTAGTCAGCACAATTGCAGGATTAACCACCATGGCTGCACAATTAGCAAGCTAAAGGCAGCCAGTCAACACAGTGGAAAACCCAGTCACACAATTGATTAAAATAGCTTCTGCCATGCCAAATCTGGCAGTGTGGGTTTTTTCTCCACCAGCGAAAAGAGAAAAACACAAACGAAAACAACAAATGCAGCTTTAAACACTCCAGCACAGCTTATAAATTTGAACTTTAAGGATTAAAAATGGAATAAGCAGCAAGAGATGGGAAAAGATACAAGGCAGATCAGAGACCATGAGGAGAGAGACTTATTTTCCCTTGGGACTATTTGCCCCAAGTGAATTTATTAATAGATTTTTTTCTCTCTGAAAAATAAAGGTTCAGAATTGAACACGATGCCACATCAGTACTATCATGTTACCATGCTAGAACATAGTCATGCTTTACGGTTAGAAATCACCTTGGAATCCTGTTTCCAATGATTCAATTTTATGGTATAAATATCCATCCACTTCTCCAAACTACATTGTCCACCATAAATTCCTATACAGTGTACACCTACCAGTCTCTTTATCCCGTGACTATCATACATTAGGCTTAGGTTTTATAAGCAAAGATAGTGCATAGCCATAGCTTGCTAAATTACTGTTGCACAGATTGGATGCAAGACTTGTGCAAAGCAAACCAAAGAAGCTCTCCCTTGCTCTCTTTTCTTATAAAAATTGAAAGCACAACTCATAAAACCCAAATTATACTCAAAGAATAATAAAGTAAATTTGAGCGACACACTATTGGGTGCAATTTTCCCCTGTACATGGAGTGGGCATCTCCTCCATGCCATATTTATAAAATTAGAATGAATCTTGCTTTGCCCAAAGATAAGCCCTTTACAATCACTCTTTTCAGGAAAGTAGTTCGCTCTTAGGAACATGTCCGTGCTAACTAAGAACCATTTAAGGCACTCATCTCGTCAACATACACACAACAGAGAACCATTGAAGACGCCCATCTCCTCGTGTAAATGCCCAAGGGAGAACCATTGAAGGCACTCATCCCTCATGTAGGTGCCACCTAGCAACAATTACCCAAGGTGTAGTGAATTAAGTATTCATCCAAGTGCAACATTATTATGGCTTCGGCTCTTTCATCATCTTCGACATCTATAGGATTGGATGGGTCAATGGCTTTGGTCCCTTTGATGAAGGGCCAAAAACCCCTCTCCATCTTTTTATATTTCACTAATACCTACCACGAGTGAAAGTCTCTCCCATCAAACTTGAGAATTTGAGGCTTTCCATAGGCCATGATAGGAAGGTCTTATTGATTGCATAGGGAAATGGCAATGTCTAATCCTTTACAAGTTGGGCAATAAAAACAGATGTAATGAAATGATGCTTAGATAGCAGGAAATTAATTTAGAACAATTTGATGAAGAGATGAAAATGGTCTATGTGCTTATATTTGACACATAGCATTACAATGGTCAAGAAAGATGATGATAGTTAAGCACTTAATGAATATGCTTAAGGCCTAATAACCTTCAAATTACTAAGATTAACCAACAAGCAATGATCAGTAGTGTTTAAACACACTAGTATCCAAGCTTAGTGAAATGCTTGTGTTGTAGTCTAGTTGAATGCCAGCTTGAGAGTCACCTTTGCGGCAAGAAGCTTTGAGTTTTGAGCCTCCAGACTTGGAATGAACTCCAAAGTTGGTTAATCAGTGATTGGGATCACTATTAGTGACTTCCAACCAAGATGATCAAAGTGGAAATGAAGAAGGCTTGATGCTTCTTGGCTATGGCTGGCAGACAGGTGATAGTTAGGATTTTGCTCTGTATGAGCAGCAAACACAGAATTTTAGCAAACCCTTTTTGGGTTAGATAACCCACTTGAGGGGCTACAAATGCCTATATATGTTCGGTTTGACTCACACCTACACTCATAGAGGAGCATCGGTGATCCTTGGTAGGAGACTGGGACACTTTTTACTCTCCTTATGAGAGGTTTTTTTCCCCCAAATACATTATCTTCTATTTTAAGTGCTTATGTTACAAGTTTAGTCACTTATCGTGATTTATACCTTCCGGGTATAAATGCACATTAACAACCCTACGGTTTAAGGGTTATACTTTGTACATTCAATACACTCTTGGTAATTCCATTGCGAGTCGTGCTATGTCTTCACTCTCTCTCACTCTTTACTGTCAACTGTGTACTCTCAACTAAGAGTTCCCATCTCCACCCCTCACATTTGGTATCAAAGCTACGAGCTCACACCGTCCGTCTCAACATCCCGAAGATCTCAAACAACTCAGCTTCAACTCCTCCCCATCAGTCAGCTGCTGGCCATTCACACCTGCAGCACCACCCGCCGTTGCTGCTCCTGCCACAAGCGCTGCCTCCAGTTCTACGCTACCAGCCACCCTGCTCCACTCCAGCGTCACCAATCTTAAGCAACACCGCCCTTCCGCCAGTTGCTGTCCCTGTCCAGCACCACCTCCACTTGCAGCAGCTCCTACCCTGGTCCACCAGCTGCAACTCCCCTGCCTCCTAGTCCATCAGCCCACCAACACAGCTAAAACCTGCCCCAGCTTCACCTGGAGTCCCGCCACCAGCAGCACACTATCTGAACAACTAGCTCTTCTCCTCCAATTGCTCGCCTCTCACTGTCCCTCTGCCACCTCCTCTTCTACAGCTGTATCTCAGCCCCATCAGGCCTGAGGCAGCCAACATTAGAGGTAAAGAAGGCATTTTTTCAATTTTCATTTAAAAAAATCTGAATTACAGCAAAGGGCTTTGCCGAAACAGTCCATTTCTGCTCCTGGACATGACTTGGACACACTCACTGCAGAAATTTCTTGGTAAGCGGGCCAAGAAAACTGGGGCTTTTGGTATTGAGCAAACATTGGCACATGTACTAAGGTGCAGTGTCAAATAGAGTGAATTTGTGCATTTTGAACAACTTCTTTTAGGGCTTTTACATTGCTTCTATTGCTGAGCACTGTTTGTGCCTTGGACAGCGTGTACATTGAACACTTTTGATCAAGTGTGACACAGATTTTATCATTACAGCCTGGTGCATACTATAATTTCTCGAAATTTCAATCTCGACTTTGAGCTTCAAGAGTTCTCTATTAAGGAAGGGGATGATTTGAAAGTCAAGCTAGCTTAATATAGGCGGTTACTTGCCGAGTTCGCCACTACTGGCTCTCCAAAGTCAGATGACGATCAAGTTACATTCTTCTTAAATAAGTTGCCCGACAAGTACTTCAATTTTATTCAACACATCATCTCCCAACCTAGATTGCCAACCTTCTACGAGTTTGAGTGTCAATTCTTGCATTACGCGAGGCTGAATGATCAAGTCCACAAAAAATCCTCATCACAGCCTTATTGAGAGCAGAGGGGGTTGGTTGCCTCTTCTTCAGGAGGGACAACCACTAGTGCCAAGAACGCGCTAGATGCGAAGGCAAGCCAATCAAAGGGTGACTCCTCTTACTCAAATGGAACCAAAGAATCTAAACCTATCTCACAGCAACTCCCTAAGAAAAACCAGTTTTGCACACATTGCCAGAGAGCAGGCCATGTGGACGAGGAGTGTCGCTCCAAGCCCCAAGATCTTCCACCTAAAAAGCCTCAGCAAACCGCTCCTGCTTCATTTGCTCCTTCAGCACCCGTTGTTGCTGCTGTTGGACATGTGGCTTGAGTACAAGCTCAGCGGCCCATCTCTTTCACTACCCCTCAGGGATTGGCTGATTGGTCTGCAGGTTCTGATCCCGTTGCACTTCATGCATCAATCTCACCTTCCTCTCCACCTCGTCAGGCGTTCCCTTGGCAGAGCCCTACTACTGGACCTACGCGATGATAGCCACCTTCTTCGACTTGCATGCCTCTAGGTCCTTTTGAATAACTAGGTCAATCTAGCATTCATTTTTCGCACTCTTAGAGTCGAGCCCATAGGATTCATTATCCTTAGATTTTCCATTTTTTTGTCTTCCACTACATTTACTCATACATACACATTCATTGCATTTATTTTGAGTTAGATTTTCTTTATGTTCTATTTTGCTTTGGAGCATCTCACCACTAACCTCTGTGTTTGCAAATTTTCATCTCTTTTGCAGGGTTTTGTCTTTCAGTGTAGAGCTGACTTGCAGATTGCTTTGGTCCTCCCTAGGCTAGAGGCGTGGGGATACGCACCATTCCTTTCATAGTTTCATCATCCTAGAACATGGCAATTTCCCCTCCCGAGACGGATCCTGCAACATCTCTCTCGATGCTATCATGGTGGTGATTTCTATCTTGCTCTTCTAGCAGGCTGCTTCATCCACTTCATCTTCTTTCATTCCTTATGGTTCTCGGCACCATATGAAGACCGACATCAGGCTCCTCTTCCTTCCTCAACATCTACATCCAGGTTGAGAGAGGGTTTACCCTTCTTGGTATTCTATAGGCTTCAGCACTTTGTCTTCGATATCGGCTTCTTCCCCTTATTATACCTTACCCTTTGCATTGCATGATTATATCATCCTTGTACTAGGGCGCTTGGGCAAGTGAACAATTTTCCCACGAGGGATACTGCCCAAGTAGCACCTACTGCATGAGCATTCTTCAACATGTAGCATACTTTGCATCTCATTGTGCAGAGCACCACTTGCGCGGATCCTAAGTTGTTTCCACCGGCAACTATAACCACACCACCATCCTTCTTCATCACATGGATATCTCATCACATATTTTTCCTCATCATCGACACCCTGTGTGGATGGGTTAGCTTGTACTGTTTTGTGATGCATTGGATTAACCCTCCCTACTCCCATCTTCTGGGTCACTTTTACTCAATCAACCACATCCCATCAAATTTACTTCACTTACTCAAAAAAATTTTATTTTTAAAAAAAAAAAAAAAAAAAAACACCATGTAGTTCCATCCACCTTTCTAGGGCTTGGTAGGCCACTGGGCAGCCAATGTGCACCCTTTGTCCGATGCCCTGTCCTCTCTGGGGTGACTACTTGGATTCCCTTGTTAAGATAGCCATCACCTCTATAGTCTTGGTAGGCCACTACCCAGCCGACGGGCACCCTTTGATCAATGCCTTGGCTGCTTTGGGGTGGGATGCCTTAGGGTACATAACCACCACAATGGCTAGCCTAACCTTTCAGCTCAGTTTTGGGCCTGAGAGGGGGTGTTGAGCTAAAATATACATTACTTGCTAATTAGCCTCTTAAATAGCCTCAAAACACACTAAAAATACTCTTTTAGAGTAAAACCCTAAAACGGGAAGCGGTTCGAGAGAGTTTAGTGGAAACCCTAAAACGGGGAGCTGTTCAAGAGAGTTTAGTGGAAACCCTAATTTTTGGGGTGCCCTTCCACATCTATAAATAGACAGGCTACCCCCATTCAGCTACCATCCTTGTTTGCAGGTTGCACCAGCCCACACACCCTCTGCTGCTATTGGCGCCCAGTTTTCAGCCTGCAGCTCACCTCCATCTGTTGTCCAGCCATCATCGACTGCAGCCACATTATCTTCAGCCTATCCATTGCTGTAGGTGACAACTCTCAACTGCTTGCGACTGCTCCAGAATGTCCCAGACTGTTGTTCAGTCTGCTGTCCATCATCTCCAGGGTCAGCCAGCCTGCGTTTTCAGCATTGCAAGCCCTGAGACTATCAGACACTGTTTCAATCTGCTATTTACAGCAGACTGTGCACAGTTTCCAGCCTCCGATCGGTGGTACACTGCTGTGTTTACCAATTTCCAGCCCCCAGAGTACTACGTTTTGGTGACCAGCCTGCTGTCATTCACTATTCTGCCCTCCTACACTCCGACTGGTGGTCACAGACTTGGGATCCGTCTTCGGTGGACGTCACACTCCGACATTGCTCTGCCCTTGAGCACACTATACACTCTTACATTCATTTACAGCATTCATTCACTTCAGAGTTGTGTTTTCTCTCTCTCTCTCTCTTCTTCTCTTTGTGTTTGAGTTTTGAGTTTAGGGTTTGAGTTTTGCCCTCTCTGTCTGTGTCTGTCTCTTTGTGTTTCTGTCGTGGTCGTACACTCTATGTGTCCTCAGTGCAAACCCTAGCAATTTCCTTCACAGAATGTGATGCATGAATACACATATTGAAATCTCCCATCAATAAACCTTGTCTAGCAGGCTACCAGTCTGTCCCACAAACCACGTCTAGACAAGGGATCATTCAAGGCATATAGGCCCATCAGCCATAAGACCTCCCCTTCAAACACGATTTCAACCACTAGAAAATGACCATGCACGTCATTCTTGATTAGGACTAGCTAAAATCTCTCATGAATGACTATGAACGCACCAAAGCAATGTTGTGCAAAGCCCCCAACACAAAACAAGCGAAACCCATGGCAACCCACAATCTTGTCTCCATCATGACTCTTATGCTCAAGAGTATATAAATCATCCCACTCATTATCATGCAGAATAATGCACCACATATCATTCTACTTACTGCACAAGAAAATGCCACGAACGTTCCAAGTGGCAACTTACATATTTATTCAGAGAAGAAGATTAAAACCCAAGGCTGGTTGTGCCTCAATTTAACTTTTTGTACTACTAATTCAAGAGTTCCCTCATAAAGAAAATCAGCCAACACTGCAAATGAGTTCATCCTCTGACTTGCTGATTTTGCAGTAGAGAGATCCTCTCCCTTTTTGGATGCACCTTGGATAATGGCGATCCCATTGCGTAATCACCATATCCTCCAAGTCAAAGGTAAGCCTTGCCAGTAGATCTTTAAAACGGTCCACACAACCTTTCGCTACAGAAGATGTCTAGGGTGTAGAAGAGATCATGTCATTATTTGGACGTGCGATGCGGGGCTTGTCTTTGCATCACACATAGATACATAAAGAGTCTTGACCACGGCCACGCATAGCAGTTGAAAGGTCAACAGTATTATTCTTGCTTCTTTTAGAGCGTACATCTGCCCAACCTTAATCTGGGTGATCCAAAGACTAAATAGGCTTCCTCCCCTTGTCTCCATTGATCATAGAAGGAGCCTCATCATTTAGAAGATTGTCAACCATAAGATCCCCAATAATAGCCAGGTCTCTCCCAACCTCTACAGCTACATGTTTTTCTAGGCATTCTCGAAAAAATGCCCCTAAACTGTCCACGAGAAATAGTGGCCAACAAAAGAGCTCCATTTCAAATGAAATTCAATGATGGCATACCCGGGCAATTTAGCTACAACCAGTTCGGCCTCTTGCGAGAGCCCATAACATACACATGTGCTTATGACTAGTGGTCCTTCAACTAGGAGGTACCAAGATTGTACCAATGCTGCCATAGCTTCCTTTAGCAAACCCCAATACATAGTAAGAATAATACAAGGGAGTTTCAAAAATGGGAGAAATAGAAATGAAAGAAACCGGAGTTTCGGAGTTTTGGCCAAAGTTTAAAAATGGGGAAAAAGTGTTTTGGATTGTACACTAAAATAAATATCTTATTACATGGATATGTAAATATATCAATCCTACTACAACATGTATCCTAATTTTATACAAAACTTTTGAGTCTTCATATCACATGATCAAAATGATGATGTATTACACATGTCATGAGTAAAGACTCAATGGTTAAGAGAGTTTAACAGAGTTAAGACATAGTTTTCAAAACTTTAAACAACAAAATAATTATAACTTATCACTCATGAATCATCTGAAGACTAATATCAAGAACAGTGAAACCAAGATGCATAACAAGTAAAATCAAGATACATGTAATTATGTGATGTGAATAATCTATCCAAAGTCTAGTGAGCATTGAGTATGACTAACTACTAAGTAATAACTATCAACATCAATGAACAATGATGGTATCATCATGTACATGTGACATGTGTAATGTCACTAGTGACTGGTAACTAGCAATTGCAATGCTAAACTAACTTTTAACTCCTGAGATATCATGAGTCTAGTCTCTAGAGTTCCCAAGTCATGACTCATCCAGATTCTAAGGATCCATGTATTATCTCCTCATCTCACTCTAAGGACCCTTGTATCCCTTGATTGAATTGATGTGTCTTCAAAACAAATTTGGCACCATGATAAGGTAATGTCAAATAAAAATTCGCAAACAAGTTAGGAAATAAAAGAAGATTGAAGAAAAAGCAACAGGAGGGGAGGAGGAGGAGAAGGAGGATAAAGAAAGAAGAAAAACTTGAAAAAAAAGAAAAAAGGAGAAGAAACTAGAAGGAGGAGGGAAAAACAACAACAAGAAAAGAAGGAGAAGGAGGAGAAGTGCAATCGAGATCTACAAGAGATAATGTGCTTGAACAAGAGAACGAGATGGTTGTATAAAAAACAAGGGTGCAATTCAAAACCGGTCTACCCGTCCACCGCAGGCTGCCGAAACGGCAATTTTCCGATCCTGATTTGGTCTCAAATGGCCATTTTGTTTTAGAGGCCCCAAAACACCGTTTCGAGATACTATGATAGCAAGGCAAGCTTCCACTTGTACCCATACCATGTACTCTTGTTGAAGCAAGCACTGACAGCCGCCAAGGCATAGCATGAACAGAGTAGCAAAAAAAAGAGGAAAAAAAACATAGGTACTTTGGCTAGGAGATTATCATCGAGCATGACTGACTTTAACATCACTTCATAAAACCCCCCTTCTCCCACAAAAATCTCTTTTACACAATCACCCAACAAAAGAGAATTCGACCAGTAGCGAATCCAAGAAAGAACTCGGATTCGGCCTATAAAGAAAAGGATAACCCTTCCTTTATAAAAGGCTGAAATTGAACGCAACATCGTATTTGTATCCACAAAAGCTTCCAAAACATCATCTTGATCCTCAACATCAAAGATCTCACGGTTGTGTTGGACATAATCTCCCAGTAACATATTCGCAAACTCCAACAATTGTTCCCAATCTAAATCTTAAGATCCCTCAATGGTAGACATGACATGTGCATAGGAGTACGGCTAATGATCGTCTAGCAAAGGTTCCTCATGGTCTTCCATCAAACCATCAAAAGCATGTTTGTTGTGCTTGATTAGCGATTCCACATCAAGACTAGGTTGAACTGCCATCTTAGCACATAGAACCATTTCTTTCTCCTCTCTGGCATCAAAATCAGGCCCCAAAGCTTCTACCACCTTATCGATAAAAGTAGTGTTCAACTCAAACATGAGTACTGTAGCAACAAAGTACACGAGTTCTCTCTCTCTCTCTCTCTCTCTCTCTCTCTCTCTCTCTCTCTCTCTCTCTCTCTCTCTCTCTCTCTCTCTCTCTCTCTCTCTCTCTCTCCCAAATACTGTCAGCTAACTATATAGCCAACACTCAAGTGTTCCATTAAATAAAGCCGGTACATTTCAATGATGTTCTATAGATTCAGACTCATCCAGTGAAATAAAAGAAACTCAGCGTAGCCTCCTTGCTTCTCTTTCTGACTCCAAAAGAGTCAAGATGTCACCTTCACGTATTGGGCCTTTCACATTCCTCATAATGAGACGATTCTGATCATTCAGAAACTTAACCCTGACTTGAGTCACCTGTCCTCTTGATCCAGTCCGTCCAATAACCTTGACCACTATGGCAAGCTTGATTAGGATATCCATCCTTACAGAAACCGAGCACGACGCACGCCTCGCAGCATTGGACGCCTCACCACAGCAGCAGGCCTGCGCAGAGAGCGGACGCAACAGTAGCGGCAGCAACAACAACAGCAAAGAAGAAAGCTCTCTCTCCCTCTGTGTGTGTGTGTGTGTGTGTGTGTAATGGCAAAGGCCCTCTTCCTGACAATGACTTTCATACATAGGCTCTAGACCTTGCCGAGATACACATACTCCCAACTCGCACGACAGTTGTCTAGATAGCTAGTGTTACAAAGGGGTACTAACTACTGGCATGCTTGTACATAGGCATGGTTAGGACGATATGGATTACACATGGATCACCTCCCACCAGTACAGTACAGCTTAAATTTCCCTCACTTGGAGCTCAATCGAGAGGAGCTGAACCGCATCATTAGGATGGAAATCATTCACATATACACAACCACAATGACACCTACTAAGGATTTGGGGACAAAAATGGCTTTCTCCCAAAAGCATCTTGTGTAGATATCCCTTGATGGCTTTCTTATCCACTCGATATACATGGATGTACACACGTCTCATGGGGTACGATGAGACATTGGACAACTCTATACATCCTCACACAAGCTACGATTCGAGATAGATAGATACGGCACAAACTCCCTTCCCCCAGAAGACAAGATTGGCCAACTCTCTCAGATTAAGCACTACTTATGCATATGTCTAATGTATTATGAGATCAGAGACCACTTACATTGCATGTTTAGAGAGGGATTTGGGCCACTATCCAGGGTGATGGATTTCCCAAACCACAGATGTCTCGGCCTCTTCTTACTGGACCTACGCCGTCACAAAGATTACCTCTTATCGACCCAAGAGCAAAGAAAGGGAGTTGCACACTAGCGTACACTCACAAAGTTCTACATAGCATCAACTCCCTCCACTACATATCCCTCATTGAGCAAACTGGTGGCCCCTCCATACGGGACTACCCTAAACATAGCCACAAAGAGATACAAAGCTTGTCATCCACACCCACCTAGTCCATGCCCCCACAAGTGGCATGATCTGCAAATACAAAGGACACTGCATTGTCATCGAGGGACCATACCTTGCCACTTTAGCTTCTATGTTAGATAGATCCATGAGAGATATCTTCGAATAGGAGCGCCTTCCAAGCAGTTCCACGTTGTATCTTGCCTAGACATCATTTTGTACCCATCAATGATTAGCTATGTATTGTTTGTTGTTTATTTTCCACTTAGTTAGTCAAAGCATTAGATTACAGTTATTTTGGGCCTTTGAAAATTCAGTTATTTTGGGCCTTTGAAAATTCCTTAACTTTTAAGTTGCAACATTTTAGTCTTATAGGCCGATTTGGCCTTATGTAAATGTTAATCTCTCTCTCTCTCTCTCTCTCTCTCTCTCTCTCTCTCTCTCTCTCTCTCTCTCTCTCTCTCTCTCTCTCTCTCTCTCTCTCTCTCTCTCTCTCTCTCTCTCTCTCTCATAATGGGTAATTTTATATTAATTACAAAAAAAGTATAACATTTCAAGATTACTAAGGGAAGGTTGGCTCTAGGCCATCATATATGAACCAAATACAATGCATTCAATAACCACAATAAGACGAGAGTGCAAAAGGAATCTCAAGACTAGATAGACACAAAGGATCAAAAGCTTTAGTGGAATTTACTCACATGGGCCTGAGTTTAGCTGCCAATGTCTCTAGTACACCATCTTCAAAGAAGTCCCCCAACACCGCAAAGCAATTGGGTCATTGATATTCAACCCGTGAGGAACAAGACACCATCAACTGGGTGAGAGCACAAACCTGGATACCTTTGATCACATGGAGTGATGACTCTACTAGCAACATCAAAAGCCAACTAAAGCGGAGGGTCAAAGGTGCACGGTGATGATTAGGATGGTTGTTAATGTGATTGTTGCTCTTTAGAGAGCGGAAATTCCTTGGTAACAGAAGGCTCCTTGGTAACAGTAGGGACTCAAGTGGTAGGCACATCCAAGCAGTTGTCTTTGGGAGGGGAATAAGTGCAAAGGCACTCTTGTGAAGAAGGGGCAGCATGTGTGGGTAAGATAGAAGTCTCCTTACCCTTTACTTTATTGTGTTTGGCTTTCGTCCACCCTTGGGTCTCCAAGTGTGAAGAACAAGCAGGTTGCTTGCCTTTTGACTGATTGGGTTAAGCATTTTGTTGCTCGATAGATCCAGGATGCTTGGTCCTTGTCCATGGGCTGATCCACCAAAGCACTCTTGCAATCTGGATATTCACCCATGAAATAACCCAATTGACCACACAAGACACAGTGGCCAACAAGACATCCATGTCAAGACTCATGGTTTTATTTTCTACTACTGTAGGTTTGTGTTTATCCCTCTAGTGTTGATTTAACCTACTTTGAACTACTGTACACTACATTCAAGCTTGGGGGGCCTTAATCCATGCCAATCAGGCCTAATTCATGCTCTACCAAACTGCAATTTACGTAGCTAGACCCGTGTTTACTCTTTTTCATCTACTGTCAAGCTGGGTGACCATTCTAACTATTGCACAACCAATTTTTCAACTAGCTAACTCTGCATTCGTACTACAACAATCTACGCTTTCATGTTTTTCCACTGTGCAAGGCTAGGAAATAAAGTTTTTAGGTTGTATAGCTACCTTATGGGCTGCAAAGTTTCCATTATTTGATGATCTATTGGCTTCACCTCATTTGCTCTTCCTTCTATCTTTGTGCAGCTATCACCTACAATACATGAACTCTAAATAGTACTACTTAGGCTGAGTGTTAGCAAAATTCTCTCTCAATACCTACCTTTTACTTCATCTTCTCTTCTCCTCTAAAATGGCACCTCCCTAAAGGTTCTAACTATCTCACTTAGAAATGCCATGATGAAAGCTTGGTTTATGAAGATTCCAAAAGCACATATGGTATATTGTTTTAGGAGCTATCATGCGTCCCAAGATGGCAAATCCTATTCTAGTCGATTGAGATCGAGACAACTATGAGGAGGCAATTCATAATTGGGAGACAAACAATGCTCATGCCTATTTTTCTCTTCTCAAATGCATCTCTAAAGAGGTCCTTATAATGGGTTCATTGCAATCCATTGGGTCAGCACTCCAAAAGCCATAGACATACAAAGCTAGAATCATGACTGTCTCATACAATGAATCTCCAATGACTAACATGGTGTCATTTACTAGCTCTTCCCCATGAACTCATCAAGGACCACCATGCTCTGCCAGATCATCTAGAGAGCATATGAGGATGAAATCACCATTGCATTTATTGCATGAGCCCTTAGGTATTGCATGTCCATGAGGTACCAACACATTGCCTTTGGCAGTCATTGCATCCTTCAGAAGGGCCAAGGGCCCAGTAAATAGCCAAGCAATTCTCCACTTTCACCCAGACTGAACACTATTGCTTCAGGAAATATCGGAATTCTGGCAGTGGACGCCAAGAGACAATATGCACCAACTACTTTTGAAAGAAGAGGGGCTGCTTTTGGAGGAGAAGATCACGGGCCAAAGCTGAAACAAGGACGACCTCGTAAAATCCACACAAACCAACGAAGATTTTCTCCACACCATCAATCTGAAGGATAGAGGTCAGCAAATGGCGGATCCTAGCAAGCACTAGAATCCGACCCGTGAAGAAGAGAATGATGCCTTGCTCATGAGAGGATGAAAAGGAGGGATAGCTCGATGATTATGCTCCACATATTCTTCCAAGAGGGACTTCCTAGTTCAGTTCCAGCAAATCCTGAGAAGCGGAGGCCACCTAAGGATAGGAGTGAGGCCGAGGATGACCCACGTTAGGGCCATGAAGAGCAACACTGAGCTCATCATGAAGAAGCTTGTGGCTGAACATCAAGAGGGGACAATGCCATCTCATCGACGCACATGACCATGCCTTCTTCTTCAGCTACCTCTTCTTCCAGTTCCATTTCTGGGCCCAAGGCTTCAAGGGATGGATCCATAACAGCCTGATGTAGACCTCCGTGAAAGGACAGGCCCGTCAGTCATTCTTATTGCTCGATTATGGTTATGAGACGACCATCGAGACATGGAACATGCCATATCTCAATGTACCATTTCCTTAGGAAGTGGCTCTAAGAGTTGCTTTATTGCTTGAGTTCTTTAGCTTTGGATTGCTCCTTTAGTTTGGTGATAGGTATGTTGGTAGGTGAATTGGGTGGTTGGCCTCTATTGACTCCCAAGACAACACCACTAGACAAAAGCCAAGAATCTCTCTTAACCAAAGTTTTTGGATCAACATTGTAGAAGGCAAAACAAGGTTGCTTGCATCAAATTCTTTCAACTAAAAGCTTAATCCAGCCTTATAACATCCCAAATATTCAAATTTACTACTCTCCTTGGTGGTACACTTGATTAGCCAAAGACTTTTCTAGATGGAGTCGACCTACAAGGTCCGAATCCTGCCAGGTATGATTAGAAACAAGGGCAAGGAAGGGTTCTCTGAGCTGCAATGTCGTCAAAAGGTAGTTCCACAAGTCTCTATAACCTTGACAAATACAAAACGCCTCTTGGCTATGCGGAAAGACATCAACCTCTGGAGACTCACAAATAATTGCTTGGGCTGAACATCAACACCTAGAGAATCACTAACATGTCGCCCATGGGGGATCACCATCCCTTGCCATTGCAAAGGCTGCAAATTTGGTTCAACACACCTGATGAGAGAGGATTTACTTGCATTCATACAAAGACTTGCGGCTTGTCCAAAGAGCTTCAATACATCCAATACCTTGTGAAGGCTCTCTCGTTCTACTTTGAGGATCATGGACGTGCCATCTTCTAACGATTGGCCCGCAAAATGTTCGCCGAAGGGAAGGGAGAGACCAGCCACATGTCCGTGTGCACCAAATGAGAGACCATGGAGAGGATTGGATGGGTCACCAATGCAAAGAACAAGGGGCTCAAAGGGCAACCCTGTCTAATTGAGTGTCCAAGAGTTATATGGCTAAGTGACATCACCATTCACCGTCACCCTCAAAGAAGCATCTATGCTGACTATGTGTATCAGACATGACATGCGTGGACCAAAACCCATAGCATGCATGAGCTTTGCCACAAAGACCAATCCAAATAATCAAAAGCCTTTTCGAGATCAAATTGAACCACCATGACTTCTTGCTTGCATAGCCAATAGCCAGTTGAACATTCAATACATTGTGTAAGATATTCCAGCCCTTGATAGATCCATACTGATTAGGGCGCACAAGGCCAAAAAGATGCTTGTGGAGACAATTAGCCGTGACTTTCAAGAAAATTTTATACATCAATTCCATCAAGGAAATCGGCCACCAATGTGTCAGCATCGAGGGCGATGGCAATTTCAGAATCAGCTTAATGACTCCCACCTCCCAGACCTATTGGCACATGGCTGGCATAATTCCAATCTCCCAAACCTATCGGCACATGGCTGTCAAGGGTTGGCCAAACTGGCAGCATAGGCTTCAAAAAACTCGTTTGTCAACCCATCCAACCATGGCTTCTCCCTCTAAGATATCTCTATCCAAATCATCGTGCATCACAAAAGCAGGAGACACCCTTAAACCTCCCTTGGGAGCACCCGAAATGTCGAAACATAAAGAGATGCACCTGAAACGCATTTCCCCAACCAAAACATTTCCCCTTCGAAGAAAAGGCTGCCACATGGCATTTTGCCCGGGGGAAACATTTCAGGCTGACACATTTCCCCACATAGCCGAAACATATTTTTAAATCTTTTATACAAGACTGTTTACGGCCTGTTTTTTTTTATATCTTTCTGTTTTTTTTAACCTTTCTGTTATATAAGCTGCATAGGCACCACAGGTCCAAGAGTGAACAACATAGATATTTGACAGCAATTTGACAGAACAAACACAATTCCTGAGATGTTGTTCCTAGGAATAGACTATGGCTAGATTCTACCAGCATTGAAAAGGAAACAAAACAGCCTCAGACAGCAACCATGGAGAAAATACACCATGTCCTAAACCAGCAATTTGGAATTTGAAACATCAACATATTAACACCACTTGTAGGATCCAAGTTTACTGACAAAAATGCCAAGCAAAAACAATCATGACTATAGCAAATATAATACAAGAAAGAAACAGATTTAGCAACAACTTGAGGTCTACAGCACACCATCATACTAAAATTTGTGTTCCCCGGTTCCTTAAGGAATAGTCAAATTCACTTCTCTCATAATATATTTATTAAATTTTAATGCATAGGGCTAAAAGATCTATGAATATAAGACTTACCAATCATGTAGAAAACTTCCAGTGATGGAAGGTCTTGTTGAGGCACCTGTGGTTTTAGATCTGCAACCAGCAGCATAAAGCATCAACGATACCTATCCTCAGCAAGAAGAGCAGAGGATGTGATTAGCAAAGCAAAATTGTCATAGAAGAGAAAAATAATGTCCTTACTGCTTCAAATGCCAAGGCCAAATTGGACCTTTCTACACAGGGAACTAACAAATTGACACAAGGACAGAACAACCAAAAATATGTAACAATTTAAATTTCTGATCATTTTAAACCTTGTCCACAGCAAAACATGTACATACAGAGCATATCCCCAATCATCAGCTCTAATGACCACAAGTTATTGGGCCTTCCCAAAGGTCCACAGCATTTGTTTGTTGTAGGGCTACTTTTTCTCAAGGAGAAGGAAGATAAATGGAAAATCAATTATGAAGTGAACTGTTAAAGTTAGAAAAATGTAGGTTGCACCTATCACTTTGGTTTTGGCCCTCGCGTGACATTTTCTATCTGACAATGCATTGGGCAATATTTTCACTTGATCACAAAGTGCCTCTAAATATTATTCAAATCTTTGTTTGACTGTATGGAAATTTGATCCTGAGCATCTAATTCCAAATGAAAAAGATTCCTTTCAGAAAATTTATCCGTTCTGCTACGACTAGTGTGCCAGCCCTGCAAGAGAATCTACTACTTCTGTTTGAGCATTGACCATTAGTTTGACTTTTCTGCACAGTTATCCTACCACACATCTAGCGTCTACTTGAAACTGCCAGAGTACTGTATGTGAGTAGGCTCTGGAAAGAAGTGAGATTACTTCCTATGTCTTGCAGTTATGTGGTTTGCAAGGGACGCAGTAAATCAAGTGGTAAGGATGTTGAATGCCATCATTGTGGCAAGAAGGGTCACTTTAAACATGATTGCTACAAATGGAAGAAAGAGAAAGGAAAGGGCAAGAAGACGGATGATAGCAAGAAAGAGAAGAAAGAGAGTCAACCTAAGAAGAGCAGTGTCAAAATTGAACAGGTGAATGTAGTCACTCATGACAGTGATAGTGGGAATGACGTACTCTTTGTCTCTTCACACTTTAAAGAAAGGTTTTGTAATTCATTGGGGTGACAACCAACAACGATCCTTTAATTTACTAAAGCATGCACTCACTCACACACTTGTTTTATAACTCCCTGATTTCAGTAAACCATTTTTTTTAGTCGTTACTTATGCTAGTGGTTCTAGCATTGGCATCGTATTGATGCAAATGGCCATCCTGTGATGTGTCATGTTGTCAAGAAGTATGTGTAAGGATTGAGCCTTGTGGCCAACCTCCTACATTTATATCACACTCATCTGACTAGAACACTAATGTTAAAATCAGACATATTTGCTCCCAAGAAAACAATCCTGGTATGTAGTCAAGAACACAAGCCTTCTGCAACTTGGTAGTTTTATGGCTTATTTACTAATCATGGTGTCTGTATGGATCAGTACATAGATCTATGTTGTTTCCACATGTCATCTCGTGCCAAGTACTCTGAAGTTTCCAGAACATTGTCCACCATCACTAGCTGAAGCAGACATATGACTCCCTGATAAGCAAGCAACTAAGAAACAAGAAGTGGTATACACTTTTTAAAGTCTGCACCGGTGAGTTATGTTAGGCCTTCTATCCGTGAGTATATGCACGAAAACCACATCCATCACATTTCAAGGACAAAACCATATTGGGGTGAACTTGATCCCTGACCAACTCATAAAACATCGACCAAGTGGTTGCGACCCTCTCAGCTGCATCCAGCTGGGACATAAATAAATAAGCCCATGAAGTGATTGCTGCACATCTTCATAATAGCATGCGCATCTGTGACCATCTGATCTGAGGAGTCCTGCAGCCACAATGTTCTCCCTTGCAAGAGAAGCATCTAGGCTGTGATAAAACTTGTGCATCTAGCAATTATTGTTGTGCAAACCCTTGATCGAAAGCTGCAAGCTTAGACTGTTGATATGATTTCAGCTAGACATGTTTAACAAGAAATGCCAAATGCAAAGATACAAAAGGCAAGACATGATCATTCAGAGTGTCAAAAAGTTGTGAATGCATCAATGCTAGTAACTGCTCCACTGCCTCCAATTTTTTCCCTCAAAGCATCCCATGATGGATCCCATACTGGCTGGCCACTCTTTGGACATTACATACGAGTAGATCATAAGAGGTAGCTCCAGCCTATGGAAGGGCAAGCTAAACTCATCCATAAGCTGCCTCAAGTACACATCAAAGACATTATGTTCAAGAAATGAAGAGTTAAAATGCAATGGCAGCTTGCGAAATGGCATTGGAAGAGGTGTATGCTCATGTTCACACAAATACATGTGTGTATAAATAGTCATGTCCCCTGAACGCCGTACGTGCGTTAGGATAACACATGGAGGGTTGTAGCTCTCAGTGTTTCCCTTAACATCACCTTAACTAATGTGAAATAATACATGGACGGTTGCAGCTGTGTGTCATGTGTGTTTCCCTTAACATCACATTAACTAACCTCACATTAGTTAACATGGCATTTCCTCCCCTTAAGAAACGTTTTCATCCTCGAAAGCACCATTGGAAAGATCTAATTGCAAAGTGGGAAACCTTCACTGTAAGGTGCTCACACTCTCCCATGTTGAACCCTCTTCAGGACAGTCCGTCCATTTTACTAGAGACTATTGGTAAATAGTACTCCTTGTTCATCTATTACAAACATCTAAAATCCTCTCAGACTCACGAGCTACTGACTACCTTAAGTTTCATGATCTCATCTCCTAAGACGATATTATCAATGTCCCCCAAGTCATCTTTGAGGTAACACTCATGAAATACTCACCACACCTTACTAGTGAAGGAAGTTGGAGCTTGTAAGTCATAATTTCTATTTTCGTTGAGTATTCTGTTCTTCTTGGCCTTCAACTTTAGTCAGCATAGGCTTTGGCTCTATCTTGCCTTCCCATTGCCGATATGAGATAATGTTAGCATTTCTTTCATATCTTCATAGCCACTTGAACCTTTGCCTTTTGCAATCCGGCTACTTAAACAGCTTAAGTTGAAAACCCATACATCAGCTGAAATGGACTTAATCCAAAGAAAGAATGCTTGGCACTGGTTAATGCAAACTCTACCATGGGTAAGAACTCTTCCCAATTAGTTTCCTTTTACTTACATATGCTCAACGCATATCCTTTTGGATTTGGTCAACTCTTTCTATTTGCCCATCAGCTTGTCAATGATCTGATGTACTTATGCTAACTTTATTATACAAATTCCTCAACGCAACTCTCCAAAAGCAGCTGTTAAATTTCCTATCCTGCAACGTGTCCACCTATTCCCTTCAGGACACGTCTTAGCAATCCATCGGAAAGGAGGTCTAGAAAGCTCCGCCCGGCACTCCCATAGAATATCACGGGGTTTGCAATCTAGGACTTTCCGCGTCTGCCATGTAGCGGAAGTATTCTGGCCGTTCCAACTTAGGACCCAACCTGAATCAGGGTTTCCTCTACTGGTCATTTCCTAAACCGCAACTAGCGTCAAACCCCGAGCAAACTACTTTACGCAGAAGCGCCAAGGCCGAAGCGGATTCACGCTGTACTTGGTTCAAGGAGAATGGAAAACGAGAGAGATGCAAAGCTCAACCTCTCTGCCATAAGGCATAGTCCCATTCCATTCCCCTAAAACAGCGTAAACCGGGATTATTGTAACCTAGACTCTAGGTCAGCACCCTTGCTATTAATTTCCTTAGAACGATCTTCTTGCCGCCCATTATGATTGAGAAAAGTTTCCTTGAAACGGAATGGGACTATGCCTTATGGCAGAGAGGTTGAGCTTTGCATCTCTCTCGTTTCCCATTCTCCTTGAACCAAGTACAGCGTGAATCCGCTTCGGCCCTGGCGCTTCTGCGTAAAGTAGTTCGCTCGGGGTTCGACGCTAGTTGCCGTTTAGGAAATGACCAGTAGGGGAAACCCTGATTCAAGTCGGGTCCTAAGTGGGAACGGCCAGAATACTTCTGCTACGTGGCAGACGTGGAAAGTCCTAGATCGCAAAACCAGTGATATTCTATGGGAGTGCCAGGCCGAGCTTTCTAGACCTCCTTTCTGATGGACTGCTAAGACGTGTCCTGAAGGGAATAGGTGGATACGTTACAGTTAGTATTAGAGCGAACCAACGAAGGATTTGCTTTTAAGAAATCTTAATAAGAAGAAGTAAAGCAATTGTTGTTGTTCCGAACATTTCCTTACTTTCGATGCTGTCTTGCAAAATTATGAAGCATGGAACAGGTTCTTAGTGTTCCGAGTCATGTTTATGACCGCGATGCATTCCCCGGATTATCGACAAAGGGTTGAGATGGTGAACATCCTAGATCATATTTTCAATCCATCGCCTTTGTACATGGAACGAAGATGGACGGGTGACTCAAGAATCTACTACACAGCTGCCCACCGGTTTGCATACCTTCAAACCAACCTAAAGAGAATCAAATGGTTGGAAGACCTGAAGATCGTGAAGCTGTTCATTTTTGTGGAGGCTCATGTAAACTCAACTTTACATATTCGAGGTCGCAGGGTTGAGCTGAACTCATATGTATATGAGGAAGTGACCTGTATAATCCCCACCGACAGGATCAAGGTGTTAGGGCGCTATGAGAAGAATGGGTTCCAAAGGAAAGGATACCCTAATCTTCCAATGACTTACCGATTCCTGAAAATCCATGATCCGAAACCATACTATTATCCAGTTCTTCTTGTCTCCAAGCTGCCCCCTCGACCTCCCTCTCGTTGACTGCCACCAGCATCCAGTGAGCCGCTGCTACCTGGGGCAGACGTTCCCTCCTCTCTTCCATCTTGATGCCACTACCTCGCCTGCTCTACCACCAGCACCTGTAAATAGAGACGGCCCAAAGCAATTGATCACCCCCCCCAATTGCTCCCTCCGTGTGCAGCAACATTCCTTTCCAGTAGCACAACAACTTGCTCAGTAGATCCTTAGCAAGGACACAATAAAAACCTCTAGTCAGACGTCAGTGTATTTTGCGAGCGCCCCCTGGTCAAACACCTTGCGCATCGTCCTTTTTTAGCAACAGCTCTTAGTTGTCCGTGCCACAAAGCTAGAACTGAAAGAAACAACAATCTTTAGTCAGGTCGTAGGACACTCTCCATCCAGGGCCCAGCTTCGGGATTGGATTCACTCCACACTACGCATTGGCACAGTGCAGATCCGGAAGGCAATTCTCATGGGTCAAGGAAACTTCATGATTCGCCTCACCTCCCCGGATGCAACCGTGAGCTAGTGGATAGCTCACCCTATGCCTCGACAAAGGGGGTCATCTATATGGTTCCCTAGTATAGTGGTTTCACGGTGGAGGAATTCGCACTTCACAACAGGTTTCTTAGACACCCGATCACCCTCCTATTCCCCGGACTGGCGGTAGAGTATCGTCAATTAGTGGAGGACTTTAGACAACTCTTTAACACAGTTCTTTCTGCCTCCTTCGCGGATGCAATGACAACCGCAAGAGTCCCAAAGGTACAAGTGGCTATGAAAGATACAAAGAACATACCTAAGTTTCTACAAATTAAGGCAGGCAGACACTCTTTTAGACAACACGTTATTATAATTGGGCAGCTTAAGCAGTGCCTGTGATACCATGACTTTCGGTATCAAGCAGCAGATTGCATGCGCTTTGAAACCAAGGTGGCTCAGCCAGTAGACCCGCAGGTGGATGTTGACGGTTTTACACGGGTCCAACGACAACAAAGAGGCAGACAACAAGGGGGGCCTCAGTCAGCCCCTCAAACACAGCCACGGCAGCAGAGAACAAGAGGGTGGGCGACGGACCCTCGACAGAGCACACCGTAGCACTGCCCAACTCGTCCCACCCAGCAAGATCACAAGCCTTCACCCCCACCACCCACTAAGGCATCACACGCTACCCCACCCGAGATCCCATAGCCCCCATACCCACCCCCTCCTCATGGATATCCCCCCGACCCTATCCCACAACCTCCTCCTTCCAAGGCCACTCGGTCCCCCCTCACACCCACCTCATACTTCCAGTCACCCCACCATCCTTCAAGCTTCCTCTTCCCCACCATCTCCCCCGCCGATCAACCCCCCTGATCCTCACCCAAATAATGTGACCCCCCCCCCCCCTTCCCCACAGGGAGTGACGAGCCTCACACGCCCATATCTTCTCCTCACCAGCAACCTAGCCACCCCCTTCCCCACAGCCACTAGCTCATCTAGCCCAGCTGCCCATCACACTTTCCCTAGACATGCGCAATTGCTCCCACACGAGAGTTTCCACTACCTCTAGAGGTGGGTCTCTTCCTGGTCAGCAAGTCAAGGAGCGGCAAGGTCCATTTAGTAGCACCACCAGATGCACCAAATTATGCTTTCTTCCTTCAAACCTCTAGTTTAGGAGACTGGACGACGACACAGATAGAGGAGAAAGTGAGGGGACAGGTTGCAGACCACATCTCCCAACAGATGGGTGAAGGAGGGCTAGCACTATTCACCCAGTAGTGGCCACGATGTCTGATGGACATTGACTGGTGGGCTGGAGCCGAGGTCCCACATCCGAGCATCATTTTTCAAGCCCCTACCTAGTGAAGCTCACCAATGGAAGTGATCGAGTAGCCCATCGCATAGGCTACCTGCTTCTACCAATGCACAGAGTCACGCCTCTCAGTGTGACTGATAGACGCCCTGGTGGTACTCCATCAAGCATCTATTACCCTCATGGTCCGCCCAAGAGCCACCATTGGGGGATAGAGTTCACCTTCCAGGCCTGCGGCAAAGCACATTCACATGCTCCATAGCTCTTCTTCTTCATCAGTAACTTCCACACCGAGTAGATGCATGTTCAGTCAGTCACAAGCTCCCTTATGAGCTTACACCTAGCATTTGTGAATGTGAACAGTCTCCACTACAGTGGGGCACGTGGTTCCAAGAAGTTGATTGTTCGGCAAGAGTTGCAGTCTGCCCTTGCTGGACAGATCAACATCTTACTTCTTCAGGAGCACAAGCTCACCCCCACCCAAGCCCATCGGGTAGGGAAGGTACTTCCAGGCAGCTCACACACCTACAAGGAGTACTCCATCGGTGCCCACAGCAGGAGTGGAGGCGTACGCACCTCTATTGGCCTTACCCCTTGTGTGCGAGACCACGGGACAATAGTGGCAGAGAGGGTCCTATGGATCAGACTAGACATAGGGGACTCATGCCTTGGAGTCCTCAATGTCTATGCTCCTACGAAGGTTAGGGCACGCAGTAGGTTCTGGATGGAGAATGCAGCAAGACTTCCAAAGGTGGACTCTTGGATTGTTGGAGGAGACTTCAAAAACCCGAAAGCCATAGAGGACCAGCAAGGCATACACAGAGACTATCAAGGTGTGACAGGGAAGGAGCAAGAGGCATGGGAAGTCTTCCTCCTCACAGTAGGAGCACGTGATGCATGGCAAGACCTAGCTTTTCACAGGAGAGAGAGGTCATTGGACTTCTCTTGGGGATACAGGCGGCTGGGCGGAGCTCTCTTGGAAAGGCTAGACCGGTTTTATGTGGGATAGTGGGGGTGCTCTCGAGGAGGCCAAGTAGGGTAATTAGCTGGCACCACTTGTCTGATCATTGCCTAGTTCTCCTCACACTCGATGCTCCAGTTTCAGCCCTTCGCACGCGATCTTGTCGGATCCCTGACTCGATCTACAAGAGGGAGGAGGTGAGGAGCCAGATTGAGCACCTCTGGACTAGGGAGTGGGACAAGAGGAACCGGATCGCAGAGGAGATTGCAAGGGTCTTAGCCGAGTCAAGTAAGATCTGCCCCAGCAGGTAGCCTTACATGCCAGGCAACAAAGTTGGGAGGAGGAGAGAGCACTCCGGCAAGACCTAGCAGCCACTCAGAGACTACTCTAGGAGGCACTAGGGGATCCCACTCTCCACACGGAGGAGGTGTGCGCACACGCAGCCCTCGCCGGTCTCAAGGACAGGCATTCAGAGTTTTCCTTCCATACCTCAACAGCCTTTTGGGTGCAGAAGAGGGACACGATGTGCAAATAGTTTTTTCAGATGCACCAACCTCGTAACCTCAGGAGATCAGTACGGGAGGATTCGCTCTAGCCCAAATGAGGTGATGGAGATTGCCACCGACTACTACAGACAACTTTTTCAGCAGGAGGCAATCTCACCTAGAGGACAGCATTGTAAACAACAAGTTTGGGACTGCATTCCATCCCTCGTCACAGAGAAAATGGGACCCTCCCTCCTAGACCCCTTCACAGAGAAGGAATTAGCGTAGGCTTTCCATGCACACGATGGGCAGAAATGCTCGGGCAAGAATGGTCTTTCTAAGGCCTTCTTCACCACCTACTAGGAGGTGGTGAAGGGCCCCCTACTACTAGCCTTTCAAGAGATTTTCAGCTCAGGGCGGATGCCAGGGAGTCTATCAACAAGTCTTGTCAATCTCCTTCCCAAAGGGGGAGACCGCTTGGAGCTATCCCACTGGAGACCAAATACCTTATTGTCAGTGGCCTATAAAGCACTGGCCAAGATGATCAGTAGCCGACTCCGCCCCGTGCTTCCAAACATCATTCATGGCACACAGATAGGTTTTGTCCAAGATAGGAGTATCTTAGACAATGTCTTCACCTTCTTTGAGGCGATCAAGTGGGCTCAACATAGTGGTCAAGGATTGGTTGTACTCTTCCTAGACTTCATGAAGGCCTATGACAAGGTTCACAGGGACTTCTTAGAGGGCACTATGGTGATGTTGCGCTTCCCCCAAGCATGGATCTGTGGGGTTTCTACACTTTACAGATCGGCCACTAGCAAGGTTCTCATAGGTGGTAGGAGGGGGGAGGAGTTTCGGCTGGAGAGATCTGTCCAGCAAGGTTGTCCTCTTGCCCCATATCTATTCTTACTCTTTGGAGAGGCGATGTCTTACTTCCTCCGCTCATGTGTGAGCGGGCTACGTGGCCTTCGACTTCCGGTGAGGGAGGATACGAAGCTGCTAGACTCACAGTATGCAGATGATGCCACCTTTTATATAAAGGATAATGAGCTGATGTTGGAGAGAGTGAGAGCTCTAGAGGTATTTTGCACTGCAGCTAGAGCAAAAATCAACTAGCAAAAGTCGGTTGGTTTTCTTACAAACCCTGACTCTAGCACGAAGTGGGGCGTCCACTTAAGGTTTAGATGGGTGTGCAAGGGACAGACCGTTCGATACCTAGCGTTCCAAGTGGGGCTTGACTTCACTCCTACCCAATAGTTTCTTCCACTTCTCGACTCTATCATGTGGAAGCAAACCTACTAGAGCACTATTCGCCTTTCCTTAGCGGGCCGAGCCCTGGTGGCCAATCAGGTCCTAACGACGGCTTGGTTCATCGCCTCATGTTGGTGCTTCTCCTCGTCTTATGTGGTTCAGCTTCGCTGCCTAGTGCCGAATTTTCTCTAGGCCGGTTTAGACGGTTCCAAGGATTCTCGGGACAAGGTGGAGTGGGCGACCATCATCCAACACCGGTCTAAGGGAGGGCTTGGAATCATCGATCTAGAGTTCCAGAGCCTGGCCCTTTTAGGCAAGCTAGTGGTCCATGGTCTCACACCAAGAGGGCACACCTAGAAGGTCCTTTTACAGGAGAGTTTCCAAGAGTGTAGACCAAGGCTTGGTGGTGGTTGGAGACCATCCTCGAGATGGATCTTCACGAATGTCAAGATCACACCACCCAGATCTTCCTTCCTCCATAGCCTACTTCGTGTGTGGCACAGCCTCCGCAAGGCCCTAATTCAAAGGTCCCCCAAGATGCCAAGAGGAGATAGACCGCCAACTGATGGTCTGAAATCCCCAGGTCCGAGATCGGGACGGGATACAAATTGTGGCAAGCACCCCCACATCCAGTGGACTGGATGGGGGGCTGGCCCTACTCGTACTATCAGGACGTGGCAGGAGCTGTAAAGGATGGTGGATCAGGAAAGGGGTTGCAACGCGCATCAGGTTGTCAGCGAGCAGCTGAGGTGAGGAGAAGGGAGATTGACTTGGCAAACCCTCAGGAGTGGCTTGACCCTCCAATCCAAGAGCCGATGGAGCTTGGTGAGGTGTGGGCTGCTAGATCCTCACCGGCAGGTGTCCCCTTATAGGTTGCGAGTAGAGTGGGCAGTGCCCCCTATGGGATTTTCTTCACCGTGCAAGATGGGGAGCATTCGGTCCTTGACAGAGGGTAGCACGATCAGGAGATTGTTGTCATTCCTTGGAGGAGGATTCATGTGGTTGGTCTCCAAGGAAAGACCTGGTATCTGGACCCTTATGTGCCCTGGGAGGAGTTCCGAGAGTGGCGCCTTTGGATATGGAAGAGAAGGCCACTTGATGAGTTGGAGTGGGATCCTAGAGAGTGGCTATGGGCGGCCACTATGATCGCCAAGAAGCCACTGAGATTCTTGGAGTACACAACCAAGATTGGTAGACATGTACCGATGCAAGAGGACATGGATTGTGGGCACCTTCGCGTAGCAAATACTGGGCGGAGCACAACATCACGGATACCTTCTGTCGGACTTTCTGGCGCCGACTGTGGGATAGCTGGAGGCCAAAGAGAGTGTCGTATTTCCTTTGGCTTTTGGCACATGGGGATCTGGTGGTTGGGAGTTGGCTCGCCTAGATGCAACAGGATGGAGGGTCTAAAGTGTTGCCCACAACAACACTTGGAAACCCCAAAGCACTGCCTTTGGTCTTGCGAGGCAGCACAGCTCATGTGGAGAGGAGCCTGTCGTAATCTCCGCCGTGTGGCACCCAGCCTTAGATGTATCTCGTGGCGGGCTTTTTACTGGCAAGCAATCAACCAAGACCGTCACCTTCTGTATGAGGCCGCAATGCGGGACACGATTTTTATCATTGAGGTTGATACTTGCGCAGTGGTCGGCTTGAAGGCTTTACCCAGCCGCGAAGTACTGGAGCCCACAGCAGACCGCTCAAAGGTATGGGAGATCATAGTAAGTCTTACAAGATGGTACATCTGTAAGGCACGCTATCAGGAGGTTTTTGGCAGGGCGTGCCTTTCAATACATAAGACTTTGGCAGAGCTTTGGACTTCCATCATCCACTCCCTTCGCGGCCGGTGGGACCAGGTGCAAGGCGAGTCTCAAGCTCGTCAGGAGCTCCGTCTTCACTTTCTACGCACTTGGGGTGGCCAGGACCTATTCTTCATCATGCAAGTAGGCAGCCCCGGACGGCGATACACCGGTCCCCCCCCCCCCCCCCTCCATGGCTTCTTGCCCCCCCTCTCCATGGCTTCTTGCCCCCATCCCCCCAAACCGCCTTGAGAAGCTTGTATACACGATGGATTTGTGATTAGCATCAGTTCCAGCTAGTTTGTTGAGCATGAGCACTTCGTTGTAATCAACCTCCTAAGTAATATATTTAACCACATTTTACTTGCAAAAAAAAAAAAAAGACTGCATGTACCTTGGAAATATATCGATTGACTACGCGGTTTGGTTTTTAGTTTCGGATTTCAGCCTTAGATCCATACGTAGGCATTTAAATATGTCAATGCCTCTACAACAACATTCACTGAAACTTCACACAAAACTTCAAGCCTTTATGGCACATAAGTAAAGTCATGAAGTTTGAACATGTTACATGTGTTGCCCTCGCTCCAGGCCTAGACTAATGTTGATAGCTCCTCATAGAGCATAGAGTGGATGCCATGCTCCTCCTGTGGTATCTCTAAAGATATCACATACCTTCTCTATATCAATTTTGCCCACATTCACATGTAAAGATAAACGAGACAAAGATATGAGAGAAGTTACAAGAGGAGCATAGAGTGGATGCCATGCTCCTCCTGTGGTATCTCTAAAGATATCACATATCTTCTCTATATCAATTTTGCCCACATTCACATGTAAAGATAAACGAGACAAAGATATGAGAGAAGTTACAATTAAAATAAAAATATGATTCAATCCACCCAAACAATCGGAGGTTAAGAAGCTCTTCTCAAGTTGCTCATTAGTGCATTGCTTCTCATTGCATCTAATAGAATGCAACATACATGCAACTGTATGGATTGGTTTATGAAACCAATCCTATCGTGAGTTCCACATTGTTCATATCTCATCAAGCCTTAAGAGTGCTAATCATAGATAAATAAGTAATGAGTCTTTAATAGTTATTCATACACAAAATTTAAATAATAATAATAATAATTAATGAAATACAAAGTAACTTACTTGTCTTGCAGCAAGAAGCTATTGTGAAGCAAGGTCTCTCAATCTTATCTGTGTACTCATAGAGAAGACCTAGAGTACTCCCATCCATATCAGTAATATGCAAGATAGTATAGATAGGCGTATCTTCACCAATCTCTCTCCCTCAAGCCACCAACTCCTATTCAAGGCACTACGCCTAAATGCAAGAGCCTTTAGGAGACTCTCTCACTCTAAGTAAGCCATTCTTGACATGCAATAGTCTGTATCAAATTTGCACAAACCTGTATAAGCCTCTTCAATATATATAGACCAATCTCCTAGCAAAGAGCTTGAGTGGCTCGAGTGTGCTATTGGCTTAAAATATACTAGTGACTAAGAGCCAAGACATTGGTCAACTTAATGTGAAGCGCATGGAATCCATGTGATGCCAAGAAACTCATTCTTAAGAATGTGTCCCATGAGCATGCAATTGCTTCCATTATCCATTACTACCAACACCACATTTTGGACCCCTATGTCCATGATGACCCACCAAATAAAAACTCATGTGATTGTAAGACCAATGATAGAGGTATCAATGGATGTAATAAACGTGGTGCCTTTGCATGAAGACACTAAAAACATTATAGACATTCCTTTTGTGCATATATGACCATCCAATTACATAAGATGGTGCATCCATATTAACCCAAGTTTCCATTAAGGGCTCCAATTCTAAGCTCTTGCACACGCAATGCCTCAATTGAGAGCGCTTGCCACTCATATACTATGTGGCTCACTATCCTAATAGTCTTCTTTCATGGTTGCCTACTAGCCACATTGAAAGGAATGGCATACCAAATCAACAGACGCGTGAGCTCTCTAATTACCTTTGCTATGGCTTGCTTTTAAAGCCCTACATGGATACTTGAGTTATGCAATGAGCCCCTTTGTCTACTAAAAAAATGGCAATGGAGTCCTTTTTGTACTAGAATCTGACACAAATGCACATGCAGTTCTTTTTTGTGATCCACTTCGAATTTGGCTAGACCAACATGAGCTTCATTGGTCCCATGTGATATGGGATAAAAGAATACTTTCTCATGTAGCACAAGCCCCAATCACTTTCGACACAAAAGATCGGCACTTACCATTACTTCCATTAGCACATTTGCACAACGCCCAATATGCTTATTGGACACACATGCCAAATGATCTCTCACACAGGTTACACTACCTGATTTCTCCAATTTGCAAAAGTCACATCGCCACTTCTTCGATCCACTAGAGCCACCATATCCCGAGACTAGAGTTCCATGCTTTCAAAATGGGTCTAGACCTAAGAGAGAAAAAGACTAGAGTCACTACTAGTTATAGTAGCAGTATCCTCATGATATCACACTGTATATCTCATGCTTCATTTTTTGGATTCCAATGCTCATTCATTCCAAGTTCTTATGTTCATATCAATGTTTATGCTTTGTAGTATCCATGCTTTTATTCATTTTTGCATTCTCACAAAAGGATGACAAGAGAGCTGCCACAATTTTCTAGCGAACCAACGCAACTCTAAAAAGTATCAATCAATGTGTTATTTAGAAACTAAGATTAAAGCCAATCACATCGCCCTTAATTTAATGACCCTAAGCCATGTTCACCTGTTAAATGCACTTTTGACCATGGCTGTCCCTTTTTAAACTAGATGGTTGATCCATTCTTAAGATGTTTATGCAAGAATCTTCTATCCTAAGGTGTAATCACTTTCCCTTGCTTGTCAAAGCCACACAAACCAAGTGGATCATGTAGCAACTCTTCCTTTTTTTGTGTTCTTGTCTCTGTTCATTGTCAAGTTCATACACTCTAAGTGACTTCTTTGTGCAAACCCTAGCATATCTTCACATGGTATCAAGTGAGTGCTCTACTTAAAGAATATTATGTGAGATTTGTGAAGGCTCGGTTTGCAAGAGCAACAAGCAACTTATCTATAATGGCTCAGACTCCTCCATCCTAGGATCCTCACTCCTCCACTTTTTTTACATCTAGAGATCATTCATAGAAGCCTAGCTCTTCTTCTTTTCGTGTTACCTTCTTCACAATGTGCTTCTTAGTTCGGACACTCAGCTAATGAGATTCATAACCTCTCATCCAAAGGAGGACAATCTAGTTGGGATACAACTAGAGGTCCGAAGTCTTCATCTCAATAATACCCAACGCTAGGTTTATACAATCCATTTACGTGATCCTAATCCTACCAATGTTGCTTCTTTTGTTATGCAAGAACTAGCTATAAATAGAGATCCAAATCAATACCAATATGGATATGAGAAAACTTTGTCATAAAAGGTGCTCCAAAAGGTAAACCTACACCTTCTGTTTTATTTGAGTACAAGTTCGGTGCTGTACATTTATACGTTCCATCCTTTCTTCCCACATTAAGTACAATTTAGATTCATCAACATTAGATTTAGGGCCTTCGTTTAAACCCAACATAGATATCCAATTTTAGCTCACATTGTTTACAATCCACTTCCGAGCATTAACTCCTCAAAGATGTCTCATCTTGCACCCTCATGCTTTGTTGCTAGCACTGCCACAAGTTGTATGCACATTCCACATACTAGCAAGTCAATCACAATCTACCATTTGGTCCGATCATGTAGGACATCCCTCTCCACCAAAATGTCCCACTCTTCTCAATCATTCAAATGCTTAGACACTCCCCTACTATGATAGTGAGCCACTTCCAAGAAAATAGAGAAAGGAAGGGAATCACCTAAACACTTGGACTCAATCTAATCCTCCTTGATTGATCCTGAACACAATTTACACAAACCACGCTTAAAATCATCCTTCCTCCTTGGATAGGACGGCAAACAACCTGATTAAGCACTAATTGCAGTAATCAGGATCTCTAAAATGTCACTTGCATAAAAAGAATAGGCATTTTATCGCCTATCAAAACCCGATATGTAGATGATCATTGTCACTCAAAGGTAAAGGGTCTGAGATCCACACCCAAATTCAAGTAGTCACAGCTAAGGGCACTCTATCCATACCATCACTAAACCTATTAGCTATCCCAAAACCGACCTCATCCCCATTGAATGGTGATAGTACGACTCCATGCAGATTAAAAGGGTGTCTTCCCCAATGAGGTAGAGTAGTTTTCTTTATCCCCTGGTATTCGTGCTAACATCAATGGCTAGCTATTCGTGTAATGGATTCTAGATCTACCCCTTAGTCAATGCTTGGTCACTTATCCAATTGATTTGGTCATTATCCACTATTAGGATAGATTATTATATTATTCTTAGGATCCTTAGGCTAGTCATGCTAAAATTCTTTAAGTTAAGTTACGCTTATATCCGTTATTTAGGCCAGCATAGGCTAAGCCTTTCCTTTAGTACTTTTTATATGTCTTCTATTGCATAATCTTTGACTTACTTTCAATTTATTTCTTCTATACATACACTCACTTAGATCTATTTTTAACTTTCGCAAAGTCCCAAAAGCTTCTCAATATGGAGCACTTCATACGCATGCTCTCGTTTCTCTTCTAGTAAGTACATGTTGGTTCTCATATTTTAGTTATAGAATCACATTGTAGGAATCTACCAGTTCTAACTATGCATTCACTCTCAAACTCAATCTCGAACACTAGTTCACTTATCATGGCAGCCATCTTCCCCCCCTTTCCCAAGAAAAGAAAGATCTACACCTCAGAGAAATCCTCCTAAGATAAAATACAAAGTATAAAGTAACTCTAAAGAGAGTGTCTAAGTCCATGACAAGTACAATGGTTGTATGAAAAACATACCTAGTGGGCTTTAATGCCACACCATTTGGAGGGTCACAGAAAAAATTGCTAGAGTCCCAAGTTCGCAAGAAGGCCTCTCCCCTCCTCACCTTGTCAGATCCTTCCTACATCCTCTCCCATCTCCTGCAGAGAGTGTGGATGATCTCTATCCAAAGCCTCTGAAGAGTCTCAGTTGTGGATATATCCTAAAAGTTTTTCTTCACTTTCAATTGCAATGTTTTTATCATTTGACATTAGTTATCACTTCACTAGCTAGTTCAATTTCACATCAAATAGACCACTACCTTGGTGATGGTGCCTTCGCATCCTTGCTGGGCATATAAGCCATCTCCAAAGGTTGAGTTTCAAGCATACCTAAAACACTTTGTCAATATCCACGCCATCTCCTAAGGTCAATTATAAGTATGTTTCAAATGCACAAACAACTAATTCTCCCTCCACCTCTACCAATTCGGAAGTATCGGTTCCTTTTTCATCCACTAAGTATACTTTCATGGTGGACTACTATCTTAGTGATTTTTAATTACATTGGAGCCATCCCCCGAGGTTGAGTTTTGGGGCTTACCCATACTACTACTTCATCAACACAAGAGCCCTCTCTTGAGATCCAAGTATGGGCATGTGTGAAGAAATTGCTAGGGTTTGCACTGAGGAAACATAAAGTGTATGACCACAACAAAAACACAAAGAGACAAACAATGACGTGAATAACTCAAACCCTAAACGCAACCTCAAAACTCAAAAATGCAAAAACAAAAACACAAATAGAGAGAGAGGGAGAACTCTGAAGTGAATGAATCAATGGAGTAAATGAATGTAAGAGTGTAGAAATGCTCAAGGACACAGCGGTGAGTGTTGAAGTGTGGCATCCACCAAAGACGGATCCCGAAAAATAACCATCAATCGGAGTGTGTCGGAGGGTATAGAAGACCAAAACGCAGATCACCAGAAGTAATAGGATGCCTAGTAACAGTAGTGGAGATGCACAAGGAAGCTGACGATGGCTAAAACTACCAAACCCTAGACAAAAGGTGTCGATTGGGGATGGCGATGGTTGTCTAGGGCCAAGCACAGCAATGAAAGAAGCGCTAGGCAACAGGCAGCGGCTAGAAAGGCAAGGGCTGGAGCAACAAGCAGAGTGGTGCCAACAGCCAGAAAGGCTGGACAGCCACATGGAAGAAGGTTGATGGTGAAGATCATCATGTAAACATGAAAAACGTGCATGGAAGGGATGAAGACTGAAAGGGGGCAACATGTCTAGTTATAAATGTAGATGGACCCTCCCAAATTGGGGCTTCGCAGAAGCTCTCTCGAGCTGCGCACCCATTTTGTGTTTTTCATTAAATAAGCATGTTTTGGGGATGTTTAAGAGGCTAATCAACATGGAATGCATTTGTTAGATCAAAATCCCTTGTACGGCCCAAAACAAGGCAAGAAAGAAAGGCCAACCCAAGCTTTACCCAAGGCGTCCCATCCCAAAGCAACCAAGGCATCAGCCAAAGGGTGCAGGATCGTTGCCCAATGGCCCACCGAGACTACAAGGGCAATGGATATCTTACCCAAGGAATCCAAGTAATCACCCCAAAGAGGACACGCCATCGGACAAAAGGTACTCCTTGGCTGCACAATGGCCTACCAAGTCTTGCAAAGGCGCATGGAACCACAATGAACTATATGGCTTTTTTTCTCGAATAAATAAATATAAAGTTGTTTGGAGAGATGGTTGGTGATCTATTAAGTAACTGTACAGTACACGAGAACAAGAGATGATGATTAGGTCCAACCCATCACAAAACAAACAAGCTACCCATCTACTCAAGGGTGTCGATGACAAGAAAAGGGGTGAGGAAGGAGTGGTAGAGTGGTCTAAGAATCTCCAATGAAGACAACTCACGATCCACCCAAGGGTACTCTCCACAATGAGATGCATAGTATACTACATGCTAAGAATGCTCATGCAACACGACGTAAGAATCTGGGAATAAGGATTTAGTGTAAAAATAATATTGATGTTACACCATGTCACACTGACATTGATATAAAAGAAGAGGACATGTAATTTTTCATATCTTTTAACACATTAATACATTATTGTTATTCTCTCCCATCTTACTCACAGCTTCTATGGCTTCTCTCTCTTTCCTGTCTTTCTCTCTCCAATTCTAGTCTTTCTCTCTCCTCGTCACTCTCTTCTGCAGTCTTCTCCCTCCTCTTTTTCTCTCTCTAATTCTTCACCTTATGCATCTCCAATTATGTTAGTCAAATAGAAAGATGGATCTTTCAGAATGTGCATTGACTACAGGGATCTTAATAAGACCAAGAACAGATATCCGATACACAGGATTGATGATTTGCTTGATGACCTCAAGGAGACTCGATTCTTTACGAAGATTGATTTGAGGTCAAGGTATCATCAGAGTCGCATGCGAGAGGGTGATAAAGTCAAGACTGCTTTCAGGACTAATTGAGGGCTCTATCATTTCTTAGTGATGCCATTTGGGCTTACAAATGCTTCAGCTACCTTTCAAAGCCTAATGAATAAGATTTTGCAGCCTTTCCTCTTTTAGTTTGTCTTGATGTTCTTTGATGACATTCTGATCTACAATAAGACTTTACAATATCACTTAGCACATATGAGAAGGGTTTTTAATGTATTGAGACATCACAGGCTTTTTGCTAAGGAAAATAAATGTTCTTTCATGCAGATTGAAGTGGAATACTTGGGACATATTGTCAGTGAAAAAGGGATACACGTTGATCCCAAGAAGGTGCAATGTATAAAAGATTGGCCAACACCCACTACTACTACCTCTCTTAGAGGATTCTTAAAGTACTCTTCAAGAGCTCCGTTTTGATATATGGCACACCTCATTTGGACACTTCTACTAGAAGTTATAGCAGATTTGGTCCAGCAAGGTCTTTTACACAACAAGCTGTCTACTTCATTTTGAGATTATCTGTTGAAGATTTTATGGCTCCATATACTTTTGAAGTATTCCAGATCATGTATATGGCTGAGGTTTACTCTTGTTCTTCAATTTTAGTCCATATATTGGTCATTTTTCATTCATTTTCCCATTTGTAAAGCTGTAAAAAACAGAGTAGTACTCTGTTCTATCCATCCTTTTCTAGTCTTTCAAGTTTGTTTTTTAGGACAAAAACTTTTAGGAAGGGATGGATTGTAAGAAGTTGGAAAGAAGGATTTAGTGTAAAAATAATATTGATGTTATGCCATGTCACACTTACATTGGTATAAAAGGAGATGACATGTAATTTTTCATATCTTTTGACACATTAATATAATTACTGTCCTTCTCTCCCATCTTGCTCACAGCTTCTATGGCTTCTCTCTCTTTTCTATCTTTCTCTCTCCAATTCTAGTCTTTCTTTCTCGTCCTCACTCTCTTTCTCTCTTTTCTGCAGTCTTCTCTCTCCTCTTTCTCTCTCTCTAGTTCTCTCTCTGACACACGTGCCTCTTGAACAATGTCCCTCGTGGTGGAAAAATTCTTCACTTGCCCCAACATCCTTTACAAAGATGATGAAATCATGCAACGCAAAGAAGAAGATGCAACAGGAGGGAAAGGCTCATGTCCAAGACAAGTGCCAAAACATAGAGAATACCAAGAAGGATAGCAACCCCCTCTCAACCGTGGATGTCCAATGCTGAAGGAGAAAGAGGAGCCGAATGTTGGTCTTCATGTGGTGCCAAGAACCATGATGTAAGGAAGCATCCCAACTAAATAAACAAGATAGAAGTCACCACCGTGATAGCATCAAGAGAGATACTGCACAATCTGCCTTGGGAGAGGAAGTCTCCATGCTTGTTAAAGAGCAAAACTCCTAGGATGATGAAACCATGAATGGAACGGCACACATCCCAAGCCTCCATCCCAATCAAGACCGGTACAAACCTGCATGTTAGCCCTACAATGAAAACAAAACCGTGCAAAAGAGATGGAGATCTACAAGGATAAAGGTCAATAGTGAGATCCTCCAAAAAACAAAACTAACCTCAAAGGAAAATCTAAATGGATGAGCAATGCAATGATGCAAATGTGTATATGTGGGTGAGTAATTGCAGTGGAAGACTTAAGAATGGAAATCTAAGGACATAACCTATAGGCCCAAACTCAATAGCTTAAAGGCCGAAGAGTGTGAAGATGGAGCAAATCTGAAAGAGGATGCATAAAGTGCATTGCGCTCAGTACTAGAATGGAAACCTAAGGACATAACCTATAGGCCCAAACTCAATAGCTTAAAGGCCGAAGAGTGCGAAGATGGAGTGAATCTGAAAGTGGATGCATAAAGTGCATTGAGCTCAGTACTAGCAGACTAATCAACTAATCCTTTAGAAGTAGTGAAAGATATAGGCTACTGAGGCTGTCCACGTGCCACATGTCAAGTAATAAAGTGCACACACTCGCTACTAGCAGACCAATCAACTAATCCTTCAGGAGTAGTGAAAGATATAATCTACTGAGGATGTCCACGTGCCACATGTCCAATAGCTATTGGGAAAACGGAAGCATATGGTACAACAACAGGAGGTGTAGCCCCACTAGACTAGCTAGCTAAAGTGGAGACAGTCGCAACAGTCTATTGTGGTTTTCTAGGTGGAAGACCTCGGGCCTTGGTACGAGACTCTTTGTCCACATCGCCTGACCTCTAGCAGTGTGTGCAACACCTATTTTCCTTACGAAGTTGTTGTGAGATGGGTTTTGATTCTTTGATTCTATCTAATGAAGAAGTGTCACCCTTGGATTGGCTTGCCTTCGCATCTTGTGAGTCCTTGCCACTGTTGGTTTTCTCTCCTGAAGAAGAGGCAACGAACCCCCGGTGCTCAGAGTAAGGCTGTGTGAAGGCTTTCCTGTGGACTTAATCGTGCAATCGTGTGTAACACAAGAACTAACACTCAAACTCATAGAAATTCGGAAATCTAGATTGTGAGATAATATATTGGATAAATTGAAGTATTTGTCGAGCAACTTATTCAAGAAGAACATGATCTAATCCTCATCTGACTTCGGGGAGCCAATACTAGCAAACTCGGTAAGTAACCACCAATATTCGGCCAACTTGACTTTAAGATCATCCCCTTCCTTAATGGAAGACTCCTAAAGCTCAAAATCAAGATTGATATGTCCAGTGCTATATCGCACTACATAATGGTCAATGAGATGACTCCAATGCTCAGATGCAAGGGGAAAATATTGTAGCTGAGAGTGGAACTCAGTAAGAAACCCCTACATTAACTCAACATTGACTACAGCATTGCGAGCTTTCCATTGACGGATGAGATCAAGGTAAGCTACTGACATCAGCTCTAGACGAATGACGAGATCCCAAAGTCCCTACGATTCAAGCACTTGTTGCATGAAATTTGACCAGGTGGTGAAATTCCACCCGTCAAAAGGAGTCTTATCTATGAAGGCATTCTTGGCCATTGCAACAAGAGTGGCAGTGCTAGAAGATGTATAAGGTGTGTAATGGAAATAGGGTGGATAAGAGGAATCGGAAGGGGGAGCGGAGTACATTGGGGAAGTAATCCTAGAGTTCCAACCATGCATATGAGAAATATGCAAAGTGCATCCAAATGTGGGTATAAGATGACTAGTAAGGACATGGTAATTGCATGATGAGTCCATGGTGGAGAGATAGGGACATGTGGAGCACAGAGGATAGAAATCCCTGCGTAGAAGTGACCCAAGAAATGTGAGATGACGCATCATGAGCAGAGGACAGAAATTCCTACGTCTAAAGGCCGAAGGAGGTTGGTTACTAGGGGTAGTGAGGGAGACGCCCATCATAGATGTCCCTATGGGACGAAAAGATAGAGGGAATTGTGGTAAAGGATCGAACACCTTGTAACAAGGACCCATGGTGCAAAGAGGCTTAAGGGTAAGTGGAGGATACAATGTTAAAGGGTGGCATTCCCCCTAACGATTTACTGCGATGTGAAGGGGTCGAAAAGTGTGAGTATGAAAGGAAGAATGAGAATGTGCAAGGAGCGGAAACGGAGGCTCCAACTCCCAATGTGGAAAACGCGGATGTGAAGTGTAATCCAAGGGTTTGGAAGGAAGAAGCGAGGAAATCAAGGTGTGGGCTAGAAGAGATGGATGGGATGGGAGGAACTTGAAAAGAGTGACTTACATGCTTAAATGAAATAGAAGATGTAGATATACCTGATAAAGAACGCCTACTTCGAGATCCCTCTCTATTGGTGTTTACACACAAAAAAACATCCAAATCCTACACCATAAAAGGAGGAACATGAGAGAGTTTTGATTCATACACTGGCCGAGCTGAAATGAAGAAGATGGGTAGCCAATCATCCCAAATGCCATATGTCCTCGATGATCAAAGAGGTGGCCAGCCTCACCAACCCTCCACAATACCCGCAAGATACTCTTTATAATAGCACCAGCTCTCATACCATATAAAGAAACTACTAGGGTTTGCACTGAGGAAACACAGAGTGTACAACCATGATAGAAACACAAAGCATAGACAGTGACATACAAAACTGAAACCCTAAATGCAAAACACAAATACAAACAAAGAGAGAAGGAGAACTCTGAAGTGAATGAATCAACGCAGTAAATGAATGTAAGAGTGTAAAGAATTCTCAAGAGCAAAGCAGTGAGTGTTGAAGTGTGATATCCACCGAAGATGGATCCAGAGTCTTCTAACCATCAATCAGAGTGTGTCGTCAAAGGGTGTAGAAGACCAACACGCAAATCACCAGAAGTAGAAGGATGCCCACCAACAGTAGTGGAGACGCACAAGGATGTCGTCAATGGCTGAAACTATCAAACGGTGCAAAAGAGGTGTCGACTGGGACTGGTGATGGCTCTCTGGGGTCTCGCGCCAAACACAGCAATGAAAGAAGCACCAAGCAACACGCGATAGTTGGAAGGGCAATCACCAAGGGCAAGAGCAATAGATGGAGTGGTAGCAATGGTCACAAAGGTTGGACAGCATGTGGAGGAAGGGTGATGGTGAAGATCATCACGTGAATGCAAAAAACTTGCATGGAAGGGATGAAGATTGAATGGGGGCAACCTGTCTATTTATAAATGTGGATGGACCCTCCCAAATTAGGGTTTCACATAAACTCTCTTGAACCGCACATCGATTTTTCATTTTCATAAAATAAAATAAGCATGTTTTGGGGCTGTTTTAAGAGGCTAATCAGCATGGAGTGCATTTGTTAGCTCAACAGCATGTTCCAAAGTATCCAAATGATTAACTCTCCTTCTAAATCTTCCAACTAAGGGGTGTCAAAGTCTACCCTCTACATCATCAAGCTACATTAGGCTTCATCATCTCACCAACTTGTCGGTACCAAAAGACCAAGATTGACTCCTCTACCTTCAGCATCAACATCCATGGTTTAAGAGAGGGTTGGTTTCCCCACATGGTACATGCACATTTTGGCCTTGTCTTGTTGTATTCAACATCGACATCCCTACCCTTTTGTATCTCCCTTTGCAATGCATAATGATGTATTCACTATTGACTTTCAACATTATATTATTCTTGTAAAAGGGCACTTGGGGAAGTGAACAACTCCCCCATAAGGGCACTATCCAAGTGGCAACTTGCCGCCCCTTACACATTATTCCTTTGCATTTGCATTGTCTGTATATATCGGGGCACCTGGTGCAGCTGAAGACTTGCAAAAGTAAGCATCCCTCAAAGGTGCTCACGAGGATCCTAAGCACCTGCCACACTACATCTCCTATTCACCAATTCCTTCTTCCAGACCTCTACATCAATACCCTTAAGTGTGGCTGTATCATTGGGTCTTATTTTCGTATGAAATGAGGCACCTGTCATAAAACAAACTCACTCAAAACAAAACCAAAAAAAACAACCCATTCATTGGACAACTCAAAAAAAGATATATATCGCCTGCAATCCTGGCAGGTCTTTGGGCAGTCCAAAGTGACACCCTTAACTTCATGCCCTTGTCTCTTTGGGGTGTAACCTTTTGTGCCAGGACTGAGACATCTCTTCGCCCTCCTTGGCCTCTTTTTTAGGCCTAAGAGGGGGTGTTGAGCAACCAAAACTTGCCTCTAATTTATCATATTATTCTGGTATTTTTCAGTTCATTCAAACATCCCAAAAAGGTGTTTCATCCATTTTGTCTGATACTCTAGATAAATCATCTAGCTTTAACATGTTCTATAGAAGGGACTTAATGTGTGTACCACTCACCATCCCTTGTGCCCACAGTTATCACCATCATCCTGCCCTCATCCACAATCCCAAGGTGGTACCTTTGTTGCAAGCCATTAGCATCAGTGCCCGAGGCTGCCACCAGCCTGTTTGTGGCCATCCTCCTGCCACTGCTAACACACATGTGGCTCCACATGCTGCATTCCAACTGCCAGCCCATCCATGACATCATTAGCTGCAATTCTGGAGGTCTTTAGGTTGTCACTTGCTACTACCATGACCATCTCAGTTGTATTTTCACTGCTATCCAACTGGTGAACTGATTTGGGGAGTCCACAGGCATCTCTACAACTGTGTTCTGGTGTTGGTTTGCTTCGTCTGTTGTTTTTGACACCTGCAGATCTGTGTTTCGCTGTTTCTGCTGGTCTACATCAGACTCATCATCCTCAACATCACTTTTCACTGCATAACATCACCCTCAGCTCCAGTCTACTGTCCCTACCTTCATTATTGATGGTATTGCTACATCTTGGGATCCATTCTCAGAGGACTATGATCTCCGGCACTCCCCATCAATCCACTCCAATGAGAGATAATGACTGTTGGACATCTCCACTCCTTGAGCTCTATCTGTATCACACTCTCTCCATGCATTCTTTCACCATCATTCATTCACTACATTTGTGTTTGTTTCTTTTCTGTTCGTCTCTGGTCACTGTATTTAAGCCATGTTCATACACTCTTGAGTGTTTTCTCTATGCAAACCCTAGCATACCTTCACAAGGTCTACATTTGTATTAAGACAAGTCTTGCATGGATACTACCACACTAATCTCTAACCATCTCTGGGCTCTTGCTAAAATCCCAAAATGAAACAAGAACCACGATACTTTTTGACTGTTCACTAGCAATATGAAAGACCTTGGGGAAACAATTAGCATTTTCAAAATGATATATGGATACTTAACGTTGTTGGTATACCAAACAAAAGGAAAGGTACATGTGTTCATATAGACTTGACCAAGGTTGCACTAGAAGTGACACCTGACAAAATTAAAAAATGACCCTAGCAGTTAGCTAGAATTATGAAACCTTTCCAAATGTTATTTCCACCATTTTAGTAACAGATCAAGCCTTCATGGATGATTGAGCAGTGCTATAGGTATCTACCAATACATCATCCCTAACAGCTATAGACAAACCAAAAAACGATTTATAAATTCCTATAGAGCACTGCATATTTTGTTATGTTAACTACCAATGCATCAGCCCTAACTCCTATAACAGCAAAAGATGATTTATGAATGCCTATCCAACACTGCAAATTTAGTCATTTTAACAAACTATCAGTTGCTATGATGTTGTCAACTATGAAGTTTCATACAAGAAGTCAAACAGAAAGTTTCATATAAGACAACAAAAACGCAGGTATGCTTAAGTTACGCACTACAAGACAGAAAAGTAATGTTGTCGTTAATAGCTGGCCTCCTTTGTCTGCTAAAACCTGCACAGTACCAAAAGGCAAGGCACTCATGCCTGTCAAAATGTGCAATAACTTTCTAAAAGCTAAACAGCTAGACATAAAATACAGACTGTAAAGAATTTTAAAGCTTGTTCACCAGGTGACTTACACCTACTGGGCATTAATTGTTATGTCCCATCACTTAGCACACATTTATAAAGCACAGAAAAGAAAATGGAAGTAGTCGATGCACATGATGCACGATTCTTTTTGAGGTTGAATGTCAACGAATTTGTGCATCTTCACAATTTCAAAGAGGCCAGCAAGATTATCTTTGATAATCAATATGAGTCCTTAGGTGCTCTATTACAAGCTTGCCACTACTAGTTCTAGTGGAGAAGAGAGACTTTTGTGCTAATGAAGAGAAGAAAGATAGTCATTATTGTAAGTGCAACTACTCCAGTGCAGTAGGGAAAACATGTTAAGGACTAAACCCAAGCAGCAAAGGTCAATCTTTGTTCCCCTAAGATACCTTCTAACAATACTTTAATTAAACTAATAGTTGCTAAGAAAATTACCTTCAACATGAAGTCATTTTAACCACATTAAGTACATAGAACACATAAAACCTTGACATAGCCTGTATTGTAGATCATCATACAAATTTACCTAGAACTTATCCCCAATTATGAACATAGAGGATGTATATCAATATAACAACTACCGATCTTGAAAGAGCTTCCTTGGAATAGGTTTAATACAAAATTGTGAATCATGAAGGATAAGAATTGGGCTTGAACTGACATTTCCCAGGAAGGTGGACAAATGCTCTTCATGGGAACATAGTCTGGACCTGTGTTTAATACAAAATTGTGAATCATGAGGGATCAAGAAACGGCCTTGAACTGACATTTCCCAGTAAGGTGGACAAATGCTTTTCATGGGAACATAGTCTGGACCTGTGTTCCCAGCAACACAAGTCTTCACAACTGATGTGTTTGCTGGTGCAGCAGTACTGTTTGCTGGTGCAGAAGCACTCTAACATTCCCTAGCCTTGCCATTTGTTTCTGGAAGCAGATAGGTGAGCCTCTGCAATCTTCAGTCTGTCCAAAGTGTCACTTCAGCCCATTTGAGGTCAACAAAACGCAAAATAGGAAAAGAACTGCTGTGTTTTTCGTAGCAGTAGGACATGATGGCATCTCAGCCTGTACTTTTAGACGCTTTTATCATTCTACAGATTTCACTCTCTTTGCTACTCTCTTTCTGGCGGCCATTCTTTTCCCAAGAAACTCCTCTTTTGAGGTTCCCCCAGCAGTTCCCAGTGCAGCATTTTTGCAGTCACCTCCAGTGCATAAGCTGCTACAGCCTACAACTTCCTGCTCCTATTTGCCCTGTGTTTTGCAGGGAACATTTGCATTTTGCATCCCACATCCACATTTTGCAGATTTCCTAGTAAAGATGGCTTCTCCTTTCCTGCCAAACATCGAGCTGATGGATAAGATTCAAGAACTGTAAGATAGGGAAGAGATGCATCAAATCTGTCCTGAGCGTGCCCCCCAACATTGGGACATGATCATTACTGGTTAGACGAACCTGGAACAGCTTGTTCATTTTAAGCTTGAAGGACCTAACCTCTCAGAGCAAGTGCAGAAGCTTCTTGATTTAATGAGCCAGCTTGACAAGGCTGGTAAAAGCTTCAAAGATGGTGATAATATGATGTGCATTATACAAAATCTTCTAGATGCTTTCCTATCAAAGTTCAGCAAACGCGGAAGTGCATGGACAAGACTGAAAGACAATGAGCTGTGAACATGAGAGAAGAGGGAGAGAGAAAGAGAGAAAAGAATGCAGAAATCTGCAGTCAATGAATGCTGAAATGAAAAGGGCAGATATACAAGGGTTGTCAGTGTATCTCCTCGAACAAGATCTCTCTCACCAAACCTGAGAACACAAGTGATGGAGGGCAAGCTGCACAAGTGCTATAAATAGCACAAAACAAAGCCAAAAAAATAGGCAGGTTGGCCTGTAAAACTGGCTGACCAGAGGCGGCCTCATAAATGCAGCTGAGTGGCTGCACGCAGCCCAAAAAACTGACATCTGACATCAGCCTGCCACATGGCACTGCCCCTGCCCGTAATAAAGTGGTCATACACTCAACTGCTGAAAACGCCCAAATAACTGACAAGAAATGCACAAGTCCCTCCAAGAAAATTGACTGCACCAACTATCCTGAGAATGCTAGTCCAAGGGATGACTTATCTCTAACACCCCCTCTCAAATCCTAGAGGCGGCATAAGGCTCAAGGATCTAGAGTGCTATCGAAGAACAGCCTGAGAAAGCGCCTTCGTAAATAAATCAACCAGATTACCCTCTATATTGTAGTAAACAATATCAATAGTCTCATCCAAGATCTTCTCTCAAATGAAACGGTATTGTATCTCAATGTGCTTTGACCTAGCATGAAACATAGGTTCTGTGTCAAAGCAATACAACTCTCCTTGTCGCAATGAAGGGTCATAGGACCTATCTGAGGGAGCCAAGCTCTCCTAGTAACCTCTAAAGCCACACTGAGTCACCTATGGTAGAAGATGCAACTCTATACTCCACCTCTGTGGAAGAAAGGGCAACTGTGGATTGCCTCTTGCTACTCCACAAGATAACGCCAACACACAAAGTACAGCAATATCCTATCATTGACCTCCATTGGTGCCCCTCAAGAGCCGCAAAATCTTCATAGCAACCTTCTAGTGTACCATCTTGGGTTCACTCATGAATCCGGCCAACCAACCTACAAGAAAACACAAATCAGCTCGAGTGTTAAGAAGCCAAATGAAGGACCCAATCAACTATATGTAGCGAGAAGCATCTATCACCCGCCGGTGAATCTACATGGACCGTAGCCTTCAAGTTCGGATCCATAGGAGTAGAAATGGCCTTACATCCCTCCATCTCAAACACGGTCAAAAGCTCCTACATATACCACTGCTGAGAGATGAAAATCCCCCTTCAATCTAGTAAATCTCATGACCTGAAAAGGGAGTAGGATCTCGGTGATAGATAGAGCTTGGTAGCAACTAGTCTTCGAGTGGCTCAAGCCTCTTCCTCACATGAAGCATGAGCTAATGGCAAAGGGACCTCGGGCTAAGTGGCACCAGCTAGTGGTGGCTGAACGAAACCCGCGCCAAAGCAGCCTCCAAAGGCTAAAACCACAAACTTTTGTCACAAAGAAAACTCCGGATCAAGTTTGCCTACGATCAATTAGCCCTTCTACGCTGCTCTGATACCATGGCAAACCGCAATAAGTGCAAAAGCGCAAGGACAATACTGAAAGACAATGAACACAAGAGGAGAGAGAGAGAGAGAGAAAAGAGACAGAAGAGCGCAGCAATCAGCAGTCAATGAATGCTGAAATGAAAAAGGTAGATGGACAAGGGCTATCAATGTATCTCCTCGAGCCGGATCTCTCTCACCAAACCTGAAAACACAAGTGATGGAGGGCTTTCTTTTGTGCTATAAGTAGCACAAAAGAAAGCCAAAAAATTTAGGCAAGTTGACTTGTAAAATTGGCCGACCAGCTAGTGGCCTCATAAATGCAGTTGACTAGCTGCACACAGCCCCAAAAAACTATGATCTAATGTCATCCTCCCACATGACACTGCCCCTGCCCATAATCAGGTGCATGTACACTATGACTGCTGAAAATACCCAAATAATTGACAATAAATGCATAAGCCCTTCAAATGAACTAACTATATCAACTATATCCTCAGAATGCTAGTCTAGGGGATGATTAATCTCTAACATTTTCATGCTTTAAAGACTGCCATCAATGTCCAACACAAATGGACACTAGTAGCATTCGTCACAGTGGTTGTAAAGTGACGTAGTGCAAATGCACTAAGTACACCTTGGGGTCAGGGCAGCCGAGTCCTATTTATAGGATTCAAGGCCCTATTGTCCACAAGATTGTGTGATCACCACTCTTGGACTCTTAGCCCATTGGCCAATGCATCCCTACACCGGGATGATGTGGGATAGTGAGATGGAATGTTATACCTTCAGATGTAGTCATGACCCAAAGAGCTACATCCTACTAGGTCCCAGGCTGGGGGGTGAGCCTGCTTGGCTCTATTGCTGGGAGGTAAGTCTCATGTCCAATCCCTTTTATTTGTGGATATGGCTTGTGTTGTGTCTCGTGTTTGTGCAAAATTGATCCTAGGGGGGGCATTTAATAGGGTATCCTTTGAGCATTGATATTCTGTGGAAGCACTCGTTGGATTCGATTTCGCGTAAATTGAAAGTAAACTTTTTTTATTGGAAATCTCATGCCTGGCCATTCCATGTCCTCTCAAACATGCCCAAACTATCATGTTACCTATGCTTACTTATTTTATATCACTTCTGCCCCCTGTGTTGAGAAACCCTTCGCCCTTCACCTGCAATTTGCGTTTTGTGTTTAGGGTTTGCGTTTAGGGTTTGCAGCCCCAAAAAAGAGCACCATCCTAGAATGGTTGTGCCTATTCATAGACCACTCTCTCATTCATTCCTTACGGTTGATTCATTTAGTCTGTCACCTCTTCTCTCCAACCTCTCCACTACCCTCACACCCCTTCAGGAGGACATTGCGGTTCGTGGTTCGTGGCTGTCTTCATCATCTTTCTTGTGATACGGCACCCTTGTTCCCTTGTATCACATTCACTCCATGATTCAGGTCTTCATCATTCCATTCATCAGAGTTTCTTCTCTCTTCTCTTCTCTTCTCCATGTTTGCCGAGTTCACTCCGTGTTCCTCCCCGCTAACCTTACTATCTCGCTGGTACGTCATCTTTTGACATGGTATCAGAGCCTGGTACTCTCTATGAAACCTAGGCCTTTGATCTGAGAGCTCTTCGCAAGAAGCAAGAACAACAGTAGGTTCAAATGACTTCGAACACACCAACACCGATTCAATCTCCAGAACAGCCTATGCCTAAAACCGAGTGAGAGTGGGCCGATCAGCTTGCTCCACAAAGTTCCGACATGGTGGAAGACACATCTAAGTACATGGAAGAAAAGATAGGCAAGCTAACCTCTAAAGAATATAAACTGATTAAAGCCTGTCGACGAAAGAAGATTGAGGAGCTCGACCGAAGGATTGCCCTTCAAGAAAAGCTTCTGAATGAAGGTATGCATGACTTTCACCCTTTTCAGATGTTGCGCAAAGTCTGATGATGTTGCAAGGCCGTCGAGACCTCCATCAAGGATGGGCCCCCCTCTTGGAGAGCAAGATCCGGAGCATTTTCCATTTTTTCAGACTCTCCTGTCCTCTCCGGTGCAAGGTACTTTTGATTCGTCTTTTGTGCCTTCTTCTTTTACCTCTTCTGTTTTACAATATACTGGTAGAAAACATGTGGAAGAAAGAGTCCAGTCTGTTGACTACGGAAAAGGTCCTCTTGAGAACCAATTCTTGTATGTTAACACAAGTCGAGGGGATTATAAGAAAAAGCAAGATAACTCTTCTTCAGTCCTTCCTTCTTTTCCGTCTACTTCACATAATCAGAATGAATTTGGTGTTCCTTTCACTTTGGTGCATCATCATCTTCACAGTTTCATTTTTAATCTTTAAATGATAAAAATGAACAAATAGAATCTGCACCTCATACACCTCACTTTAAAACCCACCCATCCCACCACATTCTTCCGCTGCTTCACCACTTCCATTTACACCATTTACATTTCCATTTCAAACACCTCATGTCGCACCGCACATCACACCGGGGGTTATGGAAACATAGGCACATCCTTTACGACCTCATCCTTCCCTTGGTCGGGTGGTGTTCCACCTACCTTATACACACTTTCGAGATCATTGCTCCCTGGGTATCCCACTCAGTCTCTCCCGAGTGTGGATCAGTTGCCTCCACAATTTGCCTCCATGGCATTGTCTAGTGGACCTTCTGGTTATACTGCTATGTCCCAACCTCACTTTGGACAAGGCTACCGTGTCCCAGTGCCTCCACCTACACCGGCACCTTATGGAAACATTCATGTTCTAATGCCTCCGCATTAATCGGCACTCATTGGACACTCATAGCCTACTTCTGCCTACCACCTCTTCCCCCTCCCTCTTTCTTCTATCAGTTACAGCCATAACCAGCTCCCTTGGAACTTCAATACCACCTAGGTGAGCAAAAGGAGAAAAAGAATGGAAAACTTCTGGTCTCCAAAGTATTCCACCAGGCACTCCTTGTGCCACCTCTCTTTTCTAGGCCACAGAGAACGTTCTGCATCAGCTATCAAAGTACCATGCTCAAGGCAATAAGACGCATCCAATGCGCACTAAGTCCTTTCGAGCACATGGAGGATCGATTGGTGCTACGGCCTCCTGGAGATCGTCACAATGCTAGCGGCAATCTTCTCCCACTTATTTTCAAGTACAGTGGCTTCCACGACCTACGGATCTGCAGTCCACTCCATCGAGAGATAGTGATTGTTTGATATCGTCTCCTCATCAATCCGCTCCTTCGCGAGACAGTGGTTGCTCGACTCATTCCTCTTCTTCGGCTACCCAATCTACTCCACTGAGAGACAGCGATTGTTATCCATCTCTTGCTTATTTTAAGACCCACCCTTTCCCACCCTCGACTACTCAAGTTTGAGAGGCTACCTCTTGGAGCTCTTCAGCACCCTAGATACCTTCTTCAGCACGATCAACGGCACTTCCTTCGTCATCAGACATTTTGGAGTCCATGATCCATGAGTTTTTGGATTCTCTATCTAGTTCAGAGGGGGATGTTATTTCTTTGCTCTCAAAGGGAGCATCTACTTCTTCTTCGACTTCAACGGGGGGCCCTCCACCTCCCACCTCAAAGGGGGAACCTACTCCACATGAAGTTCCTCACCCATCCTCTACTTTCTTGGGGTGGCTGTCTTCGACCAGTCATCTCTTCTACTGAAACCCACGATCTTCAGGTTCCCTTTTCAGTGGAAATCTTAGATCTTCGGGATCCTCTACATCTTCTTCCTCCTCTTCTTCTTGCCTTCGTCCCTTGGTCAGCACGGAGCCACCTCCCGAGATCACGTACGGACATATCCTTATGGTTCTCGGCACCACACAAAGTGACATTCCTCCTATGCATTGCATGTTTTCATTATCTTTGTACTAGGGCGCTTGGGCAAGTGAACAATTTCCCCATGAGGGACACTATCCAAGTGGCACCTGCTGCATGAGCATTCTTCAACATGTAGCATTGCATCTCCACCTCACTCTTCTCTTGTTCCCCATTTTTGGCCTGAGAGGGGGTGTTAAGAAACCCTTCACCCTTCACCTACAATTTGCGTTTTTGTGTTTCTGCGTTTTGTGTTTAGGATTTGCGTTTAGGGTTCGCAGCCCCAAAAAGAAGCACCATCCTAGACTAACTGTGCTTATTTATAGGCCACTCTTTCATTCATTTCTTAGGGCTGATTCATTCAGTCCCTCACCTCTTCTCTCCAACCTCTTCACTACCCTCACATCCCTTCAGGAGGACATTGCAGTTCGTGGTTCGTGGCTGTCTTCATCATCTTCCTTGTGCTACGGCACCCTTGTTCCCTTGTATCACATTCACTCCATGATTCAGGTCTTCATCATTCCATTCATCAAAGTTTCTTCTCTCTTCTCTCCTCTTCTCCATGTTTGCCGAGTTCATTCCGTGTTCCTCCCCGCCAACCCTACTATCTCGCTGGTATGTCATATTTTGACACCCTGGACTGCTACTATCTTGAAATGATCTTACCCAACACATCCGCTTCATGCTATGAAAAAAATACTCACTACATGCAGGTGCCTCTTGGATTTCCTGGAACTATATTTGCATCCTGAAAAGCATAGGAGAAGAAGCTATTCTAGATGCCAAGACTCATATCATTGCTCTTCGTTGGTCACTTTTTCAAGCCATGTGCATTGATTGTCACCCTTGGGTCTTTATTGTTCTTTTTTTTTTGGAAGACCAATGACTTGTGCATGGTAATACTACCATTTGGGACTCATGGTGGTACAACTTTAACATTGCTAGTCTATTCTCCACATCTTCCTCTTTTCTAGTGAATCATTTAGTCTCATCATCGAGGCTAGTCTTGCAAAAGGTGCAATGAAACCCAATGGAGAATCGTTGGTTACTAACTCTTTCTAAATAGAATTGCTAGCTATGTCAAGGCTACTTTCTTGGAATGGGAAACATGAGGCCTGATCCAAATTTAATAAAAATGCACATCTGAGCTTAATTTTTATTGTTGATGCCACCCTCACTAGTCAAAGTGTGTTGATGTCTTTCCACAAAGCTAAGAGGCTTTTTTTAATCTCTCCAGGATATTGTGACATGGGGCTAGATTTTAATGGTGTTGCAACACAAGCAGCCCTTTCCCCTCCGTGGACTCTGATCATGGCACAATTGGGATCTTGCAGGTCAGTTGAATCTTGAAAAAGCTCCAACTAATACAACGGACTTCAAGATATCAACCAAAAAGAATGCTACACTATTTTTCCCAATATTTTTTACTTAACTTATGTTCACATTAAACATAACTATCTTTGTAGCTTGATTACTATAGTTTTATTAGAAATTGGGGGTGGAGGTGTGAGATTGCCCAACGAAAGGAGAACACAAACATGGATAGAGGAGGCTAGAGAGAGGCTGCAATGATTGAAAAGAATGGAAGAAGAAGGAGAGTCATCAACAAGAAGCATTCAAAGCTTCTTTTCAATGGTAATTTAGTGGGTAAGGGTCTTCGAAGAGAGCTTTGCCCAAACCTCCACTGTGGTCAAAACTCTACATACATGCACAAGAACAAAATTCTGCAAACTCGTAAAGAGAAAAAATCAACCTTTAGAGTTGAGCTAATCCCAAAGAGTAGCTTGGTCCATAGTAGAACCAATGTGGGGATCCTCCACTAAATGGGGTATAGGGGTGTTAATAAATGGTGGCCATAGGTTGTAGGTATCAAGTATGCACTCCACTTTGCATGACCAAGGGGAGGAATTTGTCCCATCAAGGTGATCTTTTTTGGGCAAGGACAAAAGGGCAGGCAGTGCCAAAACGGTTGTGGTGCCCAACAATAGGAACCCTATTAGAGACATATAGAGAAGCAAGGGGGACCGTGCCTCTAATGTTCTCAATCTATAACTCACAATCACTAGATGATTGTGACTCTAACCTTCGATCTTCTTGTCGCTCTTCACGATGTTTTGACTGATGGGAATGCATGTTTTCAGAAGAATGGATTGACTACTCGTTGGTGTCATCAAATGCATTGAACCAGCAATCCATAGCTCTTCAAGGAAATCAGCAAACACACAAGAAACAATTGTGTTTTGGTGTTGGGCTGCCTAAACAAAGGAGAAATCGGCTACACCCTGCAAAAGTAAGCCCTAGATACCCTACATACTTTGTAGAAGGCCTAAGCAATGCAAAAAATATGTGTCCTTTGCAACAAATTTACACCAAAAAGCAAGTAGACATGGCCTCCTCTTCATAGAACCTCCGACCCGTCTCTTTTGGGGATGATAACCCGAGAGTGCACAACTGAAAAACAACATGAACACTGAGAGAACAGAAGTGAAAGAATGGACAAAAAGTATATGCACTGAACCCCAAGAGAATGTTGAATACAATGTGGACTTACTAGTCCTTGTATACAGCCCAAAGCATCAATGAGATCACCAAATCAGGCTGATGATGGAAGGAAGCACTGGATAAGAGACTAAAGCCTCTAGAAATCAGAATGTGCTGCAATCTGCAAAAGAATGAATGGCCAGCCATTGGAGAGACTCCTATAAATAGGTAGAGACTGAAAAAAGTGGCCGATTGCTGTCTACAGAGACCATAAATTCTGGCCAACCTGATTCAGGAGATGAAAAGGCAGAAGAGATGCTGATCGTAATCTGCATACTGGTCACAACTCAAACAGCAGGGTGAAACCAACCTCCAACCACTGAAAAAAAATGCACAAAACTGGATAATTGGGACAGCCACTGTGAACACACCCAAAAATCAGCTGAAAGTGTAATGCATTGAAATGCACACTCTGGGATGGCAGAAAACAATCAGAGCTCCAATGTCTCGATCGAGCTCTGGCAAAGGTCACAACCAGGATATGACAAACCAAAATAGAGCGCACTAACAGGGGGAGGGAAGTTGTGTGTGTGTAAATACTAAGATCTAGCTTGTAGGCTGCATGCTTGGAGTTTGCAACATGCTTCATCGCTTGGTAGACCTTTGGCCTTGAGATTGTTGTTTGCTAGATATGTTTATTGACATTTTCTCCTTTCACCCTAATTAAAGAATCATGCTAATTTGCCATGGTGCTTGGATAAGCCATTGAACTAGTGGAGGAAATTTTTGAAGGGCACTTGGAAAGGTAAACTCCCTCTTAAATTTGGCCTTTCCTTATGGGGATGCTTGGTTGGGGTTTTGCCTTCATAAACTGTATTCATTGAAAGAAGAATTGCACTTTTGTTTGTTCACACTAAGCTGCTCCAACTTAAAACAGTTCAACACATCTGGTTTTGCCCTTATTCCCATAACCTAATAGATAGGATTTTGGGTTATGTAAGGTTGCATTCCCCTTCTCAACATTTTGGTAAACAGTTTTGGTTGCCTAAATGAGGTTTTGGATGCTTTGGACCATTTACAGATCTTGTTATCCAATAGTCGTTGGTGACCATACCATTGATACTTTTACTTTTTTGAAGAGTTCTTTGCATGTGCTGCTAAGATTTCTCACATTTTGCAATGTTCTCGACTCTAATTATATTCAGCACACACGCTCGCGCCATAGAGAGAGAGAGTGTGTGTGTGTGTGCGCGTTTGGTTTGGGGGGGGGGGGGGGGTGGTGGTGTGGTGTTTTGGGTTGCCAAGCCTGAGAGAAGGATTGTGTTGCTGCTACTCACATGCTTCCTGTTGTGCACTCTTGTCCTATGGTTTTGGAGCCTACCCAAGCTATTTCTAACATCATTGTAGCCTGATTCTGTCTCCCTTGGGCTGTCGGCTTGTGATTTACCTCAGGGTTTCAGCTTCACGTGTTCTAGCCTAGTGCTTCAATTATTTGCTCCTTCCAATCATTTCTCCTCATCTACTCAGCATTGACGTGTTCACCCACAAATTTCCTTCTCCTCTACACTGACGTGCATGCCTCTTTTGAGACTTTTATTGGCTGTATAGACTGTATACCCATCTCAGCCTTGGTTTTTTATGCACTTCTTATCCTCCAACCTGCATGGACAGCACCCCTAAAAATTTGGCTGCCTTATGTACAGCTGTAATGTCGAATATTGAAAACACTATAGCATACACAAGAAAGGATAGGCCAATGGAATCAAAGTAAAGGCAAAGAAGTAGGATTTACCAACAGCAATTTCACTTTACTTCATCTTCAAGGAATCTCAAGCTCCAGTGCATAGGTAGGATCCAGCTGTCACAAAAATGCCATGGAAACTGTGAAATACAGAGAAGTTTCTGGTGTAAATGTTGTGCAAATGAAAAATTCTGATGCTCCCTTTGTTTTTGACACCAAACTTTAATCTGTCATTCATGCCTGGTCTATGTTGAGGTGGTTAATGATTTTTCTGGACTACACGAGAGATGAACTACTGAGGTTGGCTGCCTCATTGGGAAAATGATGTGCCCCCTCATGAAACAGGTAACAATAACAGATTTTGCATTTTATGGGATATGGGCATGTAAAAAAAATGGTATGGCAAGCACAGAAACACAAAGTGTACAACATGGAGAACACGATCTGAACAATGATAAATGCTAATGTATGTATGAATGAATAATAACACAATCAATGGGGCCTTGAACTTCCGTGTCTCTAGTAACAAGGCAAAGGTGCCTAAAGGATGGGTGTCAGAGTGTGTTGTACTCAAATGGATCCTGAAAAATGCAGCAGCGGTCCAGAATCTATCTAACGAAGAAAGCGGCAGCACTGCAGTCCAGCCAAGAGGCTGAAAATGCAGATCAGTGTGGTAGGGGATGAATCTGCCTGTCCGGATCAGTGGGCGGCAGCACGGTGGTCTGCCTGGCAGTGGGGTGCACGTGTCCAGCAGCAGTAGATGATGTCTGATGCTAGAAGCACAGGGCAGAACTGATGGCAATACCAGCTGGAGTCACTCCCAGAACAGGGCAGCCTGATACAGCAGCAAACACAGATGGGCAGCAAGCTGGAACAGGTGGTCACAGTGCAGGGATGCCGTGGACAGCAGAGCGGCAAGTAGATGGTGAGAACACAGCTGTGAAAGCCTCCCAATGAGGTAGTATGCTGATGGAGAAGCTGTAGACAGCAGGAGCATCACTTGAAGCAGCTCCACAAACTAACATATCTGCCAGAGAAGGGTGTAGACAACAATGGGCATGAAAAGGGCTGATGATAAGCTGGCTGCTAATGATGAATAACGGATTGGATACACAAATACAAGACTCATATTTATTGAGGATTGGGGGTGCATTTTTTCTACTACCAAAATTAAACCATTTAATAAAAATAAGAATGCATTAATGTGCTTTTGGGGATGTTTGCAACCGCGAAGGAAAGCACATATACTTGATCATCAACCATATCAATCAACTCAACCATTCATTGCATAAAGCCTTTCAAGCACCTGACCCAAAGCATTTCATGTCTTCTGGAGCATTTGTAATGTACTTACTTTTTCACCGTATAAATATTTGGATCAGCATAACTTTCATTTTCTAAACAGACCACATACATTATATTGTAGTGGCAACTTTAGGAAGTCACAACAAATTGGCTCAATCATGTATACTATTTAATAAGAATCAAGTCCGACCACAAGAGAAAGGGGCTCTTGCAGGTAGACAGCCACAACTCCAGTCAAAATCAACAAAAGCGACCATAGACCTGAGGAAAACAAATTGGAACACAAGTCAAGATACATATTTCTTAAATGAAAACAAGACTAAGAGATAAAGTATTCGGGCACACATTAAGCTATAGAATATACAGTTCATCAAAATATTTATGTAGTTATCTTCAAAGAGATCGCTCATCACTAATCAAAAAAGAGGATTTTAGGGTGGTGTTTAAAACAATTTCAAAATACTAGGCAATCGAAGAGATAGAACTATAATCCACTAGTTCTATAAAAGGGAAAATCAAAATGTAGATACTCACAAGAAAGGATCGATAAAGAAAAGATCCAAAGTCGACTATTAGACGTTTCAAGCAGCCAGGCTATCAAAGTTAAGAGGCAATCCATGATTCTTGTAGTCGTTCCCCACAATTCTTCCAACACGATGATCAATGACATAAAAGTTAATATGAGGTCTTATTAAAAGAGTTAACTCGAAAGGAATACTAAAAACTCATAATGCCCAGCCCTAGTTCAGAAAAATGACCCTTATTTAATCACATCCCACTTGAGTCTAGTGTTCGTCTAGGTGAGTCATGCAAGGCTGTGTGAGGCCATTCTGGGCCAAACTGAGGGTGGAGAGCTCAGTTGTGAGTCTGACGCTGGAGTAACAGCCACCACCAGCTGAGTGGGTCTCGCTTAGGTAACTATTCTAGAAACAAGCATAGCTTTTGGTGCCAGCATCAAATTCTGTGCAGATTGCTGTCGCGCTGATTTCTTGTAGATCAAAGTTTGCTCTTTCTCTTTGCTTATATTCCCCCATCTTGCTCAAATGCATGTTGAATGTAGCAATAGAAATTGAAGATTTGAGCCTCAAATTTGGACGAAATGTGTTGTTGATTAGACATTGTTGATTCCATGTAAGTGCTCCAAACAACGTAGTAGGCTCACAATTATAATATTTGCTTATTTTCAAGACTTAAGCATTTGAGAAAATATAAAGAATGAATACTTGAAGCTGAATATATGTTAAATACACCTGGTATTTTCCTTTGAGTCATTCTGGTGTGAACAAATCCTGTCCATGGGCACTTTTTACCCTCTTGCATGGAAGGGGTTTTTTATTAGCAGACGTGTTTGTTATGCCTTGTCATCTCCTGTCTGTGAGCCTCAATCTCAGTCAAATGAGGACTTTAGGAGCTCTCACCTATCTATCACTTGTTTTGACAGAGGAGGTAGCTCATTCTAGAGCACTCAATTTATTGCATTTCGGTGCATTTTCTCCTCCAATCCAGATTTTATGTGCGTTTCATTTTTCAGCTTGCCTCACCTGCCAGACATTGTCCACCCTTTCTGGAATTTTCTCAAGCATTTTTGGCATTTTTACCAGCATTAAATGCTGGTTGGCCATATTTTGGCCCCAAAATTCAGGTCGGCTAATTTTTGGGATATTTGGCTATTTATAACCATTTCTCACTTGGCAATCAAATATATCATCATCTTCCATCCTTCCTTGGCAAGTGCACTCTCCGACTCCATCATCTTCCTCCGTCTTCGGTGTTGCCGTCATCATCAATCTGTCTGGCGCCCTCACTAAAGTTGTGGGCTACGTGGAGGGATTGATTAGTCCTCCTCTTGTATTCAACATTTGTTCCTTTTCAGTACAGGTTTCTTTTCTTCTTTTCTTGCAAATTGTATCTCTCTCTTCCTTTATGTTCGAGCTCCTTCTGTTGCGCACTCACATGGTATCAGAGCCTAAGAGAGAGATAAAAATGACTTCTCGTGGAGGAGAACACCCCAACTACCAAGCGGCCTTGGCACATCAATGTTTTGCTAAAAACACAGCTTTCTGCTTGGAGGCATGATGCCAAGAGGCATATTCCACGGTGGATTCCGTGCCACGGTGGATTCCGTGAGGTTTTACGGTGGATTCCGTAAACTTTGATGACCGGGGCTCATACACAAAGTGGATTCTTTGTGCGAGAAGTTGATGGGGACGCGTGTCCTTTTCGGGCGTTTCATTAATTTAGTGTGTACGTGGGTGATTCCATAGCGGGTGATTCCGCAAAATACATATTAAATTAATAAACGTTTATGAGTTTAGAGTGCGCACTCGTAATAAATTAAGGTTAGGATTTATTTCTAACCAGTTGATTTATTTATGTAGCTGAAGACTGCTAGGTATTCACTTTTGTCGGTTTAATTGTATTATTTTACTAACGATTGTGAATGCTTCAGTTGATGTGTAGAGATAGCAGCAATGGCGGAGGAAAGCATTGGAGTCTAGCGAGTATTCGATCTATGGATTATATTTTGATAGGCGCCACGCCTATATTTTGTCATGTCTATTGAGGCATCGATTATTCATTATTATTTTGTATGCGCCTATGCGCACGGATATGTTATTTCTATTTGGACATTGTATTGGGCGTGCCAGACTCTTTGGGCACCGTCCATTAGCTTTATTCCCATTTTTGTTAAAGCAAACTCAAAAGCTAAAAGCTTGATATATTTTTGTAAATTGGGCTATTATTGAGCATGAAGAAGAAATATACATAAAATACATGCTTTGTGAAGCACTCACACAAGGCATGGGGAGAGATTGCACCCAATTGGTCTCTTGCTCTTCTCGTTCATGCTTTTTACCTTGTAACTTATGTAAAAAGTAGAGTTCATTGTTCTTGGGGACCTTCCGAGATTTACTACGTGAGCATACAGCGACCGATCTACGCACCAGTGGTATCAGAGCGGAGCTGAGATCAAGAGCTTCCAATCGCTACCCATCTCGTGCGAAGGCGAAGCTTCTGGAACGATCAGGCTCTACGGTCAATCTCGTCGCGAACCATCAATACAGGCAGATTTCTGGCGATCAAGAACCCATGTTTCTGTCATCAGATCGCGAAGGACTGGGCTATACAGGCGGAGGACCACTCATTCATCTCCTTCATCAAAATCGTGGATAAACAGAGAAAAAGAGTAACTCCCTTTTCATTAAGCTTCAAAGCTTAAAGTTAAAAGTTAATAAGCTTGATTAGAAGCTTAAGAAAGCTTCAATAATCAAATCGATTGCAAAACAGCGTGAGGCTGTACTGGGCGGCGAAAATTCCGCCAAGGACATACTCTTGTCCTCAAAATCGACAGCGGATTAAGAAGCCAAAAGCTTCTTAATCCACTAAGTTACCTAAAGCTCCCCAACTCTGCAAGTCAACAACTCCAGGTCCCACACCTCAGAAATCAAGTTCTGCAAGTAATCTGTGATCAAGTTCTGCAAGTTCACTAAGTCGGCTAAGTTCTGTAAGTCTGCAACTCTGAAAGTCACATAAGTCTACAATTCTGCAAGTCAAACTAGTCAACTGGAGTCAGAACTGACTTGTGCTCAAAACTCCTAGAAGGGCTGTTCCTGCGCAGAAACTCCGAACTGCAAAGTTGTTCGTTGGAAGGTATTCTACCCATATGCAGGTTTACTGAAGCATTTTCAGCATACGAAGAAGGAAAAATTACAGATTTTTTGAAGATTGAGAAAAAAATACCCAAAAAACACATAAGCCTTGTAACCCCGAATTTAAGCTACGCTCATCCCGCTAACTTGATTTTGAGTGAGAAAGGTCTTTTGAGTTTTACAGGATGACGGAACCACATATGGATGATCCTATGGCTGAAGATGACCTATCTGAGCCTACGATGGAGCAAAAGCTGGACTTAATCATGATGCAATTGGAAGAAGAACGAAGGACTAGGCAATCATTGCAAGCGCAACTGGCAAAATTACAAAGAGCGTCTACCGACAAAGAAGAACCTCAAGCTGAAGATTTGATTCGACGTACCATCGACGCAACTCTTGAAGCTCAAACCATTCGCAAGGAATCAAAGATAAGTAAATGAAGTTTCAAATTTCGTACTTTCAATGGTATACGAGAAGGAAAGACTGTTCTAGCATTCATTAGTCAGTTTGATGACTATTTCCATGAGGAAACCTATGCAGAAAAAGATAAAATCAAATGTGTTACTAATCATTTAGTAGACAGAGCATCACTTTGGTGAACTGTAGTACGCAAGAGCATAAAATGTCCTGCTACTTGGGAAGATTTCAAGAAGAAGTTCATGCAAAATTTCCTTCCACCGCAATTTCATGAGAAAGCTATCAAGCAATGGGATCTACTCCAGCAACGGGATCGTGAGCCTATGTATACAGAGCGTTTTTGGAATGCACTCCTCTAGCTACGCATGCTTGAAGACGTATCAGAGACGACACATAAGCGGAAGTATATGTCTGGACTCCTTGGGTATTACTACGCTGAAGTTAACATGTTCAAGCCTGCTACTCTTGAAGACGCCATTTCACTAGCTGACGACACTGAAGATAAGCTACGCGGTAGAGACAGACGACCACAGCAATTCCAAACCAATGGTAATTATGAATCTAAACAATTCAATTCCAATTTTAGAAGATTTAATCCAGGTCGTTTCTCTTCATCATCTTTCCGTAAGAATTGGGCTAAACCACCTGCATTACCATCCAATGTCAATCCAAATCCTAAGCCTATTCCACAGCCAAATCCAAATGTACCTAGACTTCTCGCCGTTGCAAATAATGTAACCAAAGTCAAGCCAATAGTATACTATAAATGCCACCAGCGTGGACATCTTGCAGCAAATTGTCATTTAAAGAAGCCACCAGCTCATATCAACTATCTTGGAGCCATGGACAAAGACGAACATGAGGATATGACTGATTTCACTGAAGATGAGGACGACACTACTACTACTTTCGATACTTTACCAAGTATGCCTACTCCACATTCTTTATTGACTATGAAATGTTTGGTGAATGGAAAGAAAAAGACTATTTTGCATGATGACGGTAGTACTCACGAGTTTATTTCAGCAAAATTGGTAAAGGAATTGAAATTACAGACTGTACCTACGCATTATCGCATAAAAGCTGCATTTTTAAGCACTAGGTATAATGGTACACAGGAAGTGCAAGACTTAGAGATTCAAATTGGTTCATACACTGAAAGAAGAAATTTCTTAGTTGTTCCATTACAGTCGAGTGACATTATTTTAAGTATGCCTTGGCGACACCACCATAACCCACATATAGATTATTCCACACACACAATGAATATTAATTTTCAAGGAAAATCTATTATATTATATGGTATGCATGCATCTAATGTTTTTCCACTGCTTTCGCATACTCAAGCTAAACGTGCATTACGCAAGAGTAGTAAATCCTATCTCATTTGGATAAATGAATTGCAAGTAAAGGAAAATCATATGCACCCTAGGCATAAAGAATTTCTTGCATATTTTAAGGACTGTTTTGCAGAAGACCTACCACCAGGTTTACCTCCTTCACGTCCAGAAGACCATAAGATAGATTTGATCCCTGGCACACAACCACCTTGAAAAGCACCATATAGGCATAACCAGATAGAGCAAAAAGAAATCCAGAGTCAAGTTGAGGAATTATTAAATAGAGGATTAATTCGACCTAGCAGTTCTCCATTCGGTGCACTTGTATTGTTAGTCAAAAAAAAGAATAATACCTATCGTATGTGTATTGACTATCGAGCTTTAAATAAGATCACTGTAAAGAATAGATATTCTATTCCTAGAGTTGATGACCTTACGGACAAACTGCAAGGATCTTCTATATTTAGTAAAATTGACCTTAAGTCTGGTTATCATCAGGTGAGGCTAGATAAGTCTGACATATTCAAGACTGCATTCAGAACACAATTTGGTCATTACGAATTTTTCGTCATGCCATTCGGATTGACTAATGCACCTGCTACCTTTAGTAGAATGATGAACCGTATCTTTTTGAAATATCAGTATTGTGTAATTATTTTCTTGATGATATTTTGGTGTTTAGTCAGAATGAGAAAGAACATTATGAGCATTTGTCATTGGTTTTTCAATTATTTAAAGAAAATCAACTGTATGCAAATCCTGAAAAGAGTGAATTCTTTAAGACGGAAATTGAGTATTTAGATCATATTGTATCATCTGATGGAATTAAAGTTAATCCTAAGAAAATTAATGCAATATTGAATTGGCCTGTTTCTAAAAACGTGCATGAGTTACGCTCATTCCTTGGTCTTGCTAGTTTCTATAGGAAGTTTGTACGTAATTTTTCATTACTTGCTTTACCATTAACCAAACTTTTGAAGAAAGAAATTGTTTATCAATGGACTGAAAATCAACAAAAATCCTTTGACTTACTGAAACATGCATTAACCAATGCTCCTATTTTACAGTTGCCTGATTTTAATAGACCATTCTTTCTAGTAGTGACCGATGCTAGTGGATCAGGAATAGGAGCCGTACTTATGCAAGACAATCATCCTATAGCATATTCTAGTTGTAAGCTGAAACCCTCAAAGCTGAAATATTCCACATATGGCAAAGAACTATTAGCAGTTGTACAAGCATTAAAACAGTGGAAACACTACTTAATGGGTTCAGAATTTATGATAAAGACCGATCAGCAAAGTATTAGACATTTACTTAGCCAACCTCAAATCTCTGACCGACATATCAAATGGGCTTCCTTTATTCAAAGTTTTCATCCTATCATTCAATACCAACCTGGAAAAGAAAATGTAGTGGCTGATGCATTGAGTAGAAGACCTGCCATTCATAATATTTCTGTCATATCTTTTGATTCTTTGATTGCTATGAAAGATACATATCACCAAGATATTACTTTTCATTCTCATTGGAATAAATTAGTTCAAAATAATTTCATTCCTGTTGATTCATTGTCATATAATGATGGATTTATGTTTTATGAAAAGAGATTGTGTGTTACAATTCCATTCCGATCTTTTGTTTTGAATGAAATTCATTGTCCCCTATATCAAGGTCATAGAGGTATTATATCTACATTACGTATGCTAACTGAAGATTTTTATTGGCCGCATATGGATGCTGATGTATCTAACTTTGTTTCTGAATGTTTGATTTGTCAAAGAGTTAAGAGACATCATGGTAAACAGTATGGATTACTTATGCCTTTGTCTATTCCATCTAAACCTTGGAAACAAATTTCTATGGATTTCATTACTGGTTTACCAAATACTAAATCTAACCATGATATGATTTTGACAGTTGTAGATAGATTTAGTAAACAAGCATATTTCATTCCATGTAAGAAAACTTTAACAGCATCACAAGCAGCACAATTGTTTTTTAAAACTGTTTTTACTAACCATGGATTGCCAAAAGTTATTATTTCAGATCATGATTCTAGATTTTGTAACAACTTTTGGATTACTCTATTTGCTAGCCTAGGCACAAAGATTGATTTCTCATCTGCATTTCATCCAGAAACTAATGGACAAACAGAAGCCACAAATAGCACCATTCTAGATCTTTTACGTACATATACTATCTCTAAACCTCAGACATGGGACACTCATTTGCATTTATTACAGTTTGCATATAACAATACACCGCACACATCTACAAAGAAAGCACCGTTTGAAGTCATTTATGGATATAGATTATCTACACCTGTTGCATCTTTGTCTAATAGAATTCAGAGTGCTGATGATATTGCTAGTATGCATAACAGTATATTTGATGAAGTTAAAGATATGATTGCTAAAGCCCAGCAATCATATACCAAACAAGCCAACAAGAAAAGACAAGCCACGAATTTCAAAGTTGATAATTATGTTTGGCTGAGAATAGAAAAACGTAGACTGCAAAGTGTAGATAGACATCCAGTTGTCAAATTAGCTTCCAGATTCTATGGACCATTTAGAATCATTCATAAAATTAATGATAATGCATTCAAGTTAGAATTACCATCTCATTGGAAAATTCACAATACATTTCACATTAGTTTATTGAGACCATTTAGAGGCCAATTACCTGTACACCCTGTTTATGGAAACCCACCTTTATTAGAGAAAGAGACTGAAATACTTGAACCAGAAGCTATCATAGACACTGACTTTATGACCACTAGAATTGGTCGAAGGTATTCTAGATATCTAGTTAAATTTAAGAACCATCCTGTAGAGGAAGCACAATGGATGCACGCTAGAGACTTAAATGCTTTCCCCACTCTGTTAGCTCCACATTGAGCTAATAGCAATTGAGGTCAATTGCTATCCCACCCCGGGGGTATGATGCCAGGAGGCATATTCCACGGTGGATTCCATGCCACGGTGGATTCCGTGAGGTTTTACGATAGATTCCGTAAACTTTGATGACCGGGGCTCATACACAAAGTGGATTCTTTGTGCGAGAAGTTAACGGGGATGCCTGTCCTTTTCGGACGTTTCATTAATTTAGTGTGTACGTGGGTGATTCCATAGCGGGTGATTCCGCAAAATACATATTAAATTAATAAACGTTTATGAGTTTAGAGTGCGCACTCGTAATAAATTAAGGTTAGGATTTATTTCTAACCACTTGATTTATTTATGTAGCTGAAGACTGCTAGGTATTCACTTTTGTCGGTTTAATTGTATTATTTTACTAACGATTGTGAATGCTTCAGTTGATGTGTAGAGATAGCAGCAATGGCGGAGGAAAGCATTGGAGTCTAGCAAGTATTCGATCTATGGATTATATTTTGATAGGCGCCACGCCTATATTTTGTCATGTCTATTGAGGCATCGATTATTCATTACTATTTTGTATGCGCCTATGCGCACGGATATGTTATTTCTATTTGGACATTGTATTGGGCGTGCCAAACTCTTTGGGCACCGTCCATTAGCTTTATTCCTATTTTTGTTAAAGCAAACTCAAAAGCTAAAAGCTTGATATATTTTTGTAAATTGGACTATTATTGAGCATGAAGAAGAAATATACATAAAATACATGCTTTGTGAAGCGCTCACACAAGGCATGGGAAGAGATTGCATCCAATTGGTCTCTTGCTCTTGTCGTTCATGCTTTTTACCTTGTAACTTGTGCAAAAAGTAGAGTTCATTGTTCTTGGGGACCTTTCGGGATTCACTACGTGAGCATACAGCGACCAATCTGCGCACCAAGGCATCCACTTTTCTTGTGCCAGGTACCCATTTTGCTGCCCACTTCCTCTCCTACTGGAGGTGACAAGCTTCCTCAATCAAGCGACAGTCTTGTACTGCAAACGCAATGTTCCTTGGTTAGGCGACAACTCTCCTCAGCAAACGCACATAGTCCTTGTGCAGACGACAGACTATCTCCCCTAGGCCGACCCTCTACATTGACTTCTTTGTGATCCTATAGTCATTTCCTCCTGTTTCGGGGCTATCTACCACCAAAAAACAAATTTCTTATGGATGTCTTGTAGGATATCAAAGATGCGTTATCATCAATTCTTTGCTGACTCAGAGGATGAGGTCTCTATTGCTTCCTCTAAAAGACGGAGAGATTTTCATGCTAGTTCACGCGACGACCAGAGGTCACCTAACCTGTTTCTACAATGTTGGATGTAAAGGCCCTTAAGCTACTCCCGTGTGTATATTACTTTACACATGTGAACACACCATTGCAAGTATAAGTATATCATACCCTAAGTATAAATACATTCTTTAATTCGTTGTGTGTACCACACTGGTACACACCCATCTCTCGACTCTTCACTCTCACTCACTGCACTCAACAACTGCACACACCTCGATTGGCAAGCGCATTTCCTAAGCGCTTCCCCTCACACTCCTCAAACTGGTATCAAAGAATTGGAAAATGTGTTTGCACTCTTAAGAATCCAAACAAACAGTCATTGTCGATGATGACCAGACACACAACAATTGTCAACACCAAGCGCAGGTCTAACAAGCTATCAGTAGGTCTACAAATTATCAACATTAGGCTTGTAAGAGAGGGACATGTAGTAGGCGAGCAGCTCACTAGACGACCGGCAAGAACATCAAGTGACAGACACATAACAGGTAATCAGGTGGCGTGGTCAACCGACGGTACTAACGTCAAACGGACACACACGATTAACAGGCGACTATTGTGCTGATCAACGGCAACACGTCGTCAGTTGTTTTTTTACTTTATCCATTTTCTTATTTCATTATTTTCTGCAGTCTATCCCCTGCTTATTGGCAAGAGTTGACATGAGCAAGCATAGGACTCAGATCTGTTCAAATTTACATCTGAAAATTTGGGGTTTTTCCCAGATTTGATGATGGGCATGCAAAACAATGACATTGACCCAGAAATTGCAGACATTGTGCGCATTTGCCTCAGAAATTTTGGGGTTTTTCATGTACAACTGAAATTTTGCTCAGCTGAGCCAATGTCATTGTAATTTGTGCACAATTGGACCCCAAATTTTGGGGTTTTGCAAAATTTGTGAAATTTCTGCAACATTTGCCCATACTTGATACTTGGAATGATGTATTTGATGCAATTGGGGCAGATTCGCTACAAAAATTTAGGGGCTTTTCACATCGGTGATGTATTTTGAGCCGATTTGAGCTTTGATAGTGAAATTACAACAAATCCACTTCTGAGTGGGACAAATTTGGACTTCAGATGTTTCAAATGTTATAAAAGGGCAGCTTCTCCTGGTACATGTATTGTTGAATGCTCATTATACAGTGAAACAGTGGTATATACAGCACTTGGGTTACTGCATTTGGGCATTATGGTCATGTATAACTGAAGTGTTAGCTGTCATTTATGCAAATGTATCGGATTTAATTCATGTACATGCTGGAATCAGTACTTGAGACCAAAATTGCAGTAAAACATCTACTTCTCAAACACCTTTGGAAGTAAAAGTGTGTGTACTTGCTGTTATATTCAGCAATCTTGCTATTGGCTGAAAGTACTCAGCATTTTATTGCAATCTTTTTCCTGAAGATGGTTGCCTCTTTGAGATTCATAAATTTGATGGCAATAGCTTTGATCTTTGGAAAGATTGTATGCAGGGTATACTTTTTCTTAAGGATTGTGATGATGCTTTGCCAGATAAGGATTGGGCTAAAATGAATAAAAAGGCCCCTACTTAAATTAAAATGGCTGTCACAGATGATATCTTGGTTGATATCAAGAGACTTAGTATTGCTTATGCAGTTTGGGAGAAACTCAAGGCTACGTATGATAATACAACTCCTATCAATCAAGTACATCTCATGCAAAAGTTGGTCACCTTGAAGCTTGATGAGTCTAAGCCTGCCTCAGAGCATTTAAATGCTTTCACTAGTATTTTGAGTCAATTGCAAGATACAGGCTTGCCAACTTTTGATCCTAAATTGAGGGCTATCTTCTTGCTCATGACTTTGCTTGATTCATGGGAAGCATTGGTTATGTCATTGAGCAACAACCCTGTAAAAATTACACGGCACAACAAACAAAATCTGAGAAAGAGATAGAGAGTACACAACAAATAAGAGGAGAATTAAAAAAATATCTAGCTCCAAACAACTTATACAAAGATGGCTCTGTCCACCCGTGCACTTCCACTGTGAAGCTTAGATGTGATCTAGATAGAAGATAGGTGAAGAGCTTAAGGCTAGCTAGAATACTCTGACTAGGTAAAAGATAGATAATTGATAGTTGTAAAGAGGTTTAGCCTTTATAGCCTCTGAAGGGGGTCATGAAGGATAACCTTCCATATGCACGTGTGTCTGTTGACCTTCCATGTGTCCATGTGTCTGTTGACCTTCCATGTGCACCTCCACTAGTTGGCTTGGGAATATTCCCTTTACCATTGGCTAGGGCACCTGATAACTCCCTTACCTCGCAACTCGATGCAATGTGCCTTGAGTTGCTACCAGCTTAACTACTCTGTCTAACCCAAAGATTAGACCCAAAGAAGTCACCTTTTTGCCATTCGGTCACATAGACCTGATTTGATTGCAAGTCAAGACAACCAATATTCGGGCTTACATATGGCTTCTCCTCATAGTGGGGGCCTTACAACTTTGAGCACCACGGATCATTGGTGGCACCTTATGAGGGTGGGGCATTAAGCATATCTAACACCCCCCCTCAATGTCCCCACCCGCACGTGAACTATCTCCTGCCGAGTCTTTGAAGATGAACTTGAAGCAGATCCTTCGTAAGTGCTTTGGTAAAGATATCCGCTCCATTCTCCTCCAGTTCCACTATCCCATCCTCGATCAAATCACACACATACTCATACGGGGTCTCTATATGTTTGGTGCGTGCATGAAACACTAGATTTTTGGCAATGGTAATGCAACTCTGATTGTCACATCTCGGTACAACTAGTTCTTCATCCTGCACTCCCATATGCCATAGGATCCTTCTCAACCATATTGCCTCGTACTCTACTTCGATAGAAGACAATGCCACTGTTGACTGCTTCTTACTAATCCAAGAGAAAATTCCTAAGCCCAAAGAGAAACAATAACCAAAAACTGACTTCCTGGAATCACTGTCTCCTGCCCAATCTGAGTCACAGTTCCCCACAAGAGAACTTCCGGAACTATATGTGATACCATAGTCAAGAGTTTCCTTCCAAGTATCTGAGCACCCACATCCCAGCTTTCCAATGACTCTCATGAGGTTTATTTGAGAACCTCCTCAAAACACCAACAACAAAACTAATATCTCGTCTGATGTTACACGAGTAGATCAACAAATTGCCGACCAACCTCCTGTATCTCCCAATGTCTGCTAGTTCTGATGTATCCTCAACGAATAACTTTGCATTCACCTCCCTAGGCGTAGCTATCTCCTTGCACTCAGTCATACCAAATGCCCTTCAAGATCTCCTATGCATACTTCTTCTAAGAGATGAAGATCTTTCTTGACTCTTGCCAGACTTTAATCCCCAAACAATAGTGCAGCAAGCATAACTCTGTCATTTCAAACTCAGAACTCAAATCCTTTCGAGTTTGGTTGATCATATTTTCATAGTTACCTGTAATAAGAAGGTCGTCCACATATAGGGCAATCACTACAAACTTTTCACCATCCCTGTAAGCATACAAGTTAGCATCTGAGACACATCTTTTGAAGTTTAAGTTTAAAAAAAACTTATCTGCTAATACCATGCTCTGGGAGCTTGTTTCAGCCCATACAATGCCTTCTTCAGCTTACACACTTTATTCTCAGAATGGGGGGCCTCAAACCCTAGTGGCTGAGCCACATACACCTCCTCCTTAAGGTCACCATTTAAGAACGCTAACTTAACATCCGTTTGGTAAACTGGCCATTGCTTGTGGACGGCCACTGCAAGTACTGAGTGAATAGTGGTCATTCTAGCAATTGAAGCAAATAACTCTTGAAAATCAAACCCTTCAACTTGTGAAAATACTTTTCTAAGATACCATCAGCCTTGTACTTTACCTTCCAGATCCACTTGGTAACAATAACCTTCCACTTTGCTGGCTGATCCACTAGCTCCCAAGTATCATTCTTCGTTATGTTGTCATACTCAGCTTGCATAGCTGTCTTCTATGCTAGATCTGCAAGTGCTTCTTCTAAGTAAGTTGGCTCCTTTACTTCTCTCATAATCTCGGTGATCAAGGCCATATTGACTATATGAGCACAAGTCGTTCTTTGCTCCTAAATTCTCAGAGACCTCCTTGGTTCGTCTACCTTCTCCACAACAGATGTAAGCATAGGATTATTGTGGTCATAGAGCTGCTTCACCCAACGCGGCAATGGCTTTTCCAGTGGGGAGATGTCAAGTTGGTGAACTTTTTTCTCATCATTTGAAGTTTATGCTTCCTCCTCCTTAAGGATAGGAACAGCTCTTGGGACAGGTTCATGGTGGACTATTTCGCTTGATAATAAAGTGGAAGAACTTGCCTTCTCCTCCTCCACTATATGCGGCTGCTCCTTGAACACCACATCACGGCTCACCATGATCTTCTTTGTCTCTTGGTCATATAATTTGTAAGCCCTCTGCTCATCACTATAACCCAAGAAGATACATTTTCTGCTTTTTGATTTTAACTTGTTTCTCTTCTCATCTAAAACACGTGCATAACATTCACATCCAAAAATTCTGAAATGTGAGACAAATGGTTTCTTACCAGTGCAAGCCTCATGAGGTGTTTCTCCCTTAAGAGCCTTTGTGTAGCTCCGATTTAGAATGTAGACTGTAGTATTAACAGCTTCAACCCAAAAATGATTAAGCAATCCCTTGTCCTTTAGCATGCATCTTGTCATCTCCGCAATGGTGCGATTCTTGCGTTCCACAACATCGTTCTGCTGAGGTATGCGAGGCATCATCAATTGGCGCTCAATCCCTTTGCTTTTGCAAAAGTTTTCAAACTCCTTTGAGTTGAACTCACCTTCACCATCTGTTCTAAATTTCTTCACACTTTTCCTTATTTCATTCTCAACAAGTTTAAGCCATTCTCTAAACTTACCAAAAGTTTGAGCCTTATCACGAAGAAAGTACACCCACATCTTCCTACTATAGTCGTCAACAATCAAGAGATCCTCCCAAGGCCTATATAGGCATCTTACCACACAAGGCAGCATGCACCAACTCTAGAGGAGCATGTGCTCTATTCTTGCTTTCCTGTGGAAATGCCTCTCTATTGCTTGCCCATCATACAAGCTTCATATGGTTCCCTCAATTCAGTCACTGCAAGTAGATAAGCAACCATACCTTGCTTATGCATCTCCTTCAATACTGCAAATCCAATATGTCCAAATCTTTCGTGCCAAAGCTTACTTGTGCCCACTCTAGCGGTGGCTGTAAGAGCACTTAGCTCATATAGGTTGTTCATTCTTTCTCCTTTGCCAACAACTTTGCCAACGTTGTCGAGAGTTTATGCACCTGTATTCTTGAACCTCACTTCATAACTAAGATCAGTTATGGCAGCAATTGATAATAGATTTCTCCTCATTTTGAAAATATACAACACATTTAAAAGCTTTTTTACTTTACCATTTGCAGCAACAAAAAAATAGTACATGTGCCCGCAGCAGGGCATTTTGCATCATTTCCAACCGTCACAGTGATGGATTCTTGTAGAGGCTGCATAGAACTGTATAGACCTTTCTTGTTGGTCATGTGACAGGAGGTCCCACTATCCAACACCCATGAGTCAATGGTAGATTCTTCTTATATCGAGGAGCACACTTCCTCAATGGTCACCATGAACAACTCCAACTCTGCTTCAATCGAGTTGGTTATCTCTTTCCCTTTACTTTTAAGAATACCATTCTTTTCATCTACCTTCTTGACACGACAATCTGCAATTATATGTCCTAAAATTACACGGCGCAGCGAACAAAATCTGAGAAAGAGATAGAGAGTACACAACAGATAAGAGGAGAATTAAAAATTTCTTTAGCTCCAAACAACTTATATAAAGATGGCTCCATCCACCCGTGCGCTTTCACTGTGAAGCTTAGATGGCGATCTAGATATAAGATAGATAAAGAGCTTAAGGCTAGCTAGAATACTCTGATTGGGTGAAAGATAGATGATTGATAGCTGTGAAGGGGTTTAGCTTTTATAGCCTATGAAGGGGGTCATGATGTAGACCTTCTATATGCACTTATGTCTATTGACCTTCCATGTATCCATGCGTCTGTTGACCATCCATGTGCACCTCCACTAGTTAGCTAGGGAATTCCCTTTACCATTGGCTAGGGCCCCTAATAACTCCCTTATCTCGCAACTCGATGCAATGTGCCTCGAGTTGCTACCAGCTTAACTACTCTATCTAACCCAAAGATTAGACCCACAAGAGTCACCTTTTTGCCATTCGGTCACATAGACCTGATCTGATTGCAAGTCAAGACTCAACCAATATTCGGGCTTACATATGGCTTCTCCTCATAGTGGGGGCCTTACAACTTTAAGCACCACGGATCATTGGTGGCACCTTATGAGGGTGGGGCATTGAGCATATCTAACAAACTCCAACTTGACATTTAATGGTGTGCATGGTTCTATTCTCAATGGAAGAGATTAGATGCAAGGCAAGTGGGAAAAACAATGGATTAGCTTACAATGTGAAAGGAAGAACTGAAAAATATCAAATGCTACAAATAATAACAAAAATCGCAGTAAAAGCAAGGAAAAACGATGAGATGTCACTTGTTATCAATGTGAACGAAAAAGGCCATAAAAAGCCCAATTGCAGATACTATAAAAAGGAGCAAGAATGCACGAAGCAAGCTAATGCAAATGGCAAAAAGAATGAAAAGGATAGCAACTCTATCCCTAAAGAAATAGAAAGACAAATGTGGTATCTAATATTATTATTGAGAAGATAGAATAATATAAAGATGTTGATTTACTGATTGCATCTTCGCATCCACATGCTATGGAAGTGGAAGACTGTATATCACTAAAAGGGATGTGATAGATACCTTGTTGTCAGCTCATAATGGTTTATCACAATCGTGGATTGTTGACCGTGGTGCTTCATTCCATATAACTGCGTCTTTGGAGTATTTTTCTTCTTATGCAAAAGTTAACCTTGGAAAAGTTTAACTAGGCAACAACCATGCATGTGATATTAAAGGAATGACACTATACACCTCGCTCTTGAAATTTGTCAAGAATTGATCCTTCATAATGTTAGATATGTACCTAGCATTAAAAAGAGCTTGCTTTCTGTTGAGCAACTAGGCAACAAGGGTTATTTTACTACCTTTGAAAGTGGAATGTGGAAGATACAGAAAGGGTCTATGCTAATCACTAGAGACGGTAAAAAGGAAACTCTATATTGTCTCTACTTCAAGGCACTTCCTAGAAAGTTTGTTGCAGTCACTAAAGTACAATCACACATGGAGTTATGGCACAAGCATCTTGCACACATGAGCCAAAAGAGTTTACAAGCACTTTCTTCACTTAGAAGAGTTCATGTCAAAAACTCAAAGCTTGACTTTTGTGATAACTATATTTTGGGGAAACATGTAAAGAATTCATACTCTTATGGAACCTCTAGAAAGACATGTATCTTGGATTTGGTCCATTCTAATGTATGCAAGGTACTATGCCAATAAAAACTCATAGTGGTTTTCATTTTTTTGTGTCCTTTATTGATCACCATTCTAAAAAGCTATAGGTTTACTTGCTTAAGCAGAAAAGTGAGGCATTGGACACCTTTAAAAAAAATTATGCATTTGTTATTAATACTCAAGAGAGTTTAAAATTAAAATGCATAAGAGCAGACAACAGGGGAGAGTATGTATCTAAAGAATTCAATAAGTTTTGTGATATCAATGGGATTAAATAGGAGCTTACAGCTCCTTATAATCCTTCATCAAATGGTGTGGCTAAGCGAATGAATCGCACGTTATGTTAGAAGATTCGGTGCATGCTATCCACATCTAATCTCCCGCAATCGTTTTGGGGAGAGGCACTTAAAACCGCGGTGCATATTTCCAACTGATCTCCACATCATGCACTTGAAAGTGGCATCCCTGAAGAGGTTTGATCTGGCAAACCTGCTTCATATGACCACTTAAGGGTCTTTGGCTGCGAATGCTATGTACATGTACATGTTAACAATAGAACCAAACTTAATATGAAATCCCATGGAGGCATCTTTATGGGTTACGAAGATGAAGGTGAAATTTGCTATACAGTTTGGATTCCAAGCATGAAAAAGTTGCTACGCAGCCTGGATGTAGTATTTAATGAGTCAAAGCTGCTGAAAAATGTCACATCTAATGACTTGGACAAAAAGAAAGTGAAATTTTAGTATGATCAGCCACTTGAACAGCCATCAGTCATCACTGAAAATTCAGTTCCATTTGACGTTGGTTATGATAATCAGCGTATCATCATTGAGCCACATGAAAATGAACAGCAAAGGGATGCTGAAAACCAATTTGGGCAACAAAATCAGCATGCTGAAAATGAATTATAGTAGCCTGAAAATGTATTACAGCAACCTAAACATGCATTTCAACAGCCAAATAATAAGTTCATCAACATTCCTTAGAATGTGGATCCATTGCTTGATAACACAGATCATTGGGTAAGAAGGTCTACATGTGTCAGAAGACCTATACAAAGGTTTGATCCCTCTTTGGACTGCATTTTGCTCACAGATGAAGGTGAGCCTCTTACATATAAAGAGGTATTATCATGTGAGTTAAAGAAAAAGTGGGAGCTAGCTATACAGGAAGAAATGAAGTCATTGTATCAGAATGAAACTTGGGATTTGGTTCCATTGCCCAAAGATAGGAAAGCTATTCCTAACAAATGGGTCTATAAAATCAAGTGTGTGGATGGCAAACCCAAATGCAAAGCTAGGCTTGTGGCTCAGGGCTATACACAGAAAGAGGGGATTGACTTCCAAGAAGTCTTTTCATCTGTTGTCAAAATGACCACTCTTCGGGTATTATTTGCTATAGTAGCATCTATGGATCTTGAACTTGATTAGATGGATGTTACAACTACATTCCTAACATGGTGACTTGAAAGAAGAGTTGTACGTGAAGCAGCCAGAAGGCTTTGTTATGCCAAGAAAGGAGCATTTGGTGTGTAGGTCTAAGACAAGCTTGTATGGTTTAAAACAAGCTCCTCGGCAGTGGTATAAAAAGTTTGATGCCTTTAGGATCTCACATGGGTTTAAAAGAAGCAATGCAAATCATTGCTTATATATAAAGCGATGGAAGCCTTATAATGCTTGTGCTTTATGTGGATGATATGCTTATTGTTTGTGAGCATAAAAGCGAGGTTAATGCATTGAAAGAACAGCAAAATTCAGCTTTTTTTGCGTGAAGGACTTGGGTATAGCTGAACACATTTTGGACATGCGTGTGACGAGAAATAGAGAGCACGAGCTCTTGCTTCTCTCACAAGAAAAATACATCAGCAAAGTACTTGATCATTTCTCTATGGTAGATGCTAAGTCACTTGGTGTTCCTTTACCACCATACTTTAAGCTTAGCAAAGCAGATTGCCCAAAAGATGATAAGGCAACCAGCTCTATGAAGGGAGTTTCTTATGCTTTAACTTGTGGTTCACTCATGTATATGCTATGGTTGCCACCAGACCTGACATTACTCATGCAGTGGGAGTTGTGAGCAGATTTATGTCAAATCCTCGCAAAACACACTGGAAACAGTGAAATGCATCTTATGGTACCTTAAGGGCACATAAAGAAAATGTATTTCCTATGGAAAGGGTAGGTTAGATCTGCAAGCGTATTGTGATGCAGACATGGCAGGTGACTTGGATACTCACAAGACTACTAGCGGATACATATTTACCGGATGATGATCTAGTCACACTGGCTAAGATCAAATCACAAGATAACCTTGCAGATGTTCTCACTAAAAGTCTTCCAAAGGCTCAACATGAGCATTGCATTCGACTGGTGGGAGTTGGGTTAAAGGTTTGCTTAGGACCTTTAAGTGGGAGATTGTTGGGTGTAAAGGCCCTTACGCTACTCCCGTGTATATATTACTTTACACATGTGAACACACCCTTGCGGGTGTAAGTGTACTGTAGCCTAAGTATAAATACATTCTTTTATTCTTTGTGTGTACCACACTGCTACACACCCATCTCTCGACTCCACTCACTCACTACACTCAACAACTGCACACGCCTTGATTGACAAACGCATTTCCTTGATACCTTCAATCTTTGGGAGTTTGTTATCCTTTGTGGAGTATATCCTTGATACCTTCGATCTTTGGGAGTTTGTTATCCACCCTATTCCCCGTCCAGTGGAGGATCCCTCTATTGGATCCTCGATGGATCGTATGGCCTTACAAGATCAGCTCACCTCTCGAGTCCGATATTTTCTCTTTATGAGCTTACAGGATTGTCCCAGTGCATGTGCCCAAGTTGTGCAAAGCAGCTGAAGGGTGGACAAAGCTTGCTTCTTTGTACCATCAGAAGACATTTGCCCAACAGATTACTCTCAAGAAGAAGTTATAGATGCTCGTCATCCCAAGTGGGTTTGTACTTATGAGATACAGACATTCTCTAGGACCGCATTTCTTTTTAAATAAACAAGGTTTATTCTTTAATTAAGTATGTTTTGGAGCTATTTAAGTAAAGCTAATGTATTTTTAGCTCGATACCCCCTCTCAAGCCCAATGGTCCTATGAGAAGTAGGCCAGTCAAGCCCTTTTATTTTTCTTTTTAAATATTTTACCCCAAGGCATCCCACCCCAAAGCAGCTAAGACTATAGAGACAATGGTTATCTTACCAAGGGATCCTAAGTGATCACCCCAAAGAGGCCATGGCATCGAACAAAGGGTGCACGTCAGTTGCCCAATGGCCTATCAAGTCCTACAAAGGCAAATGGAATCAACTATAGACTTTTTCTTTTAAAGGGCTTTGTAGTTTTGATAGAGTAAACATTAAGTGAGTATTTCAAATTTGTTTTCATCCTATTGAGTATCCATCCCCCAAACGCGAGAGTGATAAGAAATTGTCAAAAACCCAAGACCTTCACAAAGCAAGCATACTATCTCTACCAATATTGGGTCCGGTGAAGAAGGAAAGTGACTAAGGTGTGGGCGATACAAATATAGCAAAGATATGAAGCAAGCAAGACAAGCAAAGCAAGAAAGCAAGCTAGGGAGAATTGCCTTGAAAACTGCCATGTGCAATGCCACAAATATGGTGGATCCAAAGTCGATCACTCCAAAAGACTAAAAAGTAATAAATGCGCATATATATATTTACATGAACAAAATACCAATGTACGGAGTAATGCAAAGAGAGATGCATGATGTCATACACATGCAAAATGCAATGCAATGGTGTCACTTGGACAATGCCCTTGCAGGGAAATTGTTCACTTATCCAAGTACCCTTTTACAATCATGTCATCTTGATAGTACGGATGAAGTTACAAATGTCCATAAGTACAATACAAAAGAATAAACGAATATCTAAAACAATAATCATCATCACTATCACTATCAAGAGAAGTAAAAGTGCCCTCTCAAACCGAAAGGGAAAGCAAGAGAGAACTACCCTCTTCCCGTCAATCTCAAGAAGTAGGGGAGGGTGTACCCAAGCCGATCCTAGGTAAAAGGTACTGAAGAACCGGCCAGTTGACCGCTTTGATCAGAATGTCTACAAAATTGTATGATGAAGGCACAAACTCTAGGCGGATAGTACCTAGCTCAACCTGTTCTCTGGAAAAGTGGAATTGGACTCCTACATGCCACATCCGTGGTGTGATGATCGGATTGCCCGCAAGGGCAACGACACTCTAGCTGTCGGAGTAGACAACAATGGGAGAGTCACAAAGGAAGTAAAGTGCTGCCAATAAGCTTCTCAAGTAGATGGCCTTAGTGGCGCCATCAAAGAGAGCTCTATACTCAGCCTTGGCCATGGAAGTGGCCACCATCTCTTACTTACAACTCGACCAAGAAATGGGAGCCGTGCCTGAGATGAAGAGGTAGCTGCCATGGGAACACCGGATGTCAGAATCTCCTACCCAATCAAAATCAGTGTACCCCTACAAACATAAACTAGAACCATAAGTGAGGCCATAAGAATAAATACACCGTAAATAACGCAACACAAAGGCATGCAATCCGATGCGACATCCTGACAGGTCGAGAGCCAAAGAATGCCTCATATGGGGTCTTTTGAGAAAGAGCCGCAGTCGGGCACCGGTAAGCATGTACATTGTAGTGTCAGCAGTCTAAACCCAAAGGTGCTCAAGGAGCTCTGCTGCGAATAGTATAGAGCATGTTATTTCCATGACTGTCTGATTCTCACGCTCTACGCCTCCATTCTGAGAGAGGGAGTTGGTAGAGGTGAGCTGGCGAGAGATGCCATGCTACTCTAGAAACTCGGAAAACTCATGGGAGATGGACTCACCACTGCTATCACTCCTCATACAACCAACACGGCGACCTGTCTAGTTATGAACCAACAGCACCCAAGTAGAAAAATATGTGGAAGCATCGGACTTATGCTTGAGTAAGTACACCCACATGTATCTCCAATGATCATCCACTATCAAAAAGAAGTACAGCGTAGCGTTCAAGGCAGCAGTGAATGTGGACCCACAAAGATCAATGTGAATAAATATAAAAGGCACCTCAGCTCTGTGTGTAGACTGCTAATGAAATGGGATACAGTGTTGCTTTCCAAGCTATCATGCCCTACAAACATCTCGAGCTAGCTTTAGGCGAGGAAGGCCCTCAACCATCTCACGGCAAGACAACTCATAAAGAGAGTCATAACCAAGATACCCTAGGCGGAAATGCCCAAGACCCTCATTGTTTGTAGGCTTTCGAGATGTGGCTAATACCTAGAAGCTATGAAACACGGAGCCCTCAGCTGTTGACTCAATCAGCTGTCGTCTCGGTAAGAAAATGGGTCATGCGATATAGGCCATTAGACTGTGCCTCACTGTAAGTAATTACTAAACTAGTTTGAGAGTCAAGGAAATCAACTATGGTCGATGTAAAGAAAATTGCTCGCCCCAACCAAAATACCTGTTGAACAAATAACAAGTTCACCCCAAGCTAAGAGACATGGAATACATTGTCCAACGAAGCCAGATCCATACCCTTGTTAGTGGCAAAACTAACGCAACCTTGAGCCTGGATCTTGATTGAGGAGTTGTTTCCTACGCAAACCCACCCGACAGTAAGGGCTCAGGTATGGAAGATGATCTCTATAGGAGTCGTGTGATGTGTAGCTCCAATGTCCATAATCCAAACAGGTGCTAATGTGCTCGACTGTGACGAGTCGGCCTTTGCGGTAACCTCATCGGGAGAGGTAACCCATAGATTTGGACAAGACTCGCATCGAATATCCCTACGGAGACAATCTAGATCTCTGTAAACCAGTCAAACAAGCCCTCTGGAGTTGAGAACGTTGTCGACTAAGATGACTGATCGGTGGCAATGTGAGTTTGACATTTTCTCTGCCCCTTGCCATCAACCTGCCTCCCCGAATAGGGTTTGCCCGACTGAGGGGCGAAGATCTATGACTTGGGTTTTGATGTTGTGTCTCTTGCCTTTAATCGACACTTGTCGTCAAAATGGCCAGCCTTTTAACAATGTTGATATTACCTATTCTTCTTAGGTATATTCTACCACCCGAGTTTCAATTGAGACCTTATGATTCCCTTGCTTGATTTTCACTTTTTATTTTGCATTTGATTTGGTTTACCCTTCCCTTGTTGGGTTTTGGTGTTGTGTATCTTGCCTTTGATCGACACTCCTCCTCAAAATGGCCAGCCCTTCAACAATGTTGCTAATACCTATTCTTCTTAGATATATTCTACAACCCAGGTTTCAATTCAGACTGGGCGTTTTCTTGTGATTCCCTTTCTTGATTCTACCACCCCAAAAAGGGGAGTGATTTGAGAGAGTTTCAATGGTCCCCCAAAAACCCTAATCCTTTGGGACACCCTTCAACATCTATAAATAGACAGGCTGCCCCCATTCAGCCCATTCCCGTCTGTGTAAGTTTCACACCCTTGAGTGCAGATTTCAGCCATCAATCCACACGTACATGGCTGTCCAGCCCCAGCAACTGCTACTACACCTACTGCTGCTACATTTGCTCCTCTAGTGTGTAGGCGACACCTGGCAACCCATCTCCCTTATCACGTGACCTTCTGCTGCCACATTTGGACCTATTCAACACCTAGTGGCAGCTGGCAACTACATCTACAGCTTGCGTTTGGTGTCATCCATCAAGCAACAACTCCTCCACATCAAGCAACACTTGCCAGCCCTCTTCGACACTTGTCCCAGCTTATGTTTGTGCTCCAAGTCCTCTTGACACCTGCGTTTGCTGCATCCTCTCCATCCTACATTCTAACTGGTGGTCACAGACTTGGGATCCATATCCGATGGACGTCACTCTCCGAAACTTTGCTCTCCCCTTGAGTATCTGTACACTCTTACATTCATTTACAGTATTCATTCACTTCAGAGTTGTGTTCTCTCCCTTCTTCTGTTTGAGTTTTGAGTTTTGCGTTTAGGGTTTGAGTTTTGCTTTCTATGTCTATGTCTATCTCTTTGTGTTTCTGTTGTGGTCATACACTCTATGTTTCCTCAGCACAAACTCTAGCAATTTTCTTCACACTTAGATGTTGTCTAACAATGAGAAAAAAAATGCTTCCTTGAATGTCCTCTCAAACCTGCCTTGAATCCTCTCCCATCTCCCACGGAGAGTGTGGACTTATTATTCCTATCCAAATCCTTGATAAGGACTCCCTAATGGATAAATCCTAAAGATCAATGACCTAGCTATATCTCACAATCCATATGCACCAAGCTATGATACTTCAAATCAGCTCCCATCCATGACAATGCCCCTACGTCCATTGCATGTCGGATAGTCTGAGATAGAGCATATACTTAAATGTTGTCTAATTATGAGAAAAGAAGTGCTCCCCTAAACAATTGCATAGCCACATGAGCATCTCTATTTGTGACCCAAGCTACAAACCCCCATGTCCCTACCATGGACTCCAATGTCCCATAGAGTACTATCCTAAGAACTCTCCTCCAAACCTCTAGGCAATGTCACAAGGATATGTATTTTTAATGCTTAGTTATGGCATGATTAAGTTGTACACATGTGAAATGCACGTTAGGTACATAACAGCGAGACCTTAATAAACCCAGTGATCAATGTGGGTGGCATTGGCAAAAGTTGTAATAAGTTATACTTGACAAGTACGAGGCAATGCCCGGTGTCAAAACTTAGCCTATAGCATTTAATTAGCCATTAGTGTCAATGGTGGTGACACTGGAAAATTGGCACTAATTAATTCATTAATACTAATTCGGCGCTAATGAGTGCTTACGATCACTTGGGTAATAAATTAGCTAGCCAATTAAATTATTTTTTTGAGCCATAAATAATAATTAAATTAATTTTCAAATTTAATATTCTAAAAATTAATTTAATAAAGCTTAATAATACTACATATTTTGAAAGGCTACCACTTGGCAAAACTTGCCCATGCAATGGAAAAAACGTTTTTGAGGCTTTTTGGGGAGGAGAGAGAGAGAGAGAGAGAGAGCTACCATTGCTACTCCAACAATTGACAGACCATTTCCAACTAGCAAGAGACCCTCCAACAGTTGGTACCCAAAAGATGTCCTAAAAGATGTCTTAGGCACATCTTCTGGTCTAATGAGTATCTGATGATACCCACTTTTCAAATCTATACGGCTAAATATGGTTGCCCCTTGCAATCTATCCATAACATCATCGATCCGAGGAATCGGAAAGCGATTCTTTATTGTGATCTTATTCAAAGCACGATAATCAGTGCACATATGCCATGAACCATCCTTTTTCTGCACCAAAAACACTGGAGAACAAAAAGGAGATGAGCTGGGCTGAATCGACCCTTTTTCTAATAGCTCATTTACTCGAGTCATAATCTCCTCCTGTTGGGCTGCACTGACTCTATAGGGTGGCTTATTAGGTGGGCTACTTCCAGGGATAAGATCTATGCCATGATCTTCTGGCCTTTCAGGCAGTAGCTGCCCTGGAAGTGACTGAGAGAAGCAATCAGCATACATTTTCAAAAATGGCATACGATGCTTCTCTAACTTAGACATGTTCCCAACATTCTCACTATCATCTTTATCCTTAGTAAAAACCTAAGTATGCTGAAAGATGATTTTTCATTACTTTAGAAATGGCAACTGCAGATACAATAGGGACAAATTCACCTTTCAACTTTACATCAAGTGTGAGTACCTTTCCCTTATGCTGAATAGTAATCTTTTTTGCACGAGAATCAATCACTGTATGCATACGGTGACACCACGGCATACCAAGCAATACATCACAACCCTCAAGTGGAGCAATGAAGAACTCTTCACTGTCCACATATCCTTGTATGTGCAACCGAAGCTTTCCAATGAGCTATGTGACAGGCTCTACATGGCCTTTATATGCCATTCCAACTTCCCCCATGGGTCCCATCTCATCCTCTCTGATGCCTAGACGGGCGGCCATGTCAACAGAGATGAAGTTGGCTCGTGCACAATTATCAAAGAAAATCAATGCATGTTGATCCCTAATTTTTCCCCATGCTCCGCACAACTCAATAGCATCATCATTGGGCTGATCACTAACAACATCGGGCACCAATTCCACTGATGTTTTAGGCTTCTTTCCTTTAGAATCTCCCTGATTTTCTGATTTTTCCAGCTTGCTACCTATTGGGACAGTCCCTTGCAATGTGACCCTCCTGTTCACAAATAAAACATTTATTTGCAGCCATCAATTCCCTACATTGTGCTAATGTTTTCGAGCCCTTTCTTTGATGTTTTGGCCTCTTTTCAGGCTGATATTCAGATCTGCCCCTTTTCTCAGCCTTAAACAACTTTTTATTCAGCTTCTCCCCACTCCCTAGAAAGCCCGAATCCTTCCCATGCAACAAAGCATTGGCTGTAGCAGCAGTCTCTATAAGCTAAGACATGCTAGACACTGTGGATTTAATACAAAAATCCCTGATTCCTTTGGGCAGCCCACAAACATATTTTTCCACTTGCTCATGAAGGGATACGAGGCGATAAGAAGTAATAGGCAGCAATGCATCCCAAAACTTCTTATTACATTGCTCCAGATTTTTACATTCCTTAGCATCCAACTTATTCCAAGTTATCATGATGTCCACCTCAAAGGTACTTGTCCACCTCATGAAGGGATACGGGGCGATAAGAAGTAATAGGCAGCAATGCATCCCAAAACTTCTTATTATATTACTCCAAATTCTTACATTCCTTAGCATCCAACTTATTCCAAGCTGTCATGATGTCCACCTCAAAGGTACTTGTCAACCAATTTGATGCAAACATTTGCTTGAATTGTACCCATGTTGACGGTGCTCTACCTTGCATCAAAAGAGTGGACCACCACTGTAATGCATTCCCTTTCAAGAAAGTAGCTGCCTTTCGAATCTTTGAGGACTCCGTGAAGTTTTCCCCTGAATAGGCTGCATCAAACTGCTGAATGAAAGTCAAAGCTTTCAGCCTATCTTGTACATCGCTGAAGGACTCAAACTTCACTGCTTTTCCACCCTCATCATGGTCTTTTGTTGCCCCTTTGGGTATCAAGTTGTCATACACTAGCTGCTACAAAAAGGGTGCATTTGCTAAATTTACATCAAAACCAATGTGAAACGGAGCATTTCCATGACCAACATTCATTCCTTGAGCCCCATAAGCATTCGGGGGTGCAGAATGCAATACCAAACATGCTACTTTGTGCCCTAGGCATCAAGCCAATGCTGCCATATATAGGGTTTTGCATATTTCCAACCATACTCAAATACATTGGACCTTGCACTCCATGCATTGGTTGCTACATACCATAGGGATTTGTGCCATACATTCCCGTATGCGGTCATTGTCCAACCATAGCATGAAAAATCGTGCTTCCACCAAAATATCACGGCTGCCCCATCATAGCATGCACGCCTGGCTGTCCAAGATCCATTGGATTGGCACTTCCGTGATGGCCTTGCATTTGCATTCCTTGCCCCGTAGGTACCAACTGTTTTATTTCATTAGCATCTTTGGGAGCTTCAAATGAAGGGTTTGGCATTCTCTTGGGTGCATCTTGCTGTCCCGAAGGTATAGAGGACGTCTTCTTCTTCTTGCCTTTGCCGTCCTTCTTTGGAGCATTCAAAAATCAGGTAAATTGAGGATTCTTTGCCAATTCAGCAAAGAGATTTGCTGCTGTCCTCATCCGATTCTTGAACTGGTCATCAAATTCCTCTTCACTTTGCTGGTCATCAGCCTCCTTATGCCCTAATGGCCGTGCATCTTGCCCAACAGCAACATTTTCAGCTTGTTGTACATGGTCTAAGCCTTGTCCAAGGTCAGGCATTGCATTTCCTCCATTCCCATGTGAACATTCATACTGAGAGGCATCATCACTGCTTGAGTCCATCTCACTGTATGAAGACATATTGCTGTAATTTCTCAACTGAGAGTAAAAATCAGCACTAGCACAAAGCTTTGGCTTGCAATCGGGCATCTCGGCCCCACCAAATCAAGGGATTGAGTGGTGTCCCAGCAACAGAACCATGAAACCAGCCTTCCTCCTTGGATAGGGTGGTAAATCCTTGACTACAACTTAATTACAGCAGCAAACAATAAATGCAAATCTGAAAATACAAATTTACCTACTGACCTTGGACAATGCATACCCGATTGGCCCCAAAATTCGCACCCCTTTCGGTATTTATTTAGCTTTATTGAAGAAAAAGTTGACTTACAATGGGATTCTCCCAATCCCTTTCGGTATTTCAACTCCCCTTGATGTCCAAAATGACTAGCAAGTCTTCAATCTATTTTGCCCCTTGATTCGGGCACTCAATTGGCCTTCACCCACTTCATAGACGATGGAAATGCCCCAAATTCAATGGCTGGCTAGTCTTCCACCTGAATTCAGCTGAAATTCACCTTCAGCCTTGTTGAATCCAAGTCTTGGAGCTTCCAATTTTTGGCACGCTTTACAAGGCTGTTGCCAAACTCTAATTTGTGCTGTAATTTAGGGTTTACAACAGAGAAATTTGCAATTTCTCAACCTCCAAGGGTCCAAATGCTGAGATCTTCAGAGCAAGGCTGTGAAATGGCTGGGAGATGAGAGGGAAAGCTGTAGAGAGAGAAAATCAAAAGTTTTGTCACGAAGAATGACTAAAAATTAGTCAACTGCAGCTGCTGCCCTGCCTTGCCACAACAGCATGTAGATGCAAAGAACTGAAGAAAATCAATCATTTACTGCTGACGCCCTGCCTCAACAGCCTGTAGATGTTGTCTCTTGATGTTGATTGGTCTTTTTTTGCCCCTAGCTACCTTAAAAGGTCCTCCAATGGCTGCAAATCAGACCAACAACCCCTCCTCCCTCTCTCTTGCAGGCTGAATTTATAGAAATGCCTCTCTCCAATCTCTAAAGACGTTTTCAAGTCTTGCATGGGCATTTTTCACAAGTGGCAGCCTTTCCAAATGGTTTTTTCAGCATCATAATTAAATATTAATTTTCAATCTTAAAATACTGAAAATTAATCTAATAATTATTTCGGTGCCCTGAAAATAATCTGACTGGCCAACAATTAAGTTGGCTTGGCAACTTCCATTTCCGAGTGTCTCTGCACCATCTTTGATCATCAGATTAGCGTTATGTACCATTAAACGCTACTTCTCTAGTGTCACCAACTAACACTTATGGACAAATGAATGACCTAGGCCAACAACTGGCACTAGATACCACTAAGTACCTGTGCGGCATAACTTATAGCAACTTTTGCCTTTGACATCCCGTGATTTCTTCGGGTCCCGGGCTCGTGAACTTACTTTAACCCCAATTGCACCTCACATGTGCATCATTTACTTAATCATGTGATTAAAAATTAATCCACATGTTAAGTGAGGTTTCAAAAATACATATCCTCATGACAGAAGGCCTAGAGACTTGAATTCCAATCACTAAAGTTGGGAAAATTTTAGGAGATTCGAGTGGCCATTCAACCAACAAACATTTTAGGCTGAATTTGTCACCCAAGGAGCACAATTGAAGTAAAATCCCTAAGCAAACCAAGGGGCAAATTGGTTTAAAGGCTTGCTAATCATTTATGACAATAAGAGGCAATTGGAGAGCAAAGGAGATTCAAGGAATCTCATTGTATTCTATCTAGATTGCAATTCAAGATTCTCACTCTCTCCTCTTTTCCGCACCCTATCAAGGCTCAGGCTCAAGCCTCTCCCATCCCCTCTCTCTCACTCTTGCTCTTTCAACTTTACCCCAACCCTCTCCCTCTCTTTCAACTTTCAAGAGTCAAGACTCAAGCATCTCACTCTCCCTCTTTCTCTCTCTCTCACTTTCCCTCAAGCCTCTCCATCCGACATCGACATCATGACTTGTGAGAAGCATGAGGCCTTCAATTTGCATGCCATCCATGTAGAGAGGACACAAAGAAGTTTAACTTCCACCACTAGATGTGCAAGTATTGCGAGAAGTGCTATACAAGTGGTGCGACCCAACTTCTCCAACATCTTTCCAAGACAGGAAGGACTCAAGAGACGTTGCTCCATGCAAGGAAATCTCTCAAAACATAGTGTCAAATGTGGGTATATCTTCAACCAATGCCGAAGAGGCCTCCACCATCGGTAGTGGGGGCTCCACATCCACATCCAGCTCTCCAACAAAAGACAAAAAGTTGAGGCTCATACAGCACCAGAGAGGCAATCCTCTGTAGCAACTTACGGATGTTGAAATTGCACGCACAAGGATTGAGTGCAACCTTGCATTCAATGTCCTAAAACAAGAGGAATAGAAGAAGATGTTAAAAGCCATTGCCAATGTGGGTCCATGTGAAGGATGGACTAGTGTCACATACAATGACATGAGGACGAAGAAAATTGATGAAGAAAAGGAGAAGATTGATAGAGCCCTTGATCTCATTCAAGCTGCATGGATAAAATATGGTTGCTCCATTCTCACCAACAGATGAAGTGATTGTAAGAAACTGGGTATAATCAACATACTCATCTCATGTCCACTTAGCACTTACTTTTTGCGGGCTGTAGACACCAGCAAGAGAGGGAGGAAAATGACGGATGCATTCGTCTACAGCCATATTCGGCAAGCTATCATTGAGGTATACATTGTCTTTTAAATTTGTTTCGACTTTCACTTTCTTTCATTATAATTTCAAGGCTCAAATCCCTCTCTAACTTCTAAGTATTGTTACTTACTTGTAATTTGTGATTGTAGGCGGGCCCCTCGAATGTGGTGCAAGTTATTACCGACAATGCATCGAATTGTTTGCACACGAGTCTTTTGCTTGAGGCCAAGTTTCCCACGATTGTGTGGCCTCCATGTGCAAGTTATTGTTTGGACTTGCTCATGGAGGATATTGGGAAGCTCAAGTGGGTGAAGAGAATAGTCCGTAAAGCTACATCAATCGTCACCTTCTTCACCGTAAAGATAAAGGTGCTTGCGATGTATCACGAGCATAGCACACTCGACTTGAAGAAGCCTTCTTCAACTTGGTTTACTTACATGCGGTTGTTGCTTGAGCATCTTTATAAGGTGTGGTCTGCCTTGTGCTAGACGATGGTGTCCACACCTTGAAATGAGTGGGATGAGCATGAGACAAAGGAGGCCAAAGCCATGCAACGCTTGTGCTACAATGAGCAGTTTTGGCAAAAAGTCCATGCCGTTGTCATTGTCATGTCTCCCTTTTTATAGGATGTTACGTATAAGTGATTGCAAGGGGTCCACCATGGACCTTCTCCTTCACTTCTTTAGATTGGCATTGGTGGAGGTACATGCTTGCACAATGATCACAGAGACACAACATGCACATAATCTAGAGATAGCAAAGACGAGATGGGCATGGATGCATAAGCCCATCCATGGTTTTGCAGCATTGGCACATCCGGCCTACAAGCCGCCGATGGTCATAGACAATAGAGAGCTTTTTTCGGACCAACTTGCTTATTTTACTCGTATGGTCTCTATGGATAACCACAATGTAGCGTTGGAGGAGCTAGGATGCTATGCGGATCAAAGAGGACGTGTGGCTTTTGCTTCTCCCACTTGTTGGAGGAGAGAGTCACTTGTGGAGCCTCTATTTTGGTGGCAAAACTTTGGATACATGCTGGAGACCCTTCTATTAGCAGTCCAAACAACTCATGTGTGAGTCTAAGGGTATGGCAAGGTTATTTAGGCATTTTATTATGGTCATTTTATGCTTATTTGAGGCATTCTATGTTGGCCAACCTGCCCCTATTTTGGCATTGGTTTCTTCTTTATATATCCGGCTCCCTCCTCATTCAGATTATCATCACCTTCAGGTTCTGTGGAGAGAGGGAGTTGGCACAAGTACCTAGGAGCTAGTGACTCACTATTGTTCACGTCATTCTCGTGTTTGGTATATCGATTCCATTTCCTGAGTTGAGTTCTCTTTCTTTGAAGCGTTCTTCTGTTTTCTGTCTTTTGTCTTGTGTTCAACAATTTTTTCAGTACTTGTCTATGGTTCCATTGCTGCACCATATCTAACATGGTATCAAGTTGCAAGATCTAGGTTCCTACTGCAATTTCTCTATTGATTACAAGTCCTTCTTCCCTTTTGCTGATCAGATGACCTGTTGCTGATAAATTTCAGTCTGTCAAAGGTCCACTGCTGCTTGCGTTTTTGGCTAGCACCTTGTGTTTCCAGCCTATGCCAATATTGCAGCCTGCAATCGTCAGTTTGCTATATGAAATGCTCAGCCAGCTTGCATTTTTCATTTTCAACCTCTAATCGTGGCTAGGCGATTATTTTTATAGGCCATTTTTGCTACTTCTAGCAGTTTTTGACTAGATTTTCCTCCATTTCACAACAATCACCCTTCATTTCTAATCAGATTTTTCATTACATTGCATGTAAACTCTCATTATGTGACATTTTTGCTATTGGCTTGGTTGTATGCTCTCTCTATATACCTTCTATTCTCTCTTCTCTTCTTATCCTCTCTAGACGACAACTCCACGCACTTGTACAAACGATAAGTTACATGGACCTAACTATCTTACATGCAGTGCTATGATGAAAGCTTGGTTTGTGCAAAAGCGGATCTGGTACATTGTATGCGGAGTTATTCCTCAGCCTCAGCATCCTTTTTCTCTTCCCGAAGATTTTGATGAGCACAACCATGAGGAAGCTATGCTTACATGGGATTCCGACGACGCACGTGTATATTCTACACTGCTTCAGTGTACTTCTAAATTAAGTTCTACTGGCCGTTACCTCCTACAATATGGTCGAAGCTTTAGATGTCGTATGAGGCACCTTCCACCAAGCGTGCAGTGACCCTTTATGGACAGCCTCAACAGATGAACTTTGGGCCAAAGGACACTGCCCTTCCAAAGGCACATCTCATGGGAACAATACTCTACAAGCTCCACACAGAGTTTGATGGAGTGGCAAATGCTTTACAAGTGCAAACATCATCTACACCTGTGAGCTTCACATATATGTCCTCGATGCTACTTAAGCACGAGACATCTTTGCATTTACAGGGGAGGCTTCCGTCTCATTATGGGAGTTCCAATGAGGATTTTGCAGCTTCAGAGAGGGGTGACAAGAAGAAGTCATCGAAGGCCCAATGTTATCATTGTGATGAGAAATGACACTTGCGGAAGGACTACAAGGAGTTAGCCACCTCATGGAAGAAGGAGAAGAAGAAGCAGCGGGATGCAGACTCCACCAACACGTCATCCTCTTCCTCAAACTCTGACTCCAATCCTTTAGCCAAGGGAAAGTCCAAGGTGCGACAGGGATCCACTTCTTCAAATCAAGGGAAGGACTTGACTGCCCCTTTCTCTACTACTTTCTAGTCTAGGTTATGTGATCATCCCTCACAACTCTCCAATGCCAAAGAGAAAGTGTGAGAGGGCAATGAGATGGGGCAGCCAGACCTCATCTATACAGGTATACAAGTGCACAGGTTCCGGGGAGAGCATCCTTGACACATCAATCAAAGTTTTGTAAGTTAAAATCCTGGAACTAGGATTGACATACAGGGTCATGATGGGCCGGTATTTGACAAAGAGGGGTCTTGGCTCCCTAGTCTTGTGCTCACATAAGGGGACACTTTGGCAGTCTTAGGGAATCCATGGACACATATGTTCAGAGGCATTTTTGACAAGATGGTCTTGTATGCTACTCCCAGACATTGTTGATGGACAAAGAGATCCGTTATGGCTCTTCTCTATTTTCAAGAGCTGGTACGATCGAGATCGACATCAGGTTCTCTCCAAGGTACCTTGGTGGTGGCTTGATCACCCATTGCTTGGGTATCTCTAAGCATGGCTAGGTTATTTAAGCATTTTATTATGGTCATTTTATGCTTATTCAGGGCATTTTATGCTGGCCGATAAGCCCTTGTTTTGGCATTGTTTTCTTCTTTGTATATCCGACTCCCTCCTCGTTTAGACTATCATCACCTTCACGTTTTGTAGAGAGAGGGGATCAATGCCACTACCTAGGAACAAGTGACTCACTATTGTGCGCGTCATTCTCGTATTTGGTATATGTATTCCATTTCTCGAGCACATCTCTGAGTTCTCTTCCTTTGCAGTGTTCTTCTGTTTTCTTTATCTTTTGTCTTGTGTTCAGCAATTTATTTTAGCACTTGTCTATGCTTCCATTGCTGCATCACTTCTGACACCTTCAACCCTTAGCCATGAGTGTCCTTGCTCAAGATTGCTCTTCGGGTGCATATGAGAGAAACAAGAGTGCCTATTCTCTCATTCACACGAAGATTCACAATCGGCTTAACACATAAGAGTTAGAGCAGTTAGTCTATTGCTACACTAACTTACACATGATGAGAACTAAGATGAACATGGGTAGTCCAAAGCATGTAAACACTTAACCATAAGATTTAAAATTTGTTGTTTTAAACTTTAAATTATACTTTACAATTTAGACTTTAGCATTTACAATCTTATGTGCATTATGTAGATGAATGTTGATACATTCAAGTTGATGGATGACACTCTTCCGAGTGTACATAATCAAGAGGTGTATAAGAAGGACGAGATGATCTTTGCGGAGCTCTATAGAGAGCTTATAGCAGCACATATGTAAAATACAATGCTCAATGTAGTAAACACAACATACAAAGTGAATACAAAAACTCAAACTCCCATGTCTCAAAATGGACCACGGCTAAGACAAGTTGGAGAGTGTGTCGTCCTCTGAATGTTTCCCAAATTGCAGCAACCAAAACTTGCAGTTGTTAGGAATAAAGGGCCACTATGCCTGCACCTACACTAGGTGTGAATGTCCCTTTACAAGACATTATACTATATACCTATCTGAAATGAGTAAGTGGTACACACTAAAGTATCCAATCCATTGACACCCTAAAAGCTCCATCAAAGATTGGTCTACGACAAACTGGTATCAGAGCAAAGCATTTTGAAGAAGAGGCTTCAAACATTTTACTTGAGCAGTAGTCAATGGGTAAAGCTTGTAGTTTGACAGCAATGGCAGCCCATTAATGAGGTATGAGTTAATCTCCTCTAGATTCAGAGATTCAACAAGACTTGCAAAGATTTCTTCGAGGTAGTGTCTAGCATTGCATTGAGTCTTCTTCAAGAAGGTACTGCTCTCACCTCCAAGAAGTATACACACAATTTATCTCAGGTAAGTTTCACTCTGAAGGCTTGATCATAGCTATTCCCCATTGAGCTTGAGGCTTCAAGAGCCTTTCTTGTGCCTTGCCAAAGGCTTTGGAGTGGCCATTTGTTGCCATTGAAGGCCCCCTATCATCAAGCACAACTCACACAAGTAGGACAGCATCCTGTCCTCTCAGCAGTCGTGTTGCTGGTCATTGACAACATTGGCATCTACTTTGACATCTATTTGATCATTTACTCACTTGGCACCAGTAAATGCTTAGCCTTGGACTTGGCATTAATCTTGAGTGGTCTACTCTCAGTTAGTGGCTGTAATACACAGGTTACAATCTGAAATTTTAGGCAGTCCTGTTTTGAGTTGTTATCGCTCAATGGTTATGCCTATTGGATGTCAACACATGCTTATGTGATGCAACCATATTGGGAGATGATATGCTTTGGATCTAAGGTGCTTTTGTCCTGATTTAAGCAACGATTCTGCTCAGTTTAGACAAGGATTTGTTTGCTGTTATAGCAGGGGCTGAATGCACTTGACAAAGATTTATGCTATGTCTAATGCATTTGGGCTACCTCTTGGGAGCTATTGATGCCGTATTCATGTAAACCACAAATGCTAAACATCTGGAGATCACTTTGGGGATGTTTTGAGATTGGTTTGGAGCTTGCCAACATTGTCTTTGGCTGTGAAAATTTGCAGGCTGCAAGTACCATACCTGTAAGAGATTTTGGTGAGTTGTATGCTTCAGGTGAAGCTCTCCAGTACCGATTTGGTACTGACATAATAGCATATTCTTGAACAGTGATTGCACATGCTTTGTGCCTTATATCTGGGCTGAAACAGATCAGTTTATGCAAACATTTCGATGTTGTACATTGTGAACAGCAGGTACCATTTGTAAACAGTTCATGCCTAGAGCTATCATATGCTATTTGGTGATGCATTCGTGCATGCTACTGATCTAAAATGCCTTGGCTATGCTAGAATATGATCAGTAATCAGTACTGAGCAACAGAATTTGGAAATATCTTGCTGGTTGGATTTTGCATCTCCTCTTGATCAGTTGTGTGACAGTTTGGGATTGTCACCAAACACTTCCTGTCATTTTGGGCTGCCATCACGGCTGGCAGCAGTGATAGCAACAACCTACTGCATATCAAGAAGCTTGAGGGTGCACATAGCTTTGCCATATGGCAGAAACAATGCTACAATGTCTTGGTGCAGAAGAAACAGGTGAAGCCTATCAAGACAAAGGGGGTACAACCGGCAGACATTGAGCAAGAGGATTGGGATGAGCTTGATGAGCTTGCACGCTCTACTATTGAACTGTCACTTGGCAGATTCCTTGTTGTTCAACATAGAGAACCTAGACTCTTTCTATGCTATATGGACTAGACTTGAGGAGTTGTATGCTCAAAAGAATGTTGCTAGCAAGTTTTACTGGTTGAAGAAGTTGATGGACCTTCGCATGAAGGAAGGTACAACCATGTCTGTACATCTCAATGAGTTCAACTCGATTTTCAACCAGCTGGTTGCTTTGAAGTTTAATATTGACAGTGAGTTTAAGGCCACTATCTTACTATGCACTTTGCCTGAAAGTTGGGATACATTCAAGACAACTATGAGCAACTCAAATGCAATGCCTACGTACTCTAATCTAGAAAGTTGTTTGCTTATGAAAGAGCTGAATCAACAGAATATTGCAGCAAACAAGTCATCCGGTGCATTGCATACTAGAGGCAAGTCTCAGCAAAACGGGAAATCTAACAGTAAAGGACGCAGTAAATCTCATGGAAAAGATGTTGAGTGTCATCATCGTGGCAGGAAAGGACACTTTAAGCGGAAATGCTATAAGTGGAAGAAAGAGAAAGGCAAGGGTAAGAAGACTGATGATAACAAGGATGAGAAGAAGGACAGCCAGCCTGCAAAGAAGAGCAATGTCAAAATAGAGGAAGTCAATGTGGTCAGCCATGAGAGTGACAATGGCAACAATGATGTACTTTTTGTCTCTTCTTGCTTTAGTGTACATTCATTGGTAGCAGATTCCAATAATGACATGCATACTTGGATCTTGGATTTAGGTACTTCTTTCATATCACACCCCATTGTGAATGGTTCTCTGACTACAATGGTGGCAGACATGGTGTAGTCCACTTGGGGGACAACTATGTATGTGATATTGCAGGCATTGGTAGTGTGCAACTGAAATTTCAGTATGGTTCAGTGTTTACCCTCCATCATGTGAGGCATGCACCCCAGCTCAAGAAGAGCTTGATAAGCACAAGGCAACTAGATGACAAAGGCTATTACATTGCGTTTGGAGATGGAAAATAGAATATATGTAAGGGACCTAGAATAGTTGCTCATGGTTCTCTGAGTGATAACCTCTATCCATTGCATGTATCTAGTGTGCGTGACCATGTTGTTGCCATTACCGAGCAACCGAGTATTTCCTTGTGGCATGGCCAGTTGAGACACATGAGCCAAACTAGAATAAAAGTGCTTTGTCGTTTAGGTTATTTCTTGTGTTTGAGGTATGCTGATTTTGACCATTGTGATCATTGTATCTATGGTAAACATGCTCAAACATCACATAAGAAGTCTCTTTTAGTGAAATCTTCTCCTTTAGAGTTGGTACATTTAGATGTATGTCAAATGCTAGGGTTGTCTCTGGGGGAAAAGAAATACTCTTATCACTTTTGTTGATGATGCTACACGCAAAGTCTAGGTGTATCCTATCCATCATAAGAACAAGGCTTTGGATAAATTCAAGGAATTCCTGGCATTGGCTGAAAATATGACAAGTAAGACACTCAAGTGTCTTCACTCTGACAATGGTGGGAAATACGTGTCTAAAGTCTTTCAAGTCTTTTGTGACAGTAAAGGGATAAAAAGGAAGCTCACTACCCCTCATAATCCGCCCCAAAACAAAGTCGTAGAGCGTATGAATAGGGCCATTCAGGATAAGGTCCACACTATGTTGTCTCATGCCGCATTACCTCATGGTTATTGAGCAGGGACTGTTATGATAGCTCTTCATTCAATTAATCGGTCACCGAACAACTCTTTGGGGGGGAGAGTTACTCAAGAATTGTGATCGGGCAAACCATCTTCATATACTCATCTAAGAGTGTTTGGCTGCGAGGCACTTGTGCATATCCATAAGGAAGAACGCAACAAACTTAAGCCAAAACTGTAAATGGATTTTCCTAGGATATGGTGACGAGGGTGAAATGGTGTATCGATTATGGGATTCCGAGAAAAGAAAAGTAATACGCAGCAATGATGTTATCTTCTGGGAAGATTGCATGCACAAACAGCCTGAAAAGACAAAGGAGGTCAGAAGGCTTGTATTCCAAAAAGATGTACCGATTGGACAGCAAAGAATGCCCACTAGACAGTAGCAAATGCCTGCTATAAATGGCCCTGAAAATGTAGGGAATAATGCTGAAAATGATCAACAAGCAGTTGCCCATGATGTCCCACAATCTCAACAGGATAACATGCAGTTAGGACAACCAAAACTAACAAGACAACATGCTGAAATTTCAAGATAGCAAGCTATAAATGCAGATTTGCAGACCCATCAACCAACAAATGCGGAACCTTTGCTCTGTAGATCGACCCAACCTTCAAGGTAGCCTAACAGGTTTGTTCCTGGTGCTCAATATGTTGCAGATTATGTCATGTTGACTGATTGTCGTGAACCGTCATGCTTCAAGGAAGCAATGGACAGGAAGGACAACCAGAAATGACATAAGGCTATGTTGTCAAGATGGAATCTCTTGAAAAGAACGATACTTGGGACTTCGTGCATTTGCCTAAAGGGCAAAAGATACTACCATGCAAATGGGTTCATAAGATGAAAGTCACTTCTGGTTCCTCGCCAAAGTACAAAGCACGGCTTGTTGCAAAGGGATACAAGCAAGAACATGGAGTTAATTTTGATGAAATCTTTTCTCCTATGGTCAAAATGACTACTTTGCGGACCTTCTTGGGCTTGGTTGCATCTAAGAATATGGAGCTCATACATATGGATGTAAAGACTGCATTCTTACATGGTGATCTACATAAGGACATTTATATGCAGCAGCCACAGGGTTTTGTGGCAAAGGGAAAAGAGCAAATGGTATGTAAACTCAAAAGGAGTTTGTATGGGCTGAAACAGGCACCTCGAGAGTGGTATCACAAGTTAGATACATTCATGCAGCCTCAAGGCTACAAGAGTCAAGTGGATCACTACTTGTACACCAAAACATACAATTGCAAGGAGGGATGTTCATGCCTTGGATACCCTAAAGCAAAGCCTACATAGCAGTTTTGACATGAAGAATCTTAGTGAGGCAAATCATATTCTTGGGATGCGGATAATCAAGGACAAGTCAAAGGGCCTTCTCTATCTGTCACAACAGGAGTATGTATCCAAGATTTTGCACTGTTTCAATATGGAGGGAAGAAAAGCAATCAATGTTCCATTGCCTCCATATGGAAACACGGTGCAGAGGACAGCCCTACATCTGATGATAAAAAGGCTGAAATAGCCAAGATTCTATATGCTTTGATTGTTGGCAGCTTGATATATGCTATGGTTGCTACACGTCCTAACGTTGCATTTGTGGTGGGAGTGGTTAGCAGGTACATGGCACACCCCAACAAAAAACATTAGGAAGCAGTGAAGGGTATCATGAGATACCTTAAGGGCACAAGGGATTTATGCATCTGCTTTGGGAAGCAGAAGGCATTTGTGGTTGGCTTTACAAATGCAGACTATGCTAGTCATTTAGACCGCAAGAAGTCTACTTCAGGGTATGTATTCAAATTTCACCTTCACAAGAGGAGCAATCTCGTGGATATCTAGCCTACAGAAGTGTGTTGCATTGTCTACTACATAGGTAGAGTATATAGCTACCATTGAGGCATGCAAGGAGGCTCTCACCTCTAGTGGGAGAGCTTGGTATTATGGAGCTTCCTATCCTCCATTGTGATAGTCAAAGTGCTATCATGTTAGCACGGAATCCTGTCTTTCATGCAAAGACAAAACACATACAGGTGAAATATCATTTCATCATAGAGGTACTTTACAACAAGAGCATTGAGCTTGTCAAGGTACATACAAATGATAACCCTGAAGACCTCATGAAGGGTCTTCTAGCAGAGCGATTTGCTCATTGCCACCAAATGATGGGAGTTGGATAGGTATAGGTTTTCAACTTTGAACATACGTAGACTCGATTGATTCTTTCACTACCTTCAAGCACACTGCCCTTAGGTGAGAAGAAGTTGAAAATAAAGAGCCACCATGCACGCACCCACACTAGGTGTGAATGTCCCTTTACGAGACATTGTACTATATGCCTATTTGAAATGAGTAAGTGGTACACATTAAAGTATCCAAGAAAGATAACTGTGTCTGTGTGTCTCTCTCTCAACCTGCATCTCCATTGATACCCTTGAAGCACCATCAAAGATTGGTCTACAACAACATCAGCAGCTGAAAATGCAAATCTAAGAGTCCAAATGAGGCTGAAAGTGATCGTGGCAACAAAAATGATTGCACAGTGTTGAACTAAAAAATGCATTATATACTCATTAGGTCTTTATTACAGCCCCAAAAAAGGCTTATTACCTGAAGTATCAATAAATGACCACTTTCCTAGAGAGTGTCTATATTCCACATGCCAAAACCTAATTTGGAAGCATCCACTCATATCTAAATAGACAAGCTGCCCACCAATCAGTTGTTGAGAAAACACATCATTCCGTACAATTCCCTTCTTCATTCCCATTTTTGGTTTCAATTTCCAGCCCCAAAAGACTTTCTAGGGTCTTCCAAGAGTGTCAAAGCGTCGTACAACTGACTTCAATGGGCAAGACTCCAAACTGTTCGTGCCTATATATATACAGCACTTCCCATTCACCCACTTCACCACACTCACTTCATCTGAGACTTTCATCTCTCCTCTCTCCTTCCATCATCTTCTTCAGGCACCCTGTCTACTCTACATCAAGTTTGCGTTTGGCATCTGTTCCTAGCCTAGTGTCAGCTTCTCCGCCCTAGTGATAGCACATCCTCAAATGGCAACATCCCTACACAATGGCCCGTGGATGACAACTCCTCTCCTAGCGTTGGCTTCTGACACTGGCAACAACTTCCTCCTCCTCCAGGCATCATCTCCACCTTGCGTTTGACTATTTGGGCGGCTTTTCTCCATCAAGCATCTTCATCCACTAGCAAGTGTCGCCATCAAGGTTAATTGGATCTTACATTTTGCATCCTAGCTGCTCCCTTCATTAGACGTCACACTTCCTAGCTGGCGTCATCATCATCAAACGCTATTGACATTTGCATTTTCAGTTTCTAGCTCTTTCATCACCTCTAGCGTCACTCTCCAGCATTTGGCATCAGTCTTCAAGCCTGCATTTGCAGACTCGCAGACTCCTCATCCTCCAATGGAAATCTCCCTACTCCAGGCATCACCTCATCATCTCGGCATTTGCAAACTCAAAGGCTTCTTCAGCAGTCTCCTTGCTCTAGGGCATCCTTCATGCTACGGCACCCCTATATCAGATTCACTTCATTATTTCATTCATTCATCTCAATTTCTCTTCTTTTCTCCTCTCAATGTTTGTCGAACACACTTTGTGTTCCAACCTGCAAACCCTACTATCTCTCTGGTTGTTCAATCATTTCTTGACATGGTATCAGAACTGAAGTTGCTCAGTGAGCTATGAAGATCCTCTTCATCAATGAAGGCAAAGACAGGTTGCAGGTTCAGCATCCACATCTAATTTCCTTACTTCTTCTGCTGCATCACTGGGAGATATCCTTCTTCTCCCTCCCACCCTCCCTTTTACAGGTTGGCACTACGATATCATGGCATCTCCATCGCCAAATTGCCTGTCTACTGGGTGCTCCTACTGCAGCAAGAACACTCACACCCCCAAAGATTGGGGACATCGACCTTCGCTCCCTACCCCACCCAAGTACATGCTTCTTTCAACGGGCTCTCCTTGAGCTACCTCTCCTTTCCGAGCCACAGATATTGTTCTACATCGGCTCTCAACTTATTATGCTCAAGGCAATAAGCCACATCCAACGCGCACTAAGTCCTCACGAGCAAATGGAGGCTTTAAGACCTCTCGAGGCCATAAGTCCTCCTAGAGACCACCACACTGTGCAGACCCATTTTCGACTTCAATGGCTACCACGACCCACATCTCCTCCACAATCCAATGTTGAGAAACCCTTCACCCGCAATTTGTGTTTTCGCATTTCTGCATTTTGCATTTAGGGTTTGCAGCCCCAAAAAGGGGCGCCATCCTAGACTCACTATGCCTATTTATAGGCCACTCTCTCATTCATTCCTTACAGCTAATTCATTCAGTCCGTCACCTCCTCTCTCCAGCTTCTCCACTGCCCTCACACCCCTTCACGAGAACATTGCAGTTCGTGGTTCGTGGTTGTCTTCATCATCTTCCTTGTGCTATGGCACCCTTGTTCCCTTGAATCACATTCACTCCATGATTTAAAACTTCATCATTCCATTTATCAGAGTTTCTTCTCTCTTCTTTTCTCTTCTCCATGTTTGCCAAGTTAATTCCGTGTTCCTCCCCGCAAACCCTATTGTCTCACTGGTACATCATCTTTTGACATGGTATCAGAGTTGGATCTGCTCAAACAACGGCAAAGATCCTCCACTCCGGTGAAGGCAAAGACCGGCGGCGGGTTCAGCATCCACTTCTCCTCTTCTTCCGCTGCATCAAAATCTCGCTTTTGCTATTTTAGGTGCTTTCAGCTTGCTGCCCACACCCCTTTCGCAGAGGACATCACAGTCTCAACTATCCCTTACTATCATCTATAGTCTGGCGCCAGTTTCCAGCCTTCCACCCGCAGTTTGCAGCTGTTTACAACAAAGTGACTATTGCTGATCACTCTCCATGCAGAAAACAATCTCGTTTTTGCAGATTTCAGGTATTTCAGCTTTCTACCCACACCCCAAGTGCGGAGGACATCGCGGTCCAAGCTGGCCATTGCTGTCTAGAACAGTCCGGCGCCTGTTTCCAACCTATCACACACTGTTTGGAGCTGATTTTAGCATATTGACTACTGCTGTTGTTTTTTTTCTGCGTTTTTTGTCTTTCTCTCTCCTCACTTGCGTTTTTCTACTGGTTGCAACCTCTTACTGCCAGTCGCATCCTCCTCCCACTAGCAGCTCACTTCCAGCCTTTCCACTACTCTCCCACCCCTTGAGGCGAACATTGCGGTTCATGGCTCTTCCTTCTTCAGCAAGGGACATTGGTATCCATGGCTTCTTTACCAACAGATGACCAAACTACTCGGTGCTCCTATTATGGCATCACCGAACACACCACCGATGCTTGCCGACTTTGACCTTTGCTCCCCACCCCCTGAAGTATATGCGTCTTTCACCAAGCACTCCTTGTGCCACCTCTCCTTTCTAGGCCACAAAGAACGTTTTGCATCGGCTATCAAAGTACTATGCTCAAGGCAATAAGCCGCATCCAATGTGCAGTAAGTCCTTTCGAGCACATGGAGAATTGATTAGCACTACTACCTCTTGGAGATCGTCGCAATGCCAACGGCAGTCTTCTCCCACTTATTTTCAGGTATAGTGGCTTCCACGACCAGCCGATCTACAGTCTACTCCATCGAGAGACTGTGATTGTTTAATATCGTCTCCTCATCAATCCGCTCCTTCGAGAGATAGTGGCTGCTCGACTCCTTCCTCTTCTTTGGCTACCCACTCTGCTTCACTGAGAAACGACGATTGTTGCCCACCTCTTGCTCTGAGCCCCACCCTTCCTCACCCTCAACTACTCAAGTTCGAGAGGCTACCTTTCGGAGCTCTTCGGCACCCCAAATACCTTCAGCACGACCGGCAGCACTTCCTTCGTCATCAGACATTTCGGAGTCTGTGATCCATGAGTTTTTGGATTCCCTATCTACTTCAGAGGCGGATTCAGAGGGGGATGTTATTTCTTTGCCCTCAGAGGGAGCATCTACTTCTTCTTCGACTTCAATGAGGGCCCCTCCACCTCCAACCTCAGAGGGGGAGCCTACTCCACATGAAGTTCTTCACCCATCCTCTATTTTCTTGGGGTGGCTATCTTCGACCAGTCATCTCTTCTACTAATACCTAGGATCTTCAGGTACCACCTAGATCGGAACCTCGAAGGTTTAGCCACGACTTGGTGACGCGGCCTTCGTATTCCTTCCAGCATGGATGCACGAAGCTAGTGGCTTCTCTCCCAAGGTTGAGTTTCAGGTTCTCCATTTCACTCTGTCTATTGTTCTTTACTACAGGTTACCTTTCACGTGGAAATCTTGGATCTTAGGGATCCTCTACATCTTCTTCCTCCTCTTCTCTTCTTGCCTTGAACAATTGGTCAGCATGGAGCCACCTCCCGAGATCGAGTATGGGCATATCCTTATGATTCTCGGCACCACACAAAGTCCGACATTCCTCCTATGCATTGCATGTTTTCATCATCTTTGTACTAGGGTGCTTGGGCAAGTGAACAATTTCCCTACGAGGAACATTGCCCAAGTGGTACCTGCTGCATGAGCATTCTTCAGCATGTAGCATTGTATCTCCACCACACTCTTCTCTTGTTCCCTTTTTTGGGCCTGAGAGGGGGTGTTGAGAAACCCTTTACCCGCAGTTTGCGTTTTTGCATTTCTGCGTTTTGCATTTATGGTTTACATTTAGGGTTTGTAGCCCCAAAAAGGGGCGCCATCCTAGACTCACTATGCCTATTTATAGGCCACTCTCTCATTCATTCCTTATGGCTAATTCATTCAATCCGTCACCTCTTCTCTCTAGCCTCTCCACTACCCTCACACCCCTTCAGGAGAACATTGCGGTTCATGGTTCGTGGTTGTCTTCATCATCTTCCTTGTGCTACGGCACCCTTGTTCCCTTGTGTCACATTCACTCCATGATTCAGAACTTCATCATTCCATTCATCAGAGTTTCTTCTCTCTTCTCTTCTCTTCTCCATGTTTGCCGAGTTCACACCGTGTTCCTCCCCGCAAACCCTACTGTCTCACTGGTACATCATCTTTTGACATCACTCCATTGAGAGCTCGCAACTATTCCCCACCCTTGACTCACCCTGAGCCTTCCTCTACCCCACCCTCTTCTCCTCACGTTCAAGAAAACACCTCTGGGTGCTCTTCGGCTTCTGCTCCTTTCGAGCCCTAGATACCTTTTCAACAACCAACTGTACATCCTTCATCCACGACACCTCGAAGTCCGTGATCCATGAGTTGGAGTCCCTCTCTCTCTCAAAGGAATATCTTTTTTCTTTGCCCTCAGAGAGGGCATCTCCTTTTTCTTCAGCTTGAAAGAGGGTTCCTACTCCTCCCATTTCAAAGGGGACCCTACTACTCTTGAAGTTTCTCACCCACCATCATTTGCTTTTGAGAAGTGGTTTTCTTTTGAGCAGTCCTTTCCTCTACTTCTACCCAATCTCTAAAGGATCTATCTTTGATCGGGACCCTTGGACTTTCAGCCGCGACTTTGTGACTAGGCCTTCGTATTCCTTCCAACATGGTGTAACGGAGCTAGTAGCTTCTCACAGAAGGTTGTATTTTAAGTTCTACTGCTCATCTGGTCTCTTGATTATCTTCAAGGTCTCCTTTCAGGTGGCATTCTCGAATTACAAGGTGGATCTTCTCTTCACCTCACTCCTCTTTTGTGCTCCTTTTTGGGCCTAAGAGGGGGTGTTGAGAAACCACATCATTTCATACAATTTCGCTTCTTCATTCCCATTTTTGGTTCCAGCCCCAAAAAGGCTTTTTAGGATCTTTCAAGAGTGTCAGAGCGCCATACGAGAGACTTCAACGGTGGGTGAGACTCGAGACTGTTCGTGCCTATATATACACCGCACTTCCCATTCACCCACTTCACCATACTCACTTCTTCTAAGACTTTTATCTCTCCTCTCTCCTTCCATCATCTTCTTCAGGCGCCCTGTCTACTCTGCATCAAGTTTACATTTGGAATTCGTTGTTCCCAACCTAGCGTCAGCTTCTCCACCCTGGCAAAACACATCCTCACATCCATTCATCTGAGTTTCTCTTATTTTCTCCTCTCAATGTTTGCCATACACACTTTGTGTTCCTTCTTGCAAACCCTACTATCTCTCCGGTTGCTCAACCATTTTTTGACATCAGTCTTAGTCCTGTTTGCATATTGTTTGCACCCTTCTCTGCTGTCCACACCCTTCGTGCCAGATATCTCAGTTTGAGTTTGTTTTCCTTCAGCCAAGCACTAGCTATTACTTTGTTGCCTTCAAAGCTTGCATTTATAGTTACCGTTTTGTCATGAGAACATGCACTTTTAATGCTTAGCTTTGGCATTATTAAATGGTCCACATGTGAACTGCAAAGTCACAAAATGACTCGGAATACCTTAGTGACCCAAAGTGATCAGTGTGTGAGATTGGCAAAAGTTGTACAAAGTTATGCCGGATAGGTACTTGTGGGTGCCTGGTGTTTAATTTCAGTCTAGGCCATTAATTGGGCCATTAAAAGTCCACTGGTGACATTGGGAGTAGGCATTAATTATTTACTTCATTGTGAGTCCCAAGCCAATTAATGTGTGGGACAATTGAATGTCTAGTTGGGGGTTTGGGGGCGGGGGGGGGGGGGGGGGGGGGTGGTGGTGGGGTGTGTTTGGGGGCGACGGGGTAGTAGCACAATTAATGTGAATGGATAGTAGCCAATTCTTAAGCACGGTCAAGTGGTTAATTAAAAGCTGAAAATTACTTTTGGAAAGCTGTCAAGTGGCAAAATAGGCTACCACTTGTCAAAACTTTCCATGCAAACTAGAGAAGTGTTGTTTGGGGATTAATTGAGAGTCCTTTTAGCATTGAGAGGCTAAGGGAGGAAGGAGACACTGCTAGTATGCATCAATGAGGGTGCCAGAATGGGCAGAAGAATGATGGACAGCAGGCTAAAAGATGAGAGTGGAGGCAACTGATAGACTACATGGGCAGACTGGAAAGCGGCACTATTAATGGCTGAAACCTGAGAAACTAACCAACCAATGGCAAAAATACTGCCTGACCTGCAGCTGGTCCTAAATGGCGGGTCGACCAACTGGTAAAACTACCACCAAGCCTGCCACATGGCAAAATTGCAATGCACTCAGCCTAAAGAGTGTGAACACAGCTACAAACTGACTAATCAAGTTGCAAACCGAAATGCAAATGCATAGAAGGCTGTCAAAGCTCCTCTTCTCCATCAACCTTTGGTGGAGCTCACAACCAAGAGATGACCAGCATGAATACAAGAAATGCTAACAGTTTGTGCCATCACTACACAACCATGCCAACATCTTAATGAAACCACAATCCGATAGTCCAACGTCAACAGATCAGCATTGGCTCTCTCCCCCCTTTAACTTCCGCATGATGAGAAGAGGTGATCCCCATAGCTTTCCCTTACACTGTTTGGTGGTAAGAGGGGTCCGCTACTTCTCTTGGTGCTTATAGTATTTTGATTCCCTTTCACCATTGTTTTATATTTACTTGCATCATTATCCATATGTACCTTGATGATCATACTTATAAAAAGATGCTTGGGTGAGTGAACAATTCCCCATGAGCACACTACTCAAGTGGTGCCATTACACTTTGCATAGCATTTTGTTTGAACATGAATCCTTGAATCACCCATGCATTGGCATTGTATTTATGCGAAACATGATGCTTTGGATGGAGGGAAACTTGCAAAAGCAAGTGATATATCAAGGTGAAAATGTTAGCAGGTTTGTCAACTTGTGTGAGTCTATGCATGCCTATCAAGGTTGGGCACATTGCCTTTTATTCAAGCATTATTTTAGTGATTTTTGTATGGCATTAAATGCTGGCCAACCAGGTGCCATTTTAGGCCTATTTTGTGGCTATTAATTATGTGGCTCCTCCTCCCATTCAATCACCGTCATTCTTCAAGTGGTCTTCCTATTGGAGAGAGAAGCTAGTGCCGGTGCCCATGCAGCCAGTGACTCACTATTGTATGCGTCATTCTCGTGCTTGGTATATGGATTTCATTTCCCAAGCACATCTTTGAGTTCTCTTCTTTTGTTGTGTTCTTTTATTTTCTTTCTCTTTTGTCTTGTATTCAACAATTTATTTCAGCACTTGTCTATGCTTCCATTGCTGCACCACTTCTGACATGGTATCAAATTGTAGGATCTAGATTCCTGCTGTGATTTTTCTACTAATTACGTCTTTCTTCCCTTTGCTGATCAAGTGACCTGCTGCATGTGTTTTCAGACCGGCAACCTGCGTTTTTAGCCTACGCTTGGATTCCAACCTGCAATCGTCAGTTTGCTCCATCAAATGCTCAACCAGGCTACATTTTTGGTTTTCTGCCCCTAACTGTCGCTGGGCAATTGTTTGTACAAGCGCTTTTGTTGTTTCTGGCAATATTTGACTGGTTTTTCCCTTCATTTTGCAACAATTGTCTTTCGTTTCTAATCAAACTTTTGGTTACATTGCTTGTGAACTCTCATTTTGTGACGCCTTTGCTGTTGGTTGGGTTGTATTACTTCTCCATATACCCTCTATCCTCTATCTTCTCCTCTTCCGATGGCTCCAATATGCACTTTCTATAGAAGATAAGTTACATGGACTTGCCTATCTTACCTGGAGTGCTATGATGAAAGCCTGGTTTGTGTAGAAGCAGATTTGGTACATTGTATGTGGAGCTATTCCTCGGCTTAAGGCATCCTTTTCCTCTTCCCGAAGATTTTGATGAGGGCAACCATGAGGAAGCTGTGCTTACATGGGATTCAAACAAATGCACGTGCATATTTTGCACTGCTTCAGGTACTTCTAAAGAAGTCCTACCCGCGGTTACCTCTTGCAGGACATCTCCCATAGTATAATCAAAGCTTCAGATGTCATACAAGACACCTTCCACCATGCATGCTATGACCCTTTATGGACAACTTCAACAGATGAAGTTTGAGTCAAAAGGACACCGTTCAATCCTTTTTGCTCCGTGCTACACACGTACAAGACTAGCTTTGACACATGCAAGCTGCCCTTCCAAAGGCACATCTCATGGGAACGGTACTCTACAAGCTCCACGCAAAGTTTAATGGAGTGGAAAATGCTTTGAGGACGCACACCTCATCTACACCTAGGAGCTTTACACATATGTCCTCGATGCTACTTGAGCAAGAGACATCTTTGCGTTTACAAGGGAGGCTTTCATCTCATTATGGAGGTTCCGATGAGGCCTTTACAACTTCAAAGAGGGGAAACAAGAAAAAGAAGTCGAAGGCCCAATGTTATCACTATAGTAAGAAGGGACACTTGTTGCAGAAGGACTACAAGGAGTTAGTAGCCTCACAGAAGAAGAAGGAGAAGGAGAAGAAGAAGAAGCAGCATGCGGACTCCTCCAACTGTCATCCTCTTCCTCAAACTCGACTCCAATCCTCCAACCCACAAGAAGTCCAAGACATAGAAAGGGTCCACTTCTTCAAACCGAGAAAAGATGCTTGATTGCCTCTTCCTCTGCTGCTTTCTAATCCAAGTAATGCAATCATCCCTCGCGACTCTATACATGTGCACAGGTTCCAAAGAGAAACATCCCTAACACATCAATTGAAGTCTGGAAGGTTCAAATCCTAGAGTTAAAATTGACATCCACATTCATGATGGGCTATTAATTGACAAAGAGTGGAATTGGCTCCTAGTTCAAGCTCACATGAGGGGACGCTTTGGCAATCTTGGCCAAAGGTGGGGAATCCATGGTCATATATGTTTAGAGGCATTTTTCACGGGATGGTCTTGTATACTACTGCAAGACATTGTTAATGGACACAAAGCTTTGTTATGACTCATCTACTTTCAAGAGCTGATACGATTGACATTGGCATCAGATTCTCTCCAAGACACCTTGGTGGTGGCTTGATCGCCCACTACTTGGATATCCATGGTTCTCCTCTAGTGGTTCTTTATTGTATAGACTATGATTAGCCTTTATCATTATATCATTGTATTGTATCAGATTCCCCATGATCTCAAAGAGGATATTAGCAAGTTTATCAACTCATGTGTGAGTATGTGCATGCCTATCGGGGCTAGGCACGTTGCCTTTTATTTAGGCATTATTTTAGTGATTTTTGTGTGGCATTTGTGGCATTTTATACCAATTGGCCACCATTAAATGCTGGCCGACCAGCTATCATTTTAGGCCTATTTTATGCCTATTTATTATGTGGCTCCTCCTCCTCCCATTTAATCATCATCATTCTTCAAGTAGACTTCTTGTTGAAGAGAGGAGCCAGTGTCGGTGCCCATGCAGCCAATGACTCACTGTTATATGCGTCATTCTTGTGTTCAGGTATATGGATACCATTTCCCAATCACATCTTTGAGTTCTCTTCTTTTGCAATGTTCTTCTGTGTTCTTTTGTTTTCTTTCTCTTTTTTTCTTGTGTTCAACAATTTATTTCAGCACTTCTCTATGCTTCCATTATTGCACCACTTCTCTGACAGAAAATTCCTAGCTTCATGTAACCATGTCTCCCTTTTCCTTCATGAAAGAGTGGTCAACTTGACTCCACCATATTCACAACATATCATCATTATGGCAGCTTTGGCACATCTAGCATAACCCTCATCATTACATTACCCTTTCTTCATCTATACTTCTTCATCCCATCATTGCCTTGCAATGATTCCTTTTATGGAAGATGTAAAATCTTGCGTCTTATTATTCATTCATAACCATCAAAAGAAGAGAAAAGAAAAAGAAAAATGTAAAACACATTCCATTGGGCTACTTGAAACAAGACATCCATCACCTCTGTGATCATGGTAGGCCCTTAAGCATCCCATCATGGCACCCTTTGTCCAATACCTTGGTTTCTCTAGAAAAGAATCTTTCAAGTATACAAGAGGGTGGGGGGTAGGGAGTATTGAGCCACCTAACTTAGGGTTTACAAAAATCCTACATCACATTATACTAATCCATGTTTAATTCTCCTTACAATAACCCAAAATGCTGAATGGCTTATTACCGAGAATACATGGCTTTATTTGGCACCCTTTTACCAATACCTTGGTTTCTCTAGAAAATAATCTTTCAAGTATGCAAGAGGGTGGAGACGTGACTTGCTAACAATCTAGTGGGGGTAGGGAGTATTGAGCCACCTAAATTAGGGTTTGCATGAATCCTACACTGCAATATACTAATCCCTATTTAATTCTCCTTACAATAACCCCAAAAAGGCTTAATTCTTATTACCAAGAATAGATGGCTTTATTTTTAACTCTAGGAAAAATGCACCGATCTTCTACAAATAGAGTCCATTATGGACATCCCTTATCCTTAATTCTTCATTCGCTCCAACCCTTGGCTACAACCTTCTGCCCTCATACTACTGCTTGCATCCCATAAGAAGGAGCCATTCATCATCGCTCAGCTCTTGCCATCATTCTACTTCTTGTTGCTTATATGGAGGACATTACCATTAGTGGAGGACATCATCAGTTTATCATCCAACAAGCCGTCTACTGCATGTGTGCCATTCTACTTACTAGCTACCCCTGTTGTCCACCATCATTTCAATCCAACCTTGTGTTGCTAATCCAGAGACCACCCAACTGCCATGCCTTCATCTACAATTGTATGACAATTGACATCATCTTCATCATAATCATTGCTGCACTTTCCATGAAGATTTGAGGCCCCTTGTATCATATTCAGCATGCATTTTGCTGTCACCTACACCCTGGGATCCAGCTTTACATGTTGCTCCCTCCACTGCCATCATCATCATCACTGCAGCCTAGCAAACTGCTGCTACTGCATTTTGAGATCCATCCTGAGTACCACACACTCTTGGAGCTGCTCCTGGCGTCTCCAGCACCGCTCTCAACCCACCTCATCACCAGTTCCCAAGACACAAAGGTTTGAGGCCCCTTATACCATATTCAGCATATCAGCATTTATTCGTTCATGCATTTGAGTTATCTACATAGTGAGTTCCACATATCTATTGTGTGTTGTACACTGTGTGTTTATCTGTGCTCAAGAACTTCTTACCAGCATGTGTGGTACAATTCATGAAATAAGGCATGTTTGGTAAAATCCACGAAATAAGGCATTTTAGTATAAGCAATGTTCTCACATTATCTCCAAACGGTACATTACTTGAACATGCAGAGGCAATAGTAAGAGATTTCGCTATCCAAACAGCTTTAAAAATACAGCTTATAAAACTTCTAGAAAGGGCAACTTGGATGGTTATATATTGATGCAGGTCAGAGATGGTAAAACAGTAATAGTACAGTTCATCCGTTCATCCGATCTATTGAACTTGATAGAATGTACCATTGCATTTGTAGTATTTTCTACTGCTATCTGAGAGAACAGCACCAGCAACTAGGCGTCCAGGAAGAAGCCGCTCAAGTAAGGCCAGAACAAATAGGTAGCCGAATAGAAGTCGAGCCTGCGCATGGGAGACCAAAAACTCAAAGAGACATCAGATTTAATCAAGGTAATCTCTAGGAGCTCTTGAGGAGGCATTACCGCAAACCAGGATGGGAAGTCAAGAAGGGGACAAGCTTGCAAAATGGTTGCCATAGGTCATGCGGCGCAGCAGTACTGAAACAGCAAAAAAGCTAGCAGAAAAGATTTGCCCTGGGGGTGGATCAACTTCTGCACTTCGATTTTTCTAGCTGAAGAGCTTAGCAGTTGCAGTTTTTCTTCCCGGTGGTGAGACGGGCTACTAGTCTGCATCAGTCAGGAAAGATCATGGCGCGGCACCGAAAACCTGTCGACGAGAAGCACCGGATCGAACCCTGCCTTGATCTGTTCTCGGTGGACCCGTCCGACTCTCAGCCCTCAAACAATAAGTAGCGACAAGGTGATGAAAAGCACAAGAACTGGAATTTTTCGTTTTGAAGGTGCATCACCTCCTGTTCAACTAGTCTGAACATTGGGACCCTGTCCGGATGAAAAAACGATGCTCATTGTTTCACATGCAGCAGATGAAATAGATATAAATGGACTTTGCTGCGGTTAGTTTCAAAACGCCCCCCAAGCTCACCCCAAATGACAAAACTAAGGCCACATACTTTCACACTAAACTAATTCTACCCATCGACAAAACTCAAGCTACATATTTTCAAAAGAAACTAAATCTACCTAGTGAGATCTATAGTATCTAACTTGGAACAAACAGTAACAATCTATAAAACGCATAAGTTTGGCCCAAACTTTTGCCAGAAAAGGACAATCTTTCCCTATTCTTTTAGGTAACTACTCCCAACTCATCGTGTGAAGGTTTTGAAGTGAAAAGTTTCTCCATTTTTATTTTTAAAAACACCTCGTTGTTGGACATATTTCCCTTTCCAAATGTCATGATTTCATAAGCTGGACAATAGAGCTATTGTCTTGTGTGACACCATTGGTTCAAAAGCACTTTTGTACTTAACTTGCTTGCTTCATGTTATGAACATTATTATTTGAGCTACAGGTTCAGAAAAGTGTCAAAGCACCACAGTGCTCCCAACCTAGCTCCCAAACCAAACCAAAGTGACCATTTATGTCACATGATCGGGGGCAGAAGGAAAGGTAAGTGACCATTTATGTCACATGATTGGGGGCAGAAAGAAGGAAACGTGGTCTCCTTCCACCACCTTCTCTTCTCCTCTCACTCTCACTCTTACTCTCACGGGACAGGAAGAGGCAAGCCAATAGGCAGCAGGCAATAGGTCAGTCCTCTCTCTCTCTCTCTCTCTCTCTCTCTCTCTCTCTCTCTCTCTCTCTCTCTCTCTCTCTCTCTCTCTCTCTCTCTCTCTCGTTGGAATACTGCAGGTCAGTCCTCTCCACACAGACGTCAGATCCTCTCCACGCAAGTCAATCCTCTCCATGTAGGTCAGTCATATATATATATATATATATATATATATCTCTCTCTCTCTTTGTGACGGCAAACGTCAGAGAGAGAGAGAGAGAAGAACGCTTCGCTCCTTCGATCAACTTCTCTGGTGTAACGCTTCGCTCCTTTGATCAGCCATGGCCATCTCCTTTTCTGGTGTAACACTTCGCTCCTTCGACTATTTTCTGGTGTAACACTTCTGGATTATTATTTTGTCTATAACTAATCACACTTCTCTCTCTTTGACATCTGCCGTTAGAGAGAGAGAGAGAGAGTTCTGTCGTCAAAGAGAGAGTGTGTGTGTGTGTGTGTGTGTGTGTGTGAAAGAGAGAGAGAGAGAGAGAGAGAGAGAGAGAGAGAGAGAGAGAGAGAGACCCATTAACATTAACATTAATATGAATGGGATGGTAGAGAGAGAGAGAGAGAGAGAGAAAGCGGACGCAGATCTTGGGCGGGTGTAGAAAGTAGGGGCAGTCACTCTCTCTCTCTCTCTCTCTCTCTCTACTGCACTGAGAGAGAGAGAGAGAGAGAGTTTAGTTTAGTTAGTTTAGTTACTTTATTTAGTTAGTTTTGGTTGTTTAGTTTAGTTAGTTTATTTAGTTAGTTGATTAGTTTAGTTTATTTAGTTAGTTGATTAGATAAGTTAAATAGTAAGTTAGTAAGTTAGTTTATTTAGTTTATTTAGTTAGTTGCTTAGTTACTTTAGATTGTGTGTGTTTATTTGTTTCAGTTTGTTTTTTTGTTTTAGTTTATATATGCGTTAGTTACTTGAGAGAGAGAGAGAGAGAGAGAGAGAGAGAGAGAGATTAGTTTTGGTTGTTTGTGGTTAGTTAGTTTAGTTACTTTATTTAGTTTATTTAGTTAGTTTTGGTTGTTTAGTTTAGTTAGTTTATTTAGTTAGTTGATTAGATAAGTTAAATAGTAAGTTAGTTTAATTAGTTTATTTAGTTAGTTGCTTAGTTACTTTAGATTGTGTGTGTTTATTTGTTTTAGTTTGTTTTTTTGTTTTAGTTTATATATGTGTTAGTTGCTTTTGAGAGAGAGAGAGAGAGAGAGAGAGAGAGAGAGAGAGAGAGAGAGAGAGAGATTAGTTTTCGTTGTTTGTGGTTAGTTAGTTAGTTATTTAGTTATTTAGTTAGTTTTGGTTGTTTGTGGTTATTTAGTTTAATTAGTTGATTAGATAAGTCAAATAGTAAGTTAGTAGTTACTTTAGATTGTGTGTTATATATGGATATAGTTTAGGATTAGTTTGTTTTTTGTTTTAGTTTATATATGTGTTATGGAGAGAGAGAGAGAGAGAGAGAGAGAGAGAGAGAGAGAGGTTTACTTGATATGGTTTAATTTATTGGTATTTTGTTTGTGAGGATTGGTTGTCTAGCCAATATTCACCTCGGTGATTTACTTGATATGGTTTAATTTATTGGTATTTTGTTTGTGAGGATTGGTTGTCTAGCCAATATTCACCTCGGTGATCTCTCTCTCTCTCTCTCTCTCTCTCTCTCTCTCTCTCTCTCTCTCTCTCTCTCTCTCTCAAGTTGTAAAATTGTTTTGATGTATTTAATGGTTTAAATAGTAAGTTAGTTAGTTAAATAGGTTGTTAGTTTTGTTGGTTTACTTTAGTAAATTTTTTATTGTTAGTTAGTTTGGTTAGATATGTTAGCTTATTAGATTAGTTAGTTTAAATTATTTTTGTTTATTATCTATCGAATAACTTAGTTAGATTGATTGGTTAGTTTACTTGTGTGTGTGTGTGTGTGTGAGATATATATATATATATATATATATATATATAAGTTTAATTAGTTTTGATTGTTTATTTACTTTAGTTAGTTTATTTAGTTATTTAGTTAGTTTTGGTTGTTTATGGTTATTTGGTTTAGTTAGTTGATTAGATAAGTTAAATAATAAGTTAGTAGTTACTTTAGATATAGTTTAGGGTTAGTTTGTTTTTTTATTTTAGTTTATATATGTGTTATGGGTTAGTTAGTTAGTAGGTTTTACCTTAGATTAGTTGCTTAGTTACTTTAGATTGTGTGTTATATATGGATATAGTTTAGGGTTAGTTTGTTTTTTTGTTTTAGTTTATATATGTGTTATGGAAGAGAGAGAGAGAGAGAGAGAGAGAGAGAGAGAGAGAGAGAGAGAGAGAGAGAGAGAGGTTGGTTTGCTTGGTATGGTTTAATTTATTGGTATTTTGGTTTATTTGGTGCAGTTTGTTTGTGAGGATTGGTTGTCTAGCCAATATTCAGGTCGGTGTGCTCTCTCTCTCTCTCTCTCTCTCTCTCTCTCTCTCTCTCTCTCTCTCTCTCTCTCTCTCTCTCTCTCTCTCTCTCTCTCTCAGGTTGTAAATTTGTTTTGATGTATTTATTGGTTTAAATAGTAAGTTAGTTAGTTAAATAGGTTGTTAGTTTTATTGGTTTACTTTAGTAAATTTTGTAATGTTAGTTAGTTTGGTTAGATACATTAGCTTATAGATTAGTTAGTTTAAATTATTTTTGTTTATTATCTATCGAATAGTTTAGTTAGATTGATTGGTTAGTTTAGTTTGGTTAGTTAGTTAACTTTAGTTTAGTTAGTTAGTTTAGTTTAGTTTAATTTACAGTTGGTTTAATTTTGTTATTTTGGTTTAGTAAGTTAGTAGGTTTTAATTGTTTGTGGTTAGTTGATTAGATTAGTAAGTTGGTACATATAGCTGTTTAGGGTTAGTTTATTTTTTTAATTTTAGTTTACTTTAAATTATAAGTTAGTTTAGTTGGTTAGTAGATAAAACTTAGGGTTAGTTTAATTCTTTGTTTTAGTTTAGTTTACTTTAAAGTTTAGGGTTAGAGAATGATAAGTTAGTTTAGTTTAGTTAGTTTATTTAGTTATTCCAATTTTTTGTTTGATTTGATCAGTAAGTTGGTTAGTTAAATAGTAAGTTTGTTTAGTTTGTTTAGTTTTGTAAGTTAGTGGATAAATTGATGATTGATTAGTAAGTTAGTAGGTTTTACCTTAGATTAGTTGCTTACCTTACTTGGTTTAGTTAGTTTAGTTGGTAGGTTACTTTAGTTTAGAGATTGGTTAGTTAGTGCATTGGTTGGTTGATTAGGTGTATAGAGAGGGAGAGGGAGAAGTAGAGACATAGGGTTAGTTGAACTTTGGCGGTATTAGACATGGTAGTTTTTGTTGTTTCTAAATTTCGAGAATATTTTATATGTCCCTCAAGGCTAACACGTGCTTTTTGTCCAGTGTGGAGGCTTCTACAGCAAACAAGAATATGTTTGTAGAAGATATTATACAGTGCACTCCTAACGTCCAAATGAATGTACACAAAATAAAGGAGGTCACAAGGAAGAAGGTTGTTCGTCATGCACTTAAGCATGTTGCAGGGCATGAAAGTTCCATTGGTTCCTTGAGGTTTATTCGTCGCTTGGATGGGATTGAAAAGCAAGTGAAGACACTATTTTGGCGTCAAAAAGCTTCGATTTCAATTCCTGAGAACATTGGTGACTGTCTATAGAGGATTGAGAGAATGTTGGAAGAGAAATATGAAGGGCATCTTACTGATGGAGTAATGATATAGGGCGAGCTAGAAGAGATTAGGGGTTATATAGGTGATATTTATGAACATATCCAGAAAAATTGGTGGCCGCGTGCTGGATCTTCGAATGATCAAGAAGAGAAGTTGAGAGATATTCTTAATAGTGCAGGTCGTATAGAGGATGGAGTATGTGAGTTGATTGCACACAAGAACGAGAGCTTAGTTGCACCGGAGAACATTGCTCTTGATGTGTAACTTACTTCTTTGAAAGTTTATCCTAATAGATTTTCAGCAATGTTAACGCAGATGAATCGCTGTGCAGGCTCATCTTCTGGCACTGGAGATCATTGCCCTTGATATGCACTAGAGAACGTTGCATCTTTGAAGAGTGGTTCGCAATAGTTTTTTGGGAATGTTAACCAGTGCTTCTTTGCCATGGTTTTCTTGGTATATGTAATTCCTGCAAGACTTCTTAAATGAATTGTTTGATGAAAATCTTCATTTTGAAACATATCGTATGTGTCTTGCAAATTATAAGACTACTTTTAAACCATTTTAATAGTCCCTCTTTCTCTTTGTTTCTCTATGTTTCTCTCTCGATTACTAAGCAATTTTGCTAATGTACTTTGTAACTTAGATTGGATTAGATACATAGAATGATTGCAGCTTTGATATGTTGGGACGTTTTCTATAGTTTGGTTTTGCAATTAGGGTACATATGCCTCCCTCTCTCTCTCTCTCTCTCTCTCTCTCTCTCTCTCTCTCTCTCTCTCTCTCTCTCTCTCTCTCTCTCTCTCTCTCTCTCTCATACTTAGGTGGCTTATGTGTTCTTCATGCATTTGGGGTTTGTGGTTGCGAATGTGAGTTGGTAAGTTATTGTGTGTCCTATATTGACACCGATAAGTATTTCGAGACTGGGGACACCTTTCTGTATAGGACATGTTCTTTTCTCTCAAGATTGTGCAGATGTACGTGAATGAAGATTCATTGGCAGGGCCTTTAGGCAATGCGTGGTTAGTACTTGGTGAGTGTCATGTGTGCATGATAGCACTCATGTGTAGCGTACATATATTCTTTCATGCATTTAGGGTTTGTGGTTGCGAATGTGAGTTGGTAAGTTATTGTGTGTCCTAAGGATTGGCACCGATAAGTATTTCGAGACTGGGGACACCTTCCTGTATAGGACATGTTCTTTTCTCTCAAGAAGATTGTGCGGATGTACATGAATGAAGATCCATCGGCAGGGCCTTTAGGCAATGCGTGGCTGGTACTTGGTGAGTGCCATGTGTGCATGATAGCACTCATGTGTAGCGTACATATATTATTTCATGCATTTAGTGTTTGTGATTGCAAATGTGTCTATCACTTATGTCTTGACGTTTGGTGTGCAAATAGCTTTGAGATTTATTTGTTGTGCGACTCTTATGTTCTCTTTGAAGTTTGGTGTAGCCATGGAACAAAGCAAAGCCATAGGAGATATTCCCGACATAGTGCTTTTAACTCCATTGAATGTAGTGGATTCAGTTAAATTAAACAAAATGACAACGACATCATCTCTTCGACGCTTGCCAGCTTGGAGCTATTCGCATGGGTATGGAAGATAGCTTATTTAATTGTGATTACATCAAAGTGTTACTATATATATTTTTGGAGATGATTGTTTATATGTTTCATTGCAGCCAACGTCTGGGCTCTAATAGAATGAATGTGTAAAAAATGAAAGAGGTGGCAAGGGGACAAAAGATGCATGTTGCTAAATGTACAAGAGCTACAAAGATTCGAAGAAACACGAGGGCTACTTCAGGTGCTTCAGACTTTAAAAAACTTGAGGCTAAGATGAATGAGTCGATGGATATGCAGACAAGTTTATGTGCGTGTGTTGATAGTGCACTTACCATGTACTCAATTACATGAACATGCTAAAGGTCTGTATGGTGTTATGTGCGAGACAAAGCACACACAAGGTGTTCTCCAGCAAGTGTCGATTGATCTGGGTGGTGAAGTAAGGGCACTTTCAGCAATTATTTCTGAGACAAGCAGATTAATGAATCTATTGGTGAATGATATGTGGACTTCAGTTTGGGGGCTTGGAGATGACCACGAACTTGTGATCTGCTAGAGGGGTTGTCGATTGTTGTTTTTGCAGTTTCAAATGAATGTTAGTAGGTTTAATCCTTTGTTGCAACAATTGAACTGTCAGATGAATGGCCGCATCTAAGGAGACTATATGTGTAACATATGTGTTGTGGAAGGATATCTTTGTATAACACAAGAATTGCTTAGGTTGGAACTTACAGTTTTGGATTGTCTTGTGTACTTTAAAGTGCATGGGCTAGCACTTTTTATGATAATATATGCTTCATTTTTGTAAAGCCTACGTGGAATGTGCTAAGATGTGTAACACTTTTGATATAGCAAAGCGTATTTGAGTAAAATGTATTGAGTGTGTATGATGTGATGTCTCTTTCTTGATATTTACATGGAGCAGATTTGATAGTCCAATGATGGTTGGTATATTTAGATTTGATATATTGCGTACATCGAATGTACACAATACATTTAGTTTTGAAATCAAACCATGCCTTTGATAAAGTGTATTGACAGTCGTTTCTGCGGTTGCATGTTTACTTTCTTTTGTTAGTTAATTGAAATGGATTAATTATGCATGTGTTTATTACCAAGGTTACTTCTATCTTAGCAACCAGGCGCTCTCTATCTCTCTCTCTTTGTCTAATGGGTGGGCGCAGCGTCTTTGTAGACAGATACATCAACTGGGTTGTAGGCACTAACTCAAATACGATGGCAGTGGTTTTGTGTCTTGATATTTAATCTTAATATTTAGATATTTAAATATTAAATGTGTCTATATGTTGATAACAGGTTTTGTGGCCAACTGATCAATATGGGGTGTTTGCATCGAGCCACTGGCAGAGACTATGTGTTGCGTGTTCGTAGGGACATGCTTACATCCACGAGGTATGAGCGACGGCAGGTTGCTAGACTCAGGGCTCGAAAAGGGATTTTAGATCATGGTAGATCCATTCGTAGAGATATTGAAAACTTGACGTTCCATCAAGAAATTCTAAGTGGTCATCATGAACTAGGCCAACCACAGTTTGGTATAGATGTGGCTAATGTTTTGCCATCATCGGATAGAACCATTAGGGGATTTCAAGCTCCGCGACAGTTTGGTGTGGATTTGACGAATGCTTTGTCATCAATGGGTGGTTGCAATGGTCTTAATCATGCGATTTTCGAGTCACATGTTAATAATGTTTCAATGTCTAAGTGCCAACATGGGGAAAATCTTACTGGAGTGGTTTGTGAGAGTGTGTCTTATCATGTTGAATTTGTAAATGGGGATAATGAGCCAATTGAACAGCATGTTAGTTTAGATCTTGGAAATCACCACAATGTGGAAAATTATGTGGCTAATGAGTCACGTGTTCATAATATTGTTGTTTTTGATCCCCAAAGTGGTTAATTGTGCTCCATTTTAAATGCTTTGCCTGCAACAAACGTTCACCCAGCAACGTCAATACTACTATTTCAAGAGCCGGATGTACATTCCATGGGGAGTCTTTGTGTGGTGTGTGAAAGGTGTTCAGCTAAGTTGTTAAGATGCGAGACTCGGGTGCAAGGGTCGATTTTGTTTGGAAGGCACTATTATCGAAATGGAAAAGTAATGTTGCCACCATTGCAACATCCACCACAGCCATTGCATGATTTGTTGCATGGTATGCATCCTCAGAGTAGGATATTTAAAAACAACATACGAGCATACAATAGTGCTCTTGCATTTGTATCGCTTGGAGCTAATGTTGACGAGCTACCTGTTATCGGGAATGGTTACACCTTTAGAGTGTATGGCTCTGTTTATCACCGTATAGGTACTTTGCTTCCTGATGTGCAGCGTCAAGAAAGGCCAAGATTTGTACAACTCTATGTTTATGATATTGAGCATGAGTTGCTTAATAGGCTGGGGGTTATGCATGATTTATTACCAAATTTGCTAGGGAAGCTTCAATGTATGATGCATCGACACAACATATATGCATATGTTTTAGGTCAGTGGGTTTGCAATTGCAAAATAATCCCGTGCAAGAACTAAAAATGAGTATTTTTGGTGTTCAAAGAACCAGTAAACAATACTCTGCTCCTGCAGCAACTGAGGTTACAGCTATCATGCCAGGGCAAGGTGACGAGGGTACTCTTGATCATCGGGATATTCATGTTTACACTCGGGGAGGTCAATGTGTTGCTATTTCAAACTTGCATAGAGCATATATGCCAATGCTATATGTCCTCCTTTTTCCTATGGGAGATGATGGTTGGCATGTAAAGGTTCCCTATAATAATGTTAGTGTTCCTGTTAACATATATGAATTGTCCAATAAAAATTGTGTTACCCAGATGTAGTTTTATGCATTCCATCTTCAAGTGTGCGAAGATACTGAGGTGTGCATATTGCGTGCTGGTCAACTATTGCAACAATTTATTGTTGATGCTTATTGTAGTATAGAGCAGTGCAGGTTAACTTGGTGTCGCCAGAATCAATCAGTGTTGTGATCGGAGGCCTACAAAGGCTTGGAAGACATGGTGGGGGCAAACAATGATGGGCCAATGTAGATTGTTGGTGCCTCTATTGCCAAGAGGATAGTTTTACCGTCATCATTCACAAGTGGGCCAAGGCACATGTATCAATTATATCAGGATGCCATGGCTATAGTGCGTTGTAAGGGAAAACCTGACCTTTTTATAACAATGACATGCAATCCAAAGTGGTTGGAGATAACTAATGCTTTATTGCCTGGGGAAAGTGCTTATGACCGTCCGGATTTGACTGCTCGCGTGTTTCATAAAAAGCATACTGATTTAATGTATACGTTGTTGTGAAAGGATCTCTTTGGAAAGGTTGCATGCTATGTTACTGTGATTGAATTCCAAAAGAGGGGGCTACCACATTCTCATACTTTGCTAATTTTAGAGCCGTCTTTTAAACCTTCTAAAGCATGTCACTGCGATAGACTGGTTTGTGCTGAATTGCCTAATAGAGTTAAGTTTCTAGCCTTATTTGAGACAATTTCAAAGTGCAATATTCATGGCCCTTGCGGAGGATTGAACGGAAGAGTCCCTGTATGGACAAGGGTAGATGTACTAAAGATTACCCGCGAAAATTAGTGGGCATGACAATGGTTGATAGTTCTGGCTATCCCATTTATCGAAGACAAGATGATGGAAACTCCGTGATCATAAATGGTAATGTTATTGATAAAATGGATTGTTTCATATAATCCATTCTTGAGTAAGAAATACAATGCACATATAAATGTGGAGGTGTGCTCGACAATTGCAACTATTAAGTATTTGTATAAGTATGTGTACAAGGGGCATGACCGTGCAACCGTAAAATTTTCTGTTGGGGTTGATTCAGTCCGGAATGGTGGCGATGTTCACGAGGTGGACGAGATACAAAGTTATTTGGATGCATGATATGTTTCTGCCTCCGAGGCATATTGGTGGATCTATGATTATGCATTGCACAATAAAAAACCTAATATACAACGTTTGTAGGTACACTTACCCGGTGAGAACAATGTGGTGTTTCGGGATACATGTAGTATATCAGATGTTGTGCGGAATGAAGACCTCTAGAAAACTACTCTTACTGAATGGTTTGTGTGCAACCGCATTCATCCAGAGGCTAGGACTATTCGCTATCAGGAATTTCTAGTGTATTGGGTGTGGAATGCACGACATAAGATGTGGACTAGAAGGAAGCGTGGGAATACATGTGGTCGGATGTATTTTGTGGCACCTACTTGTGGTGGGCTCTACTATTTGCATATGCTTTTAGCAGTGTCGAGGATGTACTTCTTTTGAAGATTTGCATACTGTTGATAGTGTGATCTATGATACTTTTAGGGATGCTTGCATTGCAAGGGGCATGTTGGAGAGCGATGATGAATATGTTGTGTGCTTAGAAGAAGCTGCTTCTGTGCAAACTGGTGCTCAACTCCGAACTTTGTTTGTTGCAATTTTGGTCTTTTGTGAGCCAACTTGATTTGGCCATCTATGGAAAAAAAAATTGGTGCCAATGGTGGAGGATATCATGTATAGATTGTAGCTACAACACGTGCACGCCTCTCTTGGTGTTCTGCAGCATGAGACATCTAACATGGTTTTGTTGCATCTACAAGACCTTTTACGTCATGTAGGACAAAGACTCTGTGATTTTGATGGATTGCATGAACCTCATCAACCAAACTCACAACTGCATGCTAACCCTCTTTTGCAAGATGAATATGCATACAACATATCAGAACAACATAGGGTTTCTGAATCCATGGAGGGAATGTTGAATGAAGGACAAAGAATTGCATTTAGTGCAGTCATGGATGTTGTTGATACAGGTACTGGGGATGTATTCTTTTTGGATGATCCTAGTGGGTCTGGGAAGACTTTCCTATACAAATGTTTACTTGCGAAGGTGTGCAATGGCGGTCCTATAGTGTTGGCAACAGCATCATGTGGCATTGCTGCCTTGCTTTTGCAAGGTGGTCGTACAGCTCACTCGCGGTTTAGAATCCCAATAGAATTAAATAATCTATCCACTTGCAATATTCCTGTTCAAAGTGGCCTTGCTCGGTTATTGAGACAAACGAGCCTTATTTTGTGGGATGAGGCTCCTATGACCCATCGATATGCCTTCGAAGTAGTTGATAGAACTCTAAGAGATATTATGAGCTATGATAAGCCATTTGGTGGAAAAGTTGTTTTGTTTAGAGGGATTTTAGACAGGTCTTGCTGGTTGTGGTAAAGGGAACACGTGAGGATATTGCTAGTGTTGTATTGTGTTGCTTTGATTTGTGGCGTTACATAAGGGTGCTAAGGCTATTTGGCAATATACGAGTGTCGATAACTGGTAGTGTGGTGGACAATGGGTTCATCTGTTGGATTCAAGGAATAGGGGATGGAATGGGTGCTACCGAAAGTTGTGAGAAGTTGTGTGTTCCACCTAGCATGGTATTAAAAGGGCGGTCTATCGAAACATTGATTGATAGTGTCTACAGTGACGTGTCCAATGTGGGTGACTACACGTTGTATTTTACTGAGCGGACTATACTTGCCTCACGGAATACAGAGGTGGCTACTTTGAATGATCGTACATTGCAACTAATGCTAGGGGAGGTCATGCAGTATTATAGTGCAGATTCAATTGCAGAGACCGATGACTCATTTTTGTACTCTGTTGAGTATTTAAATACATTAGACCTTAGAGGTGGATTTCCTCCTCATTTATTGTTGTTGAAGATAAATGCACCTATTATTCTTCTTATAAACCTAAATCCAGGAAGGCGTATGTGTAATGGTACATGATTGATATGTAGAGCTTTCAATAGGAAAGTGATAGATGCTCAGATAATAATAGGGGCAAATGTGGGTGAACGAGTTTTTATTCCCCAGATTACTTTTGTTTCGAATGCTACACAATTGCCATTTACTATGAAGCGGAGATAGTTTCCCATCAGGTTGGCATTCGCTATGATAATCAACAAGTCACAAGGGCAGACTTTGTTCATTGTTGGGCTTTATCTAAAGGCACTAGTATTTACACATGGTCAGCTATATGTTGCATTTTCAAGGGGAAAATCTTTGCATGGTGTGAAAGTGCTATTGGGTGAAGAGGATGGGGATATGACCACAAACATTGTATACAAGGATGTTCTTCGAAATGTGTAGTAATGTGGATTGCTTGCTTTGCGGAGATGTAGTTATTGATGACCATGTAGGGACACTAGTTTTGCATATATGTGAATTGCTCTATGTTGCTTTCTTTGTGGAGATATAGTTATTGACGACCATGCAGGGACGCTGGTTTTGCATATGTGTGAATTGCTCTCTGTGCCCTGTTTGGTTGGCGTATACTCTCTTGGAAGTATATATTTTTTATATTTCACTATTTATTTAACTTTTGCATATGCCTACCCTAGAGTGGCACTATTACCCAGCTTCTGACTATCAAAAGGAGCTACAGTGCGAAGTTGTCGTGAAGCGGCCTAGCATTCTGTGCGTGCGAAGCGCGCATGAAACGCTAGTACTTTCAAACGAAACTAAATCTACCTAGTGAGATCTATAGTATATGACTTGGAACAAAGAGTAACAATCTATAAAACACATAACTTTGGCCCAAACTTTTGCTAGAAAAGGACAATCTTTCCCTATTCTTTTAGGTAACTACTCCCAACTCATCGTGTGAACGTTTTGAAGTGAAAAGTTTCTCCATTTTTCTTTTTAAAAACACCTCATTGGACATATTTCCCTTTCCAAATGTTATGATTTCATAAGCTGGGCGATAGAGCTATTGTACTTTTTGTGTGACACCATTGGTTCAAAAGCACTTTTGTGCTTAACTTGCTTGCTTCATGTTATGGGCACCAATATGAGACCATTCAAGTTTTCTATGCATGAACAATCTTTTGGTTATTTGTATGGTCAACGACTCGGCTTGACACCCCTTCATCATCCTATATTTTGGATGTTTGTGAAGCAAGCCCAAGATTTGAGGTACTAAGCAAGGCTTCGCGTTTAAACTGCCCCAAATAGAGATGTCAATGCTAAGATGAAACCAAAATTGTTCATGCCCAAGATATTGTGTCAATGGCTTGTGAAAATCTTTTCACAATGAAACTACCAATAAACCATCAACATAGCCATTATCGATAAACTTTACCCATTCTAAGTAAATATTATACGAGGGACTTCTTTTCCACGTAATAAGAGAACTATTTCCAATTCGTGTGCAAATGTATTAACTTTTTTCTTAAAACTTGTGAGAAAGGAAAGCAAGGTGGCTAAACAAAAGCAAATAAATATTTTGCTCTCTCTCTGTCTCTCTTTCTCTCTCTCTCTCTCTCTCTCTCTCTCTCTCTCTCTCTCTCTCTCTCTCTCTCTCTCTCTCTCTCTCTCTCTCTCTCTCTTTGTGCGTGTGTGCGTGCGTGCATGCATGTGTGTGTGTGTAATTAGTAATTATATTAATCACATGAGAAAGACAAGAGTCACGGTAGAGTAGCGAAAGAAACAGTTGGATGCCAAGAAACTAAATCCTCCTTGGGGAGAAGGCCAACATGTTGAATAAGATTCAAGTACCAATGGAGAAGACCACCCTTGAGCTTAGCACTATGGCTTTGAACCTTGGAGGTGAAATTGAAGATGAAGGCATTCCAGGTGACCCAATTATGCCAATAGCCCTAGAACCTAAGAAAATGAAACGAGATGTTCATATGTGGCTACATGAGAGTAGGATGTTCTGCCCTACCAAAGATATTCGTATGCGGCTATACAAGAGTGGGATATTTTTCCTTACCAAAGACTTGATCAAAAAGACACAACAAAGGTCCCACTATAGCTCGCCAAATGTTAAGATTCCAATCTTGCCAAGGATGATCAAAATCAAGGGCAAAGAAGGGTTATCATCCCTGCAATTGGATTGAAATCTTGCCCCATAAATCATGGTGTCCATAAGAGATTTGGAAAACTAGTATGGCTATGCAAAAAGACATCAAATACTATGAGCTAATAGAGTCACATCAATAATAGAGACTAAGCCCAAACATGTCATCCACCTAATTAAACTTGGGGCAGTCACCTTGTTTCCTTTCCCAAGAGAGCAGTTTAAGAGACATCACACAATTCAATCTACAAAAGGAATTAGCTCCTCCATAAAAATAAATGCTAAGTTACCTTTTGAAGGATCACCTTCCGTGAACATATCAAATGGGTCGCTGGAATAGAAGAGGGAATTGAGAGTTGGGATTCAATGTTGAGTATGTGCCACCATGAACCTTGAATTTTAGTATTTCCACGTAACACAAGTTCTCAGTCCTCAAGAACAAGGTAAACAATAGAGAGCCACAATTGATGACCAACACACGTAGCTTGAATTAGCAACCAATAGAAAGCAACTATGTGAGTCTCAACATCAAGAACAACTCCACCACCCATGCTTTTTGGAGTACAAACATGGCTCTAGGAAATCCAATAAATAAAAGCACGCACAAAATTCATTTTCCATAACATGAAATGGATATGCTTGGTAAGTCATTCAAACTACTCTTGGCCCAAGGTGAAAGGGGCAAATATAGGTAAGCATGAGCACATAATCATTTATGCCACTTTGAGGCACACATGAAATGGCCAAGCCTAAGATTTCTAATAAACAAAAACTTAGCTTCTAGATTTTGAGAGATCCATTGCAACAATTGTTTAATCTAAACATCAACATCTACAAGGTAACCTAGATGTAATGCAATATTTTTGCATGGAACTAGTTCTCCCCACCTCCCCAAGGCTTCTAAAATTGGTTCAACATAGCTAATAAGAGTCAATTTAGTAGCATTAATATGGAGGCCAAAAGCATGGTCAAACAAACCTCAATTATCTAGTGCCTTGTAGAGGTCATCCCTATCTACTTTCAATATTTTAAAAGTATCATCAACCGAGCCTTGCCCCACAAAACATTGATTCAATGGAAGGGATAAACCAGCCAACTACCTAGTCTTAATTAGATGCAACAACATGATGAGAACTGGATGGGTAGCAAGGGCAAAATATAAGAAGTGAGAGAGTAGTCATGTTTAACTTACCGTGCAAGAGTAAAGGGCTCAGTAACACCACTATTCAACATGACATACAAAGAAGCATCACTACTAATAGTGTATATCAACTGGCACATGAGTAGCCCAAAACCTATGGTCTACATAAGCTCCACAAGAAAACACCATTCCAAGTAGTCAAAGGCATTCTCAAAATCCAAGTAGACTATAACAACCTCTTGATTAGAGTGTTGCACATAATATTTGCCTATTTGTACATATTGATATTATACAAAAAATTTATACCCTTGATCAACCCATATTGATAGGAATGCACAATGCCAAAGAGGCACGTGCTTATAGAGGCAATTAGCCAACACCTTTGAGAATATCTTGTACATGGTACCCATCAACAAAATCATCCTTGCCAATGTTCATTCGAGCATTAGAGGGGAAGGCACTTTGGGGATGAACTTGATAGCCCCTTCTTTCTAGGATGCAAGCATGATTCCAATAATCCAAGTCTCCTAGAACATGGTTGTTAAAGGTTTGACCAAACAAGTAACACAAGTCTCAAAAAATTCATCTATGAGACCATCCCAACTTGGGCTTTTATCCTTGGACAAGTGCAATAAGACATCTATAATCTCATCCTCATGAATAACCTCCAAAGTAGCATGAATGTGATCCTTGATCAAGGCATAAAATACCAAATCAATGTAGGCAATTCCAACCAACATGATCACTTTTAGGTGATCCGACAAGTCACGTTAGTGTGAGGAATCATTCAATGCACAAATCCCAACTGACCATAAAACCTCACCTTCAAACATAATTTCAATCACTAAAAGTAGCCAAACATATCATTTTTTACAAGCACCAGTATCGCATGATGTGAAATCATGAGAAAGCCAAAGTAATGCATTGTAGTAGCCCCAATGTAAAACCATTGAAACGTATGGCATCTACAATCCTACTTGTTTCATAGTGACTCTTATGCTCAATAGCATATAGCGTTGCTATGAGAAGCAAATCTCATGGACATTCCAAGTGGCGATCTTCATATATCAGCAAAAAAGAAAACTAGTTGTGAGGACGATCATGCCTTTATTTTAAATAACTTTTTCCACCCAACAGCTCAAGTATGCCATCCTTTAGAAAATAAACTAGCACTACAAAGGCATAGGACTTATCCTTATTTTTAGAATTTGAGCACGGACATTGGCAATCATGGTGTAATTACCTTACCCTACTTATTTTTAGAATCTAAGCATGTGATCACAAATGTGCACGTAATAGAACTAGAAGAAGGCATAGCAGGTGCATTTGGCACGTGGGAGGACTTATCCTTTCAAGCACATACATATGGAAAAAATCTTGGGCACCTTTCGATGAACCAACTGATTGCTCAACATTGACCTTCTTGCCATTTTTTTTCCGAACATCAATCCATCCCGTCTCACTAATAATTGAAGATAGCACATGTTACTTGCACAACCAAATCTATTTATAAAGTTTGTTTGATGCATCAACAATCATGCAAATGTCCATATTATGTCAACACTTTTATCTTTGTTTTTTGGGCACTTAGCCAGAAGTGCCCAAGCTTGCCTAAGAGAAATAGTGACCAACAAAGGTCCCCCCATTTAAGTTTGAACCATAATGAATGTATACTAGTGCAATTAAATCTCAACCAATTGGGCTTGTTCTGGGTACTACTCTCTCTCTCTCTCTCTCTCTCTCTCTCTCTCTCTCTCTCTCTCTCTCTCTCTCTCTCTCTCTCTCTCTCTCTCTCTCTCTCTCTCTCTCTCTCCTTCCACTAGATGTCCCCTTTGACTTTTTGTTAGTGTAGCTTTATACAAGCATTTAATGTCTTAAAAAACAATGCAAAAGTGAATACATAACATTAATTTCCTCCATTAATATGTATTTAACCATGGATTCCATAACCCAATACGAAATATTTATCCATATGGAAAGGCTAAATAACAATAATTGATTGATTGCGACTAAGATTTTAGCTCATGCATGTCAAGATTAAACGAGCTAGAGGTATATGTTTTTAGCCTTGAAAACTTTTGAATTGACTTGCAAATTCTTTGAAACTAAAGATGAGTGATCATTGCATGGATTTATGCTACTCTGCTTTTTATTACATGGGCTAAAAGAGAAGGTGTTTTTTGTTAAAGTATTGGCATGTAACATCCTCGACTCTTCTCTCATGTACAAAAAATCTTGAAAATACTTAATGCTTGCCTTTTAACATGTGGTGAAGTTGAGACTATATAATGAGCATGACCCCACAAAGAGAGAGAGAGAGAGAGAGAGAGAGAGAGAGAGAGAGAGAGAGAGAGAGAGAGAGAGAGAGAGAGAGAGAGATTATCATCTTAAATGAAAGAAACCTCCATCGGCCAATGGCCATCTAATTCATTTTATCATACAAGTATACAACTCATTCTTGACTGATGCTACCTATACACTATTGGTTAAAGGGTCAAAGACCAAATGATGGTTACCTACGCTATGGTAAAAAGTTTGGGTTAATGAAAGAAACACACTTTGCCAAATTACCTAGAGAAATGTAGTCACCTCAAATTGCTCGTCATATTGTTTTGATTTGGGCATTTGGTAGTATGAGAGTATCTTAGGTACCAATCTATTATCTTTAGCTTTTGGCTATTTCTTGGTGGTTATTTTACCTTTTAAAGGCAACAATTCGAAAAAATTGGGTTAAAAGAACAAATAGTTTCTCGTGGACAAATAGTCTCTGACTAGAGACTTGCCACCAATTCAAACGAGTTCTACTAAATCATGAGACTTCCCATCATATCACCACCTGGTGGGTTGCACATTAAATTGTTCCACAAGAATAGTTTGGCTTGGTCAAAACGGACCTATGCTTCCTAGTTTGAGAAAAGGTGGCACTAAAAGAGTTGTTCTATTTGTCTATCCAAATCCCCATGGAGGTGGGGGGATAGATGTGGTGCCTCAGGGATAGGAAGGAATGAGGAGCTAGAGAAGGATGTCAAGAGAGAGAAGAGATTAGAAGAGGAAAATAACAAGATGGTGGAAAATGTACAAAGAGGTCATAGAAGGGAGGCAAAGGTGCAAGGAATGTGCACAAAGATTTTGTACGCACAAGGTAAAGGTTGCAAAGTAGCTATGGTTTTCCTAACATAAGGAAACGATGTTGACATAGGCAAGGAGGAGGAGGATAAAGGATTTATAAGGTCCTATTGAGAAATTTGTTTGTCAGCCATGCACAACTATCTACTCATGTAGTAATTACTAACATGAACCTAATCCCAATCCTAATCCACCAATTGAATTCAATGCAATTAAGTATGATATTATGACATACTTGGATAAAAGTCACATCATGCATGTGTGCGCCATTGTTCTCTTTAACATTGTGTATCATGCTATTGTTGTCTTGACCTCTTTGTTTGTTATATCTTTATTTGTCGATTTCATTTCATACTCTTATATGATGTTCTCTTTAGTACATCAAAGTTAAGTGGATCTAAGTTGTGTTAAATCAATCAAAGCATTAAGCATCTAAGTTAAACTCCATCAATTTAGCAAAAGTAGGCATGTTTTAATAAAAGTACATCTTCTAAAATAGATCCAAGTTAGTGCATATTACCTAAAATGGATTTTAGAACATCTTCAAGCTTTAATATATCAAAGTTAGGTACACCCAAGTAACATTAAAACAATATAAGATAATTCGATATAATTTAGATAAATTTAAGTTGCTTTAGTCTAAGTTACATACATTGCCATTTAGTACATGTAAGTAGGTTTCAAGTGCTTAAGTACATCTTAGAACCTATTGACTTAAGCCAATCTTAGTACATCTTTGATAAAGTAAATCCTTGTATTTCAACACATCAAAGTTAAGTGCACTCAAGTTACATCAAAGCAATCAAATCATTAAACATTGAGTGAAACTAAGCTATGCTTTTGTGATCAAAGGATTATGTATACATTTAAAGTGTCAAGTAGATGTAAGTGCATATTCTCACTTCAATAGATTTGACTTAGTGCATATTACCTTAGGATTTTAGAATGTGCATGCTTCAAAACATCAAGATGCATCCAAGTCACACTATAATGATCTAAGATAATTCTAAAATTTTTAAGGTTAAGTTAAGTTGGATTTATCAAAGCATAGTTATGTACATGTTTGAAGTGTTAAGGATATGTAGGTACATCTTCACATAAATAGATATTCTCACTTCAATTGATCCAACTTAGTGTGCATATTACCTTACGTGGAATTTAGAACATATTCAGGCTTAAATACACAAAAATTAAGTGCATACATGCTATATTAAAATTATCTAAATAAGATGGATTAAATTTTTGTTAAGTTGGGTTACATACATCAAGCATACATCAATGTTAAGTCTATGTATTTGAATCCTAATATAGTGCTAAAGTACCTCTTAGAAGTTATTATCTTAGCTACACCTTACCACAACTTTGCTTAAATATGTATTCATACTTTAATACATGAAATTTGAGTGCATCTAGCCTATGTTAAAATGATCTACATTGAACAAATTTAGGTAAACATAGGCTTTTCAAGATTACATACATTAGTATTAAGTATATTTAAGTTAATATCACTGTTGTGCTTACGTACATCTTAGAACATATTAGCTTTAGTAGATTGTAGTGCATCTTACCATATGTACATCTTCATAATTCAATACATAAAAGTAAAGGGCATTTATGTAAATCTTAGTGTAATGCTCAAATACATTTTAGAACTTCTTAGGTTGAGTAGATATTAGTATCTCTTCTCTTATTTACACTTTCAGACAATTGATCAATTTTAAGGGTTTCCAACTTACATTAAGTTCATTAAAGCATTGTGTACAGTAGAATTTCTATTATGTGCATAATGTAAAAGTTAAGTAGCTCTATCTTTTACAATAATTTTAGAGAGTTTGGTGACATTGATCAAAGTCCTTGATTAGCATATCTAACAACTCCTTAGATTGTCAACTTACCCCTAAACTTCCCCTTGGGATTTGGATTAGCTAAGAGAGGGATTGAGGTGTTGATAGCAATACTCCTTGTAGGTGCAAGGAAATACTTGAATAACCATTCTATTGGTCAATGTACAAGCAAATTTAAGTCTAGCTAATTAACTAGTGTTGAAGTAAACAATCTAAAGCCATAATGTCTTAATTATGAAAAGTCAACTTAGTGTCCAATCTAATTCTCTACATCATAGTTGTAATCAATAGTAAATGAAAACCATCTTTTGCTTTTTTGCTTGTCCTTGGGCACATAGGAACCCCCACCCTTAGTATCATAAATGTCTACTATGGCATTCACAATTAAAGTTTTTGTAAGCATATGTTTGAGACACCTAATACATTCATATATGGCAAAGAGTAGCACTCTATTTGACTTTGATGCTTCATCCAAAATTGAGCCAATGTCATTCTAAGGAGTCAGTTGAAAAAGCTAAGAAGAACCTAATGCCACAATCAATTAACCTTAACTCACTATAGCCACCAACAAAGATTGCATACATCATAGTTGCCACTAAAAGTAAAACAAGATCATGAATCTTATTGCCTAGTTGCTTGAATTGGGCTCACAACAAATAATAAACCAACTAAAAAACTCAAGATGGCTAGCATGAATACATTCAATGACATTCATGACAGGTGTTCTTCAAGCATAGTTCAAAAGGCACATGGTGCATTGCAATATTGCTAAGGATGGTTGAGGTGGATGATTTATCTAAAATTGCACCTATTGGGGATTAAAGTCTATCTATGCCTAGCCACCTACTTCTACTTTGTGCACATAGTGCCTTCACATTTCTACGCTATAGGTGGTAGTTGCCTATCAATTCCACTTTTTTCTTGATTCTTTCTATGATAATCAAATAAAGGAAGCTAGGTCACACAGTGTGACTGTTGGAGTTCCCACATACCGTCTTACTCTCTCTTGCTTGAACCTTTGTAGCACTTGCTTCCTATTGCTTCCCTTGTGCTCTCACTCTTACTCCACCTTTCAACTGGTATCAGAGTAGGCATTTGAGGAGCTTCATCGACATTCACTTTAGCCCAAGGAGAGAGCTTTATTCACAATTTTCATGATTCTTGAGTTAGTGGGAGACTCTTACATGCTTACTAGTTTATGTATACTCTGTTCTTATTGCACACATCGATGATTGTAGCTTGATTTAGATTTAGATTTAATACCTAGTACTTCCTCTTATCAGATTGAATTGTTAGCTTTGCTGCATTCTTGGTTATGCACTTGAGCTTCATTGTTCACATGCATTGAGTTCTATAGATTTGTGGATCTTTATTGCTTTTGGAGATCTCTTATGCACATGCTAATCTTATTTAGGATTGCATCTATGTATCCGAGATCTTTGGGTCTCTGTGACAACATTCAATACCTTAGTGGTTTATACTCTATCTTGCACTACTAGTTGCATTGTATATCTCGGTTGTTACCTAGATGTTTGTAAAGCGGAAGCTTTGCATTTTGGTCTTTTTTCTATAGTTTATGGGAATAGCCATGCTAAAATTCAATTTTGAGTAGTCTCTTTGAGAGCAAACACTTGTACTTAGCACTCTAGTGCTTCTTGCTTGTGGACAACAGTGTATTGGCTCAGTCTTTCTCTTGTTGTTTGAATAAAATTTTGGCTTAGTTTTGGGGTCAATTTTCTATTATTACACTAGCATGTTATCTCTTTGGTTGGAAAATATAATGGCAAATGTTTTAAATGCTTCCAATGACAATGTTATCTTTAACATAGAGAAATTGGATGGCAACAACTTCTAGTAACAAAAGATTGAGATTTGGTAGGCATTGGTGCAAAGGAAACAAGTCAAGCCATTGAAAATCGTGCAAAACAAATCCCTACACTTATGCATACTAGAAAGACCTGAATTTAAATTAATGTGCTTATAATTTGATGAATTTTCCATCCATATGTACTCATTATGATGCACCAAGTATATGTACCAATTATCAATATATATCAAAAGCTATAGTGGAGAAAATATCCAATTATGCCCTCAAATGTACTTGTTATGATGCATATGTACTCATTATGGTGCGTCAAATGTATGTACTAATTATCAATATTAAACTGAAAGCTATAATGGAGAAAATATCCAATTATGCCCTCTAATGTATCATCGGGCATTATAGACCAAACATACGAGCACAATAGTACATTTACGATTTATAACCATAAAAAATGAAAAGGGGTTATCCACAATATCTAACCTAGAAAGAGGAAGTCGTTGGCACTAGCATCAGAGATGATGGAGATGGGGGACTTTGGTGTAAGAACACTAGTATATATTAGACTTCGAGTTAACAATGCATAGCTTTTCTAAAGATGACAACATGTCAATTTTTCTAAGGGCAAGAGAATCTAATATACTAGCTTTACCCCCTAATAGTAATGCATGCCAACTCATACAATGTATCAATACACAACATTGATCTTAAAGGGAGTCAAGTCAATATTACCTAAGCTAGTTAATGAAATTTGTTATTTAGTGTTAGTTATATTGTGAATATAAAAAGCCTATTTTGTTAGTTAGTAGCCAAGTAAATAAGTTAGTAATTTAGCTAGTATCAACAAATTACAATTAGTGAAGGTTAGTATTAGCATATTCTTAGAGTAGAATTAAGATTACAAGAAAATTAACCTTGCTATTCAGGTTAACTCTCCCCTTGTCCATTTATCATGGCGATTATCATGATTAGGGCAATATATCCTTACCTCACTCTCAAGTCAACCACCCTCCCTCACCTTGACATCATCTAGATTTGATATCATTTCTTCCCCATCCATGTGTGAGTCAACAAGGTGAGAATAGCCTCCTTAGTCAACATGGTTGCCACACCAACAACATACATCACCATTCTCTACTTCTCCTACACCCCCTCATATTGTTAGTAATGGTTTGCATGGCTACCAAGCCAAAAACACATGTGGTTGTCACTTGAGATCCCCCCACTTGTCAAATTCCCTCTTGCCACCTTAGGTAGTCCATGCCTCTCCTCGTGTCTATTATGCTCCCCCTACAAACCTTCACACTCTCCTTGGTGTCATAATAGGTCTCCCCTCCCCCCAAGTTTGTTGTCATGCCATCTATCTCACTATAGATATATTCCAACCCCTCTTCATGAGATGGGAAGAAAGAGGCCTATCCAATGAGAGCAGGAGAGAGAGATGCATGGATATACTCTACCCCAGTCTCCCTCTTCTAGGAATGACAAGTGAACACCTCATAAGACGTAGACCAAGAGAGGATTAGAGAAAGTATATATGCCCCTCCCTTCCCCTTTAACTAGGGACACACTCCCTTATCTATCCTCTAATAGGCCACCTAGAGTAGACCCATGGCACGCACGCACGCACGCACGCGCACGCACGCACGCACGCGCACGTGCGCGTGTGCGCACGCGCACGCACACACACACACACACACACACACACACACACACACACACACACACACACACACACACACACACACACACACACACACACACACACACACACACACACACACACACACACACACACACACACACACACACACACACACACACACACACAGATTTCACCTTTGTGGAGAAATAGGTTAATAGCCTAAAAATTATGCCAAGTTTTGTGTGTGTGTGAGGGATAATATCCCTCTTTCTCCCATTTCAACATTGGTGCATTGTGGGCGTGAATGCCAAGGGAGTAAATACAAAGAGATTATTCTTTTCCTCCCCTCCTCATGTCTTGGGAACAAAAACTAATGGATGGTTACAAGTGTTGGAAGGGTGACTTGGGGTGGAAGTTTGGAAGGGAGTGAAGATATAGGTGCGGCCATAGCTAATAAGGGGAGGCTCCTCTGTTATTATGGGGGGATAAAGGATTAACTACTGAGAGGATCAACGTTTGATGTTAATACTAAGAAGAGGGCTAATAATAGAGTGATTATGATAGCTAGTATTAGAAATTAGAGTTAAGGTTAGACAAGAGAGTTAGTAATATAGAAATAATGAACAAAGATACTAAGCCTCCCTATTCAAATGATCTTTACTACACATGCTTGTCGAACTAACCCTTACTACAGATCTTTTTGTACAATGAATGCATGGGTGGCTAAAAGCTGAGCTAGACATTTTAATTTGGTGAAGCACTTGGTCTAGTCCTTATTTCCTTCTCAATGTTCTTATATTGCCGTTCATAGGCCAAGGATAAAAACTCCACATGGATGATAACATCAATGCTATAAATTAACCTTAACAAGTTTGTCATGTGGTCATCTTGTATGTGGTGTGATATAAATCTTTCCATAAGTTTGTTATCCCATTCTGATCACAATCATGATACCATTTTGGTTAGTATGACGATTAGGGTTTTGTTTATTGACTTGGATTGGCCATTCGCTTTGTACATAATATGGTGTCGACTTTTGTTGAATAATCAGGGAATTTAGAGAGTAGGTGCTTCACTACCTTCTTTATGAAATGCATTCCTTAATTACTCACAATCTCTATATAGGCACCCAAATCTAGATATCACTTATTCCCACAAGATATTGGCCATCATTCTTGCATCACTCCCTTGTGGCTTGGGCCTTAGCCCCTTTAGTCATGTAGTCAATAATGACTATGATGTATTTAGCTTGGGAATACTGTGCCACAAGGTTGATGGATGCCATAAAGTCAATCCCCTATTTTTCAAAGGGTTGAGGCACATGGTTTTAGGAGATTCTCTTTCCAAGTTCCCTTACCAAATTCACTTCTTTGACCTTTACAAGTCCCTCAATTAGTTTGCTAAATTCTTGGGGGGGTCACTCATCAATATACATGTGTATCATGTGGACTTAGAATAAGGGATTTTAAAAATGCAAATTTTATACATATTTTACATAACAAGGGTGTCATATAAAGGGGTTATTTATAAATTGAATAGAAAATTATTGTGTTTTATTTATGAAAAATTCACAAGTAAGGATATTTAGAAATAAGCTTTGAACACATGTGATATAGAGGATATATATATAGCGAGGCTAAATTGAGGAGATCTTGTTGGATTTTTTGGTTGTGCTTGTGAGAGTCTCTATTTCTCCAATCTTTGTCATAAATGCATTATCAATTTTATTGTAGACCGTTTGGATGGATTTTTTGTGGAATCTCTAGATCAAAATCTATGATATCATGTAGCTCTAAGCTTGTGATGCTTGATTCTTATAGTGAGTCTTTGTCCCTATTATTTGGATGTTGAGAGCCAAAATTAGGTCCTTTCCACATTGTTCAATTGTGTAGCTGTGCTTAATTAGGGTTTTTTGCTATAAAAAACAAAATGTGATCATTCAAGCAAGCAATCCCAATTTTACCACTCATTTCCAACTTGCATAAACAATAGTTGCACACAAAGACTCTATCTCTAAGGTTAGTGATGCAAATCCCAAGGATCCAAGTAAGTTGATAATGTCTCCTTGCAATTCCTTAGCTCATTGTTAGTCAGCCCAACAAGGAGGTTGTGAGATGCATAGTGATAAAGAATTCAATAACCAAGGCAAGTCATGTGCCAAATATTTCCTATGTGCTAAAAAAATTGTGTGATGAATAATTTCATATGTCAACGAGTTCATGCCAATTGATAGGTTGACAAGGTTATATATTGATGGTTGACAAGATCCTTGTGGTGGTAAGTTTCTTTGTGTTGATGAGTTGACAAGTTTTGTATGCTGAAAAATTGAAATGTTTGCGTATTGATGAGTTGACAAGTTCTTGTGTCAGTAAATTGGCAAGTTGATCTATTGATGAGTTGCATGTATATACACATCAGTTTATGTCTCAATAAGTTTTCCCATGTTTATGTGACAACAATTTTCATGTGTCGACAAGTTGACAAGTTGGTGTGTTGATAGGTTGACAAGTTTCTATTCATAGATAGACAAGTTTATATTTTGATACATCCCCTTATGTTGATGAGTTGGCAAGTTTATTTATGTGTTATTAAATTGATGGTCTTCATATTTTGCTAGATTGACAAGTTTCATGTGTTGAGATGATGTCGCATTTATGTGTTGACAAATTGATAAGCACTAGTACAATAGACAAGGTGTAATAATGCCATTTTTTGTTGCATAAAAGACATAAAATGGCATTGCAATAGGCATCTCTTTTGATAAATTACCTACACAACATTTTTTGTGACATTGTCACACAATAGCGGATGTCATTTATGGGACACCTGTTTCTTGAATCACTTAAGCGGCATAATTTTTTTTAAAAATTTAGAAGATCAAAATTATGCTCTCTCTCCGACTTACTCTTACCTTGGTCAGCCCCCCCGGCCTCTCTCTCTCCCTCTCTCCCTCTCTCTCTCTCTCTCATGCAAGTTCAAAAAAACAATGCAGGTTCTATCAAGAACTCAAGTTCAAGAACACGAGAATAAGAAGCTAGCTCGAGAATGCAGGTTCGAGAATACAACACAAGTTGACATCAAAGTATAACTCAAAATAATATCATAATGTAACAATAATGTGAAATAATATCGTAAGATAATATTAATACATGTATATAAACATTAGAGTAGCATGATACATGAATGGCCTAGTGGCTAGCTAATACATAAAATTGCAAGTCAAAACTCAAAATAATATCATAATGTAACAATAATGTGAAATAATATCATAAGATAATACTAATACATGTATATAAACATTAGAGTAGCATGATACATGAATGGCCAAGTGGCCAGCTAATACATAAAATTGCAAGTCAAAACTATGCTATCATCATCTTCATCATCAAAGTCATCATGTGAGTGTTTGTATTACAGTTGAAATGCTAAAAATAATAGCCATGCTCTTCATGGGTATGCTCCCTCTCTCATGTATTTGGATCCTCACCAGGGGCAATCTCCACCTACATGCCACACTTGCCCTTTGGCTTCCTCTCAAGCAATGGCCCCCATACTGCATGCCATGTGAACCTCCTACACATTGTGAGATATCTATCAGTAGAACAAAGTGTCACTTAGAAATCACGTTAGATTAGAATCATATTTATTTACTTCTAATTTAGAAATTGCATTGGGTTAGAAGTACATTTAAATACTTATGAAAGGTTGGACTCTTAAGCACATATGGGATTAGGTTATTGAGAAAGCAATGAAAATTTTTGAAAAATGGAAAGGTATGTAGTTAAATATGGTCAAAAGATATCTCATCCTCGAGTACATTATCATCCCCTTTGCAATCTACTTCCTAACACGTCGACAACTAGCCAAAGGAGGAATGAAACAACTTGAGAAGCTTAGTAGGAATTTCTTATGTGGAGATGGTGACAAATTCTGGGCACCCAAAGTATCACTGGTTATTTGCACCACTCCCAAAGGGTTGGGAGAATTGGGACTCCCCAACATTCAAGTCATTGCTACTAAGTTAGCAATTAAATGGGTTTCTGGAAGCATTAATAGAGGGGAGGAAGATTGGATCACTTTGAGTCATGTAATTGCTAGACAATTTCAAATATTAGGTAGGCTACCCCAAGTGGAAAAATTTAGACCCACTTAGTATCACAATCAATCTAATAAAGATCAAAGCCAAGGTCTTATCAGCATTGACTAAAAGGACTTTGGAGGCCTAGTTTAAGTATGAGAGCTTCACTTGTATAAACAAAGACTAATTTGACAAGACCATGTTCTTATGAAATACAACATATAAATATGTACTTATGTACTTATAAAAGTAGCAATAAATCCTCTCTTTCCCATTCGTCCTATAGCTGGGACGTGCATCCTACTTGTAGCCTAGCCTACACCACTAACAATTACATTTGAAAACAAAACATTACACTCCAAAAGTTTTATGCTTGGAAGCTCTTTAAAGGAAAAAAACAAACATCAAGCATAACTTTTGTTGAGGATGTGTTGCCTACAAATGCATCTCTTGGTAGAAGTGGCTCTAGGACTTTTTTGAGCTAAAAATATGTGCTGATCAAGTAGAACAAAAGATCGCATTTAACTTTATTCATAATATAATGTATCGTAATAAATGATGCTATACAATGCAAATAGAGATATGACATAGCATGAACATATACCTACATCACGATCCATTATACTTGATAATTTTAGCTTTAATGATGGAAGAAGCTTTCATTCATGTTAGCTTATATGCTTTCTATGGACTTGACATCATTATCTTTATCATGATGTCACTAAAGGTTTGAGGCAAATACTAAGGAAAATGTATTGAGGCATGGCATTGAAAGCATTAAATTCAACATTTGATCTTAGAACAAACACGTGCTAGACATTAGGGTTCATGAATAGAAGGTTTACAAGTTTGAATTACTTCTAATTGATAGTGAATTTAAGGTGCATTTGTTAGGGCAAAGCCATAAAATGGTTGAATAATTAGTGTTAGGAACTCATTCAATGAATTAATTTGGTCATGGATTATGAGTCGTGCGAAATTCTTATTAATTGCATGGACCTATTATAAGATGGTTGGACAACAAGGGCTATGCAAAGATCTTAGTTTGGGATTGCTATCAATTGGCTAGTGTCTACACCCAACCCTTCTCCATCAATTGGTGACAATTTGTAACCCCCACCACTTAGCTTATCTCTATTTTGTAGATTGTTGGTGTTCCTCTCTCTATTGTCTACATCTTAATCATGGATGAGAGAAAAATTTGAGCTACTGATTACTACTGCCCTACATCTAGTTCATATTGTCTATAGCCTTGGTGACTATTTCTAGCATGTTATCATCACTTATATAGTTGTGTTTATTATTGTACACATTGTTCCAAGTTGTATTTGGTATTTTGCTAATCTCTCCAATTGCTCAAGTCATCTATAGACCTATGTTTGTTGACTTCTATTGTCATCTACGCTTCCATGTTAGTAAACAAGATGCATTTTACTATCTAGAGTCATTGCCAACCTAGCATGTTAACATTTAGTTGACATTTTGTTGATTCTACTCGTATCCACTCTATTTGACATTGATCCAACCTTTTAGAGCTACATTTACTAGGCAGACATCTTCAAAGGCTACTCGTATCCACTCTATTTGACATTGATCCAACCTTTTAGAGCTACATTTACTATTGGCAGACATCTTCAAAGGCTATGTGTTGTGTTTTGAGATCCATTAGAGCATAATACATTCTATAGCTTATACTTTTGATCTTAGTCCTTGAGATATGAGAGTTCAAGAATAAGCATTCACCTTTGTATAGTGTGTTTGCTACACTGAGCATTGTAGCTATTCATCATCCATTCATTTAGCTTTTGTGCTCATTGTCTTTGAGTGTTAACCCTCAAACGAACAAGGTGGAAAAGATAGAAAATCTAAAGCAGAAGACAAGGCCAAAGAAAAAGTGAAACAGAAGACAAAGGCACGCCAAGAAGAATCTGGAAAGATAAGAAGTGGAGAAAAGTCCTAAATCAAGGAAAAAGGCACATGAGAAAAAGTGAAAGTTTATACTATTTTAAAAAAGTGCAAGGCGCACCATGATTTATTTTAAGAGTGCCGTGCAATTTGTAAAGGTAGATGGGCGGTAGGAAGGAAGCTAGGAAGATAAAAGGACAATGGAAAAAAGGGCCCAGACCACGACTGGCCATGTAAAAAAGGGGATAAGGGGATGACCGCCCAAAAGGGATTTAGGATTTTGTATATAAAGTTGAAAAGTGAATGAGAAGCTCATTCTTGTGTGTGGCAAAAAGTGGCTCTCCTCTTCTCCTTCTTCTTCTTCTTCTTCTTCTTGCTTGCTTGAGCTTGTGCTTGAGAGAGGGAGTGTGAGGGAGTGAGGGTGTAAGGGTGAGGGATCGGGGAGGAGAAGCTCTCCATCTTTTCCTCTCTTCTTCTCTTCTCTTGTGTTGCTAGCAGTGATGGAGCTTGGAGCGTGGAGCTTGAGGATGGAGCTTGCTTGAAGCTTGCACTTAGATCGTGGAGCTACCGGGTTGCACGGGAGAGGAGGTAACTCAATCGGCATGGAGGTAAGCTCACTACACTCATAGGATTGACGGTGCATCAGCTATGTGAGGGGTAGCCATTAGTGCTCGGCTTGGAACGCTTGAAATAATAAGCGGTCCGTAGGTCTTAGCGGTTGAGCATGAGCTTCCATATTTTGGTTTCATTGCCGGGACCAACGGATTCAAGCCTTGAGCACTTGCGCACTTTGAATCAAGCATCGAAGTAAGGGTTTTCCCCGAACCGGTGCTTGAGGTAGATAGGTAGGAAGCAAGGGAGTTTGAAGAGCTATTCGATCTCCTTAGCAAGTAGATTTTTGGTTTTTTGGATTTGGAAATGCATGTTGGAGTAGTGTAGTTATTTGCTTTGTGATTTGGGTGCATTAGGATAGGAAAAAACAAAGAAAACGAAGAAAAACAGGCATTATGATTTCTGCTGTCGTAACAGAGCATGAGGGTTTGATTCGGTGCCGATTTGCATTTTAGAGTCTATTGGCTATTCCAGGTATATACAACTCTTCCCCTCCATCCATAGCTTTGATCTAGAGGTGTGTATGATAGGCCGTGACCTGAATCGTGTGATTCGAGCGATTTATCGTTGTGCCGGCAAAAATCGCGTTGCGCTCGGCCCGTCCAGGTGACGACGATTCTAGGCCGAGTCCTAGAATCGGCCCTTGGCCCACTACCGCTTGGACCACCTAACTCGGACCATTCGACTTAGACGTGTCGAAATTTGGCCCTCGGCCCACCTAACTCGGCCCTTTGCCCAGTCGGCCACTTGGCCCTCAGACAACCACACTCGGATTGGCCGAATTTGACATTTGACCCTTGGCCCTCGTGCGGGCCGAATCGGGTATTCACCCTGTGCAATTCAGATCTGTTGGGCCGAATTTGGATTTGTCCAAATTTTAACCTGTAGACCCTGAAATTGACCGAGAGACCATATAAAGCCGAAACCATATCATAGATCTATCACTGGGTTGAAATCTAGAGCAAGTAGTTCAAAACTTGGCTGTAAACGGTCCTTCAAATTGCGCATGGAATTTGCCATAAGGGCCCTGTGGGCTGGGGGGACTGCCCCCTGGACCCCCGTAGAGGGCCCCCTCCGCACCTCCCCCAAGTAGGTTGGAGAGAAAATGCGCGCCGTGATAGGTCCTCCAAATTAGACCCTAGTGTAGTAGTGGCTCTACACGAGCATGGTTTCTCACTTGCAAAAGAGCAACCAAAAGTCCAATACCCGAATAAAGACAAATAGAGGACCTAGAACCTCAATGGGCCAATCTAGCCAACAAGGGTAAAAAGACCACACTGTGAAAACACATACGTATTGCATTCGAATTGCATCTAGTCAAAGCGGAAAGAAACAACATCAAGCTACAATTGCGAGAATGACTAGATATGATGGTCCTAACGATAAATGCACCTTGAATAGCACTGCACAGGCGATCCAAGACATCGATAGAGAATCCACATCTAGTCGTGCAGTTGGGGACCCAAAGGCATTTGTCAGAAGGCTTAAATTTATAAGCCAAGACCCAGAAGATGAAGACATAGTACCGCTTGCTTATCTTAGGGTCAAACTCACCGCGAAAAGAGAGCACATTGTCGATGCTCTGATTGATGAAGGAGCAGATTTTAATATCTTGACCTATGAAGTATGGACCCTACTAGGCCAACCAGAGCTCACACCGACTAATGCAACTCTTAGTCCTTACGGGGGACACCCACAAGCACTTATAGGAAAGTGCAAAATCCTCGTGACAATTGAAACTGGAAGCTTGCCTATCCTTATTTCATGTTCCTCCAAATAGTGCTAATTATGGAAAGGAAACCCTCCTTGGAAGACCTTTCAAAAGGGCGACCAAGTGTGAGGCAGATTATGTAGCACAGAGGATACACCTGACACTACCGGGTGTGAGGATAGTCACAACCTTTAGCAAGGGTGACCTCATCAAACCTCGAGGGAAATGCAAGGAAGGTGCTGACATAACAGTCAAGCCTACTAACGAGAGCAAGGACTTGTTGGAAGAGTTGATACAAGCACATGTTGAACAACGAGAACCAGTGAGTGAGGCCATGCTTGAAACAAGAAGGTCAAGGGACAATGCCAAGAACGGGGTTTGGACCAATCAACCTAGCAAGGCTGTCCAACAGGTTGCAGCTATGTCCCATGAGGTCACACCAGAGAAGGGGAAATGTGAGGCCCAACCAAGCACATCAACGGTTGACCTAGTCCAAGGTCTTGAGTCGTTAAGAGATGCACCTTCATTGACCAATAAAAAGAGGGGAAAACAACAAAAATAACATCAGTTACAAGTGGTTGTGGACCCCAAGAACATTGAGACCAAGAGTACTGGAGAGCTAAGGTATAAAGCATCGAGTTTCCATCCACCAATGAACCCATTGATGTCTCTCCTAATAGCAGTGAAACCTCAGACACATCCGTGTGTTTTGAAAAATCAAAGCAACCGTTACTATCAACGGTTGCTTGCAATAGTCAATCCACCGACAACAGAACTCGCATTGACCAATCAAGAGTGGATACAACACCGTCACAACAGGGTGATAAATTTATACCAGTCACATCTAAGGAGAAGCATGACGCAATAACAAAGCCTCAAGGGAAACATGGAAACCCCGAGAGCATAAGCAACCCTAGCGTTGACCAATCTTGCTCATCTAGGCCTGAGCCCCAAGCTATGCTAAAGCCTAGGAAAACTCCTGGAACCTTGCATGAGATAGCAACCGAGTAAGCCCTCGTTGAACATAGAAGTGTCGCAGAATGCTTAACTCAGTTGGATGCTAAGCTCAAAGTGTTCTCACATGTCTATGTCTTTGCAGACTTGGGCGCATTCCCTAAGGAGCAGCTTGAAGAATACTTGCCCTTTCCCCTATCCTAGGAAGAGCAAGAACATCTTGACGAGCACTATGACATGCTCTTGCATGAATGCATGTGACTCACCTCTGACGAGGAAGCCGACGAACTACGCTTAACTGTAATATTCAATGATGTGCTTTGCCAACCAAATCTCTTAGAAATAGAGCAACTAAAGCGACAATCAGAGGGTTGAAGTCAATTTGAAAAACGTTGGTTTGAAAATCGCATTGCAATGGCCGAACTAGGAGCCCTTAGAGGAGTGATTGGCCAAATGGCGATCTCAAAGAGACCCAACCTATGTGGCACCAACTTCCTTTTGAGTGCTGTGACTGCCACTCGAGGTACAAACTTAGCTGGAACTAGCCAAGAGAACTCTCTAGTTGATAAGGTTCTCACCGAGGAAGAGTTACATGTTGCCAGTAGACTTAGACAAGGTACCATGCTACTCGATGTTGCAAAATATCTATCGTTATTGAGTATGCTGCCACGAGTAGTGGATGCGTGTGCCACACTTCAGTACAATCCGGAGTTCTACAATTGGTTTTTATCCTTGTGAAGTGACATGGATTCGTAAACATGTACATAAATACACAATGAATTTTGTGAACTTGTATAGATAATGTCAACATACACAAGCAATGATAGTCAAGCACAAGGAGAAGAGTTGGGTTCGACAAGCTGAACTCCTCAGGTCCTCCTCTCACCACACATTTAGAAGTCGTGTGACCATTCTTGCCTCCAGGAGGAGGGTATGTAACCCTCATTACTGCCATACAAAGCTCTGACCAACATCTCTGATGGTGTAGATGGGGCACTGTTCCTTTCTATACACCTTTTCCCTTTTTCGGTCTATTCTTCCAGGGATGAGTCCTGCTCCACTCCATGACAACCACTCTGTGCAACTTAGCATAAGCCAAGTTGATCTGCTAATGGCTGGAGGCAAAACGAACGTCATCATGGGGGCCATCCCTCTACAACAAACATTGCATGCCTCACCTCTCCCCTCCTCGTCATATGCGCTTGATAACCCACTATATAATCCCTTCCATGCGAATAGTTTTATCTTACCTTAGGGCCTAATCCTTGGTTCCATTTTGTAGGTCCCCCTACGGTAGCAGTCATGGACCACGTAGTGCAGCTGGCATGCAAGGAAGCTCTTTGCCGTTGGAAAGAGCATAAGGCACTAGCGCCCCCACCAGAACGCTATGTACCTACTCTAAAGAGGTACGCACCGAAAAGAGGCCCCAAATGACATCGCCTAGGACGCATGCCGAAAATCCCCCAAGCCAAAAGGACGAGGGCTCAAGGGAGCACACGGGGTGTGGCAACACTAGCCGTGCAGGCTTCCACCAGACGCTTGGGAACCAGGTGCTCGAAAGAGGAGAGAGCATCTCGAGACAAGCAAGAATTTGATGCATTGTTTAAAAGCATTCTAGAAACAGTTACGGCCAGGGACTACACCATCTGGGTCCCGACCGACATCTTCCCCGCCCAGCCTCATAGGAGCCCCTCACTGACAGGGCCTCAGTTGCTCGACCACCCGGACTCGCCCCGCCTCGTACAAATAGAGTAGCTCCATGTTGTATAAAAGGCTTATCAAATGCTACCTTGCCATGACTTTTTGTCTTTAAATGGTTAAGTCTTGACATGTTCCCTAATTGTACAAACTTTTCATATCTGCGTTTAATATATTCCACGTCTTTAGCAAAAGAAAAAGATAATCAAGCGTAGGTGATAAGTATCTAAGTTAACACCACGGAATTCAGATAAGTGATGTCTCCTTGCGTTGCACTGGTTTATTATAGTTGCAGCATAGGCCATGCATGTACTCTCATGAAGTGACAAGTGGATGCAAGATGACGCAGGTCTTTGTGCAAAAGTGTTCAATAGCCAAGATACCGCAAGACCACCAACCCCATGAAGAGCCGCGACAAAGCCACGCTACCAAAAGCAAAGATCACCCTTGCCGATCACCCACATCGCATGGCCCAAAGCATGATCATAACCACTTTCTCTTTCTGGGTTACACTCTGCACCGGGCACTCACGGTAACTCTTATATCAACATCGCATGTTCCAAAGAGGGTTTTCAAAATCTCAAGTGTATCTCCCCATCTCAACAACTGCTTCTCCAACAATGAGGCTAAGACACACTCATCATTGTAATATCCATTTCGTAAGCCTTCGAAGCTTCACATTTCCCAACGCATTGAAAGGATGATAGCCTCAACATATTGCAATGGTTGTACTTAGACAAGTCCAAAAAAAAAGACAAAAAGAAAAAAAGAAAAAAAGAAAAGAAAATAACAAAAAGATAAGAAGCACCCACGATCACAGCACAACACCTAGGGGTTCTCAAATTAGGTACGTCTAGTGACCTTGGTCGGTTGGCTCCGTCCCTAGTCCCCTAGCCCTTTCACATCACCCACAATTATTCAGGGCACATCAAGGGCAGGACATACCCAGGGAGCTTGACTCGCCTATGGTTAGACCTGTCATCTTGACCCATTCGCATGACTCCCTCTTGCACTCTGCCTTAATACCCTTGCAATCAATCGTGGTAAGCACCGCATAAATGGCCATGAAAAGTACATCGTCCTCATCATGAAAGTCCAATAATACCAGCTATCGAAGGTGGGAAGTTTCTGTGTTCAATTATGCTACGTCGTGTATTCACAACGCAAAGGATGTCTCATACACCTTCACGTGTATTTCTTCTCAACATTGACAACTTTGCTTCATCCACACATTGTTATGAGAAACCAGCCTGCGGTCTTCTTACCATGTAATATCTAAGTATCAGCTCGCTTAGAGTTGGACCTGTCTCCCAAACTAATTGAACTATGTCTTGTGCACGATACAAAAGACTAGCACTACCCCTAGGGAGAGACCACATATGAGAGGTTTTCAATTGCAGGTATTGAAGACTCCAACGAAAGTGTTGTTTGCTCTTCATTGACACCCAACTCCGAATTCTTATCCTTTATCATCTTGCAAGTCCACCAAGAATCATCATGTGCAGAATCCCCAACAAACCAACACTTGTGCTGGCCATTAGTGCAATCCCCAACAAAGAACAACCCTACCACCAACTCCAACAACCCTATCACCAGCCACCTAGGCCACCAATGTGCCACCAACATGCCCCTAATGACCTTCCTCCACACCACCACCAACAGTCCTCCACGGCAACCACAGATGTCCCTTCCACCCACGCCTTCAGTGCATACCAAAGCTTGCTACCCATGACTATAAGTGCCATGGGACTAGCACTCGTCTAGGAGGGGGAATAATGTTAACCCTCAAACAAAAAAGGTGGAAAAGATAGAAAATCTAAAGCAGAAGAAAAGGCCAAGGCAAAAATGAAACAGAAGATGAAGGTGCGCCAAGAAGAATCTGGAAACACAAGAAGTGCAGAAAAGTCCTAAATCAAGGAAAAAGGCACATGAGAAAAAGCACAAGTCTATACTGTTTTAAAAAAGCACAAGGCACATTATGATTTATTTTAAGAGTTTCGAGCTCTCATCCATGCAATTTGTAAAGGTAGATGGGCGGTAGGAAGGAAGCTAGGAAGATAGGAGGACAATGGGAAAAAGGGACTAGGCCACGGCCGACCATGTAAAAAAGGGAATAAGGGGATGACTGCCCAAAAGGGATTTAGGGTTTTGTATATGAAGTTGAAAAGTGAATGAGAAGCTCATTCTTGTGTGTGGCCAAAAGTGGCTCTTCTCTTCTCCTACTTCTTCTTCTTCTTCTTGCTTGCTTGAGCTTGTGCTTGATAGAGGGAGTGTGAGAGTGTGAGGGTGAGGGATCGAGGAGGAGAAGCTCTCCATCTTCTTCTCTCTTCTTCTCTTCTCTTCTCTTCTCTTCTTTTGTCTTGCTCACGGCGATGGAGCTTGGAGTGTGGAGCTTGAGGATGGAGCTTGCACTTGGATTGTGGAGCTATCGGAGTGCGCGGGAGAGGAGGTAACTTGATCGGCATGGAGGTAAGCTCACTACTCTCATAGGATCGACGGCGTGTCGGCTATGTGAGGGGTAGCCATTAGTGCTCAGCTTGGAATGCTTGAAACAATAAGCGGTCCGTGGGTCTTGGCAGTTGAGCATGAGCTCCCACAATGAGTTAACCTTATTGAGGTAGCAAAGTAATTAGGTTTATTGCATTCCATTAATTCCTATTGTGGCTTATTTGCACCATTTGTTAGTGTTGGAGCAGCATTTTAGAGAGTCATGATGCAATCTTATATAGTTCAATGACTCATGTGTCTATAAATAGGACATGGGTATGTGGAGACTACGGTTCGTAAAAGAAAACACTAAGTGTATGGCCACAAATGAAACACAGAGGACTCAAAAATTGAAGATGGATCTTGAGTGCAATAACCATCGAAGATGGATCTCGAGTATATTGTCCATTGGAGATGGATCCCCAATGTACTAACTAATAATTAGAGCAAAGTTGATGAAGAGAAGTGCTAAGAATGTAAAAAACAACTTGCTATAGATGCAAACTCAAATTGGCTCAATGCTAAAAAGTGCTCCAAATGATGAACACCAGCAAGGCACCTTGTAGGAATGAAAAGCCAACAATCCATCAGGTCCTAATGATTAGGCAGCAGAGCTAGGAACACTCAAACATGAGTTGCAAGTAGTAAAACAAAGGGTTGGAATGATGGTGATAGAAATTGGAATGAAAGCAAGTGCGGGCAATCATTGAATGATCTTGGTAGTAGCTAGAGATAACAAGGAATGATTGGGCAGTGGCAGTTGGTGAAGGAGCTAGCACCCGCATGATGATGAACTGGGGATAATCTCAAAACAAGGGATAAGATTTACTGGTGGGAAGTGTGTCTATTTATAGATGAGTGGATGCTCCCAAATTAGGGTTTAGCTTATAGGACACAAATACTCTCTAGGATTGTGTTTCATTTTAATGAAAGTTTGGTGCCATTTGAGTTTTGGGGTTGTAATAAAGAGCTGATCGATTTATAGTGTTATTTTTAACTCATGTGGGCATTCATTTATCTTTACTCAACACTTAGTTTCTCATTCATTCTTCATCATTACTCGAGCACACTTTCAACCTCAACCCTCTATTACTTTTATCCACACCCCTAGCTTGGTGGATATCTCAGTTCATGGCATTGTCTAGTTGATCGTCTAAGGACTTATTCATATCACCATCAACCCTAGACACTCCCAGTTACTACATTTTGAGTCAACATAGCACCTAACTTCTTCATCAATTTCATTGCTATGTTTGCTAGTTTCACTCCTCCCTGGACTAGTATAGCAAATCATCTTCATCATTATTTTTCTAGTTCTCATTGCCACCCCAACCCAATGCCTAGATGATAGCTCCCAGCCATCAACCACTTTATGGAGGCTGTGTTTGCAATAGATTCAGGCTATCTACAATAGGTTCCACCCTCTTCATTAGCCCTACATTAAATACATATGTCTTTGTGATTTTTTAACTCTTGAAGGGCTACCCAAAAATTTGCTTTACAATAGCCATGATCTCAAAGAGATTTTAGCATCATCTTCATCTCTTACAACTTTGAGGATTGAGTTTCACTCCCTCCACTATTTTCCTTCATCTTCCAATGTCTACTCTGACATTTGACTACCCAAAGAACTACATTTTACTCCCTCCATAGAGCAACTTTTTTCCTCATCATTACTTCCTTTGCCCAAGGGACTATGTTTTGCTCCCTTCACTAGTTCCTTATAAGTGTTGCAATCTTATCAACTAGGACAATGCACTTATCTTTGAGCTCAGCTCCTTAATATCAACACGATTCATTCATCATCATCTTCAGTGTCTCTAAGCAAATGAATTTCACCTTTATATTTGATCTCACATCACACATTCCTATGTGTTGCTTCATTAACAAGAGATGCTAAGAACCAATGGCAAAATCATAGTGAGATATTGGTTCTTAGCATTTCTTGTTGCTTCACTAAAAGAGATTCTAAAAGAGAAGACTTAGTCATTTGACTAAAGAAATCCAATAAACAAAGAGTGAATCTAATCAAACCATAGAGCCTAAGAAATAAATCGTGAAAATGCAAAGGCAAACGAAGCTATAGAAAGAGCAAAAGAAGAGACCTTAGGACATTGAGAGAGGTTAGTTCAAAGCCATCCACCGAGAGAAACTCCACCTACTACAAAATAAGGAAAGGAAAATCCTAAGATCTCCACTAGAGAGGAATAGAAAAAAGACACAATTAAAAAACAAATTGAAATAGATCAAATTGACTCAGCTGAAGAGGAGACAGTGGAAGGAGGAGTCAAGAAGAGTGAAATGAGAGTGATAGGCTAGTCTTGGAACAAGAAGAAGAAGAGCTTAGAAAAAAGAAAGAAGAAGAAGAGGTGAACTTAGCAATCGAAAAGTTAGGAGAGTAGCCCAATCAAGCTAAAGAGCTAGTTGGTAGGGATCCAAGGCATCATACTTCATTGACGGTTGGATCTTGTAAAAATGCTAAGAAGGAAAGAGCATCACAAGCGGATACTTACCTAAGCCTAATAGGAAAAAAGAAAAGAATTAATCCAATCATGGCCCCCATCTACATAATCAATGGAGCTTATCTTGATAAGAACCCCAACATCAACTCAAGCAACCTCAACTCAAAATCATAGTAAGGAAGTGCACTACAAATGATAAATGTGAACACGAACCATTCAAAGCTCCAAGGATCAAAGGATCCTCCATCACTCTACTTCTCTTAACTCTAGAACTAGCATAGGGATTTGACGACAATCTAAAAGAGTTGGAGGAGCATAATTATATGTTTAGGATGAGGAGGCTCAAACGTAGTACAATGTTGAGAAGGATAACAATATATGGTGAGAAGAGAAGTATAATGCCCCCATGAAGACAAAGGCTCGTGCAAGCTCAACTCATAGAGAAACTAAAGAAGGAAAAGGAGTTTATAGAGCAAGAGGAAAAAAGACTAGGGAGAGGCTTGAAACAACCCATACATGCCCAATACCAACTCAAAGAAAAAGTATTATTGACAATAAAAATAAGCCCAAGGAGCAACAACAAATAAAGACCCTCAATACTCTAACCATGTGATAGAATAGAAGTCTAGAGTAATGAGGGTTTAAAACTAAGATATTGGTTAGAAGGGGTGTAGACTCACTATATAGATATCCATTGGAAGGGGTGTAGAGAGTAGTTGCAAACCAAGATATCCACTACTGTAAGGGGTGTGGATAGGTTGCTAGGAAGTTTGAGAGTGCTACCAAATTGATCATGCAAATCTTCATGTGGTTCGTTCCATGCTCTAACCATAGATTTTTTTAAAATTTCTAAGTTATTGCATTTTAGTCATGTTCATACATTGTATGTTTTCTCTCAAGCTCCCTATCCCTCGGACTTTTATTGATCAATTCAACTCAAGAAACCTCAATAAATGAATGTGAACATACTATGCATGGCCTTATCTATGATGTAGTAGAAGACCATGTCGTACAACACTTGCTTGTGGCTCTAGCCCACCATCCCAAACTCTTACTCCAATTGTGCAAGGATAAACTTCTTTGACATGCTACCTTGATCTATATTCCATTACAATGAAAAAATAGAGTTAATAGAAGAAATAGACTTGTTGACCACTGGTTTTGTTAGGTTAGACACTTGAATCTGTCTAGTGTGAAGTGCACTTTCAAGTGCATGGGAAGCTAGGTGTCTTTTCTAATTTTCATGAACAATAGTTATGTGCAATGTATATTTTGTTTTGGATCTATTGTGTGATGAAGAAATATAGTTTTGTTTTGTATGATATCTCTTCTTGTCTCATGTTTTTGTGCCATTTTTCCTTTGTTCTCAATGTTTAGTTCTTATTACTTGTGATATTCTGGTATCTCTATGTTATGTTTTGCATTCAAGTTATGTTTGCATGATAGGGCCAAAAACACTTGGTGATCCTGCCTTGTTCTGTTCACTTTGATAGATGCAGGTCAAGCTTTGAGAATATTGTTTCTATGATGATATCTTGGCATACACATGAGGCACCATGTTGCATTCCTACAAGCCTAATGTGCATATATGACGGAGTGATTTCGTTTTACAACTAATGTTATTGTAATATGCTCCAAGGCAAGGTGTTTGTGAGCCCAAGCAGACAAAAGATAGCAAGAGCTCCAATGTGTGTGTGGATCTGTTTACAGTATTGAGGGGACACTATTGACAAACTAAATCTTAGGTACAAATTAGGGGTTCATTAGTGAGGCCTCTGGGATTGGTATATTTATAAATTATTTATGCAAACACCACTTGATGTTTTGTGCCTACAATAGCTTCTGCTAGGTAGTCATATTTTTCATTAGATTGCACAAATTGGGAGATAATTATAGCCTAATCCTTTACTACCTAAACCAACTAAAAAGCCTGGCACTAGAATGGTTCAGATCACACCTAATTTGGTAGTTAAGTAGATTAATTTTTATGGCACAAAGAAGTAAGATCCATATTGGCATGTAGCATAGTTTGAGGCCATTTGGCTTGCAAGTGGCCATCTTGCATTATATAATGATCCGAGTAAGAAGACTCACATTGTTGCTACTTTATATGGCAAGGCAATGGATTGGTTTAGTGCATATGGGCTAGCTCATTTTAACAAATTTGATGCTCTGTGGAATACTTTCCTGTTGCGGTTTCACAAGGATAAAGCTCTCGGTGATGTGTTAGAAAAAACTAAAATCAAGTAAGCAGAAATAGACATTGGTCAAAGATTATGCATAACAGTTCAAAATTTGTTGAGCATGTTGGATCAAAACAATAAATTATTTTTTGTTGAACATGTTGGATCAAGAATTTGTTGAACATGTTGGATCAAAACAATAAATTATTTTTAGATATGCAAAGTTCAAACTTACTATTTCTTGAAGGGATCGAGTGGCAAGTTCACGAGCAATCACAAATGTGAAAATAGGAGTACAACAGACATTGGATACTTTGATTGAGGCAGCTATATGGGTAGAAAAATGGCTTGTTCCACAAAAGAAGAGATGCAAAATCCAATTCTAAAAGTGTGTTAACCCTAGTGCAAGAAAAGAAAAAGGAAAAGCAAAAATAAATCCAAGAAAATTCTAAAATGCGGACCCAATGAAGTTAATAAGAAGGAGAAAAGGCAAAAGGCGCAAAGGCAACCTCAGAAAAATACAAAAGATGGAAGGAGCGTTTTTAAATGAAAGATTCCCCTAAAATTTTGTAAAAGAGCATCAGGATCCCTCGTGTGCAAATTGTAAAATCTAGATGGGCATAGGTGAACGGATAAGGTAAATAGAAGAGAATAGGAAAAGAGGACCTTGGCAAGATGCCCAGTCATGTAAAAAAGGGGATGGGTGCCTAAAGGATTTAGGGCTTGTATATAAACTCAAAAAGTGAATGAGAAACTCATTCTTGGTGTGTGAAAAAGTAGCTCTCTTCTTCTTTTCTTCTCTTCCTCTTACTTGTTCTTGTGCTTGAGAGAGGGAGTGTGAGAGTGTGAGGGAGTGAGTGTGTGAGGGTGAGGGATTGTGGTGGAGAAGCTCTTCATTTTCTTCTCTCTTCTTCTCTCTTCTTCTCTTCTCTTCCCTTCTCTTGTCTTGGGGCGTGTGGCTATGGTGGATGGAGCTTGACAATAGAGGGTTGAGCTTGCTTGAACTCGCATCACAATCGTGGAGCTATCGAAGTGCTTGAGGGAGGAGGCTACTCATTCAGGCAGCATCAATGTAAGCTCACTACACTCATAGGATTGGAAGCGCATCAGCCAGGTGAGAGATAGCCATTAGAGCTCACTTGAAATGCTTGAAACAATAAGCAATCCGTGTGTCTTAGCGGTTGAGCGTGAGCTCCCACTTCAAATTGATACAAATAGTGATTTTGAGGACAAAGATGATTCAAAAGATGAAAGTGATAGTATAGATTCATAATTTGATGCTATGATGATGCGAAAATGCATAGTTGAAAGAAGAAGAAGCATAAAAAGAAGTTTAAAGGTAAAAAATCTCACCATAGATCCTCCAAATCGAAAACCCCTTCCAAAAAGAAATCTAACAATTAACTAGATAAAAAAAAGGTTGAAAAATTGAAAGCTTTAGGAGTCTCTTTTTCGAAGAAACAATAGAAGTTGTGTGAGATTTGTAATAAGATTGGTCATGAAGCAAATACTTGCTAGTACAACCCATATGTTAGAAATCCATAGACACATGTCACAATGCAAGAGTAAGCAGTGGTTCATCAAGTTGTTGTAGATAATTCAATGTATAGAGGGTTTTAGGGACCCCAACAACATGGCCCAAACCCTAACAGCAAATGGGGGGGGCAACAAGTAGCTTGTCACTATTGTGGAGTTAAGGGACATTTCATGGGGCCACAATGTGAACTGTGGGATAGACATAGGAAATTCAAAAGGATAGAGAGGGTGAGATAAGGGTAGCTATGCAAGGATAACAATATTGTATAAGTGAATGTTGGTATGTTCATATGTAAAGAGAACCTCAATGTAGTCTAACTAGTTTAGTTGCTCTAGGCCATGAACAATTTGTAGAACCTAATCCAACATTAGGCTTTTAGATGTAGGTATGTATGACCAAACACACTTAAGATTGTAAATAGTGTAATAAAAGGTAAGAAGTGTATTGCACTGTGTATGTGTGTGTGTGTGTGTGTTAGTGGTGAGTTTATCACATAAACAATTCATAGATTACCAAGTTTCAAATGTAATGGAAACAAAGTAAAGTTCTCAATAATTGTGGTTACATTTCTTAATTGAAGACATATGGGGGGACAATGAGCGATCCTCGATAAAATATTACATGTAATAAGTTAGGGTATGCATTGCGACATATACTTTTAGGGCTACAATATTATAAGATTTTATGTGGTTAAAGCCTCAACAAGATAATGATATTGTATCTTAATAGCATACGACTGAAATTGATTTGTATAATAGCATACAGTAGCAAAGAAGCCTTTTTGCTATAATGTAGTTAAACATTTTCTATTATCTTAAGTTCTCTAGTTCATAAATGATAATCTAAAGCAATAAGTGTTTGAAAGCACTATCATTGTTGACTCTCGTAGTAGCAAAATTATTACTCTCTTTGGTATGTAGTTGTTAAATTGAAATGTAACCTTGTCCAAGGAGTAACTTGAGGACTCTATGATTTCTAGATTATTCCTTCAATAGCATTTGATCTATAGATAAATGTGGTTTCCTTGGAAAACATGCTTGGTAATATAATACATGTTTCAAGTTCTTCATGATAGTATGAGACATTAGGTTGTTGGCATATGGCCTACATGTTTACTTCACTTGGAACTTACATATATAATTTCAATATTTGAATTTATCTATTAGTTGAGTTTTTTAAAAATAATAAGCTACATCTAAATTTAAGAATAATAGAATTGTTATTTTTATTATTATTGGTTGATAGGTTTTTGATAGGCATTGGCTCAAATTTATTACTGAGTAGACCCTAACACTACTCTAGTCATATAAATTCATTGAGAGACACCTCATCCTTTAAAATTTTTAGGTATGATTACATCTCTTGAACTTAATATTTTGATTCCTTAAGGTTTATATAGGTATCCTTTAGCCAATAGTTTCAATTACATCATTATATTAAATATTAATGATAAATCTTGGTTTCTCTTGCTTACAATGATGAATATCATGAGACTTTTCACTAAATATTATGTATATTAGATAAGTTAGGTGTTAATTGCAAGGAGAAAATGATCTACAATTTGTTGGAAAGAAAATGTTTTTTGTAAAATTCATTAGATGTTCTATTGAGAGTTGGGCTTGCTATTGTGCAAATTTTATTGATAAAATGGCATTATGAGGTTGTAACTTGCATTAGTCAATTTTTTGATCAAGACTAAGGTCTAAGGTATAGAATAAGAGGTCAAGGTTGGATACTCAAGGGGATGGGGAAACCCTAACCCTAGAATTTATGTGTAAAAAGGATGGAAAGTAATGGAACAAGCTATTCATGTGTATGCAAACTTTGCCTTCTGGCCTTCTTGCAACTTTTGTGCCTTTAGAGTGGAAGTGAAGGAGAGGGGGTGTGAATGTATGTGTGGAGTAAGGGACATGGTTATGCAAGCTCCTTGCATCCTATCCTTTTCTTGTCCAACCCATCTCTTTGCTAAATACTTATATGAAAGTGGGAGTGTGTGAGTTGAGAGCATCAGTGGGTGAGGGATGTGGATCAAAAGCCTCCTTCTCCTCTTCATCTCCTTCAGGTCATCATTGGTGTCTCTATGCATTATGCATGTGGTAATAGTAGGAGCAAGATCAAAGGTGAAGAAGCATACACATGGATTGAGGATGACCTAGCCAATGCAATGACTATAATGTGGTAAGTATAGGCAAGTACATTCTCTCATTGTTTACTCATAGATGTGGCATGTGAGTAGACTAGGTGAGAGCTAGTCACATGCTTTGTATGTCAAAACTCAAGAACAAAGACATGTCAGCCCCCTAACTACTCACATGCTTTGCATTATAAAATAGAAGGGTTGTCCATGCACCAATTGCAAAACATGTGATATAGTTAGATCTTGTTTGTAGATCGAGTTGAATGCACAAAATTACTTTCATTAGATGCAATGAGTTCTATGCATTGCTTCATCATAGAATGATTAAGTCATGGTTAGGAGTAACAAGTGTATCTTCTTTTAACTTTATTCTATAATAAAACTTTAAAAATAAATAAATAAATGAATGAATAATAAAAATAATGAGATTTGCCTATTTTCGTGTTTGTTATCATCTTCATCACTAGTAGTATCAATATATCATCAACATCCATCACTTGTAGATTATGAATATATATATATATATATATATATATATATATATATATATATATATATATATATATATATAAGGACACACACACACATAGATATAGATAGAGAGAAAGAAAAAAGGGAGAAATAAAGAGGGAGATAGAGGAGAGTGAAAGTAATAAGATATCATGACACCATTGAGTTGAAGTCTCACACACACACACACACACACACACACACACACACACACACACACACACACACACACACACACACACACACACACACACACACACACACACACACACACACACACACACACACACACACACACACACACACACACACACACACACACACACACACACACACACACACATAGAGAGAATGAAAAAAGGGAGAAATAAAGAGCAAGAGAGAGGAGAGTGAAAGTAATAAGATATCATGACACCATTGAGTTGAAGTCTTACCTCATACCTCCTTCACTACAAAATATCCTCCATACATAAACTTTGAGAATCAACCTATTGATCCATTATCAATAGCCTCTCCCCTATTCTAACCGAACCCCATCTCAATCTATATTTCCTTTTAACTACATCCTTGTTTCTCTTATTCTCTATCCTCAATCCATCTAAGATAGCTCTAGCCTCAAAAATATCCATTGTCCAAAAGTTACCCTATCATAAACTCCTACAAGAGTCATCCTCCTTCATAAGCTAAAGCACCACTTTTACACTTGGGCAAACTCTACACCTTTGCCTTGTCTTTTTTGCCTTGCCAAGTGTTGATTCAAGGACATACAAGCTTTAGAAGACCAAAAAATACCCAAGGAAGAATGGGAGAGAGATGCACTAGGAGAGTTTGTGTGTAAAAATGTCTTGGAGAACCATCGTTAGGCCATCTAATAGTAGAACTTGGGACTACTATTACTCCTACATTGCATTTGGATTCTATGAGTGCTATTCAGCTGCCCAACTGTGTGCTTGGTACTTAGAAAGTACATTTTATTATTTATTATAGTTGTGAAAATATATAAATTCAAAGGCTAGATAGAGTATAGAACAACTATGCGAGATTCAATGATCCATATGAATATCTTTGAACTTAAGTAGATGGAGAATAATGTAGTCATCTAGGAGGGAACTTTTGAAAGAAGCACCCCCTCTCTTGGTGAGGCTAATCCTTGCAAAATGAGATGTCTTAAGATTAGCTAAATTATTTTTACTTACAATGATAGAAGGATTATTCAGTAGCTAAAACAAATCCATCATTAAAAGTTAATCCTTTATGTGGATGATATGTTGATAGTTGGGAAAAATAAGTATGAGATTGATGCTTTAAAGAAAAGGTTAATGCAAATCTTTAAAATGAAGGATTTGGGAGCAATCTCATGTATGCTATGACTATGACTTGCTTTTGAACATCGCTTTTATAGTTGGAGTAGTGAGTAGATATGTCAAATCTTGGTAAGAAGCATTAGAAATTAGTGAAAGGCAACTTGAGGTACCTAAGTGGTACAAGGGATATGCATATATGCTTTGGGAGGAGTAAGAGTGGTAATATCAGATGCAGACTACACAAGAAATGTTGACATGAAAAAGTCAACCTCATGAACGAATATATTTCCCTACCCACCAATTGATCCAAAATTTGGTCAATAAACGACAACGGGTACTAATCTTTAAGGCTTGTGCTAGATCACCCGAATCAAAGTCAACTCATGTCACACTTGGTTCAAAGAGAGTGAGAATGAGGGGGAGTGTAGCACATTTATCCCTTTGTTCATAAGGCATAGCCTCACATTAGTCCCCTAAAACAACATGAAGTCTAGGTTCTAATGAAGCCTCTAATTAATCAATGTTTAATTTTTTGATTTGATGTATTATTTGAAGAAACTCTTGGCTCACTGAGACCACCCTTCCTTAGGATAGATTGGTTGGGGGATATGCCCTCCTACTACTCTCAATGGATCGGTTTAGTTACCTACCACACTTATATTTTAACAAATAAAAATAGCTACCTTAATTAATCCGTTAGGACATTGGGTTCATTCACATAATTCAAAGTCATGATATTCAAACAAGAGAAAACAAATCTTTATCAAATAATTTTTATTCATCTTAAAGGATCTTATTACAAATTCTTCTTTTGCCGGTAGTACTGAAGTAACAACTCGAAGATTTCTACCCTTAACTAGTAACAAGGTTCTTAGGAATTTCATCCAGAGTTATGTAGGGGTTAGGTAGCTCATAGGAGCCTAAGGGATTTACTAGCAAGAGCCCCCTTGATACCCTCACCTCTTCTTGTCCAATGGTTTTTCTACATAGAGAGACCTCTCACCATCGGGGGCAGTCCGACGAGCTCTTTGAGGTGGTAAAAATCGATCCCTTGGTGTAAGGTTCTACATTGGCCTTGGGTGAGGTCTAGCATGATTTTTCATTTTATCCTATTGTAATTTGGATTCAATTAGGATCCTAAAATTGTACATTACAAACATCTAACCACATATTCAAAAATTTGGGAATTTTCATAAAGTTTGGGAATTCCTAATGTGATTCATATTTGGACAGATGGCCAAATCTTATCCCTTTACTTGAAGGTGAAAATTTCCCTAGATACTATATAAGCAATCCCCCCAAGTTCCACTCTCAAGTATGGGGTTGAGATTTAGCTACTTGGTCAAATCTTTACTCCTTATTTGAAAGTGGAACTTGAGGATTCCCCAATTCTCTAATATGGTACTATCTCTTTCCAAGTGCATCAAGCAATCCTTTGTATGCCTATGGAAATCACACACATGGTTGCAATAAGTAGGATTTAACCTAGTAGGCAGTCTTTTTAACATTCCATTGGTCTTCTCTTCTCCTTGGGAGTTTCTAGGAGTTTCAATCTAGTAACCTTTATCGATTTTTTCTCCAAGTGAATAGTCAATTTACTTAAATGTTTGGGGTCTTTGATTGAGTTCCTTACTCGAAGAGTAGGCGACCAATCTATTGAGAACTTCTATTGTTGGTTAAAGTTAGGCATATTTCCCTATGTTTTTGATGGGATAATGATAAGTCTTCAGCTTATTTTAGGTAAACTAGCCTTGACTTTGGAGATTGTCTAATGAAAACTCATTTAAAGGTCATTGCTAAATAATTTACCAAGTTGTGTATTTTATTTTTTGGAGTGATTTACATATTTAATGTTTTCAAGTGAAGGATCATTGGATCCTTTCATTTGTTACTCCAAGTAACATCCAAGTTCTAGGTAGGTTTACCCTAACTAATTTTAAGATATTGTATCACGTTTTAAATTAAAGTAAAAGTATCAACTTTTTATGATTGTAGAACTTATTTAATTTTGACAAGTGCAATTTATCTCATCAAAAGGTAAAATTTCCCAAGTACTTATGTATTAGCAAAGTAACAAGTCATTTTTTGAAAAAAAAACCTTTCTTTTTCGAATGACCTAACATGCCATAAATTATTGATATGTTTCTTTTAGCTAAAATGAGACTTTATGAAATTTCCTAGTTAATTTTTTTGTAAGTTATTGTTTGTTCATAGTTCCAATACATTTGGGCTAAAATGAGCAACCCATCACTTGATCCTAATGTTACGATATTTTTTATTGTTCTCTTCCTTATATAGAAATATAGAAAACTTTAGTATTAAGATTTCAAGGCATTCCATTTTTAACTAATAATATTCTAAAACCAATAATCCTAGATTATTCCTTTGTCTTTGTTGTATTAAAAAATTCCATAAATTATGAAACAATCTTGTTTAATGAAGGAAACCATTGTTATATTTTCATTTTCCCTCTTAATTGATTTAAACTCTATAAAGGAAAAACCTGGAATTGATTGGCTAGTGACGGGGGGCATTGTCCATGCTTGTGGGTTCATTCGCGACTCTAACAATTCCACTCTAGAGCTTCACTTCTTTGGGGGGGATATCACAGATGGAAGCTCCTTACGTACGATGTTCCATTGGTGGTCTTGAATGGTGCACCCATTAGTCTTAACTGGCTAGGATAGAGGTGATAGGGCCTTCGTGAGATAAGGCCTTTACAAGAGGGGTATTAGAGTTGTTGTGATAAGTGTTAGAACCTTTGAAGAAAGCGGATAGAACCTCCAGAATTTGGGGAAAAAGGTAGGTCCTTGCATGATAATGATGGCTTTCTTGTGCTTGAAATGGATAGTCCTAGATTGCTAGAGTGATCCTCACTCCCTTTCCTTTCCTTCTTCTTCTTAACCTCTCGCTCTCTCTTATTTTCTTTGTTCTTTTACTCTTCTCCATTTCTTTCTTATCCTCTTATTCTCTTCTTCTCTATTCCCTTCTTCTTCTTCTCTCTCCACTATACCCTCCTTCCCTTCCACTACTCTCTCTCTCTCTGTCTCTCTATCTCTATCTCTATCTCTCTCTATCTCTAGTGTGCTGTGATGAACAAGAGAACTAGCCTTAGCATCTAAGGTAAGGATTTTATAGCTTTATGTGAAGGTTATTAGCCTCTCACTTCCTTGGCTTTGTCATCTACTTGAGTTTTGTGTGTATGTGTGAGTGTGCCTGTTCGCTTCTCTCTCTCTCTCTCTCTCTCTCTCTCTCTCTCTCTCTCTCTCTCTCTCTCTCTCTCTCTCTCTCTCTCTCTCTCTCTCTCTCTCTCTCTCTGCCCTCAAGGTAGTTCATCATGGCCAAACTTGTGTGGAGAGTAGGGGGGTTTGATGCGTTTGAGGTGGAAGTAGTAGTGTGCTGATTGTTCGGTTTGAAAGGGAGGCGTGGTGATGGATTTGAGGATGATGGCACCGACGTTGATGAATATGATAGTAGCCTAATCAATCGACATTGATCAAAATCCATTTTTTTCTTTTTAAAAAATAATATATAAAATTTTTTAACTGTTATTAACCTTTAAAACCCCCCCAGCATTGATTCACACGTGTGGGAAAAAAAAATCCTCATCTCAAAAGAAACCGAGGATGTTATTTATGTAGGGTTTCCTCTTCAAACCAAGTGGCATCATCTTAGGGTAATCGTTCCACTAGATGACGTATTTCCTAATGGTTCTACTTTTGTTGAGAATTTGATATTTTATATCAAGTATCCTATCAAGTTGAAGCTTAAGGACTCGGCCTAGCATTACAATTTTTTGATCATCAAGAATAAGATCAGGATTGACTACATAGCCTTTTAATATGCTAATATGAAATACATTTTTAACTTTCAAGTGCTCAGAGGGTTGTAACTTGTAAGCATTGAGTCCTAAACACTTGAGAATATTATATGGCCCACAATACCTTAGGTTGTTTCTTCAATTGTCCCACGGGCAAGGAACTCTTCTTAGGGTGGACACAAATAAAGATAATTTCTCCCTCCTTATATATTTGCTCTTGCCTTCATAAATCAACATATGATTTTTGTTGATCCTTAGTTGCTTGGATATCTTGTCCGATAGTCTTAACCTGCTCATCCATTTCTTTCAACATTTTTTGGAAGTTTCTATCTTTAGAGTAGGATTGGAAAAGTTCAATTGGTGTAATACGTTCTTGTCCATACAATGGTTGGAATGGAGCCATCTAAATTCTTTGATGATAGGATACATTGGTAGATATTGTATTCACTCCTTGGCTTCTATGAAATAATAAGATCTAAGTATGCCTTCAATAACTTGATTTGCATGCTCTATTTGACCATCATTTGGGGATGGTAGGCTGTACTAAAGAAAAGTTGCGTATCAATGGTCTCAAATAAGCTCTTCTAGAAGTGAGAAGTGAAGAGAGAATCATAATCGCTAACAATCCTCTTGAAAGGGAAGTGGAATCCATGAGGAAGAATCTTGGCGGTGAGAGCTATGATGGATGGAGTGTCAAGATTGTGGGAGAGAAGGAAGGAGTCTCACTTGTAGCTTTCTTGCTTGCACAATGGGGGAATACCCACACAGGTGGAGGCTGAAAACAGTTTTCCTCTTCTTAGTTGTGTAAGCCAAAAGGAAGTCTCATACAAAGAAATAGAAGAACCCTATATATGGGTCTCAAACCAAAGACAACTAACTAAGGTGGCATACTAACTGAGCCACGAACTAGAGTAAATAAGGATAGCTATCATGTAGCTATTATTCATGGGCGGTGTACCAACCGCATTTGCACAACTGACACGTCGGTGACATAAATGCACAACGGTCACCCTGGCATATCACGAGTGGAGCTCGATATCTCAACACTCCCCCTCGAGCTCAATCCCAATTCCTGCACACCAAGCAGGTCTCTAAACTTGCACAGCTTCTCTGCGCCCAATGCCTTCGTAAATATGTCAGCTACCTGATCCTCTGTGCTCACATAAACTAGATCAATAAGACCTAGTAAAACCCTCTCCCGCACATAGTGATAATGCACCTCAATGTGCTTTGTTCTAGCATGATAGACTGGGTTATTTGCCAAGTGTATACTACTCATGTTGTCACAATAAATGACAACTGGCCCATCTGTAGGCTGATGCATATCATAAAGTAGCTTATGCAACCAAGCTACCTCACATGTAGCCATTGCTGCACCCCTGTACTCAGCCTCTGTGCTGGACAAGGCAACTGTAGGCTGTTTCTTACTGCTCCAAGTGATTGCAGCACTCCCAAAAGAGAACACATATCCACTGGTAGATTGTCTATCAGAAATGCTACCAGCCCAATCAGCATCAGTGTATCCATGCAACTGTATCTGAACCCCAGTCTCATAAAATAGTCCATACTGCAATGTGGACTTCACATACTTGAGTATGCGTCTAGCCGATCCAAATGCGGTTTCCTTGGAGCTTGCATAAACTGACTTACCAATCCAACAGCATAGCTCAAATCTGGCCTGGTAATAGTCATATAAATCAAGCTTCCTACTATGAGTCTGTACATAGTAGGGTCTTCCAGAAGCTCACCTGTATCTGCGCTCAGCTTCACATTCTGCTCCAAAGGAACTGAAATAGGCTTACAGCCTATCATCCCATATTTGGACAGCATGTCCAATCCATATTGCCTTTGCAAGAGCTATATCCCACTTGGTGATCACGCAGCTCTCCCAAATCCTTCATCTCAAACTTCTACTTCAATAGCATTTTCACATGAAGGATATCTTCATCATTGTCACCTGTCATAATCAAATCATCAACATAAATGACAAGTAGCATAATACCTTTCTCTGTTTTTCTCACATAAAGTGAGAAATCTGCCTTGGAAATCTGAAAGCCAATAGTGACAAGATACTGTCCTATCTTGTCAGACCATGCTCTAGGTGCTTGCTTCAAGCCCGACAAGGCTTTCTTCAACCTACAAATAAACTCAAGATGAACAGCATGCACATAACCTGGTGGTTGCTCCATATAGACCTCTTCTTGCAAATCACTATGCAAGAAGGCATTCTTTACATCCATCTGATGTAAAGACCATCCCTTTGATGCAGCCATAGCAATGACTGCTCTAACGGTTGCCATCCTTGCAACCGGACTGAATGTTTCTTCATAGTCAATGCCATATGTTTGTGCATACCCCTTGACTACTAATCTTGCCTTGTATCTGTTCACAGAACCATCTGAATTGTGCTTCACCTTATAAACCCACTTACAGCCAATTGCATTCTTACCTTTAGGCAAAGGTACCAATTCCCATGTAGCATTTGCTTCCAAGGCATCCATTTCTTCATCCATGGCTTTCTCCCATTTTTCTTTTCCCATGGCTTGCTCAAAAGAAGTGGGTTCTGGTTCCTGTATCACTTTGACCATATATGCATAGTGAATGGCTGTAAATCCATCATATTTCAGCCTATCCATAGGATACCTAGCTCTGGTAGACCTGCGCAAAATAGGTTCACTCCCAGGTGCTCTCAAAACATCCCTGGTCTTCCTTACTCTAGGTGTAACAATAGAAGGAATACCCAACTCATCATCAATGCTTTGTTCTGAGCCACTGGATTCACCATCCACATAAGAGTGACCTGCATTTACATCAAACATGGGCTGATCAACCTTCTCTTTTCCTTTTCGTGATACCTGTATATACCACTATCTGCATTGCTTTGAGAAGATTCTCCTGATCTCAATCTACCTGTCCGTGGCGAAGAATGTGAACCACTGCTAGAGGACGCTCCAGGTCCACTAATATTTTGTGACTGCTGCTGTGAATTCTGTGCAGCATTACCATTTTGTGCATCTACATCATCAATCACATTTAGTGGTTTATACCAGCTACTCATCTCATAAAAAACAACATCTCTGTTCACTGTAAACTTACGAGTAGAAGGGTTATAGCATCTATACCATTTTTGCTGTAGAGAGTAACCAATAAAGATGCACTTCTCAGCTTTTGGATCCAACTTGGATCTCAACTCATCTGGCACATGTACATAGGCAATGCAACCAAAAATTTTCAAATGAGAAATATCTGGTTTTCTACCAGTATACCTCTCCTCTGGAGTCATCCCATGTATTGCTGCAGTGGGATTCTTGTTCATTATATAGACTGCTGTAGCAACTGCTTCAGCCCAGTAAAAATCTGGCAAGTCTTTTTCGTTGAGCATGGCACGAGATACCTCTCCAATATGCCAGTTTTTCTGTTTTGCAATTCCATTTTGTTGTGGGGTATGACTGCATGAATATTGCTACTTTATGCCATGCTCCTGCAGGAACCTTGCAAACTCATTTGAGAGGTACTCTCCTCCTCCATCTGACCTTAGGCATTTTATTTGCAGGCCTGTTTCTTTTTCAACCATAGCTTTAAGAGTTTTGAAATGCCCAAAAACTTCACTTTTCTTTTTCATAAAATACACCCAAACTTTTCTGCTATAGTCATCAATAAAAGTGACAAAATAATGACAATCTCCAAGAGATGCAGCTTTAGTAGTCCACACATCAGAGTGGATTAATTCCAATGGCTTCTCACTCTCTTGAACATGTCTAGGAAATGGTTTCCTTGCCTGTTTTCCAAATTGGCAGGCTTCACATACCTTATGCATTTCTGCAACCTTGAATTTAGGCAATCCTGCAATAATATTTTGGGCCTGCATTGATTTAAGTCGCTGTACATTAACATGACCGATTCGTTTATGCCAGATATCAATATCTGCAACTACACCGGTCCCATGTGCAAACATTGCTGCATTCAATTCAGACATGTCTGCATCCAACGTAAACATTCTCCCCTTCTTCTTTCCTTTTGCTATCAAGCGACCTTTATTTTTCATATCCTCAACAAAGCATCCATGAGGATTAAATCTGACCTGCAAGTCCTGCTCAACCATTTGACCAACAGAAACCAGATTCTTGGTGATATTCGGGACATGAAATACATCAGACATGTATTTCTTTTTCCCATCCTGCATAGACAAAGGAATTTTTCCAATCTGCACAATAGGATGTGCTGTATCATCACCAGTCTCCACAAATCCTGGTTTTTCCATTTTCCTCGCATCCTCCATCCATTCTGCATGACCTGTCATGTGGTTTGATGCACCTGAGTCAACATACCATACATCGTTGCTTTCTTCTGCACTTGTCACAGAATTATTCATGTGCTGCACCATAAACAAATGCTCATTTCTGTCATCACCCTGTCTACTAGAAGATGCATAATTCCCTTGTTGCAGTTTTCCATTCATGATGTCATTCTGCTTTTTATAGTAGTCTTTAGCTATATGACCCATTTTACCACAGTAGTAGCATTTAACATTACTGTTTGCATTTTGGCCTCTTTGCCATCCACCACGACCTCTTTGGCTCCCCCTGCCTCTAGAGTTACCACGCCCTCCTCCATAGGACTGGTTTTCTTGAGTTTGCTGCATATTCTGATTTCTACCACAGCCTCCAAATCGGCCTCCTCTACCTCTTCCAGCATTTGAGTAGAAGATAGCTTTCTTTGAAGTTCCTCCTGAAGAAGATGCACCACCATTTCTTTGCTCCTCAGAAATTAGAAGAGCAATCAACTCCTCAAAATCAGAAAATCTTTCACGAACTGAAATGGATGTCCGAAACTGTGCATAATCCTTTCCTAGACCATTTAAGGTCACAGAAACTAAATCATCATCTTCCACTGGCGACCCAATGGAAGCAAGTGCATCTGCAATCTTCTTCACCTTCATGTGGTAGTCATTGATGCTCATACCTTCTCTTTGCACGTTGTGCAGCTCTTGCTTGAGCTGCATTTTCCTGGCTTGCGTATTTGTGCTATACATTTTTGACAAAGTATCCCATGCCTCCTTTGGCGTACTTGCATCTTGAATATGCACAATCATAGAGTCTAAAATGCTGATAGACAGCCAGTACATAACTTTCCTGGCTCTCTCATGCCATGCTTTAAATGCCTGCATTTGCTGTTGATTGGAAACATCAGGAAGAACTGGTTCTTCTTCATTTCCTGCAACAAATTCCCAATATCCTTTTCCCATAAAGAAATTCGTCATTCTAAACTTCCATGCTTGGAAGCTGTTCTTGTCAAGCTTTTCAGTGACAATTTGTGTGAGAGAATCAGACGCCATTATAGAACACTGCAAAAAATTCTGTCACTGCAAAGAACACAACTTCAGCCTCACAAGGGCTAATCTGCAAAACTGACGAAAGTGGTATTTGACCACACAGTCACTTCCTAGTGACGATTTTGCATCAACAGGCAACAAGGATGATTCTGTAACTCCAAATGTCTCTGCACACAAGCATACGATGCAATTTCTGTGGTAACTTTTCACTGACCTGTAGAACAGTGGTCGCACAACATAAAATAGGGCCTTTTCTTGAGTACGTGCAGAAAACTTCCGCCTCCAAAACAGGCCCCGAAATGGCCTCAAATCAAAAAAACAGGGTCGCCGAGGGTAAAGCCCTCGCCCGCAGTATATACTGCCCTCTTGCTTCACCGCGAAGGGCGTCTCAACCTGAGACAATGCACTCTTGCAATTTCCAACTGTGCTACCTACAGAGATCTGTTCCCAAAACAGAAAATGAAAGCAACACTGCTCCTCTTACTAGAACACCACGAGCTTGGCTTGCTTTCTTGAGCTCCTTACCACGAACAAGGCTCTGATACCATGTCAAGATTGTGGGAGAGAAGGAAGGAGTCTCACTTGTAGCTTTCTTGCTTGCACAATGGGGGAATACCCACACAGATGGAGACTGAAAACAATTTTCCTCTTCTTAGTTGTGTAAGCCAAAAGGAAGTCTCATACAAAGAAATAGAAGAACCCTATATATGGGTCTCAAACCAAAGACAACTAACTAAGGTGGCATACTAACTGAGCCACGAACTAGAGTAGATAAGGATAGCTATCATGTAGCTATTATTCATGGGCGGTGTACCAACCGCATTTGCACAACTGACACGTCAGTGACATAAATGCACAATTGTCACCCTGACATATCACGAGTGGAGCTCGATATCTCAACATGGAGAGCAAGAGCAAGAGTGAGAGTGAAACTCAAAGTGGGAACTCCAATAACCACAATGTGTAGTCGGGCCTTCCTTTATTCAATCTGTCACTAAAAGAATAAATAATAAGTGATTGTGATGGGTGCCCGCCACCTGCAATGTGCAGTGGCGGGTACTGTCAGTGTAGTAATACACAGGCGGCTAGGCGAAGGCGCCTTTATCCCCAACAACCTTCCACTTAAAGGCGAATCTGCCCTAGTGAGAGAGAAAAAAGAAAAGATAGTACAACATGTACACATGTACAACAGGATGAGGAAAAAGACGTCATCTCATCCAATGCCCATCAATCTCTTGAGGAAGGTAAAGTGCTCGGTAGTGAGGCTCTTCGTGAGAAAGTCTGCAGGATTCTGCTCAGTCGGAATCTTGACAAGGTCAACAGACCTGTCCTCAACGACCTTGTGAATGAAGTGATACCTCACCTCAATATGTTTCGTCGTCGCATGGAAGACCAGATTCTTAGCCAACTGAATGGCATTCATAGAATTTGAATGCAGTGTAGGCATAGCATCTATCATACCAATGTCTACAATCAAATGGCCTAACCATATAGCCTCCTTGCAAGCCTCTGTGGTTGCAATATACTCGGCCTCTATAGTAGAAAGAGCCATACACTTCTGTGCCATGGACATCCAAGAGATAGCCCCTCCATCATAAGTAAATACAAAGCCAGAAGTGGACTTCCTACTATCTGCATGTCCAGCATAATCAAAGTTAGTGTACCCCACGACTCTTGTATCCTGGTTGCCATAGCAAAGACACATATCTATTGTGCCCTTTAGGTACCTCATGATACCCTTCACGACATCCCAATGTTTCTTGCCAGGTGTAGCCATATAACATACCACAACCCCAATTGCAAAAGCAATATCTAGATGGGTGGCTATCATGGCATACGTAAGACTGCCCATGGCTGATGCATAGGGAATCTTGGCCATCTCGGCCCTCTGTTCATCTATTTCGGCTTGTGAAACCTTCACATAAAAAGGTAATGGATAGCCAATAGGCTTACATCTTGCATGCGAAAGCACTCAAGGACTTTATGAATGTATTCCTGAGTAGTCCATGAGATCTATCACGCGTAATGCGCATACCAAGTATATGAGAGGCCTGTCCCATATCTTTCATCTCAAAGCTCTTTTTGAGCTGAGCCTTAAGAGCATCTAGCTCCTCATGAGTTGTCCTTGCTAAAAGCATGTCATCCACATAGAGTACCAAAATTAGTAAAGAACCCTCACGAGCTTTCTTTGTGTACAAGCACGGATCCATAGCACTGCGGCTGTAGCCCTGTGACTCCATGAATGCATCAAACTTATGGTACCATTCCCTAGGTTCCTGCTTCAAGCCATATAGACTCTTCTTTAGCTTGCACACTAGGTGTTCCCTGCCATGGTCTGCAAGGCCATTAGGCTGCTCCATGTAAATCTCATCATGCAAGTCCCCATGTAAAAAAGCCATCTTGACATCCATATGATACAAGTCCAAGTCAAGCTATGCAACCAAGGCCAAGACTAAGCGTAGGGTGGTCATCTTGACCACAGGAGAAAAGACTTCATCAAAGCCAACATCATGTTCATGCTTAAAACCTTTAGCAACCAATCGAGCCTTGTATGCCAGCTTGGGGTGTCCAGGGGTACTTTTCAGCTTGTACACCCACTTGCATGGCAAAGCCTTCTTACCCTGAGGCAAGGAAACCAAATCCCAAGTCTGATTCTTATGCAATGAGTCAAGCTCAGACTGCATAGCCCTCTCCCAAGAGTGACAATCACGCTTGTGCATAGCCTCATCATAAGTGAGAGGCTCTCTTGCATCTGTAACCAGTACATAATCCATAGAGTATAATCCATAGAGGGCACAAAATGGTTAGGAGGTCGTCTATCTCTAGTAGAACGCCTCAACCCAGGCACGCTGTCTAGTTGGCCGTGGAGCGGGGTGAACGAGAGCAGGTGGCTCCTCCTGAAAGATAACTCTGTGTACCTCAACCACTTTCTCAGGTTGCATATGCATTTTGTCCTCATGAAAGATAACATCATGGCTGCGGATCACTTTCCACGCCTGTGGATCCCATAGACGATAGCCCATCTCTCTTGCATCTCCATAGCCAATGAAAATGCATTTGACACTTTTAGGATCTAGCTTATTGCGTTTGTCCTTGGGCACATGGCAAAATGCCTCACATCCAAAGACACGCAAATGATCATAAGAGGTGCCTACCCATACCTCCTCTGCAATCTGAAAGTCAATGCCATTGCTAGGTGACTTGTTAATGAGATGCACTGCAGTAGTAACTGCCTCAATCCAAAAGTGCTGCGGTAAGCGAGCCTAGCTAAGCATGCTACGGACCCTTTTCTAAATGGTCCTATTCATGCGTTTAGCCATACCATTCTGGGGAGGGGTGTAAGGGGCGGTCAATTGACGCTTAATACCCCGCTCATCACAAAACGGCTCAAAAGCATGTGATACATACTCATCCCATTATCTGACCTTAGGTATTTTAGCCTTTTCCCAGACTGGTTCTTTGCCAATGCAAGCCAATGCTGAAATGTATCTAAGACATCAGATTTTCTCTTTATGGGATAAGCCCAAACCTTACGTGAGTAATCATCTATGAAAGTAACGAAGTACTTTGCCCCACCGAGTGACTGATAGGGCATGGGTCCACATATATTTGAGTGCACAAGAGCCAAGGGCTCACCCATGCGTTTCTTACCAGACTTTTTATGCATATTTCTAGTCTGCCTGCCATACAAACAATGATCACAAAAATCAAAATGCGAAGAGTCAAAAGGCAGAAGATACTGCAAAGTACGGTGCATTTTCATTCCTTTAAGGGACATATGCCCCAAACGAGAATGCTAGAGGGATATATGGGGGATAGAACCCACAGACAAAACATGATCCAATGTAGCTCTTGATACAAGTAAGGGATAGAGGCTGCCAAACTTGGCACCTCTTGCAAGCACAAGCATGCCACGAGTAATCTTCCATGCAGAGTCTCCAAAAGACACAAAATACCCTGCATCATCAAGCTGTCCAGCTGACATAAGGCTGCGAGTCAATGCAGATACATGGCATACATCACACAAAACAAAAGAACTGCTAGAAGAAAATTGTAGCCTAACATCTCCAATGCCTACAATGTCAAGAGACCTGTCATCACCAAGACGCGCAGAACCAGAGATGGTACGATAGGTATGAAACCAGTCTCTACAGGGTGTCACATGAAATGACGCACCTGAATCCAAGAGCCAACACTGCGCATACATAAAATGTATCTTAGAAGCCTGTAAGGCATCGCATGAAGAAGCTGCAAGTATGTAATCGTCATCTGAATTAGTGGCTTGCATGACATTAACCTCTTCTATCTTCACACTGGACTTTGCAGGTACAATGCTGTGCTCAGAAGTATTTTCATACACTTTCTCTTTTCCCTTTTCCTTGCCCTTATCATCGTGCATTTTATGGCACTGTGGCCTAATATGTCCTGCTTTCCCACAATAATGATAGGTAAGATCAGAATTCCATCCACGGGAGTTACTATGACCACGTGACTTGGGCTTGGACTTCTGAGAGTCCCTGCCCTTATGATCATTATCATGCCTGCCATGTTTGCCACCTCTAACGATCAATGCATGTGAAGAGTGGGAAGCATCATTGTTTCTCCTGTTGATTTCCTCAGTCAATAAAGCACTCTCAACATCTTTGATTTTCAGCCCATCAAGCTTGTTCGTGCATATGGCAGTACGGAAGACATCCCATGATTAAGGTAAGGTGCCAAGCAGAAACAATGGGTGCAAGTTGTCTTTGAACTCAATACCCTGTGACAACAGACTCTTCATGATAGCATGAAACTGACTGAAATGAGATGATAGGGAGGTCCCCTCCTTCATGCGAAGATCCATTAACTACTTTGGCCAATACATCTGTGACGCAAGACTCTGTAGAGCTCCTGAATCTTCTCCCATAAATCCCATGCACTCTGATTCTCATTTTCAACAACATTATGATGGACCTCTTTTGAGAGTGACAAAATAATAGTAGACTTGCATAGATCATCAACTTCCATCCAAACATCATCATCCATATCCTCAGGTTTAACACCCTTGAAATGCAAGGGTTTAATCTGCAACTTTTGCACCAAAACCTGCCATATTTGGGATTTCCAATACCCATAGTTGGTACCATCCAACTTGGCAATGTTAAAGAGAGCCGTGTCTTTCAGATGACCAACCATACTGTCCCAAATCAAAGCAAAAAGGCGAAATTGCAGGTTACTGTAATTAGCAAAAAATACACTAAAACCACTGCTAAAAGTGGCTGAAAGAGTGGATATCACGAAGAGAAGAACCTGTCCACCAAATATGACCAAGATAACATCAAATAGTAAGCATTATCCTCATAGAAGTGCTCAAAATCTGCATATTTCAGCTTGCTATAATAAATGACAGTAGTATGTAAAACTGTCCCAAAATGAAGCAATCACTGATACATATGTCACTGCAACTGCCAATAGCAAGATACATCCAACAGTGAGTGTCAAGGGGCAAGAAGGTACCAAGAACTGTCAAATCAATAACCTGTCATGCAAGGGACATCTCATAGGTCTAACTGTAGACATAAAGCTCTCAAGAGAACAAATGCATGTAATTGTCCCACAAGCTCAAGCTGCTCCAGTGTAAGTAAGACTCTGTGTATCTTTGAATATACCAAGAGGCTCCCACTGGAAGTAAAGTCAGATGCAAATAGAGCAAGCAATGCTCTAATACATGGAGTACATAGCATCAGACATACCAAATCCCAATAGGATACATTCGGAGCATAAATCCCAAGCTATCTCAGATCCATAAAGCATAAGCCTGAAAGCATTCAAAGAGCATGTAACTGACAATCAAATGTAATGCCGAGTAGGTCCAAAATGCTCAAATACATCTAAAAATGAAGCTCTAAGTAGTTGTCAAGCACGTGCAAACCAAGTGGCATCCATATTTGACTAAAGCATAAATGCAAGAAGCCTAAATGTCAGTGAATGACGACCAAGGTGTTCCAAAACCAAAAAGATGCATCTAATAATCTTCAAATATATCGGTATGATCATTCAATCCTCCAGTAAGCACCTCAGATCCAAGAACCAATGCATACACCAAGTAAATGAGCTTTAGTCCACTATATTACAACAGGATATTGATTATTAAATGAAGCTCAATTGGTGTCCAAATTTGCTCCAAATTAGTCCCAAACCATAGACATAGAATCCCATAATATCCGAGCATCACCGAGCATTAATAAGCATCAAATGGGCAATGCCAAGTAGCATCAAACAATAAATGTCAGGTGCTGCCCTATTTTGACAATCCTGGGACTGTGTATATAGCAATGGCTAAAGGGGGAAGCACTCGAATCGATCACCGAGAGCCAAGAACTAATGCCGGGGAGTTGAACAATGATCGAGAAGGTTGCCAAGAGTGCCGTGAAGCTGGGGAAGAAGCGGGAGATGTCAGGAACTGATTAACCTAGCCTACTAAAAATGCGTTGCATTTTGCGCAGGCTATTCCTGGGGGGTCTTCAATAGTGCTTGGGAGCACTTGACAATGTCGAGAGGGACTCTGATGTAGCCCTGGAAGGTGCCAATGGAAGTTCGAAAGCTCAGGGAGGAGGTGGGAAATCAAAACATACCTGCAAATGAAGGTGCCATGGCTGCCATTGAAGCTGAGGTTGAAGCTCTTCAAATTCGGGCTGAAGAGAATGCCGGGTAAGCTCCAATGCCTTTGCTCTGATAGTAGTTGAAAGGGAAGTGGAACCCAGGAGGAAGAAGCTTGGCGCTGAGAGCTATGGAGGATGGAAAGCAAGAGCAAGAGTCAGAGTGAAACTCAAAGTGGGAACTCCAACAACCACGTGTGTGGTCGGGCCTTCCTTTATTCAAATTGTCACTAAAAGAATAAAGAATAAGTGACTATGATGGGCGCCCGCCACCTGCAGTGTGCAGTGGCAGATACTGTCAGTGTAGTAATACAAGGGCAGCTAGGTGGAGGTGCCTTCACCCTCAATACCCCTTAGGCAATCCATGAAGCCTAAAGATTTGCTTCACAAAGAGCCTTGCAATATCTGAAGCCTTCTAGTTGGTCTTGACTAGTATAAGTTAAGCAACCTTTGTTTAGTATATAAAAGAGCTAGTTACTGATATCTAAGAAATACATAAAATGAATAAGAAAACATGAGTAAAGCCATGATTAAGGCAACCATAGCTGTAACTTAGATTTCATGAGAATGGTGTACAAAGCTAAAATATAATAGGTAGCAAGGCACTCACCCCTTGTAATGGTGGTGCAATGTATTCATCCCATACAATGGTGGGAGGTCAAAGAAAGGATTCCTCGAGAATGAGAATTGATTAATAACCAAAAGATAATGGACATGCGATTTCCCACAACCTTATATATTCCCCCCTTCTCTATCACTAAGTCCTATGCTTCATTATAAGCCTACCCAGCCTAAAGAGCTTTGTTCTCAAAGCTTCGAATAGAAATGAAATTTACAAGTGATATATAAAGAGCTTGTGAGGAAATAGATCCATGGAAATAGAGAAATCCATAAGCTGAAGAAGGTCCCATATGAATCATAATATTAAAGAAAGTGAAATAGCTACAACTACCGAAATTGTCCAAACAGGGTAACCTATAGAAAAATGGCCATAACTTGGTGTAGACATGTTTAAATCCATTAAATGACATGTCATTAGAAAATAGACACCAAGTAGAAGTTGCTTCATCCATAAAAGTACCATTTTGACCAAGTTGTGACAACTAATTTTACTACTAATTTTAATAAATCAAGTGGTCTTATTCAAAAATTCATTGTTCTTCATGTGAAAGCCATGGAAAAGAATCAAGATAAGAGGATGGTTGCCAAGTAGACTCTTTAAGAGGCAAACCTTGCCATTTGATATTCTAGCAATGTTTGGTTCTTCAAGACTTCTCTCTCTTAGCAATGAATTTTTCCAACCCATAAATGATAAGTTCGCCTTTGTCCACTGGAGGCAACTCTTCCAAAAATGTAATAGTTGGAACCACATATTTCTTTGATTGAGAAACATGAAAGGCATCATGAATGCACGTAGAAGAAGGAAATTCATGCTTATAAGAAAGCTCTTCCACTTTCTTGAGGATTTGATAAGGACCATAAAACCAATGAGAAAGCTTATTGTTGCCTCCCTTCAAAGAAGCGTACATAGAATTTGGTACTTAAGCCCAATCACCCTCATCAAATTCCAATGGCCTTCATTTCTCATCAATATAAGCCTCCACAATGTCTTGAGCTTTGCACATATGTTCCTTGTATTAACTCATTAAAGCTTCCATCTTCTCAATTTTGACCTTAGCTTGCAAGTTTTCATCATCATGGAAAAAAGCAAATGGTATTTGTACTTTGTACCTATAGAGCACTTCAAAAGGTGGCATGCCAATACTTATATGATAAGTGTTATTGTAACCAAATTCAGCCAAATACAACCATTGGTATCAAAAAGTTTTGAGTATCATGGTAGAAATGGTGAAGATAAGTTTCCAATCATTTATTAGTGCACTCCATCTATCCATCAGTTTGGGGGTGATAGACCATATTACGAGTCGACTTGGTGCCCATAGAAGAAAAGAAAACTTTGTCAAAAATTGCCCATAAATTTAGTATCACGATTGGATACTATCTTTAGTAGCATTCCTTGAAGCTTGAAGACACTTTCCCATAAATTGATCACATCAACCACTTGTTTGGCTATAAATTGGACTTTAGTAGGGGTGTACTAGATAGGTTTTGTCAATTGATCATCAAACCGCTTTTGCCATATCGCAAAGTTATGTGCACCCTCAAGCTTCTTGATATGTAGTAGGTTGTTGCTACACTGCTTCCAACCATGATTGCAACCAAAAATGACAGACAATGTCATCAAAGACAAACCCAAAGTGTCAAACAATTGACCAACGGGAGATGCAAAATCCAACTAGCAAGGTGTGTCCAAATTCTTGTGTTTAGTACTAATTACTAATAATACATCACCAAATAGCATTTGATAGCTCTAGGCATAGATTTTTTGCAAATGGTACCCATTGTTCACAATGTACAACATCAAAAAAGTTTGAACAAACTAATTTGTTTTAGTCCATATATGATGCACAAAGCATGTACAATCATTGTTTGAACAAATGCTATTATGACAGTAGCAAATTAGTAGTAGAGAGCTTCATCAGAAGCATACAACTCAATCAAAGTCTCTTACATGTATGGTACCTATTGCCTAAAATTTTCCATAGCCAAGACAATATTTCCAAGCTCTTAATCAAGCTCAAAGAAACCCCAAAATCACCTCCAAACTATTAGCATTCATGGTGTATATGTACATTGCATTACTAGCACACCCAAGAGATAGCCCAACAAGTAATAGGTAATAATACTAGTTTGATATAGACCAATGATTCTTAGAGCTTGTAGAGTGTATCAATGGAGATGCAAATTGAGAGAGTGACACAAACACAATTATATTCTCTTTGGGTACTTCAACATGTACCACTTATTCCGTCAAATAGGGCATTGTTTCCCTTTATTCCAGATAGCCAATTCCAGGAATTTCTTGAATTTATCAAAAGCCTCATCTTTACAATGGATAGGATACACCCAAACTTTGCGTGTAGCATCATCAACAAAAGTGATAGAGTATTTCTTCCCTCTAGAGAAAACCCTAGCATTTGACATACATCTGAATGTACCAACTCTAAAGGAGAAGATTTCAATAAAAGAAACTTCGTATGTGATGTTTGAGCACATTTAGTATAGACATAATGATTACAATGGTCAAAATTAGCATACCTTAAACACAACAAATAACCCGAATGAGAAAGCAGTTTCATTCCAGTTTGACTCATGTGTTCCAATCAGCCATGCCGCAAGGAAACATTCGGTTACTTGGTAATAGCAACAACATGGTCATGCACACTAGATACATGTAATGGATAGAAGGGATCACTCTTAGAACCACAAGCAACAATTCTAGATCCCTCACATATATTTCATTTGCCATCTTCAAAAGTAGCATGATAGCCTCCGTCATCTAGCTTTCCTATGCTTATTAAGCTGTTCTTGAGTTGGGGGTACATGCCTCACATGATGGAGGGTAAACACTGAACCATGATGGAATTTCAGTTGCACATTGTTAATGCCTACAATATCACATGCATAGTTGTCCCCTAAGTGGAAAACACCATGTTTGCCACCACTGTAGTTAGAGAACCACTCATATTGGGATGTAACATTAAAAGAAGCACGTGAATCCAAGATCTATATATGTATGCCATCATTGGAATCTATGACCAATGAGTTTGCACTAAAGGAAGAAGAGACAAAGAGTACATCATTATTGCCATTGCCACTCTCATGACTGACTACATTGATTTCCTCTACCTTGACATTGCTCTTCTTTGTAGACTCGCTATTCTTTGTAGACTAGCTATTCTTCTTCTCATCCTTGTTATCATCAATCTTCTTACCCTTGCCTTTCTCTTTCTTCCACTTGTAGCAATCCCACTTAAAGTGTCCTTTTCCTGCCACAATGATGACACTCGACATCTTTCCCATGAGATTTAGTCTGTCCATTACTATTAGATTTTTCCTTTTGTTGAGACTTGCCTCTAGTATGCAATGCACTAGATAACTTGTTTGCTGCAATATTCTGTCGATTCAGCTCTTCCATAAGCAAAGAGCTTTCAACATTAGAGTACATAAGCATAGCATTTGAGTCGCTCATAGCTATCCCGAATGTATCCCAACTTTCTAGTAAAGTGCATAGCAGGAAAGTGGCCTTGAACTCATAATCAATATTAAACTTCAAAGCAACCAGCTAGTTGAAAATCAAGTTGAACTCATTTAGATGTACAAACATGGTTATACCTTCCCTCATGCAAGGATCAATCAACTTTTTCAACCAGTAAACCTTGCTAGTGCAGCATTCTTTTAAGCATACAACTCCTCAAGTCTAGTCCGCATAGCATAGGCAGAGTCCAGCTTCTCTATGTTGAACAACAAAAAATATGCAACTTACATTTCAATAGTAGAGCGTGCAAGCTCATCAAGCTCATCCCAATCCTTTTTCTTAATGTTTGTTGTTTGTACCCCTTTTGTCTTGATAGGCTTCACCTATTTCTTTTGCACCAAGACATTGTAGCACTACTTTTGCCATAACGCAAAGTTATGTGCACCCTCAAGCTTCTTGATATGCAGTAGGTCGATGTTATCATTATTGCCAACCATGATTGCAGCCTAAAATGATAGAAAATGTCACCAAAGACAATACCAAAGTATCACACAACTGACCAAGGGGAGATGCAAAATCCAACCAACAAGATGTATCTAAATTCTTGTGTTTATTACTAATTACTAATCTTATTCCAGCATTGCCAAGACATTTTAGATTAGTAGCACCATCACCAAATAGCATATGATAGATCTAGGCATAGATTGTTTGTAGATGGTACCTCTACTATTCACAGTAGTGTACAACATCAAAATATCTTCATAAATTGATGTGTTTCAGTCTAGATATGAGGCACAAAGCATGTGCAATCATTGTTCAAGCATATGCTATTATGTTAGTACCAAATTAATACTTTACTAGAGATATTCACCGAAGGATTTAACTCAACGAAATCTCTTACAGGTATGACACTTGTAGCCTACAATTTTTCACAAAGTAGAGAATGTTTTCAAGCTCCAAAACAAGCGCATAGCTCTATCAAAGCATATCCAAATGTGTTGAGCCAAACACACCAACAATCTTGGGACTAAGGCCAGACTTCTATTGTTTCAAAAGTTGCAACACACTTCGGCAACAATCTCTCACCTTGTCTCTCAACAATCCGCTCTAACTAACCAAGCATCCTCCTCTCCAACGCAAGAAAGCAAGAACACAAGACTAGATCAAGTTGTAGTGAACTCATGTAACTTACATTTCGAAGGCTCCAAGATAGTTCCACAACCATTATCAACACGATCTAATGTCGTCACTCCTTAGCATCCACAACCAAGAACACCAACGAGTCAAAGAGCTAGTAGAGAAGATGAGAAAAGCAAGATAATAGCGAAGAGCTTCACATTCCCTCAGTCCCTTGCTCAACACACCTCTCACTCTCTCCCTCTTAGTCACTCTCAACACAATGGAAGCAAGATGATAGATAAGAAAGATCGAGTAATCAGACTGATAGAGCTTCTATAGCATGGATGTGCCAGAAGGGGTGAATACAATTGAGACCTCCCACCCTTATATAGACAAAGAATTAGGGTTAGGGTTAGGGTTTGTGTCCCTTTCTTGGGCATCCTAGCAACTTAGTGGGCTCTAGACTGGTCAATCCTTGAAGGATGATTCTAGCATAGACCAAACCTATGCTAATCTAAACATAAATTCATGTGCGCAACCCATGCAACACTTGCGGGTGCGACAAATACAACTATGGGAGATAAATACAATGTGCATCATGGGAGTGAGCCTATCTCTCACAAAATAATACATCCATGATAATATGATGATGTCCATGAGTAAAAATAGTAGCGCTTTCTGGAGCCTTCTTAAAATATCGTTAACAAAATGCAAACTTGAATGCCGAGTATCGTATGACCATATGGCATATCCATATATCATCCAGACATGTGCAACCATAGTATGCACAAAGCTTTTCCAGTAATAAGTAACTTCAGCCCCAGAGTAATTAGCAAGAAAAGAATGGCTAAAAATTGTGCAAAATTAGGTCAATGCAAGCCACAAAATATCAAAACCTTTGCCAAGCTATCCAACAATGATCAACATCAAAATAGCATCACATAACTGTGGTACATGAGTATCACAAGCTCTACATAAGTGTTGGCCTAAAATGTACATTAGTTCTGGCTTGTTGTAGAGCCAAGACCTAAAGCATAACCGCTACAAAGAGTACTCCAGTGTGACCAAGAATACATATGGAAGCTACCAACCTTTGCACAAATGCTAGAGCTCGACGACATCTCTACAACTCCAAGTAAGCTTCAAAAGCCTTGAAGCTTCTTTGTACCCTATGCCTTTACGAAAGTGTCATCTACTTACTACTGTGTGTGTTGATATACACCAAGTTGACCTCACCTATAAGTATCTTCTCTCTCACAAAATGGTAATGCATCTCAATGTATTTTTTCCTAGCATGGACAATGGGTTTCTAGCCAATTGTATATTGACCATCTTGTCACAATGAATGATAATTGGACCATCTCCTTGTATATCCAGATCACCCAATAACTTCCGTAGCTAGACTGGCTCACATGTTGCCATACAAGCACCTCTATACTTAGTCTCTGTACTCAATAAAGAAACCATAAGTCACTTTTTGCTACCCCAATAACCCCTATAGTACCAAGGAAAATCATAAATCTGCTAGTAGATCTTATATCGGACCTTGGGGAGTCCACTATATGTATACTCTCTATATTATGTGTGTTCAAGGCCTATTTAAAAATATCCTTATTTTTTACTTTTTCTTAACGAAATATAACCCTTTTCTATTCAATTTGTAAGTAACCCCTTTATATGGGACCTTTTTATAAGTAAAAAATGTGTAAAAATGGTATTTTTAAAATCCCTTGTGTTGAATCCACGTCACACACACACACACACACACACACACACACACACACACACACACACACACACACACACACACACACACACACACACACACACACACACACACACACACACACACACACGATTGATCTCCTCGGGTATTAGACCTAATCTAAATATGTGTATCCAAACACCTATACATCCTCATTTGCCTCATAAAAAGTCCATTATGCAAGGTAGACTTCACATATCTCAATATCCATCTGGCTATATCTAAATGAGACTTCTTAGATGCCTGCACAAACTCACTTGCAAGTCCAAGTTTGGCCTTGTGATAGTCATGTAAATCAAACTCCATACTATCATCTTGACCATAGTAGGGTATTCTATGACATCTCTATATCAACACTCTACATTTTTCTTTAATATCAATTGAGAGATGCTTACATGTCATCATACAAAATTTGGGTAATATTTCCAAGCCATACAACCTTTGGAATAGCCACATACTATTAACACATCTGATCTCCTCAATAACAAGAAATTATCTCACCCAAATCCCTCATCTCAAACTTTTGCTTCAAAAGGCCCTTAACCTTAGCAATCCCGCTATCACTATCACCTATAATAATCAAGTCATTAACATAGATGACTATGATGATCAAAGTTGCATCATCTTTCCTCACATAAAGTGAGTTATTTGTATCAAAAACAAAATTCAATCTTGACAAGATACTTTTCAATCTTATCATACCATGGTCTAAGTACTTGCTTTAGCCCATATAGTGCCCTCTTTAACTTGCATACATACATGGGATGCTCTAAATCCTCATAACCTCTTTTGACCACTCTATATATACCTCTGCTCACAAATTACCATGCAAGGATGCATTCTTCAAATCCATCAACTAAAAACTCTAACCTGTGGCTACCAAAGAAATCACATATTTGACAATTGCCATTCTACCAACTGGAATGAATATTTCTTTATAGTATATACCATATATTTGTGTATACCCTTTTGAAACCAAGTTGACCTTATACCTCCTAATAGAACCATGTACATTATACTTTATTTTGTTGTTAACGGTATTTTGAGAAGGCTGCAGAAAGCACTACTATTTTTACTCATGGAAATCATCATATTATTATGGATGTATTATTTTGTAAGAGCTGCGGGCTCACTCTCATGCACATTGTATCTATCTCCTATAGTTGTATTTGTCGCACTCGCAAGGGTTGCATGGGTTGCACACATGGATATGTGATTATATTAGCATAGGCTTGGTTTATTTAGGCTAAGATTGAAGCATGCTGCATAGAGCCCACAAAGTGGGTAGGATGCCTCAGAGGGGGCACAAACCCTAAACGCAAAAGGGGCACAAACCCTAAATGCTAAACAAAAAAGGGGCGCAAACCCTAAATACAAAAGGCGTGCAAACCCAAATCATAACCCTAATTATTGGTCTATATAAGACCCCATTTGAAAAAAGTGCCAAGACTGCAACAATTGAGAGGAGAAACTAACCACAGAGCCCATAATTTCACCACTTGCACTTATTAGTCCAAGATCACATGACCAATTGACCAATGAGAGACAAATTTGAAGAATAGAAACTCCAAGCAACGAAGTTGCAAAATCCAAGAACTGACAAGCCTAAAGAGTTGAATGATAACACCCACACATATAACCACACAACAAGAAGAGTTGAAGAGTTTATCATATGGCTATTAAGAGCCTTACACTCTGTTGACATGCCTCATAGTGGACTTGACCTTAGGTCTCGGATTCCTGAAACCTGATGAATAAACACAAATGAGTAAACATTCCCATCCATCTATCCATTCACATGTTGTTAGAGCTAGTAACACAAGAGTCTAGGCCAAAGCTAGCAGATTGGATGGTGATAGATAAATTTCAAAGGGTTGACCTTAGATGCATTAAGTGCAACATCACTCACATGTATCATGACTGTCCAACATGCACGGTTTCATGTAGTACCCTAACTACCATACCTAATATACGAAAGGTCCAAGCCTCAAACATTGACATGGAAGATGAAGAGCTAATCCCTCCTGCATATCTTAGGTTCAAACTAACTTCCAAGTGAGAGTCCATCATTGATGCTCTCATAGACAAATGAAGGTTCAGAGATTACAACATCTTGAGCTATGAGGTATGGATTGAGATCAAACAACCTGAATTCGTCCCGAGACAAATGCAACTATTAAGCTGTATGGAGGATCAACCTATTCCCTCTTAGGATGATGCAAAATTCTCTTTACTGTTGAGAATGAAACCATGTCCACAGTGTTTTATGTGCTTCCAAATTGAGAAGATATGGGAAATGAAGTCTTTCTTGGAGGAAGACCTTTTAAGCATGCAACCACATGCATTGTGGACTACAAAGCACACCGTATACACCTAACCTACCAGACGTGGAGATAGTCACTAATTTTCACAAAGGGGACCTTGTCTCTTCTCTAGAGAAGGGCAAGACACTTGTCTTAGAGTTAGAGCAAACGCCTAGAGAGACAACTAGAGAGTTCTTAATAAACTACTCAAGGCACATGAGAACAAGAGAAAACCACTCAGTAGGAACCCTCCTGGAACCAAAGGAAAGACCGTAGCTTCTCAAGCTATTGGGAATAGAATTGCATCTAGAAGGGGAAAGAAAGTTAGAGCAAGTAATTAGAAGTGTCAATGGAGAGCTAGCACAAGGCTACAATGGTGGGTGCCCAAAGCATTGCTTCGTGTTCTCAAGGGTTTTATGCCAAAAATTATTGGATTTGGTTACCAAAACCACATGCAAAGCCACCTCTAGTGAGTCCCATCCAAATCTAAGAGATAGCAAAAGAGACCCACACACAGATCTAGGTCATGGACCAAGATACTTGAGGAGACAATCAAATAAGTTAGTGACGATGAGCTAGTTTCTGTGACATTTGATCCCATAATTCCAAAAGAGCAACCACTTGAAGTTGCTACTAATCCACACAAGGAACTAGAAGTGTCAAAAAAGTCATCGAGTAAGCAAGAAAAGAGAGAGCCAAAGCAGCCATCACTTCCATGTGAGGCTGCTCAAGCTAAAATAGAAAGTCCAAGGATAGATGAGATAAAGCCCTCAAGTGTTGATAATGCTGGTCCTTCAAAACAACCAAAGCCTCCTCAAAACCAAGGACCTTTGTCACCCAAACCAAAATAGAGAATTTGGCAACAACATCCTAGTGTAGCTGCTCAATCTAAGGAAAAGCATCCACAAGAGATAGCTACAAAAACATCAAAAGAGTGATGACCTCCCTCTACAAGTGTTGTTACAAATAAATCTAGAAATACCAAGACCATGAATACTTCCACTTAGTTCGAAGATCCAAGTGCATAGTCCTCTTTGACTATCATCACAATTGACCACTCCATTGAATTGAAAGTTACTACTTCCAATTTTGAGATGGAACCCATACAATCACAACCCTTGGCAGTGACGATGACTGTCACTTCATCTGAAGAACAAGCATCTAGTACTTTAGTCTCACCACACAAGGATATAGAATCTAGTGCAGAGAACATAATGAATCCATTGATTCACAAGTCATCTTCTACTTGACCAAAAGCTCCAATACACTTGAAACTAGCTAAATCATTGATCATGGAGATGTTAGAAAAGAGGGGGCAACAAAGAGTTCAATTAGAAGCTAGGAGTTCTCAAGGACTAGATGAAACACTCTTCACTTCACTTGCTCGTACATATGTTCACGCTGACCTTGGAATTCAGATTGCTGAGCATCAGAAACTCTTAAAAAAGCCTTTGACATGGTTCGAGAAATCACAAATTTGTTGGATTTACCTAGTAATCATGAGAGAAGTTATAAAGCAAATGACCAAGGTGGAGCATGAGAAGCATCACTTAATTCCTGTGTTCTACACTAGGAAGCACACATCAAGTTGGGAAGATGTTGCAGCATTGGCCAAGAAAGCAGAAGGACAAAGTGAGTTTGAACAAAAATGGTATTCTAGTTGAGGGTTAGTTGCACGATATGGTAGTTGCCTAATGACTATTGCTAAGCAAAGAAAGGCACTTTGGACTTCAATGCACGATCCTACTTATGTTTCTCCTACATCTCTTCGAGTGTTTGTGCTTGTCTCTGGTGTTAACATTTTTAAATTGGCTAAACTTTATCCCTTGTGTGACAAAATTCCTTTAGAGGAGGAGCTACACATTACAAGTCGATCAGGACAACAAGACATGATGATTGATGTCATTAGATATATCTTTTGTCTCACCCATAACCCACAACTTCTTGATGATCATGCTTCATTAGAATACAATCCTAATTTCTATGAATGGTTTATTCCAAGGCTGAGTGACACAACACCAAATCTTACCTCTACTTTTAGTACTACAATGATTAAATCTTCATCAAATGATGTGAAGTAGAGTGATGTACATAGACCTTATACTAACCTAGACACAATGTTGGAAGAGGTATGCTTGCAACTCTAGATCCTAGGCACAATGCCACTGATGTCCCTACTAACTCACCCCACTAGTTAGTCCCAATTGAGCTGGCCTTGGGATGCTCTAGAGGAGGTTGTTGAGACACATCTCTAGATCAGTTCTACTAAACCTGACCCTCCTTTTGGCATCAAGCCTTTGCTAGTATGTCGACCATTGAGTACCATGACTGCTCATTTGGCAAAGAAATTCAATTCCTCTGAAACAAAATGCCTATTCCAATTTGAGGCCATTTACACTACTTATGCCAAGTTGTTTGCAATGATTGATCTAGGCCTTGCTGATGATGAGGTAGTTCAAGTTGCTTCTAAATGGCATTCCACTTGGGAGGACAACGAACATCTTTTTGATAAAAGCCTCTTGATTTAGAAGGAATATGTTAGGACTCTCTCTCAGGAGCACTTGCTATCATGCCGATTTATCGCTTCTTTTGCTTCTGTGACGAAAATCCAAGACCGATCAATACTTTGATGAGCTTGAGAAGAATTGTCATTTCTCAAGTTTGTTCTTGTAGAAGTGGTTTTCTCATCGACTTGGGATTGCTTGCGATGGCAGTCGTCTTATGACCACAACTGAGCAACACCATGCATTCAAAGTACACTTCAAGATGACCCAACTAACTGTGAGACTACTTCACTGTGCTTTATCATCCTAGCTCAGAATCTCACCTTTCCAAGAAAGTTGATGTAGCACCCATTACTTGTTGACAAGATTTTGATCGAAGAGGAACTACACATTGCTAGTCGCTTTGTAGGACCCTATTTTCTTGGCAAACTGATTACTTACATTTGTGGACTAGTTACCAAACCACACTTAACTTAGATGCTTTATATGAATTAGAGTACAATTTGAATTTTTATGACTGGTGGATCCCAACAATTGCAGAATACTAACTCTTTTTCCTTTTTAGTCTTAGTTTGTTTGTACATATTTTTATTTGGCTCAATTTGTTGCACTGACAAGAGCAAAAGTCCCTCTGACTTTAGAACCAATGCTACATCTTATGCAAGGGGAAAACAAAAAAGAACAAGCGGTATAAGCTCAAACCCTTTCACTCCTTGTGAAATGGTGAAATTCAAAGAAGAAAAAAAGTTGTTCCTAATTCTATCTATCTTTTTTCCTTGAATCCATTGCATGTTGCTCTCAAAGTCTCACCAAGTGAATTCAGGAAAGCAGTAGGTGACAAAGCAATGCAATGAACCTCAAGGCTTGAAGACAATATCATTGACAATAGAAGATTCCCATGAATATCCTACATTTTAACAACATTAAAGACTTGAAGCTGACACTAGCATCAGAACCTTCTTGAAGATCTCAAGCTCGAGAGGCATCATGTCAAGACATCAAAGGCCAATCAAGGCAACAACTTTATCTTAGAGCTGCATTGAAGAAACACAGAACTTAAAGAACCATCAACAATGAGGTTCCGATTTCTTCAATGATACCATACCTTTACTACAACATCTAATGGTCATCAACTTCCTTAGGATCAGTTGAGAATTGCTTCATCAATGATGAGCATACGAGTCTTCTTCGACAAGTTTAGGTTCTTCTTTAACAACAACTTCATCAACAATGTGACAATGTGCTTCAATGTCCAAGCCCAATGTTCAAATCTTCATTGTACGTGCCTTAGTGTACCAATCATCTTATGTACCAAGTTTTATTATTTGTAGTCAGCCTTCTGATCTCATACTTTCATTTCTCCTTGTAAGGTAGCATGCCTTATTGTATATCATTATTGTTGCTTGACTTGCCAAAAAGAAAAAAAGGAAAAAAATAAAAAAGAAAAAGAAATATGCATGCACATGCATTGTACCATATTACCTAGGGGTCCTCAAGTTGGATGCATCCACTGACCCTAGTTGGCTGGCTCTGTCTCTAATCCCCTTGTCCTTTTCCCATTTTCCCACACCCTCACTTAGGGCACATCAATGTCAGGACATACCTAGGGAGTCTCGGCTCACCTTGGTTGACCTATCTTCCTAATTCACTTGCACATTTCATCCCATCATTTGAGTCACCTAGTTTCATCAATCCTTACTTATTAGAAAGGTGGAAAATGTTCTTAAATATAAAGCCAACAATTGCATTAGCTGTACTGTGTGTGGTTGATCCCATAGAGATCCATGTCCTTCAAGAGCTTATTGGATTGAACACCTACTCTTGTCCATCTCACATCAGTGTCTCCCTAGCATCTTCATCAATAACTACCTTTTTCTTAAATGCCCACAATTCTTCCCATCTTCATTAGATTAAGATCCCTTGCTTCATCACGCACCAGTCTCATCACACTCATAGAATCCATGAAGCAATCTTCTAACTATGTATTGGACTATATATGCATGTGCACTCACTATAGTATTTGCACAATAACCTATTCACGGTTTTGGGTCCTCAAGCGTGGGACAACACTTTAAGCTTGCTTGGAGTTTGATCCATCTCCCAACGAAGAACATCATATGTCCTATCCACAAATAGAAGACTAGCACTTTTCCCTAGGAAGTGATTGTACGTGAGGTTTACTTTGTAGGTACAATAGTGCATGGAGGATTATAAGCCATCATTTCTACATTCCCATCTTCTGCAATCTCCCATTCAGCTTTAAGGGTCATTCTAGCTATCTCCATTTGAAGAACCACTAGTCAAGTGTATCTTTAGCATAATCAACTTCTATAGGATTTGTCACCAGTTAGAACATCAGTCACCATCTACCACTGTATGAGAAACATTATCTGTATTCACACCAAGAAACAAATTATTCTCTTCAGCAGTAACAAATTCTTCATTAGTAGCATTCAATTCTCCTTATCAATACTACTTCTTCAATCAACTGTTCCTAGCATTCCACGTCTTCGTTGCAAGCTCCAGCATGTTACCTACGACGTGAGTGCCATGGGATTGGCATTTGTCTAGGGAGGAAATAATGTCAATGTAGTCACATTGATAGAGCTTTTGCACATTGTATTTATCTCCCATAGTTGTATTTGTTGCACCCGCAAGTGTTGCGTGGGTTGTGCACATGGATTTGTGATTAGATTAGCATAAGCTTGGTCTATTTAGGCTAAGGTTGAAGTGGGCTTCAAGGATGGGCTGGCCTAGATCCCCCGGCCTAGAGCCCACTAAGTGGGTGGGATGCCCAAGAAAGGGGTGCAAACCCTAAATGCAAAAGGGGCGCAAAAGCTAACCCTAACCCTAATTCTTGGTTTATATAAGGGTGGGAGGTCTCAATTGTATTCACCCCTTTTGGCACATCCATTGTGTTAAGAGTGACTGAGAGAGAGTGAGTGAGAGGTGTGTTAAGAGAGGGACTGAGGGATGGTAAAGCTCTTTGTCATTGTCTTGTTTTTCCCGTCATCTCTACTGGCTCTTCAACTCATTGGTGTGCTTGGTTGTGGATGCAAATGAGTGTTGGAGTTGGATTGTATTGATTGTGGTCGTGTGGAACTATCTTCGAGCCTTCGAAAGGTAAGTTAGGTAAGTTCTCTACAACTTGAGCTAGCCTTGTGTTCTTAGGTGACTTTGAAAGGTAAGTTAGGTGAGTTGTAGCTTTTTGAAACAATAGAAGTCCATGTCCAAAGTCCCAATTGTTGGTGTGTTTGGCTCAACATTTGTAGACCCACTTACAACCAATAACTTGCTTGCCCTTGGGCAATGGTATTAGATCCCAAGTCCTATTGACCTACACTGTAGCCATCTTTTTATTCATTATTGCATCCCAATGAGCATAACCAACAACCTCCTTAAAGAAAGTGGGCTCAACATCCCCAACTAGCTTTACCAACATAATGGTGAGTTGCATAAACCCCAAAATTGAACCTTCTAATAGGGTATCCCACCCTTGCTAGAACTACACACCATTGGATCACTCAATGAAGCCTTTACATTATTATGTGCTTTGTATATACCTAGATTTCTAACTAAAAAAATATCAAGCTCAAAATATTTGACCCACTAGAGTCTCCTTCAAGAATTGAATGACTATTAGATGCATCATTACCATCTGACACTTTCTTCACTTTATCATTACTTGCAATACTAGTAGATGCACTTGAAGATGTGGGGCTACTCCTTAGTCTCCCACTAACTATAGATCTATTATCAGATAATATCTCTGTTCCATTAAGGGTTTTGGTTCTTGCTTTTCTATTTGTATATGACTATTATGGCTATCAACATGATCCAATGCATCTCTATTAGATGCATACCAAATGCTCATCTCATAAAAAGTAACATCCTTGCTCACTCTAAACTCACTAATTGATAGGGTTATAAGTAATAGTGTACCCTTTTTTCTCGGTAGAGTATCCAATGAAGTTACATTTCCTAGACTTTGGTTCCAATTTCTTCCTCAACTCATGAGGCACATGAATATATGAAATACAATCAAACACTTTTAGCTATGATATATCATATTTCTTACGTGTAAAAAATTATTTCAGGGTTATACCATGAAGTGTAGTCATGGAAGTTTTGTTTATAATATAGACAGTAGTATGAATAGCCTTAGAAAAAAAATACTTGGGTATATTCTATTCGATTAATCAATGCTTGTGTAACTTTTGCAATATGTATGTTTTTCCTTTCTACAACCCTATTTTATTGTGAGTATACATGTATTGTAAACTATTGCTTTATCCCATGAGGTCTCAAACTCATTAAAGAATATTCTCCCTCTCTATTTGACCTTAAGGACTTAGCTTTTAAGCATATGTCTATTTCAACAACGGCCTTAAAAGTTTTGAGTGCTGAAACACTTCACTCTTTTCCTTCATAAAGTATACTTAGAGATTTCTTGAGCAATCATCAATAAATGTAACAAAATACTTGCTAACACTGAGGGACACATTTGTATAGGCCCCTAAAACATTTGTATCTACAAGATCAAGTATATTCCTACTTAGATCTCTGTCACATGAAAAAGATTGTCTTGCCAACTTTCCAAATTGACATGGTTCACAGACCTTACGTATTCTATAACTCTAGATGTAGAGAAATGTATAACCATTCCTTTGGACTACATTATTTTCAACATTTTCACATTTGCATGCTAATATATTTGTGCCATGTTTCAATGTCTATAACCAAATGTTTGCCTTTATCATACATAGCAACATTTATAGTAGTAATTTTAGCATCCAAACTAAACATGTGGCATCCAAACTAAACATGTGGTCAACTTTGCTTCCTTTTGCAATCAACTTGTACTTATTATTAAATTCTTTAGCAAAGAAACCCTTTGCGTTACATCTAACCTACATCCCTTGCTCTACCATTTGATCAAATAGTTGCGATGGATGGCATATCCAATATATCTAACAAACACTATATCTTACTATCATACAAGGACAAATGAACTTTTTTAATATGTGAGATCGGGTGGCATGAGCCATCCCTATCTCTACATAATCTAGACTTTGTAAATCCTGCATCTCTCTAAATAATTTAGTATGACTTGGATGAATTGAATCAACATACCATACATCATCATATGTCCCATTTCTTGTAACAACATTCATCACATGCCACATAATAGAAAAAGACTCATTTTTAAAATCATTTTGTCTTGAAGATGATACTAGTTTCCTTGTTATAATTTACTATTACAAATTTATCATTCTTATAATAAAAATTGCTAGAATCTTTATTCTATTATCTACCTCTTTCTTTAGACCTCCCCTTTTCTCTAGAATTATTATGGTATCTGAAAATTTGCATGTTATCAAACTATTGATTCAACCTACTTTACTGGTACTTTATTACTGGGTATGACACATACCACTACCTCTTGAAAAGAATCTACCATGTTCCTTAAATTTAAGTAAAATGCTTAGACACGTTTACCATCTCTTTCAAAGGATTCACCTTGCATATTGATCTCTTCAATAATCATGAGAAAGTCCAACTCATTAAAATCTAGAAATGGTTTTCATATATACACAGATTTTTCTAGGATTTCTTATTATTAAAGCCACCCAAAGTAGACAAAACCAGGTCATCATCATTAGGCATTGCATCAATAGCTATTCTTAAAGCATCTACAAGTCTTTGTAGCACATGCATCCACTCCAATATTGATTTTTCAAAGTGTTCTACCATGGATTGATATATCTATTCTTCTATCAAGAAGAGGACTAAGAGGTGAGAGAAGAGAGTGTATAAGAGAGAAAAGAGGAGAGAGAATGAGTGACAATGAGAGAGAGAGAGACTAGAAAGATAGGAGAGAAGAGAGAGAAGCTGTGAACAAGAAGGTAAGATGAAGAGACAATAATTGTATTATTGCAAAATCGATGAAAAAGTACATATCTCAATACCTTTTATGCATGTACCAGTGTGACAAGGTATTATTAATAAAACCATCTCAAATAATATGTCTTTCTAGCCTCTTACAATCCATCCCTTCTTGAATGTTTTTGCCAACAAAAGAAAAATTACAATGACTGAGAAAGATCGATAGAATAGAGTACTACTTTGTTTACAACTATATAAATGATGGGATATGAATGAAGATAATCAAATCTTTTGATTGAAATGAAGACAATAAAAGAAGTCTTTACCATATACACAATTTGGATATCTTCAAAAGAAAATTTGAGCATTTTGATCTTCAAGAAAATGTCCCTACAATGAGTAGAGAGCATGCTAGAAGAATAGGCCTTGTTGGACAAAAACTACCATAACTATTGATAGAATAATTCAAAGGGGGTGTGCCACATGTCAAAAGATAGACCTCAAAGATTAGTTTGACTATATAGATGGCATTTTTTAAAAAAATTAGGTAGAGTAAAAATTGTTCTAATACAAATTATTATCCAAGTCTTGTTTGCACCAAAACTAGCTCATCTGGAGTATGCTTTAGCCACTAATGTATCCTGTAAGTATGGAAACTCATCCAAAATAGAATCAAGCCTCCAAGAAGATTTTTACAGTGGCAAACCTCTCAATTTAATCAAGTACTTAATGATAGATTGAGTGTAAACCTTCTTATTGCATTGTCCTACGATCTCCTTAGGGATGTATTGAATGAGATCTACTTTATCAATAGGAGGAGGCAGCTCATCAATTGTATCCACTTAAGTCCCATAAAATGGTTTGAGCTAGCTAACATGAAATACATTATGAATCTTAGTGGAAGAGGGTAGTTTCAGTCTATATGCCAAGTCTCCAATATGCTTCAAGTTCCTATATAATCCATAAAACTTGTGAGCAAGTTTGTTACTAGAACCATCTTTCAATGTAGAGTAATGAGGCTTGGGTACTTTTAGCAAAACTAACTCTCCTTTCTAGAACTCCATGAACACCTCTTCTCATCAGCATGCATCTTCATTTAGTCTTGGAATTTCCTAAGATTCAACTTGCACTACTAAAGAAGGGCATGCATCCTTTCTAATTCCTCTTTGCCATGAGGGTTTATCTTCTCATTGAAAATGATGATGGATGGAGGCACTTTGTAGCCATACAAAGTCTCAAAGGGTGTAATCCTAATATTAGCACGGGTAGAGTTGTTGTAACAAAACTTAGCCAAATGCAACTAAGAATCCCACTCGTGCTGCACATCATGATAGGAATGGAGAAGGTAGGTCTCTAGCCACTTATTTACCCTTTCTATCTAGCCATCAATCTGTAGATGATAGGCTGTAGAAGGAGCCAACTTAGTACCCATGGAGTTAAATACCGCCTATAAAAAATTACTCATGAACTTTTTATCCTTGTCATGCACAATCACCTGTGGTAATTCATGTAATCTAAAGATATGTTTTATGAATTGACTAGCCACGTGGGATACAATGAACTATGTCTTTGTGGAATAAAATGGGCTGCCTTGGTGAGTCTATCCACCACTATATATATGATGTTCCATCCTTTTTAGTTGTAGGCAAGTCAATAATAAAATCCATGGTTGTATGTGTCTATTTTCCTTTCAAGATAGGTAATGGCTACAATAAATCACCTAAGTTATGAGTGTTATTCTTATTCTGTTGGCATGGTATACATTTCATGAAATAATCCTTCATATCTTTTCACAATCCGTTTTAGTAAAATATTTTGTTGATTTTATCATAGACCTTAAAGACTCCAAAATGTCAAGTTGTAAGCAAAGAGTGCAACTCCTTTAAAATTTTTAGTTTTAAGGGAGAAGTATAGGGAGTAACAATCCTATTGTTGAGCCAAATGAGGCTGTTCTTAAGCTAAAAATATGACTTTATTTTTATTAATCCTTGCTATAATTTCTAAAATGTATGGATGAGATCATGTTTCAAAATATAGGCTCCATGTAGCTCTTCAATCTAATCATTATGTAGCTTAGTTATGGCTAAAACTTTGCATGCTTACATCCTTGAAAGAGAATCAACTACTATATTATCCTTTCTCCATGTATGAGTGATATCAAAATCATAATTTTGCAGGGTAGCCATCCACTTGTGTTCCTTAGGAGTAAGATTTGATTGGGTAAGAAAGTACTTTAGAATCCTATGATCACTTTGGACTCTAAAATTAGCTACCATACTTTAGAATCCTATGATCACTTTGGACTCTAAAATTAGCTACCGTATAAATAGTGATGCCACTTCTTTATTGCATGAAGAATAGCCAAAGTTGCTATAGTCACATAATGCTTTATGAACCTATGATAGAATGATGATAAACCAAGAAATCCTCTATGAGAAGTAGTAGTGGTAGGTGTTGGCCAATATCTAACACATTGCACATTCTTAGGATCAACATGTATCTCTTTCTCCCTAACAATGTTGTTAGAATACTCCACCTCTGTCTGCATGAATGAACAGTTCTTCTCCTTAACAAACATCAAAGGCCTTTCTTATATGTGACAAATGGTTCTCCAATGTCTTGCTATAAATTAGTGTGTCATCGAAGAACACTAGAAAAAACTTAAAGAGGAAAGCTACAAAATCTTGTTCATTAGACTTTGGAAGGTAGTTGGGGCATTGGTAAACCCAAATGGTATTACCTAGAGATTATACAACCCACAATCAATTCTAAAGGCTATTGTAACTTCATCACCCTCCCTCACACACATCTGATGATATCCTTATCTCAAGTTAATCTTGATAAAGAACTCAACCCCCTTGAGCTCATCAAACAAATCATCCACTCTAGGAATCGAATACCTATTCTCCACTGTGATTTTGTTTAGATCCCTATAGTCTATAGATATCCTAAAGGATCCATCTTTCTTCTTTACTAATAAGACTAGTGAAGCATATGATGAAGAACTAGGATCAATGAAACCCATTGCTAGAAGCTCCTTCATTTTCTTTGTCACTTCTTCATGCTCACATTTAGATAATTTGTAAGGTGGCTTATTGACTGGCTTGAAATGTGTCTCTAAGTCTATAGGGTGATCCACTACTCTCTTGGAAGGTAACTATGTAGGCACCTCAAACAAATCCTTGTGCTCCTCAAGTAGCTTATACCAACCCACATTAACCAAAATAGCATACCTATCAAAGTAATCCAAGTAACTAGCCATCCATTATCTACCAAAGAGGCAACAAAAAATGTAATTGCAAGGTGGTTGTGTGCCTCTATGAGCATATTCCAAGCAAGTTATGTGGTTTCTTTATCAACCAAACATCCAATAGGAAAGTCAATAAAGACAACATCACAAGCCCAGTTCACCAACTTTTCATTTTGTACACATGGCATATCATCTTTAGCAAGCCTAGAAAAGAACTCATGTATTGTATTGTAAGCATCATTTCTTTTCCCTATAATCAAATTTTGCCCCATAGAGAAGTAGTCACCCACCATGCACCCATAGCTAATCACGCCAATGATCATATTTTCTTAAAAGTATATCATTTAGTGGGAAAGAAAGAAACACAAATGGAATGACCTCCTTTGATAGTAACCCTTTTTCCCTTCAATCAAAGAGAAGGGTTTTTAATATTTTATTTACAAAACAAAAAATCATATATATATATGTGTAAATTTGATGCACAACATGTATTGTGATCTCCAATGATAAAATTTACTTCTACCTACTTGAAAGCTACTCCTTTGCTCCACTTCATGTTGTGGGGGACTATTATCTACTCTTTCTTGCATTCCTACAACACAAAGCATTGGTAACGATTCACATAGCAATGATAAAAAAAATCATCACCTACATTGTACCCAAAATATTATCTTACCATCACTTTCTTTTGTTGTCTCTTTTTGAGACTGCGTATTACATTGATTCACCAAGAGGAGTGCTTATAGATTTTTTAGAATTCACGATGTGTACTTCCTTCTCTCTTGCTAAGACATATCCACCTCCAAGGTCCACCCATCAAGGGCAATGATCTATCTACCAATTAGAGAGATTATGCATGCTCTTGAGATACATGTGGGCTTCCTCATTATCTCTATCAATCCATCCATTGCAATGATTTGAAAACCAAGTTATCCTCTTCTCCCCAATCAAATGAAGTAGAAACCTTTTGAATCACATAATAGTGCAAGTTATCAAAATAAACAAAGATCAACTAAAGTTAAGCCCATTGTGTTAGCAAAGCTATTATAGACAACTCGTTACACAACCATAGTTACTTCATTTCTCTTTCCTTATTAAGGACCTTTCACCTTTTATTCTCGTGCATCCATAGATTGTTCTCTTGCTCTTACTTGAGTAAACATATACTTTCTAACCTCCAATTTCACACCCTCCATATAGTTTTGTAGTAAATAGTCTTATGGAAGACCCAATGGAGTACCTAAAATACATTTTTTTTTTCCAATTTCTCCAATGATTGAATAACCTCAATCTCAACCTTTTTCAAAAAGCACTCTCATGTCAACCACCTTAATAACAAAAACAAAATCTATTAACATCACTTAATATGCATCATGATAGCAATGCTAGGACTTTGAAAGATTTTGAAGTGGCACTCACAATCTGTACTTGTTGTCTGAGGATGGCATACCATATATATCTTTTAAACTCTTGTTTGAGTCCAAGAGAGATAGCAACACCAACATTTTCTCTTCTCTCATCTTAGCATTTGCCAAGAATTTCAACTTGGTAATAGTAATAACTAAGTTAGGGGTGTCAAACTTCAATGTAAATATTCTATCCAACCATGGATCACCAAGCTTAAGATTAATTAAGCACATTAAGTACCTATGAAGTGAACATAAAGATTACACTTGGATATTTTACCATCTACAAAATTTTCTTATTCGAATCCCAACTTTTAGGTATGTAAAGCATTTGTTGATAATACAATAACTCATTTTGAAGGAGATGGTTCTTGAACTTGGCCTTATCCTTCAAGCTCTTTTTCTCTAGATGAATAACTGTTTTTATCTCCATGTATTCTAGATCATTGGAGGCTTCAGTAACCATAGCATCTAGAAAAGAGATTACTAGATTTGAAATGAGACTTGCAAGACTGCCTTGTCTTCAAGGATCTTTAGTTATTTAGACATTTAAGAAGGCTTTAACCACCACATTCTTTTTTCTAGGGTAATACTTAATCTCAAAGTAAAACTCTTAAATGACTTCAATCCATCTTCTTTGCCTCATTTGAGATCTAGTATAGTGAAAATATGATTTACGCTCTTATGATTGGTGATGAGTGTGAATCTTTAACCAAGTAGATAGTGGTGCCATGGTTTGAGTTCATGAATGACTGTTAGTAGCTCCAAATCATGCGTAGCATAATTCTCCTCATATGGTTTGAGTTTTGAGAAGAATAAGCTATGGGTCAACCTTTATGTGAAAGCACACAATCCACCACTATAATACTTGCATTTGTGACAATTTCAAATTCCTAGGAGAAGTTAGAGAGTTTTAATATCAATGCAATAGTGAGACATGCCTTTATCTTATCAAAGGTCTCTTGTTCCATGGGACTCCATACGATCAGGTTTTGCTTCTTCAAGAGTTCAATCAAGGGTGTGATGATGAGATTATAATCCTCGATGAAGATATGGTACCATCCTATGAGCTGTCGTAGGAACCCTCTAATTTCAAGATAGTCTATGAAGGTAGCCAATCCTAGACATATTTCATCTTAGCTAGATCCACAAAGATTCCTTTGATTGAGACAATGAGACCTAAGTACTTGATATTCTTTTTAAAGAACGTGTGTTTACTCTACTTTGCATAAAGCTTATTTGGTTTTAAGGTTTCAAGAACAATTTGAAGGTGGTTTGGATGGTCTTCTTTTGCTTTGGAATAAGCCAATAGGTCACCAAAGAATACAAGAATGATATTGTCAAGGTAAGGCTTGAAAATGTCTTGTACTAATATGTTGAAAGTAGTCGATGCATTCATTAAAACCAATGACATTATTTTGATCTCAAAATGGCCATACCTAGTGTTAAAGCAGTCTTTGGGATGTCCTCTTCTTTGCTAAGCCATAAAGGTAATTCAAGGTCCATGGGTAGTTCTATCTTATTTTGCTTAATTAAATAAATGGGCTGTCCTTTCCGTAGACCCTTAATTAGCAAGCTTACTTTTGCTAATAATACCCTAGATTTTTCTACCTTTCCTTGAGCCTAGGCTAAGATTTCCTTGATGTTGTTAAAGTTGATCTTTCCTTTCTCACGATGAATACTTGCCTGGTTAGGGACCAGCCAATCCATACCTAGGAGACAACCATAAGTCCCTAGAGACAAAACACAAAAGTTTGCCTTTGTGTGTTGGTTTCCTAAGTGTAAATCTACTTTTTTGACTATTTGGGTTGAATAGACTTCTTTTCTATTTGCTACTTCGACTATCAATTTCCTGGCAAGTTTGGGATCTAGCTATAATATATTTACACACTTATGAAAGGTTAAAGAATCCTTAGAAAGAATATCCCATCTTTAATCAATTGTTTACATACACTCAATTTTCAAATTATCATGTTTATGTATATTGCAAAAATCAATATATATTAACTTAACGACGTATTAATGATGGAGTGTACTAAAATCTATGCTTTGATATCATGTGAACATATCAGACCCTAATTCAAAGGGAGGATAATTTGGTAGTCATCTAGTTCTGTGACAACTATGAGCATGTGGATTCGAGCAACTAGGTGTTTCCTAGGGCTATTTCACAAGTGAAGGGTTGTAGCCTCATCCCACAAGGATCGACCTATGGATTACAGTCTCTTATAGTAGTCTAGCATCAAGCTAATGGTCACAATTTTGCAAGCAATCAAAGACTTTGAGACAAGTAAGCACTGCACTTGGTTTAATGAGAGCGAGAAACCAAGGGAAACCACATGTCAATCCCTCTATTAATAAGGCATAGTCTCACACTAGCCCCCTAAAATAGTACTTAGCTAGTTCTAAGACTCAACCCTAGGAATAGTCACACTTATCATTCATTTTTTTAAATTTAGAAAAAAGTAAATATTACTTCTTTTGACATGAGTTTTAAGCTATGATAATAAAATTTTATTAACTATTTAATAACGTTGCTAACAAAAAACTTATCTGAGAGTTTAGTCATTTCAAAATAAAAATTTTAGACTTTATTTGGTAAATTTTATTATTAAAGTATGAATTTTTATTATTTTTAAATATATTTAAGTAATTTATACTATTCAAATTTTAATCATGAAAATTATATGTAAAATTATAATCATAAAAATTAAATATATAATTAGTTTAGTGATTTAAAACTTATATTTACTAAGAAATTAGTTGAATTACTTAAGAATTTTTAAAAACAATATAACATACCTCGATCATATTTACTATCATATTCTCAACATTTTGGTTGCTTGATTATCCCACCACATCAATACACTTACATTTGGCCATGGTGAATAGGAAAATACATTAGAAAAGAAGGGATTCGAATGTAGGGTGCTAGCACATAAACAAACACTATTTCCGTCCTTGCAAAATTCACCTCACCTCTTGATGATTCACTCATGTTGACTCTCATGTGTTGAAATTGTGAAGAGGGGTTCTCCTTTAAATAGTTTTATGGGAGGACTAGGGGGTGGGGAGGGGAATTTCATCTGTATTTGATTGTTTAGTAAGGAGAGACTATTTATTATCAAGAGGGATTTTTTTCATTTTTATTTACATTAGGAAGGAAGGAAAATATCTATTGAATTAAGACAAAAAAATTTGACTTAGGAAGGGAGGGGGGACACCCACAAACAATGCACCCCCATAAGGAGGGGACTCTCTTTCCCTTAACCTCCCCAAAGGTATTTAGTCTTCTTTTGAATTTCTTCTCTTTTTTATATTTTTTATATTTATATTTATAGTATTAATTTATCATCAAATTTTTAAAAACATATTTATTAAAATTTATCAAAAACTAGAAAAAAAGTGATATTTTGATGATCCTTAGGGCATTAAATTATTTATTAAACTGATAAAAAATTAGCAATGAATTGTATTGTAGAGTAAATTCATATTTGTCAAAGAATTTACATTTTCGAGGATTCAATGCATATGCTGGGCAATGAAACCTTCTTTAGTTGCCTTGCGTTGAAGAATAATTTTGCACTATGACCAAGTTAGCATTGTGTTGGTGTGATCGAGCATAGAAAGAGATTTGTCTTCGAAAAAAATATTTTGCGGTTTAGAATTTGGGTTTATAAGTATGTTGGCTTACATGTGTGGTTGCCCTAATGCATAGTTAATTTCACACATGTGATGGGAAGATCGCTTTTGCATGGGAAGTTGTGCCACATGTCACTTTCTTTTTTGGCATGATTGCGCTTTTATGGCTCCACTTTTTAAAGGTTATAATTCTTAGCATTTTCTTTTTCATTTTAAGCGCAACTCCTCCGAATTAGTGCACTGTACATCTTGGACAAACGTGTGGTGACTGTTGATATATATATATATTACGTGTGGTGACTGTTTATATATATATATATATATATATATATATATATATATATATATATATATATATGTATGTATGTATGTATGTATGTATGTATGTATGTATGTATGTATGTATGTATGTATGTATGTATGTATGTATGTATGTATGTATGTATGTATGTATGTATGTATGTATGTATGTATGTATGTATGTTACTCACGATCGGGTTTATGTTAATATTTCTTTCACATATTTTGTCTTGTCTTTGACAAGCTATTTGTCTTGTAAGCATCGTAAACTTAACCAAGCGTATTCTAACAAAAGACAATTTATTCTCAACAATAGCATGGATTGCAAGCTAGTTTTACATAGATTTGAAAGTTTTGTGAATTATGACAATATCATAAGCGTGAGATTTTGCGCAAGAAGAGAGGGACCGACCACCTAGATAGGTTAGCAGGCTGCTAGCGCAATTGCCCCTAGCTAGATTTGTGGTCTTTCCCTTAGAGAAGTTCATGATTTTGAATAGTGTGGGGAAAAACAAGGACATTCCCACATAGGAAAATATCAAATACTTCATTGAAATTATCAAGAGCTCACCTTGAGGGACAACATAGTCGCATGAAGGTAAAAAATAGGGCGATTACACATAGTTAACTAAAGAAAATATAAGTTGAAATATTTATTATTTTATTAATAATATATTGTCACATTGGCACATGTATAAAAGGTGTTGAGATATGTAAATTTTCATCACTTTTGCAATATTATAATTATTGTCTCTTCATCTTACCTTCTTATTCATAGGTTTCATGGCTTCTCTCTCTTCTCGCTTATCTTTATAGTATTTCTCTCTCCTTGCTACTCATTCTCTGTCCTCTTTTCTCTCTCTTCTAAATTTTTTTCTCTCACCTCTCAATCCTCTTCTTGACAAGTGGTATCAGAGCATTGGCCTTTGATCCATCTTGTCATAATCTTACCTTAGATTTCCTTCTCAGACTAGTCACATTCTTGTTTTCCAAGAATAGGATGTCCAACTCTTGAAGTAGACATGTGCAGAGACTAGGGAGCTTTGAAGTGCAGAGGATAGCCTAGTTAGAGCTAAATGGAGGACATGGAGACCAAGCAAGAGGTATAATGGGCAAAATGAGAGATCGTGGTCAACCATTCTAGAGATCAAATGGTTAAAGAAAGGGGAAATAGAGGTAGTTAGGGTTAGAAATCTAGTTGTTTTTTGCAAACAAGTTTTCTCTTTTCTCTCCCTTTAAGCTTTTGTGGAGTTTTCATGGTGGACTCCCAAGAAATCCTTCCTCTTGCTCTCTAATGACCATATCGTTCTCTCTGACCATGGGGCAAGTATTCTTCGAGTCTTGAGAAACATATAGAATATCACCTTGATGAGATTGACTACATGAAAGCATAAGCAACAACCTCATAAAATTTGGTGCATTTTACATTGAATTTCTTGCTCACTTCATACTCCATTGTTGCCTTAGATCTCTTTTGTGTGGCTCAAGCAGCCATTGAATGGTTTTTCCCTTTTCTTCATCTTTTTCTTCGAAACCCTAAAAACACAAGAAGATGGTGGTCATAGCTTCAACCTTGAAGCTCAAAAAAATTTTAAGCTTTGGTTTTTCTTGACCTTCAAGGCTCTTCTATTACCATTATTAAGCAACATTGGCATGAAGATTGAAGACATTAAAAGAGATTTCAGCCTATCAAGTATAATGGAGTTCCATTTTGGGAATTTTGGTCAAAGAGCTTGAATTTCTTGCAAAATCAAGCATTAAAAGAGGTTCATTGCACTTATTCCTCAAAGGCTTTATGGTCTTCAAGCAAAATATGGGATGATTCATTTGGATTATGGAACATGGAGCTTATGCATTGAATGGGACGTTCATCTTCCACCAATGGGACTAAAGCTTGATTCTACTTGAATCTTCCATCTTCTTCAAGCTTACAAGAGGTATTTCATCTACTTTTAATCTCCAAAATCTCTCTTAATCCACTTGCTAATGAGAGAGAATAAGTTATTGTGCCCTTGAATGAACCATATATCATATATTAATCTCTTAAGGAAAATTAGAGACTCTAAATTGAATTTCAACGTTGATTCCATTCCAATGCAATCATGGTTCCAATTTTGCATGCTTTTATGCATAACTTTGATGTGATCTTTTCATTCTCTTGTACCCAAGAAGTAAATTGTAAAGGGTAAGTATTGCAATTAGTGAGTAACTAATTTGCAGTGGGGGTAAGACCCTCAGTCAATTCCCATTTTTCAATTCTCTTTTGATCGATCCATCTATGCAAAGGATTGAAGGTTGAAAGAATTATTTCAATAATGCATTTTATATATGTTTTTGTAGAGTAGAATACACTTTCCATGTATATAACCAACCACTAAGGAAAAATATGGATGTCGGGGGAGATAGTGGGACAAAAGAGAGATGACCCTATCAAAGATCTTGAAGGGGTGCAACCAACTAACCCGAGAGAAATTTTGTCCATCTCCTAATGATTTGGAGCTAATGTAGGGAGCTCATCCCACTACTATATTCCTCACATAGGTACCATGAATGGAAAAATCAAAGACTTGAAGATTTCGAGCTAAAGGGCATTCAAACATGGCCATATTTGATAAGCTTACAAGGATTATAAGTTGTTTCTAAGTCCTTTTGACCTTTATTAGCAAGGTACAAATACCTGCATGAGTAATATGGCACTTGAGCATTTCTTGGGATAGATATTCAATCATTTACATATGCTACAAGTTATTCCATGCCATTTATAGGTTGCTTATAGAACATTACAGAGAAATATGGTATTAGGATCCAATTTTGGGACATCATTCACTTGGTCGTAGGTGCTCTAGGGCATTTCAAAGTTTGTGTAGCGCTTTTACATGATTATGTAGGTAGGCGATACTCAGTACCTGCAAGTCCTTTCTAAGGTGCTATAGGGTTTTGGTATCTTAATTTGGAGCTATGGGTAGTGAAAAGGCCAAAATAGGGAATTTACAGAGTGTTGGACTATTTTATATAGTAGGAAAATAATGTTTCTAGAATATTCTATTTGAATACTAAGATATCTGAAGACTTCATTTTGAACCAAAAATTTTCTCATTCAAATATCGTAGTGGAAAAGTATAGCCTTTTAGTAATAAGAGATCTATTTGAACTACATTATGACAATAAGCAGAAATGGCTAGAAACAAGGGAAATAATAAAACTAATGAGGATGTCTAGAAACAAATCAAAGCAATATGTGAAGCAATATCTGAGCCACATCATGATGAAGAAGAATCACATAAATATGGTGCATATAGAATATTAAATGCCACACTTTTTCAGCATGACACTAGGCATTTCATCAGATGTAATGATCTTGTTGCAAAATTGGACCAAGTGGTAGAGAAAATGGTTCAATCAAACATCCATATCAAGGAAGCCATGGAGTAGATGGCCCACTCTGCTAAGGACTCATTGGAGAAATTTATCTTTTCCACTAAAGAATCTGTAGATAACCTTAATGCTCAGATTTCCATGCTTGTGGTAGCACAAATGTAGAGACAAGCAATCATTTTAGCCTTTGAATCCTAATCCATTGTATAATATCATTGGAAAGAAGAGCAAACTATATAGCACTTATGAGATCAAGGAGACTTCTTTTAGGACTAATGAGCCAATTTTGAGCATTCATGCATCCAACCCTCCTCCAAGAGAGCTAGAAGTTAGCCACCTATTCCTCTAGGCAAGATTTATACCAATTATTATAGTGGTACTTCTAGCTCCAAGAGAGCTAGAAGTTAGCCATCTATTCCTCTAGGCAAGATTTATACCAATTATTATAGGGGTACTTCTAATCTCTCAGCTCCCATTTGTAGCTATACGGACGTGTATTCCCAAACATCAAATGGGCAATAAGGCTTTGTAGAAAGGGAGCTTTGTGATAAAATAGTGTTGATAAAGTATAGTGGTCATTCATCATCACTAGATCTAAAAATTAGAGTCTTATTTTGACATCTTCCCTAGATCTAATGACCAAGATTCACTTTGCTACACTTCACCTTGAGGGCTTTGCTCATACATGGTGGATGTACATGAAAAGAGAAAACTAAGAGGTTGAAAGTTGGGAGGAGAAAATATGGCTCAAGTGTTTATCTCTACCATTGAGAAATAGAAATTGGCCAAGAGATGTATCAGTTGGACCAAAGAAGCTTGTCAATCAGAGAGTATACGAACTAGTTCTTAAATCTTAGTATATTTGTAGAGAGTGTGAGCAACGCTGCCAAATTGCATAAGTACATTATGGTTTGGAGCCTAAATTTTTAGTTGATATTATGGCCTAAAAACTCACCACATTATTCCAGTCTATTGAGTTACCTAAGAAATATGCTCATAAGCACAAGAAGAATATCCCTATATAGACTTTTTTTGGATAATAAAGGGTTATTAATAGACAAGGAAACTTTGGTGAGGGTCTAGTACTTGATTTGGTAGCCCCAAAGTCCCCATGTATCCCACATTTAATGCTTCGAGGCAACAAAGTGCTTTAAAGTAAGCAGTCAGTGATAAACTTGAGCCTAAACAAGGTGGTAATAGAGCTAAGAATAATTCAATAAACAATTGAACATTTATACCCATTGACCTTTTTAGAGATTGCAAAGAGAAGGGTCTTTGCTTCAAGTGTGGTAAAAAGTACACAATTGACCATGCATCTAAGTATGCCTACTACAAGAATGCTAAAGCTAAAAATTATAACATGATTGTACTTCATGATGTTGAGGAGAGGAAATAATTTAAGAACTAATTGTGAGTGTACAAGGTGAATTTGAAAATCATGATGAGGATCTTGAGAAGTATCAATCTTATGAGCTAGCAAATGGATTTCTATTTGACCTTGGTGGAGATGTTCCATTTGATTCATGTGGGACAATTTTGTACACTGTACCACTACCCTTTGTTCTATATCCATGGATGCTTAAACAGGTTCTAGGAGCCCTAATACACTCCATATGAAGGATACCATTCATGAGAAGAATGTATTTATCCTAATAGACACAGTAGTAGTACACATAGTTTCATAAATAAGTCAGTTGTTGATAGGCTGAATTGTTTTTCCCTTGATTTATAGTAGCCCATAAGAGTCCAAATAGCAAATAGTGAAGAGAAAATTAGCACCCAAATGTGTCCACAAGTTCCCATACAGTTGGTTGAAAATTACGAGGCAAAGGTGGACCTGACTACCTTGGCAATGGGACCCATAGATGTAGTGCTTAGGTTTGATTGGCTGATGACCCTAGGGAAAATTGCTATGGATTTTTTAGAGTTGTACATGGAGTTTTCCATTGTTAGGTAGCCTATCCATCTACAGGGAATCGATGGTAAATTATATTTTCAACTATAAGAAGAATATATTAACGTTTATGTTTGACAAAATAGGTAATGCATTGTCTTGGCTTGGGAAGCACAAACATGTGCTTGGTCTTGAAGTTGTTTGGAGAGTTTTTATGCTTGACAAGCTTCCATGTGGCTGTGGGAACCAAAGTGATCTAGAGGCATCGATAAGTGATCTTAAGTGTTTTTATTGTAATAATTTCAATGAAAATATCTGACCTTTATGCTTTATGTAGAGTTGATCTTCACTATTGGTATTTGTTCATTGCACTGGATGTCATCCACCTACTTTTCTTGGAAAGAGTAGCTCTTAATTTTGCAAGTTGCAAATTGATCCATGGAGTGATTGTTGGCTCCATTACCTACAGAGAAATAGATTGGCATGGCCATCTTCTTTATCTCTTTAGCATGGAGGCTTTCAGATACCACCTATGTTCTTGCTCTGTGTATTGGATCTCTTGTGTCCACCATCAGGGTTGATTTTGGAGATGGGGTGTGGCACTGCACCCTTAATGCATGTATGTTATACATCTTCTCGTCCATGCTTCTCATTTGATATCTATGAAGATATAGTTGATGTTGTGGTTCGACCTCTCATAGAAGAAGTAGGTGCAAAAAGGGCATGAGTAAGTCTTGATGAGGATTTATAATTAGATGCTTATAAAGTGCAAGTTGTGGACAATCCCTATGATGACTAGTGAGCATTCACACTTAAGACACATTGGGAGCTTCTTTTATTATTGTCACTTTTATTAGTAAGAGTTATTATGTGTTTTCAGAACTTTGGTTTTATTATGTAAAATCATAGTGTTTATATTGTATTCTAACTCATTGACTATTCCTTTATGCATTACATGTTTTAGAATTGGACATATAAAGCAACTTATTCTATCTTATTCTTATTGTGTGTTTTTTGTAGCATTCTTCCATGTTATGCAAGATCTATGGTAGAGATGATGGCTCAAAATTCAAAGTACAATGTGGATGTTGTGGAGAAGGATAGATCAAAGTGTTACTACATGGATGATGAATGCATTGAGACATAATGGGATTTGATATTGACCATGAGTATTACTTTTTATTGTGAAAGTCACCTTTATTTAAGAATGATTTCTTTCGTTGGAATATGAGATTTTAGAATCAAGGATCCCTAACAATTGCCTACACTCAAATGTATTATCTTGGTTCTAAACTCTATAAAACCCCATCATAGTTTTAAACTACAATTGAATTCTAGTATATCGTTAATCTTTCTTGCTCTCTTTTTTGGACTCACTTAGTTTTGTTCACTCATCCTTTTGATTGTCTTGAGCTAGAAATTGATGTTTCTTGGCTTCAAGAACATACTTTCTCTACAATAGTCATAAATAACTCTAGATTTGCTTCAATTGTATTGGTTTCCTCCTTTTTTAAACTTTTTAGAATACCATTCTTTTCATCTACCTTCTTGATATGGTAATGTATAGTTGCGTGCCCCTTCTCCTTTCAATAGAAGCACTCTCCTCGAAACTTCATCTTCCCACTCTTCTTCTTTTGTTATTGATGTTTTTGGGAGTGAGTGCATGGTACAATACATATACTATTGGCAAAACTCTTTAGGACTAAATGTAGGTTTCTTTTAACAAGTAAGAATGTGCACATTTAGTTACTGAATAAGATTTGTTGTGGTTTTATTGAAATCCACAAATATGTGTGCATTGTACTTGTTGGGGATAAAGGCACATGTGCATAACCACTTATGTATTCATTACACTGATAGTATCCACAAACTTGTATATTATTGTAGGTAGAGGGTGGTCATCACTGTTACTTTATTCTTTAATTTTTTAGTGATGTTTGAATAAGGGAAGATTGGTCACACATTATGATTATTGGAGTTCACACATATGGTGTCTCTCTCTCTCTTGCTCTTTTGCTCCATCTTCCATAGCTCTTCCTTTCGCTTGTGTGCTTCCACATGGACTCTACCTTTCAAAATTGGTACTAGAGCCAACCATTCAAGGAGATTCTTCATCCTTTACTTTAGCTTGAATTTAAAGCTTCAGTTCAAGGTTTCATGGTAGCCATTGTTTCTTTCTCTTGAGGTATGCATTGATGATTTTCTTATTTTCTCTTGTTTTTGCTTGCTCTGCCCTTGTTGAGTGCTATCGAGCTGATGAGCAGCCATTTTATCCATTTTTTGAGTGGATACAAAGCATACTGGAGAAGTCATGGACATCTATGATAGCTTAACGACACTATCATATTTTGGTCATGAATTTGGCACATAGTATAGATTTAGATGCTCTATAGCTAGAAATGAAGAGTGCAACAAGAGATACATATTTATGCACTCACAAAGTTGATTCTATGTAGTTCTTGGTTCTTGATTTTACATATAAAAGAATAATTCTAGTTTGGATAGCAAACAATAAATTCTATAATGCATGTTTGATACTTTAGGGATGCTATTTTGGTGCTCAAATGGTATGGTTATGCTTTTGGAACTAATTTGAGCTTGAAATGGCTCAGATTCACTATCATTTCAACGCTATAATAATAAGACAACAAGTATTTATCAGTGAAAAGATTATGCTAATGCTCATTGATGCTTTATGGGATACTTTGTGGATGTACTGCTACTTTGGTTACTATGGATACTTGTTGCCGATATGCTATTGCATGCGTTTGAGCTGAGATTTGAGCTCCATTACATTGATCTTGGTTATGGATACATGCCTTGGTTACTTAAATGGCTTATAAAATTATGGGCTTGAAGAATCTATTGGGTTTTATGCTCTCGGCTTATGCTTCATGTATCTTGGATACTTGGATGCCACATACTTGATGTTTTTGAGCTTGTATTGCTCATTTAGCATTCGATTTTGTTCCAGTGGGAGTTATCTGTGCTACTTTGGATGTTCCATAGAGCTTTCGATTTATGAAATTGATATTGAGCTTACTTTCATTGAGACTGTGGGACATTTACTTCATGTATATGCTCTCTTGATATGTATCGGATGCAATTACCCTAGAGTGGACTAATTTGATCACTTACTTTGGACTTGGCACCTATGTTTGTTAGTGTGTTGTTAGTGATATTTTATATTTTGGGTTATGTATTGAGCTTTTCTTAGTGGGTTATGCATTTGGCAGTTCTCTTCTCTTTACTCTAAGACCTTCTATGTGCATGATGTATATGCCTACCACATATCTCATTAGGAGAGTTTTGAGGTCTCAAAAATGTCCTGTAAAGCGATCCTAGAGAGAGAAATTTTTAAAGAAAATAAGATTAGTTTTAATTTTTTTTAAAAACTTTATATTTTGGTAAGTAAATATATAAAAAATTATTAATAAGTCATTGTCATGATATTCTCATGGTCACATCAAACCTAGAAATCTAGGCCGCCATAAAGGTTGTCATAATGAAGATCTTACTCATCCTCGTTAAAGTAAAAACTAATATTCAATTTGAATTTTTTCAACATTTGATTACTTCCCTCCATTCTCACTCTCTTTTTTCTTTTCCCTCCTTACTAGTTTATTCTTCATTTTCCTTCTTATTTCTAATTCACATAGTTTTTCAATCTAATATTCTAATCACATCCTTAGCTATGGATCAATCATCCAATGATCTCTGTAGCTCTAGTAAAAGACCTCTCTATCATCTTCATATTGAGTTGGATATTAAGCACAAACCAATAAGGAAGAGAATATAATCCATTACTATTATATAGTCTACAAAACATATACTTAGGTTTGAAGGAAATAAGAAACTTGATCTTTGGTTAGATGGTAGGCTATATCCCAAAGATCCTAGCAAAATTAGCACTCCACCTTTCTATAATAGCTCTTCATTGATAAGGTTCATTGGTGATGGTTATAATGGATTTCTAGGTTATACACTTAACTTGGTTATAGAAAAGGATGTCCTCAAATTGGAGAACCATATTTTATCAAAATATAACAATGAGTTACTGCAGAAGCTAGAGGGCTACCAACCAAGGATTTACTTGTTGGATAAACACATGAAATCTTGTCAATGAAAGCAAGCTATTTTAGACCTTCGAAATCGACCAAGGGCTCTTGAAAATATTGAGAGTTTCAAATGAGGAGAAGGTGGTTATAGTAAAAGAATCCAAGCAGCAAGATACATTTTTTTAACTTTTAAAATATTAAATATAGTCTTGTTTATAATTAGTTGTATTGATTTGTGATGTTAATTTTATTTAGGTCTCTTTTTCAACTTAATGCAAGTGAAAAAGATTCTTCAAAAGCATCTCAGTTTTATTATCATCTTCTTCCTTTAGTAGTTTCAAAAGATATTTTGGAGAAGAAAAAATTTAAAAGGCAAAGAAACAATGCTTGGAGTCATTTATAAAGGATCATTCTTTGGATACTAAGTTAGTGTAGAAGACAACATATTGTATTGGTATCAATCGAGATGCTTATATGCAACTTTTTTAGCTTGTACAATCAAATATGAAGCAAAGACATATACACAATTGCATACTTCCAAGGTCATATGTGGTTAAAACTACAGACAGAGGGTGAATAACAAAGTGATGGAGATTCTATGTGAGCCTTTTTATATCAAGGATAGCTTCAAGGGAAAGAAAAAGGAAATTGTAATCAATAAATTTAACAATATTTTCCTTGACTTGCCTACTCTACAATGTTTAATGATGTAACATGTCTGCTTGACCACTTGTGGGACACGTCTTAGCAGCCCGTCGAGAGGGGAGTCTAGAAAGCGCTACCTGGCACTCGCAAGGAATGTCACAGGTTTGCAATCTAGGTCTTCCCGAGTCTGCCCGGAATTGGAAGTATCCGGCCATTCCCACTTAGGACTGACCTAAAGTTAAGGTTTCTTTCCTATCAGCCAAGTCTCTAGGAAGTAGCTAGCGTCGAGCTCCAGATGACCCACTTTGAGTAGGAACAATAGAGTCGAAGTAGATTTATGTTGCACTTGGTTCATAGAGAATGGGAAATGAGAGGGATGCACCGCTCAACCTCTCTACCTGTAGGGCATAGTCCCATTCCGGTCCCCTAAAATGGCATGAATCGGGTTCTAACTTAACAATACCTAAAGTCATCCAATGGTAAATCCTTGTGAGAAGCTTCCTAGTTCTCTAGGACCACCCGGTCGTAGGATGGACCTGTCGTCAAGGGATTCCATCCACCCGCTTCCTTTGATAGCTTTAGTTGTCTAATTAGGTCCTACCACATTTATGTGCGACATTTAAAATCAGCTTCATTAATTAAGCCTTTTAGGGCACAAAGTTCGTTCACGTAATTTACAACATATACACAAAAACAAAACAAGCAGTCCTTTTATCAAACAAGTTCCTTAACTTATCTTTAAGTTAATCTTTGTCTCCTACCCATACAGGAGAATTATGTATCCCTTCTGTCCAAAGAAGTACTCGATCCAAATCTCATGGCATCGAAATTTCCATCCTTTATCTAGAATAGGATCTTCCAATGTCCCAAACATTAGGCTCACGGGGATCTCCAACTCCATTCTGGACAGGCAAGGGGTGTCCAGAGCTCCACTTGACCCACAAGTAGTCTAGGAGTGAGATGCCATTTCCGTGGTTGGCCTTTTCACCACTCGACCATTGGCTTGAGAATCGAGCAGTGCCCTCTCGGGATAATCCGCGATGTCATCTTGGAGATGATCCACACGTGCAAAATATCCTTCCTTAATTAATCCAATTAAAATTCAAGCACAATCAAAGAAATTAGTCCTAATATCATCTTCTAAAAAAAAAATCCTTTATTTCCATGGCAACTTGTCATTACAGACCCTTGCCATTCATTTGCCATCAACACAAACCTTGGAATATTTATCCAAATCACAATGCAAAAATCCCTTGATTGAAAGAAAAACATTTAGGGTGTTGTTCAATCAACCAACAAAACTAATTGTACTTTTCCCAAACAATACAATAATAGATGTGACAATAATTCCATCGCATATTCACTCTCCCCCTTAGGGCCAAAGAGTAGAATTTACTTAATATTCCCTCCTTTAGTCTAAGGAATATGCTAAAGGTTCCAATACTATACGTGACATAAGTCCTATCATTCCAATGCAAATTAATCAATCTAGAAAGAGCATTTATGCATCTTCTCTAAGTGACAATTATCTTTTAGCATTTTTCTACTATTCAACATTTTTTTCTTGGCTTTATCTTCCTTTCTCCTAAGGCAAGGAGTCGCATGTCATCGATGTAAAGTTTACATAATCTCTCCTATATATGTACCGTGTATATGCATTTGCGAACTTTAAACAATATTATCCTCGGTGAAGATTAATCAAAGACTCATCGATGCTCAATACTTTAGTGTCCCATATGTTGCTTATGCTATGCATGGATTCATCACATAGCAACTAGGTGCAATTTAACTCCCTTTGATACAAGCACTTCACAAACTTCATCTTTGAATATTTGAGATGCGATTTATCCTTTTCAATGACCTATTCTAGCACCACAAGGTACGGAGCCTAATGCATCTCTTGCGAGCATTAAAACAAGCATCTATCAATTTGAAAATACATTACTTACGACCGGTACCGCAATTGGATTGATAGTGATGCCTTCGCCCGAAGCTCTGTTGTTGGTTATGTCATCCGCACGCGACATTCTTCGCTTGGAGGCCATCGTCTGCAAGTAGAATCAAGAGATTAAGAAGGTATAATAGATTCGAGATGGGAGAGCGAAAGAGAAGATGGTTAAATCGAGGATCGAGATAGAGGGAAATTGTATAGCCTCTAGGGGTAACTCTTCTCTCTCTCTCTCTCTCTCTCTCTCTCAAGATCTCTCTCACAATCTCTTGGAGGGGTATACTCTCTCTCTCCCTCTCTTTTGTAGCATTTCGGGGTCTCCTTATGCTCCCTTGTGCCTCCCCATGACTCATATTTATAATGAATTAGAGAGGAGGAGATAAGTCTGAGAACAAGAGTGGAGGAGCTCTTAGAAGACCCAGTGATCTGATGCTTAGATCATAAATCTAATGGTTGCATTGGCTCCAAAAGGGGGGTAAAACTCCAAGACACTTGACACTTGGTTAGAAATCTCTTAGTTCACTCCTTCTTTTCTCTGTTCGAAGTGCTGTCTACTGCTTGTAGACTGCGATCGCGGCATGCACGATTTCGCAAATCACTTTTCTTTATTTTTCTTTTTATAAATTCTCCGAAACTAACTAAAACATCACTTGTCTTTTCTTTTAAATGACATCCAGTTCTAAAAATCTCCATATCTTTTTTTAAAGAATAATATCTAAAATATAATAGTCCCCCCCCTCCCCCCCAAGAATCTAATATTTTTGGACCATTCAAACTATACACATTAATACTAGTGATTAATATGGCTCATAAGTCCCGTTCACATTGTACTTTTTGTGAAGGGTGGCTACAATCCTTATCAATCTAAGAAAAATGTCAGATTTATGACTCTTGATTTTTTAAAATATATTTTTAATTGAATGAAAATTATTAGCTATTAATGCTAGTTAGTTTTTACCTTAGTTAGTCTTTAGTTAGTAGTCTTACTAACTTATTAATTGCCTAACTAACTTTCAAACTAACCAACTAACTTTTATTGCGTGGAAATATTACAAATGATCAAATTCTATGACTTATCATTGCTAAAAGAGGCACAATGAGTAGCTAGATTTGCTTAATGAAAGTGAGATTCTGAAATACACAAAATTAGAGAGGATCTCTATTACCTTGATGAATAGAGCACTTTCATAAGGTCATTGCAATCACTCAATCTCATTTAGTGTTCAATTTGAACACAAAATCTAGTGGCTAGGAGTATTCGAAGTAGATACAAAGGATTTTGATATATTTTATTGGGGTTTTCTTGAAACAGTAATACGTGATATTATTAAGAGACAATATGCATGCAAAGAGCTATTTGTTGAAGGATTTGAAAAATATAAGATTGAGTGGTATATAGCTGGTAACTTAAAGACACTCAAATGTATGTACAATGTGTCAAAGGGAGACACTCCAAATCTCCTTGCCTATATTGGATGTCCCTAGCCATAGAGTTAAACTCAAGCAATTAGAATAGAGTTCCCTCTGGGCACAATAAGGATCCATAGATTAATCCAATCCTAGATATTCCTTTAGAGAATGCCCATATCTGTACACTTCATACGCTTTGCAGGATAATTCAAAAACTTGTTTATCTTTATATATGGTTTGTATGGAAGTTGAATCCATTATAAGAACAAATGCTGTAACAAAGATTGAAAAAGTCTTATATGCAATAAGTTTGCATGGTGGTAATGTTGTTATTTAACCAAATCTTCACAAAAGTTTAAGGATGGCAATCGTGTCTCCAAAAGGCCATCTATTGGTGGAGTGAAGGCTGGAAATCCTAGGCTTTCACGGGAGACTTGGTAAGATAAACTCTAGGAATGATGGCTCAACTATGAGATACAATCGGTGAAAGTTCCTGCATAATGCAGTTAAGGATCCTGCTGATAATGGACAAGCTCGAAATAGAAAAGCCAATGTTTAGGAAACACTAGACAAAGTATTATTTTATCGTGAAAAAATCTAAATGGAATGATGATGATATTAAAGACTTAAAAAACAATTGAACCTTAAGTTTTTTAAAAAGTAATAACAAAAGCTTGGGGTGATCAACACTTCACTCACTATATGGTAAGAAGTTTACATATGTATGTCTCTTCATTTTCTAACTCATATAAGATTTTTAAATTAAATTTCTTGATTTGTTAAATATGTAGCATATTTTATACAAGCATGTTGCATATTTTATCAAGAAATATGAATCTCTATCTATTTGGTTAACCTAAGGTATGAAAAAATACATTATCAAGTAAGAACAAAATACTTTAGATACATAAGACTTGGAGGTGGAAGATACAAAGCAATAGTTTATTAGAGGTCTTCTAATGGTTCTATAAACAAATTTGGCACAAATTCAAGCTCAAAGACACAACTATATCATGTAATACATCATCTTTGGAAAGGACTATACAAACTGTCACCCAAAGAAGAAAATAGAGATATTTAAACTCTTGTGCAAAGCAAAGATTTTTAGAATGGTTACAAACTAGACAAAGAGATGGAAAAAGATGGATTTCATGAAACTCTTGATATCTTTTAGTCTGACTCTTGTTGCAGAAGAGTCTTTAGTTTCAAGCAACTCACTAGGGTCTCTAGAGGGATCTTTTGTTTCATCCACTTAATAAGACCTCTAAATTTCAAGAACTCTTGTTTCCTATAGCCTGGAAGAAGCTTCAAGTTCTTGGCATTTTCTACATGGGAGAGCAAATAAGAGCCAAGAACTGTAAAGTATCTTTCCCTAGATCCACTATATCCAAGCATGAAGCAAAAAACTCTTACAACTTCTTCCTTCTCTACTAAAATGATTTTATCAGATCCTCTATTGAGAGCTTGGGATCGAATCACCTTGGAGATATCTTTCAAAGCCATCATTGGCAAGCTTGGAGAGCTTGAAAACTATGATAAATTGTAATTGTTTGATTATTTAAGCTTCCAATATAATGTTCAAGGCCCAAACTTCAATCGCCTTGAGCCCTTGGCTCTTCCAAGAAAGTTGTCTAGATTTTCAATTTCTATATGCACAGTAAACCACAATTGTGTTAGATGTCAAGAGATAAATATCCTATAATATTTGTCTATAATGTATGTAGAGGCGAGCTCACGCTCAACCGCCAAGACCCACGGACTGCTTATTGTTCAAGCATTTCAAGCGAGCACCTATGGCTATCTCTCACCTAGTCGACACATCTTCGATCCTACTACCGGGGTGTAGTGAGCTTAGCTTGATGCCCAAACGAGTTGCCTCCTCCCTCAAGCACACCAGTAGCTCCATGATTTGAGATGCAAGCTCAAGCATCATCATGCCTCCACCTCCAAGCTCCCTCTTCCATAGCCACGCATGAGACAAGAGAAGAGAAGAAGAGATGAGATGATGGAGATGTTGAGTGTGAAATATGTTGGTTTTTGGGCTGATTTTTTGTTGTTTTTGATGACTGATTGTTTGAATTTGAAGATATTTTGAAGTGTTTGGAAAGGTTTGGATAAGTTTGAAAGGTTTTTGATGGTTTTTGATGAGGATGTTTGGTTCTGTAAGGTCTGATTTTCTTCTGTTTTCTTCTGTTTTGTTTCTATTTTGGTAGTAGAGATGGTTGAATGAATGTTTTGAGAGATGATTGAAGTTGTGTGAAGAGGTTTATGAAAGATTGAATTAGTTTTGTTTTGGTTTTTATGATTTTAATGGGTTATGTTGATCTTCTGTGTTGTTCTGTAAGCTTCTGTAGCTCTATTGTTTTGTACTTCTGTTGCTTTGTGGTTCTGTTCTATTGTTTCTGTTGAGTGTTATGATGGATGTGTGGATATTTTGGGAAGTGTTTTTGTCTTAGGAAAGGATGAATGGAAGCTCTATCTAAGCTAATTGAAATGAAGAAGTAACTGTTGAAGATTCACAGAAGGTTACAGAAGACAGATCTCACAGGACACTATGAAGTCTCTGGTGCCCCTTCATACCACACATACCTTTTGGAAGGTGTATTCACGACCAAGAGAGGAGTATTATGTGTGATTATTGATTATTGTAGTGAGGAGATTATGTACATTTGAGAGAGTATCATTGAGAGAGAGAGAGAGTCAGAGATAGTCAATTCTATTAAAACAATGTGATTGTATGTGAGAGAGAACTATGAAGACATTGAAGATGACTAATATGTAATTGATTTCCATTCAAAGATGGTGTATTCCCTTGTGTTATTTGTTCTTTTGATGGAGATTATGAAGATTATGAAGAATATGGTTGATTTTATAAAATCCGTGGGAGATCTACATGATGTTGCATGAAGATTTGTTGTGTCTGGTGTTCTTTTCTTCATTGTGATTATATAAAACCTAATAAAAAAGCTTGTTGATGATGACAAGATAGATTTTCTTGCAGTAGAAACCCTATTTCCTTGGTGTCTCTCTTGGGGCTCCATGTTTTTGGTGCGCAGCCGGGGAAAATTGCCATCAACAAGCACAAATAGAGGCTGAAAATGGAAGAAGTGGCACTGTGGAAAAAGAAGTAAATCAATGGATAGCAGAGTTCTTGCCACTGTTGAAGAATTGCAAGCCTTCATTGCCAATGCAAAATTCTACAAAAGATTCATTCCCCAATGGAGAAATCACAATGCCATTCTGATGAAATCCCTTTGTGACGGTCTGTTTTCACTACCCTCTGAAGCTGTAGAAAGTTGCATCACAGTTGCAAAGTTCCTCCCACAAAACTGAAGAGTAGAACAGAGTTATTAATTTTTAAAAGTGTTTTCGAGTGTCTTTTTGGTGTTTATTTGCATGTGAATGCCTCCTAACCCTATCGAAACTGCATTTTAATGTGACAGCCCTATGCAACCCCTTCCCCCGCACATTTGTCATTTTTGCCGCCCTCTGTTTTGGTGAACCGATCTGTGTGTCCTTTTTACGTTTTGACATGATAAGGTTGTCGGGTACGTTCTTCTGCACATTTTTCCTTCTTCCCACACTTTATTCGGATGCACGGATTTCCTGAAATTAATCCTCGTATGTGTTTTCGGGGCCGTTTTTCGTGTTTTTTTGCATGTGCACGCCCTTTCTTCCCCTCGGAACCCCCGTTGACCTTTTCCCCTATTTTCCCCTTGCCGTCTTGTACATTTTTCATTTTTACACCATTTCGTTTCGACGATTGGCTTGTGAGATATTAATTTTTCTTTATTTTGACGTGTCTGGCGCGTGAACGCTCGCATTTTCGGTTTCACGTGGCTTGCCACGCCCGGTCGCGTAAGCGCACCCCATGCGGACGTCTCGGTGCCGTTCCGATCCTGCCACTGAAATTTTTTTTACCCCGCCTAGCGCACGCGTGCGGAATGGGGGACATGCCTTTCTTTTACCCCTTTCTTAATTTCTTAATTAATTAATTAATTAATTAATTCAAACAAAATATATCCACCCCCCCTCCCGCGTCCGTTACCCACCCCTCCCCTTCCCAACCACCCCCCCTCTCTCTCTCTCTCTCTTCTTCTTTTTCTTCTTTCTGTCTCCTCGACACCTTCCTCCCCCTCTCCCTTCACCCTCCTCCCCAACCATCTTCCCCCCCATCCCCCCCACCTGCGCCTCCACCTTCCTCCCCCTCCCTTCTTCCTCCCTCTCTTCTTCTCCCGCCTCCATCCCCTCCTCCTTTCGGCCACCTCCCTCCTCCCCTACTTCCTCGTCTCCTCCTGCTCCCTCCCGTCTCCATTCCTTCCTCCTTTCAGCCCCCTTCTCCCCCCTCGACACCTCCCTCCCAGCGCCTGCCTGCCTTCGTTCAGGCCGCCGCCGATTCCGTCGCCCGCCCTGATGCCGTATCGCCGCTCGCTCACGTTCATTTACCCCCGGTTCCCCCAACCAACCCCTCCCCCTAAGCCCCTTTCCCCCACCCCCTTCCTAAGCCCCCCTCCCCCATCCTAGCCCTTGTTCACCCCCTCCCGTAGCGAGCCAAATGCATAGAACAACAAATCAAAAAACCACCTCAACCCCGTGGTTCCCGCATAGCAACCCCGTGCTGTGACTTTTTGTTTATTATTGCGTCTCTGTTCGCATGTGTGAATGCGTGATCGCGTCTCTTTGCGAGACTGTTCACGCGCGAGACGTGCGTTTGGACTTGTCCGTGTGGTGGTGCCTGCTCGTTCGTTCACATGCAGTTGTTCACGCGTGTCCGGGTATTCATTTTTGAAATCCTGAAAATCATTTTTAAATCACAAAATCCATTAAACACATTTAAAATTTAAAAAAGTCATAAAATATTCAAAAAAAATTCTGAAAAAATTACCGAAAATTGTTGAAACCTTTTCTCACAGTTTAATAATTTTTCTTCCTAAAAAATTCTATGAAAAAATTCTTGAAGATTCCAAATTGGCTGAAATTCTTTCTAAACTGATGGAAATTGATAAAAAATCCAAAAAAGACATAAAAATCAAAAAATAATTCCAAAAAAAAAATCACATTTACCCTCTTTCCTATTTTGGAAATTTTCTTGGAATTAAAAAAAAATATTCACATAATGTTGGGAACTTATTTCTTTTTGAAAACATCTCATGACAATGTATTTATTATAAACAAAATTTTTTGAAACCCCCCAATATCAAATGAACATTTCCATCACATTGAAACAATATGGGTTTCTGTCCTCGTCATGGGAAAATTTGGGTTCTTGGTTTAAAAAAAAAAACACAAAACAAACAAACACACACAAACAAACAAAAAACACCACAAACCCCAAACAAAAACAAAAACAAATATAAAACCATACACCATAAAAACAAATAACAACTTAACCAAACAAAACAAAACAAACCCTTCTTTCCTTTTTTTTATTGATTAAAAAACAATACACAAACAACCAACACCATAAACCGAGACACAAATAAACAAAAAACAAAACACACATTTCAACTTAACCAAACACCACAAACTAAAAACATAAAAACCCTACAAATCAACACATCCAAATAAATCCAAGACATACATTTTTTTTCTTCTTTTCTTTTGGTCATCCGTTTCATTGTTTTTTGTCGTGGTCACGGTGTTAGCTTGTTTTTATTTTTCTATCCAACAGGACGACTCTTGGTAGTCGACTGTTTGACCGTTTTGTGGATTTTTGTGGACTGGGCATTCCACTTTTGGAGGTTGTGATTTCAGACTTCGCAGGCAGACCCACATATTACCAGGTTCCTTTCTTTTTCCCCCTCTCACTTGCACAATAACACACATTAATTGTAAATAAAATCAACCGAACGTTGCACACACATAATTAACAGGCTGAACCTCATAAATTGTAAATAAAATGAACCAGACGTTAATTGTAAAAAGAACCCCCACCGCTGCATGTGCACCTTTGCACCCTAACCCACATAAGTTGTAAATTAAAATCAATTCACAAATGCACACGCACACGCATTTCAGACACATTAACTTGTAATTAAAATTAACCCCCAAAGTCACGCATGCATGCACGCAAGTGCCATACATCATCTAGTTATAATAAGGAATTGCATTAGTAGAGACCCAGTCAGTCAGTCCAGTCGTGTCAAAATCTGAGTGGGACTGGGTTACGATGTCGACTCACCATGCATTAATAGGTTAATTTAATAATGAACAATGCTTAATTGTTTATATAATAAAAAATGAGTTGTTAGTTTCACTCACACACTCCACCACACTATAGGACGTGAACGCTACATTGGAGTGGGAGTAGTAATCTGACATTGGTTAACATGGTATTTATTCTCATTTTTAGTCGGAATATTTGATTGCGTCATGTTTTTTTTTTTTGAGTCTCTGTATGGGCTACAGAATGTAGTTTTATTTTATTTTCTGACTGATACGGGGTTACAGGGTGCATGTATGTTTGCATAGCATGAAGCTTTCAGTCGCATATGTGTAGAGGTCATGCCGAATTTTTTTCTAGGATGTGGTTTGCCTGGGGGTTGTTATGGTCTAGTCAGTCATGTAAATTAGTCGGTTTCCTGTTGATGGTCTCAGTCTTGGTTTTGTTTTTGGGTTTTGCAGGTTTTCTTTTTGTTTTCCTGGTTGTGTGTGTGGGTTTTTAAAAAAAAAACCATAGTGTGAATGGCACCTCTTTCTACGCCTCCAATTGTGGTCCAGCATGTTCCTCTTGCGGTCCATGACTATTCTCTTCTGTTAGAGGCAGATTGTATTCGACGAGCTAGCCTTCACCCATTTGTGGCTCTCACTTTACCACCTGTGGATGTGAAGCTGTGTTATTCTTTCCTCGCTTCTTACAAAAACCAATCTGGCTTGGCTTACAACTGGACATTCTGTTTATCAATAGCCAATATCAGTGAAGCATTATGTTTGCCCTTATCTGCTTCCTTTGTGCCCAGTGGTAAAACCAACTACTGACGGTTGAGGAGATAGTCACACTGATGAAGAAGGAAACTTCCACCCCCTTGCTCGTTAACCAGCTCATTAATAGCTTAGGGGTGTCTATTGCCCACATTTTTTCTCCAGACTGGAAGCAGTTATGCCAGTTCCTACAGGACCGGTTCATGTCAGGAAAGGCTGCATCCAAAAACCTTTCAAAAGAATTATTCACAACTTTTGTGAAGATTCTAGAGGGAGCTAAATTCAAATGGGCAAGTTTCTTGTTATCTAAGATGGATCAGCATTTCTAGCGAGTCAGGAAGGGTCAAAATAGTACTGTTTCTTATGGTGCCTTCCTATAGAGGATCCTTACTTTTGCACCTCCTCCTAGTGGTGTTCCAGTGCCAGATCCAGTTCCTTTACCAGTACAACCTACAGTATCAGTTTCTTCTCCTCGGCCCATGTAGCTTAATTCAGAAGATGAGGAGTTGCCTGCTATTTTTTCTAGAAAGAAACGCCTTCGCACAAAGGGACCTTCCAATCCTTCTGTCCAAGATCCACTGGTGCAAACATCCACTCCTGCTGTGTCTGGTAGTGCCCTTCCTTCATTCCTTTCCTGTACCAATCTAATTGCCGCTCAAAAGGAAGGAAAATTAGATTCACAGATCCCTTCATCATTACAAACCATTTTAGTTGGACCCATGCTTTCACATATGGTTTCCAATGTCCAGTCTACTCTGGAAACTTCCCTTACTTCCTGTCTTCAGACATTGTACACCGATGTTTACACTTCCATGCAAGACAAGGTGGATTCCCTCATTAGTTAATTGAGTAAGGCACTGGAGGATCTGTCTTCAGAAAGGGCTACCCTCAGTGATATCCACAATCAGATGACTATTGCCACATCCTTAATGGATTCACAGAAGGTCACTATTCAGGAGCTAGAAGCTAAGGTTGTTAAACTAGAGGAGAAGAATGCATCTTTGATGCTTGAGAAGAATTCTGCCCTTGTAGAGATGGTCACTTTGGCTAGTAAGCTTGCTACCAGTGAGGGTCAGTTCCAACAATCTCAGGACATTGTAGAGTCCCAACAAAAACTCATTGAAGAACTTAATCAAAAGGTGAATGTTCTTTTTGTTTCCCCTCCTGCTCCTGTATCTTCTGTTGTGTCATCCCAAGAGGAGCTTAATCAGTTGCAACATAAGGCTAAGCTCTGTGATGGGTTCTCAACTAAGGTTGATCGCCTTCAGCAAAGCGGATGGATTGTGTGCAGAATGATTTTGTCCATTATACTGAATTGGTGTCACCTCCTCCATCCTTTTGGGTGAAATATCATCAACAGAGGTTTGCCTTATATATCTCTTTGAGCAATGTGGATTTAGAGCCTCCAGAGGATGGATGGTCCAATCTTTGGCCTGTGGATCTCTTACGAGCTGTTTTTGACAGATTTGTGGATGACTTGATTTCCCATGAGGTCCAGTTACTTTCTTTCATGTATCTTACAGGCTATCTACATATCCTTGATGAGGAAGATTTAAACGTTTATGTGGGAGATGTCATCTTACAGGCAGTGATGTATGCACATTCAGTTGAGCTTCTGTTAGCAGAGAGTTTACGAACTTATCATGAGCAGGTGTAAGGGATATGTTTGGCATCCACCTTTGGAGGGTGTTGCTTTGGAACCTCGCCGCCTCAGAAGTGTCTTTCATAAATCAGATATCCAGCCTCTTCAATCTCAGTTATTGAGCTTCATTGCTGATAACCCATTATTTACTGAGTCTTTCTTTCAGGATTTAAATTTCCAATGTTCTATTTATCCTTTAGATCCTGCTGATCTTTTATCATATTCCCTAATGTCTTATCGTTTCCCATTATATGTTTCTCTTCTTTTATCTAGTCCTGATAATATTCCTCTCTTATCATTTACCCCTTCAGGATTTCCTCACATTTTAGTGTTCACTACATGTCCTTTCATTGCTGATCCTACATTATCTCCTACTCCTTCAGACATTCCACCTATTGTTCCTCTTGTTCCTTCAGTTTTTCCAACAGAATCCCTTCATAAAATTTTAATGTATTCTCCATCTTTTCCACCTTCTTTATCCCTTCAATTACCCTCTTTTTATGATCTGTCCTATCCTCCATTACAATGCTCTCCTTTCATTCCATTACCCTCTCCGACAGATTACATTAACCTTCCTCCCCAAACAATGCTAGATACCCTAGGGTATGATGGTGACATCCTTCGTAGAAGACAGTGGACATTACATGATTCAATGACAGGTCTAGTGTTTAATTGGCCTCTCATTCCAGGGTCCTGGGATACTTCTGCAGCGTGTTCCAATTCTTACCTCCACTTTGCTAGGGTACATGGTACTTCTGGAGATACCACAGTTCGTCTTACTGTTCATTTTTGCTGGTTTCTTGCGTTCATGCATCATCAGTCACACTTGAATACTCGCAAGGGTATCCCCCAGATGCTGATTAATCCAAATGAGGATGTAGCAGTTTCTCAAATGGATCTCTTATATTATTTTGCACAGGCCTTCCCTACTAGATTCATCATTTTATTGGAAAGGATGTGTTGCCTACAATTCCTCCAAAATGTACCTCAGTACTTTGTGGATGAAAACAAAGCCTTGGATCGTCTTAAAATTAGTCTACAGTTTAAGAAGAAATACCTTCATCCTACTTAGTAGGAGGGTTTTCTTGATTGTATCCACTCTCTTCTTTTTAATGGAAATTTCTTCTTTCTCTTCAACATTTTTGAGGAGTTGTGCCATTCAGATTATATCTGTGTATGGGTATTTTTTTTGTATTGGGTATTGTTGTTTTTCTTTGTGGATGAGGAGCTGATGAAGATGAAGCTATGAAGATTGATGATGTTGCTTATTAGCTGGATGAAGTTGTAGTTGAAGATTTGGAAGCTGAAACATGTTATATAGGTTTTATGAAGCTGATGTTGGGGTCGTGATCGTAGCTGGTACATTGTGCTGATTGAAGATTTTTTAGCAAAGAGATTAGATCTTTTATTCATTTTTTCCTTGGGTCACGAGGATGCTTACTTGTCTAAGTGTGGGGATATGTTGAGTGTGAAATATGTTGGTTTTTGGTATGATTTTTTGTTGTTTTTTATGATAAATGGTTGTTTTTGATGATTGATTGTTTGAATTTGAAGATATTTTGAAGTGTTTGAAAAGTTTTGGATAAGTTTGAAGGGTTTTTGATGGTTTTTTATGAGGATGTTTGGTTCTGTAAGGTTTGATTTTCTTCTGTTTTCTTCTGTTTTGTTTTTGTTTTGGTAGTAGAGATAGTTGAATGAATGTTTTGAGAGATGATTGAAGTTGTGTGAAGAGGTTTATGAAAGATTGAATTGGTTTTGTTTTGGTTTTTATGATTTTAATGGGTTCTGTTGATCTTCTGTGTTATTCTGTAAGCTTCTGTAGCTCTATTGTTTTGTACTTCTGTTGCTCTGTGGTTCTGTTCTGTTGTTTCTGTTGAGTGTTATGATGGATGTGTGGATATTTTGGGAAGTGTTTTTGTCTTAGGAAAGGATGAATGGAAGCTCTATCTAAGCTAATTGAAGTGAAGAAGTAACTGCTGAAGATTCACATAAGGTTACAGAAGACAGACAGAAGGCAGATCTCACAGGACACTGTGAAGTCTCTGGTGCCCCTTCATACCACACATAGCTTTTGGAAGGTGTATTCACGACCAAGAGAGGAGTATTATGTGTGATTATTGATTATTGTAGTGAGGAGATTATGTACATTTGAGAGAGTATCATTGAGAGAGAGAGAGAGAGAGTCAGAGATAGTCAATTCTATTAAAACAATGTGATTGTATGTGAGAGAGAACTATGAAGACATTGAAGATGACTAATATGTAATTGATTTCCATTCAAAGATGGTGTATTCACTTGTGTTATTTGTTCTTTTGATGGAGATTATGAAGATTATGAAGAATATGGTTGATTTTATAAAATCCGTGGGAGATCTACATGATGCTGCATGAAGATTTGTTATTTCTGGTGTTCTTTTCTTCATTGTGATCATATAAAACCTAATAAAAAAGCTTGTTGATGATGATAAGATAGATTTTCTTGCAGTAGAAACCCTATTTCCTTGGTGTCTCTCTTGGGGCTCCAGGAGAGCTTCATCTCCAAGATTCCTCACCCTCACACACTCACTCCCTCATACTCTCACACTCCCTCTCTCAATCACACACAAGTAAGCAAGAAGAGAAGAGAAGAAGATGAGTCCACTTTGCCACACACCAAAGAATGACCTCCTCATTCACTTTTTGACTTTATATACAAAAACCTAAATCCCTTTTGGGCGGTCATCTCCTTATCCTATTTTTTACATGGCCGGTAAGCCCTCTTTTCCATTGTCCTTCTATCTTCCTAGCTTCCTTCCTACCATCCATCTACTTTTACAATTTGCACAGGAGGGAGCATGGCGCTCTTTTACAAAACGTTTTGGGGGCGCCCCTCATTTAAAAATGCGCTTTTGCCTTTGCCTTAGCTTTTGAGTCCGCCCTTGTGCTTTTGGCCATTTCCCTTCTTGCTTCTTCCATTGTGTCCAATTTCCTTTTGGGCCGCCTCTTTTGGCTCCTCTTGGCTTGTGCTTTTCCACTTTTTCCACTTTTTCTTGTGTTGAGGTTAAGATTACTTCCCTCTCCTAGCCTAGTGCTAGTCCCATGGCACTGATGGGTAGTAGTTGGAAGGTGGGATGGATGTAGCCACATGGCTTTTTTGAGTTTATATACAAGCCCTTGCGGGGGATGGTGTTGGATGGATCGACCCTTGAAATTAAAGATAAAGTTGGGGTAGGTCCCTCACTGACACTGACCTTGAGTGGATCTGTCCCTTGAAATTGAAGATCGTGTTGGATGGATCCTTCTTGGAGAATAGCAGATGGATGGATCCATTTTTGAAATTGATAATGGTGTTGGACAGATGCCTCCTCGTGCCCTTTGAGGTTGCTATGACACGGGCTTAACATGGATTTTTCTTATTCCCTTCAAGTTGCCTTATCCCTTCACCTATGTCTGTGCAAAATTTACCACTTGCACATGAGGAAACCCGGCATTCTTATAAAATGAATTACATTGTGCCTCTTGTTTTCCTTGTGAGAGGCTCTGCCTCATCCTTGAGAGAGACATGCTAGAATATCTGGTGGTTTCCTTCATCCTTGAGAGAGCATCCTTCATCCTTGATAGGACCTCCCTCATCCTTGAGAGGACCTCGCCAAAATATTCGGAGCTCCTCCACGTTTTTTTTGAGGTTGCCATCTCTTGCATTTTTCTTGCCTGAGCAGAATGAGCTTCTTCATTTACTTTTTTACTTGGGATTTCTTGGTCTTCCTTTGCTTTGTTTCGGCTGCATAGTGACACGTCGTGCAACAACGGTCATGGAAGTCAATGATGATAGGCTGCACAATGGTCATGGGGATTGGGCTTGGGGGCGAGAGTGAATTGAGTGGATGATAGGGCCTCCGAAGTTGGTGGGTTGTATAATTTGTATTTAGCTGAAAAGAAAAGAAGGTGCACTATCTAGGGGCATATCTACCTTATCGTGTGGTGCATTGTCCTCGTGCTAGTGGAATTGGGAGTTGGGTCAGTGAACCATAGGCTCAAGCTTGGGTGTTGTCCCGCACTAGGACCCAGTTTGTGCATAAAGGAGGTGCGGTGGGTGTAGCTTAGGGGATAGGTTTGGAAGTCCTATCCTTGAGGTGCCCTAAGCATGGAGTGGGAAAGCAAAATGGGCTAAGGGGGTTAGGGATAGAGCTGCGACCACCACTGAGGCCATTAGACGCGCCTAACTTGAGAACCCCTAGATGCAGTGACTGTGGCCAATGTGGAGGTAACTGCTTTTTCTTATGATTTCCTTCTCTTTTCATTTTAGTCTCTTCTTTCTCCTTTTTTTGTTTTTTGTCTTTTTTGTTGGGAATTACATAGTCATGACAAGGGCTTTATCTTCGTCATCCATGTCGGGAGAGGGTGGAGTTAGGGGATTACGAGATTTACTAAGGAATTGCCATCTCTGTATGTACCCTCTAAGGTTTAGCCGTACTTGGAGAGTGGTGGTGGAAAGAAATGGATGATTGCAGTGTGTGAAGTGAATATAATTTATATTTTTCAGGAGGGCTAAGCAAAATGAAGGAAGGAGAGCGGCTTTCATTATCAATCTTGCCATGGCGCAGTTGTCTATTCCATTAGGATAAAAAAAGAGGGGTGTAAGGTGATGCTCTTGTGGCACGAAATTCTGTCTAAGTAGTATCCTAAGTAGTCTAAGATAATTATAGGTCATGACGATGAAGGCAGGATTGGGATAGGAAGAGAATTTGTCGATGAAGCAAACTATTCAATCATATAGGTCCTTTGGTGTGAAAACGAGGGCCTCTTTGGGTTTAGTAGCATTGGCGTTGTAGATCCTAGAAAGTCATACCAGTTGTGGATGCTTGGGTTAAAATCCATTCCCACCCTTCTCTGATATGGCATGAAGGTTGGATTATTTCTCTTGAAGGGTAGGGTGTTACAAAAAGCCATCTAGGCATCCACGTTTACATAAAAAATGTGCCTCCTCCATGTGGGTTGGCACTCATAGCCCTTCACAGCCCTGGGCACTTCAAAAACTTTATCTTGCCAAAATTTTGCCTCCTCCATAGGGTGGGATTCTACTCTCTTCGAGGTCCATTTGTCTCTCAACAGGCTTTCGACATTAATCACCTCTTCCACCACCTTAACTTTATGCAAGTTGGCGAGGAATCAAAAATTAAGGTCGAAGGGCCTTCTAGTGGTCTCCTGTTGCTCCCAAAACACAAGTTGAGCATTAAAGCTTGCTAGGCTGTCATCTTGGCTTGCTGGGATGGGCACGGTTGGCACCATTGCTGGCTTGGCATTCAATCTTTGCCTTGCTTGCTTCACCATCCGTTGTCTCTTTCTCTTAAGCTCCGCTTTTCTTTCAGTAGAGGTGTCTACTTGCTGCTGCTATTCTTCTGGGAGTGGGAAAGGAGGCTATGGAACGGGTTATTCTTTGTGAGTTCCCATGTTATGGCTTGTGCTAGCCTCTTCTCCTCTAGCCTTCCTATTGTGCTCCCTCAACAAACCCTAGTGCATCGACTTCTTGTGGGGCCAAGCTTGCTTGCAGTAGATAGTTTTGTTGCTCCTCAAGGCCAAGGCTAATACCCATGGGTTGTAGCGGCATCTGCATGCTTGCTCTTAGGGCCTTGCATGCAATTCCTAGCTTCTTCTTTATGAAGTTGATGGCCTCCCCTTCCTCCATTTGAGTGACATCTAGCAGCGTGTTCACGAAGGTGCATTGTTGGGCTTTGAAACTCACTTGGGCGGCCTTTGCTGCTCTCAGCTAGCACTTTGTCCTTTTCCTCTTGAGCCAGATGGCACACCAAAGCTTTGAATTTTCTCTCATTATGGTTCACCCAGCCCTCTGCTCTCTTCTCCATTTCCTCAAGGATTTCTCCTTGCCTTTGATCCAGTATCATCAACCTCTGCTCTTAATCTTTGATCTCTCGTTTTAGCCTGTGTTGCTCCTCCTACTCCAAGATTGCCTCTTGCTTCAATTTCTCTATCTGCTCTCGATACCTATGTGCCCTTTCCTCTCTCATGAACTCTAACTCTTCTATGGCTTTATAGAACTTTTCCATCTCCCCTTGTTGCAGGTTTTCATAGAGCCCTACGAGCTCATCATTATGGTATGGTGGGCTCACTAGGGCTTGAGTTTCTTCATTCAGCCTTGCTTGCAAAATTGGTTTCTGCTTGATCCTTGGCTTACAACTACTCCTTCAACTCACTTATCTCGCTTTGGCATGTGGCTACTTAACGAGTTTTCTCTAATTGTGACATAGCCATGGCCTCCTTTTCTGTCTCCAGTTCAGCCACCACTTCCATCTTCTTATGTTCATTTGCCTTCTCTAGTTGCGAGAGGAGCTCCTTGACGTATTCAGCATAGTCTATAGGTGGCAGCTTTGTCGTGGGAATAGAGGTTGTGGAAGTTTTCCTCTTTTGCCTCTTGGGATCCTGCCTAGACTCGGTGTCTACTGTGGCTGTTGGTCTTTTAGTTCATGTTATGGGGCTACCCTCTCTCATTCCTTGGGCCATTTCCTTATTAACAAAGTAATGTATCTAGGCCATGAGGTTGGTAACATTCACTTTGGCCATGGAGCTTGGTGCGGATATGATTGTGGGAGTGGCGAGCACTATGAGGGTAGGGGTGGGATTGATTGGGACCTTGCCCTTGCCTTCTTTCACTACGGGTGGCATGATCTCCGGTGCTTGTGTGCTTGAGCTTGGGCCTTCGTCGGGCTCATGGCACCCAACTCATCCTGCCTGCATAGCTGCTCTATAGATAGGCGTGTTGCCAGAGCCATGTCTTTGTCTTCCTTCCTTTTCAACTTCTCTTCTTCTACTGCCTTCCTTTTCCTCACCTCAGATTTTCTTGATTCTTCCTCCAACCTCTCTGACTCCTCCATTTCTTTCTTATTTCTCTCTTCCTCTTCCTTCTTAGACTCTCTTTTAGCATTTTGTAAGTCTGTTTTTTCTTTTTTCTTGCTTTCCTCCTTGGCCTTCTCTTGCAAATCCTTCTTCTTTCATTTTTTGGGTTTTTGTTGGCTACTTTGCATTTCTCATTTTCATTCCTCATCCTCACTCACCATCCTTTTAGTAGAGTGTGGCTACTGTTCGTGGTGATGAGGAGGTGACCTCTTTGGTGTTTCTCTGACTCCTTCTTCACCTTGTCCTTTCCCCAATGCTTCCCTTAGTATAGATGTCAAGACCCCACCGAATTAGATGGGGATGACACTTTTCTTTTTGCCTTGGTAGCATGGGAATCTCCTCTTACTGATCTCCCTCCTATTGCCAGTGCTTTTGCTGAAGACTCAATGGTCTTCTGCACAAAGCCATTTAGGTTCACTTCATCAATATGGGCCACAATATCTTGGGCTCAACTTCTTGAATTGTCTCAAGGACAAGAAACTCTTGTTAGAGCGCACAAAAACAAAGACTATGTCTCCTTCCTTGAAGATTCTCTCTTACCTTCCTAGATCATTATAGCGCACACAAATAAAGACTATGTCTCCTTCCTTGAAGATTCTCTCTTACCTTCCTAAATCATTATATGCATTTTGCCAAACCTTGGTAGATTGAATATCCTATTTGATAGCATTGGCTTTCTCATCCATTTCTTCTTTAGAAGCTTCTATCTTTAGGATAGGATAAAAAACATTGACTAGTGCAAGACATTCTTGTGCATATTACAATGCTTGAAATGGAGTAATCCAAATGCCTTGATGATAGGTTGCATTGTAATAAAATTTGACCAAGCTTAAGGCTGTGACAATTCATGTGTTGCCGATGGCCAGGTGGATGCATTGTGACTGCGAGTTGACAACAATACAGTGGGCCTGCTTCTTAAAGGTTCATCCTAACAACGATTTTGAGCCTGCATCTTTTGTGTTTGGCAACACATAAAAGATCATGGGAAAGCTTTCAGACTCGATAGAGACTGCAACTTTGCACTTTCCAAGAAGTGCATATGATTGGCCGCCAAATGGGTTGAGTTTGGCATTAGTGGGTTGTAACTGTGATTTGCCCCCAATGATCGTGAGTCAGGACATTAAAGTCAGTGCCCTCATCGATTAATGCATCAGCGGCATGTGTTTGCTAGATTGTAATGGTCATGCACAGGTAAGTAGAGCTATTGCTTCCTCATCCTCTGCTTGAATCACCGTAATGGTGGCCTTTTGTACATTGACAGGGGCTTCTAGCATCAGGGGTTCGTGAAGTGGATGCGTGGGGGGGTAGTACTTCTAAATGCGACTGCCATTAAAGAAGCCTGTGCCCTCATCTTCCAAGGTTTCACGTTCCACAATACTGGTTCGGCTTATGGCACGAACACTGAAAGGTCCTAATCCCCTAAACTTCATTTTTTTCTTATGTCCCTTGATCGAGTACAATAGTACTAAGTCTCCCTATTTGAAATCTCATTGCTTGACATGTTTATTGAACTAACTATTGTGTCGTGCCTTTTTGCAGATCAGCGCATGGGTGGCTCGAAGCCGAGTTTTTGATAAGTGTTCTAGCTCAACTAGACATTTCATCCATGCTTCCTTTCCCTCCCATCTCTCTTGAATAGCGATTCTCAAGCTAGGGACGAAGAATTCTATAGGTAGAATTGCCTCTGTTCTAGTCAACCTGAAGGGGGCCTGTCTCACAGCCATTTTATAGGCTGTCTGATAGGCCCATAAGGTTTCCATTAGCTTGTCATCCCAGTCGCTGCGCAAAGCAGAGACTACCTTGGTCAGGAAGTTTACTAGAATCTTATTTGTCAATTCCACTTGGCCATTTACTTGAGGATAGTAGGGTGAGGATTTTTGATGGATGATCAGGAAGGTGGACAGGAGATGAGAAATCATCTCATTGATGAAGTGAGTGCCTTGATCACCAAAAAGTTTGATGGGGCATCCAAATCGAGAGATTACATGCTCCCATAAGAACTTAGCAGTGGTTAGTGCATCGTTCTTCTTGGTGGCTCAAGCTTTCACCCACTTTGTGAGATAATCGGTGGTAACGATGATGTATTTGTCTTGCGAATATTGAGCCGTGGGACTGATAGACCCAATGAAGTTGATTCCCCATTTCTTGAATGGTTGTCGTGCTACGATGGGACTTAAACCCATTTTGTCTTTGCAAACTGGCACCTTGGTTCATTGGCACTCGTCACAGTGTTTCATGAATCATGCCGCATCTCAGAAAAGTGTGGGCCACAATAGTTGAGACTATAGCACCTTGCACGCTATCGTATCTCCACTGAAGTGTCCTCCTGCAATTCCATCATGCACTTGAACTAGTACATCATGCATTTTATGCTCACACATGCATCTCTGCAGCAATTTGTCTTGCCCTAGTTGATAGAGTTGGCATGCTATTAATTGATAGGGTTGGATTTTGAGAATGAGTTGCCTCAATCAGGCCTTTTCTATGGGTCGATCAGGTAGTCCATGCTCCAACACTTAGACTATGTTGTTTGCCCAATATGGCATCAAGTCAGCTCTAAATAGATCTCTTTCGCTAGATAGGGTGAATACATGTGCATCGAGCAATTCATCTCCAATGCCCTGTCTAATGGCTTCTCCTGTGGGTATGCGAGACATATGATTAGTCATATGTTTCTTTTTCTTGTGTACAACGATGAAGAAGTCAAATTAGAGAAGTAGAAGTAACCATCAAGCTATGTGTCCTGTAGCATAGGGTTTGTTTACTAGATATAACAAGGCTTGATGGTCAACGAATAAATTAAAGGGCGTAGCCAAAAGATAATGTTAAAATTTCTTTACGACAAACACCATGGCGGCTAACCCCTCTCATTCGATTGTGGAGTAATTCATTTCTGTATCTGTGAGTTATTTGCTAGCAAAACTCATTGGATAGTCTAGATTGTGGTCACTAGGATGGCACAACACAACTCCAACTGTGAATTTTGAGGCGTCAATATTAACATGAAAGGTTACGTTCTAGTTTGGGGCCCTTAAGATTGGTGTGGTGATTAGAGCCTCTTCAATTCCTCATATGCATGTTGGCATTCCTGGTTCCATTCAAATATTATCAGTAGCTCGTACATGGGTCTTGCAATCAATGCATAGTTTAGCACAAACCGTTGATAGTACCCTATACGGCCAAGGAAGCATTGAACTCCCTTGTAATTGGTTAGGGGTGGAAGATCGACAATAACCTTGAATTTCAAGAAGTCAGTGGCAATGCCGTTCTTGGACACCACCTGCCCTAGGATGCATCCATGCTTTACCCAGAACTGGCACTTTAAGGGGTTTAACAAGAGACAATATAGTCTGCATTGTTCAAAGACTGCTCGGATTTTGTCTAAGTGTTCCTTCCAGTTGGAGTAAACACATAAGTTGTCAATGAAGACCTCTAATTCTTTCCTAAGTATGCCCTTGAATATTGCACAGATGAGCCTCTAAAAAGTAGGAGGTGTGTTAGTCAACCCGAAAGGCATGACTATGTAGGCAAAGATGCCCCATTCAGTGGTGGCAAAGGCAGTCTTGTGCTTATCGTCAGGGTGCAATTGCACTTGATTGTAATCTTGAGAAGCCATCCACAAAACTATAGGCCTCTTTGCCCACTACTCTCTCGAGTATGTGTTCAGTGTATGGTAATGGATAATTGTCCCTCTTGGTAGCAGCATTTACCTTCTTGTAGTTGATGCATACTCTAATCTTTCCATTCCTCTTTAATATGATCACTATGGGTGAGACCCAGTCCATGTGCTCAATCTTGTAAATGAATCCTGCCCTTAGAAGCTTGTCAATTTCTTCCTTGATAGCGTGAGCATGCTTGGGATTCATAGGGTATGGTCGTTGCTTGATTGAGGTCATGAGGATATTATGAGTTATGACACTCGGATCTACCCCTTTCAACTCATTGAGGAACCAAGCAAAGACGTACATGTACTCTTGCAAGAGAGCAATGAGACCTGCCTCCCCTTCCTCAGTCAAGTCATTGGCAATAAAGACAGGTCGGGGTGTCTCCCCTTCCTTGGTTAGATTAACCTCCTTGTCTTTGGCTGGTCTCTCTATTAGTTCGCTTGCTTGCCCTTGTCATGTTTGGCTCCTAGCAAGATCACTACCCTATCGCCTTTCTTAAACTTAGTAAATCACTTTGGCAAGGCTCAAAAAAGTTTTGCGGCCTATTCACTGGCTAAGGCTGTCCGTATGGTTGCGAGTATGGGAGTCTCGTCGGTAGCCTGTAATGCAGGGTATCATGGTTGAAGCTACCGCGATTGGCACAAGGTTGGGGCCTTGGGTCCTGACACTCAATTGGCAGGTGGTTTCCTCCACAATACATGCATTGGATGTGAGGGCGTGTTGGTCATCTCATCATTTCTTGTAATTTGGCTAGCTCCGTCTTCATCTCCATACTTGCATCCTTGCCCTTTCCTTTATCTGAGTACTTGTGTCTAATTTTTTGCTTGATATTGAAACTCTCTCAGAGTTTCTAACATTAGTCTCCTCTCGGGTCGAGCTCTTAAAGCTTCTCTCTTTGAGCTGGTCATCCACTCTAATCACCTTGTCAAAGACCCTAGCTAGCACTCTTGCTGCTGTAAGCTTGAATTTCCTGCCAAGGCCTTGTAGAGTTGCTCACTTCGTATCCCATTGATGAAGATCGCTCACCAGTCGAAATTCTCTTGAAGAGACTCCGCACGTGGGTGATGTAGTCTGTAATGTTCTCCTTGCCTTTTTACTTGACATTCATTAGCCGCACTAGAAGGTTATCGGAGTACCCAAGCTTAGAGAATCTCTTAATGAAGAGACTCTTGAGGTTGTTGAAGTAAGTTTGTTGAGCAACGTCCAGACTTGTGTACGAGGTCCTACCCTTATCTCCTAAGCATAGACCGAAAGCTTGTGAGTGCTGCTTATGATCAGTGAGGTCGTTAGCCTTGCTAACTTGCTCGAATTGCTCTATGAAGATGTATGGGTCATTATTTGGCTGGTACTTGTCTAATTGCTTAGCCACGACAGGGATTCTTGTTGGCTCTAAGAGCCTTGGTTAATTCTTAATCTTGCAAGCAACGAGGTTGCCATTGCAACGACACTTTGCTCTATTGACAAGTTGTCTAACAGTCACTTCGTAAGAAGCTCGCTTAATGTGAGATTGCCTTCTAGCACTCTTTCCCTCTTTGCGTCAGGTCCTGTCCTATTTCTACTTGCTAGGGCTAGCACTCGCTGAATCTCACACATTTCTATGTTATGTCGCAAGCTTCTGGTTTGTTGTTCCTCATTGTAGGCTACTATGCCCTGCAAAGCTTTCCACGCTAGTCTCCTCTCCTCTTCGAGGTCCGCTATGACATCCTCGGATGTCCTACCGCGGTGGTCTGTCCGGGTTTGTAGATTGTAATTGGCGACTAGCTGCTAGATTTCTGTCAGGAAATTGCCTAGGCCAAGCTCTTTGCCATGTCCATGGTTAGTTCTTGACTTTGCTATATTCACAGTCTTGTGCTCCACTAGGTTTTTGATGAGATTGATCAAGTTGGGTAGATCCACTCCTCCAATGGTGTCAGTCCTTGCAGTATGTGTGACTCCTGTGTCGCCTCTTGGTCCTATACTTGGGGTTCTCGATCACCTGATTGCATTTCAGGGTCTTCTCCTACTGGTGGGTTCGTTTTGATTGTTAGGTCTGAGTGAGTTTCTTATTATTTACAAAGATAGTCCTAAACTTACACTCACTCGGTGTGTGTGTGTGTATGCTCTCTTCTTTGCACTATGCAAAATCGAAGTTTCAGCTTTATTTAAGTGTACTTCAAGTGCTGGAAAATAATGTGGGTGCAAATACAAAGTGACAATTGCAGCTCTTGCACTCTTGTCTAAGTTATTGGGTCGAATAGGGGTCTGTTGGAAATCAGAGTTGCAGCATTGGAATGTGTGCACAAGAGGGAGAAGAGAGCTCAAAGTACAAGAATAAAATCTTGCTTACTAAGTTGCTTAGGGTACAACTTGGGTACACTCTCCCACACATGATAGTGACCCATAGGCTGTTTATATAGCCTTTGCCAAGCTAGGGTTAGGGTTTCCCCTATCCCTAGGGCTATTCACACTCATCTGCCCTTATACTCCCTTGCTTATAGTGGGTTCCTATTCTTGTCTTCTAACACCCCCCCTCAATGCTAGGGTGGCATTGGATTACAAAGCATGTAAGAGGTTCCCCCCTTCTTGGGATGCCTTTATAAATAAGGCTTACAAGGTTGTTTTAGGTAGATGATTTAAAGAGTCAAAACAGTCGATCTTCAGATGGATTGGAGGCATAGTTGGCCACCAATTCTTTAGGTATATCAGGAGTGTTGGGGCATTTACTAGTGATATGCCCTGTCTTCTTGCATTTGTTACATTTCATCTTCTCGGGATACTTCTTCTAGCAGTTGTTTACAAGATGTCCTTTTTTCTTATAGAAAGAACATCTAGTGAGAGTTGCATGTACCAATACTTGATCACGGGAATTCGAAGATGCCTGACCATTGTTGCTTTCTTTGTGGTTCCTCTTTTCTTCATCTAAATAGGATTGAATGGTACTTGCCAATGTAGGATCTGGAATGTTGGTGAGAGTGGTTACAAGAGTAGGAAACAACTGTTTTATAGCTTTTAGGAGTATAGCAATAGCATCTTCTTCATGTATTGGAGCTTGTACAGAGGCAAATTGTGCCATAAATCCCTTCATATAAGAGATGAATTTTCCCAAATCTTCTCCTGATCGATATTCCAAGCTAAAGAATTCAATTTTAAGGAAAATTTTAGTATTTTAACTAGTGGCTCCATAGAGCTTTTCAAGCTCATCCCATTTTTCTTTAGCAGTGTTTAGTTGATCAACATGATGAATTAGGGATTCATCTAAGTGTAACATTATGATTGCTTGAGCACGTTGGTCATCCTCTATATCAACCAGATTTGCAGAGTTTACAGCTCTAATGCCTTGAATGAGAGGCCAATACCCTCTCTCCATCATTTTGTATTTTATAAGTACCTACCATGGGTGGAAATTTTTGCCATCAAACTCTCGAATTTGAGGACGGACATCAACATATGTTGTGGTCATTGGGAAGGTCTTACCACTTGTTAGGACAAGGGCAATGTCTAGTTCCTTACAAATTTTCCATTGAATGCGGAAGCAAATTAGACAATTTGAAATCAAATTTGCAATGAAGAGAAAGGCTGAAAATCATATAAATGTAATATTTCAAAGTATGACTGTGGTGGTCCTTTCTTATGTGCAATCTTCTTCCAAGGTTTAATAGTATTTTTAGGTTTTAATGAAGTAAACCTAGACTGGACTTCAGGCTCCTCCTTGTGGTATGGCTTAGTAGATGAAGCTTGTGTTGGACAAGGTTGGTCTATGATCTCAATGCTTGTTTGCTGATGATTCCGAGGAGAGTACAATGACACTTATCCTTTTGATTTCATTGACCAGTGTACTTGAAACAAGGTCACTCACGGTATGCAATACACTTCTAGTGCATGATGGTCTATGTGTTTATAATTGTACACATAACCTTACAACAATATACGAAGAAAAATAAAAAACTCACTAGATTTTAGTGAATGCCCAATAAGCAAATGATTAGATGATTCATGATTAGTGTTTAGAAACACTATTGTCAAGCTTAGTGAAGTGCTTGAATGGAACCCGGTTGAAAGTCGGCTTCCCAATGCACTTAGTGATGTCCATTGAGCATGCCCAAGAGCTTTTGAATCTAGAATAAGCTTCAGAGATTATGCTTTAGTGATTAGAATCATTATTAATGAAGCTCAGAGTGAAAAAATGACAAAATGTCAAGCTTAGAGCTTGCTGGCTATGGCTACCACAAAATACACAGTTAGGGTTTGGCAAAGATCTCTCTCTGTGGGGAGGAATTTCTAGCAGCCCTCTTGTGGGAGGATGGCCCACTAGGGGGGCTATAGAAACCCTATGGTGGTGGCTGAGATTGTGCCGCCTGTTGCCCATGCCATGCCTGAAGATGCCATGCTGTCAGAAACTGCGCCATTTCTGGGAACCACGCAATGCCGGGCTCAGTCGTGGACAATTTTGGGGGTAGACCTGACGAGGAGTTGCGCCCTGATGTGAGATATCCAAAAGAAAGCACGAGCTGATATGGCTTCCTTTGTCCTCCCTAAGTCCTCCAATGGAGGTAGGTTGCAGGCAGCTATGGAGGAAAGAAGGACAAGATGAAGGAGATGATAGCTCATGTGCACTTAGTGGTAGTTGAGGGTATAGGAAGCTGAGGGGATCAAAGGAGGCTCTAATACCATGTTGGAAATTAGAGTTGTAGCATTGGAATGTGTGCACAAGAGGGAGAAGAGAGCTCAAAGTACAAGAACAAAATCTTGCTTACTAAGTTGCTTAGGGTACAACTTGGGTATACTCTCCCACACATGATAGTGACCCATAGGCTGTTTATATAGCCTTTGCCAAGCTAGGGTTAGGGTTTCCCCTACCCCTAGGGCTATTTACACTCATCTGCCCTTATACTCCCTTGCTTATAGTGGGTTCCTATGCCTGTCTTCTAACAGGGTCTAGGCGCGTTTCTTGGCTGCTTCCTCTGGTCTCTAGGGTCTATGCTACTATGTGATTCAGTCTTAGGTTGAGTTGTTTCTTTGTCAAGCCAAGGCCCCCAGGTTAGCTAATGCGATGAACTCAAGTAGGATACATAGCACTGTTCTTGTTCATTTGGCTGTGACTTCTAGGGTTAAATTTGCCTATAAGGCTTTCAGTGAATTCTCTTGCTGTGAGTTGTACTGTCTGTCGTCCCTTAAATATGCTACATTTGTCAGTTTTGATATGCCAAAATTTAGGCCGATTTTGCAGTGTGTGATTTCAGGAATCGGACGTCCGATTCAACAGGTGTCCGATTGTGAACGATCTAATTACGGAATGTCTGATCCTCAAAATCAAATAGGGTATGTCTGATCAGATAGGATGGGTTGGTCTGATTTAAGTGTGCCCGATTGCCAAAATTGGATAGGGTGGTCTGAGAGTACAATTTTTAGAATCGGAGAAGGTTACATGTGCGAGTGTCTGATTCTTAGGATGGAATGCGTGGTAGTGGTCCAATTGTTGGTGTGTCCAAGTTTGGCATGTCGAGTGTTCGAGTCCGATTTTAGTGAGTTCGATTGGCCAGGTTAGGTTACTTCGAGTGTTGGTCGTCCAAATCTCGGAATCAGACGGGTGTAGTGTGTTCGAGCATCCGATTCTGGGAATCACACCCTTGTGGACCATGTCTGATTCCGCTAGCATGCAAACAACGGCAATGAAAGTCGCTTCGTGGCAACAATTTTGGCAACGCTTACAAGCAAGATTCTCCAGAATCCAAGGGTAGATACATAGAAAGGTTTCTATACACCTGATCCAATAAGAAAACTCTTGTGGCTACCAATCGATTTTTCTGGAAGCTCCAAGTCTTTCACAAGCTCTCAAGCTCTCTCTCTCTCTCTCTCTCTCTCTCTCTCTCTCTCTCTCTCTCTCTCTCTCTCTCTCTCTCTCTCTCTCTCTCTTTCTCTCTCTCTCTCTCTCTCTCTCTCTCTCTCTCTCTACTGTAGAACCTGCAAACGAGGTCTCCCTTTGCTTCCTAGGGTCTTAAACCCTTGCTGGATTCAACCTTAATCTTTCTGATCACTCCTCGTGCGATTCTAACACCTCTAAGCACTATTTTTCCCCATTTTTCTCCTTGTTTGTGCCTTGTTGGGCCTGTTTCACAACAAAAATCTCAAAGATTTTCCTTTGATTTCTTGGTCCTATCCCAATAAAAATCAAAAGCAAAATACTGAAACGGTTTCTTCTACTTGTCTAATTATCAGAAAACCAAAATACTAATTGGTTGTAAAGATTAAAAACCCAAACCCTCCTATACCTATCTCAAGCTCTGGTTTGGGGATGAAACCCTTACTTTGTTGCTCGATTTGAGGTGCGCAAGTGCTCAAGCTTGAATTCGTTGGTCCTGGCAACAACAAAACCAAAATGTAGAGGTGACAAGCTCATGCTCAACCATCGCGAATACCCATGGACCGCTTATTGTTCTAAGTGTTTCAAGTGAACACCTATGGCTATCTCTCACCTAGCCCAACGCACCTTCGATCCTACCAAGGTGTAGTGAGCTTACCTTGATACCCAAATGAGTTACCTCCTCCCTCAGGTACATCGGTAGCTCTACGATTCGAGATGTGAGCTCAAGCATCCTCAAGTCTCCACCTCCAAGCTCCATCTTCCATAGCTGCACACGAGACAAGAGAAGAGAAGAGAAGAAGAGAAGAGATGATGGAGAGCTTCACCTCCAAGATCCCTCACCCTCACACTCTCACACTCCCTCTCTCAAGCACACACAAGCAAGCAAGAAGAGAAGAGAAGAAGAGAAGAAGATGAGCCCACTTTGCCACACACCAAAGAATGAGTTCCTTATTTACTTTTTGACTTTATATATAAAACCCTAAATCCCTTTTGGACGGTCATCCCCTTATCCCATTTTTTACATGATCAGCCGTGGCCTAGGCCCTCTTTTCCATTGTCCTCCTCCTAGCTTGCTAGCTTCCTTCCTACCGCCCATCCACTTTTACAATTTTCATAGGAGGGAGCATGGCACTCTTTTACAAAAAGCTATGGGGTTGCCTCGCATTTAAAAATGTGCTTTTGCCTTTGCCTTAGCTTTTGAGGCCACCCTTGCGCTTTTGACCGTTTCCCTTCCTACTTCTTCCGTTGTGTCTGATTTCCTTTTGGGCCGTCTCTTTTGGCTCTTGACTTGTGCTTGTTCACTTTTTTCATTTTTTCTTGTGCCGAGGTTAACTTTTTCTTGTGTTGAGGTTAACAATGCCTAACAAACTCTAATATAAATCTCAATGGATATCTTTAAATTATCTTCCATACCTTAGGGTTTTCATATTCTTCAAGAAGACTATCATTATAAAGATTTATTGAACTTTTTTGGTTTCTTCTCTAATGGAGACTTCGATTTCTCGTCATACCCCATGTCATCAATGCCAAGTCTCTAAACTTGTGAGAACTCTTCTTCTATAGGTAGCCCCTCCTTTTCATATTACACAATTTGATGAATGCATGAATGCAAGGCTATAGAGCTATCTTGAAAATTCTCTCCCTCAACACCAAGGCTTGGTAGCAATTCCTATTCATAATATATAGAATTCTTATCATTTCGGCCCCATCTTGCAAGGACTGCTAAGCAGTAATCTTCTCTAAGATCAAAAAGGTGTTGAATATTATCATTTAGCAATATATATCTATTTTTGTTGATGAGGTAAGTGGAAAATGTTAGGACACAATTAAGAGAAGCTTCTTCAATCTCTACACTCAACTCTATATTCTTTTCTTCCACTTTTGTAATATTCTAACTTTTAAAGAAAGCAACATCAAATCTCTACACTAGTTGGTTCTCAACATCCTCCTAAAACGTTTTTCCATTCTCTTCAACCCCATTATATTTACTTGCAATATCCTCTATCTTCTTCTCTTGTATTGTATCTAAAGAAGAAATGTCCATATATTGAAGATATACAAGAAATCCAACATCCTTGTGGATAAGAAGACATTGATGCTGATTCTGATGAAAAGGGCAATTTGCTTTCCACTTCTTGAATTCCTCACATCAATGAGGCTAAACCTTGTTTGCAAAGTTTTTTTAGCTGCATTGGTAGCTTCCACTACATCATTGTGATGGAAAAATCCCTCAATCTGTAGGCCTTGTACATCTCTATCATAGCACTCCCTATAATATTTTAGTTTGTCTTCAAGTCTCGAGTAAGTTACTCATGAATATATGTGTGTATCACGTGGGTTAAAAATAAGGTATGTTTAAAATATCATTTTTATACATTTTTCACATATAGAGGGTTGTAATATAAAGGGGTTATCTAGATATTGAATAGAAAAGGGTTATGTTTTATTCAAGGAAAATTCACAGATAAGGATATTCATAAATAGGGCTTGAACGCACGTGATGTAGAGGATATACATATAGTAACTTCCCCGAGCTTCAAGATCCTTTAAGAGCTCTTGCAAATCAAAGGAAACATTGGGCATATCTTTGATGTAGTTGAATCTAGATGAATTTCTAGTTGCATGGAGGAAATCAAAGAGCTTCTCATCACATGTATCCTTTAGATCCTCTTTCTCCATTTCCTCCAGTGAAATCTTTCTTTTAGTCATCCTGATTAATCACAGGATCAAATTCTAAAACAATAAGACAAGTTTAGAAATACAAAAAACCAATTCACATTTGGTTACATCCAAATAAGCAATTTAAATTTATGTAAATCATGATTGCCTTCAAAATGACTTATGAAATGTGAATTGAGTATTCAAGCAACAAACCATGGTACCATCTTTCGCGTTTCATTGATCGACATCCACGATTTACGACTTGATGACTTATGAAACATGATTATGGAGGTCAAAGGAGCTTTATGAAGCCTTATTGCATTTCATTGGATAAAATCTACTATTCAACAACAATGGAAAAATTTAACACAAGTAAAGAGAGACTCCTTAAAATAAATTATTCAATCATTTCTATTGCTTTAAGTGAAATTAAGAACAAATCACAATGCTTGTACAAAAGAAAAATGACAAGTAGAAGCTTGTTACCTTAGAAATGTATTACTTTGTAAGCATGAATTGGTTTGCTCAAGAGTACACGTATTCTTGGCTTACGATGCACAAGGTGTGTGGTTGTGGAAGAGAGTAAAAAATGCGTAGAAGAAAAGTTTGTGTAAAAACCAGCCTAACTTGGCTTCACAATGTGTATTTATAAATGGTCACCTTGGAACTTGCTCAAAAGATACCATGCACTAATTAAAAAGGGTTATATTTAAACTAGAAGAAGAAGGCATACAAATCTTTCATTTCACCCAAAAAAAATACCATAATAGTGTCATAACATCCGAAATAGTCAGTGACATATGGCACAAGTTCCGAGGCGACAATGGTATACTCTCCATATGTGCGAAGTAAATTGCTCATCATAATTTGAGGAAAGGTCCTTTTAGAAAGAATTTTTGAACCAGAAAGAAAATTTTTGAGTCACTAGGCTCCCTTTTTCTTGCTCTTATTCACTAGCGCGAGACGATTTCCTATAAATCACTTTTCTCTATAGTAATGTAATTTTCTCTATAGTTTTTCTCTATAGTAATGTAGCAACTATGTAGGAGAAAAATGATATAAAGCTATAGTCATGTAGGCAACTATGTAGGAGAAAAATGATATAAAGCTATAGTCACTAGGCAATATAATTTTTCTCTATAGTCACTAGGCAATGTAAAGATGTGTAGCAACTATGGCATACATCAAGCTAGCAATTGTGGATGCATAAAATTCTTGGCTATATCAACATGTTGCTTGTTTGACTTGGGGTTGTTATCCTAAATTGAGTTTTTTTCGGGTTTTTTTTGGAGATTTCAGATAGCTAAAACTAAGGCTAATGCAAGAAAGGTGAAAGTTGATCCTAGAGGCCTTGCTTCAAAGTTCCACCAGTCCTCCAAGCCTTCTGAACTTGCAAGGATATCAAAGCCAATGAGTAAGTTTTCACAGCATGTTAGATGTCTGAAGGATATTAGAAGTGCGCTCTAGATAATGCAATTCCAAAATTTCCCTTTCTTCAAAGAGTTGTCAAAGAAACTTGTGACAAGCATAGTCTTGATAGTTTTAGATGGACAAGGACAGCTCTGAATTGCATCCAGGAGGTTGCATAAGATTTGTGGATTGAGTTTTTTCAAGATTTCTATATCTATGCTGCTCATGTACATAGGCTTACACTTATGGATAGAGATATGATACTTCTTAGGAGGTTGAGATACAAATTTCAAAGGTCCTTGAGCTAGTGCAACACTGAATCATAAATATTGTCCTATCTAGAAAAAAATCATAGGAAGAAGTGGGGATCGACACAATGCAAGTAGACATGCCTACTACACTATATATAATGAGTCATGAAATAGGGACTAGAAATGCATCAACAAACCTGCAAAAAGGTATAAGAAGGAAAAGGTGTTGGCACAAAATATATGACCAAAAGGAATCAGATGATGGTGTAGCTTGTGTGGCAACAAATAGACCATCAAATGAACTAGATGAGCTAGGGATAAAATAGCAGTAATGCTATAGGGAATAGCCGTGAATCACCAAGGCTTAAAGACTGACTTGCAAAAAACATTAGGAAAGGGAGTGGAGGCCAATGCAATCACCATGCAAAGAAGGAAACAACAAGTAGTCGAATGTATATAGATATCTTGTGAGGGACAAATCATGGATTGGTAGTGTAACAATTTTGCAGTAGGGTGGCTTCATGATGGGAGTCAACCAGAAGGGAAGGAAAGGGAAGTAAACCCTAAAATCTAAGGTATAAATAGGGAAAAGTAGGGTAAGGTGGGACAAGACCAAGCATTCCAATTACATGATAAGTTAAAGGGTGGGTAAAAATATCCTTAGGGTAAAAGAAAAGTGAGGGAGGGAATAATTAGGAAAACCAATCACAGAAAACAACAATGAATACCATTCTAAGTATGAAAAGGCAAAAGTATCATATACAAAGAAATTAATGGATTCTAGCATCAAACTGTTGAAATGATACTCTTACTCATTTTAAGAAGAGAAGCATAACAATGTGTCAACTACAACAATATGATAAGAAGCTAATGTATTAAAATAATCTCTATAACTATCATAAAGGGATTCAAAACTAGGAATAGGAGCATATAAAGGGTTTTAAAGATAATAACACAATCACCATCTAAATTTTCTCATCTCATAAATTTCACAAATTGGAATTGTAAGGCCCTAGTCAAGACATTTTCAATACTTCATCACAAGATACAATTAGAATATAATGCATTGTCATCACTAGGGGCTTTAAGCTAATTTTCTATCATGTTAATGAATTAGCTACTCACCAAAGTATGCTCGAGACTAGGTTTCTAGGGTGTTAATGAACTAGCTACTCAAATAGGCATGCTCCAACCCTAGGTTTGAACCATATAAAAATACCTTGAACCATTGAGTAATAACCAACTAACCAACCTCAATTATACTAGTACGCATACTTACATGAACTAGGAATAACATATAGCTTAAATCTTATTGCCTTGATAGTTCAACTAATGTATTTGCTATGTATTTTTAGCTATGTAGTCAACACCCTTTAATTAGCTATGCTTTGTACTAAGAGAGCCTTAGTGACAAATTTTCGTGGAAATAATATTCATTTGTAAGCCTTTCTCAATGCTTCAAGGCAACATGAAAAGACAACCTAGAAACCATCAGGATGAAAGGGAAATAAGATAATGAATGTAACATTTTTGAATTATTTTTTCCACGAACTAAAAATGCTTTTCAAAAGGAGAGAGGATGTAGGGTTTCTGTAATGCCTCAAAAAAATGTATTTGTTAGAGAGAGGCAAGAAGAATCTAAGCTCAACTAACCCTTCAATCTATTTTTACACAGTTAAAGGACTTATGTCAAGTATATCATGATACATAGCAATGAAGTACAACTAAGGTATAAGCATTCAAATTTGGTGAATGAGCATAGCATACACTCATTACAAGAGCAAAGTTATGAGTGGAACCTACTTTGCATGTGTAGTCAATGTAGTACAATCTTGTCTACATTGTGTCCCAAAGCATCATGAAAGTCATGGTGGTAAGAGCAATATGTAGAGGAATCTAGCATTCCCCTACAACTAGAGATAATCAAGCACAACACCTTAAGGGTTATAATTATCAATTCACACCAACCCATAATTCAGAGATGCCAATACGCATATATGATGGATAAAACCTTGCCAAAGAGATTTACAGCAATCGAAAGGAGACCAGAGCAACCCAAAGGAGAGGGAGATAAGTTTAAATATGCAATCCCATACGTAATACGAATTTAATTGCTACATAAAATACGAACTGAGTCATCACGCATTCCGGCGTGATGCATCATTGAAGCGATCGAAGCCCATTCGAGTAGCCGGATCAAGTGAAGATCACAGCAAGGCGCGCACGCCATGATGGATTCCGCTCACTAACATTACGTTAATGCCACTTATAATTAGTTGATACCTATGCAGTTCGCAACAACTGACGATCGTCAAGGATCAGAGCTACTGTACCAACCATCCTGCATGGTGGGTGAGGCAGATGGTAACTACATGGACTTCCGGCAGAGGAGTGTCGGGGGCGGCCACATGCAGGCACGCCTGTCCTGGCATCAGTCAACAGAGTGCACACATGCGACATGCTGCGTAAGATACGTAACCTAAGTATGGACCACCCAGTCATATGAGAGGTTACGAGTCATATCGCATGTCCTGGTCACAGCCATTCCACGCTAATTTGCTTACCAATCGTCCAGTCGTAAGACGTAAAGTTGCGGAAAGATCATGTGTGTGCATGGAGCAGTAATGATAGCTAGCTTCCATCAACGTTAGGATACATAGTCCTAATGCGGATAGTAGAGCAGGCACGCAGCCGTATTCTAAGTCCCATTAGATTACAGGAGCATTCGTGATCTAATGTTTGGTATATGGAGTGAAAGGCGCACTATGCGGGGTAGCATAAGCATTTCATATGATAGTTACCTATAAGCAATGCATTAGTTTAAAAAAGGCATTAGCATAGTGTCTAATGACATACATTCATATTATTTAAGGCCTTCTTGGCCAACTTTTTCAACACTTACAGAGGGTTCCACAATGCTTAGTACAACTATACTAAATAAACAATTGCTATACCAACAATGAGCCAAAGATAGTGAGTACATCAAAATCAATTGATTCAATCAATAAATATTGATATTCAAAGTCAACAACTAGGCCCATAACCAATATAGATCTAGTTCTTCTCTAAAGTAAGGCCTTACCAATCTTGTATTAGAATGGATACACTAAGTAGTTTTTTGTCATAGAAGCTATTACTCAGAACAATATGCCAATAAAGATTTCAACATTAATACCCATTACCTCCCCTTACTCATTGTAGTGTGCTACTTCTCTATTGCATCAAACCAAAATATTTGCATAGATATAGCACCATGGGTCTGTTTCTAGAGATAGGAAAAGGCAAAGCATGATATATATACAAATACAGATACAAGACAAAGTGAGAATAAGATCCATGACAATACTTTACCTCATGTTAGTAGGCCTACTCTATCTATACTCATATGTTGGCAAGCTACTCCTTTTTAGAGGTCAGAGCAATTTGAGTCATCAATAATATGGCAATTGACTATTTATATTGTTTATACCAAAACAACTTGGGAGTAATAGATATGATGAGGTGCATGCTATAATGGACCTAAAGAGACAATTACATATATAGCTACCAAATCTAATATACAAAGCAAGATTCATAAAACTTGCATCAATTGAAAACTAGATATATGGATGGAGAGATCTCCCATGGACTTGAATACATTACTTCTCTCCTTTGTGATATAATAGCTTGATTATGGGCCAAGCATAGAGGCGGCTATATCAATCAGAAGCCCTTTGAGGGTTACTATGGTCCTCATACTTATTACCATTCATATTAATCTACTAATTCTTACAAATGATGCTCAACTTTATTGTGGATTTGAGGAGCAACACGAGGGAAAACCAATATAAACATAGGATGATGAGCTAAGGAAATCAACATATACTTTGATGCCATATAGGAATCAACCATGTTGAGGAGCTACAATAGCTTTTTATGCGCTGATGAAGATATCAAGGGTCTCCAAAAATGGATATAGTTTAATTAGAATGCAAAACTAAGAGGCACCATGTGGTGATAACTCCATTTTAGTAGAAATTAGGATGCTTAGCTTATAAAAGTTTGTTTCATCAGGGGCATTTGTTTGAGTCTCATCTCAAAAGCTCTCCCTCTTTGATTCATGGTTCCTTCCAATATGTTGTATCTATATCTATATTATATCTACTCATAGAGTGATAGATTGTCGTATCATAAATATGAGGCAAGTGCCACCATGTTGACTTGTTTTATATGTTTCCTTTATTTGACCTACTCCCATGTCCTCTCTATAACATACTCAAAAGTCTTTTAGTCTACTAGCTCTTAATTTGCTACATTAAGATCATGAGAACAAAAGTTTTAAATAGTTTTTACATGCTCCCAACAATAAGCAAGCAAGCTTGTGCCACTCAATTAACTATTCATTTAGCCATATTGTTCACTACACAATTCTAACACTAAAAGAAAATATGGATGCATAATCATTGCACTTTTCCTCTTCATTCAACTTGCAAACCATATATAAAGTAATCACATGCATCTCCATGTAATGATTTTTTGTCCATCCTCATGGATGTCACCATAAGTTGCATGAAATCAATACTTGTATAATAAACACAACATCACGTGCTTCTCTCCTTCTTAATTTTCTATAACAAAATAGGCTTCAACCTCTAAAAACATGAAACTTGACATCAATGGAGGGATGTTGCTCTTTGAAGAATAATTCTACCTACATCATTAGAACAAAAGGTACAAAATCAAGGATTGGTAATGATGAACATGCATACTATAAATAGTAGTTTTAATGGTTATAGTGAGGATACTACTAGTTCTAATAGCACTAATAATGTGATCACAGAGGTTGGTGATATTTCTTGAGAGGTTGGATCTACCAATCTAATAATGTGTACTCAATGAAACTTTGTGCTTCTTGATCCTAGTTATAAAATGATTAATATGAGGAGTTAATGAGAAAGTTCACGCTTGAATTTTCATGTCTTGAATGAAAAGGTTTAGATGGTCTCGAAAGCTTTTTGATTCTTAATTATACTTATAAATTTTATATATATATATATATATATATATATAATTAGAGAAGTATTTTAATGTCTTGGATAGTTTGTTATAGAAAATAAGGCAAGATTCCTAATGTTTCTTATCATCCTTCTTTGGCAATGCAATACCACGCTTGGTTTTGTTAGAGTACTTTGAATATCCACTTAATGATCCCACAAACCTACATGGCTTAATTGTCATGTGTTCCATATGTAAACATATATGCGAATGAGATAGAGATTAGGTAAGGTAGGGGGAGAGGTAGAGAAGGAGGGGGGTAGAGGGAGTGGTGCAAGGGGGGAGGGGGGGGGGGGTTTGGGATGGGAGGTAGAGAGGGTGTGAGAGGGGGAAGGAAGGTTGCTAGGCCTAGTACTAACAAAGCTTGAATTTGGTAAGGAGAAAGGTGGCATAACTACCATGTAAGTCCAAAATTTCTTGAATTTTGAGACTTTTATTTTTGAATTCTAAAATTCTTTTTGCTATACCATATTTATTTACTACAACTATGTTTAGCACCCTTAAATTTTCTAGCCAAAAACACTACTAAATGGGTACGTGTATCATGCTTTCACCTTGGGTTCAGGAACCACCTTTGCCTTTTGAATTATTGCAAATGTAACATCTCCATTGCTACTTTCTTCCTAGGATTTAAGTTTGATCTTCTCCTCCATTAGTAGAGTGTAAAAATCCTCAAACATCAATATTTGAGGTCTCACTTGAGTGTTAAAGTTGTTGCTACATCACACTTTTGTGGACAAATCCAAAGACATCATTGAGCTAGCTCCTTGCTAGTCTATTGGATCCCTATAGGACTAGCTATCTTGTCACATGTACATTCTTCATATGGGCAATGAATGCTTCTATCACCTCCCCTTCAAAAAACTTCTCTATTGCTAGTTGATTATCTAGGTTTTGGATCCTTGTTTTGTTTGTTTTTGTACTATGTTCAAAGCCTTTGATACCTTGGTTGTATATTGAATCAAGATAAAAAAATGATCAAAATTACTTGTAATTGATGCGCATAGAGCATATCTATCGCTTTGGTTTCAAGTTCATAACATATCATTATTTGGAGGAAACATTTACACTTGAATTTGATGGGTAAGAGAAAGGCTATATTTTTGGGTTAGTCCCTCAAAAAGCTCATAAGAATCAAGATAGCTATAGTTTTGAAATTCCATATATTGTAAGTGGGGATCTAACCTGCCTTCTAGGAAAGTTGATCAATGAAACCTCACACTAGTACAACATCATTGATTCTTGATGCACTAAAACTACCTAATGTGGGCATTACTTCTCTTTGTTATTGGAGTCCTTTCCTCACTTCAGTATTAAGAGCTCCATGGGCTCTAATACCATGTAAAATTAAGCAATGTAGCAAACATAATTTAAGAAAAGAGTAGAGAGTACACAATAAATTAGAATCAAGATCTCTTTATTTATGAAGTGGTGCAATGATGAAACTCTCCGCCTATGTACTTCTATAATGAATCTTAGATGGTGATCAAGGTAAACTCTAGGTTAAGACCTCTAATTACATAGAGGTAATCTAATGTTTAAGTCAAGATCCAACTAATGTCATGACTCACACATTGCTTCTCCTCATGATGAGAGATGTATAACTTTGAGCACCATGGATCATAGGTGGCATCTTACAAGGCTAGTTATTGAGACTATTTAACAAAGTATAGGACAATGAATTATCTATATAGGTTTTTAAAATGTTCAAATAGGTTTGGAAATCCAATGGGTTAATGCTAAATGAAAGAAAGGCTTATGCCTTTGGTTTATGGTCATGACACAAGGGGACAACCTTGTTCACTGGCTTGGATGATGTCAAAAAATGCACGTGCTCCACCTTAAAAGACTTATTTTATCCTAAAGATCACATACACAAAGAATCTCTCTCACTACAAGGATATGGAGGTATAGCGATGGCACTTTGTGACGCAAAATAGCGGCGTCACTATTTGTGTCGGTATTAGCGTCGCATTTATGACGCTAATAGTGACGAAAATAGCAACGGCACTCAGATGAAAAAAACGCGGTGCCGAAATCCGAGCACGTTATTTTGCACACATACATGAAAGAGAGAGCGAAAGGGAGAGTTAACATCTTGCATTTGAGAGGGAGAGGGAGAGGGAGAGAAAGAGAGAAAGAGGGAGAAGGAAAGCTTCTCACTGCTGCCGCCACCGTTCGCGAAGAAGAGGAGGAAGTGTACGGAGAGCGAAGAGGAGCCGGCGAACCCTTCTTCGAGCCTTTACGGTGAGTGCATTGTTCCTTCTTACTTTGTTTTTATATTTTCTCTTTCTCTTTTACTTGTTTTTGTTAAAATTCATGTGTATTGAGAGAGGGAGAGGGAGGGAGAGGAAGAGAGGGAAACATTAAACATAATAGGGAAAGAGAGAAAGAAAGGGAGAGGTAGAGGGAGGGAGAGGAAATGAGAGAGGGAGAGGAAGTGAGAAAAAGAAATGAGAGAGGGAGAGGAAGTGAGAAAAAACATTAAACATAATAGGGAAAGGGAGAAAGAGAGGGAGAGAGAGGAAGAGGAAACAAGGGAGGGAGAGGAAGAGAGAAAAGGAAATGAGAGAGGGAGAGGAAGAGAGAAAAAACATTAAACATAATAGGGAAAGAGAGAAAGAGAGGGAGAGGGTGAGGGAGGGAGAGGAAATGAGAGAGGGAGAAGAAGAGATAAAAGGAAAGAAGGGAACAAGAGAAAGAGGGAAAATACATTAAACATAATAGGGAAAGAGAGGGAGAGGGAGAGGGAGGGAGAGGAAATGAGAGAGGGAGAGGAAGAGAGAAAAAGAAATGCGAGAGGGAGAGGAGATAAGAGAAAAAACATTAAACATAATAGGGAAAGAGAGAAAGAGAGGGTGAGGGTGAGGGAGGGAGAGGAAATGAGAGAGGAACATTAAACATAATAGGGAAAGAGAGAAAGAGAGGGTGAGGGAGAGGAAATGAGAGAGGGAGAGGAAGAGAGAAAAGGAAATGAAAGAGGGAGAAGAGAGAGAAAAAACATTAAAGATAATAGGGAAAGAGAGAAATAGAGGGAGAGGGAGGGAGAGGAAATGAGAGAGGGAGAGGAAGAGAGAAAAGACATTAAACATAATAGGGAAAGAGAGAAAGAGAAAGAGAAAGAGAAAGAGAAAGAGAGAGAGAGGGAGAGGGAGAGGGAGAGGGAGGGAGAGAGAGAAGGAGGGAGAGGTTGTTTTTTTGTTTGTAGTAGTAGTAGTAGCAGTAGTAGTAGTAGTAGTTGTTGTTGTTGTTTTTTCTTCTTTTCTTGTTTATTATAGTGGTAGTGGTAGTCATTGTCGTAGTCATAGTTGTGGTTGTGGTTGTAGTTGTAGTCGTAGTCATAGTTGTGGTCGTAGTCATAGTCATCATAGTCGTGGTTGTGGTTGTAGTTGTAGTCGTAGTCATAGTTGTGGTCGTAGTCATAGTCGTCATAGTCGTAGTTGTAGTAGTAGTGGTGGTTTTCTTGTTTTCTGTTGTAGTAGTAGCAGTAGTAGTAGTAATAGTTTTTTTTGTTTTCTTGTAGTAGTGGTAGTAGTAGTGTGTAGTCATAGTTGTCGTAGTCGTGGTCGTAGTAGTAGTGGTGGTTTTCTTGTTTGTTGTTGTTGTTGTTGTTGTAGTTTTTTCTTCTTTTCTTGTTTATTATAGTGGTAGTGGTGGTAGTGGTGGTGGTGGTGGTGGTTGTAGTAGTAGTAGTGGTGGTTTCTTGTTTGACGTCGTTGTTGTAGTAGTAATCGTTTTTTTTTTTTTTCTTGTTTATTGTTGTCTAGTTTTCTTATTTGTTGTTGTTGTTGTTGTTGTAGTGGTAGTAATAGTAGTTTTTTTGTTATTGTGGTTGTAGTAGTAGTGGTTTCTTGTTTGTTGTTGTTGTTGTTGTTGTAGTAGTAGTAGTAGTAATAGTTTTTTTTGTTTTCTTGTTTATTGTTGTCTAGTTTTCTTATTTGTAGTAGTAGTAGTAGTAGTAGAGAGAGAGAGATATATGTTTTGTTAAAGAAAATGAGAGAGGGGGAGGAAGAGAAAAAGGAAGAAGGAACGAGAGAGAGGGAATAAACATACAACGTAATAAATAAAGAGAAAAAGAGAGAGAGTGGAAGGAGAGGAGATAATGAATGGATAAAAAACAAAGAGAGAGTGGTGGTAAGGTCCATTGAGGTCCGGTGCAACACCATGAGATGAGAAACACTCCGATATACGTTAATTTGTGGGTGGGTAAGTGGAGACTTTACATACATTAAATTTTGCTGACTTACAAGAGAAGAAATCCCTTCTCAAACAATTTAAGAAAGAAAAAAGAATGATAACAAAAACAAATTGTTTGTTGTAACATAGACAAAATGGAAAATGATGAAGGTCTTGATGTTCAAGATTGCAAGGCGTATCTTAATCAGTGTGTCCCATGTCCTTGCTCTCAATGTAAGCTGGCAACTAGACGAAAACTTCTATTTTCTATAGAACACGTACGACGCTTCGGCAAGTTTCAATCTGAGATCATTGATCAGGCGATCTTGGATTTTCAGCAAATGGTAAGAAAATTTAATATCAATCATTCATTGTACTCGCAAGCTAATTGAATATCATATACAAAAAGATTGGGTGTGGCTGTCAAATTTTCTATCCAGAGAGGTGACGTCTCGTCCCAAAGAGGAGTGCACCCTTTGCGGCCAATTAGAAGAGTTCGTGGGCGTGCGATGGATGGAGTGCCTGAGCCAGTCCACCACTTGGAAGGTACTACCCAATCTATACCATCAATATTAGAGGAGACACACAGCCTTCGAGACTTGCCTACAATCTTGGAGCCTAAGATGGAGGCAATGATCGATGCATTGATTTCCATGGATGTCGAGACTTCTGATCCGCTTAGAGAGGAAGCATCCATACCATTATATGATGGGTGCCGAGTATCTCGCCTGAAGACACTGCTTGCACTTCTAAGTGTGCAAGCCAAATATAGGTGGAGCGATGCGAGTGTGACCGAGTTGATCAGGTACCTTATACGTACGCTTTGTTGATTTATTTTCGGCACTATCATTAAAAATATTTGTGCTTTTTAAAGGTGTTTTATGATTTTTTTTAAGATTACTGAAGTATCATATATTACCACTTCCAAATACTATACCTGAGTCTCATGATGATGTACGATATGTTTTACGAAACTTGGCATGGACTATAACAACATCCTTGCATGTATCAACGATTGCATACTGTTTCCAGGATAATGTGAGTGGTAGGATCTCCTTGGAATAATTGCTCTCTTTTTTATATTACACTATCTTTGTCTCTTACATCAACAAACCTTTCTCTCTCTCAAATGCAAATTAAGCTATGAATATTTTTTCATGCACATATACAATGTGTTTAAATACCTACACATACATTCATTTTGCTTAAACTTTTTAGTATTAAAGACATGTTATTTATTACGTTGCATAATGTACATGTAAAATTCCCAAAGGTTCATATTAGAGTAGAATATAAATAAATCAATTTAATTTTGGATTTCACATTTTGACAAAATCCATGTGTATAAAGATAGATCGATTCATATTAACCTAATTGTTAACAATGGTCTTCCTTGCATGTCTATCCTAGCATAAACATACATTACTCATTTTGATCATCGCATTTCATGTAAATAAGATTTGTTTTTCTCATGTATATACATGTTTACATACATACATACACCGATATGTATAAACATCTAACAAAAATACGTATGTAAGTGATTATCAAATTAGTTTATGTTCTCCACACACAGACTCCAAAAGGGCCTCGCAAGGAATGAATGCTTATCCCCCACATAAACCACATGTTTCGTACATCTGGCATGGCGAGCTTGACAACTAGCATGCGCAGAATAGGTCCATAGATGAAGTTCAACGAATATCAGCGGATTCATGCGCATGGAACCACATTGACTCTACCTTCCCAGACTTTGCCTGAGAGCCAAGGAATCTTCGGCTCGGTGGATGGTGTGAACCCATTCGGGTTGCGCTCAATTTCTTACAGTGTGTGGCCTATAATCCTTGTCAACTACAATATCCCTCCATGGCTTTCTACGAAGAAAGAACATCTCATCCTTAGCTTACTCATCCCCGGTCGCTACAAAGTCAAAAATATGGACGTGTATCTTCATCCATTAGTTGATAAGCTTAAGATTTTGTGGGAGGAGGGGATCGCCATGCAAGATATGAGCAAGTGCGATGGTCGACGATCCACCAATATTCGAGCCATTCTCATGTGGACCATGCATGACTTTCTGGGATTCGGAGAGTAGTTAGGTAAATAGGCTTCCGTTCTGGTTGGTAATATCTATCATAGCTTGTTCAAGTTTGTATTCACTCAATAGAGGTGTTGGGACAGGTCTGGTTACCTCAGGTTATCATGCATATCCATTGTGCGGGCCACAGTTAGACTCCCGAATGTCACAAACCATGAAGAAGATGGTATATCAAGGACACACCGCTTTCTTGCCAGAGGGTCATGAACTCAAGGAAGGTTTTCTTGGACGACCTCCAACATGTATGAATGCCCAAAGCTGGTATGAGTTGAAAATAGTCCATGCGAAGTCACATCCAAACGGAATGCGATGGTTCTCAGTTTTCTATGAGTTGCCATATTGGACCCACTTATAGATCAACCATTTGTTGAATCCCATGCATATTTTCAACCATGAATGCCCAAAGCTGGTATGAGTTGAAAATAGTCCATGCGGAGTCACATCCAAACGGAATGCGATGGTTCTCAGTTTTCTACGAGTTGCCATATTGGACCCACTTATAGATCAACCATTTATTGAATCCCATGTATATTTTCAAGAACATGGGCAGCTTGTTATGGGACCAGATCACAGGAAAAGAAGACACTATAGGGGCACGAATGGATTTGAAGGAGGTAGGCAAGATGGAGGTGCTTTGGCCGCAGTGGAGTGCTAATGGTCACGTGCAACTACCTCGCACTCCTTGGATTTTGTCCACTAAAGAAGAGCGCATTGTGAAGCAAATAGTCAAGTCTATCGGTACTCCGATGGGTATGATGTGTTCTCTCAGGTCTGCGTTTTCTAAAGATGACCAATTATCAAGGCTAAAATCCCATGATTGGCATAAGATATGTCAGGTTTGTACTATGAATGGATTGTAAGTGGCCTGCACATTTTTCTATTTGGAGTGTAGTCATTGTTCATAATGCTTTCTCACTTGTGGTAGTTTGTACTACCAATCGCGATCGCAGGATGCCTTACTCTAAAAATACATGAGGCCATTTATAGGTTGTCGACTTTAGTGCAATGGATCTCATAGAAGGAGATTAAGACGTCCTCCATTGAATCCATGAGGCGAGGAATCCACTACTTGGAGACGGTCTGTTTCTTTGAGAAATACCTGCCTACCGACATGCTCACGATACAAATCCACATTCTTATGCATCTTTTAGATGAAGTGGAGATTGCTGGAACTTTTCATACGCGATGGATGTTCTTCTTGGAGCACTTCATGAAAACCTTGAAAGGCTTTGTGCGATAATGAGCTTGGCTAGAAGGTAGCATGGCTGAAGGTTGTTTGGTGTCTGAGACGCTAGTGCATATTTCATAATGGCTACCAACGGTGGATCCAAACAACAGTATGCTATGGTCTTTGAAGGACGATGATAGACTGGCCGGAGATGTGGTGGTTGGAAATGGGGTAAAAAAAAGAATGGATGCTGTAATGGAGAAGAAAGTGAATCGCTTTTGTATGTTGCACCATGCCTCTATGGAGACATTGCTCGCCAGGTAACAGTAAGCTAGGCAAGATTGAGAGGAAGCACGATCTGAATTTTGACATAGTACGTGCCATCGACTGATTCGATATCCCGAGGTCATGGAGGAGATGTCGTGGTTTATGTCAATGCGATGGTTGCATGGAGCTTTGACCGCAGCATCTCGCGAAGGGAAGGTCTCAGCCGAGGAGTGGGAATTCTCGAGGGGATATAGTCCAAAGGTGATGACGTGTTTAGGATTTGTTGTATCTATATTTTATATGCGACAACTAATTGAGTGTTTCAATGTACAATATAAAATATATAGTGCAGCGTGGTCGTACGGATGGCATTTTTACGTGGAGTGTATTGACAAAATGTGCTGCACAACAGATTGTGGTATCATGGCAAGGTTCGAGCAAGAGAGCCGACGACGAGCAACGGATCCAAACACGGTTATAGATGAGATGGAGTATTTTGGGAACTTGCAAAGTATTATTACGATGGATTATCGTAGCTTCTCCATGATACTATTCGATGTGCAGTGGTTCAAAGTGGTACTTGAAGGAGCTGGAGCAACAGTTTGACGAGGTTGATCTAGATTTCTCGAAATAGATTAAAAAAAAAATGGACGGATTTGTGCAACACCTTTGTGTTGCCGGTCCATTGTGAACAAGTGCATGAACTCATTTGTTTGTTAATTGTATTACGCCATGGTACATATCACAATAGTTAAATCTCTCTTGTACGTGTTTGTGAACATGTAATCTTTTATCTAAACCCCCGATAACCTCGATGGTGGTATGTTATACCTTCAGCTCCCCAAAGTGCGAGAGCATATATTCAAAGCGAAGTTTCGAGCATTTATGAGGACAATATGCAAATAGAAGGGTTGATATTGCAAGGGGTGGAGGCCACCAAAAGCTTGGAGCATGTAGAGGTGCCATCATCGGGTAACAATGATGGAAATACAGGAGTCCAAGAATTCTTTTAGAATGAGGTGGACTTATCCTTTTGTGGTGACATGTCTATCGACCTTCCAGTTTATGCCGAGTTGTGTCAGGAGATTGACATGGGACAATAGGATACTTCATACTTGGAGCATCCACTTACTCAATTCGTTGACTAATCGCTTATAAGGGTACATAAGATATGCATTTTAAGTAAGATTATTTTTTAAAGATTTATATTACCGTGCTTTGTATGATTTAAATTGATTATACTAACATCATTTTTTTTCTGTGCATGTGACCTTTGTGGATACTTAGATCATCAGGATGAGTCGAGGAATTAGTGATGAGGAGTTACAAGATATCTTCACGTGCATGTCTCCAGATCAGATGGCGAGATTCAGAGGCATGGCGGACCAGGAGCTATCTCAGATATCGTCGGGCTGCTCTATTAGATCTACTTCGACACGATCAGATGCTTTAGTTTCGAGTAGACGAGGTCAACGCTCCAGACTTGGGCCAAACGGAGGGAGTGCACCAGGGTCAGGGGGATGCTGCAGAGATACGGATGCATTGAGCCCGTGGTCGGCTCAGGATACAAGTGCTAGTCCTCGCTCTCATGGTAGTTCTAGAGAGCGTGGCTTAAGTGGTTGCTGTGGAGACACGGATGCGGTGTCTCGGTCTCGTCGTTTTGCTGGAGTTGTGTCACCTCCAGGATTTGTCACACCTGTGGGGACGTCTACTCCAGTCACTCTGGCTTTTGCTTAGCCGTCGGCAACCAAGTGGCAGCCCTATGGGTGCAACTCGGATAGATACTACCCCGGTCGATACACCAGATGTACAGGGGTCTCTTGGATATGCCCAGGAGCGTGGTCGCAGGTGGGAGGGGACCTATCTTAGGCATACCCCAGAGGGGTATGCCTACCTTGTAGATGATAGGTTAGGAGCCATCATCATGAATGATGAGGGGAGGAGGGTGATGGCTTGCATGAGAGAGTTGTGCCAACAAGTTTTTCTGCACAACGTCTTGGATCATTGGAAAAACATACTGGAGGGGAGCAAGGACTACATAGTAGCATCCTTGCATAAGGAGTTTTTGGTACCAGCCGCAACAGATAGGTTTTCTACGTGCTGGATGATGGAGTGCATGCTTGCATATATGTCACACAGACGATCGGACGCATGCAAGGCACTCAAGAGTGGGGTTGCAAAGCCCGAGTGGCTAGACGCGGACGACTGGCGCTGACTGAGGGAGGAGGTTATAGATTCTCCAAGACGTTGGAGACAACAAATCCTTTGTACTGACAATCGTGTTTCTAACAGTTAGTATTTTGTTTCCTTTGCAGCACTCCATTACAAATTGCGATTCGACCGGCCTTGAGACTCGATACGCAGAGAGGTACGATCTCACTGCATTGATTGACTGATTGTATGGACACGATGGCCTTGTAAGTCACTCATTTTTCTTGTCTGTAGTTACCATGTTTAATTAGAATGCATTATTGTATGGTGGACTGATGTGTAGTTGTTTCTTTTTTTGCAGAGTCCGTTCGATGCTCCTTCGCAGCGGGACGAGCTTTCGGATGGCGATGATCTATAGCTTGCCCTTGGATCCCTGGAGCTCACACACCCTTTTTTTTGGTCACATGATCTGTGTAGACATTTTCTATGTAGTAGTGATATCTTGCTATGATTGTACAACTCGCTTTCACTATGCGATCATGTATTTATTTCATGTATCAGTGTTATGATTTAAGTACACTTTGTCTTTATTTACACAAGCATTGTACACAATGCAGAAACTATTTTGTATGCCCTACCACAAATTTTTTTTCCCTGTTACCGTTGCTATTAGCATTGCAAATTTACCTGCTTGTGCCATTATTGGTGTCGTTATTAGCTTCGCAAAGCATCGTTATCAGTGTCGCTATCAGCCTATATCTTGTAGTGTCTATCTTATGATGAATGTGCCCCAACTTAAAGATGAATTTGTAAGATACTAAGTCTTGAAGATATGGAATATGCATAAGAGGATTTCAATCAAACAAAAACCTTGTGATAAACTTGCAACGAAAGTCTTTGTCAAAGGCCTCAAAAACTAGCGATTTAATAATGACCTTATTGTAGCAACTCTAGCTTGAATAGGGACTCCTTGAATATAACCTTATAGGAAGCCATCACGATAGATAACCTAAAAGAGAGAGAGAGAGAGAGAGAGAGAGAGAGAGAGAGAGAGAGAGAGAGAGAGAGAGAGAGAAGCTAACCTCTATAAGTGATCCTAGTTGTTATGGATTATTGACCCATACCTATGATACTGTTCAATCAAGAAAGAGGAAAGATGGGACAAACAAGGAAGAGATCTCAAATTTGACTTGTGAAAAATTGGACAAATCTCAACATGATATTCAAAGGAGAAAAAAGAGACAAACATGGATAAAAAGGATAATCAATGTTGGAATGAATGCAAGATAGCACACTTATACCTTGATTTTTTAGTGATCAAGGGCCATCAAGAATAAAAGTTGGATCCTTGTTCCCTTCACACTTATTCCTGGTTGAGATGATCAATGAAGATCCAATACCCTTGAGCTTAATAATTGGAGCTCTATCCAAGTTAAAGAAAATAAGTCTATTGAGACCTTTGTTGCTGGTAGGATCATCCATAGGGAAGAGAAACATTAAGAGGAAATTCAAGAAGAAGAAGAAGAATGAAAAAATTCAACTCAAGAGTATTGGTAAAACAATTGTTCTAGTAGAGGGTTTGGAATGTCCAAAGAGCATTAACACTTAGGGACATTTGAGGGTACCAAAATGCCAAAGTCTTCAATAGGAAGAAGTCTCATAAAGCCAAGAATTATCTAAGGAAGTTAGGACAATCCTCTTATGGGGTTATAAGCAAACTCTTTGTTAAGGTTTTTCTACCTTGTAATAGTTGCTCGATCTTTTGAAGATGTACATACACACTATTTACTAGGACACATCATGTTAGTTATTAAGGCACATAACCTTCTTCACAATGAAAGTTGTTTGCATTGTTATGTGTATTGTTGAATACACTTTGGCACTAGTTAGAGTGCTTTGAGAACCACACTCATTCCACTTGTACTAATAAATACTTTAAGTTACTCTATATATTTTCTCAACTTCTTGGTGCATTTTTTATATATGTAGTACTTACAAGCTTGCAATAAGATCCTTGGAACAATAAAGAAAACTTGGTGGATATAAGTTTTGATGTTGGCTTCCCATCTTGTTTAGCACCATTCATGACTAAATAATGGTTCACCATTCTTAACTCTTGCCTATCCCAAGGTAATACTGAAAATCCAAGACATAGTTATGATTATAGAACAATTCACATACATTAGAAGCGTGAGCGTATTATTGCGATTGTAGATAGTGTGTGTGAAATAATAAAGAAATGCAAAAAACCTTCCCTCTTGCTCAATTAGGTGGGGATGTATCTAAACTTGGCTAATTTGATAATGGATGTAGATTTAAGCACACAAATAAACTATGCATGTAAAGACATTGTCGAACACATCTGTGTTGTGTTAACATTAGCGCCAAAGGGGCAATATTGAGCTAGTAGACAACACATAGCCGAATGCAATTGGCTAAATTCCTTGAATGGTACATGTAAGGGACTTAGCTTGAGACGAGAGAGAATAACAATGTAGTAGGAGAGAGGAAGAAGAGAGAGAATAGAAAAAGAGAAGAAAGAAAGAGAAGATAAGCCATGAAATCTTGAACAACAAAGTGAAGGTGAAGAGACTAATCTCGTATTATTGTTGTGGTGATAATGAGACATAAGTCCTTTACATCATTCATACTTGGGCTAGTGTAGCACTAGGTATTTATAAAATATTTCTCAAAAATGTATGTGCAAAATGCTTTTAAAGCACACTTCATTCTTTATAGATGATTGTTTGCCTCTATAAAGTTCTTCCAAAGGTAATATTTTCCATTAATAGTACCATGAATCCTCAAATTGGTTAGACTTCTTGAACTTATCCATACATCCATAGGGATAGAAAAGTTAATGTAGAGTTATCCAATACTAACTCAAATGCATATCACTCGGATCAATGGAAACATGTCTGTTGAGAGCAAAAGGAAAGCCATCAAGCTCATAAAATTGATCCATACTATCCATGTCATCCACATGGTCATATGAGCTAAAGGATTCACTACCTCATCCTGTGAATAATCAATGATCAACATGCTATTGATTTTTTCCTTCATATGGATGCACTTAGAAACATGATCCTGCTTATACTTTTCTCTTCATGTGTAATATAAACGTTTCTCATTTCTACATTGAAAAGTTCCATTGATCTTATACAAGCTTTGAAGGATGTTGGCTTCAAATTAGTAGAGTTATTTTGTCTTTGGGAAGCATGTGTGTGTAGGCCTAGAATTGAATCCTTACCTTATGGCATTGTAGGGAGGTGTGTAGGGATCCTTGGATTGCTTGTTTGTGAAGTCAATCCTCCTAAAGATCCCCCAATTTGGCCTCGGTTTGCAATCATACTTTACTATCCAATTTCCTAGTGACACTAGTAGGTCCCCTCATATACTTTCTTCATCATCATTTCATTAGCTCAATAGCTTTGAAAAGATTGGTAGGAGATTGTGCCATTGCATCACGTGATAGGTTGGCTTCTAAACCATACACATTCTTGTGAAGCTTGATGTCATCACTAACACTTTCAACAAAGTGACATTCATGTTTACCCAATTTTGGAATTAATTTGCTTTAGTAACTTTTGAATAGATAAGCACACTTTTGTGTTTAACCACTTTGTGTGTTATATGTGTTATATGTAGTAGTACTAGTAGCAAAATAATATACACCCAACAAGCAAAGGTAAAGGTAATTGCCAAGTGTAACATGAAATTGTGTCTCACTTGCATGCTTACCTAATTGTATTACTTGACAATGAGAGCTGAAATAAAGCAATAAGCAAGAATTGATTGAGTTTGATTTTTGACATCACATTTATAAAGAGACTCTTTAAATTTACATAAGTCATACATAACACGTTTCTCCTTGATTAGGTTTGAGGATAGAAAAGAAAGTGTTTGTTGTGTCCTTAATATGTGATTTCAATATCCTAGTGCTATACATGAAATGGAAAGGGAGGAAATTCAAGATTTTGTGGACTCCTTGATTAGGTTTGAGAACAAATTTAAAAAAGTGTTTGTTGTGTCCTTACAATGTGATCTTCATATCCTAGTTCTATCCAAGAAATGGAAAGGGGGGAAATTCAAGATTGTGGATATACATGGTATAGTTGTTTATAAGTGAGTGAAGTCAAACAAACAATTTGGATGATGCAACTGCTCTCTCATTGTACATCATGAGGGGAATCTAATATTTAATCATGGAATGATGACAAATTTGCAAAACCAAAACTTTTCATTATGAAAGTCTACATGCTAATTCTAAGATTAATTACATCATTATAGCAAACCTCATGTAAAAGTGATTCTCTTGATGTTTTACAAGAAATTAAGAATGTTTAAAAGTACCCCAAAAGTGTGAGAAGGGATTAAGAAGGTTATGAAAAAGACCTTAAGATGGGAAAGTCTAAAGTGGTAGTTGTTACCATCTTTAATGAATATGCCTATGCACAATTGCATGATGTATCCTAGTCTATTATGCATTGGACTCTTTGAAGAAAATTTGGTGCAAACTCCATATATCTTTGAGTTGTTTCAACTCCCTTCAACATTCTTATTCATCGGTATCATTATGCTAATATATGTAAGGAAATGTGGATGTAAGGAAAGGTGACTTTGACTGCTACATGCTCATTTCATTTCATGGGATCCATCATGCTAGTTGTTGGTTGGTGACCTTGCTTTTTGTAAGTTGCCACATATGGGAGGGGTCATTAAAACAGCTGAGGTTAGCAAACTGAAGACAATTCACATTGGTGTGTTAAGCTTTTTTGACGAATGGCATAATCCTGTCCCCAATCGGCACAGCAAAAACATTAAAAAATAATGCGGGGTGTTTAGAATACACGTTACCAACATTAAACATTGTTAGGAAGGAGAATGAGATGACATCACAAAAGTGAAAAGCCTATATACTTCAGAGCATTGCCATGGCCTTAATACGGTGTGTCCCCATAAAGCTCTACATAGTTTAATACATTTGCACCGAGGAGCGCAAATTCAATGGAAATTTTCCAATACGTGACTTGACAGCGTGCTGCCAAAATCTTAAGCAGGAAGGACCAACTGGGAACCACCAGATTTGGCCCCACCAGCCCGTGATTGGATAAGATACCGCGCTCCTGGCCCACGCGAAAAGGTTGCGCTCCCGACACGTGGCACAGGATGAGGCGCCCTGGCCACGTCGTCCCAAAAGTGGGGCGGGGCGGGACGCCACGTCAAAAAGGCATGCCACGTCCCGGCGTGAGGCCTGCCCCACATCGTCGTGCGTCATTGAGACAGAATCTTTTTGGACGGCCTCGATGGACGCTCCCACACGGATCGTGCGCGATGGCAAAATAATCGTAGGCTGCGACTCTGCGAGCGTGCGGCCAGGTTCGCTCGGTCTTTCTGAGAGACTCTCTCTCTCTCTCTAGCACGCGTCGCGGGGAACGTGCCAATCCCAATCCCCCCCTTCCGGCGCGCTCTCTCTCTCTCTCTCTCTCTGTGCAAAGGTAAAATCACCGAACAAGCAATCTTTCTAGACACTCTTTAACTATACAGTCTCCATTGCAAGTGGCCTTGTCTACCCCCTGAGACATCAGTGCAGAGAGCACTGACCATGCAGTTCCAGGTCCTTCTAGTAGGCAGTTGCTTGTTCATTTCAACTGTCAGGCACTACGTTTGGGAACAAAAAGCTCTCTCTCTCTCTCTCTCTCTCTCATTCACACGTAAAGCAACTGTCTCCCTGATGCAAAGTATTCTGATTCTTACATGTCACAGGACTAGGAGTGTCCAACCAAAAGAGGAGACCAGAAAACAATCATTCCAACTAACAGCCCTTCTATCCCGCAAACAATCTCACAACGACCTACCAGAACTTGGGAAACATTCAAACTAACGGCCTGTCCCAAAGACAATCCCATGTCAACCCCGTTGGTCATCCTTCCTGATAGATCACCACGCCTAATGAATTCACTGCGTGCATTTCACCTATGTGTAGAGAATATCGAAACTAGCAACTACCTCCTCAGGCTGAAGCTTTATGCAAAGCTTAGTGGGTGTTAAATACCTGAACCTTTATCAAGTATGAAGCTCGCAACTGTACCCTGATCACTAATTACATGTACATTCAACACAATGAAAAAGACATGAATAGGTGCATTGAGCTAAAATGAACTGTGCAAGTACCTGACTCAGTGTGTATGCTGGCATCAATACTGAACATTGTAAGATTTATAGAGGTGTTGCGCAGCAAAACTTTCCCCACTTAATTACAACAAAACTTGCAACTAAAAGGAAACCAAAATGAAAGAATGTAGATGCTCACGTCAGAACCATATATTCTTGAGATTGTGAGGGAGCTAATTGAGTGTTAAAAAGCATACATCTCTCCACTTGCACACGAGTACATTTGACTAAGAAGAGCCACAAGCCTCCACCGGCGTCGTGGCACAGAACGGAGTAACCATAAGCAAAAACCAGCTTAGTCTAGCTTGTCCTAACCATGCACACATCATCTCTATCACAGCTAATTTAATTTTTAAATCCAAGAGACATATCAGTTACTTATAATATGTGTTTCATTCCTATAACAACTTATACTGAGTATGGTTGTGATGGGTTCTTCAAATAGGCACAAAAGGAGGCTGGCTTGGTAGGGGTTCAAGACAATGGCTGCCTATAGAGCACTCCCTTGCCTAGTTGCTAATAACAGAGTAACAAAACCTGCAGAAGGACCCACATGGGGTTGGAAAGAAAGCAAAGCAACAGTGGTTGATGATGGATCAACCCACAACTGTTGGTTGAAACAAATTATGAACCACAGACCGATTGAATGAGTTAGTGGAAAGGTATGTGGAAGAGGTAAAACTACAGGCAACTGTGCGTATGATTGCCATGGCAGCAGCTTCACCATGCTCACCAAAGCTACCATCCTCGAGGCATTTCTGCACCCGAAGAGTAAGGTTATCAAGCATTGAGCAGGGCTCGAATTGCATGCAGCGCAGGACATCTGCGGCTGTTTGCCCCCTGCTCATCTTCACCACCTTAAAAGTGCCCATGCTCCCCCCCAAAACGTGAACCACAGGGGGTGCCCCAAAGAGGTTGTGCATGCCACCTAATGCCTCTTGATAAGCCCCCCCCAAGAACATCCCCATGTAGTATGGCTTGCCTTCCTCCAACTCATGCACCTTCAGGTAGTTCATCCTCTGCCCCTTTGAATCACAACCCATAAAACTAGTAACTTTGCCATCACTATCACAAGTCAGGTCTGACAGAATGGCCCTTCGTGTGGGTTTCTCATGGAGTCTGTGAAGAGGGACTAGGGGGAAAAGCTGTCCAATTGCCCAAGTATCAGGCATTGACTTGAAAATGGACAAATTGATGTGGTAAATTGTGTTGTAGGCAGATGATGGTGTCAATTTCACCTGCACATCATAGGAGAAAGGATCAACCAACTTGGGGGATACTAATGAGCGCGAGCCAGCTGATACCACCTCTGTGTGCTCTCTGTCCTCCACGATTGTGGACGCCACCTCATATATGCTGTTCGCAGAGGCAAGCTGCATTAAGCTCAATTGGCCTTGCTTGAACAATTCAATGCACTCCAGCTTCAGCTGCCTGGCACAATCCAATGCCTTCTCATAGTCTCCACCTTTGGCGAACGCAGTCAGGCTGCCATGCAGGTTGTTCAGCTCTTCAGGAAGGGGGCCTTCTATGTGAAGAGACACACCTTGATCCCTTGCTGTTTTACCACCTTTGTCATGTGCCGACAGCACATCGAAGACCAAAACTGAATGATGTGAGACCAAGGCTCGCCCACTCTCACTGCACAAGGTGGGCTCCTTCACGCCTTTCATTGCACAAGCAGCCTTCACTGCCTGGACAACCTGCTTAGCATACTCTTCCATGGTGTAGCCCACCGACATATCCGATTCTGCTGAGCTGGACCCATCGTAGTCAATTCCCAGGCCACCTCCAATGTCAATGAACTTCATGTTTGTACCCATCAGAGAGAGCTCACAATAAATGTGAGCAGCCTCGCTAACACCATCATTGACAATGGCAAGAGAGGGGATCTGTGAGCCTATATGGAAATGGAGCAACTGCAAGCATCCCAGCATACCCACTTTGTGTAGCTTGTTCACAATTGCAACAATTTGAGAGCAAGACAACCCAAACTTCCCATTCTCCCCTGAAGTTTCTCCAAAGTGCCCAGCGTGCTTGGCATTGAGCTTAGCTCTGACCCCGATCACAGGTTCGATGCCGAGACGATGACTCATCTTGAGGACCACATCCAGCTCTTCTTCCTGCTCAAGCACAATCACACAATTCAAACGAAGCTGCCTGGCCATCAGGGCCAAACAGACATAGTCAGCGTCTTTATAGCCATTACACACAAGAAGGGAATCAGGGCTGCCCTTGCAAAGCGATGCCATGGCCAGGAGGAGCTCTGGCTTGGAGCCTGCCTCGAGTCCAAAGGCATAAGCCCGGCCGAACTCGACAATATTCTCGACCACGAAGCGATCCTGGTTACACTTCACAGGGAAGACGCCCTGGAAGCGACCATTGTAACGGAGTGCGCAAATGCTGCTATCGAAGGCTGATTGCAATCTCTCGAGCCGGTCCTTGAGGACATCTGGGAATCGGATGATGATGGGGGAGGGCAGGCCAAAGTCCCCTAGGAGACCGGACTCGCGGACGGTGGCAAGGACATTGATGATATCAATCTCCTGATTGGGCTTGGTGTCAGGGCCATGGGGGCGGATGGCGAGGTCGCCGGCAGCGTTGATGCGGAAGTAAGGGGCGCCCCAGGTGGGGATTTTGTACAGGGAGGAGGATTTGGCGATGGACCAATTGGAAGGGGGGGCAGGGCCGGTAGCCGCCGCTGGCGCAGCTGCTTGGTGCGCCAGGAAGAGGGCAGATTCAGGAGGAGGGGGAGGGGGCGGAGGGGCGGGTGTCGCTAGGGGCCGCATCGCTTTCTGGTCTTGCGGAGGTAGAGGATACGGAAGAGGATGCTCTTGGCAAGGCGCCGAGGCCGGAGCCTCGGCCCACCCTCCACTGAAGCGATTTTCTCTACAAACCGAGGCGCGAGAGAGAGAGAGAGAGAGAGAGAGAGAGAGAGGCGGGCAAGCAGCAGAAAGAACGAGAGTAAGGGGCGGGTGGCTCGGCGGCGCTGCGATGGGCAGGCCTAAACGATAATTCGATGTGGTGGTCTTGGTCGATGCGCTTACAAAACGCAACAAGCTGCTACCTACGTAGCAGCGCGCAAACACACAGACAAACGGGGGAAGCGGGGGGAGGAGGAAGAAGGTAGAGAGAGAGAGGGGGGGAGGAGATCGTGTGAAAGGAACTTTGCTCTCTCGAGAAACGCAACGTGGCAATGGTGGTGAGGTAGGGAGCCGGGGGCCGGCTCTTTATATACCGGGCGGCTCCAAAAAGCAGGGCCAAGTTGGCCGTCCGGCCAGCAGCAGCAGGAGCAGCGTGCTCTGCCAATCACAGTGCACGCCCGGAACACACACACAGTCACACGAACCAACGCCCCTGTGTTTTGGGCTTCGCAGTGTAAAGCGCTCTCACAAACCGAACTCTACCCAACTTTCCATTTAGATGGTCTTAGAGGACCTTTCCTTTTCTTTTTAAAGAGTTTGGAAGGGCATATAACTATTTTTCTAAAATTCTTACCTTTCTTTTGAAGGGTAATCCCCTCCCCCTCCCCCGCCTCTCTAGAGGCTTTTCGTGTTTTCCTCCTTTTTTTCCCGAATCCCACCCTTTTGCCCTTTCCTTGCTTCCTGAAACGACTCGCAAGAGACAAAGCGGCCCCGCGATAGGGATGATCGCCCGCCCCCGCCGCTTTTGCCAGCTCAGCAAAACTCTCACTCGGGATATCGATAGTTAGCTCGCTAAATGTCCTCTCTCTCTCTCTCTCTCTCTCTCTCTCGGTCACGCCGTCCCTTATAGCCGGCTGTCTGCCCCCTGACCAACTGGCGCGACCCTTCGATCACGCTCCCTCTTTGCCTTTTCGGGACTGCTTGATCATCGCGCCTTCTTTCCACCGTTGCTTAATTAGACACGTCAGCTTAGTTAGCTCTAAGGCTGGTTACACACTCGTTTGGAGTCCCGACCAACTTGTTTTGCGAGCTTGGAAAGTAGAATTTGGCAACTTGAGAGCCCCTAAACGTATACTCATGTAGACTTGCGTCGTGCAAGGATGTGCAGTAGCAAAATATGTAGCGCAAAAGATATATAGCCACAATGGAGGGGAAAATGCTTTGGAGCCCACCATTGAGAATGCTTCAAGACCAGAGAGAAGGCAAATCTCAAAGAGTGATTGACCAACCCGCCAATCCAACAACTCCACATAGATCAGTTGGCAGGATACTGCCTCCAAAGGAGCTCTTTATCAACTTACACATAGGTTCCAATGTTCATGGAGCGAAACTTAATTGTGCCATCCACATGTTCAATATGCATATTGCAATGAAACTTAATTGTGCCATCCACATGTTCTGTATGTAGATTGCAATGACCTATGAAAGCAAATTTCCCTTATGTAGGGAACAACTCTAACCACCATAGTTTAACTACATAAACATTTTTGCAAATTACACTCAAGTACACCCAAATGAGTTTATGTACCTACCCTATTATGATCTCAAAAAGTTCACAATCCTATTTGGTGTGTCTCTTGATCATCTAGCTAACTTTTGCATATTAGGGGTACCACATAGGGTACTTGCTAACTTTCTTGGAGCCTCCCATAACACCTCCTTTAGCCCTCATACTTACTCACAAACTACACTTATAGAAAGTCTAGCAAGTGGCCCATGTTTGACACATTATATAAGGGATCTTCCCACATTTGGTAATAGAAGGTTGAAATATCCCGTTGAACGAACTTAGACACCCTTAATAATCTAACAAACAAAGTCACATAATTTACACGTTTGGAATAATCCTTCGATTTTGTTTTTGTAATCTATGTAAGTTAATTGCTATCTATATAAACTCTTTACAATGAAGGAGTGGGCACCCTCCTTGGTGAGTTGTGTTCACCCTATGCTAAAGGTTCTAAAAGTTTCAAGGTCATAGGTGTAGTTTCGATCCTAAAGCAACGTAATAATATCATTACAAGGTTGTTAGTAGGTTAGCACCTAAACGCTAGCATGCCACGTAGCCAATGCATGTTTGATTATCGACTCAATTTATATTGTGATGTCCTCTATGCCTTGTTGTGCTTATGCACTTCTTTTTTTTCAAGACATCTTCAGTTCAATGATTCCCTAGTTCCTTTATGGATGAACCCCCTTAACCATGCTAGGATCTATGGGTTGGGATACTTTGAGCCCTTAGGCCTAGTTCCACGTAGATTCTACAAAGACTTGCCTCATAGCACTATCACCACCCCTTATTACCTTCCATGATATGTAGGGCCTTGTTCACAAGGTTATGCCTCCTTGGTGTCTTCTATAACAATTTCATAGTGCTCTTTGCCTATTTCTTGCCCTAATGTTCAATCTGGGGGATTTTGTTGTAAAGGGTGCCAAAGTGTGGATTTTGGGAGTCACATGGGTAGAAACTTGTAGCAGAATAGTCAATAATCAATACCAAGTTACCGTAAAGTAGCTTACTCCAAAATTCCACACAAAATAATTATAGGAGAGAGTGCACTATATATTCTCTAGATTTGTTGTCCTGCTCATCCAGTCAAAGATTCTCCACATGTAAATGCACCTATATGCCCACTTAATAGATGCTTCAAAGTAGCACCATAAACTTTCCCTCAAGCTCTTGATTAAATTGTAATGCAACCAAAGGTACAATCCTTAACCCTTTAAAAATGTCTGAAAAAGCTATAGTGCATGCTTTCCGTCCTTAAGATTCCTAGCTATCTACAAGATTCCAACATAATAATGTACATTCCAAACTTCATCATCTTCTCCTTAAGGCACAATTGCATGAACCACAACCTTCCTCATGCACAAACTACATAAAAGCTATTGACCATCAATGTTTAACAAATAAGCTTTCAAAAGTTATTGTGTGTAGAATGGAATATTTTCCAACATTCACAAGGCATGCTTTTTTAGCCCCATGCTCGAGTGCAAAGTTATTAACCCCACCATGCATGTATTGCTAAATGCCCTTGGCACTCTTGACAACCTAGGATTGAATGCACTTGTTTTCTTACCACTTCCAACAATTAGTTGAAGACTTCATGTCACACAAACAATTCCCCTCAACAATTGTCTTCTACGGATCTCAACCTTTTGACATTCTAGGAGCTTAATATCTTACCTAGTCTAATTGATGTTCTAAACAGTGCCATCCTAGATGCAATTACATGTTTACATTCTAATGAAGACATCCACCTAGCCTAGAACCTCGTTTTGAATCACTTCAAACATAGATTTTGATAAAGGAGAGAATACTTTTGTTCTTACAAAACTTTTGGCTTACATGTCGATGAGCAATGAAATAATTAACAAAGAAATCCTTGTTAGTATGAGAAGTATTATATGTGGACCATGTCTTCTCCTATATTTAAAACAACTAGGGAGACATCATACACATATTTAAAGTTGTCACATCATAGAGCTACTCCACAAGGGGACACATTTTAGGGACAAGATTTTTAAAGGAAAAGGTTACAAACGTGTGATTGTCTGTATTACAAAATTATGTCCCAATTATTCTATCACTTGGTTATTTGGTCGCACCTTGCGTATGTTAATCTCTAGTATTGATGATTATAGGAGCTTTTATGTCTAATAGGCAACCCATGTGTTGGTAAGCCATGTAGTTCATTGTATTTTGTTTTGAGGGCATTTTGCTCACTATTATGCATACTTAGAAGAATAGGCTAAGAATGTTTTTTTGGAATCCCTCACTTGCCACATGGCAAGGGAAAGGCATGCAAAATATTAGATGAAGATATAATCTTATAAGCATGTTATCTTTGTAGATCTCTTACAAGCAATATCTCTCGTTTACACATTTCTAATTTTTATTTCAATTAGCTTTTAATCAACATGTATCTTCAAAGCATGTTATCTTGCTAAGTTTTCTTCAAATTCAGGAAGAAGCCCCCCTTGAGATATATATATGTGATAGAAAACCAAAATTCTACAACCCATTTCTCTCCAAAAAGTAACTTTTGAAAGTTTGTTGATCTATATAAGTGTGTTAAAGCAATTGGCAACTTCCCCTAGCTTTACTCCACTTTATTGTTTTCTTCCTTCACAAAACTCAAAGCTTTTCAATTCATGTTTGGTGGGAGAGAATATGACTGATCCCATGTATCTCTTTCATCTTACTTTTTCCAATCCTAGCAAATGGAGTGTAAGTTTGTTGTGACCATGATGTCTTTCTATATTACATGTTTGTTCCAACATTAAATAAAGTTATCTAGAACATCGATTAGTATTTAATCAAGTAGACTCTTTCTAACTCATTCTCAAAAGACAATTTCATCCCTACCATCTACGAAGTCCACAATAGAAGTCAAGGAGTTGCATCTTGAGCTTCCTCTTCCTCAACATTATTGAGGTCTACTTATTCATAACTCTGATTTGTCTTATATGAGTCGTTCTAGAAAGGTACAATGTCGTGGCTTGGTTATTAGCCAAATGTATTCTTTTGAGAGTTTAAGGAATTTCCCACTATTTTCAAATGTCTAGCTATTGATAATAGTTTTAAGATGCATGTCATCCATGTGGAAGCCACTACACTACTTCCTCGTTAGAATGTAACTACAAGTCAAAAATGTACTTTACATCTAGTTCCCTATTGCTACTATAACTTAAGCACATCCCTAGAACTAACTTTGTAGTATCAAGGGATATAACCCACTCTAAATTACACTGCAATTCAATTTATGCCATAAAAGAGAATACGATGACACAATTGACCTAGTTTGTAACTCACGAGCATTCAATCTCACATAGAACTAGCTTGAAAGAACAACATCAATGATGTAATAAGATTTCTTTATATGTGACATCAAGCTATTACCATTTGGTTAACACTTACTATAGTATTACTAGATAAATAATATATTCTTTAGTGCATATCAAGGCATACTTTTAGAGATACATTATCATTAAAATGGATTATTGGCAACAATTGTTAGGTGGAGAAACTATAGGGCCAAAAAGCATCACAAGGGCCACTTCATGTAGTCATCTCAACTACTTGGAACAATCTCATTGACTCTACCTTTTAAAGACCTATGTTATGTTCTTCAAACTCCATCACTTTGGGGGACAATATCTTGGTTTGATTCAATAGATTTACGTACATCACCATTGATATATCTTGTTCTTACTTTCCTCTTTGCAAGCGATAGCTAATAGTTTTGGTCTCAAGATTGAATCTATTACATCATATGGATATCTCATCACTATCATTTCCAAATATCAAATAAAGAAAATCTCAACATGATGGAAAGCTAGTGTTGATTAAATGGTATTGTATCATCAAGGGATTGAATGGAAAATCTAGGGATTTTTCATTGATTTCCTTAAGCTATAAGAACTATTTAAACATATAGCAATTGAACATACCCAACTTGAATTTTGATTTTGATTGAATCATCAATCAACAAGTCTACTAGACAAGTAGTACTACAAGGTTGAACTTAAATGTTCTCATCAAGTAGCAAGTATTGCTATGCTTATTTTTCTTTATAAACATGTAAACCAATTGTAGATTGTGTGTTGCACAAATCTATCATAAAGGGGGTGGCAATTCAAATTTACCCAACTTGAATTTGGATTTTGATTGAATCATCAAAAAACAAGTCTATTAGACAAGTAGTGCTACAAGGTGGGATTTGAACTTTCTCATCAGTAGCAAGAATTGCTATACTTGTTCTTGTCTCTTTCTCCACCCATGTTTCTCCCCCCATGTTAACTATCTCAAGTACAATTCTCTCTTTGTCTCTTTGTCTCTGTCTGTCTGTCTGTCTGTCTCTCTCCTATAGTAAGGAAATTTCTACACTTCTAGTTGTGGTGGCCCACTCTCTTACGAGATGTGGCTCATTTCATCAGACACTAACGAATGTCAACTGACCAAACTTCTTATCAAACAAGGTAAAATAAAGCTCTCCCCTTGTAATCGCCTGCCAATCCTTCAAAGAGTGGGGATAGACTTTATGGAACCCATCAGTCCTAATGCATAGTACTCTGAATCATGCTACACTATTGTAGCCACCGGCTACATGACCAAGTGGGCATAGATGTGAGGGCCACAAGAAGGAATGATACTAGAAATGACAAAATTCTCATGGGAGCAAGTCATCTCTTGCTTTGGTTCTCCCATTGAGATTGCCAACGTGTCCAATGAACTTGGTATGAACGAATGGAGCAACACACACAACACAATAGTCAACCCTCAAACTTCAACATTGGAGTAGCCACTATTAGTAACCTAGGATTAGAGAATGTCATTATAATTTTGCTTGCTCAACAATCAAGGATGTCACCATTGACGTCCTCATTGAAAAATGTGGTGGCTACAACACCCTCCCTTAAATTCATTAGTATAAGAATTGCATCAACCACCACTGTATCCCACTAATGCCAAACTATAGCCATATGAAGGCCAATCATATTCATTGTTGAAGTGCAAAGTATAATTTGTTGAGCTATCAAGCTCAACACAAGTTGACACTCACATACCTTGATGACTATTTCAACATTCATATCTATGAGGTGGTTGGTACTTGCATCGACACATCATTCTAGTGATACTTTACAACATGACATCAATTATTCCACCTACCCAAGTTACGACATATCTATCTAGTTATCTTCCTACTTAACATTTTCATACTAGTATGGACTAATATATTATGTATATTGTACTCCCTATTGTTTTTTAGTAGACTCGTATAGTGAATAACAAAGAAGAAGAAGACTAGGGTTTTCAGCCTTCTATCTTGTGTGCACTCTCTTTGTGTGTTTTGTGTCTTGAAAGAGCCCCAGCTCCTTCTCTCTTTTTGCATCTTTCATGGTATTAGAGCAATGTTTCAGTGATGAGCTTTGAGCCACAAGCATAAGAATCTACAAGGAAGCCTTGCTATCTAGAACACCTGTGGAGATCTCTGATTTGGAGACTATTCATATGTGAATTTGGTAAGATTCATGAACCTTGCAAACCTTGTCATTTCGCAAACACATTGCAAGTATTGGGTGTGGTAGATACTATTAGACATTATAGGTGTTGCTTAGGGTTTGCTTATGCATTGAGTTTAGTAATGGGTAACACTTTACCTAAATTAGCAAATTCTTGATTAAAGCATATTTGTGGGTTTTGTCGCACAATGTTTGAGGGATTTAATTAGATTATTAGTGACAAGCTTGATAAGCATAACTTCCATGCTTGGAAGTTTAGATTGACCAATTTTCTTATGAGTAAAGGTTATTGGGACTACATCGAAGGAGATAACGCTAAGGTTTTGGATTTATTGCAGGAAAATGTAATGCCTAAGGAGACCAAGGCTTTCCATCAGTGTTTTAGAAAATATGATTGGGTATATATAGGATGTATATAGTCCTCTAGAATCATGGAATAACCTAGTCAAAATATTTGGTTTAGGATATAGATAGTTATGTAGAATCATGGAATAACCTAGTCAAATTTTTTGGTACAAATACTAAAGCTAGAAAGTTGCAAGAAGTCTGAGTTAAACAATGTCAAGCGCAGCAATTTGTCTATCAATGAATATGCATTGACGATTAAGAGCATTATTGAAGCTCTTGGATCTATTAAAGTGCAGATTGATGATGATAATATAGTGGTTGCATGTTTGGATGGCTTGGGCAAGGAGTACAAGCAACTTTGAATCTCCATCAACATAAGAGAAACCATCCTTGATTTTATAGATCTAATATCTATGTTGATATTAGAAGAGAAAAATTTGGGTCTTATTACATCTTCATCGCAAAGCAAGAATAGTTCAGAATAGGTGCTCTACTCTAATACAAGTAGAGGCAAAGGTCGTGCTGGTAGAGGCTACGGTGGTGGCCATTATGAGAAAAATTAGGGGTAATCGCATGCCTCACAAAAGCAGTCACATACGGATCGTAGAGGCCAAAGTCTCGAGGCAGGGGGAGCTATAGAAGACATTGTACATAGAATGTAGGTTACGATAACAAAGAATGCTATTATTGTAGTCTGGAAGTTCATATTTCATATGATTGTCCATAAAAGAGAAGAGTTGAAAATAACAGAAATGGAAGAAGACAACACAACAATTATGCATCTAGTAGTAATCAGGTTGATAATGAGAAGTTGTTTGTTATGTAGCACATGATGAATGTAGTAATTACATATGTATGAGTAGTAATGATTGCTAATATATGGTGTCTCTAACCATATGATATCTCATGGGGAATTGTTTAAAGAAATGAAAAATCCTAAGATGCTTGGTTTTGTGGAGACACGTGACAATACAACACATTTTATTGCTCATGTTGGGATTGTCCCATTATCTATGAAAGATGAAAAAGCTAAGTTTTTAAATGATAACTTGCATGTGCCTAACATCACAAAGAACTTGGTTTTTGTTGAGCAGGGATTGCAAGTAAAGTTCAATCAGAATGGCTGTTTTGTAGAAGATTTTAGGAACATATGAAATTGGTTGCAAAAGGTAAGTATATGGGAATGATGCTTACCTTGGATATAAATGTATCCAAGCTAAAGGCTACTATGGGAAATATTTTAGGAACATATGAAATTGGTTGCAAAAGGTAAGCATATGGGAATGATGTTTAGCTTGGATATAAATGTATCCAAGCTAAAGGCTACTATGTTTGCACAAGGTGCAAGAGTCATGGATGATATTGACATTTGGCATAAACATATCGGCCATGTAAAAGTGTAGTGGTTGAAAAATATGCAATCACATGAAATTGTGATGGGCTTGCCAAGGTTCAAAGTGGTTGATATGTAGAAAGTGTGTAAAGCATGTCAATTTGGAAAATAGACAAGGCATGCATTTCCTCATGATAAACATGCAAACACGCGTTTACTTGATGTTGTACATTTAGATGTGTGGGGTCCTACAAATACTGCATCAATGATTGGATGTAAGCAGGGGCTTGAAGGCAAGCCTATCAGTGAGAGCACCAATATAGTTCCACTCTCTCATTGGGGCCTTGCATGCAAGCTTGGCAGTGAGAATGCCAAGATATTTCCACTCTCCCATCAAGGCCCATAAGGGCAAGATATTTCCTAGTCTATCTTGGAGATCTCTTTAGGTCCATAGCTTGGCCATGTGCTAAGCCTAGCACTGGGGGCAAGATAATTTCCACTCTACCTCAAGGTGTTGGTTTACAATTATCTCAAGGTGGCCTTGGTAATTTATAATACATGATCCAGCAAGAGTACTTAATAGTCATCTTTCTTGAGACTAAGTCATCATTTAGGATTTAAGATATCTTGTATTAGGATATAAATTTAGGAGAGAAATGACACTTTCTATTTCAATGTACTCTAAAGGTATAGAAGCACTTTCTAGTTCAATGTACTCTATGTGGGATATCTTCTTGGGAGCAGAACTTTACCATACATTGAAGCCTAGCACCAAGATAGGCATCTCTGGATGCACAACTTGGCTTGGCGTTCAAGCATGGCACTGAGGGCAAGATAATTTAGAGAATACCAATATAGCACCCACTCTATCTCAAGGTGCTAGTATACATTAAATCATAAGTTAGGATCTAAGACCTCTTATTTAAGGATAAAAATTCAAGCAATGTGAGTTCTTACAAAGAACTCAAACTTTCTAGTTCAATGTATCTAAATATATAGTATTACTTTCTAGTTCCATGTACTCTAAATGTACTATGTGTTGGAAATAGAGCTTGGCCTTATGCTTAATCCTAGCACCAAGGTCAAGATAGCTTAGAGAACACCAATATAATTCTACTATCTCATTATCTGATTCTCTCATCAAGGATTTGAGGCTAAGATAGTTCCAACATTGTCTTGGAGATCTCTTTGGTTGTAGATCGAGCAGGTCCCTAAGTGCGAGATAGTTCCGACTCTATTTTTTAGATTTCTTTAGATGCAAAGCTTGGCCCTACGTTCAAGTCTTGCACTATGGAAAGATAGCTTAGAGAATACCAATATAGTTTTATACTCTCATCAGGATCTTGAGGGCAAGGATGGCACTGAGAAGACCAATATAGTTCAAAACTCTCACAATATAGTTCCACTCTCTTGTTAGGGCCTAGGAGCAAGATAGTTCCATCTCTAAATGTACTCTGTGTTGGATATCTCCTTGAGTGCATAATAGTTCCAACTCTACCTTGGAGATCTCTTTGAATGCACAACTTGGCCCTACACTCAAACTTTGCATTGAGAGCAAGATAGTTTAGAGAGTACCAGTATAGTTCTACTCTCTCTCATCAGGGCCTTGAGTGAAAGTGATGCCAGGAGGCATATTCCACGGTGGATTCCGTGAGGTTTTATGGTGGATTCCGTAAACTTTGATGACCGGGGCTCATACACAAAGTGGATTCTTTGTGCGAGAAGTTGATGGGGACGCCTGTCCTTTTCGGGAGTTTCATTAATTTAGTGTGTACATGGGTGATTCCATAGCGGGTGATTCCGCAAAATGCATATTAAATTAATAAACGTTTATGAGTTTAGAGTGCGCACTCATAATAAATTAAGGTTAGGATTTATTTCTAACCAGTTGATTTATTTATGTAGCTGAAGACTGCTAGGTATTCACTTTTGTCGGTTTAATTGTATTATTTTACTAACGATTGTGAATGCTTCAGTTGATGTGTAGAGATAGCAGCAGTGGCGGAGGAAAGCATTGGAGTCTAGCGAGTATTCGACCTATGGATTATATTTTGATAGGCGCCATGCCTATATTTTGTTATGTCTATTGAGGCATCAATTATTTATTTTTATTTTGTATGCGCCTATGCGCACGGATATGTTATTTCTATTTGGGACATTGTGTTGGGCGTGCCAGACTCTATGGGCACCGTCCATTAGCTTTATTTCCTATTTTTGTAAAAGGCAAACTCAAAAGCTAAAATCTTGTCATATTTTTGTAAATTGGGCTATTATTGAGCATGAAGATGAAAATATACATAAAATACATGCTTTATGAAGCGCTCACACAAGGCATAGGGGGAGATTGAACCCAATTGGTCTCTTACTCTTGTCGTTCATGCTTTTACATTGTTTTTTGTGCAAAAAGGTAGAGTTCATTGTTCTTGGGGACCTTCCGGGATTCACTACGTGAGCATACTGCGACCAATCTGCGCACCAGAAAGGGTGGCACTGAGAACACCAAAATAGTTTCACTCTTTGATCAAGGCGCTAAGGGTGAGATAGTTCCTAGTTTACTTTGGAGACCTTTATGGCCAAGAGCTTACCCCTATGCTCAAGCCTAGAACTAGGGGCAATATAGTTTGCACTCTATCTTAAGGTGTGAGTATGCACTATGTTGGAGAGTAGAGCTTGGCCTTGCATTGCTCAAAGCCTACCGCTAAGGTCAATGAACGCTTAGAGAATAATTTAGAGAATACCAATATAGTTTCCACTCTATCACAAGGTGTTAGTATACATATAGTTATCATCTAGGATTTAAGACCTCTCATGTAAGGATACAAATTCAGGCAATGTGAGTTCTTAATCTTAAGGTGTCAATATGCACTATGTTGGAGAGTAGAGCTTGGCCTTGCATTGCTCAAGCCTACCTCTAAGGTCAATGATCACTTAGAGAATAATTTAGAGAATGCCAATATAGTTTCCACTCTATCACAAGTTGCTAGTATACATTAAGTCATCATCTAGGATTTAAGACCTCTTGTGTAAGGATACAAATTCAGGCAATGTGAGTTCTTAAAAAGAACACAAACTTTCTAGTTCAATGTACTCTAATTGTATATACTTTCTAGTTCCATGTACTCTAAGGTTAATGATCGCTTAGAGAATACCAATATAATTCTACTATTTCATTAAGGCCTAGAGGACAAGATCTATAATCAAGGAGATCTTCAAAACATTGCCTTGGAGATTTGTTTGGTTGTAGATCTTGCCCATGTGTTGAAGCCTAGCCCTAGGTGCAAGACAATTATTCCAACTCTAACTTGAGACCTCTTTTGGATGCACAACATGGGCTTGAGACCTATTTTGGATGTGTAGGCCTTGTGCTTAAGCCTCACATTGAAGGCAAGATAGTTCAAAGAATACCAATATAGTTCTACTCTCTCCTTCAGGCACAGCTTGGACACATGCTCAAGCTTGGCAATGAGAGAAAGATAGTTCCAGCTTTGTCTTGAGCAAGATAGTTCCAAGTTTGTCTTTGGAGTGAGCTTGACCACATGACCAAGCCAAGGCTCAAAGAAAGATTGGGATCAAGTTGGGCTACATGACCCTAATCTCTAACCATTAAATTTTAAGATTTTGATTTCCTAGCTTAGATATTTTATTACTCTAAAATGTTGAAATTTTAAAATTAAAAATTTCCTCCTTAGAATGAAGTATAACTCTAGGATATCATTTTCTCATTTTATTAAGGTTTAGCTTTTTTATTTTCCCTCTTCCACAGGTTCTCACCAAGGTTCAAGTTTCAAGATTTCTGGCTTTTCCTGTTCCAGAAGTTCCCTCCACGGTTCAAATTTTAACACAAAGACCAAAAAATCATGCAAACTAGACTAGGCGCATGCATGCCTCATTGGCTGCATAGCTTGGCCTTGCACTCGAGCCTTGCATTGAGGGCGAGATAGTCCAGAGAATATCAATATAGTTCCACTCTCTTGTTAGGGCCTAAGGGCAAGATAGTTCCAATTCTAAATGTACTATGTGTTGGATATCTCCTTGGGAGAAAGATAGCCCTAACTCTACCTTGGAGATCTCTTTGAATGCACAACTTGGCCCTATGTTCAAGCCTTACATTGTGGGCAAGATAGTTTAGAGAATACCAATATAGTTCTAGTCTCTCATCAAGGATTTGTGTGCAAGCTTGGCATTGAGAACACCAAAATACTTTCACTCTCTCATCAAGGCCCTAAGGGCCAAATAGTTCCTAGTTTATCTTGGAGATCTCTATGGCTCAGAGCTTGGCTCTATGCTCAAGCCTAACACTATGGCGGCCAAGATAGTTTCCACTCCACCTCAAGGTGTTGGTTTACACTCATCTCAAGTTGGCCTTGGTCATTTATAATACATGATCCACAAAGAGTACTCAATAGTCATCTTGCTTGAGACTAAGTCATCATTTAGAATTTAAGATCTCTTATATTAGGATAAAATTTTAGGAGAAAATTGGCACTTTCTATTTCAATGTACTCTAAATGTATGGAAGTATTTTCTAGTTCAATGTACTCTTTGTTGGATATCTCCTTGGGAGCACAACTTTGTTATGCTCAAGCCTAGCACCAAGGTAGACCTCTTTGGATACACAACTTGACTCAACATTCCAGTGTGGCACTGAGGGATTTAACACCTCTTGTATAAGGATATAAATTAAGGTAATGTGAGTTCTTAAAAGGAACTCAAACATTCTAGTTCAATGTACTCTAAATGTATAGAAGTACTTTCTAGTTCCATATACTCTAAGGTCAGTGATGACTGCTTAGAGAATACCAATATAATTCTTCTCTCTCATCAAGGCCCTGAGGGCAAGATCTACAATCAAAGGGATCTCCAAAACACTGCTTTGGAGATCTCTGTGGTTGTAGATCTTACCCATGCACTCAATCTTGGTCCTAAGTGCAAGATAGTTGTTCCAACTCTATCTTGAGACCTCTTTTGGATGCACAGCTTAGCCTTGCGCTCAAGCCTCACAATGAAGGCAAGATAGTTTAGAGAATGCCAATATAGTTCTACTCTCTCATTAGGGCATAGCTTGGCCATATGCTCAAGTCTAGCATTGAGAGTAAGACACTTCCAACTTTATCTTTGAGCAAGATAGTCCCAAGTTTGTCTTCGGAGTGAGCTTGACCATATGGCCAAGCGCCAGGACTCAAAGAAAGATTGGGACTAAGTTGTGCTACATGACCCTAAACTTTGACCATTACAATTTAAGATTTTGATTTCCTAGCTTAGAAATTTTAGTAGCCTTAAAATTTGACATTTTAAAATTCAAATTAGAATGAAATATAACTCTAGGATAACATTTTCTCATTTTACTAAGATTCACTTTTTGGTATTCCTTGTTCCATAGGTTTTCACGAAGGCTCAAATTTCAAGATAAATAGCTTGGCCCTATGCTTTTTGGTATTGAGGGCATGATGATTTAGAGAATACCAATGTAGTTCCACTCTCTCATCAGGGCGTAACATTAGGAAAAAAATGAACTCACAAATGGGCCTTTTAGCCCCCCCTCTCTCCTCCTTAAAACAAGGAAAAGAGGAGAGAAGAATAGTAAAATAATCCTCCTCTCTCTCCACTTTTGCAATCTCGTTTTGCCTTTTTTATATTATCTACAAAGATATACTCAGGTTTCTTCTCTCTCCTCATTCAAGAAGTCTTTTTCAACCAAATTTTATATTAAAAAAGGAGTTAGTTACGGGAGTATGGTGCTTCGTTTTCAATACAAAATGATTAGTAGATATGAGATAATTGATTTTTTATCGAGAATAAGGAAAATGAAATTTCGAAAGTTCCTTTTAAGATACTTTGGGGATCTTTTAGATCCTAGCTTTTGGTAAAAAAACAAACCAACTGGTCAAATTTCGTGTTTTTTGCAGATGTTTTTGGAGGCAAAATAGAAATATCTAAAGTATGAAAAGTCTTGGACATCCCTACCCTCTGAGCTATTTCCCCCCATATCTATACTCTCTCATGGCTCTATTGTGACTTCTTCTCTGTGTTTATGCAACCTTCATTAACAGAGTGAATTGATTACACCCTCCTTTCCCTTGGCACCTTTGTGTGCCTCTCTGTGCATCTCCATTCTACCTCTTGTGACAACCAAGTAGGCTCCCCGTTTCTATTAATAGTAAAATGAATACAAGAAAGAAAGAGCTACATATTGAGGTAGAGATTGAATATACCCCATTATTCAAAAGAACCTAGCGTACCATTGTCAACCCTCAGGTTTTGCAGAGTTATAGACAAATGGGATTGAAACATGTGGATTTGTGGGTTGATGGGGGAATCTACCCAATTGACCCCTTAAACAATAGACCTCCAACTTTCTCAGGATTCTCAAATTTGCTGAAGTATGTGTGCAAGGGTGAAAATGGGTTACTTGGTTATACTAGGCGACTCAATGATCAGGCGTTCAAAGTATTTACAACTTGCCAAGCAACCATAAAAAATTGCCATGATGTGATCGTTGCACATCAACTTCATATACAACAGCTCATAGGACAAGTGGTACAATTGAATGACACTGTAATTCAACAAAAAAATCAAATTATTTCAATGCAGGACACTATCCATGACATTGGTATCTCATATGAGGAGGCAAAGGCACAATTGGAAGACTTGAGAAAGATCAATAGCAAGCTAACATTGGAGCGCAAACGAAAGAAGAAGACAATCAATGAGTTAATTGTGAATAGTGGCTAGTGGAAGCGACGTATCAAAGCACGTAAGGTAGCTCAGAAAGAGAACCTAGGTGAGGGTGAGGTTGGATTGTGTATTAGTAGATTGTTGAAGGCAAGTACACTGGAAAACACTTTGAGCAATCGTATGTTTAAGGCTCTGAAGGAAAAGGTGATTGAGTGTACATTAAAAGATGTGTCAAATGAGTTCTTAGTTGTGGATGCACAATCTATTTGTGATAGGGCCAGCATTAGAACAACGACTTACTCAAAGATATTCAAAGGTGTGAAGGCTGGGTTTGGTCGTGTGCTGAAGAGAAATAGAATCGTGCCTCTTCCTCAACCTTCAAAGTTAATAGAGGCCCGACGGAAACTTAATACAAAGATTTTGGAGTTGATAGGAGATCCCATGCATGTTCAATGTGTGGAAACACTAAAGGTTGGGACCAAAAATGCATATGAGGTGAAGTTCACCGAACTCAATAATTATTATTTAGATTTGAACAAGGTGCAGCCGACAATGGTAATGTACTACAATATGTCTATTGAGGAATGTAATGGTAAATTGCAGTTTGTTATAAAATTAGATGAAAGTGAGGTCGTCAAAGGAGTAAAGCTTGAAAGAGTTAGTGTAACTCTGATGAATAGAGATTTACAATTCAACAAGAATAACCCAGGGAACTTTAGTGTTCAATCTAAGTGCCATGTGTGGTGGCTCACTGCATTTGAAGTTCCTAAGGAAACATTTGAGGTGTTGTAGCTATTCTTTATGCACACAAGCATTCCAAGCATCATCGATTGTCAGGAACATGGTGAGATGCTCTCGGTTGAAGGGGGGTGTGGTCAATACTTGGTTGAATGGCATCTTGCAGGAGACTTGAAAACTTTAAAATGCATGTGTGGAATCTCCAATGGTGCAAATATAAAGAATCCATGCCTATATTGCTTGACAGAGAGGGTGGATGGAAAGGATGGAAAGAAGAACTGGCAAAAGGTGACAAGTGCTGCACCGACGCGCAATAGAGAAGATCCCACTTGGAAGCCCATATTCAACATTCCCTTGGATCGTCTTCACATTTTTTCATTGCATGCTTTTGTCAGAATCATGGAGAAACTTGTATATGAATACATTTGCTTTGCTTATAGGATGCAACCAGAAAAAGAAGCCACTGCAACGTGTAGGAGTGTGGAGCGAGTGCTATCAGAGATTGGGCTACACAAGCATCAAGCGACGATTGAAAAGATGAGAAGAGATCAGGAAAATCTGGTAACTTGCCAAAAAAGCCTTGCTTTGGAGGAGCAAAGACTAGGAAGTTTCTCTTAATACCCATCAATGAGGAAGGGAATGTCATGGTTCGTAGGCCGCAAGACTAGGATGGGTGGAAAAAGTTACATTTTGTAGTTCTTGATTGAAGTAATGGAGGAAAAACAAGATTGGCTAAAGCTAAGGTTTGGATAAGTCTTAAAAAATTGGTTCCCTTACTTCGCAAGATGGTGTTTAACAATGAAGATAAGCAAGAATTTATCAATGTTGTGCATAGCTCCTACGAAAACATGGTGGAAGCATGGGGCAAAAGCTCTATCACATATTACATGGTGCGTATGAAGTTAATATTTTAAAATTATATGAATTGTATAAACTATTGAGCATAGTTTTACTCATGTGTGATATGCGTCTTTGTAGCATATCCTTGAGGCACATGGGCCATACTTTGCAGAAAAGGGAAGCATCGGAATTTGGTCCACACAAGGGATGGAAAATTCACATTGGATAGCATGTGATGTATACCAAAGAAAAACTGATCATGGTGGAGGGGTGAATGGTAGCAATCCAATGATCCAATTGCTATCTTGGGGATATAGGATTATAGTAGCAAATGAAGCTAAACTCTCGCAAAAGAGAGCAAATGAAAGTGCTAATGAATTGACTGTAGACATGATGGAATCACGTCGTGTCACTAAAAGAGTGCATTATGAAGCCTCAAGTGCCAAAGAAAGCCATTCCAAGTGGCTAGAAACAAGGCTTCGACAAGGCAACAAATGGGTTCGAAAATAGCTAAGATTGTAATATGAACAATGTGAGTCAATGTGAATGCAATTCATAGTTTAAGGGAGAAAGAGAGAGTGTGCATCTATGTGAATGAGTCTCATAGTTTAGGGCTATATAAAAGCGTGGGAGCCTTCGCTCAACCGCCAAGACCCACGGATCGCTTATTGTTTCAAGTATTCCAAGCCGAGCACTAATGGCTATCTCTCACATAGACGATGCGCCATCCATGTCTACGGGTGTAGTGAGCTTACCTCCATGCCGATCAAGTTACCTTCTCTCTTGTGCACTCCGGTAGCTCCACGATCCAAGTGCAAGCTTCAAGCAAGCTCCATCCTCAAGCTCCATGCTCCAAGCTCCATCGCCGCGAGCAAGAGAAGAGAAGAGAAGAGAAGAGAAAAAGAGAGGAGAAGATGGAGATCTTCTCCTCCCCGGTCCCTTACCCTCACACACTCACTCCCTCACACTCTCACACTCCCTCTATCAAGCACAAGATCAAGCAAGCAAGAAGAAGAAGAAGAAGAGGAGAGCCACTTTTGGCCACACACAAGAATGAGCTTCTCATTCACTTTTCAACTTTATATACAAAACCCTAAATCCCTTTTGGGCGGTCATCCCCTTATCCCCTTTTTTACATGGCCGGCCGTGGCCTAGGCCCTTTTTCCCATTGTCCTTCTATCTTCTTAGCTTCCTTTCCACCACCCATCTACATTTACAAATTGCACGCGTGAGAGCCCGACGCTCCTTAAATTAAATCATGATGCGCTTGCACTCTTTTACAAAAGTATTGACTTGCGCTTTTCCTTGTGCACCTTTCTCCCTTATTTAGGACTTTTCTCCTTGTACGCCTTTGTCTTTCGTTTCACTTTGCCTTGGCCTTTGTCTTCTGCTTTAGCTTTTTTGGATTTTCCACCTTCGTTCGTTTGAGGGTTAACATTATCCCCCTCCTAGACGAGTGCTAGTCCCATGGCACTCACCGTCGTAGGTAGCAGGCTTTGGCCTAGACTGAAGACATGGGTGTGAAGGGACATCGATGGTTGCCGTGGAGGAGTGTTGGTAGTGATGTGGAGGAAAGTTATTTGGGGCACGTTGGTGGCCTAGGTGGCTGGTGGTAGGGTTGTTGGAGTTGGTGGTAGGGTTGTTCCTGATGGCTAGCACAAGTGTTGGTTTGCTGGGGATTCTGCACGTGACGATTCCTGGTGGGCTTGCAGGATGATAAAGGATAAGAATTCAGAGTTGGGTGGCGATGAAGAGTGAATGACACTTTTGTTGGAATCTTCAATACCTACAATTGAAAACCTCTCATAGGTGGTCTCTCCCTAAGGGCAGTGCTAGTCTTATCTAGCGTGCACAAGACATAGTTTAATTAGTTTGGGAGACATGTCTAACTCTAAGCAAGCTGAGAGTATTGTCCTGCACTTGAGGACCCAAACTATATATATGTTTTGGTGCAGATATTGTGTGAGTGCTCGTGCATACTTAGATATTACATAGTTAGAAGACCGCCGGTTGGTTTCTCATAACGATGTGCAGATGAAGCAAAGTTGTCCATGTTGAGAAGAAGTACACGTGAAGGTGTATGCGACATCCTTTGCATTGTGACTGCACGACGTAACATAATTGAGCACAGGGACACCGCACCTTCAGTAGTTGGGAGCTATTGGACTTGCTTGATGAGGACGGCGTACTTTTCATGGCCATTTGTGTTGTGCTTACCACAACTGATTGCAATGGTACTAAGGCAGAGTGCAAGAGGGAATCATGCGAATGGGTCAGGGTGACAGGTGTAACCATAGGCAAGAAAAGCTCCCTAGGTATGTCCTGCCCTTGATGTGCCCTGAACAATTGTGGGTGATGCTAAAGGGCTATGGAACTAGGGACGGAGCCAACCGACCAAGGTCATTGGACGCACCTAATTTGAGGACCCCTAGGTGCTGTGCTGTGATGGTGGGTGCTTCTTATATTTTCGTTCCTTTTTTTTCTTTTTTTCCTTTTCTGGTCTTGATGCTTTATTCCTCATCTCTCCAGGGCTCTTGGTCTCGATGTTCTTGGGGTCCACAACCACCTATACCTGCTATTGTTTTCACTGTTTTCTCCTCTTTTTCTTGGTCGGTGAAGGCACATCTCTCAACGACTTAGGACCCTGGACTAGGTCAAACCGTTGATGTGCTTGGTTGGGCCTCAGCATTCTCTTTCTCTAGTGTGTCCTTATGGGACATAGCCATGGCCTTCTAAATAGCCTTGCTAGGTTTTGAGGATACAACTGCCTTCCTTTTCGGAGAGTCTAGCTCTTCAGCCAATTCCCTTGTGTTTAACTCCTCCAGCTTAGTCTTTAGGAACTTTGGAAGTGCTGGAGTTGTCAAGGAAGTTGGTTGCGATGCCTACTCCACAAGTAAACTACTAAGGACACGTTTTGCAAGGGGCATTGTCATGGCCAAGGGCTGTGACTGCTGTGATCCCTGATTGGAAGTAGTAGCGGCTAGTTCAGTGGGCTGGCTACTCTTGGTGGATTGCGGTGTCAGGTCCCTAGGGCGATCAAAAGTGGTCATGTCTTTTGTTGTGCTTTGAGCATTCATCTGTGTAGATCGTGATCTAGTCACATTAGGTTGCACAGGCATATCCATGGGCCGAGAGCTATGCCTAGTGTCATGTCCCACCTCTTGGACATTTGGAAGCTTAGATGGAGATAGAGATTGGGAGTGAGAAGCCGCCCTTAACGACCGTTGTTGTGCTTCCTATGTCTGTTTGGAAAAAGAGGGTGTAGGAGATCTAGGACTCTTAGGTGGACTTAGCACTGGCTGAATGATTTGCTCGAGGCAATTAGACGATTGTGCCATTTGCTTTGTTGAGCCTTGCCATGAGCAATGTTGTGTCTATGATGCCTGTTATCCTCTTGGGAAGTCAAAAGCTCCTTGAGCACTAGTGGTCTTTGTGCATCCTCAATGGTTACATATGACATCTACTATTAAGCATGCTACGCTAAGGCTCTTTCTTTCGAACACTCATGTTTGGTTTCTTGCCTCGAGACTTGGAGTTTCTCTTAGAATTCCTCCTGTGCTTCGTTGCTTTTGATGCAATCTGATCTTCAGATGATAGAGATGGTTTAGCAGGGGGTTTTGGTACCCAAATCCATCGGTTACCTGCATAATACCCTTGAGCACATAGCAAACCTTTGGATATCCATCTCGACGTTGTATTGACCCTCCATTGATGCCTTCGTCTATAAGTCTTGGGCTTCTTTTGGGGTCTTGTACGATATTTGTAAGTCCAAAACCTGTCCTTGGCCTTGTCTCTTGACCCTCTTGTTTCAGGAATGGCCTCACTCACTGGTTCTCATTGTTCGACCTGTGCTTGTATAAACTCTTCCAACAAGTCCTTGCTCTCATTAGTAGGTTTGACTGTTATGTCAGCACCGTCCTTGCCTTTCCCTCAAGGTTCAATGAGGTCACCCTTGCTAAAGGTTGTGACTATCCTCACACCTGGTAGTGTCAGGTGTATCCTCTGTGCTACATAGTTAGCCTCACACTTGGTCACCCTTTTGAAGGGTCTTCCTAAGAGGGTTTCCTTCTTGTAATTAGCACTATTTGGAGGAACATGAAATAAGATAGGCAAGCTTTCAGTTTCAATTTCCGCAAGGATTTTGCACTTTCCTATGAGTGCTTGTGGGTGTCCCCTGTAAGGGCTAAGAGTTGCATTAGTCGGTTTGAGCTCTGGTTGGCCTAGTAGGGTCCATGATTCATAGGTCAAGATATTAAAATCAACTCCTTCATCAATCAGAGCATCGATAATATGCTCTCTTTTTGCGGTGAGTTTGACCCTAAGATAAGCAGGTGGTACTATGTCTTCGTCTTCCGGGTCTTGGCTTGTAAATTTAAGCCTTTTGACAAATGCCCTTGAGTCCCCAACTGCACGACCAGATGTGGATTCTCCACTGATGTCTTGGATCGTCAGTGCAGTGCTATTCAAGGAGCATCTATCGTCGGGACTGTCATATCTAGCCATTCTTGCTGTTATAGCTTGATGTTGTTGCTTTCCGCTTTGACTAGATGCAGTCCGAATGCAACACGTATGTGTTTTTGCAGTGTGGCCTTTTTGCCCTTGTTGGCTAGATTGGCCCATCGATGTTCTAGGATCTCTGTTTCTCTCTGTTTGGGTATGGGCTTTTGACTACTCTTTTGCAAGTGAGAATCCATGCTCGTGTAGAGCCATTACTACACTAGGGTCTAATTTGGAGGATCTGTCATGGCACGCGTTTTCTCTCCAACCTACTTGGGGGAGGTGCGGAGCCCCCTCTGCGGGGGTTCGAGGGGGCAGTCCCCCCGGCCCATAGGGCCGTTACAGTAAACACCATGCACAATTTGGAGGACCGTTTATAGCCAAATTTTGAACTAGTTGCTCTAAGTTTCAGCCCTGTGATGGATCTGTGATGTGCCTTTAGCTCTATGTAGCCTTTGGGGTCAATTTCGGGACTTAGATGCATCAAAATTTCTGTTTTAGATACCTGTCCGATTTTAATAGTTTTTTAATCCGATTCTCAGATGTCCGATTTTCAGGAGTCCGACTATCAGGATTGGACGTCCAATTTTGGTTGGTACGATCGGCCCAGTGGTCCGATTTTTGTCACGTTCGATTTTTGGAATCGGACGTCCGATTTTGACGGGCTTCCGATTCTAAACTCGTCTGATTCCTTGCGTCCGATTTTCGTGTGTCTGATTCTCAGGGTCCGAGTATTCGATTTTCAAAATCGGATAGTCGAGTGTCCGATTAGATAGGCAAAGGTAGTCCGATTCTGGGACTGGTTCCATTCTGGGAATCCAATCGAAAAAGTGGTTTGATTTTCGGAGAGGTCCGATTTTTGGAGCTGGATGGTCCTACTCCAGTGATCGGGCAATCCTATTCTAGGACTCGGACAAACTGGTCCGACGGCGCGGACGACGGCCCGTGAGTTGCATGTGATGCCTCTAGGCCGACGTCTACTTCATCGAATAGTGCAGTGCCTTCCAAATAGATGTAAAGCAACAGAGGGAACCACCTGGCATACCTGGAAATGATGTGACGCTCGAATCGTTCAGCACTTCAACAATCTCCCCGCTGCTCTCTCTCTCTCTCTCTCTCTCTTGCTGGCTCTCAAGCTTACTCTCTTCTCATAAGGCAGGATGTCAAATGTGGTCTTTCCTGGTTCCTTGGGCCCCTTATTGCCCCATCCCAGCCTACTGTAACATGAAAAGTTAATCCCTCATACTCTTCCAGCCAGAAATCTGAATCTGTGCCCCTATTTTCATGTTTCAGCCTGTTATACAGCAACAGAAAACCCTACTATTTGCTTCTTTTTCTTTGTTTTTTCCTACCCTAAATGCATACAAATCACAAAGCAATCACCTACACTACTCCAACATGCTTTTCCAAATCCAAAAAACCAAAAACCTACTTGCTAAGGAGATCGAATACCTCTTCAAACTCTCTCGCTTCCTACCTATCTACCTCAAGCACCGGTTCAGGGAAAACCCTACTTTAATGCTTGATTTGAAGTGCGTAAGCGCTCAAGGCTTGAATTCGTTGGTCCCGGCAACGGAACAAAAATGTGGAAGCTTTCGCTCAACTGCCAAGACCCACGGACCGCTTATTGTTTCAAGCGTTCCAAGCCGAGCACTAATGGCTACCTCTCACATAGCTGAAGCGCCATTCATGTCTACGGGTGTAGTGAGCTTACCTCCATGCCGATCGAGTTACCTCCTCTCTTGCGTACTCCGGTAGCTCCACGATCCAAGTGCAAGCTTCAAGCAAGCTCCATCCTCAAGGTCCACGCTCCAAGCTCCATCGCCGTGAGCAAGACAAGAGAAGAGAAGAAGAGAGGAGAAGACGGAGAGCTTCTCCTCCCCAGTCCCTCACCCTCACACACTCACTCCCTCACATTCTCACACTCCCTCTCTCAAGCATAAGCTCAAGCAAGCAAGAAGAAGAAGAAGAAGAAGAAGAGGAGAGTTGCTTTTGGCCACACACAAGAATAAGCTTCTTATTCACTTTTCAACTTTATATACAAAACCCTATAGTGAGCTTGATACAAGTGCATTTGACCATTGGTTCAATTCAATTGACTTTGAAACTTTGGAGCTTCTTCTAATTCCATATAATGAAAAGTAAATAATTTGATATTCTGTTAGATTTCATGAGATCTTGTTTTGCTAGATTATTTAAATATTTTTATTTTCAGTACTCTAGATTGTGTGGAGAGGCAATGTTTTCTCATCAATTATATGAAAGAAAGCCATTGAAATGCCAAGTTGTAAGTTATATAATCCAAGGTCTCATTGATATTTTGATCTTTGTTTTTGTAATTACTCTAAATTATTGTCTTTTTGGTACAGACTTATAAAAATATTGATTGGAGTGCTAGAGAAAAAGCCTCCCATGCCATTTGATTTATTTGCAACAATGCAGTATAAACAAGATGTTGTAAGGTCTTGATTTAAATGGTTGGAATATAATAAGGAAATTTATTCTATAAACTACCATAAACAAGTTTCATAGTTTTACTTTATATTGTTGATTGTAGTGTCCTCATTAGGATGATGGTCACTCTTGTGGTTGGAGAGTAATTGAAAATGCTAGAAGATTGGTTAGGTTTATTTATCTCAATGAAGATAAACTTATAAAGGTAATGTGAAAGATACTAAACTTTAAGATTGAGGTTTGTTGCAAAATAGTCCATTGATGATAATAATATAGTCCATTGTAAAAAATAACAATGAACTAAAAATCTTTTCTTACAAATGTATGACAGTTTACAAGGGATTGCTATACAAGTAAGCATGTTTGGTATATAAGAGCAAAGGTCATGAAGTACATAATGGGCAATTGTATGCAACCGACAAGAATGGACAATAGTGGGGGCTTGGACATTGAATGAGAGGAGGTGCATGCAACTGCAGCAGGTGAAGCTATGCCTTCAACACCCAAGGCAACCAAAGCATCAAAGAAAGGCAAAAGGACTCCTATAAAAAGAATGTCCCTTCTCCTAAGCAAAGTTCTCAAAAAAAGAAGTAGCTTTGCCTCATTGTTTGTAAGCCCATGTGTGTAAAAGTCATGGAGATGGCTGATAAAAATTTTCCACAAAATTTATACATGTATTTTATATTGATAGTAAAGTGATATTTTCTCCAATATCCTTGCATTGTATATTCTTCTCTCTCCTTGTTGATATTTGCAAAAAATATATTGCAAATGTCTAATAATCAGGAAGTGGAATCATATATATACCTAAGTGGATATAATACGATATAAAAAATTACTCGAATGACCATGATAGTTCAATATCTTCATTTTGTAAATCCATCCTCACATGATGTAGCATACATGATGATCTAACCTTTAGGATTGCAATAATGTCCTCATTGAACCAAACATCAAGATCCACTATAGGATCTTTTCTTAAATGATCAAGATTTTTCTCTAAAGCAACCAGACTACCACCAACATAATGCCATCTATTATAATAAAAGCAAAGGATGAAATTTTAAGTAGCAATCATATATTTGCAAGCTATAGAGTCTTGATCTATCTTACATATAATTTTTCCTTCTGTCTTAGTGTCCCATCCCTCATCAACAAATTGTATGACATGATCATATGAAAGCACTCAAAGCTTGAAAACACGGGCAAAGGAAGGGGGGAGATTGATCCCCATTGGTTGTGCTATATAGGGACAATATAAGAATGATCATAAAAGAATATTCCATTCCATTAGGGCAAAAAATGTTTCAAAACAACACTCATAAGAAAATGATTAAGTTGCTAATTAGAAGAGGTTTAGAAGAGAAAAACACTCCAAATTTGGCTGCTTGAATGTGATTAATGAAAGAATGTATGATTCATTTAAGAGGTCGGGTATTAAATATCTTCAATCTTTAATGGACGTTAAGTGTTACCTTTTCAACCTTATTCTCTTGGAAATTGCAAAATCTTGTATCTTTGAATTTTCACACCAAAATATGCCACTCATTTATTCCTCGTCGTTCATTTTTTGCACCTCTCTTTCCTATGGTTCTATTTCATTCTCTGTGATATTCTTGCCCTGTTTAGGGTTCTCTACCAAAATGTTTACCAGTACCTCTTCTAGTAATACAAGTGCAGCCCCACCACACAAGTATAAACTTACTATTCAGTTAGATCCTGTTTATTCATCTTGGAAGAGTATACACCATCGAGCATTGTTGGACAAGGATGAAGCTAACATGTTGCGATTACAAGGAAAGAAGCATGTAGACTTATGGGTTGATGGAAATATTTAACCTCTGGACCCTTCTACAAAGTAAACATCCTCCTTTTTACAATATTCACAACTTCATCAGGTATGTTGGAGATGGTTGTGATGGGATGCTTGGCTATTGCATGAGGTTATATTCTACATCTTTTACATTTAGAGAACAAATGCATGAAATGAAGGAAACATTAGCATTGACACAAAAAACTATTTCCGAGTTAATGGAAAAGGTTGATAATCTAGAAAACTCTAATCAATCATTGCAAGAAAAATTATTGCACTTGAAAGAAACTCCAATAGGATTTAGATAGAGAAAAAGATCACTTAAAAATATAATGGACTTGTGTAGTCGGGTGAAGAAAAGGAGACTAAATCTTGCAAAGAGATGTATCTCTAATATTTCACGCATTAATATTTGAGAGAATGATGAGAGGATTAAGCTTATTAAAGAAACCATGAAAAAGAAGGACATTATAAGGATTCTTAAATCACCTGAAAAATGTAGACTTGAGAAGCCAAACTCTAAAAGAGTTAGTGAAAGATTTAAAAGGAACAGTTAAACCAAATGAAATAGTGGTGACATGTGACAGTATGGGTATCAGCCATAGAGGTTATCATGCTCTCTCTAAATTGTGGTTTACAAATCGTCAATGTTATAGAATAAGTGCATTTGGTTTGTCTCGGCCTCTTGCAGTTTCAATTTCTAGGACAACTATGAATTGTAGGACTCCAGATGTTTTTGGAGAGTATATCCATATAGAAGGATCTATGCCCTATGAAAAACATAAAACAAAGGCCTTTTTTGAATACAACACATTTAATAATATTTGGATTGATCTTAAAAGAGTCCAGATTGCAATGGTCCATATGTATAAATTTACTGTCCAAGAATGTGGTAGTATTTTGAAGTTTGCACTAAAATTGGATGAAGCACATATTCAAAAGGGACAAAAGATAGAAAGAGTCAGCATCTATATCATGAATAGGGCATTGGATTATAGTACTGGTAGGGGGCAAGAACAATAGTTTAAGATACAATCCGAGATGGAGCTTTGGTGGATTGGTGCGGCCCAAGTATCAACTGAAAGTCATGAAATCTTGAAATGGTTATTCTCTCATACAGGTATTCCTGATATTATAAAGTCACAAAGTGAAGGTGAAATATTGATAGTCAATGGTGTTGGTAGTTTTAATGTTGAATGGCATATGAGTGTTGACTTAAAAAGTATCAAATGTATGCTTGGATTAAGTAATGGGGCCAATGTGGATCCAAAGAATGGAGTACTTTGTGGCTAGCAAGAAGAGCCCCGACTCAGAACTCTATAGATTTGAGCAAGTTTAAAAACGTGGATGGCTTGTGGGATCCTATTCTCTCAATCTCTCTAAGGAATGTTCATATTTGCACATTACATGCAGAGATTAGAATAATTGATAAGTTGCTTCGATTGCATCTTGACTATGCATATTCAATAAATCCAGTATCTTTGTTAGATGACTGCATTGATAAATGTGAGGCTTTACTGTCAAAAATGGGTTTTCATGGAGGTCAAGTTCACCTGAGAAAGGATCCAATAGTCTCACGGAAAACAAGAGAGGTCTTAACATATGTCTCTATGGGGGGTGCAAAAGCTAGATGATTTCTAAGAAATCATATTGGTAAACAAATGAACGCATTGTGGGAGTGCTGGAGAGAGTTGTGTGCAATCACAACAAATGTGGCTAGCACACCACAAATTGCATTCCTACGAATGGAGGTTTGGAGACACATTGACATATTTTTAAAAATGCTCAGGGAAAAAAAGATAACATCTAACTATTCAGAAGAGTACAAACGTTCAATTGTGAATCTTGTTCAAGCAATGAAGGAAACTTGGGGAGAAAAGGATATTACTTTCTACTTGGTAAGATAGATATAAATTTGAACATTTCTGCTTTGAAAACAAGGTTTAATGATTTAAACTGATTATTGCTTGTTGGGTTGTCATAGCATATTCTTCTTGTTCATGGGCCTTATTTTGTGGAAGAGCAAGGCCCCCTAGCAACTTAGAGTAGCCAAGGTGTGGAGAAATCTCACTACCAAGCACATATGTGTTTTTTTTGGGAGCACCAGACATGGAGGAGGAGCAACAAAAACCAATGCCCTTTAGGAGTTATTCAATTGGTTTTTTTGAAGACAACTTCAAAGATCGAGAACACAATAAATGCGGTGGAATCTAAAATACTGATACTATTTTCAAAATATTAATATATACATGGCTAGCTTTTAAGAGCCTTTACATCCTCATCCTCCTCAGGCATTTTTCCTCTATAACGTAAAACTTTCTTTTCTTGTATCCAGCTATGGATTTGATATCCGTTTTGTTTGCTGCTAAAACATAAGATGAGTATGCCAGGAAGTATCCAGCCCTGTAGACAGAGAAGCTGGGACCATAACCAAATATTCAGATGGCTGCTGTCTTTTCCAAAAACATAACTTTGTGCGCATTGTACTGCAAACTTGAGTATCCAAGAATCCTTGTAAGTGCTTTAACACAGACAATTGTCCATGAGGCCTCCTCTAAGAAAGTGCTATGAAAAACCAACAGAATATTGGGATCAATCTTTGATATATAATGCCCAAGTGCAACATCCTTTAGGGAACTACCACCAACTCTCGATCCTTTAGCTATTTGCAAGAAATTATCCTCATCTACAATCTCCAATTGTAAAACCAACAATCAGTATTAAAAAAATGAAAATGTGTATGTGATTCTAGAAAAACAAAAGAATGCATTACTGTTTGATTTTCATCACTCTCAAGTTTGCTTGGATTCCATAAGCTAATTGATGTCTCCTTGGCATCCTTGAGTTCCTTTACATATTCTGACTCCTCCCTTCCGAAATTGGAGATTCCAAGCTTCTCTTGAAATTGGTCAAACTCTTTGTTAGTAGCCTATGTAACTCTCTCTCAGCATCTTTAACCTTGCTTAAACATAGGGAAAAAGCATGTGATGCATCTATAAACTTATTGTCAGACATTTGAGTATCTAATTTAAGTAAGTCCTTGGACTCATTTTCAACATCCACTATGCCTTTTGCATCTACAGATGCCTCTGCAATAATTGCCAAGCAATAATCTTCTCTCAAATTGAAAAGAATTTGGAGATCAGACAATAATATGTACTCCTTGTCTTTAATTGGGAAAGTAGGCAAAGATGGAATGATAAGGCTTGAAGGAGTGTCATATGGCTCATCAACCTCTATAGTGGTCTCTTCAATTACTGTCTCTGCTCTGAATTCAGCAACATCCAGATACTTTGCAACTAATGCTTCCATCTGGGTGTCTACTTGCTCCTCAACATCAACTTCATCTACAATCTCTTCAAGAAGGAAACATCTAGATAATTTTGAGGTTTATTTATGATTTTCATCAGATCTTAGAGGGTATTTCACAAGGGCAAATACAATGAATGTAGTAGAATTAAGCATAAGCTTGCATTTTTTTGGGTGTAAATAGCATAACTTAGGTGCATAAAATCTATCAAGACAATGATAACCACATTTCTTGGTAAACAAGGACTTCTCAGTGCCCTGACCTTCCAACTGGGGTGTGAACATACTCCGTCATTTGAGAAATTAAAAACTTGATCAAGGTCCCACCCTGGATTGAAAATCTCCCTAGCTATTGGATAGAAACCAATGTCAATATTGTTTTCTATGAGAAAATCCAAAAGCTTCTCAGAGGCTGTGACATCTATAATTTGAGTCAGCCATGGGATCCTCACAGGAGACTTAGAAGCCTTTCCCTTCTTTGGATCCTTGCTTGAACCTTCAGTTGTCACATAAATATGAGATGCTATTGAAACATCTCAGGCAATTGACTCCTTTGTCATTGTGGTTTCAAGAACTCTTTTCCTCTTCATAGATGTGGAGGCAGACATGTGTGACATCTCTGTACCAGACATCTTCTTGAGATTCAATAGCTCTAGATTGCTTGCCTATACAATGCGAATATCAAGGTATAAGCCTCTTGAAGTGGTGCGCTTGCTCCGTGTTGGATTACTTAGGAATATGATGCGAAGAGGAGCCTTTTAGAATCTCCAAACCCCAATATCGTGTCCTTTCTGCGAGAGTAGAAAAATGAGTGCTGGACGAGTCACGAATACGACATGATAGGAAGACAATCAAAAGCTTTCTATTTATTTTCTCACACTATGTTGGACGATTTAGGAATAGGATGAGCTAGGAATAGGACACGATATTATTGTGCTTGTGATGAGGACGACCTTGAGAGAGGGGGGTGACGGAGTATGGACGAAGGGGGTGACAGAGTATGGATGGAGGGGACAATGTGGAGATTGAAGGCGGAGTATGGACGCAGGGGGTGATGCAGTGGGTGATGCAGGGGGTGTCGGTGATGAACAAGGAGACGAAAGGGTGATGCACGGGTTGATGGAGGGGGCGACGGAGATGGTGTTGGAGACGTTGGATGCATGAGGAAATGGAGAAGAAAAGTGTGTAAATTTTTTTGGGTGGCCTTAAATAGGCACGAGGGCGGAACAAGGAACATTTGAGAAACCCTAATTAAATGGCCAATGAGAACATGACACATGGATATCAGCAATCGTGAGTATATAAGATCTTCTCAATTGGCGTGAACACGACTTCACATGTTACGTCACGTGACAGTTCTGATGTATCCGACTGACAGAGGCGCCGTATGTCCTATGTTAATGACGTCGAAAGCTACTGAGTTGTTCGAAACAGTGCGATAGACTACTTTAGCAACTTAAGCAAGAACCTTCATCGTGTTGTATGGTGCTTAGTTCTCCGAAACAGCGCGATATCATACTTTAGAATTTTTGCAACAACCTGAATCACATAATATCGGACTTCATGCACTTCCACGGGAGAACTCATGCATTCGCATTGTGTCAAAATCCACCAATACGAAGCGATTAGGACAAAGCAGAAACTCGAATTCGATCTATCACATTGTATTGGTCCAGCCTTTATTGCGAAGCGAGGAGGAGTTCAAGGCTTCCATCTAGTCTTTGTTATGACGGGATGGGAGTTAGTTGTCTTCATGTTTAGCTTCCTTATGGCATCATGTGGATTTCAATGGCCAGGACAAAAAAAACTGGAAAGAAGGTCTTGGTGAAGAAATCTTCTAAAGAAGGTCCTGAGCTAACTGTTGAGGAGACAATTGAAGAAATTGTTGTCCCTGCTACACCAGCTGATAAAGTTTTTCAGGTGAATCCTTAGAGAACAAGTTATCTGGTAAGTTTGAGCCCTCAGCTTCTCTTCACTCTCAGGTTCAAAGGAATCCCCTGTGAGGAAAAAGAGAAAGTCAAGATGGTTTTACATGCAAAGGTGTTTTGCAGAGATCAGGAAAGCTCAAAAGTCAACTAGTCACCTCATTCCTAAGGTTGCATTTTTTAGACTGGTCAAGGAGATATCTGATAGGTTGTCCTTTTTTACTTCTGTGGATGACCTCAACAAGAGATGGCAACTGTCTGCCCTACTATGCTTGCAAGAGGCAGCATAGGATTTTTTGTTAGATTTTACGAATGATGCTTATATTGCAGCTGCCCATGCACATCGAATTACATTAATGAATAAAGACTTTGGTATGGTTAGCAGACTTAGATATAGGTTTGACAAGGTTTTGAAGCCTCTTCCATTAGATGATCAAAAGGCATTTGAAATCCTCAATGTTCCACCCAGGAGAAAGCAGAAAGAGCCACCAGCACCCAAGCTTGAGGAGGTTACCCATTTGTATCCTACAAGGGTTGCAAGTGAGCAGGAGGTTGTCTTGGAGGAGAAAATGAAAGAGATAATAGAAAATGAGGATCTGATCTAGCAGAGAAAGATTTTGTCTCTTGGCTTAGTGAACTATGAGAGGATGGGCAAAGTGTACGACCAAATGGTCATGAATGTTTCTGTTAGTCCTGAGAAAGAAGACTACCTTAGTATTTCTCCAGAGGATAAGATCCTATTTGAGAAAAAGGATTCTCAACTAATAGATTCAGTAGTTTTTTGTTGTTTGAGGTAAGGTCTTTTGCTTCTCTTTATTTATAATGAATTTTTCCGAGGGTCCTTATATTGCACTCATTCTCTTATTCATTCTTTACTTTGTATACAAGGCATATGGAGGGCATATGTTGCTTCTCTTAGCATTGATATTGCTAAGGGTATATTTGTTATTGATCCACTTCTCTCTTTGGATTTGTTTTCAAAATCTAATTCAAATATTGCAAGGTTTTTTAAGGACTTCGATAATGTCACAAACCATCATATTTTTTTTCCATATATTGAAAGGTACTTTCTTCAACGTTCTATCTCTTGATGATTTGTCTTTAAGGTTATTTCTCACTTGTTTTTTGGTTTGTAGAGGACACTGGAGCCTAATCTATATCGACATTCCTGCAAGAGAGGTCATTTTTATGAATTCTCTTTTAGGAATCCATGGCCAATCAAAGATGTATTGTCAATAAACACTCTTTATTTTATCTTTTATTGGATAAAGTTTATAGTATTTGCTAATAAGTTAATATGTACAATGCTGCTAGACTTATTACTACCCACTTGGACATCAGCTTTCAAAGCATTGTTGATCCTCAGAGACCTTTCAAGTTTCTCCTTTAAGAGGTCCCATTGCAAAATGACATACATAGTTGTGGCTGGAGAGTGGTTTCAAATGCTTCGATCATAATAGATTCAAAGTTACTGAATGTAGAGGGGGTGAATGTAAGTTTCCTATGCTTTATCTTTTTAATAGTGAAAGTCTCTTGCTACTTCAAATAACTTGTGTGCTTTGTTACAATGCAGAGACTACCCTGAGTCATACATGTGGTGGATATGGGAGAGGTGTATTGAACTAGTTTTAGATAGGGCAATTACATCGGTGGACCCAGATTCCCCTCTCCCAGCTAAAAATTCCAAAGGAAAGGCAACAACGAAGGGCAAAGGCAAGAAAATGGCAACTACCAAGAAAAAGAAGTCTCGAAGGTCCAAACAAAAGGGGCCCAAAATAAGGGCATACCTAAGCTTTCTCCATTGAAATTTAGTCCATCCCATCTAAAGCCTAAGGAGAAAAGAGTGCCTGATGTAATTAAGTTCATCGAGCAACCAAGGAAAACACCTACTACTAAGAGGAAACTAGTGATGACGAATGAAAGTATGGAAGATGAAGCAACTTTTCCAAAGAAAGAGAGAAGTCTTAAGGATGGAGAAGCTATAGATCAAGGAGAAGCTAAAGAATAGCCCGAGGATGGAGAAGCCAAAGATCAAAGAGAAGCTAAAGAATAGCTCTATAATTACCAGTTTGTCTATTTGTACAGAAGTAACAATCCTCTTGTGTATACATCTGTAGTGCAATATTCTAACCCAAAATGTAATGATATGTCATTTTGATCTTACCCATGAAAGACGATTTTTTGTTCATAGAATCATAGAGAATTATAAAGCTTGTACTAAGTCTTTCCTATTAAATTGTAATGCAAATTTTTAAGTCATGATATTATAATGAAATCATTTTGGTCCACAAATGATGATTTGTTATTCACAGAATCACTGCAAAGCTTATACCAAGATTTTTTTAAATAGTACTTATTAATGTGTATAATCCCATGTTTTTGGCAGTAATATTTGTGAGCAAAAGAAATATTTAAAATTATTTATACATGCATATTTATGTTTCGAAACTCACAATACTAGGAGGCAAACAACTCATACATGATACAGAGCTCTTAGCTCTTTTTCCAATTACAACACCATTTACCTTGGACTTATATCCAGGAGTAACATTCTCTAGAAACTCCAAGGTGTCTCTTACATCCTTAAGACTCCACTTTGAAGTAATGTTCACCTCCTTTACTTCTTGTGCGGTAACTTGCACTGTAAGTTTCAACGTCTTACAATCAATATCTGAATCTAAAGGAACCTAAGCACCCAATCTAAGTTTGTATCTTCTGTAATCAAAACATATGATAAGAGATTGTCGAGATATATTATAGGATAAACCCAATGATTGAGGGCACACATTGCACCTTATAAAGTCACATTCGTGGTCAGATTCCTTGACTTTTCAACATAGACCTAAAATTTTGTCCAAACCTTCCTCTGAAAAATTTCTGTTTAGCCATGAAACCTTCATCCGTTGTAAACATGTTGTTTTAAAACAAGCTACTAAAACATGCAAGGGTAAAAATCACAATAAGTGTACTCTTTTCGAGATCCTTCCAGGAGTCATAGCCTTTTGAAAATCTTGAGCAATCTTAAGTTTAAAACTCTTCATTGTTGCTTCATCAAGCATCTCACACCTACTCTTGAAGGAACCACATATTGTGCATTAAAAAAAATTTCTACTTTTGTGAAAAAAACTCGTGGTCTGATCATCATAAATAATGTCTACAAATTCTTTATGAATGGCATGGAATGTTCCGCTGAGGCTCTCCATAGGTTGCCACTCGAAACTTGTTGATGGAAAGATATCTACAACCAACAATCCATTATTTAGTATATGCTTCAAACAAAACCATCTACTCACATAAACCTTACAACTCAAACTTACAGTGTGCTTGCTGGGAAAAACATTCACGTGGAGCCAAGTGCATATCTCTAGTAATGTAAACATGTTGCACTAAAGCAAACCAGCCTTGAGGCGTGGTTTTGAAGGCAAAGGTGTATCCCTTCCAATGATATTTGATATCCCCTTGTTTTGTTTTTTTCACTCTGTGGTGAGAGCCCTTGCAAGATGGTAGCATTGTAACCCAATCATTTATAGTAAATGTTTTGGGCTCCCATTCTCCATTTTCACTCTTGCTATACATGGTGCAAGAGTTTATGGAATGAGAAGGACACCTTGTGGATGCCATGTAAAAGACAACGAGTATGTAGACAATGTGCAGAGAAAGAAACCTAAAGAGAGAGGTCAATGAGACAAATTAAAGATACTAGAAGTGCCAAGAACTTTGAAAATTCTCCCGATTTTCAAAATAATCTTAATTAACTTAACTTTGTCATGTCTTTGTCAAAGGTTTTGACAACTTTTATTAGTTAATAGGGGCCGTTGGAACTACCAAAACTTGTTAGGGTTTGAAGATTTTGGCTAAATAGGAGGGGAGAACCACAAAATAAACTCTACAATTTGTAAAGCAAAGGAGACAAGAATACCATATTTTTATCCACGTGGCAATATCTCTTTGGCCCTTTTCTTAATCCACGGATTAACAAAAGTGTTATTTTTAACGTTTTTCGACCCTAATGCTCTACAAGCTCTGTCTTCTCTCTACATTTGTATATTTCTTCTCCAATCAAACCATGCATCACATCAAAAACATCAACAATAGACTCGATCGGTTGCCATTCCTCAAGATTAGAGGGATATACATCTACAAGACAAACAAAAAAATGTTATAATGGAAAACCTTAAACCAAGTTCAAGAAAAGAAAGACTTTAAGAATCAAATTCTTAAAATTTGGTCTATACATTGGAAGACTTGAAGTTCCAGGTTCCAAATATAGCTCTGTATGCATAAACACATATTGCACCAATACCTCTTTTATGCTATTCTTATTTAGTCCAAGCTTGAAATATCAGATTTTACCCTTCCAACAAGCAAAAATGAATGAGCTCTCATATCTTTACATTTTTCCATGTTTTTCCTATTGCATGGTAATCCAACTACTTTTGCTAATGATTGTAGGAATCCATCTTCCATCTTTTTGGAATGAGTTAAACATTGATATGGATGTGATTTGGGAGCTTGGATGCCTTGTTGAAGGTTGAATGCTTGTATCCATAGTACACACACACACACACACACACACACACACACACACACACACACATAGAGAGAGAGAGAGAGAGAGAAGAGGGCTAGGCTACCACAAAGGAGGGAAAAATACAAGAGGGACAAAAGAAAGGAAGGAAAAAATATGTGCCGAGCTTTTGACTAATTTGAATTTAGAGTAAACTTGTTATTATCATTAATCGAGACATATCATTAAATAAAAGTGGCCGGGACTGTATATCATTAATGTAAAGAATATCATAATCACAAATATAAGAGGCTAAAAATAAAAATTGATAATCAAATTCATGATATTATCATATATATATCTTTTTGTAAAATAATTTTTTGCATTTTTTAAAATAGAAGTTTCGTTACAGAGGCTTTGCTCCTATTGGTCTAGAGCGCTCTCTTTCTATCTCTTAAAAGGCATTTTCGAGACCTCAAAACTCCCCTAATGTCTCTCGTGTAAGCTTCGATCCTTCCCATCTTTGAACTAGTAGTATCATAGATTGGGTTCTTGAGCATTTGAGCTTGGTCATGACTCCTTTAGCATTCATTCGAATCCCTATACCATTGATTCTCACTCTTTGCTGCCATATCCGACTCCTTCCCCAGCTTTTTGAGCACCTACCCATCCCATTTGGCTACTCTTAGGGCATTCCTTTAGAGGTATTGAAGCATTCTTTTGAGTGTTTATTTCAGTTTGCAGGGTATAGTAGGAAGGGGTAGCCATAGCTCCAACCATTGGAGCTCGCCCATTTCATATCTTGGCTCTTGCTACCTGATTAGGCTTGACAAGGCTTTGTATATGCCTTCTTTATGTCCTACTTGAGGCCCCCTTCTACCCCATTAATTCCACGTGGACTGGCAGCATACCCAACAACATCAACCCTATTTGCACCAACTTGAAAACTTGCAAAAAAATCATTTTTTACTTTAGCCCTCCCTTGGCACTCATTGATAGCTTGAAAACACTTCATTTGGCACTTGGGAACACCCCCTTGATGCTCGGCATTGGTGTTTTATCATTGGCATTGATTTGTGGACTGATTTATCTTAGTTCGAGACTTTTTTTCACAATCCGTAGGTAGCCACAAATAGTGTTACATTAGCACTTTATGTTTATGCTTGGATAGCATTGACATTTTATGCCTGGTTGGTCTTGAATGGTCCCTGAATGTTAGGGGAATGTATGCCTATTGATTGGCCATCATTTGGAGCTGATTTAGTGGCTTGAAATACTTAGTTTTACATAGTAAATCACTGCTATACATTCCAAGGCTGAAGCTTATTTAGTCACTTTATGCTTTTCCTATTGGTCACACGGGTGCTTTCTAAGTGTTTTATATGACTATTGGGATGCAAATGAAGGTTGGCAAATGCTTTGGATGGTTTCAGAATGTATTTTGAACCTTGTTTGAGCTCTGTATTGGTTGGCATTTACTTGACATTGGTCTACACTAGCATGCTTTGTGACAGAGGTTATACCTATGGTCTATGTATGACACGTTGGTACATGCTTGATGCTTATGTTACCTACACATGCTAGTTACATTGTTTGGACTTGAAGGCTACTGGAGTTTCATTTGGGTTTGAATTTGGATATTTTGGAGCTTATTTTGGTCTTGCTTTGGCTCGTTAGAGATTGATTGGAATTGTCTTCATGACATTGGATGCTATCGTTGGATACTTGATCACTCATATGCTTTGGATGTCTTACTGATCTGATGTATGATCTTGGATACTCCATCATTGTCGCTCTTAATGCTTTGTTTGAGCTTATTTGCTTGACACTTATGGCTTTTTGCCAGTGGGAGCATCTTTGTAATCTTATCAAACATTGACCAGTGCAGGTTATGCATATTAAGCTTTTGGATATTTGAGACTGGGATCTCCTCATGGATGATGTATGGTTGATATTCCTTGGTCCATGTAGATGTACTTAGGCTGATTTGGCTTTGTATTCACTGAGCAAACACCGATAGGTCTTGGCACATACATTTTTCCCTGTTGATTGGGGGGTGTATCAACTTTAATGATGGACTTTTTTTGACATGCTTGGGTGTTGGCTCATGTCAGTTTGACTCTTACATCCTTGTTTATGCTCGCTTGGTTGATGGTTTTGCATTGACAATAGTGATTGACTTTGAATTTTGGGTTTTGCCTACTGTCAGCTCTCATTGTATACTGTTGTCATAAATTATAACAAGCATATATTTTTAGATTGTCATGTATTTTTCATACTGAATCATCTTGGTTTGATGTACATTTGATGGTACTTGGTGGGCAACATCATTAAATACTCGTTTCTTGTCATTTTGCCTTGGTTTTGGTGGTTTTTTGGTCATTTTCTACAGTTTACAGTAAGCAGTTTTGAACTGTTTACATTGTTTCAGCTTGCAGTATGGCATCTTCTTCCACTGACAGTGCTATCTTCAACATCACTAAGCTTGATGGTACGAATTATTCCTATTGGAAGAGCCAAGTTTTGTAGGTGTTGGTGCAAAAATCACAGATAAAGGCACTAAGGTTGAGTGGGTAGCATCTTAAAACTATGACTAATGACAAATGGATAGAGCTTCATGAGTTACGTAAGTCCACCCTCATCTTGTCTCTCACTAAACATGTGCATTACAATGTAGAGTGCTTGGTAGCTTTGGGATAAGGTCAAGAACCTCTATGATAAGCAAAGTCATGCAAGTCAAATGTATTGGTTGAAATAGCTTATGGATCTCCACATGAAAGACAATGTGACCATGTTAGCTCATCTGAGCCAGTTTCATGCTATTCTTAAGAACTTGGTTTCGTAGGGCATTGATTTCAAAGAGGATGTCACTTCGTTGTTCTTGCTTGGAATTATTAATGAGTCTTGGTATGTATTCCACACTGCCTTATGCGCTTTTGCCACTACTTTGAAGCTATCTGATGTTGAGAGCTCTCTTCTGCAGGAAGAGATAAACTGTAAGAATTTGAATGCCTCTCGTGTGTCTCATGCTTTGACAATTAGAGGCCAACATGATGGAAATGCAAAGAATGACTTTGGTAATGACCGTGGATGGAATTCGCAGAAATCTTGGTCCAAGTCGCGTGGCAAGTTGCACAGTAAGTCTCGTGGGAGAAATGAAAATTTGACTTGTCATCGTTGTGGGAAGAAAGACCACATAAGGCCATAGTGTCATGCATTGCGCAATGAAAGGCGCAAAGACAAGGGAAAAGAGAAAGTGCAGGAAAATTCTTTTGATCGCAACATAATACCAACTAAGTCAAGTGTTAAAATTAAAGAGATCAATGTTATGCAGCTCGAGGATAGTGATGTGGATTATATAATTGTAGCAGCTTCATCTAGTGCTTCGCAAATGACAGAGATACACTCTATGTATGCACAGTGTTGGCTCCTGGACTCAGGTGCTTCCTTTCATGTAACACTTGCTAAGAGTGGTTTCATTTATACCGTTTTGTTTCGGGTTTTGTGCGCTTGGGTGATGACAGGTCTCTTGAGATTGTGAGTATTGGTGATGTTAAGCTGCAATTTCCTTCTGGCAGCAGTTTTATTATGCATGATATACATCATGTACCTGCATTGACATGTAGTCTCATGTCCGTTGGATAGCTTGATGACATGGATATCATGTATCTTTTGGAGAATCTACATGGAAGATTACTCGTGGTAGGCTTGTGCTTGCAAGAGGTGCCAAGACTGGCAGCCTCTACCCCTTAGTTACTTTTGGATCTACAGTTGATCATGCTTTGTGTATGAGGTCTTTACCTCATGTATCTCTTTGGCATGGCCATTTGGGGCACATGTCTATTAAGGGAATGAAAATTATTTTTAGTTTGCAGTACTTACCGCCCCTTGACTATTCTCACTTTGATTCTTGTGATCATTGTCTTTATGGCAAGCAAACTAGGTCTACGCATAAGAAGTCTGGTATGTCACGCATGAGTGAGCCCCCTTGGCTTTGGTTCATTCTGATGTCTATGGGCCCATGTGCTGTTAGTCTATGGGTGGTGTGAAGTATTTTGTTACTTTATAGATGATTTTTCATGTAAAGTATAGGCTTATCCCATAAAGTAGAAGTCTGATGTATTTGCAGTTTTTCAAAGATGGCTTGCTCTGGCAGAAAACCCATCTGGGCATAGACTGAAATGCTTAAGGACAGATAATGGGAGTGAGTATGTCTCACGTGCTTTTGAGTAGTTATGTGATGAGAGGGGTATTAAGCATTAGTTGACCACCCCCTACACCCCTCCCCAGAATGGCAGAATTGAGCAGATGAATAGGACCATCCAGGAGAGGGTTCGCAATATGCTTAGCCATGCATGCCTACCCCAGCACTTTTGGGCTGAGGTAGCTACGAATGCCGTACATATCATTAATAGATCACCCTGTAGTGCCATTGATTTCCAGGTTGTAGAGAAGGTTTGGACAGGAAAGCCTCCCTTTTATGCGCATTTACGTGTCTATGTGAGGCATTTGACCATGTGCCCAAGGACAAGCATAACAAGTTGGATCCTAAGAGTGTTAAATGCATATTCCTTGGCTATGGAGATGTAGGAGAGATGGATTACCGTCTATGGGATCTGCAGGCACGGAAAGTCATCCGCAGCCATGATGTAGTCTTCCATGAAGACAAGATACACAAGCAGCCTGAGAAGATAGTGGAGATACATAGGGTTATATTTCAGGAGGAGCCACGAGCTCTTGTACAATGAGCTAGATAGCCTACAATAGCAGTAAGTACTCATGGCCAGGGTGTTGGATAGAATGTTGGGTAGGCAACATAGCCTACGATGCAGCATTCTACTAGAGATAGATGCCCTCTTGACAGATTTCAGCCCTCGATGCATTATGTCTTGGTTACAGAAGCAGAAGAGCCTTTCACTAATGATGAGGCTATGCATAGGTGTGACAATCACTCCTGGGAGAGGGATACGTAGTCCGAGATAGACTCCTTGCACAAGAATGAGACTTGGGATTTGGTTTCCTTGCCTAGTGGCAAGAAGGTTGTGCCATGCAAATGGGTGTACAAGTTGAAGAGTATGCTTGGATACCCCATGCCGGCTTATAAGGTAAGACTTGTTGCTACCGGTTTTAAATAAGAGCATGGAGTTGACTTTGATGAAGTATTTTCTCCAATGGTTAAGATGACCACCCTCCGCTTGGTTTTGGTCTTAGTCACATAGCTTGACTTGAACTTGTATCAGATGGATGTCAAGACGGTATTTTTACATGGGGATTTGCATGATAAGATTTACATGGAGCAGCCTAAGGGCTTTGTAGAGCCTAGCAGGGAGCACCTAATGTTGTGTAGGTTGAAGAAAAGTCTTTATGGCATGAAGTAGACACCTAGGGAATGGTACCATAAGTTCGATGCTTTTATGCAGTCACAGGGCTACATTCGTAGTGCTATGGATCCGTGCTTCTACACGAAGAAAGCTTGTGATGGATCTTTGCTTATTTTGGTACTCTATGTGGATGACATGCTATTAGCAGGGAAAGATCATGATGAGCTATATGCTCTTAAGGCTCAGCTCAAGGAGAGCTTTGAGATGAAGGATCTGGGATAGGCCTCTCACATACTTGGTATGCGCATTAGATGCGATAGGCATCAGGGACTTGTCATAGAGGGAGTACATTCATAAAGTCCTTGAGTGCTTTCGCATGCAGGACATGAAACCTATTGATTGTCCATTACCTTCTTATGTGAAGATATCACAGGGCAATTGTTCACAAATAGATGAGCAGAGGGCCGAGATGGAGAAGATTCCCTATGCATCCGCAATGGGTAGTCTTATATATGCCATGATAGCCACTCGTCCATATATTTCCTTTGCAATTGGTGTTGTGGCATGCTATATGGCTATACCTGGCAAGAAGCATTGGGATGCTATGAAGGGTATCATGAGGTACTTGAAGGGCATTGCAAATATCTGCATATGCTATGGCAACCAAGATACAAGAGTCAAGGGGTACAATGACTTTGATTATGCAAGACATGCAGATAGTAGGAAGTCCACTTCTGGCTATGTGTTTAGCTATGTTGGAGGTGCTGTCTTTTGAATGTCCAAGGTGCAGAAGTGCACGGTTCTTTCCACCACTGAGGCCAAGTATGTTATAGCCACTGAGGCTTGCAAGGAGGCCATATGGTTAGTCCTTTTAGTTCATGACCTTGATATTGATGTTATACCTACACTCCATTTGGATCTTATAAGTGCTATTCAGTTTTTGTCTTCCATGCGAAGACGAAACACATTGAGGTGAGGTATCACTTCATACGTGGGGTCATTAAGGATAATTCTGTTGACCTTATCAAGATATCGATTGACTAGAATCCTACAGATCTACTCACCAAAGCCTCTCTATGGAGCACCTTGCCTTCCTCAGGAGATTGATGGGCATGGGATGAGATGACTTCTTTCCTCATCTTATTGTACATGCGTACATGTTGTACTGATTTTTTTTTCTTTTTCACTCCTCATTAGGGCATATTCACCTTTAAGTGGGAGGTTGTTGGTGGTAAAGGCACCTTCACCTAGCTAATCGTATATTACTACACTAACAATACCCACGCCTACACACTGTAGGCGGCGGACTCCCATCATCGTCATTTTAATCTATATTCTTTTAGTGATAGATGAATAAAGGGAAGGCTAGTCACACATTGTGACTGTTGGAGTTCCCACATTGTGAGTCTCTCTCTCTCTTGATCTTGCTCTTCGACCATAGATCTCCCATGCAAGGTTCGATCCTTCTCACCTTTCAATTGAGGCAAAGGAGATGGAGCTCACTTGTAGCGCATTCCAATGATCATGGAGCCATCGACAAGCCTTCAATGGGGACAGACTACAATGAGAAGGTAAATTAGTGAGTTGCAATGGCTAAGTGATAGAGCCATAGTCACATTCCTTAAAATACTCGAAACAATAATTAGTCCATAAGCTTTGTGGTCTAGCTCACTAGAGTGATGGCATAAGTCCCTAAGGACAATATGTTTCCTAGTTTACCTTGGAGATCTCTATGGCCCAGATCTTGGCCCTGCACTCAAGCCTACCACCAAGGTCAATGATACCAATATAATTCTACTTGCTCATAATTATACTCTCTCATCAAGGCCCCAAGGGCAAGATCTACAAAAGAGATCTCCAAAACTTTGTCTTGGAGATCTCTTTGGTTGTAGATCTTGCCCATGTGTTCAAGCCTAGCCCTAGGTGCAAGATAGTTGTTCCAACTCTTGAGACCTCTTTTGGATGCATAACTTGGCCTTGCACTAAAGTTTTGCATTGAAGGAAATATAGTTTAGAGAATACTAATATAGTTCTACTCCCTCATTAGCCACAACTTGGCCATATGCTCAAGCTTGAAATTGAAAGGAAGATAGATCGAGCTTTTTCCTAGAGCAAGATAGTTCCAAGTCTTTGGACTAGACAGCCAAGCTAAGACCCAAAGAAAGATTGGGGGGCTAGATCACCCTAATCTCTAACTATTAAAATTTAAGATTTTGAGATATAACTCTAGATAACATTTCCTCATTTTATTAAGATTAGTTGTTTGATTTTCCCTCTTCCATAGGTTCTCACTAAGATTCAAATTTCAAGATTTTTGGCTTACCCTCTTCCACAAGTTCCTGCTATGGTTCAAATTTTAACACAAAGACTAAGAAATCCTGCAAACTAAACTAGGTACATGCTATACATTTAACCTTTTATATATTCTTTGTCATTAATGTTTCTACCATAAAGAAAAATAAAATCTATTGAGTTGATTTATGTACCTGAAAAAATAGTAGTCAAGTTGTGCTTGAACTTTGAAGGCTTCGTTGTTTGGTTGTCTCTATAGACCTATGTAAAACCACACAAAGAGATAATTAGTGTTAATGAATATCGTTAACTGCTAATTATATGAGAGAGAGAGTGTGTATATCTCCATGGGACATGAGAGAGAGAGAGAGAGAGAGAGAGAGAGAGAGAGAGAGAGAGAGAGAGAGAGAGAGAGAGAGAGAGAGAGAGAGAGAGAGAGAGAGAGAGAGAGAGAGAGAGAGAGAGAGAGAGAGGTGAGTAAGAATGATAGAGGTCCCTATTCTCTATCTAGGGTTAAGAAAGAGACTGATAGGGAGATAGAGAGGAAAGACATGTATGGAAGGAGGAGAGAAACAAGGATATATATATATATATATATGGAGAGAGAGAGAGAGAGAGAGAGAGAGAGAGAGAGAGAGAGAGAGAGAGAGAGAGAGAGAGAGAGAGAGAGAGAGAGAGAGAGAGAGAGAGAGAGGTGAGTAAGAATGATAGAGGTCCCTATTCTCTATGTAGGGTTAAGAAAGAGACTGATAGGGAGATAGAGAGGAAAGACATGTATGGAAGGAAGAGAGAAACAAGGATATATATATATATATATATATGGAGAGAGAGAGAGAGAGAGAGAGAGAGAGAGAGAGAGAGAGAGAGAGAGAGAGAGAGAGAGAGAGAGTGTGTGTGTGTGTGTGTGATTCATACATTATATTGGAAGATAGAGAAAGAGGGAGAGAAAAAGAGATATTCATAGGAAGAAAAGATAAAGAGAGATACCCTGCCTTGTGAGCTTCAATACATAGAGTATGCGTGTGTTTCCAAGGTTGAGATGATGAAGACAGAGACTGGTGATATACTTGAAGACTCCTAAAAAATCAGAGTGAAGAAAACAAAGAACCTTATACTCATACTCTTTTTGGAGAAAGAAGAAACATAAGAAAGAAACACAATATTAGTTATGTCCAAATTTCTTTAGAAACAAACCTAAGTTCATAAACCTAAAAACTAAATATGCATGCTATAGAGCTTAGGTTAGTCTTTTGAACTTAGGTTAGTAAATCTAAAACTTAACTTTTTGCAAGGCTAGGAGAGTACTCAATTAACTGGTCAAGTCAAATGATTACCTATAGATTCGTTGTCATTGTGAAAATCTTGTCAGAATCCCAATTTTTGTGAGTAGTCACATCTACCGAATCACGATGGTTGCGTTGTTGTTCATTAGACTTGTAGGCTTTGAATTTCAGATTTTTGTGAATTTTTTGACAAAGATAATAACCACATAAGTCATGACAATGCATTATATAAATATAATATTCCTACCACACTTTTCGTCAAGCTATGAATGAAAAAGCAATGTTGTTGGTCAAGTTTAAGTGGAGTTATTGGTTATTATTGATGGCCATAGGTTTATTGATGTGGATTTGACATAACAATAATAGGATTTAATCGATGTGGGTATGCCATTAATCAATGGTAATAGGATTTAATCGATGTGGATATAGCATTAATAGATGGCAATAGGAGTTGATAAAACAACAATGAGTTAGACAATAACCCCACTTTTGGGATGCGTACCTCCAAAAATTATGATTCATATTTCTCAAGTATCCACTATTAAGGACAAATAGAAAATTTCCATTCCTTAAAAAAAAAAGGCATCCTCATATTCCTTTCCAAGATTGGATCTAAAAGATGAGGTTAAATATTTAGCTCATGCCACAAATAACCTCAAGTTGACCATCATCTTCTCACTTTTGAATCGCAATAAGTCATTCACGTGTGGGACATTAGTGCTTATATTAGCCCCTAGAAATATCAATGATCTAGCTTTCCACATGTAATTGATATCTTTTCTTTCATATTTGCAATAGAACCTCTCTAAAAGAAGTTTCAATATAATGGTATGGTTCCAAGTTGCAATTATGGAAACCCTACCTGGCTTGTGCTGATCACACCAAAATACCTATAAGCCCATCATGATTGATGTGACACATTTTCTCAAGTGTTCATGGGATCTTTATCATGATAGGTAGCTCTAGCATCTTAAGTGAAATCACCACAATCATCTTCACATCCTCTCTCACACTCGTAGACCTCTTCTCAATTGCATGGCTATTTCAAAGTGATTTTCTAGGGTGAGGACTCATAGCTTATAGCACATAGGTAGCACTCATACAACTTTTCTTGCTCCTTGCAGCCCACCATGATTGGAAAATTACCACATCACTAATCCATCCAAATTGCCATCACTATGACTATTAATTCCCATCACACAAGGTGTTGATACTAAATGATTACACACACACACACACACACGCGCGCACGCACGCACCCACGCATGCACACGCGCACACGCCCACACACACACACACACACACACACACACACACACACACACACACACACACACACACACACACACACACACACACACACACACACACACACACACACACACACACACACACACACACACACACACACACACACACACACACACACACACACACACACACACACACACACACACACACACACACACACACACACACACACACACACACACACACACACACACACACACACACACACACACACACACACACACACACACACACACACACACACACACACACACACACACACACACAGTCTCTAGCCATAGGCCATTGTCTTTACCCTAACCAAGTGCATAAGCATGATTAGTCCCATTGATCACCATGACCCATGTTTGTAACCATGACTGCATAAGCCTGTCACCTTGCTTGAAGGTTGAAGATACATGACTAGTTTGCCAATACCATGACTAGAAAGGTTGGTCATTTTTGACTACATATCTCATTCAACACAATTGATAAACCCACTTCAACCTCCTATCCCCTGGAATCATTACAACTACATCACCTAAATTGATGATGAAGGAATACCATGATTGATAGTCTCTTAGTCCACCACATGGATTATACCATTTCATAATATCTTCATTGGGTCTCTTCCATAGAACCACTCATCATTACTATGACTACGGAGCATATCACCTTGAGGTGAGATATGTACCATTTCATAACATCTTCATTGGGTCTCTTCCATAGGACCACCCATCATTACCATGATTATGGAGCATATAACCTTAAGGTGAAATATTTACCATGTCTATTTGAATGGAACAACTTGATTGTATCCTTAACTAAAAATAGTCTATTTTTAGCATATAATCATTTTGATCATTCCATGATTAAAAATAGTCTATTTGCATGATGCAAATAGTCTATTGGCAATATGCAAGTATAACTAAAATATGATGCACATATAGGCCCATGAAGAGCTAACATCTATGCACTTTAGGCCATAGTGAAGGGAGTGTAGAGATGAACAAAATAATGAAAAAGAACATCTGTTAAGGTACATGACATTATGGATAAACATACTTTTTATGAAGTGCGAGTTTTATAGAATATAGTTTTATAATTGGTATTAGGGTATAAGCAATGGTTCTAGGTGCTATATCACTAGGTCCACAAATGCAATTACATTGAATAGGGGATTTGGGTGATCTCTACAATAGATCATGGAGAGTAATGTGTGGAGATCTATAGGACTCGAGTGTATCTTTGAGGATAGAGTGGAAATCTTGTCCTTCTAAGAGATGACAAAGGCTATGTTGGAACTCCATTGTGAATACACTTAGACTTTTTTAGGCCTACGTGTGTGTGCTATAATATGTAAAATGAGAACGCTTGTGCCCATCACAATGGTAAAAGCAAATGCTTTAGTGGGTACTTTTATTTTTCATCTTTGCCATATCCAAGTGAATATGTACTTCATCATCTATTTGATCACATCATACCTTACATATCATACAATATAATGTTTACCAACTTGGATTGCCTAATTGTAATATAATATATTTGAGACATAAAAAAGAATGGGTCTACCTTACAAAAGCACCTAAAAAATAATGGTTCTACCTAACTTGGACTTAATCCAACAAAAGGTAATCTCCATTGGAATACTCTCAAGGCTAGTTTAAAATCTCATTTGACAAATAATAAGATTTTTTTTCCTAAGATTTCTCTATGTTTCACTACCAATATATAATCTTTTCTAAGTATCCAAATGTACATAGATGTGTAAGCTTTAGACATTGTCTATATAGGTTCCAAAGTTTGCAAACATGGGTGATATAGCTTTTGAAATTTGCTACATATACATTTCGTAGTCTATTACCATGAGATATATAGATTGTATAGTCTACTAAGCCAAATGAAAACCAAGCAAGATAATAAAAACTAAGTGTAAAGAGTTTCCTTTGCAAGATTATCTTGACCATGGGATGCAAACTTAAGATTACTAACATGATAATTCCTAGAGTCTAGACTTGCATAAACAACTGTCATGGAATAATTATGACATTTTTAAAGGGGATATTGCCTTAATATTGCAAAAAGTTCTTCCCAAGGGTCTATATGAAAGTTTTTTTCCTTGATACGTAGAGCTTGAAGCTCTTGAAGAAGCTATATGAAGAAGCTCTTGAAGAAGCTATTTGAAGGAGCTATTGAAGAAGCACAAGGGTCTTCCAAGGATATAAAGTACGAAACTTCAACTTCTTAAACAATAACATTTGGTGATAGTTTCATGATAAAGCATGGGCTTTCACTACCCTTCTTCCCTTCTTTGGCCACATTGGGGATATACCTTTACTTAAAGATATGAATCTTCTTATCTTTAAAATGGCTATAACTAAACTTAGTTTTGATCCTTGGTGAGGATAAGAGTTCCACTTTAATCTTAGAGAAGAGATCGATTAGACAATTCACTTCTTTATCACGCAACACAAAATTACTTTGAAGCTTATTCATTTGCAGTTGATCTAGCCTCCTTTGATCCCATAAATCATTCCAAGAGACATTACCATTGCAACTAAAGACTTTTATGGCTTTGCCAAAATAAGTCTCTCTCTTCAATCACTAGTACAAGGGTAGACAAAACCAAGAGATTAAGAGAGGAATATCCTTTCTTTGAGGGGGGGGGAACATGAGAATAGTGGAAGAAATTTATATGAGTATTTGAATAATAATTGAGCCACCTCAAAGTCCTTATTGTTGATTTTGGTATCAATTATAAACAATAGGCAATGAAACCACTGCAAGTTCTTAGTCAAACATTTTTCCTTTAGTTTTTCTAAATTGATTTGGCAAAAGGAAAGACTTTGGAAAAAAATGCTAAATAGGATTGGAGGAGTTGTTTCAATATGACCATCTTACCTGTAAAATACAAAGGAATCTTTAACTTAGTACTCTAACTTCTACACAATTTTCTGCTCTAACTAGTCCTCTCACTTCAAGGTCATGTTCTTATATAGCTTTTGGCCATGTGATCAAGCTTTTCTCTATGGGAGAAAGAGTTATCCACTCTCTCTTTGAGATATCTTTGAGTCAAAGTTTGGCCATGTTCTCTTGTGCATGCCATGTCGTGTTGAGTGCATTTCGTGTCGTGTTGAGTTGGTGACATCAGGATATAACACTTAGGCCTAACCTTCAACTTTGTCCTTGAGATCTCCTTGATGTAGATATTGGCATATGCTCAAGCTTGGTCATGTGGGTAAAGCCCTAGTGCAAGAAATGAAAAAAATAAAAATAAGGAAGAAAAATAAAATTTTAAAATACATGGCAAAGCGAAAAAAAATGACCCAATGGTAGAAATAAGAGGAAAAAGAGCCAAAAGTTCAAAGGCACCTTAAAAACCCAAAGCAAGTGCAAAAATGGAAGAGCCACATTTAAAATAAAAGGCGCCCCTAAATTCTTTTAAAAGACCACAAGGCTCCTTGTTATGCAATTTGTAAAGAGTAGACAGGTATGGGTGAAGCCACAATGTAAATAGAAGGGAATAGCAAAAGAGGACCTAGGCTAAAATGGCCGGTCATGTAAAGAAACAGGTGGGTGTCCAAAAGAGATTAGGGCATGCATAAAAGCCAAAAAGTGAATAGAGAAGCTCATTCTTGTGTGTGGCCAAAACTAGCTCTCCTCTTCTCTTTCTCTTCTTGTTCTTGCTTGCTTGAGCTTGTGCTTGAGAGAGGGAGTGTGAGGGAGTGAGTGTGTGAGGGTGAGGGACCGTGGTGGAGAAGCTCTCCATCTTCTCCTCTCTTCCTCTTCTTCTCTTCTCTTCTCATATCTTACGTGTGGCAATGGAGCATGGAGCTTGGAGCTTGAGGATCGAGCTTACTTGAGCTTGCACCTTGGATCATGGAGCTATTGGAGTGCTTGAGGGAGGAGAAACTCGATCGAGCATGGAGGTAAGCTCACTACAGTCGTAGGTGTGAGATCACGTAGGGCTATGTAAGAGGTAGCCATTGCACTTGGATTGAAATGCTTGAAGCAATAAGTGGTCCATGAACACTATATTAGGGACTTTGGAAATTCTCATATAGGTTGGAAATTTCCAATATAGTTAATATTTGGCCACATGGTCAAATAGTTTTCCCTAACTTGAAAGTGGAGTCTACCCTAATTACTATATAGGTTGTCTTTCCATGTCCCACTTTGAAGCATGGGTTAAGATTTAGGCATATGGCCAAATCTTTATCCCTTATTTGAAAGTGGGACTTGGAAGATTCCCAAATTCTCTAATATGATGTTCATGGGTCTTAACGGCTGAGTGTGAGCTCCCACATTTTGGTTCCATTGCCGAGACAATGGATTCAAGCTTTGAGTGCTTGCATGCTCAAATCGAGCATTGAAGTAGGGTTTTCCCTAAGAACCAGTGCTTGAGGTAGATAGGGAGGAAGTGAGGGAGTTTGAAGAGGTATTCGATCTCCTTGGCAAGTAAAATTTGTGCTTTTTTGGATCTAGATGAGTAGGTTTGATTAGTGTAGGCATTTTGTTGTGATTTGAATGCATTAGGATTAAGAAAAACAAGAAAAATGAGAATATGCATAGTAGGGTTTTTGTTGTTGTAAACATACCAAATAGGGAAGCACGGAGAGAAAAAGAGCTATAATGTATAATGCATTAGAAGGAAGAAAGGGGAATGATCAAAACTGAGTAGAGAAGGACTCCAATAGGCCAAGAATAGGCGAGAGAGATCATTTTCTCATTTGAGAGAGAGAGAGAGAGAGAGAGAGAGAGAGAGAGAGAGAGAGAGAGACACACACACACACACACACACACACACACAGAGCTAGAGGCAAATAGGAGAGATTGTGCATGTTGATCTTCATCGCAATGTATTTTCGCCACCTCGAGGTATATTCTGGATGTTGCTTGGTTCTTATTGATCAGTGTCAACTCCTTGGGTGCAATCATTAGCAAGGCGCAAGTAATATTTTTAAAGTTTTTTCACTGTTTGGTAACCCCTCACCCATTGTACTTAGACGCTCATCGCCGTAGGGTCCGATTGCCCTAATTGGACTATCCAAATTTTGTCCACTCCTTGGATACACCTTTCCTTGTCCAAGTCACTAGACTTGGACACTTGGACTTGAAATGATTGGACAACTTGTCTACTCGGACACACTCATCCATCCGAGTCTCCAGACTCAAACCACCATGATCAGACCACCCAACTCAGATACAGTCCGAGATTCAGACCCCAAGCACTCAGACATCCAAAATTGAGCACTCAGGCTTAGATTGTTTGAGTCGACCACTCTTGAACAAACCCAGAATGGAGAGTTTGATTTTGGAAATCAGACAACTGATACTTGGACACTGAAACAAAACCTAAAAGTTAACAACACCAGCATGTACTGGACAGGACAGAGCCCACTAGGAGCTGAGAAATGCCTCATAGGTCTCTATACACATTGAAAGTCTCATAGAGCCTCCATATACTCAAAAAATTGTGACTTAGTGGCCTAAGAAGTGGCTGTGAACACAATCTCTCAGACCACCCATTCGAAACGTCTCAAATGACCCAAACAAACTTGTTGGAGTGACCACAAACCTGCAAAAGCGGAGTAGAAGAGTGTGTGCTGCACCACATTGTTTTCATCAAAGTCACACACCGCATAAATAATGATTTGAAGTGCACCTAGAAAGCTGAAGGCCTGATTTTGCACCGCACATGAAAGAAAGCACTCCATGAGCACTCGAGTGCAATTAAAATTGAGAACTCTCTGAAATAACAAGGAACTCACTATCAAGATTGTGGGAGAGAAGGAAGGAGTCTCACTTGTAGCTTTCTTGCTTGCACAATGGGGGAATACACGCAAGGGTGGAGGCTGAAAACAATTTTTCTCTTCTTTGTTGTGTAAGCCAAAAGAACTCTCGTACAAAGAAATAGAAGAACCCTATATATGGGTCTCAAACCAAACTCAACTAACTAAGGTGACATACTAACTGAGCCACGAACTAGAGTAGATAAGGATAGCTGTCATGTAGCTATTATTCATGGGCGGTGTACCAACCGCATCTACAACTGACAAGTCGGTGACATAAATGTACAACGGTCACCCTGGCATATCACGAGTGGAGCTCGATACCTCAACACTCCCCCTCGAGCTCAATCCCAATTCCTGCACACCAAGCAGGTCTCTAAACTTGCGCAGCTTCTCTGTGCCCAATGCCTTTGTGAATATGTTAGCTACCTGATCCTCTGTGCTAACATAAACTAGATCAATAAGACCTAGTAAAACCCTCTCCCGCACATAGTGATAATGCACCTCAATGTGCTTTGTTCTAGCATGATAGACTGGGTTATTTGCCAAGTGTATACTACTCATGTTGTCACAATAACTGACAACTGGCCCATCTGTAGGCTGATGCATATCATAAAGTAGCTTATGCAACCAAGCTACCTCACATGCAGCCATTGCTGTGCCCCTGTACTCAGCCTCTGTGCTGGATAAGGCAACTGTAGGCTGTTTCTTGCTACTCCAAGTGACTGTAGCACTCCCAAAAGAGAACACATATCCACTGGTAGATCGTCTATCAGAAATGCTACTAGCCCAATCAGCATCAGTGTATCCATGCAACTGTATCTGAACCCCAGTCTCATAAAATAGTCCATACTGCAATGTGGACTTCACATACCTGAGTATGTGTCTAGCCGCATCCAAATGTGGTTTCCTTGGAGCCTGCATATACTGACTTACCAGTCCAACAGCATAGCTCAAATCTGGCCTGGTAATAGTCATATAAATCAAGCTTCCTACTATGCGTCTGTACATAGTAGGGTCTTCCAGAAGCTCACCTGCATCTGTGCTCATCTTCACATTCTGCTCCAAAGGAACTGAAATAGGCTTACAGCTTGCCATCCCATATTTGGACAGCATGTCCAATCCATACTGCCTCTGCAAGAGCTGTATCCCACTTGGTGATCTAATCACCTCAATGCCCAAGAAATAATGCAGCTCTCACAAATCCTTCATCTCAAACTTCTGCTTCAATAGCATTTTCACATGAATGATATCTTCATCACTGTCACCTGTCATAATCAAATCATCTACATAAATGACAAGTAGCATAATACATTTCTCTATTTTTCTCACATAAAGTGAGAAATCTGCCTTGGAAATCTGAAAGCCAATAGTGACAAGATACTGTCCTATCTTGTCAGACCATGCTCTAGGTGCTTGCTTCAAGCCATACAAGGCTTTCTTCAACCTGCAAACAAACTCGGGATGAACAACATGCACATAACCTGGTGGCTACTCCATATAGACCTCTTCTTGCAAATCACCATGCAAGAAGGCATTCTTTACATCTATCTGATGTAAAGACCATCCCTTTGATGCAGCCATAGCAATGACTGCTCGTGCGGTTGCCATCCTTGCAACCAGACTGAATGTTTCTTCATAGTCAATGCCATATGTTTGTGCATACCCTTGACTACTAATCTTGCCTTGTATCTGTTCACAGAACCATCTGCATTGTGCTTCACCTTATAAACCCACTTACAGCCAATTGCATTCTTACCTTTAGGCAAAGGTACCAATTCCCATGTAGCATTTGCTTCCAAGGCATCCATTTCTTCATCCATGGCTTTCTCCCATTTTTCTTTTCCCATGGATTGCTCAAAAGAAGTGGGTTCTGGTTCCTGTATCACTTTGACCATATATGCATAGTGAATGGCTGTAAATCCATCATATTTCAGCCTATCCACAGGATACCTAGCTCTCGTAGACCTGCGCAAAATAGGTTCACTCCCAGGTGCTCTCAAAACATCCCTGGTCTTCCTTACTCTAGGTGTAACAATAGAAGGAATACCCAACTCATCATCAATGCTCTGTTCTGAGCCACTGGATTCACCATCCACATAAGAGTGACCTGCATTCACATCAAACATGGGCTGATCAACCTTCTCTTTTCCTTTTCATGATACCTGCATACCACTATCTGCATTGCTTTGAGAAGATTCTCCTGATCTCAATCTGCCTGTCCATGGCAAAGAATGTGAACCACTACTAGAGGACGCTCCAGGTCCACTAGTATTTTGTGACTGCTGCTGTGAATTCTGTGCAGCATTACCATTTTGTGCATCTACATCATCAATCACATTTACTGGTTTATACCAGCTACTCATCTCATCAAAAACAACATCTCTGCTCACTTTAAACTTACGAGTAGAAGGGTTATAGCATCTATACCCTTTTTGCTGCAGAGAGTAACCAATAAAGATGCACTTCTCAGCTTTTGGATCCAACTTGGATCTCAACTCATCTGGCACATGTACATAGGCAATGCAACCAAAAATTTTCAAATGAGAAATATCTGGTTTCCTACCAGTATACCTCTCCTCTGGAGTCATCCCATGTATTGCTGCAGTGGGAGTCATGTTCATTATATAGACTGCTGTAGCAACTGCTTCAGCCCAATAAAAATCTGGCAAGTCTTTTTCATTGAGCATGGCACGAGATACCTCTCCAATATGCCTGTTTTTCCTTTCTGCAATTCCATTTTGTTGTGGGGTATGACTGCATGAATATTGCTGCTTTATGCCATGCTCCTGCAGAAACCTTGCAAACTCATTTGAGAGGTACTCTCCCCCTCCATCTGACCTTAGGCATTTTATCTCCAGGCCTGTTTCTTTTTCAACCATAGCTTTAAGAGTTTTGAAGTGCCCAAAAACTTCACTTTTCTTTTTCATAAAATACACCCAAACTTTTTTGCTATAGTCATCAATAAAAGTGACAAAATAATGACAGCCTCTAAGAGATGCAGATTTAGTAGTCCACACATCAGAGTGGATTAATTCCAATGGCTTCTTACTCTCTTGAACATGTCTAGGAAATGGTTTCCTTGCCTGTTTTCCAAACTGACATGCTTCACATACCTTATGCATTTCTACAACCTTGAATTTGGGCAATCCTTCAACAATATTTTGGGCCTGCATTGATTTAAGTTGCTGTACATTAACATGACCAATGCGTTTATGCCATATATCAATATCTGCAACTACACCAGTCCCATGTGCAAACATTGTTGCACTCAATTCAGGCATGTCTGCATCCAATGTAAACATTCTGCCCTTCTTCTTTCCTTTGGCTATCAAGCGACCTTTATTTTTTATATCCTCAACAAAGCATCCATGAGGATTAAATCTGACATGCAAGCCCTGCTCAACCATTTGACCAACAGAAACCAGATTCTTGGTGATATTGGGGACATGAAATACATCAGACAGGTATTTCTTTTTCCCATCCTGCATAGACAAATGAATTTTTTCAATCTGCATAATAGGATGTGCAGTATCATCACCAGTCTCCACAAATCCTAGTTTTTCCATTTTCCTTGCATCCTCCATCCATTCTGCATGACCTGTCATGTGGTTTGATGCACCTGAGTCAACATACCACACATCGTTGCTTTCTTCTGCACTTGTCACAGAATTGTTCATGTGCTGCACCATAAACAAATGCTCATTTCTGTCATCACCATGTCTACTAGAAGATGCATAATTCCCTTGTTGCAGTTTTCCATTCATGATGTCATTCTACTTTTTATAACAGTCTTTAGCCATATGACCCATTTTACCACAGTAGTAGCATTTAACATTACTGTTTGCATTTTGGCCTCTTTGCCATCCACCACGACCTCTCTGGCTCCCCCTGCCTCTAGAGTTACCACATCCTCCTCCATAGGACTGGTTTTCTTGAGTTTGTTGCATATTCTGATTTCTACCACGGCCTCCAAATCTGCCTCCTCTACCTCTGCCTCTACCTCTTCCAGCATTTGAGTAGAAGACAGCTTCTTTTAAAGTTCCTCCTGAAGAAGTTGCACCACCATTTCTCTGCTCCTCAGAAATTAGAAGAGAAATCAACTCCTCAAAATCAGGAAATCTTTCACGGACGGAAATGGATGTTCGGAACTGTGCATAATCCTTTCCTAGACCATTCAAGGTCACAGAAACTAAATCATCATCTTCCACTGGCGACCCAATGGAAGCAAGTGCATGTGCAATCTTCTTCACCTTCATGTGGTAGTCATTGATGCTCATACTTTCTCTTTGCACATTATGCAACTCTTGCTTGAGCTGCATTTTCCTAGCTTGTGTATTTGTGCTATACATTTTTGACAAAGTATCCCATGTCTCCTTTGGCGTACTTGCATCCTGAATATGCACAATCATAGAGTCTGAAATACTGATAGATAGCTAGTACATAACTTTCCTAGCTCTCTCATGCCATGCTTTGAATGCTTGCATTTGCTGTTGATTGGGAACATCAAGAAGAACTGGTTTTTCTTCATTTCCTGCAACAAATTCCCAATATCCTTTTCCCATAAGGAAATTCGTCATTCTAAACTTTCATGCTTGGAAGTTGTTCTTGTCAAGCTTTTCAGTTACAATCTGTGAAAGAGAATCAGATGCCATTACAGAATACTGCAAAAAATTCTGTCACTGCAGAGAACACAGCTTCAGCCTCACAAGGGCAAATCTGCAAAACTGACGAAAGTGGTATTTAACCACACAGTCACTTCCTAGTGACGATTTTGCATCAACAGGCAACAAGGATGATTCTGTAACTCCCAATGTCTCTACGCACAGGCATACGATGCAATTTCTACAGTAACTTTTCACCGACCTGTAGAATAGTGGCTGCACAGCATAAAACTGGGCCTTTTCCTGAGTGCATGCAAAAAACTTCCGCCTCCAAAACAGGCCCCCAAATGGCCTCAAATAAAAAAAACAGGGTTGCCAAGGGCTAAAGCCCTTATCCATAGCATATATTGCCCTCTTGCTTCACTGCGAAGGGCGTCTCAACCTGAGACAATGCACTCTTGCAATTTCCGGCTGTGCTACCTGCAGAGATCTGCTCCCAAAACAGAAAATGAAAGCAACACTGCTCCTCTTACCAGAACACCGCGAGCTTGGCTTGCTTTCTTGAGCTCCTTACCACGAACAAGGCTCTGATACCATGTCAAGATTGTGGGAGAGAAGGAAGGAGTCTCACTTGTAGCTTTCTTGCTTGCACAAAGGGGAATACACACAAGGGTGGAGGCTGAAAACAGTTTTCCTCTTCTTTGTTTTGTAAGCCAAAAGAACTCTCGTACAAAGAAATAGAAGAACCCTATATATGGGTCTCAAACCAAACTCAACTAACTAAGGTGACATACTAACTGAGCCACGAACTAGAGTAGATAAGGATAGCTATCATGTAGCTATTATTCATGGGCGGTGTACCAACCGCATCTACAACTGACAAGTCGGTGACATAAATGTACAACGGTCACCCTGGCATATCACGAGTGGAGCTCGATATCTCAACACTCACATGCACGATAAGCTAGACCGAACGAACCCACTAATAGGAGAAGACCCTTAGATCTTGAACATGTGACAATTGAGAGAACAACAAGACTCAGAGAAAGCCTCTTGGAGAACACTAAGAGCTTTCACAGTTAGGGACACAAACTTATTTGAGAGTTGATCAGCTTGATCGACACTCTAGTAGCTCAAGAGACCAATGAAATGTCAAGAACCAACATTAATCTCAAAAATGGTGAACTTGACTTGGGGCACTTTCCAATTGACATCCAACAAATGATAAATCGGAATGATTTGCTGACCAAAATGGAGCACCATAGTAGACTAGACAAGGACATCTTAGCAAACCTCGAGAAAGAGCGAATATTGGGAAAGAAAGCACTTCAAGGCATAGCTGCCTATAATCAAGAGCAACAAACTCAGAGGTTGAGGCAGGAGATAGAAATGCGAGAGGTCTAGCGAGTTTAAGCACTTGCCAATAGAAATAGGACATGACCCAATGCTAAGAGGGAAAGAAAACTTAAAGCCGAGACCTTATGTTGAGCGAGCTTCTCATCATGAAGCAACTCATAGGTAACACGGATGTGGAACAGCCCTAGCAACTTCGTTGCTAACAAGACTAGGTATTACTCTAAATTTCAAAAGCCAAACGAAGATACGCATAGTTGCCAAGCAAATTGACAAGTATCAGCCCGATAATGACCCATATAATTTCCTAGAGTAGTTCGAGTAGGTATGCGAGTTGAATGGCCTAACAACAAACCCTAATCAATGCACTCAAGGTTTTGATCTTTGCCTTGGGGATAAAGGAGGGAGTGCATTAGCCTAGACATTACCGAATGTAATAATTTCAACAATCGCAAGAGTCTCTTCATCAAGAGATTCTTTGAGGCAAGGTACTCGGATAACCTTATTGTTCAACTGATGAACATTAGTCAAAAGGAAAAAGAGGACATTTGAGACTACATCACCCACATGCGAAGTCTCTTTAAGAGAATCACATCTATAGAGCGACCTAGCAAACGAGTGGTCTCCATTGTGTTCATAAGTGGAATTTGAAGCAAGGAGCTTTACAAGGCCTTGGTGGGCAATTCGAACTTGCAAAGGAACGTGCTAGCTAGGGTCTTTGAAGAAGCCATATGACTGGATGACCTGCTCAAAGAGAGAAGCTCAAGGACCACAAGCTAAGATAGTGCAACCTCTAGAACCTCAGAGAGAGCCATGACTGCTAGTGAGAGATTGACCAGAGTGCCCAAGAGAAAAGAGAGAATGTTGATTAGAGCCAAGAATTTGCGAACATGAAACTAGAGTTGGCTAAGCTTCAAGAGATAATGAGAAGTCCTGCAAGACCTCCCTTGCAATGCGTGCATTGTGGAGGAAGCCACCTTTTGGCCGAGTGCATGGAACCTAGATCCAGACCATGTGCTAATTGCAGTAGGTTTGGCCATGATGCAGTGCATCGCCAATTGTTGAGGTGGTTGCCATACCCATAGCCATACAATCAACCTTACTACCTAGGAAATAGACCACCACCTTGCGGAAGGGGAGCTCCATTAGCTCTTCCAGCATCCAATGATTCAAGGCCATCCATCCCTAGGATGGACATCAACCCAGGACATCAGCCCAACAGGAGTACCTAGACAACCTAGACCCTTCATAACCCATTGAGTGATGCTCCAGTGCATTATGTCAAGGATCCAAGTGAGGAAGAGGCATACATAAATCCTTACGTCTCCTACAATGAAGAGGGAATCCCATTCTAATAGATTTTAGACCAATAATAGTGATGGCATTAGGTCGAGGAAGGGGTAGAGGCCTAGGAGGTCAAAACCAAGAACTATCACATGATGGACTTGCCACCAGTACTTGCAGCCAACCAGGAGACATCTCATCTCATTGCCTTGAATGAGATCAAGATAATCAAGAAAACGTTGACTAGAACTCCCCTAAGTGTAGAACCACTCATTTGCATGCCGAGTGCCCTAGGAAGAAACCGTCCACTAGTTCAACTATCGTACCACCCATACCTCTTGGGTTATTTGGAGTTGAGACACTTGATAGCAAGGCCACACCCATCTCATTGAATGTCATGACTAGGGTGCAAACAAGGCAGGTTGGCATCTCATTAATTGGACCTAGCAATCTTGACGTAGCCTCCATAGGTAAGAGGAGTCATAGAAGGAGAAGAAAGAGAACTGAGACACAAATCACACTCAAAAATGATAGTTCCAGTACACCACCAAAGAGTAAGCAAGTCACGGATGCAGAAGAAAAAACATCTACTCCTAAGATAGTAGAGAAGGGGAGTGCCAAGGTTGGGGAATATCCCCGATCCAAGGCACCAATTGGAAGTGGTTGACAAGGTCAAGGAGTGGGTGAGAGAGGCCTAAGAGCACCTAAAGGATGCCAAGCCCATCTTAAAAGGCAAGATCAATGAGCTCTCTAGTGTGAGTATGCATATCTTGCCTACTCGCATAGAATCTAAAGAAGCATCCGCACCCCATGTAGCACCACAAGTGAGCAGACTGCCCAAGAGCAATGGCAAAATAGTGTAGAGTGTAATGAAAGGCAAACAGCTAGTAGCTTGCTTACAACATTGATATCGGACCCCCTGTGAATCTGCCAATGGGGGATCTACTTAGGCAAAGTTCCTCATTATGAAGAGAGTTAAAGCAGTGGGTAGAGGGATCTAACGAGCCAAGAGTAGCCGATTTGCATAACCTTGACGCACCCACACAGATACCAAGCCTAACACTAAATTCAATGCATAAGTCCTTGCATGTAAATGCTTTTTGGGAGGGCATAAAGATGCATGTAGTCCTACCAGTGGTGGAATTAGGAGACGTCACAAGAAAGAGGATTGTAGACACATGAGCAGGATTCAGTGTGTGCTTAGCCATGCGGTTGTATAGACATGGGGTAACCAACTAGTGGAGATGGCAAGGTTTAACATCACGCTGGTTAATTGCATGAAATTTAGGCCATTCGGAGTGCTGAAGGACTAGCTCTTGAAAATAGCGGGTGTCCAGTTCTTAGTGAACTTCATAGTTATGAAGGGAGTAGACTATGACAGTCTTATATTCCTAGGTACCAGGTCAGAGGCAGTAAGAGTTGAGATGGACACTAGAAAGACCATATGCCAGTTGACTTGGATGTCATCTCCTCTATCTTGAAGGGGGACTCATAGGCAAGGAAATTGTATGGACCATTGATGAAGTATATTCCCTATCATGAAGATGAGCGGGATTGATGTATGTGCTAGCCACCATTGACCTATTATTTTTGGATGAAGAAGAGGATTATAAGCAAGCAACAAGGATAGTAGGTGAGTCCCATAAACCCACCACATTCTAACTATTGAAGGGTGAGACCCCACCTTTAGTGCGACTTTGCATGACGACCAGAAGCCCTAGTAGATGACAAACTCTTACCCCTTTCCATATTCCTTCTAATAGACTTGAGCTCCAAGGGATTCTTGAGTGCTTGATGAGGAAGCTAGCCGCGGTAACCTAGCCACCAATCTCAAGCCGCTCCAAGACCTCATGGACAAGCCAGAATGACAATGGACCAAGGTGCATGGCCTAAATATTATGTACAATTGGGCAATGATCATAGATGAAAAAAGAACCGAGAATGGAGACCTAGACAACAATGAGTACTCAGAATGTAGTGATGTAGATGACGAGTAGGAGGACTGGTGCTCTATGAATGAGGAGAGTGAAGAAGAGGTGGAGATGATAGAGTATGACACAGACGATTGATTGGTCAAATAAATAAGAATAGACTCCAAGCTGCTGAGAGCCAACACTTTTAGAATTGAAAGAGAAGACTTAAAAATTGAATGTGATCCCGCACTTGGTTGGATCACTTAGGTGTGATAGACTATGATCACCTCTCTTTAGAACAGAATCAGTCTTAGAGCTAAGACCATTAGAGGAGACTCCTCCTCTAGTGAGGGTTGCGAGTCTAACTCAAAAATTGAAAGTAAGCTCTGAGAGAGATCTAGATATACCCTGACTACCTAAATCCAAATGCACCAAGGAAAACTTGCCGATCCATCTAAGGCGCATAGATGATTGAAGGAGGAAAAGAGAGGAAAACCAAAGGGGTCGGAGGCCGAAAAAAAAAGGAAGCCCCATGACCTACCAAAGTGCTTCACTAAATTCAAGAAGGGAGATAGATTAGTAATCATGTTGGGAGGAGCAAAGAGGCGGGGACAAGTGAGTGAACCAATAGACAAGGGCCTGCCAAAGTCAAGTCAAATTAGCAAGGGAAGGGAAGAAGACTTGATCCGTGTTAGTAGCCGACGACTTGACCAAGCAAGAGGAGGCTGATCTTGTTGCTCTCTTACGAGAGTACATAGACATGTTTGCTTATCCTTAGATGAACTCAAAGGAGTCAATCTAAGAGTTGTAATGCATAACATTCCAATGACCCCGGATGCAACACCAGTAAAGGAGTGACCTTACCGATGAGTTCGAAGCATGCTCATACCATCAAGGAAGAGATCGATAAACTATTGAATTCCAAATTCATCTATGAGATTGAGCACATGGACTGGGTATCACCCATTGTGATTGTCTTGAAGAAGAATGGGAAAATCCGTGTGTCCATAAACTACAAAAAAGTCAATGCCGCAACTAAGAGAGACAATTATCCATTTCCTTACATGAAGCACATGCTCGAGAGAGTAGCAAGAAAAGACGCCTATAGTTTCTTGGATTGCTTATCGAGCTATAACCAAGTTCAGGTGCATCCTAACAATAGACACAAGACGGCATTCGCCATGAAATGGGGTGTATTTGCTTACATAGTCATGCCATTTGGGCTGACTAATGCACTTGCCACCTTCAAGCATCTAATGTGCACCATCTTCATGGACATACTTAGGCAAGAAATAGAGGTATTTGTTGACGACTTGTGCATACACTCTAGTTGGGCGGAGCACCTAGATAAGCATCATGCAGCTTTTGAATGGTAGAGATTGTATAGCCTCTCTTTAAACCCCTTAAAGTGCCAATTCTGGGTAAAACATGGATGTATCCTAGGGCACATGGTGGTATCCAAGAATGGCATTTCCACTGACTTCTCCAAGATCAGGGTTATTGTCGACTTGCCACTACCAACGAATTATAAGGGAGTTCAGTGCTTCTTGGGGCACATGCGGTACTATCAGTGCTTCGTCTTGAACTATGCATTGATTGGTAGACCACTTTATAAGTTGTCGATCGTATTCGAGTGGACCGAGGAGTGCCAACACACTTATGAGGAACTAAAAAAGGCTCTCACCACCGCACCTATTCTACGAGCCCTAGATTGGAGCATAATGTTCCATGTCCACATTAACGCATCAAAGTTTTCCATGGGAGCTATTTTGTGCCAGCATGGTGAACACAATCTTCACTATCTAGTGAGCTTTTCTAGCAGACAACTCAGGATACAGAGATGAACTAATCCACAACGGAGAGGGAAGGACTGGCCATGGTATTTGTTGTAAAGAAGTTTCAACATTATCTTTTGGTCATGCCTTTCACCTTCTTTGTGGACCATCAAGCTTTGCTTTATCTTGTAAATAAACATTTCTCTACATGATGCATAGCTAGATGGTTGCCTTTGCTTTTAGAGTTTGATGTGATAGTACGTAAGGGCAAGCAGCATTACATAGCCAATCACATGTCCCATATACCCATAGGGTAAGATGGTGCTGGAGAGGGGATTGTAGATGACGATGCACACCTGTTTAGCATGTCCAGTGAAAAGTACTTGTTCAAGGCATACTTAATGCCATACTAGGCAGATGACATAGTCCAAATCTTAGAGCATTTACTTGGGAGACCTATCGAAAAGGCCAAGCTAAATCGCCTTATCCTTAAGATTCATCCCTATCAGTTAATTGCAGGTTAGCTCTAGAGATTGGGACAAGATGGCTTATTGTGAAGATGCATGTGTGAGCACAAAATGCATGATGTGTTGATTGAAGCACATGCTGGAATCACTAGAGGGAACTTTAGCAAAGATGCCATAGCCCGCAAGGTGCTACAATCTCAATACCACACCCTATTTTGCAATGCTGCCAAATTTGTAAAGCATTGTGATGAGTGCCAAAGGACCAAAGTCCATGTTCGCAAAGATAAGATGGAGTTGACCCCAATTATAGCATGACAACCCTTTGAAAAATGGAGAATTGACTTCATTGGGCCAATTAGTCCTATGGCACAGTACGACTATCTCACAAAATGGGCCGAAGCTTGAGCCACCAAGGAGAACGATGCTAGAACTATAGCTAAGTTCCTTTGGGAGTAGGTGATCTCATGATTCGGCTGCCCCATTGAGCTAGTTAGCAACCAAGGCATGCACTTCATTAATGAGGTGATTGCTCATTTGCTATCCACATTCCTCATCATCCATAGGAAATCATCACCTTACTACTCTCAAGCCAACGATCAGGCAGAATCCACGAACAAAATCCTAGTGAATGTCTTGACTAAAGTGGTCTGCCCCTTGCACAGCGATTGGGATAACAAGCTCATGATAATGCTATTGGCCTATAGGACAGCCTCCTCTATAAGACGGCATTAGGGCAAACACCCTTCAAGCTGATCTACAGGACCGAAGCAATCCTACTAGTAGAGTTTTTCATCACAAGCTTGAGAGTGGTAGTACAAGAGAGGTGGGATGGAAAAGAGGCATGGATGGGATGCCTAGTACAGCTAGAACCTCTTTCGAAGACCCGGCTCTTAGTAGCTACCCATGCGCTAATCTATGAAAAAGCACAACGCAGGATTTGGTTTGACAAGCATGTCAAAGAACGTGACTTCGAGCAAGGTGAGCTTATGTTGCTATACTTTGTGAAGGGCCATAAGTAGAAAATGAAATGTAGAGGATTAGGGCCCTTCAAAGTCTACAACATTAGTCGAATCGGCAATGTTGAGCTCAAGACCTTAGAGGGGGCAAGGGCATAGGCTTCTTCAATGGTAGTCGCCTTAAGAAGTACTACCCTCCAACCCATTTGTTGTATGAGCCGCTAATGTGGCAACCCCCTGTAAATGTAAGAGTGGCCACTATCACAGAGATTGAGGATACACATGAGGAAGCAGTAGCACCTGCTTACTTGTGAATAACAGTCTAATTGCTAAAAAAACATAGGCTTTTGACACACTTATCGATGAGGAAGTTGACTTCAATATCTTGACCCATGAGCATTCGACTCTCATTGGCCAGCCTTAACTGTAGCCCACGAAGGCTAAGCTCAACAACCCATTCGAGCGTAGTCCTACCCACTGCTGGGAAAGTGAAAATTAGCAGACTCCATTGAGACTAAAAGCCTCCCTATGATCTTCTATGTATTACCTAACGCTAAGGGCATCGGTAGGGAATCATTGCTGGGCTACATATTCAAGAAGCAAGCCCATTGCAATGTTGACTACAACTCGTAGCGCATTTGCCTTGCCATTGTCAATGTGCAAAAAGTGATAGCTTTCACTAAGGGCGATGTGGCCCCATCCAAGCCCGCAGAGCCATCGATAAGGGAACCTAGTGCAAAGTCTAAGGAGCGGTGTCATGACTCGTCCCAACCCACCAAGGAAAACCAACTGCAACTTAAAGAAGATGACATGGCATAAACCACTAAACCACAGCTCAAATGGGTGCCTAAACGACAATCACAACCACCTAAAAGCCAACTTGCACAAACCCATAATCCATGAACATCACACCCTAAGCCTAGGCGACAGAGTCAGTGGCATAGAACCAAACGAATGGCCAAGTTGCAATGGGTCCCTAAATCCCTATTGCATGCTCAAGGCTATTATGAAGGCAACAATTGGATTTGGTTGCCTAAGATCATAAGTGGCATGCACGCCCCTCAACTGCCACCTCCTAGCCCATCTCCAAAAACTTTGAAGCTGCCTAGAACTGAGGTATTGCCTGAACTAAAAGCCACCAAATACATGGAGTCTCAATGGGTTTATCGACCAAAACTGTAGCCTACTACCCCTCAACCGATGCAACCCGATACTCTCAATGGCCTTGGTGTTCCACAACTAGGAAGCAATGCAACCTCGAAGCTTCCATTGTTGGAGAGCCTTGAGGCTAGGTCCTTAGAGGAAGTGAATTGGAACGGCAACATGTGGAAAACCATTGAAGCACTAGCAAAGGCACTCACCACAAATGCAAGACCAATAGGCAAGGAGTCCCCAGCTTCCATAGTAGGTAAAGCATGGAAGAAACCATCAGGAAAAGTCTCCAACATAGGATTTGGAAGTGTGCTCACCATGATCATTTCAGGAGGCCATTGGAGACTTGGAAAAGCCTGAAGTAGTGGAGGAGACTCCAAAGCACTCCCTTGCCCATGAATCACTAACTCATTCACCACTACAGATGCAAAATCCAGTCTTCTTCTCCACAAGACACTTAGAGACAAGGAAGCATAAAGGGCACAAGGGAAGAAGCTGAGCAAAGCTGCAAGAATGAAGAGGAAGTAGCTAGAAGAGTCGAAGAAGTTGGAGGATGACTGAAGGAAGAAGTAGGAAAAAGAGAATGAGCGACTAAAGAAGATTGAAGAAGAATTCCAAAAAGCAAAGGAAAGAAAGAGGAAGTAGCTATAGGAGGAGGAGAGGTTGAAAAAAGAAGATGATATGCAGCTAGCCCTGGCCATGAGGCTATCAATTGAGGAGGCCTCCCGCCCTCCTCCAGAGCCCATAGAGAGAAGCCTAAGAGAAGAACCAGGATCAAGCACTACTACAAAAGAGAGGGCTCAAGAACCCATTGTGTTGGGGGGCAAGGGAAAGGCCCCTCTTGCACCCAGCATCTCAAGCCTTGACATTCACACCTACCACCACTCAAGAGACCTCGAGAGTCCAAGTGGACCAAAGTAACATGGTGGCATGGATGTAGTCCTTGTTGAGCTCAAAGCAGCTAGGCCTAATGCCCAGTGTGGAGCTCTTGTGTTAGGGGCAAAGAGTCCAGACCATAGTAGGGGGATGCTAAATCTCAAAAAGATCCAAAGAATCCGAAAGTAGAAACATCACAACATCCATGCTGCTAGACCTACCACCAACAGCTAATTACGATGAATATATACAGGAGCTCTAGGGACAACTGGAGAATATGAAAGAGAAAAGAAAGACTTCCATGGCAGAGCTAGAGATTGAAAAAGAGGCATTTTGTTTCCTATCATCTTGAGAAGATGAAACATGTGAATGTATATGAGAGACAGCTGAATGACCTAAAGAAGGAATTAGAAGCAAAGAAGGAGGTGGGGTTGAGAAAAGAATAAGAAGGCACATAGGAGCTTTGGATAGGGCAATAGAGGTCGAGAAGCTCCCGTTGGAGAAGGTAGATGAAGAAAACAACTTGGGAACTGATTTTTCAAGCCTCGTGTAGGGAAAAAAGGACATGGAAGAGATCCTTGAACTGAAGGTGAGCTCACAAAGGAGCTAAAAGGAGTGAAGACTCAAGCTCAAGCGTAATACCACAATGAGAAAAGGCAAAAAGAGCTATTGCTCAAGGAGTTGTAGGAGGTTAAGGCCCAAAAGGATAATGAGTCAACCAAAAAGTTTCTAGAGGCAGAGAACCGACTCCTCAGGACTCTCCAAGAGCAGGAAAGACTACAAAAAGAGTTGGCCTGCCATAAACAAGACAAAGAGAAAATGCTTGACACGTGGAAAAAGAACAAGAATAAGTGAAGGCAATGTTATTAAGAGAGCTAGGCTACAATCAATGAAAAATGGAGGAGAAGGTCAAAGCCTGGGAAGAGAGAAATGGACGGATCATGGCAAAGGCAAGGGCTGATACGGTAGAGGCAGGGCTAGAGGTCCAACGACAAGCCTTTCTAAATACTGTGCTTCATGTAACTCAGGCATGAGATGAGGACAACGAAGAAGGCCTAAGGAAGAAGCTGGAGATCACAAGAAGAGCCATAAAGTTTGGGCGCCAAGAACACACTCCCAGAACTAGCTCAAGCCCCAAGCCTAGAGCAACAAAGGTAGATTCTATTGTGTAGGCAGGGCTCTCTAGAGAAGATTTAGAGTAGCTAGGAGTTGGAGGCCAAGAATAGCAGGAACAAACTGAGCCCACCCCGGCCTCCATCAATAGAAGCAGAAGGCTAAGAATTATGGTTAGACTTGTCTCCCTAAGATACACCCATCGTACCTCACCTTTTACACGATGTGGGTCCTCAAGTGTGGAAAAACACCCTAGGCTTGCCTGTGTCGACCCAACTCCCAGTTCCACTGGCATTGACATAATGCTTTGCGCTACAAGGTAGACACACCCCCTTGGCAATGCACCTTCTTTTCTTTTTTAGGTGAATTCGACCAACCACAACAACCCATCGATCTCGGAGGTCCTATCACCCACTCAATCCACTCTAGCCTCCACAACCTCAACCACTAGGATATGTTTCTCCATGTCCAAGGCCCCATTATCGACCTCCATGACAACCCTTCAACCACTTGAGCCCTCATCAACAAAGCCCACAAGTGCCATGGGATTGGCACTGGACTGGGAGGAGGTAATATTAACCCTAGTGCAAGAAAGGCAAAAAATCAAAAGAAGGAAGAAAAAGAAAAATTTAAAATATAGGGCAAAGTGGAAAAAAGTGGCCCGACACAGAAATAAGAGGGAAAAGGGCCAGAAGCACAAAGACACCTTAAAAACCCAAGTCGAGCGCAGAAATGGAAGAGGCACATTTTAAAATGCAAAGGCGCCCCTAAATCCTTGTAAAAGAGTACGAGGCTCCCTCTTGTGGAATTTCTAAAGAGTAGACGAGCATGGGTGAAGCCACAATGTAAATAGAAGGGAATAGGAAAAGAGGACCTAGGCTAAAATAGCCAATCATGTAAAAAAAGGGATGGGAGCCCAAGAGGGATTAGGGCATGTATAAAAGCGAAATAGTGAATAGAGAAGCTCATTCTTGTGTGTGGCCAAAACTAGCTCTCCTCTTCTCTTCTTCTTCTTGTTCTTGCTTGCTTGAGCTTGTGCTTGAGAAAGGGAGTGAGGGAATGACTGTGTGAGGGTGAGGAATTGTGGTGGAAAAGCTCTCCATCTTCTCCTCTCTTCCTCTTCTTCTATTCTCTTCTCCTGTCTTGCGTGCAGTGGCAATGGAGCATGGATCTTGGAGCTTAAGGATCGAGCTTGCTTCTTGAGCTTGCACCTTGGATCATGGAGCTACCACAATGCTTGAGGGAGGAGGATCTCAATCGAGCATGGAGGTAAGCTCACTACACTCATAGGTTTGAGAGCACGTAGGGCTATGTGAGAGGTAACCCCATTGCACTTGGCTTGAAACACTTGAAGAAATAAGCAGTTCGTGGGTCTTGGCGGTCGAGCGTGAGCTCCCACATTCAACTCTCCCTTCAAGGTCTCCTTGACTATATGCTCAAGCTTGGCCTTATGAGCAAGAATTTTTTTCCTCACTCGTTGAGATATCGTTGAGACAAAGATTGGTCAGGTGCTCAAGATTATATTGACTTACTTTCTTTGATATGTCTTTGAGACAAAGCTTAGCCATGTGCTCAAGCTTGGTCCTATGGATAATATAGTTTCAAATGTCCCATTGAGGTCTTGTTGACATAGAGCTTGTGCATGTGCTCAAGCTTGGCCCTATGAGTTAAAAAAACTCCACCTCTTCAAGATCTATCCCAAAGCTTGAGTACATGGCTTGAGTACATGGCCAAGATCAAGCTTACATAGACTGAAATGATATAAATCTTGGCCATGTGCTCAAGATTAGCCCTATTGACAAGATGTTGAGATGGTCAATTAGTTGTTTGGTTTGATGTACATATTTATCTACTAAACTTTCATATTTACATTTTTGTCATGCTACAATAGTCTAGGACTATTGTCTTTGTTTTATAGATTATCTTTTAAAAGGCGGAGACAAGGATTATTTGCTAATAGACAATGAAGAAGTTGGTTCTAGTTCTATATGTTCAAATTGTCGAAATACATATTGTGGAAAATCAAAGATTGGAAATGCATATTGTGGAAAATCAAAGATTGGAATTGCTAACAGACATTTTGAGTGCTTGGGAGAGGACTATATTGGGGATAGCATTGAGCACCGTTTTATAGAGGGAACTCATGAGAATTCACATGATATCAATCGTATCAATGTGGTTAGATGACTAATAAATCAAGTAACCTTGTTGGATGGCAGTCCACTACCATATAATCCATTGGGCCAATCAATAGAAAGAAGTGCAAATACTTTGACCAATGGAATACTAGATATGGCCTCTAATGACTTATTCTCAAAGAAAAGGAAGCATTCTTTCATAAATAGTATTCCAAAAGACAAGGCCTCTACTTGCACGTATGCTTCAATATGTTCAGCACAACAAGTAGCTATTGTGGATTGTTCCTCCAATAGATGTTGCCAACATGAAAATTGTGACACTGTGATATAAATACATATTCAATTTTGAGGTCAAAACTCTAGATCTCGAATTGATTATGTGTATGATATGCTCTCCACTACCTGTTGGCACCATGATGGTACTGGAAAGATCAAGTATGATTTCCATGGTATGTTGCAAGGCATGGTTTACATTGGGTGGGATTCCCAAAACAATGTTTTATCATTGCAAAAGAAATTTTGAGAATGGAGCAAGGTTTTATGTCCATGGAAACTTAAGAGAATTCAAGCATGTATGGGAAAAGCAAGATCTCGGGGATTAAACAGATTTGGTTGATGGAGTTGCTAAAGTGGTCCAACACATTGTACACTGTCACCATTTCACCATCAATATTTACCATGAAATAAGGAATAAGGACATCGAACTTATTCAAATGGACCAATCACCATATCCAAAGCATGGATGTTAGACTTGGTCACACGGCAAAGCTCAAAATCAGAAGAAGATAAGCACACAAAAAATGATACTTCTCAAAGCATGGATGTTAGGCTTGGTCACATGGAAAAGCTTAAAATCAGAAGAAGATAAGCACACTAAAAATGATACTTCTGAAGCCTATTATCCATTTTCTAAACTTGCAATACTAGATAAAGTCATAATAAAAAATGTTACCCTTAGCAACTTCAATTTTCCCATATCATGAGACTTTTCCCACGTCATCTGAAATAGTCTTTTAACTATTAAATCAGTAAAATATGACGCAACAAAAATTTAAGAGTTTCTTGGACACATCAATTGTCAATAGAGTAGATAGATCTTCTTGTCAACTTGAACCACCATAACCAATTTGAGTGACAAGTGAACCTTTAACTTGCATGATCCTCTAGAATATCCATGTTGATGAAGATAACTTATACACATACATGCACCAAAGCAATATAGACATACACAATAATCTAAGTGGTATCCCAAAAACTAAGGAAAAAGGAAAGATAAACGGTTGCATTATATCTAAAAAATATGACACAAATAAGAAGAACACATAAATGTTTCCATTTAAAATCTTGAAGGTTTTTAAACCTCTCCAAAGACCAAATCTCATCTATAAAAGATTTAGGAAGGCTTTGCAAAAATTCAAACAACACATCCGTTCCAATGAAACAATATAACAGAAAGGAAATGATTGAGTATAAAAGCACGAAATTTCTAGCTCTACTGAGGAGTAATATCTATATTGGCATTCAAGTAGAGCTTTGGCATATTCTTCTAATCACCATGTGAATGTCTATATATGAAAGCCAACTACCAAGAAAAATGTACTATAATGAAAATTGAGGGATATGTAGATTCACAATAAATCTTAGTGAGGTGGAGATAATTATGGAAAGCATTCCCTAGAGTATCCCTCTTCCTTGAATAATTGGGTAATTAATTTGTGGACCCATTGAGGGATATTCTGGATTCCAAGCTTGATGACGAGGGACATTAGAATCAAATCCATGATATTCAATAATGATTAAGGAGGATCAAAATGAAGTGAACTCAAAAGAGGAAGTGGAACTAAAGCTAAAGGATAGAAAATTGGATAAGAAAAATCATAAAAGGAAGATAATGATACCAAAAGAGAACCACGAAGACAAAGGGATTTTGAAACATATGGAGTTAAAGCATAAGTAGGAAATGTAGATAGGACTGGGGTAGCATGTATACGAATGTGGATAGAACTAGAGTAGTAGGTGTAGGAATGTGAGGAGTAGGAGAAAATGTGAGTAAAGATTGGGATATGGGGTTCAAGAGAAGGCTAAAATAACAAGGGACGAATAACTTGAGGTTGAGTTTGCAACAAACAAATATAGGACTCATATCAATAAGCAAAATGCTGATAATATATCAATGAAGGTACAACTTGGCCTAGAGAAGAATGATAAGAATAAGCATAAAAAAAGGGATAATTGAATGGTGGGTTTTAGGAAAGATAGGATAAAATATCCATCCTCAGTTGGCTCTATGATCCTATGTACAAGCAAGGGGTTTGGATTGTTGTTAATTAAGAACCATAGAATTCACAAAAGGATGCTAGGACACTACAAAACAACTTTCCACCTTAGAAGAGTAAGCTTGAAAAACTTCACCAATCCATATCTCCAAATGATGAACATACAAGCCTAAGTATTGGATAAAACCACCAACATATAACAAAAAATACTCATAATCTAGGATAACCAAATCTCCTCTAATATACATAAGAGGCATCAATATAGTGTCAGGAGTAATAGAGTTTTCAAAAACCATATGGACCACCTCTATAAGTAAGGAAGATGTCAAAGCTCTAGCCCATCCATCATTTGGAGGACAAAGATCCATTGTTGAGACAACTTAATATAAAAAGGTTTTTTTATGATGATAATGAATCCAAAAAGGATGATCAAAGTGCTCAAAAGTAGTTTGAATAATGTCTATTCGAGCTTGTAGTCTTTCAATCTTGGCTTGAAAAAGAGGACACAATAAGCAAATGCACTAAAGAGTAGCAAAGTCTATTGAAGAAAGGAAAGGAACCTATGGAAAAGGACTTTGCAGAGGAATGAAAAGAGGCCGATTCAATTGCTCCTGTAAATCTTGAATCTTCCTAGATTGAGCATCAATGATAGCTTTAGTAGATTGCAATTCAACAGTTTGAGCAAACATCTAAGACATCAAAAGTGAACATGCTAAGAAAAGGTATCTCTTTCAGTAGTGACAAAGGCTACTTGTGTCTTGCCTGTAGCATTTTGGGCTTATAAAGAAGTTAACTCAGCCTTCTAAGCTTCCAACAGTGTGCTTGCCTCCTACATTTGATGAGTAACACTAGTTAAAGTTTCTTATGTGGATCTTAATTGAGTCAAAGCATTATTGAGATCAACATGAAGGTCATCACTTGTCTATCTCATTTCATCATACATGGAAGAACACAATTGCTGAAGGCAGGCTATCACTATCAACTCAATACAAAAGACTAGATATCCTTGTAGAGAAAGGGAATAGAATTGCTTGCCATGAGGTGATGGAAGGAGGGAGGTGTCACTTAAATTGTACCCTCATGTTGTGCTAGAAACAAGTTTGGACAAGTCAAAAAGGTAGGAAGAGAACTTCTTGATGTTGCAGGTACAGAGATAGGGGGAACTAGAACAAGTTTGAATTAGTAGTGTGTTTTAAGCATTTGCTACACTGAATCACCAATGGTGGTGGAGAATTAATATCTTCTACTAAGAAGACTAGCAGGTGGAGAGGAGGGAGCTAGAGGAGGATCAATAGTGGGGGCAAGCTAACCTTCTAAAGGAGATGAGAAGGTAAGGAAGACACATAAAAAGGCATCACATGTGACATTACTTCACATTACTTTCAAGAAATGTTGGTCCATCTTGGAACAAAGATAGGCACTCTAGTTAATTAGAATGCCTTTTAGGGCCATTCGGGAGACAATAAACAACTCCTTGCACAAATAAGTGGTAGTAGCAAGCATAGACCTATCCTGAAAGAACTTGCATATCTACTTCCAAAGCGGATCTGAAATCATGGCAACTGAAACTCCCAAAGTAGTAATGACCTTGTTTGTAAGGACTCAATAGTTTGCCTGTGCAATAGCTTTATGATAAGATCGAAGGCCAGTAACTGCTACACAATTGGAAAAACATCACCACTATATATGGAAGAGACAAAGCCTTCCTAGACCTTTGAAAGTTAACATCATAGACTTGTCATGGATGGAACCACTAAACTTGTTGTAGGCAGACATAAGACATCATAGAGGGCAAGAGCTTTAGGCATAGAGCAAGCAACTTCACCACAAAGCCATCCAAACTAGCCTTGTGGATAAGGTCTAACAACAAAAACAATGAGGAGTCCCCCGAAACCAAGGGATTGTATTGAATAGGTTGGGGTGCCATTCAAATTATCCACAAACACGAACATTGGGACAAAAAGGAAATGCCTATGACAAGAGAAAAGGCCATAGATAAGACCTCCAAAGAGATAGACCATTTAAGACTTGACAAACAAACCCCAAGTAGAACACATCCTATGAGAAAAAGCACCCAAAACTCTCTAAGATTGCACTCCAAAGAAAAAAAAAAGAACATGCATGTTGTAGCCCATCAATAAAGACCTGACAGTAAACCACAAATCATGGATTAGAAGGATAGGATACAACGTGACTGGACAAGGCAACTAGACCGCAATAAGGAACTAATGACATTTAGACCATTAGAAAAACAAAGAACCATAAACCCTCGTAGCATGTTAATCAATTAAATGAATGCAATCCATACTTGTTTCATTGAGATTTAATGATGAGGGTTTATTTTAACAAAATTTATTTAAAATGGATGATATTTTATTAAGGTGATAAATTTTAATATGAAAACGATGATTTCTTCATTAATTCCATTGAATAAGTATTAGATGTGAAACGTTGAATTAATGTACCCTGACTTTGTGAGATAACTAACTGGACTCTAAACATAAGATTCATTAATTAACAAATTAGGAGTGTATTTAGTGCTATTGCACATGTATTTGAGACAATGGGTTGATTTTAGCAATTAAAGTGTGTGTATAGCGTAAATGTGCATGCAAAGGTGAACAATGGTTCATTTTCAAATGATTAAAATGGTGTGTTGAGTGCGAATGTGCATGCACAAAGTGTCGATAGTTGATCTTAACAAGTTAATGTGTGTCATGAAGCGATGGGAAAAAGGAATGGAAAAAACCTAGCGGTGTGCATGGATGCACATGGGAATTTGATAGCAACCAAGGAAAAAGAGGATGGCATTCGCATCCACAACGTGGAAGATCCAAGTAAATCAATCCGCAAATGGGTGCAACAAGATCGTAATGGAGTAAAAAGGAACCAAGCACATGAAGAAATGGCATAAGTAATTACGGGTGCATCACTAGGGAGGATTTGTGATGGTGCGATTCATGGAGTTATTGATTGTTTTTATTTCAATAAAATAGAGGAAAGGGTGTTGTGTAAGATGGGGGTTGGGTTTTGTTATTATTTTATTTTTTGCTTAGGCCAATTACACACCGAGCTATGGACGGACAGGAGGTGCAAGTTGTCCATTACTTTGTTTACATACTAAACTGCGCCTAGTAACATCATGAAAAGGAGGTTGGCCCATTGGTAATGAAAGAGAGGTGTGAGGGGATTGGTGGGGTTCGATTCCTATCAGTCTTGCAAGCCATTTTTTGGAGAAAGGTGTTGTCATCTTGTCCATTAGGCGCGCCTGAAATTTCTGGACGAGGAAGATCCCCCGCCCAGAAGTGTCTGCCACCCGCAAAAATCGGGCCCAATGGCAAGGGACGCCTCTTTTTCCACCCTGTGTCCGTCCCCGGTGTGTATCCGGCCTTAGTTTGTGTGCGGTTGTTTGAAATTTTTTCTTATTTAAAATGTGTTGTGTGGGGGCCCGGGGGAGGAGGGGGGGGTGCGGCGGGGGGCGCTTAGAAGGGGAGAAGGTGAAGCGCGAGAGGAGGGCGGGAGTGTGAAAGGTGAGTAGAGGAGGCAGGGGCGAGGATGGCGCAGGAGCAGCTTGCACGAGGGTGGACAGGCGGGCGGCAGAGGCATGATCCAGGTGTGCCAGCACTCGTGCGGTGGCTACAGGATAGCCCTCGGCGGCAGGGCGGCGTTGAACTGGCAGACAGGCCGCCGATGGCAGGACATGATCTAGGGTCCAGGGGTTGCAGGGAGGCGGGGTGGCAATGAACCAAGCGAGGTTGGCGGAAAGCAGGCGGCCAGGCAAGACGGAGAGGGGTAGGAGTGGAAAAGGGAAGAAGAGGAATAAGAAGAAGAAGGCAGCAGGCGACTGGAGAGGGAGAGGTGAGAGGTGAGAGGGGAGGGAGAAGAGAGGGAAAGAGAGAGAGAGAGGGTGAGGGGAGACTAGAGAGGGGAGGGGTGGTTAAAATTTTTAAAATCAAGAAAAATTAATAAATTAATTAATGAAATTGTTTTTTTTTTTAAAAATTGGAAGGGTCCCCTCCCCCCTTGATCGTATAGAGGGTGTCGGTGTGTTTTATTTTCATTTTAAATATTGAGTGCTTGTTTTTTTTTTCAAATATAAAAGAAAATATAAATAGGAAAAAAAAAGGTTCCATGACTAGATAAAAAAGGTGATCAAGCAAGGAAAACAATAAGGGGGAGGTACAATAGTCATCACAAACAAAAAAATGGAGTCAAGAAGTGTGGAGAACGGGGCATGCATAGGGAGAAAGTCACTAAAAGTTTGAAGATCAGGCATGGCCTTTTATGGAAACAAAAAAAAGAAAAAGGTCCCATCACATCAAAGCCTATTTTTGATGCCAAAAGGGCACATTCACATGGAAAAAGAACAAAATTTTGGAAAAAAAACATGCATAATCTTGCAAAAATCAATAGTAAAAAATTTGTAACTCAAAACAAGGTGCTATAAAAAGAAAACATGTCTAGTTCAAAGGGACAAATAGGACTATAGGGCAAAAATCCACTTCCAAAAGAAATGGGTTATCCACTTCGAGGGAGAAATGTGTACATCCATATGGAAAAAAATTAGAATCTTAAAAAAAACATGCAAAATACTTAAAAATTCATAATGGAAAATAAGGGTATCAATGAAGTGCTATAAAGAGGAAAAATGTGTCATTCAAAGGAGTGAACGAGGCCATGATATGACAATCCACGTCGAGGACAAATAGCACGTTTCACATGGAAATAGAGAAAATAGAAAGAAAACTGAGCTCACATTGGTATGGAAAGGAAAAATATTTGATGGGACAAGATGAGGAAGACGAGCGAGTCCACAGACCGATTCTGTGGGATAAGTAGGCATTTGCATGGGATGAAAAGAAAGTACAAAAAATAAAAACAAGATACAAAGCAACATATGGGGTGCATGATAAGGTAGGATTAGTTGAAAATATGCCTTGGAAAAGGTGTTGAGGTGCCAAGGAATTTTGACATGTGACTCAGGATCCTTTACATGGAGTAAGTCAAGTTGAAGGATGCACAGAGACACGTCCCCATGCTTAAAAATAAAAATTATTGTAGATGCAAAAACATCGGTAAGTACATATGCAAAACCATCTTGCCCTTATTGTCCTTATCCTTAAGATGACAATCACACACACAAATAGAAGAGACATGGTTAGAAACACTTGGCCCTTATTGAGGTAGCCCACGACACCTGTTGAAGTGTATTGCGCTCAATAACAATGGTCAATGAATGTGGAAGGGACCACTAAACATCCATCGAGATCAAATTACAACTACATCAAGAAATATTAGTGGCACAATCCACATTCCACCCCCGTCACATGCTCAACCTTCTCATTGTACAATATGGATTTGAATGATTTGTGTATCAATGTGTTTTATCTTATCAATCCACTTATCCAATCACTCCCTAGATCAGTAAATAGACTACTGAAGCCCAAGGGAAAAAACACTTCCTATCAAAGGGAACGAAGTTGTCATCATTGAGGTCAAACCTCTTGGCTTTACCAACCACACAATTTAAATGATAGAACATGCACTCACCCCACCCATTAATATCACTTAGTTTAAATATAATAGGGGACCTGTTTTTACTCCTGATAAGAAATTGACACAGTCTAGGATATAGAGGGAGTATACTAGGATGTATATATGATGATACAACATTGTAGCCCAATCCAACTAGTATGTGTGAGATTAAAGGTGAGGGAGCCTTATAGTGTAGTGTACAAAACAAAAGTGTCATGTCATGCATGCAAAGGCCCATCCCACATGTGCATAGGAAAATGAGAATGTACATGTTGCCAATGTCATAATGCCCCTTAGTTCTCACCTCTCAATTGATTAAATAGAGAATTGGTTAATCTCAACTCCTCAGTGTCTCATAATTTATTGATGAGATATTGGAGGGCAACCCAACTCCTAACGCCTATTAATTAATCCTCACAGTCGCCTCTATAGAAATCTATACGCCTTATACACAAGTGATGGTAGAAACGTGGGTCCCATATGGTAGAAGAACGGAAAGCTAGGGAGCCTTATAGTGTCATACGTAAAACACATAATGCTTTGTGTATTGAGAGGCCCATCTTGTGTGTGCATCGCTTAATATTCATACATCTCACCTCTCAATTAATTTGAAGGGAAAAATTTGGTCACTCACTTCGTTCTCTAACTCACACATTTGATAAATATAGAGAGAAACCCTTACTCACATCCCCATTCGGTTGGATGAAAGCTCATATCACTCAAATGTTTATAATTGAAGATGTAGTTGTTGAGGATGGTAGGAACTTGTTGTCAATGAAGAGGTATACCTAGGGAGGTAGTTCATATCTTAGAAATTTTGACAAATGTGAGAGGTTTTGCACACTATAGCGAGCAAACGTAAAATGGCATATAGAATATCAATATAGCTAGGTAGGTACAATGGATTCCAAGGCATAAAGTAGAGAGTAGGATACAAGGCATCAAGGGAGGTGGCTTAAGAACTACATTCAAGATTGTTGGTGTAGGAGAGTTGTACTACCCAAGGAGGTGGATTGTACGTAGGAAATGTCAATTGATGAATGAGAGGGTCTAGACTAAGGGATGTTGCTACCATTTTCTTAGTCAGCTTCCCACCCCAATGGTATTGCTACCTTATCTTAGAGCGAGACCTATTATAACAATTTTTTTTTTCATTTTCTTGCATACCAATTTGATTTCTTTTCTTGTTTTATTTTATTTTCTTTATTTCAATTTTTTCTTTCTTGTTTTTGAGGGTGTTTCACATTTTCTCAATAAGCAATTGGTATTTTTTATTCAATCAAGAAGGTAATAATACTATGTATCAAAGCCAATTGTGCTACATCTACCAAACTAAAGGAGAGGCTAGATAGATAATGGTGGGTGTTGGGGATGAAGGGATAGGAGAACTATATCATGTTGTCAAAATGAGAGTAATAGATATTAGCAACAACATTGAAAGAAGTAGTGGAGTGATGGCCAAAGGGGAAAGGGATTGGTTGCTTTGATTGTTAGGAAAGGATTGCTAGAGCCATCAATGGCCCCTTGATGGCTTAGAGTTGGACAGAGCTATTAGGGTTCACTACGAGTACCTTATAGGGACCCTTCCAATGTTGTTGGATCTTTCTTAGAAACTTTCCAAAGCACAAGTCATACCCTAGAACTAAATCATGTTCCTTGAATTTGTTGTTCTTGATAAAGCTCTCATGATAGGATTTGGATTGGGCCTTTGTAACTTTCATATACTGCAATACGATTAGCCTTGTCTTATTTAAGGATTTGAAGAGCAGTAGGTGGCATTGAAGGGACTCTTCATCTCCTAGGTGATCCTGAATGGCCACTTGTACCCCAGGCACCCCTACCTTGAATCCCTTCCCATCTATTGTGCGTAAGCATGGACTCCCATCTAAGTAACTTCATGGCCTTTTTGGAGAAGACATAATTCAAAGGTCATGAAAATCTCTTTCAAATTGTCAACCCTCCAGTCTCTTACTATGACATAGTACTTGTTGGCATGGGTCCAGTCTCAAAGAGCTCGCCAGATACATGAATGCCCACTTTTGTGAGTACATGCATAATTTTGCAATGGGCTAGACGATATTTTCAAAGAAACTCTTAACCTACCACATTATCCTTTTGCTAAATGAGCAAGGCGATCCCCTTGTGCCAATCAAGGCGGTGGGTTGTTGAAAGATGTGGAGGACCCAAAGCCCAAGCCAGTCACCATAGCATAGGAAGCACATGCCACGGTCAAAGAGCTTGCCATTGTGGTTTCCTCCCTTGAGGACTCATTTGCAAGGGGCACTGGTAGTGGTGGTGATGGAGAGGGAGCCTTTGGGAGATCTACCCTTGTAAGAGGGCCCCAAGTCCACTCCAAAGTTCACAAGGAGATAGACGAGAGCAAGGATGAGGATGCAAAGGTGTCCCACATGGCCGAGAGTTTTGTCAGTCTCACAGAGTTTGTCTTCCTCCATTACATGGAGAAGATTGTTGGTTTGTGGGAGGATGAGGCACTCTACATGCTTGTGATCACATGTAAATTCCCTCTCGACCCCATGCCATACTTACCAACTCTAGTCTCATCCCCCAAGATTGAAGAGATCGAGGGTGCAATTGATGCCCTTATGGCTACAATTGACACTGCTCAGCATGCCATTATTAGCATTAAAGAATTCGAGGCCACCCGTACACCCAAGGCCTCAGCTACTTGAGAGATTGATCAAGCAAAACCTAGCTTGGAACTAATGAAGGAGGTCGAGGTCGAGGTTGATGAAGCTTAGGAGGTAAGTTTAATAGCTAATGTGTGTCTTTATTTAGTTTAGTGTATTTATCTAATGAATTTTCTTATGGTTTCAAGCTATGTTGGATATTGATGAGTTCACTGGTAGATAAGGGGACTGAGGGGCTTTTGGGAGAGGTGCCACCCTAGGTTAGTACATAGAGTGCACCCTTGTCATATTACTATAGTGCATGCTTACTACCCCTATAGCTTGTGTCGAACTTATCATCCTAAAAGTACTTTTAAAGGTGCTATATGTCTTCACTATCACTACAAATGCAAACAAGGCCATCCTTGTGGATGAGTTGGTGAGACACATGTTTGGCACAATTGTACATGTGAAGATGGTCAACTTAATCATATTGGGGAATGCATACGAGGCTCCAAACGTGTTGATGGTGGCCAATGTGGTGGAGGGACAACTGTCTATAACTAAGAGATACCGCAAACAAGTAGCTGAAGCCATCAAAGAGTTGTTTCTTTGTAGTAACTAATGTATTACAAAACTTATTTCCTTATACTTCCTATAGCTATACATTGGTGCCTAGCTCAAAAGCCACTCACTTTAAATACAAGTTATAGATCAATATATTTTTCTTTTCATATGACTTGTTCAAAAACATGGTGTCTTGTTCTTATTCCAATTCAATCGTGTACATGTCTAAAATTATGTAACATTGTTAGCTAGATCGTAGTCGTGGATGTCTAGCATTAAACCAATTATCAAATTTAGGCCAATACATGCAATTGGGTAGAAATTTTGGTCGAACTTATTATTTAGCACAATGTTCACATCAGAAAGCCCAAATAGCATTATCAAGGGGTTTCATGATTGCATACACTTGGGACCCCCCCGAAAAGCCCTCAACAGCGCTATTCGGGCTTTCTAATGTGAATATAATGCTTTGATTAGGAAATAAAACCAATTTTTTCGTATCACATCTTCACAGGGATTATCATGGAAGTAGCATGACAAGTGTTAAGTACATTCGATCAGCGTAAGTGAAAAAATGCATTACTAAAAACTCACTAATAACAGATGCAAAAGGATATGTACAATAAAAAAGAATAATATTTCATTGAAGTCAAAGTAAAAGGCTCCACAAATAGATTACAAGTTGGGTTCATCTCATAAAGATTTACAATTGCGAGGACTCTAGTCTCACCTCTCTCTAATCCTCCTAGCTAATTGCATATATTTGTGCATGAGGATCACACGCTTTGCATGTATTGCGCATAGGTATGCATCCTCAAACAAGCTTACTAAGTCAGTCTGTGCTGCTTCTTACAAGGCCTCTAGCACTGCACCTTGCATCCACTTGTCATCTCCATAGCTTCGTAAAATCTCCTTTACAGTTTGGGCAAACTGTGCTTTGTGTATTAGAATGTATGTGCTCTTGTGATATTGCATTATCTCTCTAAGTGCCTTCAAGTTGTAATTCCTTCTCCTCCTCCTCCGTTACCCTGGCACCCATATTGTTAGCAATATTTATAAATCCCTTAATGTAGATCTATTTTTAAAACTAAAAAATTTAATAGATCCTTATGTAACAGATATAAAAAGACCACCTTATTATAAAATTGATCACAAAGTAGCTCTCAAGGGTTTATAATAACCTCTTAGTTGTTTTAGTGACTATGGAAATATCTTTATGCTATATGACATCCAAAGGTAAATTTCGATTTTGATTAATAAAACTAAGACTTTGCCGAATAGAGGCATTATGTATATAACTAAAGCATACAGTTCTTAACTTAGAGCTAGTTAGCAAAGTGCATTCACATTAGTAGCTTTACTAGTACCTTTTAGCATATTCTAGCATTGCCTAAAATTTGCAAGCTATGATACACAATTACTAGGAAGCTAGTTATGCAATTCCAGCTCACAATTAGTCTTGTATGTCTTTAATACAAAATATACAAAAACAAACATTTTGGTCATCTTATTACAATCTTAGGGCTCTCTCATATTGCAATATATATTTGAATGTTATCCTATTGTGGTGGAAATGGAGTATATGATAGTATATTTTGTATCTAATTCATCTCAAAATATTCTCTCCACTATTCCTACAAACTATATCAAAGGTATGTATGTAACACACACACACACACACACACACACACACACACACACACACACACACACACACACACACACATTCCGTAAACTTTGATGACCGGGGCTCATACACAAAGTGGATTCTTTGTGCGAGAAGTTGATGGGGACGCCTATCCTTTTCGGGCGTTTCATTAATTTAGTGTGTACATGGGTGATTCCATAGCGGGTGATTCCGCAAAATGCATATTAAATTAATAAACGTTTATGAGTTTAGAGTGCGCACTCGTAATAAATTAAGGTTAGGATTTATTTCTAACCAGTTGATATATTTATGTAGCTGAAGACTGCTAGGTATTCCCCTTTGTCGGTTTAATTATATTATTTTACTAACGATTGTGAATGCTTCAGTTGATGTGTAGAGATAGCAGCAGTGGCGGAGGAAAGCATTGGAGGATAGCGAGTATTCGATTTATCGATTATATTTTGATGGGCGCATACCTTAGGCATGGCGCCTATATTTTGTTGCGCCTATTTATTGAGGTGTTGGATATTTATTATTATTTTGTATGCGCATGGGTGCACGATTATGTTATTTGTACTTGGACATTGTATTGGGCATGCCAGACTCTTTGGGCACCGTCCGTTAGCTTTATTCCTATTTTGTGCTAAAGCAAACTCAAAAGCTAAAAGCTTGCTATTTTGTAATTTGGGCTATTATTTGAGCTTGAAGATGATTAATACATAAAATACATGCTTTGTGGAGCACTCACACAAGGCATGGGGGAGATTGCACCCAATTGGTCTCTTGTTCATGTCGTTCATGCTTTTTACCTTGAATTTTGTGCAAAAAGTAGAGTTCTATTGTTCTTGGGGACCTTCCGACATTCACTATGCAAGCGTACAGCATCCGATCTGCGCACCAGTGGTATCAAAACGAAGCTGAGATCAAGAGCTTCCAATCGCTACCCATCTTGTGCGAAGGCGGAGCTCCTGGAACGATCGAGGTCTACGGTCAATCTCGTCTCGCGAACGGTCGATACAGTTGGATTCCTGGTGATCAAGAACCTCTGTTTCCATCATCAGATCACGAAGGACTGGCCTGCAGCAGCGGAGGACCACTCCTACATCCTCACATACAAGTCGTCAAGAAACAGAGATAAGCTCTCATAATCTCAAAAGTTTAAAAGCTTAATCAAGCTTCAAAAGCTTAATAAGCTTAGCTTAAGCTTAAAGAAGCTTAAACTTCACGATTTTTTTTCGGCGCCTCTGAGGATGCCTACGAATTTTTCGTCGCGCTGAAAAACGGCTCCCCCCCTGCCCCACGATTTCACATTTTTCACTCAGTAAGCTTAAAAGCTTAGTTACTAAAGCTCCAAGTCACTTAAGCCTTACAATTCAACAAGTACTACAAGTTCTCCAAGTTCAAGTTCTGCAAGTCTCTCAAGTCGAAATTCTACAAGTCACATAAAGCAACCAAGTTCTGCAAGTCCTAGAACTCTGCAAGTCACATAAGTCTGCAACTCTGCAAGTCAGACAAGTCACCTAAAGTCAAAACTGACTTCTGTTCAAAACTCATAGAAGGGCTGTTCCTGCGCAGAAACTCCGAACTGCAAAGTTGTTCATTGGAAGGTACTCTTTGCATACGTAGGTTTGCTGAAGCATTTCCAGCACACACAGAAGATTAAAACGCAGATTTCTCAAAAATTGCAAATCCCACAATAGCCAAAAACGAAGATTGTGAAAGCCACACCCAAAAATATATAAGCCTTGTATACCCGATCTTGAGCTACGCTCATCTCGCTAACTTGATTATGAGAGTGAGAGGTCTTTTGAGTTTTGCAGGATGACGGAACCATATATGGATGATTTAATGGCTGAAGGCGACCTACCTGAACCTACGATGGAGCAAAAATTGGACTTAATTATGAAACAGTTGGATGAAGAACGACGAGCTAGGCAAGCATTGCAAGTTCAATTGGCTAATTTACAAAGATCGACTACTAACAAAGACGAACCTCAATCTGAAGATCTTATCCGACGTACCATTGACGCGACTCTCGAAGCTCAAACTATCCGCAAGGAATCAAAGATAAGTAAAAGAAATTTCAAATTCTGTACTTTCAATGGCACTCGAGAGGAAAAAATTGTTCTTGCATTCATTAGTAAGTTTGATGACTACTTTCATGAGGAAACCTATGCAGAAAAAGATAAAATCAAGTGTGTCACTAATCATTTAGTGGATAGAGCATCTCTTTGGTGGACTGTGGTTCGTAAAAGTATAGATTGTCCCACTACTTGGGAGAATTTCAAGAAGAAGTTTATGCATAATTTTCTTCCTCCACAATTTCATGAAAAAGCCATAAAGCAATGGGATCTTCTTCAGCAACGGGATCGTGAGCCTATTCCTCAGTACACCGAACGCTTTTGGAATGCATTACTCCAGTTACGCATGCTTGAAGACGTACCTGAAGTGACACAGAAGCGCAAGTATATGTCTGGACTACTTGGGCATTACTACGCTGAAGTTAATATGTTCAAGCCTGCAACTCTTGAAGACACAATTTCTTTAGCTCACGACACAGAAGACAAGCTGCGAGGAAGAGATAGACGTCCACAGCAATTCCAATCCAATGGTAACTATGGATCTAAGCAATTCAACTCAAATTTTAGAAGATTCAATCAAGGTCGTTTTCCTTCATCATCTTTTCGTAAAAATTGGGCAAAACCACCTGCTTTACCATCCAATACCAACCAAAACCATAAGCCAATTCCACAGCCAAATCCTAATATCCCTAGACTTCCTGCCATTGCAAACAATGTAACCAAAGCCAAGCCAATAGTATGTTATAAATGCCACCAGCCTGGACATCTAGCAGCAAATTGCCATTCGAAGAAACCACCTATCCATATCAACTACCTTGGAGCAATGGAAGAAGACGAATATGAAGAAATGCCTGATTTCACGGAAGATGAAGATGACATTACTACTCCTTTGGATATTTTACCAAGTATGCCAACTCCACATTCTTTATTGACAATGAAATGTTTAGTGCATGGAAAGGAAAAGATTATTTTGCATGATGATGGTAGTACTCATGATTTTATTTCAGCAAAGCTAGTAAAAGAATTGAAGTTACAGACTGTACCTACGCATTATCGCATCAAAGCAGTATTCTTAGGCACTAGGTATAATGGTACACAGGAAGTGCATGACTTAGAAATTCAAATTGGTCAATACACTGAAAGAAGAAATTTTCTAGTTGTACCACTACAGTCCAGTGACATTATTTTAGGTATGCCTTGGCGTCATCAACATAACCCTAATATAGATTATTCCACACATTCAATTAATATTAATTTTCAAGGAAAACATATTACATTGTATGGTATGCATGCATCTAATGCTTTCCCACTGCTTTCGCATACTCAAGCTAAACGTGCATTACACAAAAGTAGTAAATCTTATCTCATTTGGGTGAATGAACTGCAAGTTAAAGAAAATCATATGCACCCTAGGCATAAAGAATTTCTTGCATACTTTAAAGACTGTTTTGCCGAAGATCTACCACCTGGTTTACCTCCTTCACGTCTAGAAGACCATAAAATAGATTTGATTCCTGGTACACAACCACCTTGTAAAGCACCATATAGGCATAACCAGATAGAGCAAAAAGAAATTCAAAGTTAAGTTGAGGAATTACTAAATAGAGGATTGATTAGACCTAGTAGTTCTCCATTTGGTGCACTTATTCTGTTAGTAAAGAAAAAGAATAATACCTATCGTATGTGCATTGACTATTGTGTTTTAAATAAGATCACAGTAAAGAATAGGTATCCAATTCCTAGAGTCGATGACCTTATGGATAAACTGCAAGGTTCTGCCATATTTAGTAAAATAGACCTTAAATCTGGTTATCATCAGGTGAGACTAGATAAGTATGACATATTCAAGACTGCATTTAGGACACAATTTGGTCATTATGAATTTTTAGTGATGCCTTTCGGATTGACTAATGCACCTGCCTCATTTAGTAGAATGATGAACCATATACTTTTAAAATATCAGTATTGTGTAATTGTCTTCTTTGATGATATTTTGGTGTTTAGTCAAAATGAGAAAGAACATTATGAGCATTTGTCCTTGGTTTTCCAGTTATTAAAAGATAATCAACTGTATGCCAATCCGGAAAAGAGTGAATTCTTTAAAACAGAAATTGAGTATTTAGGTCATATTGTATCATCTGATGGAATTAAAGTTGACCCTAAGAAAATAGATGCAATATTGAACTGGCCTGTACCTAAAAATATGCATGAGTTACTATCTTTCCTAGGTCTTGCTAGTTTCTATAGGAAATTTGTGCGTAATTTTTCATTACTTGCTTTACCATTGACTAAACTCTTGAAGAAAGGAATTGTTTATCATTGGTCCGATAATCAATAGAAATCCTTTGACTTATTGAAACATGCATTAACCCATGCTCCTATACTACGGTTGCCTGATTTTAATAGACCATTCTTTTTAGTAGTGACTGATGCTAGTGGATCAGGAATAGGAGCCGTACTTATGCAAGACAATCATCCCATAGCCTATTCTAGTTGTAAGCTGAAACCCTGCGAATTGAAATATTCCACATATGACAAAGAATTATTAGCCGTGGTACAAGCCTTAAGACAGTGGAAACACTACTTAATGGGCTTTGAATTTATGATTAAGACCGGTCAACAAAGTATTAGACATTTACTTAGCCAACCTCAAATATCTGACCGACATATCAAATGGGCATCCTTTATTCAGAGTTTTCATCCTATCATTCAATATCAACCCGGTAAAGAAAATGTAGTGGCCAATGCATTAAGTAGAAGACCTGCCATTCATAATATTTCTGTTATATCTTTTGATTCTTTGATTGCTATGAAAGATACTTATCATCAGGATATTACTTTTCATACTGATTGGAATAAATTAGTTCAAAATAACTTGATTCCTATTGATTCACTATCTTATAATGATGGATTTATGTTTTATGAAAAGAGATTATGTGTTACAGTTCCATTCAGATCTTTTGTTTTGAATGAGATTCATTGTCCTCCATATCAAGGTCATAGAGGTATCATATCTACTTTACGTACATTAACTGAAGATTTTTATTGGCCGCATATGGACACTGATGTATCTAACTTTGTTTCTGAATGTTTGATTTGTCAAAGAGTTAAGAGACATCATGGTAAATAGTATGGATTACTTATGCCTTTATCTATTCCATCGAGACCATGGGAACAAATTTCTATGGATTTTATTACTGGTTTACCTAGTACTAAATCTAACCATGATATGATTTGGACAGTAGTAGATAGGTTTAGTAAACAAGCATATTTCATTCCATGTAAGAAAACTTTAACAACATCACAGGCAGCACAATTGTTTTTGAAAACTATTTTCACTAACCATGGATTACCGAAAGTTATTATTTCTGATCGTGATTCTAGATTTTGTAACAACTTTTGGATTACTTTGTTTGCTAACCTAGGCACAAACATTGATTTCTCATCTGCATTTTATCCTGAAACTAATGGACAAACAGAAGCTACTAACAGTACTATACTAGATCTTTTACGTGTTTATACTATTTCTAAACCACAGACATGGGACACACATTTGCATTTATTGCAGTTTGCATATAACAATACACCACACACATCTACAAAGAAAGCATCGTTTGAAGTGATTTATGGTTATAGATTGTCTACACCTATTGCATCTTTGTCGAATAGAATTCAAAGTGCTGATGATATTACTAGTATGCACAATACTATTTTTGATGAGGTTAAATCCATGATTGCCAAAGCCCATCAATCATATACCAAACAAGCCAATAAGAAAAGACAAGCAATGAATTTCAAAGTTGATGACTATGTTTGGTTGAGAATAGAAAAACGTAGATTACAAAGTGTAGATAGACACCCAGTTGTGAAATTAGCCTCTAGATTCTATGGACCATTTAGGATCATTCATAAAATTAATGACAATGCATTCAAGTTAGAATTACCACCTCATTGGAAAATTCACAATACATTTCACATTAGCTTATTACGACCATTTAGAGTCCAATTACCTGTACACCCTATTTATGAAAATCCACCTTTGTTAGAAGAAGAGACTGAAATACATGAACCTGAAGCTATCATAGACACTGACTTTATGACCACTAGAACAGGCCAAAGATATTCTAGATATCTAGTCAAATTTAAGAACCATCATGTAGAAGAAGCCCAATGGATGCATGCTAGAGACTTAAATGCTTTCCCCACTCTGTTAGCTCCACATTGAGCTAATAGCAATTGAGGTCAATTGCTATTCCACCCCGGGGGTATGATGCCAGGAGGCATATTTCACGGTGGATTCCGTGCCACGGTGGATTCCGTGAGGTTTTACGGTGGATTCCGTAAACTTTGATGATCGGGGCTCATACACAAAGTGGATTCTTTGTGCGAGAAGTTGATGGGGACGCCTATCCTTTTCGGGTGTTTCATTAATTTAGTGTGTACATGGGTGATTCCATAGCGGGTGATTTCACAAAATGCATATTAAATTAATAAACGTTTATGAGTTTAGAGTGCGCACTCGTAATAAATTAAGGTTAGGATTGATTTCTAACCAATTGATTTATTTATGTAGCTGAAGACAGCTAGGTATTCACCTTTGTCGGTTTAATTGTATTATTTTACTAACGATTGTGAATGCTTCAGTTGATGTGTAGAGATAGCAGCAGTGGCGGAGGAAAGCATTGGAGGATAGCGAGTATTCGATTTATCGATTATATTTTGATGGGCGCATACCTTAGGCATGGCACCTATATTTTGTTACGCCTATTTATTGAGGTGTTGGATATTTATTATTATTTTGTATGCGCATGGGCGCACGATTATGTTATTTGTACTTGGACATTGTATTGGGCATGCCAGACTCTTTGGGCACCGTCCGTTAGCTTTATTCCTATTTTCTGCTAAAGCAAACTCAAAAGCTAAAAGCTTGCTATTTTGTAATTTGGGCTATTATTTGAGCTTGAAGATGATTAATACATAAAATACATGCTTTGTGGAGTGCTCACACAAGGCATGGGGGGAGATTGCACCCAATTGGTCTCTTGTTCATGTCGTTCATGCTTTTTACCTTGAATTTTGTGCAAAAAGTAGAGTTCTATTGTTCTTGGGGACCTTCCGGCATTCACTACGCAAGCGTACAACATTCGATCTGCGCACCAGTTTCATAATCCAAGATCTCTAGATTTGAAAGAAGAATGAAAAATTTGCTGCTAAATGGACTCTGTCCACTAAGTTGAAGTGTGGAGATAAGAAAATATCAATGTAGTCTCCTAGAATTTCAAGATAGGCTTGTGTACCCACTATGCTCCACTCTTTTCTATGTTTTCCATTGTTTTCTAGCTTCCCCAAACACCATTGGACTTGCCTTCTACATATCCTTTGTGTTGTAGCCCAATTGTGACGATCATCTCATTTGATATTTGCTTCCTTAAGAATATGCTTGTCAATAGGAAAAGAATCATAAACAATGGTAACATGATTCAAGGCAACCCAAACATCACCAAGAACCAGTTGACACTTTGGTTTATCAAGAATATTGATATGATGAGATTTTTTCCATTGTGTATAAAATCTTGATAATGTAGACTCGAAACTTCTTCATTTAATAATTTGGCTGAAAGAGGCCATCCATCCCACTCAATCTTATATCTAGTGCCATGTTAGTGAAGATAATCAATTAACATAAATTTTCTTTGTCGATTATCTCCATTAGATACATGTCTAATAACAGGACCTACTATTGAGGTGAGCTTCTCATCCCACAATTTTGAAATTTCAATACATTGTATGTGAACAAAACTTGCATCAAATTGGTTACAAGTGTAATAAGCAGTCACAATTAAGCGTGGAAGTGCTTCAAGAAGTGGATTTGCAACAAATACTCTTGCATAACCACCAATGATACGAGTTTCAAAAGCATTAGTAATCACACCATAGCCTACTTTTCCTTCTCCAAATTTAATCATTCAAGAAGTCTCACACTCATGGTTTGAGTGTATCATCTTTAGGGTTCCACCTACTATCAAAACAAAAAAAGTCATTAAATCTAAAAGTTGATCAAGAATAAGTTTTGTAATCCAAAAAAATAAATAGCACAATATGTTTATCTTATTTGCTTCTTTATAGTAGTCTCATCTTCCACCAAAATAAAGGGAATCTTTCCAATGATGCCATGTTTTTCTTTCTCCTTGAGATATGTTAGCAATGGCATAAAAAAGATATCCATGTATACCATGTATGAAGTGGGCGGCTTGTCTATGGCCTCTCTTTGTTGTTGAGAGTGACAAGCCATTGAGGTTAGTAGTAAAGAATTCATGTAACCTTGGTCCACCCCACATCTTCGCAACCTCAAATAGGGCTTTGGTATTTGTACTATATCGTTGTCCTTCCTTTGATCGTAACATATTTGTAGCTATGTCTTGCAAGAAGTCCCATAGAGCAAGTTTTCTACCAAATTTTCCCAATCTATGGGCTTCCATTACATTGTTACAAAATATCTTTAGATATTTTTTTATTAAGAGACTCCATACTGGCTTCATGTAAGCTCCTTATTTTCACTAAATGAGTTTATTTGAGCTCTTATTCATAAGCTAGTCTAATCTTCTACCAAATCCAATTCCCCTATTTCCTCTCTTCTCCTGTACTAGCTTTTTTCTATATAGTCTCATCCTAAAGTCCAAAAGCTTAGATATACCTTTGGAATGAGCACAAGAGAAGTTTTTGAATGGCCATTATTTGAAATACATGGACAATCAATGTCGCAAAAGAAACCATTTACTTGGAAGCATGTATTTCCATCATCTAGACTTTTCCTAGTAAAGTTTGCCACTACATTGATTGTCTAATAAAAATTTCACATTGATACTCTTCTTATTTACCTTAATTATGTGACTCCATAAACCCCATCCTAACAAGTTTAAACTTACCAATGTTTTATTATCTTCATTGTCATTTATAGACAAGGCCAATGGCTCACTCAGAGTTGAATTTCCAACCTTTGTAGAGAGACCCGAACTTGGTGAGAGATGTTTGTCTTGGATCATGGGCCATACTTTTTCGAGGATGTCCACATAATCTTGTAAGCAATGACTTGGATTTTTCTTCCTCCAAAAATGCCTTTGTGTGCAAGATTGATTTTGTATGTTCTGTCAAAATTGTATACATATCAGACCTTGGAGGACACAAATGTAGCCATGTGTCATTGTACTTGCACCTTATATGAGCAATTTTTTTTTCACTAAAGTCATGTAATGTAGTTTTGATTATCTCAAAATCCCAATCTACATGAAAAGTCGACTTGTATCATGTAACAAGTTCGATATTAAAAAGATTAATCTAATGTGCAACCTATTGTTTAAAAGAAAAATTTGCATATATAAACTAAAACAAATAAAGTTAATAATACATTGATGTGTCTCCATGTAAGAATGTAACTTCTCTATTGAAGTCTTTATTTCTTTCTTATCATCTAGTTCTTGATCCACTACAATACTTTGTATATCCATCTTTTATAGCCCTCAAAACATAAGATAAATTTTTTCATGTCACTTATTTATCATGATGTGAGTTCTCATGAAGTTAGAAAGATAAGTATATGCAGCATGCTCCCCTTCCACTGAGCCCTTTCCATACAACGAGTCACATTCATTACACTGAACTCAAACTCAAGGTTCTCCATTAATGTACTCATTGTGTAATCCAGATCTATCATCCCTCGAGATTGTTTATTGTTTTAACTTTAACCTTATTCTATTGCATTCATGTTTCCAAGTCTCAAGTGTGATTGGACTTAATAATTTGCTTCCTAGCGTTGAAATGAGATCTCTTAAAGTGTTGTTTTGTTCTCTCCAACTTGTTCTAAGCATTATTGCTTATTTGAAGAAGGAAGTTCATTTGTCATGCTAGCATTTCTCTTGATGCGAACTTGAAGGTTTTCACTAAGAGTCCACCGCTCCTTTTGTTATTTAAAAAAATAATATAATCATTCTGATCCATCTAAAAGCTCATCACCCTCAATTTGTTTATGAATTTGAGCAAATGTAGGCCTTCTTGAGTATCATCCAAGATTATTTGAATCTTGTGAAGAAAATGTTCCATGAAATCCAGATACAAAGTATGTTATTGCATTGTAAAATTTGCATTTAATATTAAAATATTATTATAAAAATATATCTTTATTGGATGAGAAAATCTAATATTTCCAAGTGTTATCTTTATGAAATATATTAAGATAAGCATTAGGAGCTCACACTTTAAATATAGTACAAAAAGTATACCCTAATATAGTCCAATCATAGTTGATCCAACAACTTACAATGATTAAAGTGAAAAAAAAATTTCCATTCATTTACAACTCCTCAAATGACAAGCATGGTGGATGTAATACCCACACGACAAAAAGCTACATAAGGGAATATGGAGACATCTACATTCTACATGATGGAATGGGTATGGAGTATGATACTCATATGATGGTAATCCATATTACAAGTTACAAATTTTATTCCATAGAGTATAGAGTTTTACAAAAGATTGCAACTCTTTTCAATGCATCTTTGGATTCATAAGTGATAGAGACTCCAAAAATTGATAAGTAGTTTTACAAAATACACAAAGAGTTTGTAAGATGTGGACTATTTAAAAAGGGTGATGCAAGATAGGACCAAGCTCTATGAGTGCTCTTTGTGCCTTTGTAGGATCAATACCACCCTGCACCCTCAAATAGTCATTGAGATCCACAAAAGGACATTCACACTACCCTATCATCTGCCAACATGCGATCCCTTGCCTTGAACTCTATCAACTATATACTTACTTTATCTTGGGTATCCCTTAGCTCCCTATGCAACCACAACCATTGACCTAACCATGAAAACTCAACAAGACAAATAATGAGCCAACCAATTGCATACACATCAAACTCATTGTAGTCAGAATGACAAGGGGTCATAGATCTCAGGTGCAATCCATGGCCTTGTTTTCCTTTTGAACACTCCTTTCCATCAATGCTCATCTATGATGTGCATGGGCTTGTTGGGTGCCCCACATTTCTAGCTGAGGGTTGGTCTTGTCATGCCAAAACTAAACATTAGATCCCACCCTATGATACCCACCCTAGGAGCGTTATCTCTAGTAAAGTCTACTACCATATTATTAGTAAGCAAGTCAGAATGTATGACACCAGTACTTTGCACACGACCTTCATTCCATCCCACCAGCACATGAATAATATTTGACATATTGTTGATTGTCAAGAAGCGAACTGGAGAGAGAGAAAGAGGAGAGAGAAAATTGCAGAAGAGAGAGAAGTAGTGTAGAAGTGAGAGAAAGAGAGTGACAAGGAGAGCGAAAGACTAGAAAGAAGAAGAGAGATGGCTAAAAGCCATGAGAGGATATGAGAAGGTAGAGAGAGATGAAGGACAAATATGTAATATTGTGTAACAAATGACTACATGTACATGTGTCATTTTTCCCTTTTATATGCTCATATTTCAGTCCTTTACATTCCATCCCTAGTCGGATGTTTTTTGTCCCCCCCCCCCCCCCCCCAAAAAAAAAAGACTTATTACAAATCACCAATTGGTGGAAAGGGTTAGAGTACTCTGCATGACTAAAATAAATTGACCTAATCTTCAAGGATTCACAAAATAAGTACAACTAGAGGGCTGGTAGTCAAGTACAAAGCATTGACAACCATTGTGAAATATGAAAATGAAAACTTGGACCAAAATGTTGCCATTAAGAGCTCCTCCAAGATGGAGACCATGTGCTATCCATTACAGACCTTGATGTACTAAATCTATAATAACTTTGAATTGGCTGACCCAAATCAAACATGCAATAGCTCTAGAAGAAGTTCTCTTTAAGTACTTTCAACCTATATGACTCATGCATCTCTCACATTAATTCAACATTAAATTTGGTCCAAAATAGAGATCTGTTCTGCAGTGAAACCAAGCCCACTAGTTAACATGATAGTTGTCACAAAATTCTTGAAGGTAAGGACATCATTCCCAAAGTAATGTTGGTCCACATAAAGAGTTAAATCTAGCCCTTAACCTCCCGAGTCAAAAGGAAAGGTAATATCTCGTCCATGCATCATGATCACCAAATCAGAGATATAATCACTCATGAAATAATATGCATATATGAAAGAATCCACTAAAGCATAAGCAACTGAATCAAATAGAAGCCCATGGTCATGATCTTCAGCATCTAAATCAAATAGAAGCCCATGGTTATGGTATTCCTCATCAGAAACTTCATAGGTTGCAACTATAAACCCTTTGTCTTCATCTTGATCATCATCAAAATTGTCGTCAGCATAACCGTCTTTATCTTTTCATCGGAATATTCAAGTACCACAAATATCATTGCATTCTTTGCTCTACACATATCTTTGTGATTGACATACATTGGTTCACTACATTTATAGCATAACCCTTGAGCATGCAAATCTCTGATCAGATCACTAGTTAATTGTCGAGCTTTACGAGTTGTAGATCCAATGTTTCCCGCATCATTACTATATAGATCAACAATAGAATAATCATATTGCTATCCATGGTACTCATGAGAAGCATATGGCTGAGAAGTACATGAATGTTGCTCATAGTCATATTGTTGTCCATATAGGTATTGGTGTCCATGAGAGAGTGATTGGCTATACTCATTGTTGTACATATTTAGCAAGGATTGCAATAAGTTTTACTGAATTACTGCAACAGCCATGGCAATCGATACAACCAACATATACTTGTCATATACATGCAGTAAACCCTCTCGCAAAACAACATTACCATAAAGATTAATGAGAGCTTCCAAGACGCATTGCTATACCAATTGATCCATATGAGATGTCAAATGTTTGACAAGTATTGGCTTTATCCGGATGGCATATATCACTTTAGCTCTGCCATCATGGTTGCATCAAAATGTATAAGTGCATATGCTAATACATCAATCATGTCAAGTATGTGAGCAACTGACTTCCTAAAGTCCAATGCTCTTATGATGCTCATAATATTGCTATTGGATGCCACTTGCCTCCTATAAGACACTTTAGAGTCAATATTGCCTTGTGGTACATGATAGGGATCAAAAACATGTGAGAAATACTCTTGCTGAAACATCTCTTGCATCGTACTCCACTGATGTTGTTGAAGTTCTATTGCCATTTTTGCTATTCAAATAGCCTAAAATTACAACTGTTCTAAAGTCCACTTTGAAAAGCAAGTATGCAACCAATCTAGTAGTGGTAAACTTGTCATAAGAACAACAAATCAACTAACAATAGTTGCACTCTCAATCCTTGCTCAAGCCCTTAAGCTTGCTGGAAAAGTCAGACCTGTTCAAGCCTGTAATATCAAGGATGCAAATATGAGCATCAATCTAGACAAGATAGTTGCTTATGGTGCCAATGTTTAGCTTGGAAACTATTGCTGCCCTGTCAAGTCTGATAATGATTCTGGTACAACAATGTTGTATGCCATGCATCAATGATCTGGAGTCTCTAAATGTTGGGACATTTTATGTAGCAAATCAACTCAATGCCTGTACTCTCCAGATTGCTCAAGAGTCTTTGGCTAATGCCCGAATGAATATAAAGCAGGTGCCCTCATCCTCTAGATCACTGGCAGGTTCTTGGGTGGATTTGTCACTTGTTTGTGATACGAAGGTTATGTTCATCAACATAGAAACTGATCATTATGAAGTCTTGTTTGCTAAACAAATATTGGATTTTCTCAACTCTCAAGAAGAATTCTCAGTGTCCAAGACATCTAGCTACTTGGTAATTGAGATAGCCTTTTTTGCAATATCTATGCTTGCATATTAGTTGTTGTATCATCCACAACTCATATATTTGCACCATGCAACCTCCAAACTAAAGACATGTCCTTGTTTACTTGCAAAACCATCTAGACAAAAGTCAATTCACATATGCAAGCACCAACCAAATTGATCAAGTTGAATCAGTAACCTTAAAAAAATCTTCGTGGTCCAAAGGGCATGCTATTCTAGAAGATGAGAATGGTATGATGTGGAAACTAGATTGGATAGCTTTTGCACAATTTGGAAGGAGGCATGCCTTGACTCTTGGATGGCTTGAATTTTCTTTGCATCATAGTCTCAAACTTGAGGATGTACTTGTTATTGAGATAATGGCACCTGAACATTTTAAGGTTCAAGTTCTACATGTCAATGAATACAACATCAACTCTGCTCCTACTTTCCAAGAGTATCAGCACACGAATCTTGTGAGTGGATCAAGGAATTATGAAATGGATGATGAAGATGATCATGGGTTTGTCACTCTACTAGATGTTGACACAACCAGTAAAGCCAGGGGTAAAAATATCTCTATCTCATATCCCATGGTCATGACAGGGAATGCAACAGGTAGAATGAGACAAACCCAAGAACTTTATGCTCCAATGCAACAAAAGCAGCCACCAAAAATCCTCATAGCATGAGCCAAATGCTTCTTTAGTTCGTAAAAGGTTTGACAAACTTAACTTTCCCTTGTCTAAGACGAGAAGGGAAGCCTTATAGAATCTCAGCAAACTAGCGATAGAAACATGATGGAGTTGACACCAAACCCCAATATTTATCTGAGCATGGAGGTTGGAGTGTGATTGAAGCAAGAGAGTATAGAAGTGCAATAGCAAAAACCTCAAACCATATGGATAGTTGGAATTCTCTTAGAGTTGATCAACAAGGCCATTTAAACCAAACTTGTGGCTTTTCAAATGAATCTAAATCTTATATGATCCCCATTCCAAATGCAAAACCTATTATACAGGTGACAAAGACCTTTGATAAGAAACATAGATACCAGGCTTACTACTGTTAGTCTAGTAGGGAATTTTGTTCCCACTATGTGTTGCATGGATTTCAAATTTGCATCTTGCACATATTGGAAGATTCTTCTGCCATGTACATGCAATGTGACTTTTTTGACAAACAAACAGAAGGATGATGCTCATTTCCTATTTTCCTTAACCTTGTTGATACAAAGTTTTGTCAGATTGACAAGCCAATCCATCAGGTTGACATTTTAAGACTTTCTGAAGCCACATGCCATTATTGATTCTACCATAATCTCTCTGAATAATCAAGGAAGGAGATTTCTGTAATTGGTCATCTTGAGTTGCTAGAGCAGCAATTGGGGAAAAAGGAAGTGCACACCTGCTTTTAATAGCATTGCCATGTAAAAATCACCCTATGGATCACTGCCTACAGTTCCCTACTTTTAACAGCTTTTCCCTGCAAACAACAGATGCTTTAAAAGAGCGCCCTTTTAAATCATGTAGAACCTTTCCTCTTTCTTCATGATTTACAATATTATTTGTTCCTTTCTCAAGCTATAGATTAAGTAGGAAATCCTCTCCAACCATGCCTAAAAAATCAATCGTAGCTTGGCCAAGGCCTATGACATCCCATCGTTCGGGAGACATCTGATTTGGCGATATAATGGATTCATCCTAAGAAGAAGAAGACAGATAAGACTCTCTGGCACAACCGACACATCCACACGTAGCCGGCTGTAGCCTTCAAAATAGAAGCTTCTTGCGGACAAGAATAAGGAGAAGGAGGCCAAGGAAAAGGATGAGGAGGAGAATGACAGAATGAGTGCTACCATAGATAGGTGGCTAGCTTCCTTGTGGTGGTGAAGGCCTTCTTCTATGTCTTCCCATACAAGAGCACTCTGCAGACATTATGTGGGATTGGCATGGCCTTTGAGAACAAGTGTAAAACTTCCATGACCTGGGAAGAAGCAATGGAGCATTGCATCGCTTATCCTTGAAAAGCTTGATGGGAAGAAACAATGCAGCATTGTGCTAGATCTTGAGAGGAATTTTGACAGGTGCAAACACCCTAAAAGATGGAGTTGGAACTTGAAGCTATGGATATGGTGTCCAAAACTACTGCAATATTCTCCAAACCTTCAGTTTATAACAATGGAAGCCTAAGCTCATTGCATAAATGGTATGCTAAAGATGAATCTCTTCCCTTTGCAAGCATGTTGGAATGCCTTGTAATGGAAAACAAGTTTATCTTTTGGAAGAAGAAACATTGACCATTTCTTTGCTGAAATTTGTGAGGAAGGGTTGCTGATAACACCATAGATGTTGGAAAGAAGCCTTGAAGAAGAAGAAAGAAAAGTTTGCTCCTTAAAGCCTCTGAGAAGCCTCTTCAAAGCCATCAATAATGGTGCTCCACTTGTTGAGAATGAAGAGTAGAGAAAGATTCAAACATAAAATGTCTGTGAAACTTCATGATCTGGAGGCTAGAAGAAGATCTCTACCAAAGAATCCATGAAAGCTTGACCAAAGCTTGAAGGAGGAGGAAAAAGAAACCTCTCTTGAAAAGTAACCACAGTTTATTTCCCTTCTAAGCTCGGTTAACTCTCATTTGACCTAGTTACCTCAAAATTGCATGAAAATTTGATGATGACTTGCTATTTTAGCCTTCCACTACCATATCTGCAATTGAAGATCTCCACATATAGTCTCCTTCTAACTGTAGATGACCTGCAAACCTCTGCTACTCATTGTCTATGTTAAGTACCTGTAGTACTTGTTTGAAATTGGTTTTATGGTGAAAATAATTTGGACTAAAACAAAAGGAAAAATGGATCAAAGACCATTGCTCTGATACCATTTGTCAAGAAGTGAACTAGAAAGAGAGAGAGAGGAGAGAGAAGATAGAAAAAGAGAGAGAATTAGTGCAAAAGTGAGAGAAAGAAAGTGACAACGACAGAGAAGTCTAGAAATGGAGAGAGAAAGACTGAAAATAAGAAGAGAGATGGCTGGAAGCCATGAGAGGACAGGAGAAGCTAGGGAGAGATAAAGGACAAAGATGTATTATTGTGTAAAAACTGGCTACTTGTACATGTGTCCTTTTGCCCTTTTATATGCCCCTAATTCAGTTCTTAACATTGATGATGCCCATGATCCTAGCCCTCTGGGCACCATGTCAAGATTAGGTCTGAATACTAATGATGGCCTATGTAGATGCTCAATTGTTCTTCTATATTTACATTCTTGAAAAGGACGCCACATCAATATATCATTTAATGCACTACCATTGATGGGGAAGAGTGTGACCTAAGGGGGACTCAAAAGTAAAGGCAATGCATTGTACAATTGATGCATTAACCTTTTTCATTCCACACTCTACTTGAAATTACTATAACTTAACATTATTGGAGCCCCTATATATTTTGGCACAATATTTCAAATATAGAGGAAAATAACTAATATTCTCTATGGTGGCTTCAACACAGTGCCCAAAAGAACCTTGAAGAATGACTCTACCTAGCTTGATGGATTCAAAGGGAATGCCAATTGTAGATGTGTATTAGTGATTCCTTAATGTGCACAACATGGCTTTTGCCCTTGCTGATAGATCATCTTGCTACCTTCTAAGACAAGAAATAAGACTTGCACCTATAGTGGTTTCAGTCGCTTTGATAAAGAAGTTGCACCAGATAAGTCTTTTGCCCACTTTGAAGGTGCCACCTTCCCTCTCCACTTTGTGTTCCTCCACAGGGCTAACTTCTCCTTCGATGCAAATCTTGGTGCTAACTCCTTAAGATCTTCATGCATGTGAGGTGGATTCCCAAGTAGTGTGCAACACATATATTGTAAGTTTTTCTTATATTACTATTGTTAATGAGTGATATTTGCTCTTTTATATTACATGAGATAGCATCTATCAAGCAAATGAAAAGTGCTTTGGCAATGTTGAGGGCCATCTCTACAAGTCCCAAACTCTTTACAGTAAAGAAAAGCAAGTATATAAGCATGGTACCCAAAGCCAAACTTATTAGTTATAAATTAAGCTACATCACTTAAGTACAAAGTTGTGATATATGATCTTTGATTAAAAATGTAATGTATGATATCGATCTTGAGTTAAATTGATATTATATATAGACCACAATTGAATTAACCAATTATATAATATCATTTAGATGTGGAAACATAACATAAATTCACCAAATTGTTACAATGAAAGCATAGCAATGCAAGAATATTGTTAGATTTTTTAAAAACTATACATAGGCGATGCCATTTTCTAGTTGAATACATGATCTAAATGCCCATCCCATCAAAAGAATTTTAAACAATTATTGTGTAAGGACATTCTATAGGTGAATACATGATCAAATGCCCACCACTTGTTTATAGATATGTAGCTCATTAGGACACTATCTAGCTGAATTTATGACTAGAATTGCCCATCATTAGGGGGAATATGGACTCAAAAAGGGCCCTTTAGCTTACGAGTTAATGACTCTCCTAATGACAAGAGATTTGAGGTGGACCAATGGGAGAGGGGATGGTGTGCACATTTTATCAACTCCCTTTTTTCCCTTGTCCCCACCACTTAAAGGCTTGTCCCCCTATGTCCCCTTTTATCCCACCCCCCCACTTTTACGACCCCATGTTAGGTGGGTTTCAATGGGCATCCAAAAAGGTAACCCAAAATTTTAAAATTTTCTCTCCTCTCCAAAAATGGCTTTCCCCCTCCCAAAACCTCTTCTTATGACATGTATAGTCAAAAAATGCATTTTTTGGTGTCTTTCTACTAGACATGATTTTAGTTTGGTCATTCTCTTACCTTCATTCCATAAATCTTCTCAACTTTCTATGCTCCTAGCTTCTCCTTACTTTCATTACCATTTTAATGGCATCTACATGTTGGTAAAGGCAACCTCACAATTCCATATTTGTTGTCTATATACAAAATACAAAGGATGGACATGGCAAATGGGAAGGAGCATTATACAAGAAGGATTCATGGTTCTACATGCAACCTTCAATAATAGGGCCTCATATCGAGTTTGTTGTTGTGGTGTACTACAAAAGCATTGAAAGAATAGAGTGCTTGGGTTTACGAAGGCTCAAGATGGTGGTCTTGTTACATCATTTCAACATGTGCATGGTATGAAGGACTTGAAGCTACCTCTTGGGGCTACTCGACAAATTTTTTCCCTGAATTGTAAGTCATTGCTTTTATGTTCTTAACTTTTCACATATTTTTGATGTTTTTGCTTCTTCTCTCCTATAAAAAATTGTCCCTTTGAATTTTGTTGAGGACCACCTTTGGGAAGCTTGTCTGGGACATACAAAGCTCTACATGTGGATGTGGGTGAGATAATGATGATTCAAAAGTCGTCATAGTATCTTTTACATCGCAAGACTTTTTTCTATAGATTCATGTATATAGTGCTTACATTTATTTATTTTTCTTGGTCTCTTGAATTACTTCATTGTCCACCTCTCTCAATTTTTTGGAATGGCCCATTTCGAATGAGTGGACACTTTAGACATTAAAAATGAAGATCATGCATAACATTCATAGCTCATTCAGATTTGGGAGAGCTTCAAGATCAATGGGTCTTTCTTGGTTTGTACCAATTCATGCTTTTGTATATATCTTCAAAAGCACTAATGCACATCAATGCCTCTCCATGTTCATTTGTAAGGATATAACTAAGGACTTTTTTAATTCAATTTTGAAGATGAATGGAATGAGGTGGATGCGGTGTAGAAAGCTGACATCTTTTTGTGCAGAGTGGTGGTCTCTAGTATTACATTTTGTCTCTTGATTGCATGTTCATCATTGTACATGTGCTTCTATTACTGATGTTGGATAAAGAAAGCATGTCAATGGATTCCCTTGGAGTCCATTGAAGACATGGGGCAAGCATTTGATATTCAAATTTATATGCCAGGTGGAATGATCAAGTTAATCATAGTGAGTGATTATTGGAGTCTTCTAAATCTACTGGAGCATCTTGTCTTGATGGGAAGCGTTCATATGGAGAGCTTCAACTTCTATATTGGTGGTAGAAAGGTAAGCTTGTTTAATATTGGAATTCTTTTGTTTTGGTTGGGACATAGCAGACAGATCTTATTTAGTTTATTTTCTTTTAGATGGCCAAAAGAATGAAGAAAAATTATTTGTTATCGCCCACTTTGCAACAAGTCAAAATCTATGTACAAAATGATGTATCAAAAATCAACGATGAATAGATCATAGGATTTTATTTTTTAATGCTTTATACGTATTTTAGATTCTCTGATATTCTATATTTTGGATTTTTTGTGATTTTAATTTTTTCACTTTTCAAAAGTGTATTAAAAGAATTTAATGGATGTTTAAAAATTAAAACTCTAAGTCTATGGCCTATAGAAACCATTCACTTGGTCTCATTTTCATTTTCAAACTCTCCAACCACTTCTCCTCTCCCAAGCACTCTTGCACTTGCCTCCTTTACCCCTTCTTCCATGATGGATCACACTCTTAATAGTTTCATGCAATTTCTTCAAGGCATGCAATTTGCTAGGAGATCAAATCTTTACAAGATCTTTTGTCCCAATATCAAGTATTATGATACGGTATTGTGGCATGGTCCAAGCCTGCAATACCCTACCAAGTAGAAGAACACATATGAGAATATGCCATTGGGTTCTAGGATTCTAATGAGGAATGGGTGCCATGCAACCTCTTGAAGTATATCAATGATGGCATGGAGGCATTTAAAAAACAACTTAGTCATTTTTGTGCAAATCTCACTCGCCTACTTCAAGCACCTCACTCCTTAGCAAGCTAGGAAATACGACTTTGATCAGCATGGCATTGACTACCTCTCATGGACTACCACTTTTGTTTTGTTACTCAATGAAGGTGAGGACCCACTTGTAATGATAGTGGATGCTAAAGAGCATGTGGGAGGCTTACTAAAGGATGTCCTTGATCCAAAGCCTTCACCAATGGATAATGCTAGAGAGGAAGTAGAAGCTAGAGAAGAGGTAAAAGCTCTAGACATTTTGTTGATAAAGCTATAGTTGATGTGGATAACACCTTAGGAGGTGGCTTAGGTGAGCAAGAGGGTGCACCCGCTACCATCGATGCATATTATGATATAGATAGCATGAGTGAAGTCTTCATTGTCAATGACAAAGAATTTGTATTTATTTATGATGTGGAGAATTTTTTTAGGGTGAGGGAGGATGAGATGTTGTCAATGCTGGCGATTGCCAATGACTTTCCCCTTATGTCTAATGATCTATATATAGAGCACATCAACATGAAGCTAGAAGACACAGAGAGCGCACTCATAGCTCTTGAAGATGATGTGGACTTGGTAGAGCATGCCATAGCTAGAAGACATAGAGAGCGCACTCATAGCTCTTGAAGATGATGTGGACTTGGTAGAGCATGCCATAGCTGGCACTTAAGAGTTTGAGACAATACATGCTAGTTTGGTGGCAAGATAGGTGACCTTGGAAGAGCAGCAAGCCCCCCAATCAATGAATCCAAGTCAAGTGTGGAGTTAGCCAAGTCCTTGGAGACTTTTGTTGATGTCAAGCAAGAAGTAAGTGTATAAGTAGTCTATCTGGATACTGTATTATATTATGTCTACTATTTTGAGCTAAGTTCATATCAATATAGACTGTGCTCGATATCAATGATTTTGCAAGTCACCAGAAGGGCCAGGGAGCATTCAGGAAGAAGGATGCCTTTAGAGGGCATTACATTGGCAAGATCCCCATTACTAGCATAACCATTGTTTATGCTTATGAAAAATAAAAAAATACAATTAAAATTTTATCGATAAAAAAATCATGATTCGATAAGCCATTCGGATAGGATGCACTTTGTACTATCTAGGGCTTCCAAGACTACCCAGATCACCTTTCTGATGGCATTTTTGGGCATTTTGAGCCAAAAGTAAGTTGAATGGCCTATCAAATCACAAATTTTTGACTAACAAATTTTTAAAAGTTTTCCAATACTTTGTCACTTGTATGACGTATGCTAATTTATCATTCAAAGCAAACCAACAAGGTTAACTAGACTATTTGCTTGATTAATCGATTGCTCATTCTACTTAATTATTGAGTTTTCAATTGATGTTGCAAATTGGATCATTATGCCATCATGCATAAATACAATATGAGACATTTGAGACACAATAAAAAGCAAAGGTTTCTTATTACATGTCAAAGTTTACAAAGTACATTACATCATAGTGTGTTAAACTATAGGCCATTGGCAGCTCTAATCTCTCTCCCCTCTTATCTATCTAGCTAAATCCATGTTTCTATGCATGATGGTCACTCACTTGTCTTGAATTACGCAAAGATATGTCTCCTCAAAAAGGGCAACAAGGTACCCTTTTGTAGCTTCATGGATAGCCTTCACTGCAATCCCTTGCATGTGAAATTGATATCTATAAGAGTGAAGAATTTCCTTCACTAAGCATACAAAGGGCACTTTCTTGATCAGTATAGCTCTATGCTCTTCTAGTACTTGCAAATCTCCCTAAGAGCTGTCTAGGTGATAGTTCTTCCTCTGCTTTAGCCTTTGCTCTGGGACTTGTCTCACTGTGGTTGCCATCCTTGTTCTTGTTGGGCTTTGGGTTGGGGCTTGAGTGCGGGTTGCTTGGTAGAGGCTAGTTTTGGAGTGGGGAGGAGGGGTATTGGAGGAGGAGGAGGAGGAAGTTTTCTGGCTCACTTTTTTTTTTAGCTTGGGGCATTTCATTGGGCCCTTACTGCCTATTGAGTGCCCATGAGTTGCATCTCCACTAGCCTCTAGACATTCTATCCTGTCATATGACCTATTGATGTTGTCATCAATTTTTCCCTCAGCATCATTATTTCCATCTTCTTCATTCTTAGAATCATCACCCTCATTGTTCTTTGGCTCATTTTTGTAAGCTTTCACATCCCTGCTTGCTTCTTCCTCTTCGAAAGAATCTTCTTTCTCGCAAGGTCTTTTCAAAGTCTCCAAGTCCAATTGAGGGAGGATCTTTGAGCCTTTGGATGGATTGAGTGGGAGGGGGGAAGAACATGGAGATGATGAGGTTGTGCTGCTATTGGAGTCCTCTTGTCACCTGAAATTGGTGATCTCTTTGCCATGGTGGAGAAGTAAAAATTGATCCTTGGCCTTGGCCTGGTTGTAGATGTCATCGCACAGTTTGCTTGGTGCGGGCCATGTATTGGCTGAGAAGAGAAGAAGAGAAAACAACAATAGAAATATGAAATAGGAAATGAACTAAAAGAGCTCTATTTATATAAAACCTAGTATTAGGGTTTAAGTGGGGGTTTTCACACATGGTTTTACATATGTGCCCATTTTGACCCTTCCCTTCTACTTGTCATGTGCCATGTTGCATGTGTATTTATTGTAGATGTGTTTCGCCACTTTTTCTTATTACATGTATGGATTTGTTGCTTGAGAGATTTAGCCAATACAATAGCCTTAGCATTCTCCAATGTAATTGAGCAACCTAAGGTACATCTATAAAACCAATCAAACATTTCTACAAGGTAGCTTTTCTTAACATGACCACTTCCATGATAAGTGTTCTTGAAATATGCATCAGGAGCCCCCTAATAAGACTTTTTGATAGCTTGGATGCTCCACATTACCAAAGACCCATATTCTCCAAAAAAATGATCCGTGAGCATATTATATGGGTTGCGAAGATATGGAGCATTGGCATTAGATTTGGAGTGTCAACATATCCAAATATTAAAGAACATGCAAGTAGTAGAGTTGGGGGTGTACCATGTAATCAATGATATTGGTTTGTCCCCATGCATTGACAATTAGCTTTGTAAAATCATTGACCACTGTATGAAATTCAACTTGAGTGAAACTATTTGTTGATGGTTTTAGCATTATCCACCTTAGCTTATCAAAAGAATGCCATGGGCGGGCATTCTTAAGACTAGGGTCTCTTTCCAAATTTGCACTGCATTTGTATAATTTTTCCATAGCTCTCACATTAACTTTGATAGCTTGCTAGTCATATTGCTCAAGAATCTCTTTACCTTCGTTCCACCCATTGATATTTTCTATGCTATGTCATATTAGGCTTGATGTTTTCTGGTCCTTTTTAATATTTACCTTGTCTGCATGTAAACCTAATGAATTTAATAGCTCCTTGACTTTCTCAATAGCTGCTTGACATCTGGAGGGAGGCTTCATTGTGTATACATAATTGATATGCAACTTTAATAACTTTTCAAATATGTGCGTGAGGCAATGTAAAGTGAAAAAATGGATATTCTCAATTTTAATTGAAAACATGGCTTTCCAATTATCATTAAGACTTGACCTATTTGGTGGTGCCTTTCTATTGTAGGTTAGTACTCCTCCCTTCCATGCAACATTAACTATGGCCTTAGAAGAATTGTTTATTTTCATGCAAAATAGATAAGGCAATGATATTGGTGCTTTAGTGTCACAATTGAACATACACTTTAGAGTCTTGAGATCACCGCCCAAGTGCTAATTAATGTTGAATTCTCTAACCCCTTCCACATAGAGATTCTTCCCACTTGTTTACTTAGAAATTATATCAAGATATGGAGTATATTGAAAAATCCAAGAGAGAACATTATGGGTCTCCTTGGGCACTTTAGCTGCTGTTAGCCACCAAATTTTTTTCCTAACTATACACTAAACAGTTGGACAAGAGTACTATCTTAATTCATCAATGTAAAGCCCACCCTTTCCAACTTTTGTCCCTTTATGATTTGGCATTCGTCAAGCTTGATAACAAACTCCAAGGTTGAAAAAAACCTAGCAATCATAGTTGCTACAAACTTAGGAGAAACAAGTATACTATATTGATTCCATAATGTTAGATTAAGACATGTCAATATCTTCCGAGCATTACACCTTGTAGAAATGAGCCATGGCACACAAAATAACCAAGGCAACAAAAATATTGTTGAAGTTAACATAGTCATAAGAAATCTTTCTAAGTTTAGTTTCCTTCACTTTCATTTTGCCAATGATAAAACATACTCTCCTATTGAATCAATAATTGATATATTTTGTGCTCATCTTACAGCTCTCGATAGAAATGAACAAGGTAAAATCATGTGCTTAATTTTGCTATGAGCCAATGCAGTTATTATCATACCATTAATGGCATCATAGACTTGTTAACTAACCCTAGATGTATCACATGCTATTTGAACTTCTTCTACGAATGATAAACTATTAAGAATATATATCTATAAGAACCTCATTCAAAGTAGCAAGCTAAAGGGCTCAATATCGAGGGTCTCTCAAAATTCCAATCAAATGGTTGTGTTTTAAGAATGCCTTTAGAAGCTTCATTTGTTGACCTTCACTTTGGCCTTCAACATTATCGAAAAGTTTCTAAGAAAAAATAGATATTTTTAGAGAATAAAGTAGATTCAGATTGTATTTCAATAGAAATGAGGAACCTAAATGCTTACACATGTCTTTTTCACACTCTACCATTCAAGGATAGTGATAGCATTGGAAGTAATCATTGTTTTCTTTCCTTATAACAGATGGGAGTTTGCTTGCACCCTTGTAACTTTGATTCTACAATGTTCTTATCCTTCTCCATTTTCTCCAGAAGCGATTTTAATGAAGCATTCTCCTCCTCCAAGGTTGAATTTCTTTGTGTGTCCATTGCCATGTCTTGTCCCTTGTCTTTATATTGCTTCAATGCTTCTTCAAGCTTCTGCACTTTGATTTGTTGATATTGTAGAGATTTTTGCAACACATTTAAAGAACCCTAGGATTGTAACAAAGAGTGATGAGTGCTATATAACATTGATTGATAATATTAATACATATGAATATTTATATCTAAGCATTTGCAATAACGTAGTAGACCATTTTCACCATCCTCGACAAATGTAAGCAACCAATAAGTGGAATTGAAAGGTGGATTTAGCCTAGTGCTAGGATCGTTAGGATACAAGGAACCATCCACCCAAAGATCAATATTTTTCTTTTCCTCTGAAATCAATATTGAAAAGCAGTTGTTGAATCTAGTCCATGCTTACTATAAGGGGACCGCAATAGCATACTCATCATCTACACAAACATGCAAATCCATTTTTCTCTTATGATTTCTTATGTCCATAAGTGGTTCCATTAGAGTAGGAGAAAGGCCACTCAGTTTGAAAAATCGAGCAAAGGAAGGGGGGATATTGATCCCCATTGTCTATGCTGCATGGGTGTCTTTTGAGAAAAGAAATATATTTTTTGTGAAACTTTTAAAAAATTCATCTTTTAGGACAAAAATAAATCTGAGTTGCTAAAGTGGCACTTTTGGAATAGTGTGGTCCCTTCTTGAAGCATGAATTGATGTAGAGGCTCTTTAATGCAAAAAAGTATATAGAAAATGAGTATTTCAACTTGCAATATAATTGGATACCTTTTAAGGAAAAGAAATCAAATTTTTGTGAAAATTTATAAAAAGTTATTTTTAAGGGCAAAAATAAATATGAGTCGCTGATTGCCACTTTTAAAAGAGTGGTGGTCCCAACTTGGATGATGAAAATGTCTAGTTACTAGGGTGAAAAGAAAGGGAGACTCCCCTCCCCACCCCACCTCCTTTCTAGGTAGGGTGGTCTAGCACAAAAAGTGGGTGGAGCCTAGAAATTTAGGGGACCAAGGGACAAAAAGGCATGCAATGATTACCATTGAAGAGGGACTAATCTAAGATTAAGGATTCCTAATCAATTTCTTACGAGGCCCTTTTTGAGTCCATATTTTCCCTAATGTCATATATAGGGTAAAAGAAAGGGTATCATAATCAAAATGACACCTCTATGCAAAGTTCACAATATAGTGACAAGTCAATTGTGACATGTCAAAAGATATTTACTTGCCAAATTCACAATTGAGTGCCTATTTGACAAGCATCTTTTAATCATCGTACACACTCATTATGAGATAGAGGTATCATGAAATGTACACATTGAATACATGACACATGACAATCCTCATATCCCACAAGTAACAACAGAATATATATACAAATAAGAACTTGAACATACAAGTAATGCATAAGGAAAAACCACCTCATGACATGCATAGCATATGCCAATTAGTGACTTCCCTTGCCATGAATGTACATGTATAGATGGCACACATACACATGGTGAGTGATAAGAGAGTATTACCTCATTGGTCCTCATGACATGCATATTCCGAATTCACGATGCATGCCAAGCAAATGGCCCATACTATCGCACATATAGGTGTCTGTGCACACACACACACACACACACACACACACACACACACACACACACACACACACACACACACACACACACACACACACACACACACACACACACACACACACACACACACACACACACACACACATAATGGCAAGAAAGAACTACATCATGACATGCATATGCTAAATTCATGGTGCATACCAATTGGCAAGCCTCTTCTACCACACACACTACACACGACCAATGTTTAATAGTCTTACATATAATTTTTAATGGTCCTATCACATACATTATCTTTATGGGCTATTTACTATATTAACCAATGTTTAATGGTCTTACATACAATATTTCAAAAGTTATTAACCATTTTCTTACTAATGAACACACATGCATGCACACACACATAGTTCTAATACATGAAAGCATTGTGCTAAAACAAATATAGGAAGTTGATCAATCAACAAAATATAGATATGTCTAATGATAATGTCATGCATTATTACCAAAACTATAATAATGAATTCATAAGAGATATTAGCTTTAAAAAAACACAACATAAAACAGTACACATTTAAACACAAGTGTTTATATATGGGATAGTTAGTGGCAAAAAAAAGAAGCCAATAAGACATGGGACCTAGGTATGATTCTCAATGTGTGTATAAGACCAACACCAAACTTCATCTTTCCCTCTTTTACAACCGGATATAATCTTTGCATCTCTTAAATTTCAAAATAACAACATTAAATAGGGTATCCTATAGTGCCAAGTCGTATAGGCATGGGACATAGACACCATGTCTAGTGTAAATCATAATTTAAGTTTCTTACTTAATTTCATGGTTCTCATCAAAATTTTTCTTATTCTATTTTCTAAACAAGGCAATTCTTGAAATACATAATTGTAGCATCATAATGAAAATATCCAAAGTTTGAACTTTGCAAATGGTGCATCTATTGCTAGATGTATCTATTGCATGAGAAAAAATACACAATCTTATTTCATTTTCTATCAATAAAACTAATATTTCAAGTAAGAATATATAACAAACACAAATAAAACAAAAATAATTGTGGAAATGTTAATGTAATCAGCTCAATTTGACTTTATATAAAAGAATCTTGTCATTTAAATGAGATTAGTAAATATCTCAAACATTGCTCACATTATGTTAATTTAAGAAGCCCTTACATTCATATGATAGATCACTTTCTAGATATCTATTTTAAAATAAAAAAGAAACATAAACATTTGCCTCTATATCCACATTAGAAGCCCTATTATTTAATTTCTTAAAATCCATATTTAATAAATATTTATATACCAAAGCATATGGCCATAGCCAAATGGACATGAACTCCATCACCTTTAAGTGTGTGTGATAGTTAAGCTAAGAACAACTAAAAGCCTTGACACATTTGATAATATAGACATTCTATTCAAGCCTAAGCAATTATGCAGGTGTGGTAGCTAAGCAAGATTATAACAACTATGCACGTGCCTTACCTAAGCTAGGCTAGGTTATAACAACTAGAATCATGAAAGCACTATCAATAGAGATGAGACTAGGGACCTACACTAAGGAACATAATGATCTTCAAATTAACATTACATTATGATCTATTACAAAAAACTCAAGATCCTAACATAACATGAGTATTCTATTTACCACTAAGAGTTTCTTTGTCTCAAAGAGCATTGACTTTCATGTAACGTGTCCCCCTATCCACTTGTAGGACACGTCTTAGCAGCGCATCAGGAAGAGAGTCTAGAAATTGCCGCCCAGCACTCACAAGGAATGTCACAGGGTTTGCGATCAAGGTCTTCCTGAGTCTGCCACGAAGCGGAAGCATCTAGCCGTTCCCACTTAGGACCGACCTGAATCAGGGTCTTCCTAATAGTCAAGTTCCTTGGAGGTAGCTAGCGTTGGAGCCCCAAACGAACCACTTTGCGTAGAACATCAGGGTCGAAGCCGATTTATATTGCACTTTGTGCAAGGAGAATGGGAAACAAGAGGGATGCAAAGCTCGACCTCTTTGCTCGTAAGGCATAGTCCCATTCCGTTCCCCTAAAATAGCATAAATTGGGACTCTAGCTCTATTGATTCTATATCATTGTTACCTCCTTGTCAATTCCTTTGAGAAAATTTCCCGGCCAACCAGGACCACCCTTCCATAGGACGGACCCAGAGTCACGTCCACCGCACTTTTCTCAGGTTGCTTAGTTATCTAATTACCTACCACATTTAGTTTGACAAGCAAAAACAACTTCCTTAATTAACCAATTAATCACTAGTTCCTTCACGTAACTTAGGCACTGACATAGAAAAACAATGTCAAGCAAGTTCCTTTTTCAACATTTTTTCTTTATTAATCTTAGTCTTTGGAATATACCAAATGACCTGCCCGAAGGCTATCCCAGCAATCCTCAGGGATCGCTATTCCAAGTTCTGCCCGTTGACTAGTATGGGGGCCTCAAGATCCCATCTCGAGTCACATCAGCCTCTTGTGATGGATTTGGAGGTAAGGAATTTATGGCCAGAGCCTCCCCTGGCACCCAAGCGTCCTCCTGCTCCAAGTAGCACCCACAGAGAGACCTCTTGCTGCAGGTTCGGTCCACATACCCAGTGCGGCTAACAACCCCCTTGGATAGGGTCAGACAGACAGTCGGAGGTAACTGATTCTGCCTCTCCCTCCAGGCTTTTTAACCTAAGGCATTAGTTGTTTTTCTTGAATTAGTTCCTTGAGCAAAGAAGTACAAACAGTGCACCTAAGTTTACAATCACGAGCATACCAGTGGTCGTTCATACGACCAACTACTAAGGTGTGATTCCTTCTCCCCGAATACTTCCAGCATTCAATCCTAGATCATTCGCAACTTGGCAAGATCCCAAAGGTTTAGCAAGTTGGGTTGCTTGTTTTGCCTTATTCCTTGGGTTAGGGTTTATACCCTGTTGACCCCAAATTGTCACTACCTTAGGTTTCCTTATATTATAGTTGAATAGCTCCTAGACAACCCTGTTGTCCTAACTTGGTTGGTCAAATTGCTTCTTGGCAATTCACCACTGCCCTAAACTTGACAAGACAGTTCCCAAGAGGGAATGTTGTAGTAGGGCAACTACTCAATTCTCAGAGAAGCTAATTTGTAATTAGAACTCGCCAATCCTTGGTCTAAGGTGTAGCGGTACTGACTTGTGATTTAGTCGCAAGAGCATATGACATTGCAGCTTGTTGCACAAGATAGGTGTTAGTACCTAACTTGTGGGATTATTTCTCTCATCATACAATATTTCTTGGTCAAGAATACATTTGGTCAAGATATAGGGTTTGGGAGTCCTATTGACCCAATCCAAAACCTTGACCCTACTAGGCTGATAAACTTTTGGCCCTAGGGTCCCTAAATTCCTTGCGGAGGTCTAGCATTTGGTCAATTGATCCTTAGGGTGAGAACCCAAGATCATTCTTGCACGGGCGATTAGATAATCCTAATATTTTCAAGAATGTGGGTAGGACCTTTAAGATCGGAAATATTAAATTGGTATCCTAAGTGCAATACTAGGCAGAATTTTAACATAACTTAATCTAACCTAGTAGATTGAGGTGTTCGTCGTATGCTAACCATTCACGCCTTTATGAATCTCATGTGAGTTACACAATTACATGCGATTTACCTAATTGATCTAATTGTCTTATGATTAAAGATGATCCTTCCCTTAGAGATGCAAATATTTTCCTCTAAAGTTTGCAAGAACTTTCCTTAAAAAATGGAAGTAATTGCAAGATGCATGAGATGTATCATTCCATACGAATATGCAAATTCAAGACCATAGACCTTTTTGCCTTTATGCAACTATAGGATCTACAATGATCTTTCTTTTCCTTGCCCTATACGGTATTGGTTGACATTCAGAACTATTTCTTATAAATCCTATGTTTATGCATCAATTACAAAGCTTTTGTATTTTAATGAAGGTGCATCCTTTCCCAATTGCCAATTTTGATAATAGAACTCCATGCATGGATGCAATATTCTTTCATGACCAGATGCCAATGAATACATCATTGATTTAATCCATCCTTTATCACTTATCTAAACCTAAAATGTAACTATCATTGCATGCGAATTTCATACTATATATCTTTTATCAAAGTTCATAAATCTTTTCCTTTCTTGCAACTATTTAGTTATCATTTAATGACCATCTACGATTATCTTAAACACGAGTCACAACCAGGAATTTATTATGTAAGTGCATTATGTGCTATATGCCCTATCCTTTGCGTGATGCAACAAGGATACCCTTGCTCAATTTCATATTTTAACTTATGCATCATACGTTCAAAAATGCGACTACCCTTGACTATGGAAGTGCAAGCAAATGCAAGTACTCGTGACTATGGAAGTGCAAGCAAATGTAGGTACTCGTCATGCAACTGAACTTTGTAAATCGAATAAGTATATAAATTTTCCAATGCATTTAAGCTTTCCTACGTGAATTAAAACATGCTTTATGTATCCTTTCCATGCGGGACTATTTTTCAGAACCTGGGCATTCAATATCAGGTCATTGTCCACTCTCGTACTTTAGGTGGAAGCTCTCGCGTGCACTCCTCTCAACTTTTGCTTAGGAGCCATTGACGAAGTAAATCTCGACTCAACAAACTCTCCTTGGTCCCCTTTTTCGATTTTCGAAATTTCCTACTGTTTGAGATCTTCCTCGCGGCACGGGAAACAGGCCTTAGGAGCAAACTAACACCGTGGGTGAACTTGGTCTAGAGAAGCTTCTGGATGACATAGAGATGACATGAAGACGTGATGGTAAAGATGATTGGAGAGAAGATGGTGAGGATGAAGGGACTGATGATGGTGAAGATGATGATGACGATGATGGCGTTGGTGGCGGCAGCAGCCTGGCGGCATGGACAGTAGGGCGGTGGCAGCAGGTCGACGACAGGGAGCTCCTTGATAGTGGGCAGCACAGACAATCCCCCTCTCAAGCTTGGGAGGGGGGGTTTATATGAGGTGAAGGTGGGGGGGGGGGGGGCGGCTAACAACCCCCTTCGATAGGGTTAAGTAGACAGTCGGAGGTAACTAATTCTACCTCTCCCTCCATGCTTTTTAACCTGAGGTATTAGTTGTTTTTCTTGAATTAGTTCCTTGAGCAAAGAAGTACAAACAATGCACCTAAGTGTACAATCACGAGCATTCCAGTGGTCGTTCGTATGGCCAACTACTAAGGTGTGATTCCTTCTCCCCGAATACTTCCAGCATTCGATCCTGGATCATTGACAACTTGGCAAGATCCCAAAGGTTTAGCAAGATGGGTTGCTTGTTTTGCCTTATTCCTTGGGTTAGGGTTTATACCTTGTTGACCCCAAATTGTCACTACCTTAGGTTTCCTTATATTATAGTTGAATAGCTCCTCGACAACCCCGTTGTCCTAACTTGGTTGGTGAAATTGCTTCTTGGCAATTCACCACTGCCCTAAACTTGACAAGACAGTTTCCAAGAGGGAGTGTTGTAGTAGGGCAACTACTCAATTCTCAGAGAAGCTAATTTGTAATTAGAACTCGCCAATCCTTGGTCTAAGGTGTAGCGGTACTGACTTGTGATTTAGTTGCAAGAGCATATGATGTTGCAACTTGTTGGACGAGATAGGTGTTAGTACCTAACTTGTGGGATTATTTCTCTCATCATACGGTATTTCTTGGTCAAGAATACCTTTGGTCAAGATATAGGGTTTGGGAGTCCTATTGACCCAATCCAAAACCTTGACCCTACTAGGCTGATAAACGTTTTGGCCCTAGAGTCCCTAAATTCCTTGCGGAGGTCTAGCATTTGGTCAACTGATCCTTAGGGTGAGAACCCAAGATCAGTCTTGCACGGGTGATTAGATAATCGTAACATTTTCGAGAATGTGGGTAGGACCTTTAAGATTGGAAATATAAATCGGCACCCTAAGTGCGATACTAGGCAAAATTTTCACATAACTTAACCTAACCCAGCACATTGAGGTGTTCATCGTATGCTAACTATTCACGCCTTTATGAATCTCATGTGAGTTACACAATTACCTGTGATTTACCTAATTGATCTAATTGTCTTATGATTAAAGATGATCCTTCCCTTAGAGATGCAAATATTTCCCTCTAAACTTTGCAAGAACTTTCCTTAAAAAATGGAAGTAACTGCAAGATGCATGAGATGTATCATTCCATGCGAATATGCAAATTCAAGACCATAGACCTTTTTGCCTTTATGCAACTATAGGATCTACAATGATCTTTCTTTTCCTTGCCCTATATGGTATTGGTTGACATTCAGAACTATTTCTTATAAATCCTACGTTTATGCATCAATTACAAAGCTTTTGTATTTTAATGAAGGTGCATCCTTTCCCAATTGCGAATTTTGATAATAGAACTCCATGCATGGATGCAACATTCCTTTATGACTAGATGCCAATGAATACATCATTGATTTAATCCATCCTTTATCACTTATCTCAACCTAAAATGTAACTATCATTGCATGCAAATTTTATACTATATATCTTTTATCAAAGTTCATAAATCTTTTCCTTTCTTGCAACTATTATGTCATCATTTAATGACCATGTACGATTATCTTATACACAAGTCAGAACCAGGAAATTATTACGTAAGTGCATTATGTGTTATATGCCCTATTCTTTGAGTGATGCAACAAGGACACCTTTGCTCAATTTCATATTTTAACTTATGCATCATATGTTTAAAAATGCGACTACCCTTGACCATGGAAGTGCAAGCAAATGCAAGTACTCGTCATGCAACTCAACTTTGTAAATCGAACAAGTATATAAATTTTCAAATTCATTTAAGCTTCCCTACATGAATTAAAACATGCTTTATGCATCCTTTCCATGCGGGACTATTTTTCGGAACCTGGGCATTCAATATCAGGGAGTTGTCCACTCTCGTACTTTGGATGGAAGCTCCCGCATGCGCTTCTCTCGACTTTTTCTTAGGAGCTATTGATGAAGTAAATCTCGACTCAGCAAACTCTACTTGGTCCCCTTTTTTGATTTTCAAAATTTCCTACTGCCCGAGATCTTCCTTGCGGCACGGTTAACAGGCCTTGGGGAACACGGTCTAAGCAAACCAACATAGTGGGTGAACTTGGTCTAGAGAAGCTTCTCAAGCTTGTGGATAACAGAGAGATGACGTGAAGACGTGATGGTGAAGAAGATTGGAGAGATGATGGTGAGGATGAAGGGAGTGATGATGGTGAGGATGACGATGAGGATGATGATGATGATGATAGTATTGGCGATGGCAGCAGCCTGGCGGCGCGGACAGTAGAGCGGTGGCAGTAGGTCGACGACGGGTAGCTCCTTGATGGCGGGAAGCATAGACAATCCCCCTCTCAAGCTTGGGAGGGGGGGTTTATATGAGGTGAAGGTGGGGGGGGGATGTGGGGGTGGCCACACAGATGACCGATTGCATGCTCTCCTCCCCATGCCCCTCCACAAACTCCTACATACACACTCTCTCCCCGCCATGCAACGGGTGAAGGAGAGGGAGTTAATATAATTTTTTTTTCAATTAAATCATTATCACTTTTTCCCCTTGAATGGGAGTTCCCGCGGTGGGTTACGGTTTTGAGCCATGGTTTCCTATGCACAACACGGGCCGGTGTTTGTTAGTACACAAAGATGGAGCACTTAGGCTAAAGTTTTTTTGTTGCGGGAGATTACTTCGAATTGCTTTTGCGTAGGATCTAGGGTCTTTAATATTTTGTTGTAGAAATATTACATTCTCTCCCCCTTAGAGGAATCAAGATGTCCTTATCTTGAGAAGATCTGGGGGTATTGTTGGTTGAGAGTACATTTATCCATCCAAATGGTATCCTCTTCGGGATGATCTTTCCACTGGATGAGGTATTCCCTCAAGGTCATGGATCTCAAATGCATCTCCCTAACATCTAGGATTCTATCTGGTCATAGCTCAAGGACTCCTTGGCTAGGCATTACAACTTGTTGATCATCAAGCACGTGACTAGGGTTAGGCACATACTTTTTCAATAGGCTGATGTGGAATATATTATGAACTTTTAGGTTTTCAGGGAGTTGCAGTCTGTAAGCATTAGGCCCTAGGCACTTGAGAATCTTGTAGGGTCCACAATACCTTGGACTTAGCTTTTTGCATTTACCCAAGGATAGGGAACTCTTCTTTGGATGTACGCAAATGAAGACCATATCACCTTCAATGAAGGATCTGTCTTGCCATTTCAAGTCTGCATAAGCCTTCTGTCTATCCTTGGCGGCTTGGATATCCTGTCTTATTGATTTGATTTGCTCATCCATATCTTCCAATATCTACTTTGAAGCTTCAACCCTCAAGGTTGGATTTGAAAATCTCAAAATACTATGACAATCGTGCCCATACAATGCTTGAAAAGGGGTCATCTGAATGCTTTGTTGGTAAGAAGCATTGTAGGCAAACTCAACCAGTGGAAAATATTGAATCCACTTTTTGGGTTCGCGACAGCAGTGTGCCCTAAGCATATCTTCAATGACTTGGTTGACTGGTTTCGTTTGTCCATCGGTTTGGGGATGGTAAGCTATACTGAAACAGAGTTGAGTCCCAATGGCCTTGAAGATGGCCCTCCAGAAGTGTGAGGTGAAGAGAGAGTCATGATCACTAATGATTCTTCTGGGTAACCCATGTAGTTTGAATATTTCTTTGATGAATAACCCTGCGATGTCTGAGGCTTTATAGTTTTTCTTAACAGGGATAAGATGTGCAACCTTGGTGAGCATATCTACCATGACCATAATGGAGTTGTATCCTCCCTGAACTTGGGGCAGGTCAACAACAAAGTCCATACTAATGAATTCCCATTTCATTTGTGGAATGTCAAGTGGTTGCAATTTCCCTGGCATTTTGACATGTTCGGCCTTAATGCGTTGATAAGACAAAGATTCCGTGATGTATTTGAGAACGTCACCTTTGAGCCTATCCCAATAGTAGCTCTTCGTGACCACATTAAGGATCTTGGAATAGCCAGGATGTCCTGAGAAAGGGGAGTCATGGGCTTCCCAAAGTATCTTCTGCTTGAGTAACTGGCTTGCGGGGATAGATAATCTTATCCTATAGTAGACAAGTCCACTATTGATAGAGAATTCTTGATACTTTGTTTGTAGCTTCGGGTCTTGATCTTTGATGGGGATGTCCCTTAGCAATTTCAGATAGGTTGGGTCATGACATGTCTCTTCTCTAGCTAGCTCAAGAATTGGGTTGTTTGGCATGGATACCTTTGTGGCTAGAGATCTTGCTATTGATGGATCTTGCAAAATTAGGGAATTCAAAAATGCCTTGCGACTGAGTGCATCAGCAACTACATTCTCCTTTCCAGGCCTGTATTTGATTTCAAAAGTCATATTCTTCCAGTACTTCAATCCATCAACGTTGCCTCATATTGAGCTCATTCTGGGCGAAAATCCATTTATTTGATTCAACCCTTTGTAGTCAATGCATAGCCGAAGTGTTCCATCTTTCTTCTTCTGGAACAGCACTGGAGCTCCCCATGGCGAACTGCTAGAATGGATGTAGCCTTGGTCTAACAGTTGCTTGAGTTGCTCCTTCACCTCAATCGCTTCCGGGATGGACATCCTATATGGTCTCTTTGCGGACTGGTGCAGCTCCTGGTGCCAGCTTGATTTCGTGATCGACTTCCCTTTGAGGAGGGAGTTCTGTCAGCTCTTCAGGAAATACATCTACACATTCCTTTAACCAGGAAGGTTCTTCCCTAGATTCCTGATTCAGATCTAGCTTATTTAGTTTAATCAAATAGACAGGTAGGCCCTTCCTAACTCCTTTTATTATCCGTGTTGCTTTTGCCAGTTGAATTTTTGACTTATCAGCCTCTCCTTGAGTTGTAACTAGTTCCCCTTTAGAATTTCGAAAGGAGACTTGGCCCTTTCCACAGTGAATATGGGCGTCATTAGGTATTAGCCAATCCATTCCGAGCAAACATTCATGGACACCTAGGTTCATTACCCTGAATCTGACCGAAGTCGACTTTTCTCCGAGTAGGAATTTCACCTTAGCAGTTTCCCTGGTACAGGAGACCTCCTGACAATTTGCTAATTCCACAAGTAAGGTAGGTGCATCTTTTGTGGCTATTCCTAATCTTTTTGCACAGACTGGTGAAATGAAGGAATGTGTACTACCACAATCAATCAAGGTTTTGAAGCTTTTACCTTGATAATCTGATGGAGTTTGAATCACCGAGAATTGGCGATTCGGGCCTTTCTTGTGAAGAGTGGCATGAACCGTTGCCCTCTCAATGTTAGCTTCCATGGATGGATCTTCTTCATCACCCAGCTCCTTGTTGGCAACACTGGAGGTTCTCCCTGTGGCCATGACGGTGGCTCCTTGGCCATGGACGGCTCCTTGGAATGGCCCTTGGCGTTGTCCTCTGCCAAGCTTGGGACACTGCCTTTTGAAGTGTCCAGGCTCATTGCAATGGGAGCAACAAAGATTGTGGCCATTACCTTGTGTAGGAATGAAGTTTTTGACAGTGTTGGCCCTAGCTTTCTTCCTTTGTCCTTGATTTTGGCCCTACGCTCTCTTAGCCTGAGACCTATACACTCCCTTGTTCTGATCCTTGTAAGACCAAGTCCTGTTATTCCTTGGCTTGGTCTGCACCTCCTATATTATTGGCATAGCTCGAATGAGTGAGTCTTGTAGGTCCATTGGGGGCATTGATTCCAAGTGGGTGTTTATGGGTGGATTTAACCCAGCACAAAACTTTGACACCTGTTGTGTCATATCCATTTGTGGCGCGTACTTTAAGAGAGAGACGAACTTTGAATAATATGCATCAATGGATAGTCCAAGCTGCTTTAATTCATAGAATTTGTTCATCTTCTATGTGCAGTAGGTAGGTGGCAGGTACCTCCCTGACACAGCTTTTTTAAGCTTCTCCCAAGTAATTGTCCCTTCCGAGGTCCCTTGGTCTCTGCACCATTGTTTCCACCAAAATCTTGCTTCGCCGGTAAGCTTTAGTTTGGCGAGCATAGCTTGGTCAGCAGGTGCAGTTCCTGCTGCCTCGAAATAATCCTCCATGGATTCGATACAGAGCTTGGTGTCAGTTTGAACAGTCCTTCCCTTACCATCAAATTCAGGTGGCTTGATTTGTTTGAGAAGGAACTTCTTCTCTTGAATTACAGTTGTACTTAGTGCAGGGGTTGGACTAGGAATCTCCACTTGAGGTTGCGCCTGGGCAATAAGATTCTTTACGTTAAAAACTTACTAAACATTTCTCACATTACATTAATATGCCCAGTTCAGCTTTTAGCCAAGTGACCTAATCACTTAACTCCTTTACCAACACATAGAGCCATGACAGATAGTGATAAAAAATATTATTCAATCATGTGGCATAGCCCTTTTGAGTACATTTATTTTAGGAAGGTAGAACAAGCTGATTAGCACATCAGTTTGGGGAGAATAGGATTGTGTTACATTCGGCCACCACGAGGACTGAGTAATAATATGGAGAGGGGTCATGGATTTTCAGGAATCGATAGGTCACAGGAAGCTTGGGGTATCCCTTCCTTTAATACCAGTTCTTCTCATAACGTCCTAGCACCTTGATTCTGTCAATAGGGATCACTTGAGTCACTTCTTCGCACACATATTTGTTCTGCTTGACTTTTCGACCGTTGACATGCAGGGTTGCGTTTGCATGAGCCTCGACAAAGATGAACAGCTTCACGATCTTTAAATCCTCCATCCACTTGTTGGTTTGAAGGCATGCAAGTCGATGGGCCGCTATGTAATATATCCCTGATTCACCCATCCATCTCTGTTCCACGTACAGGGGTGAAGGATTGTAGATGCGGTCTCGAATATTCATCATGCCTAGCCTCCGTCGATAATCCAAAGCACGCATTGCAGTCATAAACATAACCTGGAACACCAAGAATTTGTTCCATGCTTCGCGACTCTGCAGCCCAGCATCCATAAGTAAGTAAGGAAATGTTCTTAACGGCAACATTGCTCTACTTCCCCTCATTAAGTTTCCTTGTAAATGTTAGATCCCGTTGGTTTTCTCTGATACAACCTGTAATGTGTCCCCTTGTCCACTTGTATGACATGTCTTAGCAGCCCATCGGGAAGAGAGTCTAGAAAGCGCCGCCTGGCACTCACAAGGAATGTCACGGGGTTTGCGATCAAGGTTTTCTCGAGTCTTCCACGAAGCAGAAGCATCTGGCCGTTCCCACTTAGGACCAACCTGAATCAGGGTCTTCCTAATAGTCAAGTTCCTCGGGGGTAGCTAGCGTCGAGCCCCAGACAAACCACTTTGCGTAGAACATCAGGGTCGAAGCTGATTTATACTGCTCTTTGTTCAAGGAGAATGGGAAATGAGAGGGATGCGAAGCTTGATCTCTTTGCCCATAAGGCATAGTCCCATTCCGTTCCCCTAAAATAGCGTAAATTGGGACTCTAGCTCTATTGATTCTATATCATTGTTACCTCGATGTCAATTCCTTTGAGAAAAGTTCCCGGCCAACCGGGACCACCCTTCCGTAGGACAAACCCAGAGTCATACCCATCGCACTTTCCTCGGGTTGCTTAGTTATCTAATTACCTACCACATTTAGTTTGACAAGCAAAAACAACTTCCTTAATTAACCAATTAATCACTAGTTCCTTTACGTAACTTAGTCACTGACATAGAAAAACAATGTCAAGTAAGTTCCTTTTTCAACATTTGTTCTTTATTAATCTTAGTCTTTGGAATACACCAAATGACCTGCCCGAAGGCTATCCCAGTAATCCTTAGGGATCGCTATTCCAAGTTCCACCCGTTGACTAGTATGGGGGCCTCAAGATCCCATCTCGAGTCACGTCGGCCTCTTGTGATGGATTTAGAGGCAATGAATTTATGGCCAGAGCCTTCCCTGGCACCCAAGCGTCCTCCTGCTCCAAGTAGCACCCACGGAGAGACCTCTTGCGGCGGGTTCGGTCCACGTACCCAGCGCGGCTAACAACCCCCTTGGATAGGGTCAGGCAGACAGTCAGAGGTAACTGATTCTGCCTCTCCCTCCGGGCTTTTTAACGTGAAGCATTAGTTGTTTTTCTTGAATTATTTCCTTGAGCAAAGAAGTACAAACAGTGCACCTAAGTGTACAATCACGAGCATTCCAGTGGTTGTTCATACGGCCAACTACTAAGGTGTGATTCCTTCTCCCCGAATACTTCCAGCATTGGATCCTAGATCATTCGCGACTTGGCAAGATCCCAAAGGTTTAACAAGCTGGGTTGCTTGTTTTGCCTTATTCCTTGGGTTAGGGTTTATACCCTGTTGACCCCAAATTGTCACTACCTTAGGTTTCCTTATATTATAGTTGAATAGCTCCTGGACAACCCCGTTGTCCTAACTTGGTTGGTCAAATTGTTTCTTGGCAATTCACCACTGCCCTAAACTTGACAAGACAGTTCCCAAGAGGGAGTGTTGTAGTAGGGAAACTACTCAATTCTCAGAGAAGCTAATTTGTAATTAGAACTCGCCAATCCTTGGTCTAAGGTGTAGTGGTACTGACTTGTGATTTAGTCGCAAGAGCATATGACGTTGCAGCTTGTTGCACGAGATAGGTGTTAGTACCTAACTTGTGGGATTATTTCTCTCATCATAGGATATTTCTTCGTCAAGAATACCTTTGGTCAAGATATAGGGTTTGGGAGTCCTATTGACCCAACCTTGACCCTACTAGGCTGATAAACATTTTGGCCCTAGAGTCCCTAAATTCCTTGCGAAGGTCTAGCATTTGGTCAACTGATCCTTAGGGTGAGAACCCAAGATCATTCTTGCATGGGGGATTAGATAATCGTAACATTTTCGAGAATGTGGGTAGGACCTTTAAGATCGAAAATATTAAATCAATACTATATGAGGTAAAGGTGGGGGGGGGGGGTGTGGGGGTGGCCACACAGATGACCAATTGCATGCTCTCCTCCCCATGCCCCTCCACAAACTTCTACACACACTCTCTCTCCCGGCCGTGCAATGGGTGAAGGAGAGGGAGTTAATATAAAAAAATTTGCAATGAAATCATTATCCCTTTTCCCCCTTGAATGGGAGTTCCCGTGGTGGGTTACGGTTTTGAGCCACGGTTTCCTATGCACAACACAGGCCAGTGTTTGTTAGTAGACGAAGATGGAGCACTTAGGCCAAAGTTTTTTTGTTGCGGGAGATTACTTCGAATTGCTTTTGCGCGGGATCTAGGGTCTTTAATATTTTGTTGTAGAAATATTACATTTCACCACCCTTGAGTGGGAAGGAATGAAAGAGAACACCAAAATCAAGTCCATAAACTAGCATATGCATTATATTGACCACTAAGAGTTTCTCTTAAGTATTTATGCCAACATACACAAGCTAAAAGAGAAAACTATTGATATAAAATTTCAATATCAATAACAAAATTTTAGTTACTAATGTTGAATTAAGATTCACAAGTACCAAGAAACCATTCATACATAAGGAGATCCACAATGCACATCCTTAACCTCAACTTTAGTACATGTACACTAATATTGAGCATTAGTACATGTACACTAATATTGGAGGAAAGGTGGATCTTGCGATAAGAAGTAAATTGCACTATACATTTCATGTCCATAACAATCACAATTGCAATAAAGGTTAAAGATATATGAAAAAACAAATCTAGTTGAGTCAAGTATGAGATCATTAAGGAGCCTCATTTTCTTTTGATCAAATTCAAGCAATTCTAAAGCACTATAACAAAGGGTATTATCCTTCAATGGCAATGCAACAAAGAAAACAAAAAACTAAAAAACTTAACATACCATGAGCATCCTATTGGCAACTAAAAGATCTCTAACTCAAAGAAAGTGAGGGGAATCACCCTTGATAAGAAAGGGATAAAAGAAACTACTAAACAAGATCACTAACTAGCACGTCCACTAAGATTTTCTCTAAAGTATTCATACAAGTTTGTATAGAAATATTGAGTTACAATTTTCATGTCAACCACAAAATGATGGTTGATAAATATGGTTCAAGATACCCAAAGAAGGAACAAAACATTCATATATGAGACACACCACATGTGCATGCCTAAACACAAGCTCACATATACACTAATTTAGAAGTTGAGGTGGATCTTGCAATAATAATTAAATGGCACTATACCTTTCATGTCCATCACAATCAATAATACAATAAAGGTTAAATATAACAAAAATAAAACTAGTTCAGGTAAGTATGACATCATGAAGAAATCTCATTTTCTCTTAATCCACTTAAATAAATTTCAAATTAATACAACTTACATTGTAATGAGGGGCACCATCCTTGAATAGCAAGGGAGCAAAGAAAGAAAAAACTTATGATAATAAAAAAACACATGTATCTTGTTACCACTAAGAGTTTCTATGACTCAAGGATTATTGAGCAACACCACCCTTTAAGGGAAAGAGAGAAAATAAAAATACTAAACCCAGGATCATAAACTAGCATAAGTACTTTATAGATCCATAAGAATTTTTTAAAGATACTCATGCCAAAAACATATAAAACTTTTCCCTTCAACCCAGGATCATAAACTAGCATAAGTACTTTATAGATCTATAAGAATTTTTTAAAGATACTCATGCCAACAACATATAAAACTTTTCCCTTCAAGCAAAAAATGGTATTGAAAGAGTATGATTTGAGATCTCAAAACAAGATGCAAAATATTAATAGTTGAGACACACCATATACACATGCTTATCCTCAACTTCACACATATATATTATCTTCAACAAGGAAAGGAGAATTTTGCAAAAAGTAAATCACACTATACATATCATCATTACAATCATTGCTACAACAAATGTAAAAACACAAGGCCTCAAGTTTGAAAAAGCTTAAAGTTTTCTTTTGTATTCTAAAATGTCAATAAATGATGGAGGTTTTACAAAAGAACCAAACTTCTACACAATCCAATTGGGGTCATACATATTTTAGACTATCTTTACGGATTATGTACTAGTTTAACAAATGTTGAATGGTCCTCCCTACAATATTTTTAAAATATAAACACTTCAAAAAGATAATTGAAGAGAAAGGATCTTATTGATGAGAGAGAGAGAGAGAGAGAGAGAGAGAGAGAGAGAGAGAGAGAGAGAGAGAGAGAGAGAGAGAGAGAGAGAGAGAGAGAGAGAGAGAGAGAGAGAGAGAGAGAGAGAGAGAGAGAGAGAGAGAGAGAGTGTGTGTGTGTGTGTGTGAATTCTTCTAATGTACGAAAACACTATGCTTATTGTGAAAAAATTCCCAATTGCATATAAAAACTAAATATATTAGATCAGAACTATGGCCTCCTAACTTGTGCCAATGTAACCATATATATGTGTATTAATAATGTAATTGTTTAAATATTTAAAAGTGAGGAATGGCAATAGGAATGGCACATACAAACCACCTCATGCTAGGTGCACAATCAAATATGTGGCTATTGTAAATGTTTAAAAACTTAAAAGTAACTAGGAGGTTCAGAGGTTGCTAAGGTATACATTTGTGCTCTTGTAAATGGGAAATAGAAAATTACTTTTAGACTCCTTCTAAATGATACAATGAATAATAGTAAAGGTTTGTAAGATGTACATGAGATCACTTGTGCATTAGGAATGGCACATACAAACCAGGGACACTAGATGATAATTATGATCTCCTAAGTCGCACAAAGTGCAATGACATACATGTGTATTAATATTATGGAAATACTAGATGTATACATGAGATAAACCCCAAAATGGAAGTATCAACCAAACCACACATCCACTAGTACTTGACAACACTCTAGTAACCTTGCTATTATATCCAAGGAGCATCTATATTAAGCTGAGGCATGCTTGCAATGGTACATTCACCTTTACTTCCCTTCATGTGTAAGAAATCTCTACATGAGGGATGGATAGCCCCAAATTAAAAATGCAAGGCCATAATTGCTAGTAAAAAGAAAAACAAATTATTTTGTACACAAGTTTCCCAAACATTGTCTTTTAGAAAAGCATATGAGATTATATTTCATGTCATAGGCTCTATGCAAAGTCACACTCACATATGTATATATATGCATATGCTAGCTAGATGCTTGCAATGGCCAATACTTTTGTTATAGGAATCTCATATAATGCATCCAAGAGAAAAATTCAATGTCGTAAATATTGATAAATGTTTTCTAGAGGCTAATTCAAGTAGCTAAAGGAATGATGATGAGCATAATATACATGGTACTGTAGAACTAAAAATCTTAGCAGTAGGACATATAACTATGTGCACCATGTGTATGTAAAAAAAAATAGAAACTTGTGCATCTTCTTGAGAAGGCCCTTCTTGCAAATGCAAAAGATGGGTGATAGGGTTTCGACACATATGTCTTAGCTCATTGATGGTGTATAAGAGGGCTAGGTGAGATCATCAGTGCTCTACCCTTTGCCACTCAATCATAGAATGGTCCCTAGCTATGTGTGCACACTTTGGTGTACTCAAATGACCAATGTAACATATCACTTGCAATAGTGTAGGTCCATAGAGTCACTATCTACCCCAAGAGATTGTCTTTAATACAATTTGTCTAAAAATTTAGCAAACAAAAATCTCATTGCATGCACAACAGAGCAACAGGAATAGTACACGCAGGTAGTGCACATACCATCAGATAATACACACCAAAGAAGTAGTTATAGTGATCTCAAACATCTCAGCTGGGTATTTAAACATCTTAATTGTTGGTAATTATAGTAATCAACACATAGGTAGGAGCTTGGCTATGCAAACATTGTAGCAAATGTACCACTAATACATGTAGTAGCACACATATCGATATGTCAAAAGGTAGGAGACATGCAAGAAGTGACATAGGTAGAAAACATGTTAGATGATAACAAAATGTTAGAAGGCATAGGTAGCAACGTGGCAGAAAGTAGTGGATGTAGTTGGCATGTTCAAGGCATACATAATAGACATGCCACAAGTAGCACAGACATGTGAAAAGTGGTGTAGCCATTAGATACATGAGAAGTGGCACAACTAGATGTCAAAATTGCAATAAGTAGACACATCAAAACTGTAGTGAGCATTCATTATGCATATATGTGTGTGTGTGTGTGTGTGTGTGTGTGTTTGATGATGATGAAGAGTTAATACCCACTATAATGAAGGGCTAACTCTTAATTTTACCTAAGCATTGGGTCGCATCACGCTAGCAAGGATAAGGACATATCAACTATTTTTTTGTTCCATTGTGGTTGCATCGACGTTGTAGGAATAGGATGTCTACATGTGGATTATGTAAAAATTACACGGCGCAGTGAACAGAATCTGAGAAAGAGATAGAGAGTACACAACAGATAAGAGGAGAATCAGTAAATTCTTTAGCTCCAAACAACTGATACAAAGATGGCTCTGTCCACCTGTGCGCTTCCACTGTGTGAAGCTTAGATGGCGATCTAGATAGAAGATACGTGAAGAGCTTAAGGCTAGCTGGAACAACAACTCTGACTGGGTGAAAGATGAATGATAGATGGCTGTGAAGGGGTTTAGCTTTTATAGCCCGCGAAGGCTGTTAGGTCGGCCTGACCAACCTACCATATGAGCCTCCACTAGTCGAACAGGGAATATTCCAAGGAATATTCCCTTTACCATCGGGCAGCTTAACCACTCCATCTAACCCAAAGATTAGACCCACAACGGTCACCTTTTTGCCATCCGGTCACATAGACCTCATCTGATATACAAGTCAGGACTCAACCAATGTCCGGGCTCACATTTGGCTTCTCCTCATAATGGGGGCCTTACAACTTTGAGCACCATGGATCATTGGTGGCACCTAATGAACGTGGGGCATTGATCATATCTAACACCCCCCCTCAATGTCCACCCATAGGTCCACCCATAGGTGAACTATCTCCTCGGCCCAATGCGAGTCTCTGAAGATGAACTTGAAGTAGATCCTTCGTAAGTGCTTTGGTGAAGATATCAGCTCCATTCTCCTCTATTGGATAGTAGACCAGTTCCACTATCCCATCCTCTATCAAATCATGCACATAGTGATACTGGATCTCTATATGTTTGATGCGTGCATGAAACACTGGATTTTTGGCAATGGTGATGCAACTCTGATTGTCACATCTCAACACAGTTGGTTCTTCATCCTGCACTCCCATATGCCATAAAATCCTTCTCAACCATACTACTTCACATGCAGCAAAACAAGCTGCCTTGTACTCTGCTTTGGTAGAAGACAATGCCACTGTTGGCTACTTCTTACTAATCCAAGAGAAAATCCCTGAACCCAAAGAGAAACAATAACCAGAAACTGACTTCCTAGAATCACTGTCTCCTGCCCAATCTGAGTCACAGTTCCCCATAAGAGAAGTTTCGAAACTGTATGTGATACCATAGTCAAGGGTTTCCTTCAAGTATCTGAGCACCCGCATCCCAACCTTCCAATGACTCTCATGAGGTTTGTTTGAGAATCTGCTCAAAACACTAACAACAAAACTAATATCTGGTCTGGTGTTACACAAGTAGATCAGACTGCCGACCAACCTCCTATACCTCCCAATGTCTGCTAGTGCTGATGTATCCTCAACGGATAACTTTGCATTCACCTCCATAGGTGTAGCTATCTCCTTGCACTCGGTCATGCCAAATGCCTTCAAGATCTCCCATGCATACTTCTTCTAAGAGATGAAGATCTTTCCTGGCTCTTGCCAGACTTCAATCCCCAAACAATAGTGCAGCAAGCCCAAGTCTGTCATTTCAAACTCAGAAATCAAAGCCTTTCGAGTTTGGTTGATCATATCTTCATAGTCACCTATAATAAGAAGGTCGTCCACATATAGGACAATCACTACAGACTTTTTACCATCCCTGTAAACATACAAGTTAGCATCTGAGGCACATATTTTGAAGTTTAGGTTTAAAAAGAACTTATCTATCTGCTGGTACCATGCTCTGGGGGCTTGTTTCAGCCCATACAATGCCTTCTTCAGCTTACACACTTTGTTCTCAGAATGGGGGGCCTCAAACCCTAGTGGTTGAGCCACGTACACTTCTTCCTTGAGGTCACCATTTCAGAACGCTGACTTAACATCCATTTGGTACACTGGCCACTTCTTGTGGGCAGCCATTGCAAGTACCGTGCGAATAGTGGTCATTCTGGCAGTTGGGGCAAATGACTCTTGAAAATCAAACCCTTCAACTTGTGAAAATCCTTGGGCAACCAATCTAGCTTTGTACTTTTCTAAGGTACCATCAGCCTTGTACTTTACCTTCCAGATCCACTTGGTGCCAATAACCTTCCACTTTACTGGTCGATCCACTAGCTCCCAAGTGTCATTCTTCATTATGCTGTCATACTCCGGTTGCATAGCAGCCTTCTATGATGGACCTGCAAGTGCTTCTCCTAAGTCAGTTGGCTCCTTTACTTATCTCATAATCTCAACCATCAAGGCCATATTGACTATGTGAGCAGAAGCCCTCCTTTGCTCCTCTATTCTTTGAGACCTCCTTGGTCCGTCTGCCTTCTCCTCAACATATGCAGACATAGGATTATTGTGGTCATAGAGCTGCTTCACCCAACGCGGCAATGGCTTTTCTGGTGGGGTGATGTTAGGTTGGTGAACTTTTTCCTCATCATCTGAAGATGATGCTTCCTCCTCCTTAAGGATAGGGACATCTCTCGGGACAGGTTCATAGTGGACTACTTCTTTGCTTGATGATAAAGTGGAAGAACTTGCCTTCTCCTCCTCCACTGTATGCGGCTCCTCCTTAAACACCACATCACGGCTCGCGATGATCTTCTTTGCCTCTTGGTTATATAATTTGTAATCCTTCTGCTCATCACTATAACCCAAGAAGATACATTTTCTGCTTTTTGGTTTTAACTTGTTTCTCTTCTCATCTGGAACATGTGCATAACATTCACATCCAAAAATTCTGAAATGTGAGATAGATGGTTTCTTACCAGTGTAAGCCTCATGAGGTGTTTTTCCCTTGAGAGCCTTTATGTAGCTCCAATTTAGAATGTAGACTGCAGTATTAACAGCTTCAACCAAAAAATGGCTAGGCAATCCCTTGCCCTTTAGCATGCATCTTGCCATCTCCACAATGGTGTGATTCTTGCATTCCACAACACCGTTCTGCTGAGGTGTGTGAGGCATCGTCAATTGACGCTTGATCCCTTTGCTCTTGCAAAAGCCTTCAAACTCCTTTGAGTTGAACTCACCACCACAATCTGTTCTAAATTTCTTCACACTTTTTCCTGTTTCATTCTCAACAAGTTTTAGCCATTCTTTAAACTTACCAAAAGCTTGAGCCTTATCATGAAGGAAGTACACCCACATCTTCCTACTGTAGTTGTCGACAATCAACATAAAATAAGAAGATCCCCCCAAGGCCTGTGTAGGCATCTTACCACACAAGTCAGCATGCACCAACTCTAGAGGAGCCTGTGCTCTATTCTTGCTTTCTTGTGGAAATGCCTTTCTCTGTTGCTTGCCCATCATACAAGCTTCACATGGTTCCTTCAATTCACTTATTGTAGGTAGGTGAGCAACCATACCTTGCAAATCCGATGTGTCCAAACCTTTCATGCCAAAGCTTACTTGTACCCACTCCAACGGTGGCTGTAAGAGCACTTAGCTCATACAGGTTGTTCCTTCTTTCTCCTTTGCCAACAATTGTGCCAACACTATCAAGAATTTCTGTACCTACCTTCTTGAACCTCACTTCATGACCAAGATAAGTTATGGCAGCAACTAATAACAGATTTCTCATGATTTCAGGAACATACAACACATTTGAAAGCTTTTTGACTTCACCATTTGTAGCAACAAAAGAAATAGTACATGTGCCCGCAATAGGGCATTTAGCATCATTTCCAACTGTCACAGTGATGGATTCTTGTAGAGGTTGCATAGAACTGTATAGACCTTTCTTGTTGGTAATGTGACGGGAGGCCCCACTATCCAACACCCATGAGTCAGTGGTAGATTCTTCTTGCGCCGAGGAGCACACTTCCTCAATGGTTGCCATGAATAATTCCAACTCTGCTTCAGCCGTATTGGATGTCTCTTTCCCTTTACTTTTAAGGGTGCCATTCTTTTCATCTGCCTTCTTGACACGACAATCTGCAATTGCATGTCCTTTCTTCTTGTAGTAGAAGCACTCTCCTTGAAACTTCTTCTTGCCGCCCTTCTTCTTTTTGTCACCATCATTTTTGGTGGAGGAACCACCTTTGCCTTTTGCATTGGCAGAGAATGCGGCATCTCCATTGTTGCTTCCTTCTCGGGCTTTCAGCATCAACTCCTCCTCCATTAATAATGCACAAAACTCCTCAAAAGTCAAAGCTTAAGGTCTCACCTGAGTATTAAGGGCAGTTACTAGTCCATCAAACTTTTGTGGACAAATCCGAAGACACCTCTGAGCTAGCTCTTCGTTACTCTTTTGTATCCTAGCGCCAGCCATCTGGTCGCGTAGATTCTTAATCCGAGTGATGAATGCTTCAACCGTCTCTCCTTCAGCAAACTTCTCCGCTGCTAGTTGATTCTCCAAGTTTTGAATCCTTGTTTGGTTTCGTGTTTCATACTGACTCCTTAGTACATTCCAAGTCTCAGATGCTTTGGTTGTATGCTGAATCAAAGTCAGAACACTGTTAGAATAGCTTGTAACTAAGGCACACAATGCATTTGCATTCCTTCGTTTCCAAGCTCGTAGAAGATCTGCATCCGGAGGAATCATCACACTAGTATTTGAGGGGTCGAGGGTAGGTTGTGGTTCTGCGTCAGTCCCCAGCACAGTCTCCAGAAGCTCATAAGAATCAAGGATAGTTGTAATTTTGAACTTCCACAAGGTGTAGTTTGTACCATCTAACTTGCCTTCGCTGAAGGTTGGTGGAAGAATCCTCAGTGTTTGAATAGCCGGTACAGCAGCACCACCTCCTGCACCGCTTTCGGAAGTTGACATAGTTTCTCTTTGCTGTTGAAGCCTTTGCCTCTTGCACACTCTCCGATCTCTAGAGCCCCCTGGGCTCTGATACCATGTCAAATTACACGGCGCAGCGAACAGAATCTGAGAAAGAGATAGAGAGTACACAACAGATAAGAGTGGAATCAGTAAATTCTTTAGCTCCAAACAACTAATACAAAGATGGCTCTGTCCACCCGTGCGCTTCCACTGTGTGAAGCTTAGATGGCGATCTAGACAGAAGATAGGTGAAGAGCTTAAGGCTAGCTGGAACAACAACTCTGACAGGGTGAAAGATGAATGATAGATGGCTGTGAAGGGGTTTAGCTTTTATAGCCCGCGAAGGCTGTTAGGTCGGCCTGACCGACCTACTACATGAGCCTCCACTAGTCGGACAGGGAATATTCCCTTTACCATTGGGCAGCTTAACCACTCCATCTAACCCAAAGATTAGACCCACAACGGTCACCTTTTTGCCATCTGATCACATAGACCTCATCTGATATACAAGTTAGGACTCAACCAATGTCCGGGCTCACATTTGGCTTCTCGTCATAATGGGGGCCTTACAACTTTGAGCACCATGGATCATTGGTGGCACCTAATGAGGGTGGGGCATTGATAATATCTAACAGATTATCATAAATATTGAAAAGCCAAAATTGCCAAATTTAGAGCATACATTCTAAACATTTTTGTTTGTGTTTGAAGGCTAGCCAGTCAGAGAGCAAGGATGCGCTTCACCTTCCTAGCATGATCCTAGCACAATGTTTTGAGGCAATGTAGTAGGGTGAGTAAGGGGGTTTGGATAACCCCACTTACCCTGATGTGCTTGGATGTGACTAGGGATAAGTGGGGGGAGTGGTATTCCAGTCCACCTATATTAGCTATGAGTGTGACCCAACTCTATTTATCTTTATTATCCCTAAGCCAAAAGGCTAATACCCACTATAATTTTAGCACACATTCAACTACCAAACTTAGATTTACAAGCAAGTTTGTGTGACTCCAACAAGGCTTATGGAGATATGTTTGTAGGTAATAGACTTCATACTTATACACTTATAGATGTATGTTTGGTGCTACATTAACTATAGTGGAAAACAAAAGTATAAGGCAACAAGAGCTACCATCTCTTTAAGCAAGCTAGAAACTAGAGAATAAGAAGTTAAATGCTGGATGTTAGATGTTGAATGTAACATTGAGACATAGCAAGTTAGATGTTGGACATTGTTGACACTGAGACATTGGATATTAGACATACCATGCAAGCTCAATACTAGGGTAGGCAAAGAGACATAGCAAGTTAGATGTTGGACATTGTTGACATTGGATATTAGACACACCATGCAAGCTCAATACTAGGGTAGGCAAAGAGACATAGCAAGTTAGATATTGGACATTGTTGACACTAAGACATTGGAGATTAGACATACCATGCAAGTTGAATACCATGGTAGGCAAGGATGTTAACCCCAACATGAAGAAAGCAAAAAGAAGTGGAAAAGACGCAGGGCAAAGATGGAAAAAAGGTAGCCCGACTGAAGAAAGAAAAGGAGAAAAGGCCAAAAGGGCAAGGGCAACCTTAAAAGTCCAAGGCAAAGGCAAAAGGGGAAAGGCGCATTTTAAAATAAAAAGGCGCACCCTGAAATCTTGTAAAAGAGCGCTGGGCTCTCACCCGTGCAATTTGTAAATGTAGATGGGCGGTGGAAAGGAAGCTAGGAAGATAGAAGGACAATGGGAAAAAGGGCCTAGGCTATGGCCGGCTATGTAAAAAGGGGAAAAGGGGATGACCGCCCAAAAGGGATTTAGGGTTTTGTATATAAAGTTGAAAAGTGAATGAAAAGCTCATTCTTGTGTGTGGCCAAAAGTAGCTCTCCTCTTCTTCTTCTTCTTCTTCTTCTTCTTGCTTGCTTGAGCTTGTGCTTGAGAGAGGGAGTGTGAGAGTGTGAGAGTGTGAGGGAGTGAGTGTGTGAGGGTGAGGGACCGAGGAGGAGAAGCTCTCCATCGTCTCCTCTCTTCTTCTCTTCTCTTCTCTTCTCTTGTCTTGCTCGCAGCAATGGAGCTTGGAGCGTGGAGTTTGAGGATGGAGCTTGCTTGAAGCTTGCACTTGGATCATGGAGCTACCAGAGTGCGTGGGAGAGGAGGTAACTCGAATAGCATCAAGGTAAGCTCACTACACCCATAGATATGGATGGCGCGTCGGCTATGTGAGAGGTAGCCATTAGTGCTCGGCTTGGAACGCTTGAATCAATAAGTGGTCCGAGGGTCTTGGCGGTTGAGTGAAAGTTCCCACATTTTGGTTCCGTTGCCGGGACCAACGGATTCAAGCCTTGAGTGCTTGCGCGCTTCAAATCGAGCATCGAAGTAAGGGGTTTCCCCCGAACCGGTGCTTGAGGTAGATAGGTAGGAAGCGAGGGGGTTGAAGATGGTATTCGATCTCCTTGGCAAGTAGGTTTTTTGCTTTCTGTGATTTATGCTGTGGAATGGAGTAGTATAGGTATTTACTTTGTGATTTGGATGTATTTAGGATAGGAAAAAACAAAGAAAAAGAAACAAAAAGTAGGGTGCTCTGTTGCTGTATAACAAGCTAAAGCAGGGAAATAGGGGCACAGATCCTTGGAGTGCCATTCGATTCGAGCACCACAGTGGTTCCAGGCATGTCTGGCATCCCCTTGTAGTGTCTTGCACCTATCTGGAAGGCGCTGGACGATTTGGTGTAGTAGACGTCAGTCTAGAGGCATCGCGTGCAACTCGCAGGCCGTCGTCCGCGCCGTCGGACCAGGCTGTCCGAGTCCCAGAATCGGACGTCCGATTTTGAGAATCGGATGTTTGGACAACCGCCTAAATCGGACGTGCCACGTGGCACTCGGGCCAACCCGTCCGATTTTTAGAAATCGGACGCTCGGACCAACCTGTCTGATTTTGGCACTCGGACACTCGGACGAGTCCATAATCGGACCACTCACAATCGGACCAGACCGTCCGAGTCCCAGACTCAGACCAGCCAGAATCGGACCACCCTGTCCGATCCGATTCCCAGAATCAGACCACTTTTTGATCCGACTCCTAGAATCGGACGTGACCAAAACCGGACCACTGGTCCGATCGGACCCACCCAAAATCGGACGTCCAATTCTGATAATCGGACTCTTGAAAATCGGACATCTGAGAATCGGACAAGTACCTAGAACACAAATTTTGACACATCTAAACCCCGAGATTGACCCCAAAGGCTACGTAGAGCTAAAGGCACATCATAGACCATCACTGGGCTAAAATTTAGAGCACGTAGTTCAAATTTGGCTATAAATGGTCCTCCAAATTGCGTATGGCGTTTACCATAATGGCCCTGCGGGCCGGGGGGGACTACCCCCCCGGACCCCCGCAGAGGGGGCTCTGCCCCCTCTGCACCTCCCCCGAGTAGGTTGGAGAGAAAACGCGCGCCGTGACAGGTCTTCCAAATTGGACCCTAGTGAAGTAATGGCTCTACACGAGGATGGATTCTAACGTGCAAAAGAGCATCAAAAGCCCATAACCGCACAGAGACAAACAGAGACCCTAGAACCTCAACGGGCCAATCTAGCCATCAAGGGCAAAAAGGCCACACCATGAGAACACAAAGACATTGTGTTCACACCGTGTCTAGTCGGAGCGAAATGCAACATCAGCAAACTACAAATGCCGAGATGACTAGACATGACACTCTTGACGAGAGATGTACCTTGAATAGCACTGCACTGACAACCCAAGACAGCAGTGGAGAATCCACATCTGGTTGTGCAGTCGAGAACTCAAGGGCATCTGTTCGAAGGCTTAAATTTACAAGCCAGGACCCGGAAGATGAAGACATAGTACCACCTGCTTATCTTAGGGTCAAACTCACCGCAGAAAGAGAGCATAGTGTTGATGCTCTCATTGATGAAGGAGCAGATTTCAATATCTTGACTTACGAAGCATGGACTCTACTAGGTCAACCAGAGCTCAAAGCGACTGATGCAACTCTTAACCCTTACGGGGAACACCCACAATCACTTCTAGGGAAGTACAGAATCCTTGTAACTATTGAAACAGAAAGCTTGCCAGTCCTGTTCTATGTTCCTCCAAATAGCAAGAATTGTGGAAAGGAAATCCTCCTAGGAAGGCCCTTCAAAAAGGCAACGAAGTGTGAAGCCGACTATATAGCACAGAGGATACACCTAACACTACCAAGTGTGAGGATAATCACAACGTTTAGCAAGGGTGACCTCACCAAACCTCGAAGGAAGGGGAAGGAGCATTCTGACATACCAAGCAAGCCTAGTAATGAGAGCAAGGAGTTGTTGAAAGAGTTGACGCAAGCGCAGGTTGAACGGAGAGAACCAGTGAGTGAGGCCGTACTTGAGACAAAAAGGTTAGGAGACAAGGCCAAGGATAGGGTTTGGACTCAAAAATATCGTAGAAGACCACGAAAGAAGCCCAATCCTTATAGGCGAAGGCATAGATGGAGAGCTAGCACGATGCCACGATGGATATCCAAGGCATTGCTTCGTGCTCAAGGGTATTATGCAGGCAATCATTGGATTTGGGTACCCAAACTCCCTGCTAAGCCACCTCTATCAGAAGCCCAAATTATGTCCAAAGCAAAGAGGCGTAGGAGGAAAACTAAACGAAAGGCCAAGTCTCGAACCAAAAATATTGGAGTGATCGAGCCCCTCACTATTGAAATCAAGAAACCAAACATGGCCTATCAAAAAGTAGATCCCCAGCCTGGCGTACTTAGCAAGCAGATATCAGAGGTAACTGTCAAGCGTGCACAAGGCCCACTAGTGCCCAAGGAGCCTTTGACTTCCGAAGAGGATAATGGGCACCACTGGCACAACATTGCTCATGATAAGGTTGATCACTCAACAAAGCTAATGACAGAATCGTCTAACAATCACGAGCAAATTCTCCAATCAGTGCCAAGCCCACGTAGGAGTCCCAGATCTCCTACATCCTCTTCACCTAAATTGACACGTGAAGCGCGGCAACATCAGCCTCGTGCCGCTGCTCAACCTACACAAGTGAAGGTGCAAAGGGAAACAAAGGGCATGACCACTTCTGATCTGCCTAGGGACTTGACACCGCAGTCTACCAATGGTAGCCAATCCATTGAACTAGCCACCACTACTTCCAATCAGGGATCACAGCAGTCACAGCCCTTGGCTTTGACAATGCCCCTTGCGGAATGTGTTCTTAGTGGTTTACCTATGAAGGAGGTGTCGCAACCAACTTCATTAACAACTCCAGCACTTCCAAAGTGCCTAAAGCCTAGGCTGGAGGAGTTACACGCAAGGGAGTTGGCTGAAGGGCTAGACTCCCTGAAAAGGGAGGCAGTTGTGCCCTCATAGCTTGGTAAAGCAATTCAGCAGGCCACGACTGTGTCCCATGAGGACACACTAGAGAAGGGAAATGCTGAGGCCCAACCAAGCACATCAGCGGTCGACCTAGCCCAAGGTCTTGAGCCATTAGATGCACCTGCGCTGACCAAGAAAAAGAGGAGAAAGCAACGAAGACAACAACAATCACAGGTGGCGGACCTCAAGAACAATGAGATGAAGAGCGACGGAGAGCCGATGAATAACGCATTGAGTCCATCCACCAATGAACCCATTAATGCCTCTCCTAATAGCGGTGAATCCTCAGACACATCCGTGTGCTCTGAAAAACCCGAGCAACAGTTGCCATCAACGGTTGCTTGCAACACTCTATCCACTGACAATAGAACTCACATTGATCAATCAAGAGTGGATACAACGCTGTCACAACAAGGTGACAAGGTCCTACCAGTCACACCCGAGAAGAACCATGACAAAATAGCAACAAAACCTCAGGAGCAATGTGAGAGCCCCACGAGCATGAGAAATCCTAGCGTTGACCAATCTTGCTCATCCAGGCCTGAGCCCCCAGCCATGCTAAAGCCTAAGGAAACTCTTAGAACTTTGCATGAGATAGCAACCGAGCAAGCCCTCGTTGAACATAGAAGTGTCACAGAATGCTTAATTGAGTTGGAGGCTAAGCTCAAAGTGGTCGCACGAGTCTACGTCCTTGCGGACGTAGGCACAATCCCCAAAGAGCAGCTCGGAGATTACTTGACCTTTCCTCTAACATGGGAAGAACAAGAACATCTTAATGGGCACTACGACAGGTTCCTGCATGAACGCATGTGACTCATCCTTGACGAGGAGGCTGACGAACTGCACTTAACCGTCACGTTCAATGAAATGCTCTGCCAACCGAATCTCGTAGACATAGAGCAACTAAAGCGACTGTCAGCAGGCCAGAGTCAATTTGAGCAACGTTGGTGCGAAAACCGCGTTGTAATGGCCGAACTAGGGGCTCAGATCATGACAGTCTTTGAGGAGCGATTGGCCAAATGGCGATCCCAAAGGGACCCAACCTATGTGGCACCAACTTTCCTTCGAGTGCGGACTGCCATTCGGTGTACGGACTTAGCTAGAACTAGCCAAGAGAACGCTCTGTTTGATAAGGTTCTCACTGAGGAGGAGTTACATATTGCCAGTAGACTCGGACAAGGTTCCATACTACTCGATGTGGCAAAATATCTATCGGTATTGAGTAAGCTGCCACGAATACTAGATGCATGTGCCACGCTCAAGTACAATCCTAAGTTCTACAATTGGTTTCTATCCTCGTGAGGTGACATGGATTCGTATATGTATAGATGTATATATAAACAATGATTTTTGTGTTACCCTGTATAGATACTATCAACACACACAAGCAATGATAGTCAAGCGCAGGGAGAAGAGTTGGGTTTGATAGGCTAAGCTCCTCAGGTCCCCCTCTCATCACACTTTAAAAAGCTGTGTGACCATCCTCACCTCCAAGTGACGGGCATGCAACCCACATTACCGCCATAGGAAGCCTTGACCAACAACTTTGATGGTGTAGACAGGGTATAGTCCCTTTCTATACATCTTCTTCCCTTTCCGGTCTATCCTTCCGAGGAAGAGCCCTGCCTAAATTCATGACCGTCAGTCGAGGTAACTCGGCGTGAACCAAGATCTGCTAATGGCAGGAGGCTAAATATACATCACGGGGGCCATCCCCCTACAACAAGCATTGCATGCCCTACCCCTCCCCTCCTCATCCTATGCGCTTGATAACCCGCTCTATAATCCCTTACATATGAATGGTCTTATCATGTAACAAATCCTAATCCTTTATTCACATCTTACAGGTCCCCTTGCGAGGAAAGCATGGAGAACCAAGGGCAGCTAGCTTGCAAGGATGCTCTCCGCAGCCGATGGGAACATGCAGCACATGCCCCTCCGCCAGTGCATTATGTGCCCACTCTTAAAAGGTATGCCAAGAAACGCGGCCCCAAGCGACACCGCCCCGGACGAAGGCCAAAGAATCTGCAGGCCAGGGGAGCGGACGCTCAGGGAGGCACACAAAAGGTGGCAATGCCAGTTGCACAGACCCCTAACGCACGCTCAGGTACCAGGTGCTCACTAAGTGACAAGGCGGCTAGAGATAGGGCAGAATTTAATGAATTGTTTAAAGACATTCTGGAAACGGTAGCGGCCCGGGACTACACCATTTATGTCCCAGCTGACATGTTCCCTGCCCAGTCTCATAGGAGCCCCGCACTAGCACCGCCTCGGTCGCCTAGCCAACCGGACTCACCCCGCCTAGTACCTATCGACTAAGCCCCTATGATGTACAAGTAGCTTGGCAAGTCATCATGCCAAAACTTTTTGTTTTTGATGAGTAAAGGGGCAAGATCCCCACTTGTACACACTTCCTTCACCTACCGTTAATGTATGTGACCTTAACAAGTAATGGGATAGGCATCATAGCATTCTGAAAAATTATGTCTTAACATGATTGCATTGGTCCGATGTACTTAATGCGAGCGAGCATATACTCTCACAAAGTGACAAGTGGATGCAGAATGACACAGGTCAAGGGCTAGAAGTGTTTAATATCCAAGTCACCACAAGACCACCAACCCCACAAAGAACCATTATGGAGGAAGTGACAGGATACCAAAAAACAAAAGCCATGACGGAAACGCCACCGGATGGGAACCCAAGGACACCTTTGCAGAAAAAGCACATATTGCAATTGAGCATGGCCAAGGCATAATCATCGATTACCTCCTCCTTCTTGGCCAACTCTATGTTCAGGCAGGAGCCACACTCTCAACAAGGGCGAACGTCTCTTCATCATCCAAGATTCAATTCGCAAGATGCTCTGCCCTTGTCCATGCACAGCTCACTCCAAGTGCTACCTCAATTGTTCGATGTCTCATATGTTCCAAAGAGGTATGCAAAATCTCAAGTGTATCTCTTCATCTCAACAACAGTTCCTCTAACATCAAGGCTGGTGACACAACCATCTTTGTAATACCCATTCTTCATAGCCTTTGGATCCCAACATTTCTCAAATCCAAATGAAAGGCTAACAGCCTCAAAGTATGGCATTGATTGTATTCATTTTTTCCACCACAAAAAAAAGGGAAAAAAGAAAAAGAAAAAGAAAAGAAAAAAAAACAAAGAAAAAAAAAGAAAAGAAAAAGAAAGAAAGAAAGAAAGAAAGAAAAAAGAGAGAGAAAGAGAGAGAGAGAGAGAGAGAGAAAAACACACACACACACACACACACACAATCACAGCACCGCACCTAGGGGTTCTCAAATTAGGTACGTCCAGTGACCTTGGTTGGTTGGCTCCGTCCCTAATCCCCTAGCCCTTTGTACATCCCCCACAATTGTTCAGGGCACATCAAGGGCAGGACATACCTTGGGAGCTCGCCTCGCCTATGGTTAACCCTGTCACCCTGAACCACTTGCACAATTCTTTTACACTCCAAATCAATGCCATTACAATCAAAAGTGGTAAGCAAAGTTTGAAAGACAATGGAAAAGTACACCATACGTTCCACGCACTACAAGTAGCCACTAGCTACCAACAGCTAAGACATCAAGAAGCTTAATTATGCTACATTGCCTTGACAAGACCATAATGATGTCTCAAGCAATCTTCAAGTGTACTCCCCGTCTTCATTGACAAAATTTTCCATCAACTTAGCCCCTTGCTTCACCGACCCATTGCTATACAAGGAACTAGGCCGACAATCTTCTAACTAAGTGATATCTAAGTATGCACAAGCACCCACATAATACCTACACTGAAGTATATACACAGTTTGGGTCCTCAAGTGCAAGACAATACTCTCAGCTTGCTTAGAGTTCGACCTATCTCCCAAACTAATCAAATATGTCTTGTGCACGATAAGAAGACTAGCACTACCCTTAGGGAGAGATCACACGAGAGGTTTTCAAATTGCAGGTATTGAAGCCTCCAACGAAATTCCAATTGCTCCTTATCAACACTCAACTTTGAATGCTTGTCCCTTACCATCCGACAAGCCCGTAAGGAATCGTCATGCGCAGAATCCCCAACAAACCAACACTTGTGCTGGCCATCAATGCAATTCCCAACACAGCATAGCCCTACCGCCAACTCCAACAACCTTCCACTTGCCACCTTGGCCACCAACAGGCCCCCAGGACGACCTTCTGCCACACCACCACCAATACTCCTCCACGGAAACCACAGGCGTCCTTGTCACCCACGTCTTCGGTGTATGCTACAACCTGCTACCTACAACGGTGAGTGCCATGGGACTGGCACTCGTCTAGGAGGGGGGTAATGTTAACCCCAATACGAAGAAAGCAAAAAGAAGTGGAAAAGACACAGGGCAAAGGTGGAAAAAAGGTAGCCCGACTGAAGAAAGAAAAGGAGAAAAGGCCAAAAGCACAAGGGCAACCTTAAAAGTCCAAGGCAAAGGCAAAAGGAGAAAGACGCATTTTAAAATAAAAAGGCGCACCCTGAAATCTTGTAAAAGAGCGCTGGGCTCTCACCCGTGCAATTTGGAAATGTAGATGGGCGGTGGAAAGGAAGCTAGGAAGATAGAAGGACAATGGGAAAAAGGGCCTAGGCTATGGCCGGCCATGTAAAAAGGGGAAAAGGGGATGACCGCCCAAAAGGGATTTAGGGTTTTGTATATAAAGTTGAAAAGTGAATGAAAAGCTCATTCTTGTGTGTGGCCAAAAGTAGCTCTCCTCTTCTTCTTCTTCTTCTTCTTCTTCTTGCTTGCTTGAGCTTGTGCTTGAGAGAGGGAGTGTGAGAGTGTGAGGGAGTGAGTGTGTGAGGGTGAGAGACAGAGGAGGAGAAGCTCTCCATCGTCTCCTCTCTTCTTCTCTTCTCTTCTCTTCTCTTCTCTTGCTCGCGGCAATGGAGCTTGGAGCGTGGAGTCTGAGGATGGAGCTTGCTTGAAGCTTGCACTTGGATCGTGGAGCTACTGAAGTGCGCGGGAGAGGAGGTAACTCGAACGGCATCAAGGTAAGCTCACTACACCCGTAGATATGGATGGCGCATCGGCTATGTAAGAGGTAGCCATTAGTGCTCGGCTTGGAACGCTTGAATCAATAAGCGGTCCGAGGGTCTTGGCGGTTGAGTGAAAGTTCCCACAAAGGAGAAGCTCAAAACTAGGGTAGACTAAGAGTGTGTATATGCACAAATAAAGGGAGAGATATCGGATAATTTACTCATAAATATATGTGAACATAACGTGAGTTCAAAATAAGGTATATTTTAAATTTCATTTTTATACATTTTTTAACATATAGAAGGGTGTAATATATGGGGTTTATTTATAGATTGAATAGAAAAGGGTTATGTTTTATTTAGGAGAATTCACAGATAATGATATTTATAAATAGACCTTGAATACACGTGATGTAGATGATATAAATATAGTAACTTCCCTCTGAGAGAGAGAGAGAGAGAGAGAGAGAGAGAGAGAGAGAGAGAGAGAGAGAGAGAGAGAGAGAGAGAGAGAGAGAGAGAGTCAATGGCTCTTTTCATCATTTTATCTATAATTAATATGTAAAAAAGCTGTTAGTATGACTATCAGGTAGTCTTTTAACCATTCATACAAAGAGAGCGATATATATTTTAAGATAAGTATTTTAATAGAGGAGATAGAGAGAGAGAGAGAGAGAGAGAGAGAGAGAGAGAGAGAGAGAGAGAGAGAGAGAGAGAGAGAGATTAATAAGTGAGAGGGGAGGGATTTAAAGAAGAGCGAGAAGGTAATCATAAAATGGGTGTATTTTAATTGGGAAAAAAGTATAACTAATTGATAATGAAAGGGAATAATGTTAGGATCTAGCAAGCATCCTTAAATTTCATAGTACATGCATGTGTAGGATGCAAAGACTGCAATGAAGTGGTCATGTCCCCAAAAGAGTGTCATTTTTGCATGACAATGAAAGGCTAAAAATGTGTCACCTGTGTTTCGTTACACAATTAATTTGTGTGGATGAAGTGGTTAAATGAGCTAGCATGTCAAGAAATTAGAGTACACGGGCATGAGTTCAAATATCACTACATTGGGCATTACATGTTGTTTTGTTTTACCCCATTATATCCCTCCTTAGGCCCCCATAAACAAGTAATGAAATTGCCTTCAAAGCTCATGTCTAAGATCATGTGGGCAACTAATAGAATTCCTTTATCTAAACATTTTTCTTTGCCTTGTTTTGTTGGATTTAATGAGCTAGAGATCACATAAAATATTCAAGAATTAAGAGAGCACACAATGTATCATTTTTGGTGGCCTTACCCTAAAGCTTGCATAGAGCTAACATATTCCCAACAAATGGTAAATTCCAGCATTGCCAATCCATAGATAACACCAACGAATGGTAAATTCTAGCATTGCCAATCCATAGAGAATTGTATTATACTTTAGAAGTTGATTTTCTTTTGTTCGAAAAGTATATGATTGGATAGACTCAAAATTAAATATATGCACTAATAGTCATGTGAATTTATTTTTTCATAATTAATTGATAAAGTTAGTGAATTGACATTAATAACGTTGGATATGTTTATGGGAACGGGATAGTGGCCCCCTAGCCTGCCACATTGAATGGGAACTATGTAGTGGTGTAAGCTATTACTAGCTAGTAGTGAGAGTGTGCCCACTATCTAGGCGAGAACTACACTTGTCAAGGCTCCTAATTTCTAACTTCTCAATGCCTCCTTAGTGATAGAAATTATGTTGCATTGCATACCATGGTCCATATATATTTTAATAGAACACAAAAGTTTCCTAACATTTAGACCTTGAACTTATAGCCTAATATATTTAAGTCATCACACAAGTCCTTCATTATTTATATAAATGACATTCTATAATTTTATATGCTTCTATGGTAGTAGTTAGAATTAATATTAATAAGCTTTATGAATTTGTTTTGGATAGACATTAGTAGTATTTGGCCACCCATAGACATTTCCTCCAAAATTCTATATTTCCTTTAGGATGAGAAAATTTGAACATTGTCATTCCTTAGACACTTACAATTTTTTTGTATGCCCTTCATTTGACATGTTTGGAAAGTGTTTGGGATATTTGGATAGGTGGGTGGCCATCAAATCCTAACAATCTGTTTTCCATGCATTAAATGAGCATTTAAAGCTAAGTCTTGTGCATGGAGTATGCATTCGAATCTCCTCATGTATGTTAACACAATCAAGTTGATGAACATTGCATGGATGGATAATATTTACCTTGACTCTATAAGATCACGGCTTGGGTAGGTAGGCATGATATCCTTAGGAATGGGGATATTATGTTTACTCATTGATGTTTGTCATACCCTTCTACCAACAAAAAACCAGGTTCATTTTATGATTTAACAATATCCTTTTGTTTTTTTTTTAAATTATGCAATGTAAAATTTACCTCTTTTTGTAAATAAATATTTTCTTTTGTAAATACATATCTACAAGACTTTTTAATTCTCTTTTTTTAAACTCACTTGATGCACAATTTTCTACATAGTGACCTCCTTGAGACTCTTTCCAACTACGTCCCTTTACATTTAGCATTTGTCCAACCCACAAAATGAACTCCAAAGTTGAAGCATTGCTTGATAAACATACTAAATCATAAGCATATTACAATAGAAGTGCATTGGATCATATTATTAATATCATATCACAAGTCAATACCTTTTGCATATTGCACCTTATAAAAACTAACCATTATGCATTGCTACTTAATTAGGCCAACAAAAATATTATTGAAGTCATCATACTCAAAGGAAATAAATTTTCCAGGCTTATTGTCTTCTACTTTCATTAGATCCACATTAAGACAGTATTGTCAAATTAACTCTCCAATTGATGCATTTCATGTTTGTCGCATGGATCTAAGTTGAAATGGATAATGCAAGACCATATGCATTATCTTGTTGTGAGCTAGTGCATTTGCTATCATGTTGTATATGGCCTCATAACCTTGTCTGCTAAGCCCAACTGTATCACATATAATTTGAACTTCTTCCACCAATAAGCTATTAAGAATATCCTTAAGAACCTCATTTAAACCATGAAGGCAAAGGGCTCAATGTTGAGGGTCTGATCTCAAGATTGCAATCAAATGCTTACATTTTAAGAATGCCTTTATAAGCTCTAACTATTGGCCCTCATCTTGGGCTCCGACATCATCAAAAAAGTTCATTTAAAAGGGCATAAATTATTAATAAATATAGTTATTTCTAAATGGAATTTTAGTTAACAAGAGATTACAAACCTTAATGCTTGCATATATCTTTTTCGTACTCCACTATTAATGGATAGTGACAACATTGGTTGTAGTTGACGTCTTTTCTCCTTATAACCCATGGAAGTTTACTTGCACCTTTGCAACTTCACTTCTATGATGTTCTTTTTCTTCTCCATTTTCTCTACATGTAAGAAGTTGGGAATAACAAATTAGTGTAATTATGCCATGTCACATCGGCATTGGTATAAAAGGAGAGGAGATGTAAATTTTCACATCTTTTTGACACAATAATACAATTACAGACTTTCTCTCCCTTCTTGCTCAGCTTCTATGGCTTCCCCTTCTTTCCTGTATTTCTCTCTCTAAATCTAGTCTTTCTCTCTCCTCGTCACGCTTCTTCTCTCTCTTCCTACAGTCTTTCTCTCTCTTCTGTAGTCTTCTCTCTCCTCTTTCTCTCTCTCCCTATTTCTCTCTCTAACAAGTGGTATCAGAGCTTGAGTCTTTGATCCATTCTTTTCTTCTATTTTCAGTCCCATTTTCCTATTTCAAAATCAATTTCAGACAAAAATGGTACAAGACAGTGACTAGTGGAGTGCTGCAGATCATCTATAGTTAGTAAGAGACTACATCTGGAGATATCCAAAGGTCAGATATGGTGGATAATGGCTTAAATGGCAGAACATCATCAAACTTCATGCAAAATGGAGGTAACTAGGGTAAAGGATGGTTAACCGGGCTTAGTTAGAGGCTAAACTACAGTTACTTTTCAAAAGAGAGCTTCTCTTCTCTCTCTTTCAAGCTTTTGGCTAAAGCTTCCATGGTGGCTGTCAAGAAATTCTCAAATACCTCTCTCTGTTGAACATTTCTCACTGCCAAATCATGGGGCAAAGGTTCTTTGTTGCATGAGCTTCAGGAGGAGTACCATAGTTGATGCATGTTGCAGATTACTAGCTAGACAACAGCCTGAAATTTGTGCCGAAATTTGCATTGAGTTTCCTGCACTTTCTCCCTGCTCAGTCTACTCCAAACCTTCAACTCATTGATCAAAGACTTTGAAGGCTTCATCAAACACTTATTTACAATCATCTTCATCCACAGAGGAACTCTGATAAGTCATTTCTTGCTCAAAACCCTAATACACAGTGTGGCAGCCATAGCCATAGACCTGGAAGCTCAAATTTCTCTAAATTTTGGACTTCCCCGACCTTCAAGGCTTCTCTAATGCTAAGTACAAGTCGGATAGACTTCAAGATTGAAGACATTAAAGAGATTTCAGCCCCTGCATGACATTGGAGCTCAATGGAAGGATTATTTTGGGGCTTTTCATCAAGGGGCTTGAATCTTTGATGTTCAAGTGTTCAAGCAAGGCTAGAGCATTGATTCTTCAAGGATTTTATCATATTGGAGCTTGTATGGGCTGATTCTATGGAGATTTCAAGCTTTATTACGGAATTATGATGGATTATGAAGAACTTTTGCATCAATGGGATTGAAGCTGACATCCATCACATTCTTTAAGCTTAATGGAGGTATTCTCTTTTACTAATCTCTGAAATCTCTTAATAATCCAATTGCTAATGGATTTTCCACTTGTTGATGGGAGATTATTGATCAATTAATTCACTGGATTGATCAATAAATCAGGGATTAGTATTAATTCTCATTGATTCCAGCCTATTCCATTGAATTTCATTTTGATTCAATCATTACTTCATCATAGGTATCATTTGATCAGCTTGATGCATAACCTTGATTTGTTTTGTTAAAGTTCTTTTACCCAAGCTGAAATATTGTAAAAGGGTAAGTACTAGCAATTAGTGAGTCACTAAATTGCATTGGTAAGACCCTTCTCCTATCCCAAATTTTCAAAATCTCATTCAATTGTATCTCATGAAAGGCTGAATGAATATTTCAGAAATGCATACCATGTTGATTGATTAGAATACTAGCCTCTGCCATGTTGATATTCCCACCGAGGAAAAATGTGGATTCCGGGGGAGATAGTGGGACAAAAGAGAGGTGACCCTCCCTCACTATCGAAGATTCCGAAGGGGTGCAACCAACCGACCCGGGGGATCTTTGCCCACCTCCCGGTGATTCGGAGTCCGTGTAGGGAGCTTGTCATGCCGTTTCATCCCTCACACAGGTACAACGAGTGGAGAATTGAAGACTAAAGACTTTCCAAGGGCTCAAGTACCTACAGGATCAAAACAGGGTAAAACATGGAATTTACAGGATACTTACAAGGTACTTATAGGTGGTTACAGGTATACCCTTCAAAATTGAAGCACATGTGCAAGTACTATAGGGTACCCACAGGCCATATATACCCTTTTTCAGGGTTTGGTAGCCATTTGGGGTTACTATCTTGCACTACAGGATCAAAACATGGCACTTACAAGTCTAGACAAGGTGCAGGACTAGACAGTTCAGACTCTGAAATCCAGCTACAGAATTTTTTGTCCTAAACCTGTTATAGCGTGCTATAGCTCATCTCGAAGAGGGCATTCTTAGCTTCAATTTACATGAAATTTTTTTGAAATCAGAGCTCCCTAGCAAAAGTTATAGCCATTTTTCTGATAGGGGGTATTGCAGGACTGCACTAATATGGCAGGACATAAAGGCAAAAATAAGGTCCAAGAAGATTATGCTCAGCAAATCGGGGATTCCATGATGGATAGTAAACTTCAAGAGAGCCCTGAAGAGCTTCAACAACAAGGAGAAGTCATTATACTCAATAATACTTTGTGTGCCCATGAACAAAGACATAGGGAACGACATGAGGCCCTTTTGTCAATAATGGAGCAGGTGGTTTTATCTACTGATCAAACAAAGTCTTCCACTGATAAGTTGCTGAATTCAACTACTCAAACCCAGGCTTCTATTGACAAATTGGTGGAATCCAATGCTCAACTTATGGCACAATTTTCTCAGCTCATGCAGTTGCAAATGGCATCAAGAGAAGCTAATGAGAATGCTTGTTCAAACAGTGGCCCTTCAGCCTCACTTCAGCCATCTAACCAAAATGGTCACGAAAATGGGATTATTGGAAGAAGAGACATTCCAAATAGTCAGTATGAAGTATAAGAGGCTTCACAGAGACATGATGACTATTTGGGTAGTCTGAATGGGGCCAATACTCAAGCTTTTGGACTGCATACTCAAAATTCCAGGGGTGTTCTACCAACATGAAGATTACATAGTAATTCTCAGCCACCTGTTGGAAGATTTCCGTCTCAATTTGGAGGCTCCGTACTTGGTAATCCTGATTAGCCAATCTTGGAACAGCAACCCTTTCATGAAAGGGAGTTTAAGGACAAAATTGTTTTAGCCAAATTTAATGGTCAATCATCTTTACCATCTGATTTAGAGGAATGGACCTCTAAGATGGAGTCTTACTTTGATATATACCCTAAAACTGATGATATGAAGATTCACTTTGTCTCCTTGCATCTGGAGGGATTTGCCCATACTTGGTGGAGGTATATCAAGAAAGAAAATATACTTGTAGAGAATTGGGAAGCTTTCAAGGCACTTATGGTTGAAGTCTTTGTTTCACCTCTTGAGAAAGAGAAGTTAGCACAGAGACGGTATGGTTTGGAACAAAGGGGCCTAAGTGTAAGAGAGTATATAAACTAATTCCTCAACTTGACCATATATGTGGAAAGCATCACTGATGAGGCTAAGCTTCAAAAGTTTATGTATGGTTTGGAGCCATCTTTATCTGCTCATGTTATGGCACAAAATCCTACTTCACTTTTTAAGGCTATTGAGCTTGTGGAGCACTATGGAAGGAAGTATAGAAAAGAATCTTCATTTTAGCCTGGTTTTGGACAGCCAAGGACTGTTTTTAAGCAGGGACAAGTTGGTAACACTTATGGCAGTAATCGTGTGCCCAATGGGAGCTTACGGGTATCAACTTATCCTCCATTTAATGCTTCTAGACCTCAAAGTAATTTCAGGACAGCAAACAGTCCAAAAGTTGATTTCAAGCAGGGGGATAGCAAGCCTAAGCCCATTTCAGCTAATACAAATCCCAAATCTATTCTTGTTGATCTTATCAAAGAAAGGAAGGACAAAGGCTTATGTTTCAAGTGTGGGGAAAAGTATACACCTAATCATGCTTCAAAGTGTGTATACAAAAATGCCAAACCTAAGCTTCAGAGTATGTTGGTTTTTGAGGATTTTGAAGACGACATAGATGAAGCTAATGCAGTGGCATTTAATGCTGAAAATGAAGATCTTGAGGAGAAAGTTGGACAGGAGTATTTTTATGATCCAACCGACTCTTTTCCTTTTGATTAAGGTGGAAGTGTTCCGTTTGACCCTGGTGGATCTTGTGATGGGTCGCTTTGCTGCCACTAATTGTTCTATCTCTATGGATGCTTGGACGGGATCTAAGAGCCCTAATACACTTCGTATGAAGGAAAGCATTTGTGGAAAGCCAGTGTTCATCCTGATAGACAGTGGCAGTACTTATAGTTTTGTGAATAAGTCCATCATGGACAAGCTAAATTGTGTTCCACAGACTTACATCAACCCATTAGAGCTCAAGTGGATAATGGTGAAGAAGAAATCAGCACACAGATTTGCCCACAGGTTTCTTTACAGTTGGCTGAAAATTTTGAAGCCAAGGTAAACTTGATCACTCTGGAAATGGGGCCTATAGATATTGTACTCGGTTGTGATTGGTTGATGACATTAGGCAGGATCACTATGGATTTCTCACAATTATATATAGAGTTTATCTCCAATGGATTGTTGAGATATCGAGCTCCACTCGTGATATGCGAGGGTGACCGTTGTGCATTTATGTCACCGACTTGTCAATTGCAGATGTGGTTGGTACACCGCCCATGAATAAAAGCTAGATGACAGCTATCCTTATCTACTCTAGTTCGTGGCTCAGTTAGTATGCCAGCTTAGTTAGTTGAGTTTGGTTTGAGACCCATATATAGGGTTCTTGTATTTCTATGTACTTGAGTTCTTTTGGCTTACACAACTAAGAGGAGGAAAACTATTTTCAGCCTCCACCTTTGTGTGTATTCCTCCATTGTGCAAGCAAGAAAGCTACAAGTGAGACTCCTTCCTTCTCTCCCACAATCTTGACATGGTATCAGAGCCTTGTTCGTGGTAAGGAGCTCAAGAAAGTAAACCAATTTCACGGTGTTCTGGTAAGAGGACCAGTGTTGCTTTCATTTTTCTGTTTTGGGAGCAAGTCTCTGCACAGCTGGAAAGTGCAAGAGTGCATCGTCTCAAATTGAGACGGCCTTCGCGGTGTAGCAAGAGGGCAGTATATGCTGTGGGCAAGGGCTTTAGCCCTTGATTGCTCTGTTTTTTTATTTGAGGCCATTTCGGGGCCTGTTTTGGAGGCGGAAGTTTTCTGCACGCACTCAGGAAAATATCCTATTTTATCAACTAAGAAGAGGAAAACTGTTTTCAGCCTCCACCTTTGTGTGTATTCTCCCATTGTGCAAGCAAGAAAGCTGCAAGTGAAACTTCTTCCTTCTCTCCCACAATCTTGACATGGATAGCTTATCCATTTACAGGGGATTCCTATTAGATCATATTTTCAGCTTATCACTATCCAACAACTCAAAAGAGAGTACAAGAAGCGCTCACAAATATTTATTTTGCATTTGAATAAAGAAACACAGGATCAGCCCAATAATTCAGCAAACCATCCAACCTTGACAGCTCTTCTTGAGGAGTATAGAGATTTGTTTGAAGTACCTACTTCATTGCCTCCTAAGAGAGCAGTGGATCACCCCATTGATTTGGAGCCCAACTCAAAGACAATCAATAAGCCACCTTACAGATTATCAAAGTGTGAATGAGAGGAAGTAGCCAAGCAAACCAAAGAACTTCTTGAAATGGGATTTATTGAACCAAGTTCTTCACCTTACGCATCTCCAGTCCTGTTAGTCAAAAAGAAAGATGGATCTTTCAGAATGTGCATTGACTACAGGGATCTAAATAAGATCATAGTGAAGAACAGGTATCATATACCTAGGATTGATGATTTGCTTGATGAGCTTAAGGGGGCTCGATTCTTTACGAAGATTGATTTGAGATCAGGGTATCATCAGATTCGCATGCGAGAGGGTGATGAAGTCAAGACTGCTTTCAGGACTGATCGTGGGCTCTATCATTTCTTAGTGATGCCATTTGGGCTTACAAATGCTCCAGTTACCTTCCAAAGCCTAATGAATAAGATCTTACAACCTTTCCTCTTTCAGTTTGTCTTGGTGTTCTTTGATGACATCTTGATCTATAGCAAGACTTTACAGGATCACTTGGTGCATATGAGGAAGGTTTTTTATGTATTGAGACATCATAGGCTTTTTGCTAAGGAGAAGAAGTGCTATTTCATGTAGACTGAAGTGGAATACTTGGGACATATTGTCAGTGAAAAAGGAATACAGGCTGATCCCAAGAAGGTGCAATGCATAAGAGATTGGCCAACGCCTACTACTACTACCTCTCTTAGAGGATTCCTTGGTTTATCTTCATTCTATCGCCAATTTATTAAGCATTATGCGGCAATTGCAACTCCTTTGACTGACAGGTTGAAGAAGGAGGCTTTCTTTTGGGATGCTCTTGCAGATAGTAGCTTCAACCAGTTAAAGGAACTCCTTACCTCTGCTCCTATCTTAGTATGCCCGGATTTCTCCAAAGAGTTTACTATACAGTGTGATGCTAGTGGCCGTGGCATTGGGGCTGTTTTGCTTCAGGAGCATGGAGTAATTGCATTTGAGAGCCGTAAGCTTACAGATAAGGAAATGGCCATGAATGTTTATGACCAGGAGATGTTGGCTATCTTGCATGCGATCAAGAAGTGGCACCATTACTTATATGGCAGCCGATTCAGAGTATATAGTGATCACAGGGTACTCAAGTATTTCCTTACTTAGTCAAATCTCACTCCAAAGCAATGTCGTTGGGTAGCTACATTACAGAATTATGATTTTGGCATCACTCATACAAGGGGCAAAGATAACATAGTGGCTGATTCTCTTTCTCATATGTGGGCTTGCAAAGTTTCAGCTATAACAGAATTACATAATGACTGGATTGAAGAACTACAGGAGGCCTATCTTTTAGATGAGGAATTCAGCCAAATCTTTCAAAATTTACAGCAAGGTCTTATGGAAGAAAACTCGCATTACCAGCTTAAAAATGGTCTTATTTGGTGGAAAGGCAAGATTGTTATTCCCTCTACTTCTTTTTTTAAGCGGAAAATTATGGAGGAGTTACATTCTTTGCCTCTAGCTAGACACTTAGGAGTTTTCAAGACCTATGACAGGATCAGCAAAAGCTTTTATTGGAAAGGACTGTGGAAAGATGTCAAGGACTTTGTTATGAAGTGTATGCCTTGTCAGCAAAATAAGGACAACACCCATAAGCCCAGAGGTTTGTTACAGCCATTGCCTATTCCTACGGGTAAATGGACTCATATTACTATGGATTTCATTACTGGCTTACCTACTACCAAGAAGGGATGGAATAGTATTTATGTGGTGGTAGACAGACTCACCAAGGCAGCTCATTTTATCCCAACCAGGATTCAGTTTAATGCTTCTCAAGTGGCCAACCAGTTTATGGAGCATATTTTTAGACTACATGGATTACCGTAGGTGATTGTCCATGATAGAGACTCAAAGTTTATGAGTAACATTTGGCAGGCGGTATTTACATCTATGGGCACTAAATTGGCTCCATCTACGGCTTATCATCCTCAAACTGATGGACAGACAGAAAGAGTTAATAAATGGTTGGAGACTTATCTTTGCCATTTTTGCTATGTTGTCCAAACCTCATGGGATTCTTGGTTACACTTGGCTGAGTTTGCTTATAACAATTCCACTCATACGAGCATAGGAGTTTCACCCTTTGAGGCTTTGTATGGTTACAAGGTGCCCTCACCCACAGTCATCTTTAATGAAAAGATCAATCCTCATGGGAAGGAGGAGTTGGAAAGAATGCAGACCCTTCTTCAGCAATGTAAGGTGAATCTAAGGAAGGCTCAAGATCAAATGAAGATGTATGCTGATGAGAAGAGGAGGCCTTTAGAGTTCCAAGAAGGAGAGCTGGTTTTTTTGAAGGTGCCCAAATCCAAGTACTCTACGTTAAAAGATGAATCTAGTAATAAGCTTGCTCACAGGTTTTATGGCCCTTACCAGATCCTCAAGCGAATTGGAGATTTGGCATACAAACTAGAGCTTCCTTCTTCTACAAAGATTCATAACATCTTCCATGTTAGTCAGCTCAAGCCCTATTATGGTGATCCAGTGGATATAGTTGATGAGCCGCCACCCATTGATGAAGATGGTCTTATTCAGTACATCCCAGAGGCTGTTATAGGTCAGGGTGAAAAGAAGCTTCGAGATCACATTCTATTGTGGAATATTTGATCAAATGGAGAGGTTTACCTCCTAAAGAGGCTTCTTGGAGACTTGATTCTATATTGGATGAGTATCCATACTTGAGGGAGACATTGGTGGCTGAAGCCTATTGCTTATGAAGCTAGTAATGATGTAGACTCATTCAGGACAGCATGCTGTTTTAGAACAGTTTTTATCATGCCTAATTTTCAGAGTTAAGCTATCTATATGGGCTTAAAGTACTCTTCAAGAGCTTCGTTTTGATATATGGTACGTCCCATTTGGACACTCTTATCAAAAGTTATGGCAGATTTGGTCCAGCAGGGTCTGTTTACTCAGCAAGCTGTCTACTTTGTTTCGGGATTATTTGTTGAAGACTTTATGGCTCAATTTGCTTCTAAAGCATTCCAAATCATGTATATAGCTGGGGCTTACTTCTGTTCTTCAATTTTAGCTCATATAGTGATCATACTTCATTAAATTCCCATTTGTAAAGCTGTAAAAACAGAGTAGTACTCTGTTCTATCCATCTTTTTCTAGACGTTATCATGTTTGTTTTTTAGGACAAAAACTTTTGGGAAGGGATGGATTATAAGAAGTTTGGAATAACAAATTAGTGTAATAACATTGATATTATGCCATGTCACACTGACATTGGTATAAAAGGAGAGGAGATGTAATTTTTCACATCTTTTTGACACAATAATACAATTACAGACTTTCTCTCCCTTCTTGCTCACAGCTTCTATGGCTTCCCCTTCTTTCTTGTCTTTCTCTCTCTAAATCTAGTCTTTCTCTCTCCTCGTCACTCTTCTTCTCTCTCTTCTGCACTCTTCTCTCTCCTCTTTCTCTCTCCCTAGTTCTCTCTCTGACAAAATACGATTTTAATGAGCATTCTCCTTCTCCAAGGTCTAAGTTCATTGCATGTCCTCTACTATCTCTTATTCATTGTCCTTGGATTGCTTCAATTATTTTTACACTTTGTTTTCCTTTTTGCAACACATTTAGACAAGCTTGGGATTATAACAAAGATTGGTGAGTGTTATATAACATTGATTGATAGTATTGATGCAAATGAAGATTGCCAAAGCATTTGTAATGACCTAGTAGACCTTATTTACCATTCCCAAATATAAGTGAGCAACAAAGAAGTGGAATCAAAATGCTAATTTAGCTTAGTGTTAGGGTTGTTAGGATACAAGGAATTGTCTTTCTAAAGATTTAATTTGGAGGCTATTTAATACAAATAGGTATATTAAAAATGAGCATTTCAACTTGAAATATGTTTGGGTATATTTTAAGGAAAAATAGTCAATTTTTTGTAAAGATTTTAAAATTTATTTTTTGGGCCAAAAATAAATCCAAGTTACTGATGTGGTACTTGTGAAAGAGCGGTTGGAGGATGAAAACGGCTAGTTACTAGGGTGAAAACAAAAGGAAACCCCCTCCTCTCTAAGTGGAGTCTACAACAAAAAGTAGGGTGGAGCCTAGAAATGTTGGGGGGCTAGGGGACAAAAAAGCATGCAACGATGACCATGGAAGAGAGACTAATCCAAGATTAAGTATTCCTTATCAATTTCTTGCGAGGCCCTTTTTGAGTCAATATTTTCCTGATTTTCATTCTACAAAATTATTTATATGATGAGCACATTTTATGTGTTTATTTACACAAGTTTGGTAGTTATTATTTCTCCTATATTTAAGTGTGAAGCGTCCCCATGAAAAAATTGAATAAAAACCAAGTTCGACTCTCTTGAAAATGTCTTCATTTTCATCTTTCTTCTTTGATTGTTATCTTCTTGATTACCTTTGTTTTTCTTTTGTGTGTGTGTGTGTGTGTGTGTTGGGGGTGGGGGGGGGGGGAAGTGAAATTAAACACAAACAAAAGGAAATAGCATAACTAGGTCATGTAGCCTAGGTTCAAAAACACACTACACAACATTATAATCAAGACATAGAAAAGATAGGGTGTTTCAAATATTTTGGACACAATATAGAATCACATTTAATATAAGTTGAAAGACAACCACAAAATAAGCACATTAAAGAAGAACCCAAAAAAGAAGATATAAGAGTGAAACAGATCCTTACTAAAGATATTGGAATTACACCCTCCACTTGATTCATTTGGAAAGAAAAAGAGTTGTAGGCTTTATTAGGAACAAAAAGAAAAACAAAGAAAAAGAGAAATAATTTTTTAAAAAATTATGAGTCTTGTGTGTGTTGGAGAAGCATAGTCTTAGTAAATGATCATTTTATGGTAGGAAGAGATTACATTTTTAAAAACCAAACCTTTGAAATCTTGGATTTTCTATATTAAGAGATTAGATATTTAAAACAAACATCAAGGATAGATTTCCATGCAAAGGGATAAGGTTGAAGATGAGGAGATGGTGCTTTACAACATTGACACTAGGATGCAGATGGCATTGTAGGTGAGGGTGGAAAGATTGGGTGACCACACAGAGATGAGGATAGATGAGGGTGACAATAGCTTTTCCATGATCCCATTCGATGTGCAGTGGTTCAAAGTGGTACTTGAAGGAGCTGGAGCAACAGTTCAACGATGTTCATCTGGATTTCTCAAAATAGATTTCGAAAAAAAATGGACGGATTTGAACGACACGTTTGTGTTGCTGGCCCATTGTGAACAGGTGCATGAACTCATGTGTTTTTTAATTGTATTACGACATGGTACATGTCACAATAGTTAAATCTCTCTTGACCGTGATTATGACACGTTTGTGTTGATGGCCCATTGTGAACATGTGCATGAACTCATGTGTTTTTTAATTGTATTACGTACCATGTCACAATAGTTGAATCTCTCTTGCCCGTGATTGTGAACATGTAATTTTCTATCCAAACCCTTGACAACCTCGATGGTGGTACGTTATATCTTCAGCTCCCCAAAGTGTGAGGTGAACAGATAGCCCAGGTAATAGTAGTAGATGGCATCGGCCATGATAATGGAAATGGGAAGTGCTAGGTGTGCATGTCTCTACAAAGGCCAATGGTGGAAGAGATGGTGGCAAAGATGGTAGTGCCATGCAGGCTTGCCACTAGGCATACAAGAGGATGAGAGGGATGGGGAGCCATGGGGTGACACGAGATGTGAAAGGGTACTGTTGGTTATCCTTGTTGTAGAATGGGTATCGACACCAATCCTTCCATGACTATATGCCCTTCTTTTTCTCTTGGCCTTTTTCTTGGGTGATTCCAGATAAAGCATGTAGCAATAATTAGTATAAGAATAATGATTAAAAGGAGTTTAACTTTGAAGTGAAAAATAGGCACACACTTTGCCATGGCTTCCTTCACTTTGATGTAATTGTATTCAAGGTTCTTATACAACACAGGTTGCTAGTTTCTACATGAGGCACAAACTTGTGAAGGAGGGCGGCCTAACAGGGAGAAGGAGGCTCTTAGATGATAAGGAAATAAAGGAAAAATGTTAGAGATGCAATAACATCTTCACTTTGAGAACCCAACCTTTTTCATTGAAGCTCTTCATGTGTTAAGTATGTCTCCTTGCATATTCTATAACCACATCTTCCCAACCCCAATGCACCACTGAAGAGAAACTTGACATGACACAATGTGAAGACTAAACCTAACAAGAAGAGCTAAAAATAACTTGTTGGCTGCAAAATCTACAAGAAAAACTTCTCTCTCACCAAGAAACCAACTCTCAAAACATACAAGAAAATGGCACACAATAGATCTAGTCATCTTTACCATCCTCACTCTTTTCCTCTATCTCACTCTCCATTAGATTTAGCAATGAAGCACACGAGAGAAAGAAACAAATACAAGAAGCAAGAGTTGTGCCAAAGTGGGAGAGAGGGAAATGTATCATGAGAAGAAAAGATAAAGGAAGAGAGGTTGTAATAACTCAACAACCCACCTCCTCAAATCCCACAATGTAAAACTACCTTTTCAACCCACCTCCTTAAATCCCACAATGTAAAACTACCTTTTCATTTTAACTACATATTCAAGAATGTGAAAATTTTCATAAAGTTTGGAAATTCGTGATTAATATTTGGACACACATGGTCAAATCTTATCCCCTAATTACTTGAAGGTGAAATTTTCCCTAGATACTATATAAGCAACCCCCCCCCCCTCTGTGTGTGTGTGTTAGATAGAGGTATAGGACGGTCCCGATTGGTGACCAAAAGTAGCATTCATAGAGTGGCAACTAAAGTGGCAATCAAGGCTAATAGCAACAATGACATAATAATGGAAGGAGGTGGTTTAGCCATAGATTGTGGTTGAACTTCAAGACATCACGTGTAGTGAAAAGCTATAAAAGGATTAGAGAGGAAGTAATGAGGGTTCCTCCCTCTAGTTTTGAGTTCCCCAGTGCTCTGTTTTAAATACTCCATATTTTTAAATTCATTTTCATTGCACCATTGTGATGATAGCCATGGTCATCTAGTCTGTGCCTTGTGCTTCTCTAAGGAAATTATTCTTGGAAATGTATATCATTACTTAAGTCTATCTATACATAAAACCATCTCCTTGCGAGACCATGATGCTTTGTATACATTGCACTGACTGTGCTATTTGAATATATGAGCATTCCTTGTTCTGTTAAGTATGGTAGTTCATTTTGAGTAGTCATTTCTTTTGATATGCTATACTATTAAAACCTATGATGCCAATATATCCATGTGTCGAGGCTAAGTATGTTAAGACTTTGTTGTTCCATAGAGTTGGTGCGATCCACTTGCACTTGGGAGCCATAACCAAAAATTAGACCAAATTATATATATACACACACTATGCTTTCTTTCTCATATACCTTATTATTAATTTTCTATCTTAGCTACATACAGCACAAATAAAAATTAGAAAGGGATTCCAATTATACTTTATGATACTTTATATCACACATACTAGTGTGTAGGTACAGGAACACTTGTTTCTAGCATTAGCTATGAATATACTAAATCTAAGATTATATCCCCTAACAAGGGTGTTAAAGTTGTATATTGCAAATGCTTTAAGACCTACTTAGAAAACCCTTATCTATCTAATTGATATGTATGGTAAGACATGTAAATTTATATGCGCCTAAGCATCACTTCTTGGGCTTTATACAATTCATGTCATTTTATTTTTAAATGAGTAGAACTATGATTACAAGATTGTTTTGGTTCATTAGTTACTAGACAAGGGGGGGGGGGGGGGGGGGATTATGTACATGCATGCATGTGTGTGTAGACATAATGAAAATATACATAATGAGTTCAAACAAAACATTGAATGTTATATCACAATCCTCATTTCTTGAAACATAGATTTACTATATTTGATGTGGAATGAACTAAATGTTATCTACAAAGTGGGTACTCAGGTGTTAGTCTTGGTGAGATAAATACTCAACTTGACTAAGGGTGTGCTTGCGGAAGGACAAAGGCCTTGATCATCATTAACTAGGAGTAACTTTGGAAGACAAGATCATTTAATGATGTCAAATTGCACTACAAACTTATCATAGAAAATGTATCCTACTAGGCAAGATCAAATAAGGTGAATGTATTAATTGATTTAAGGCAAGGTAGCAAAATTATAGGAAGAGCAACTTGGATACTCGAAATATGTAGACTTCGACTACCTTTGCATTGGTTATGATTTGGAAAGGGCTATAATTGTGCAAATTTAGTGGGGATTCAACAAGGCTAGCTAATTGCCCTTAAGAGACTTCTCCATGGAAGTTTTAGACGACAATGAGAAATATTCCAATTCGCAAGTTCAAGCAAGAAGCGATAACTAACATGACCACTTAAAACAAAGGAAGGTTGGAAATCTCATCTCTCTAATGATACACTCAAGACTTGGAAGAACCAACTCAAGAGGGTATGGAAGGTTGGAAATATCACTTCTCTAAAGGATACACTCAAGACTTGGAAGAACCAACTCAAGAGGGTATGGAAGGAGACTCCATCTTTCAGTTGATTGAGTTTATTGCTATGGAGAGTTATTGCCAAGAAGCGTCCAATAAAGATAAGGAAAGTTTAAGGACACATCACTATGGCATTGTTTATGGGAGACTAGAGAGGAGGAGGTTGTCCATTTATTTTGGAGATTGCATGAACTGAGGCCTAATAGGATAAGTTTAAGGACACATCACCATGGCATTGTTTGCGGGACACTAGAGAGGAGGAGATTGTCCATTTGTTATGGAGATTCCCTAAAGTGAGGCCTCTATGGAAGTATATCTCAAAGGACATGGAGCCAATGGGCTTGCACGACCAAGTCACCATGAGATAGACGCTATTGGGATAAGGAGAAGATGAATGAGGAGTCGGAGATTTTTGCCCTAGTTTTGAAGCACACTTGGTCTCCTAGAAACAACGTAATAACATGTTGCCTTAGACGAGTGAAGGGCTTTTTATTCTCTAAGAGATGCAATGAAGTGAAGGAGGAGATTCTAACTTGTTTTAGATCCCTTAAATCTGAATTGAATGCCTACAAGATTGCGAAGGCCCTCCTTAGGAGGGTAGGATAGTCCAGCCACCGGGCTTTTCCATGCAAAAAGCTTTTTGTTTGTAACAAGCCCCTTTGTTTGAAGCAAGGAAGTTGTATGAAACTAGCCCCACCCTTTTTCTTTTGGCCGGCAGGTGACCTTCCTTAGTGCAGCTGTAAATCTCACACCAAGATTTCTTAAATAAGATCTCAGATTTGCATGTTTAAAAGAAAAAAATAGTGGGGCAGAAGTTAACTAATCTTCAAAGGCAGATGTATGTTTGGTTGAAAGAGCCGGGGTCGATGCAGGAGCATGGATGCGATAGTAATTTAATTTATTGTTTCTGGTTGTTTCATATGATGATATTGATGCTGCCGCTGCCGCTGCTGCATGACTTGTGGTGGTGCAGCCTTGGCGAAAGCGATGAAGAGCTTGCCGCCGAGAGAGTCGTCCATGGAGATGGTGACGACGTCGCCCTTGGCGAGGCGGTGCTTCTTGTGGTACTGGTTGAAGCGCTTGAGGATGTAAGAGCCGCTGTTCCAGAAGCCGAACACGAACTCGAAGGTGGTGCGGCCGTCAATCTCGTCCACCATGCTCACTACCGGCTGCCCGTTGGATCGGCACGCCGGGTCGGGCACCCCAAAGCAGTCCTTGAACTTCTTATGGACCAGCAGCCGGTCTTGCCGAGGGTCCACGTCGCTCTTGTGAAGCCTCTTCGAGTATACCACTCTCCTAGCGGCTCTGCGCCTGCTGCTCATGCCCCGGCCCGCTGGCGCAGGAGGCCCAGTTCCACTACAAATTGTTCCCTTATTACACTGCATCGCACTGTACGTCGTAGTACAGTAGTTATTGTAATCATGACCTACATTATCATTGATAATGCAGGCGCAGCTGCTGCTACAGCTAATTGCAGTACTAAATATAGTCTGCAGTAAAGGAGGCTTCTCCCTCACTAGAGTAGTAGGACTATAAGGTGAGTAATATAATGCTGCCTGTTGCTGCATTGACATGTGTGCTTTGGATTTGTCTTTGTCAATTACACTATTAACACTAGCTGGACTATGCTCAAGGTCTCCTCCTTCTCCCTCCACTCGTCTTCCTTCTCCTTCTTCTTCCTTTTCATTTTCATTATCGTCATCTTCTTCTTGCCACTGGTAGTTATCATGCAGTTCCTGCACTGGCGGTGCGATTGGTTTAAGCCCTAGTGTAAGCATTTTGCCCCACTCTTTTCTTGTCTCAAGATCTAAATCAATCAATGTAGCGGCTGGATCCTTAATAATCTTAGTGGCCTCCTGATTCATATGATACGTCTTCGCCTTCTTGTTCTTGTGCATTTCCCTTGTTGTACTACAGAGCTTGCACTCATGATCATGATCAGCTGTGGCCGGCTCATCATGCTGCAGATCATGGCCGTCAATTACGTCAACCCGGGTGCTGATGCCCAAACTGAGATCTGAAAGTAGTCTGTCTGGCGTGCGCACCCTTTTCCTCAACGACTGGATCACGGCAATATCAGGATCATCATCATGAGCTGATCGTGCGATATTATAAGTGGCTAATTTGTGGTACCTTCTTCTCGACTCGATCACCTCTTGCTCATCATGATGTTCAGAAGTAGGTTTGGAATTCGTAGGAGAAACAGGAAAAAGAGCTCTGATACCTTCCGGAGTTCTCTTATATATCACCCGGTCGTCAGCCACCTCGCTGACCTCATGATCTGAATTAAGCTCCACCGCCCCTTCTTCGTATCTCGTTGCACTCTCCTCCTCCTCTTCTTCCCGTTTTGGAAGCAGAAGCTGAACTGCAGGCCGGCGCCTGAGTACGACGGAGTATGGTCCCCCATTACCGTTTGCCGCCTCGAAGGAAGAGTTAGATGTACCGTCATCCCTTTCTGTTTCTATGTACTCCATCATAACCTCTGATAGTAGTACAGATGTTGCTTTTGGAGCTTGAGAATCAGCCTTGAAAGTATTTAATGCAGGCAACGTGCAGACGAATCGAAGAGCCGCAACCAAACTGTGTATATCATAAGGCGCAAAACTAGAACGCCAAAATTTTCGTACTTGATTTAGTAATTAATCAAAAACAGCATAAGGATGGAGGAAACTTTGGCGAACCCAAGAGAAACTTCACTGTTTGTAAGGACTAGACACTAATATCCTTTATCTTTAGCAACCCAAGAGGGACCTCATTGTCTAGCTTGCTTTAAGTATTTGTAAGCAACAAAAACATGATGAATGGCATGCTTCGTGCACAACAAAATGTGGTTCTCTATGTATAGTGATGTGTCAAACCCAACCATTCAAAACATATCCTAATGTGTGTGTGTGTGTGTTGGGGGGGGGGGGATCTCACATTCTCTATCTTTTATACATGTAAGTCATTTTTATACTATGTTATAATACAAAGACATTACAATGGATAGGGTGTATACCGAAGATTTTTTAAAATATCAATATAAGCGAAAACTTGATACAAATGTTAGCCTTGCTACCAAAATAATCATCTCAGTAAAAGGTACACACAACATGCAAACCAGTAAAATAATGAAATATGCACCGAAAAGGTCATCGAAATAAGTGATGGTATGTGAACATTTATCAACGCCTATTTCACGGAAACTACCAATACATATTCCGATGACTTAGGTTTTGTACATTGAACCATATACCAACGGGTATATCAACAATTGTAGAAAAATACTGACACTTATACTGATGTGTGTGGAGGGAATTTCTTTTGCAAAGGATATGGAATTCCTACTTTCCATATCTACTTATATCCTATTAGGTATGGATTACTATTGAAACTTGTATAAAACTCAAAGAATGAATCATTGCAATATAACACTTAAACATGTTAACACAAGAAAGACACCACAATATATGTGAAAGCAATAAGAAAATAAAATGATGTTCTCATTATATAGGGGCAAATGAAAGTATAAGTCCAAAAATGGCACAAGTACAAAAAGATCCTCAAGCAATTCCTCATTGGCCAATGCTCACTACAAGGATATGAGGGTATAGTGACACCCATTATTAGCGACAAGAAATAGCGGCGTCGCTATTTGCGACGACGTTAATAGCGATGGTACCCAGAGGAAAAAATGCAGGCCGAAACCCGAGCACATCATTTTTTGCGCATTCACGAAAGAGAGCGAAAGGGAGAGCGAGCACTTTGCTGAGAGGGAGAGAAGGAGAGAAAGAATGAGAAAGAAGGCTTCTCACTACCACCGCCACCGCCGCCGCCATTCGCAAAGAAGAGGAGGAGGTGTACGGAGGGCGAATTAGAGGAGCTGTCGTCGCGAAGAGGAGCCACCAAACCCTTCTTCGAGCCTTTACGGTAAGTGCATTGTCCATTCTTGCTTTGCTTTTGTGTTTTCTCTCTCTTTTTTACTTGTTTTTTGTATAATTCGTGTGTATTGAGAGAGGAAGAGGAAATGAGAGAGAAAGAGAGGGAGAGGGAGAGGAAGAGGGAGAGGGAGAGGGAGGAAATGGGAGAGAGAGGGAGAGGGGGAGGGGGAGGGAGAGAAAATGAGAGAGGGAGAGGGAGTTTTCTCTCTCTTTTTTACTTGTTTTTGGTATAATTCGTGTGTATTGAGAGAGGGAGAGGAAATGTGAGAGAAAGAGAGGGAGAGGGAGAGGGAGGGAGAGGAAATGAGAGAGGGAGAGGGAGGGAGAGAGAAAGAGAGGGAGAGGGAGAGGGGGAGGGAGAGAAAATGAGAGAGGGAGAGGGAGTTTTCTCTCTCTTTTAGTTGTTTTCGGTATAATTCCTATGTATTGAGAGAGGGAGAGGAAATGAGAGAGAAAGAGAGGGAGAGGGAGAGGGAGGGAGAGGAAATGAGAGAGGGAGAGAAATAGAGAAAAGGAAATGAGAGAGGGAGAGGAGAGAGAAATAGAGAGAAAAAACATTAAACCTAATAGGGAAAGAGAGAAAGAGAGGGAGAGGGTGAGAGAGGGAGAGAAAATGAGAGAGGGAGAGGAAGAGATAAAAGGAAATGAGAGAGGGAGAAGAGAGAGAAAAAACATTAAACATAATATGGAAAGAGAGAAAGAGAGGGAGAGGGTGAGGGAGGGAGAGGAAATGAGAGAGGTAAGGAAGGGAGCGTATACGAGAGAGGGAGAGAAAGAGAGAAAAGGAAATGAGAGAGGGAGAGGAGACAAAAAATTTGAGAGAAGAAGAGGAGAGAGAAAAATAGAGAAAAAACCCATATACCTAATAGGGAAAGAGAGAAAGAGAGCGAGAGGGTGAGGGAGAGAGAGGAAACGAGAGAGGGAGAGAAAGAGAGAAAAGGAAATGAGAGAGGGAGAGGAGAGAGAAAAAACACTAAACATAATAGAGAAAGAGAGAGAGAGGGTGAGAGAGGGAGAGAAAGAGAGAAAAGGAAATGAGAGAGGGAGAGGAGAGAGAAAAACATAGAAAAAACATTAACCTGATAGGGAAAGAGAGAAAGAGAGGGAGAGGGTGAGAGAGGGAGAGGAAATGAGGGATGGAGAGGAAGAGAGATAAGGAAATTAACTGTTGTGGTTTGTTGTTGTAGTAGTAGTAGTAGTTTTTCTTTTCTTTTCTTGTTTATTATTGTTTAGGTTTCTTGTTTTTTGTAGTAGTAGTTTTTTCTTCTTTTCTTATTTATTGTAGTAGTAGTAGTTGTTGTTGTTGTTGTTGTTGTTGTCGTTGTTGTTGTTTTTTCTTCTTTTCTTATTTATTATAGTGGTTGTAGTCGTGGTAGTGGTAGTGGTAGTGGTAGTGGTAGTGGTAGATGTGGTGGTCGTAGTCATGGTAGTGATAGTGATACGTAGTCCTGGTCGTGATCATGGTCGTGGTCGTAGTTGTGGTCGTAGTCATGGTCATAATCGTGGTCATAGTTGTAGTCGTAGTCATAGTCGTGGTCGTGGTCGTCATGGTCGTCGTCGTCGTCATCGTCGTCCTAGTTGTGGTCGTGGTCGTGGTCGTGGTCGTAGTTGTAGTTGTGGTCGTGGTCTTCATCGTAGCCGTAGCCGTGATCGTTAAAGAAAATGAAAGAGGGGGAGGAAGAGAAAAAAGAAGAAGGAACGAGAGAGAGGGAATAAACATACAACATAATAAAGAAAGAGAAAAAGATAGAGAGATGGAAGGAGAGGAGATAATGAATGGATAAAAAACAAAGAGAGAGTGGTGGCGAGGTCCGGTACAACACCACGAGACAAGAAACACTCCCACATATATATGTTAATCTGTGGGGTGGGTGGGTGGAGACTTTACATACGTTAATTTTTGTTGAGTTACAAGAGTGATGGACCTACAAACGGGCCGGCACTGGCTCATGCACTAGCCGGACCTCGTCACTATGCACAAGACAACCCCTCGGCCTCGCGGCCAGGAGCGTCTATCAAAATCTCTGCCTTCCTAAACATTGCGTTTGTAATACGTTGTAGTCCAACTGATCCTAACCCAATATTGCTCCTCAGAGGGAGTCCCTTTCACATAGCCAAAAGGCTCGAATCACATACACATGGGGTTCCTCCTACGGCTGAATGCCGTCAACCCTCTGCGACTCTCCTACACCTCGGGGATTGGCCCCTCGATGCGCCGCTCAACATTTAGACATTTCGCACAAACGTCACTCAAGGTACCAAATAAACGTATCCAGGAATGTACCATTGTCCTTACTTGACTTCCCCTATAACCCTCGACTAGCCTACAGCATAGGAACCTCACGCTCTCAACGGTGGGTCACAGGCCTACTGAAAACAATTGCTATGCATATCCAGGAGCTAACTCTGATACTTTTAATTTCCTCTAAATGATCATGCAAAGAGGTGGATGCCTAGTGCTCAAACATTTTAAAAAACCAGCAGCGTGTAAGTGCAAAACATCTCTTTCATGCTTTTCTTTCTAACCGCTTTGTGCTTCGCTGCAACACCTAGCACCAAAGTGATCTTCGTGCTACTAGGTTTTAATTTTTATCATTATTATTCCGTCCTAGATGCGATGCATATAAAATTAGCAAATTATTCCTCATGCTCAGCGGCATTTAGACATATTTCAACTTCTCTACCCTTCCCCGTTGATAGTGCATCATTGCATTCATTTCTTTTAGGGTTTCCTTGTCATTTTATGTGGAGAAAGGAAGGAAACACGCACTAAAACATATAAACAAGGCTGAACTGAAGCATAACTTCATGCCCCAGCCTTGCTATACATCAAAAAACATAAATCCTATTTTTCTATATTTTTCGTAGCCCCAAATGTATTTTTCTCCTATTTTTCATGGTGTTTTTATCATTTTCCCGCCATTTTCTTCTTTTTCTTGTATTTTTTAAATTGCTGAAAATGAAAACCAGTTTGTGGGCTGTGGCCCTTAGTTCATTTGCAACAAAATTGAAAGATTAGTTGATGTGTATCGACGGTTTTCCCCATTTATATGCCCAAAACCCTTGTTTTTTCCCCATTTTTCATGCGTTTTCGGGTTTCTTGACATTATTTCGAGCCATGAAATGCATGTTTTTCATGATTTCTGGTTATAAACAGTAAGAACTCAGAAGAATCAGCAACATAATCAAATCTTAGTCCATATGAACGGCATTCCATCAATCAAAAGCATAAAACACTAAATTTTCTTTGTAATTTTTTGGTTTACCGCTTAAACGCGTGTTTCGGGTTTTGTGTCCATGGCTGTAGACTTGGAAAACAGCAACACTTCATGTCCAGCAACATCACAAATCACCATTCTCGGCCCGTGGAGCAATCCGGTCCATGCCGGACAAGCCTCCATCATTCTTTCTTCTTCCTTCTTCTCCCCACATGATCTTGCCTTTAGAAGAGAGAGAGGGAGGAGAGAGAAAGACTAGAATCAGAAATTTCAAACCAGGCCACCATTGCGCGAGCGAAGGGCGGCGATAGAGTCCAGAGACAGAGGGGAATGAAGCCCCATAATCCATTGGGGGGGTTGTTTGCAACAGCCATGATGCCTCTCATCCATTCATGGCGCATTTTTCGGGCGCCATCTTCTTCCACGTTTTTTCATGCCTCTTCATTCTCTCTCCACGTTTTTTGCTTCATAAGGTGCATAAAATTTTTGGGGGGGGTCCAAACTCAAAAGGCATGCTCAAATTTGGCCTCCCAAGTGTCCACCTTTTCATATCTTGATCGTTTCCTTGGCCATTTCCCCGTCCGGACTCCGAATTGAGCTCTGAAAAATCCTGGGCGTCCGGCTTAGCATCCCGCATTGGCCAGTAGCTCGTGTCAACCCGCACAACCATCTGAAAAATTATGAAAAATCAACAAGTGTCGCTCGGGCGCCTTTAAAGCACTTTGGCACTTAAAATCGTCCTAGATCGAGCCGCCGCCTTTGACAGTGAATATTTTTCCCTCGATCTTCATAATTTTTAGCTATTTTTAAGCACTTCCTGTCACCTAAATTCCGCTCTCATTGGCGACCACGGGATAGGGCGACTCAGCCCGTCGAATCCACGATCATATCTGCACATAAACAACCAAAGAAGCATCAAACTGACACAAAACAATGATCATCATAAAACTCAGCACAATGCTCCCCCTACCCCTGGACAAAACCAAGGCATGACATCCACAAGGAGTAGGCTTAGCATCATCTAATAGAAGATCCGAAGTGAGTCACTTAACCAGCTGCTCCAACACAGCCAAACTAAAAAGAACTGCCAAAGAGGTTGCCCTAAGTGGTAGTCTGAACTACTGACCAACTAAAGACAACGCAACTAGGAGCTCCTACAAGGCGAGGACTCCTATAGCCTGATCAAAGGATATTTTCATTCAGTGTATTTCTTCTTTTAGGAGTTGTATTGGATGAACATACTTGGGCATGTAAAAAGGAGGGAGCTGAGCGTAGTGACCCAAGGAAGACAGGGCATCGGCCTCAGGACCTGTCTCGGCACCCAAGAACCTACCAAGCCCTCGCAAGGCGACACTTAATCCTTTTCTAACGCTCACTTTTATTTTCGCTCCAACCTTCCTGGTTTTGATATTATTTTTTCCAGCAAGAAGCCACCCCTAGGAAGACAAGGTATCGGCCCCGGGTCTGACTCGTCCCCAGGAACCTACCAGGTCCTCGCAAGGCAATGATCAACTGCTTATATCTTTTCATTTCTTTTCTTTTCATTTCTTAGAGAGGGGTTAGAACCCCTTTTTACACACCTTCGTATTTATATTCATCGTTTGGGATGTTCAGGGTTCCTTGGCATCATCATTATTATCTTCGGGCAGGCCTCTCTAACTGCCTCACTACTAACAAGAACTCCTAGAACGGCTGCCTAGCAGGCTAGCAGAACAGAGCCACTAGGGCTTCCTTCTAAAACAGATCTTTCAATGTCTAACAATGTCTTTACAGGAGGCAATGGCTACTCCGACCTCCCTCAAACATACTTAGCCTAAACCTGGGACTTCATGCCTTGGTCGCCGGTCCCCAACAAAAAGTATCCCCTCAACAAGTACAAATACACATATAACAGGAAAGAAAGGTACTCGTAAAGGAGAAATATCACCTGGAGTGGCCACAAGAAGCTTCCATCGCAGCAAAGGCTCCTCCAGGCTCCACAAAATTCCACAACCCGCGAAACCTATCCAGCACAACACTAAACAAAAACCCAATTAAACGCACCCGCACTAGACAGGGAAATGGCCCTCTTGGCCTAATGAAATCAAACATGACTTTGCCACAAAACTGAATCGGCCCTCTTGGCCTAATGAAATCAAACAATACTATGCAGAACATCCACCTGGAAACAACCATGATAGACATCAAAGCATACTATTCCCAGGGGAACAGAGGCTCGTAGCCCTAAACTAGGTGCATTAAATTATGACCTATCCCTCCTGCGTACATCGCAAGAGGTGTGCGCATCACATGTCGTCGAATCAGTCTGTGGGTCTGAGATAATAAAGGTAGATGAGTCTCGCTTACCCTCTGCATCACCCAAATCAACCATCGTCTGCCAAAGAGGGCATGTTCAGAAAGCATACCCCACAAACGACCAGGTCCTGTCTCACCATCAATAGATATATCGGGACAAGGGCCACAATTAAAGAAGAGGTCCTCTTCATACGCAAGATTAGCCAATGAATCGGCAAACTGATTCCAATTCCGTGGAATCAGCTGAAAAGCCACTCGATCGAATTCGTCTAGCAGGGCTATGGCAGTGTGATGGTACATACAAAGGATCGGGTTCCGCACCATGTACGTCCCATTGAGTTGATTTAAAACCAACTGAGAGTCCCCTTTCACCAACAACTGGCGGATACCACCCTTCTTTGCAATATTCAAACCCATGATCAGGGCTTTGTATTCGGCCATATTATTAGTAAAATTCGCCCCGAGATAAGCAGCTAACTTCATGACAATGCGTCGTCGGGGGTCTCGGATGACAACTCCTACGCTTCCTTTTTTGCATACACCCCTGGACGCCCCATCAAAGTACAAGGTGTACGTCCATAAAGGGTTTACATATCCTGCCATCCTGAACTCTACTCGTAATTATGGTAATCGAAATTCAGCATATTCAACGGGTGGACTGTAGGCTCCATCCCTCCATCATCATTGAATTCAACAGGGATGCTCGTCAAAAGTTGTAGGCAATGATGGCAGAAGACCTTGATTTCCCAAATAAATGTCCCGCCTTCTTGCTCAATCACCTTGTATCCTTTGCTCCACCAAATGAGCTTTCCCTGATGATACCTCTGTTCCAAATATGGGTGTTCTAAATAAGGGATCAGACGACCCATCAACCTCTATCACGATTTCCTTGCAGATGTTTGATCAATCTTGCCTAGACCTGCAAGGCAGTCATAGCATTAGTGCAATCAGAAGTAATAAGGTTTAATCTTATTAAGATTAACCTTATTTTTAAATTCTATCCCCTCAAGGTCAGCTAACAAAACGATGGATTTATTCTTTCCTATTCTAACGATCTTATAGGGCCCATCCCATTTGGGTTCTAGCTTGCCTGGGAATAATTCACGTCGTGCGTCATAATACAGAACAAGCTGTCCTTTCTTGAAGGTGTATTTCTTGGCTTTGAGGTCGTGTAGCTTCTTCATTCGGCGCTTCGCCACTTCTTGGTGCAATAAGCTCTGCAACTTAAGCTCATCTAAATGTGCCAATGTCGTCAAGCGCTCAAAAAGAGCGTCTTCATCGCTCAAAGAATGATTGATGGCAAACCGAATAGTCGGCAGCTCAATCTCTAAAGGCAAGACACACTCCTCCCCATATACTAACTTGAACGGGGTATGGCCAGTGGCTCGTTTGAAAGTCGTATTATAGGCCCACACTGCCACGTATAACTTTTTATCCCAATCCCGTTTCTTTTCCGACACAGTTTTGGACAGGATGCCCACAAGCTGCTTGTTGGTGCTTTCAACCTGACCATTGGCTTGCGGATTATATGGGGTTGTCTTGTTATGCTTGATGTTCCACAACTCTGTCAAACCTTTGATCACCTTATTCAGGAAATGAGTTCCGCGGTCCGACACTAATTCTTTCGGTGGACCAAACCGGCATATTATCTGCTCTAAAAGGAAACTAGCAGTTTCTTTAGCATCATCTTTCCTTGTTGCACGTGCTTCTGACCACTTTGTGAAGTAGTCAGTTGCTACAATGATGTACCGCTTTTGTGTAGTCGATGACGGAGTAATAGGACCCACAAAGTCTATTCCCCACTTCTCAAATGGAAGTATCGCCATGATAGGGGTGAGTGGTCGTTTCCTATTCTCTCGACTATCATGCCGTTGGCAAATATCGCATCTCTTAACATACGCAAACGCATCCTGGAAGATGGCAGGCCACCAATAACCTGCTCTTAAAGCCTTTTGTGCTGTAAGCCGTCCAGCAAAATGGCCACCGCAAGCAGAATCATGGCACTCTTCCAAAATGAATGGCACCTCGTCAGGCGTCACACATCGGCGATAGATATCATCAACCCCTTGCCGATATAATGTACCTGCGATCAAGGCAAACTTTAACGCTTGCTGCTTAATTTTCCTTTTCTCAGCCTTAGATAGTTCGGATCCCGCCTCTCCCGTTGATAAATAATGTGTTATTGCAGCATACCAGGAGGGAATAGATGCCGTATCTATTTTAAATATCATCTCCATGTCACTACCTTCAGCCACAGATTCTTTCAGCTCCCCAAAGTCCACTAGACATTCCACGATGCCTTGCAACCTTGGTGGCTTACTCTTGATTTCATAATCAAATTCCTGCAAAGTGATTAACCACTTCGCTAGACGGTCAGGCGGCTGTAGCTTATTCATCAATAGTCGAAGTCCCTCCGCCTTCGTATAAAGCACAACTTTCTCATAGAGAATGTAATGCCTAAACTTCTTGGTCCCAAAGACCATCGCTAGACATAATTTCTCCATGTAAGTATAATTGATTTCGGATACCCCCAGCTTCCGGCTGGCAAAAGCAATCGGGTGGTGCCACTTCTCTTCCCAAATTTGGGCTAAACAGCAGCTGATACTATACATGGTGGCTGCTGAAAATATATAGAACACCTCACCTCTTTTAGGTGCTTTTAAAACGGGCGCTCTTGCTAGCTCTTGTTTCACATCCTCGAATGCTACCTTACAAGGGTCACCCCAATCAAACGAACAGCTAAAGGACAATAAATTTGTAAGCGGCAACGTTCTTTCTGCTAAGGCGTTAATGAATCTACGGTAGTAACCAATCGAAGACAGAAAGCTATGAACTTCTTTCGGAGTGCATGGTGGACCCATGGCAACTATAACTTTGACCTTCTCAGGGTCTGTCGCAATTCCTACCGAACTGACCACATGGCCCAGCAATAGCCCATAAGGTACTCCAAAAGCACACTTCCGTGGGTTTAGGGCGATGCAAAATTGTCTACAGCGCTCAAAGCATTTTCTCAAAATGATCAACTGTCTTTCTCTCACGGTGGCAGCCCCTAAGTCATCAATAAACACCCTCAACTCGTCAGGGGATATGTCACCGAATGTCTTATCGGCTGTTCGTTGCCACGAACCAGGCGCATTGCATAAACCAAAAGCCATCACGTGGTACGCAAAAGTACCAAATACAGTGATAAAAGTTGTTTTCAACTTGTCCTCTTCTGCAATTGCCATTTGGTTATATCCTGCAAAGCAATCCATAAACGAATATATCTCCCTACCCGCTAATTGATCCAAAATCTGGTCAATAAATGGCAATGGGTAGTAGTCCTTAACTGTCTGCTTATTCAGCTCCCTAAAGTCTACACATAAACGGATCTGATTATTCTTCTTCTTTCTAATCACAACTGGCGAACACCATTCCGTGTGTTGCACAGGAAAAATCAAACCCGCTTTTCGAAGCTTCTGTAACTCTTCAAACAGCCCGTCCCTCAATTCGAAAGGCATACGCCTTACTTTCTGCCGTACAGGACGACTGCCCTCTTTCAACGGAATTGTATGAACAGCAAGACTAGGAGGAATGCCTCTCAACTCATCATAACTCCAGGCAAAAATATCACGGAATTCCTGGATCAAGGCCACATAGTCCTCCCTTTCTGCTGTGTTGAGCATAGAGCCTAATTTGATTGGCCGCGAATCATCAAGCGTACCAAGGTCTAGCTCGATAACATCTGCATCTCTTATACGATCTTGGCCCTCTATCGGCTCATTCAAAGTGATCTGATAGATGTCCTCCGTGGTGGATCCCTCTTTGGACTCATCACTCGATGATGCCTCACTAACAGATGAATCTTCTAATGTCTCCAATTCTGTAGAAGATAGAGGAGCTCTCTCACTCTGCGGGGACTCAGGATAAGCATCAACCACCACACGCTGGGCACCTCTGCCGAATATTAATCGACCGGCAGGTATATCCACTTGGCAATCCGCTTGCAAGATCCAAGGTCGTCCAAGTAATACTTGGTAACTTGGCCGCCCTGCAAAACGAATCACCCTAAAATCCAACATGCATTCTACATTTGCAACAGTGACGTGGACCTTAGTAATGCAGCCTTCCGGCTGTCTCAAACTGTCATCTGCCATTCTGAGAATTGTGGAGGTATCTTTCTGAATCGCAAGACCTAACCTTTCCATCAGTTCAGAACTCATAATGTTAACAGATGATCCCGTGTCGACAATAGCATAATCTACTAATATCCCATCGACATAGGCTGCAACCCTTGGGCAATGCTTCTCAGCATGCTCAAACCAGTCATCACCAACTCGCGCAATACCCAAAGGTTCTACGATATACCCGGTACGTAGGATCTTTCTAAATTCCTTGCGTACTCCTGGGGAAAGCTTAATAAGCTGCAAAAGGTTCACATCCGGCTTGACTTCGCAAAGAGAGCCCGCCAAATCGAATTCATGATAGTTCGAAAGAGCTCGCTTTTCACGCCAAATCATCCGCTCTTTAGGTCGCTGAGCTGGCTTTATTGCCTCTTTCTTAACTTTCACCTTCTTCTTTGGTGCTTCCTTATCGGCTTTACTCTCTACGGGCTTCAAAGGTCCCCCTTTTAGGGCAGGATCCAAAACTTGCGTTCCTTTGTCGCCTTGTTTAGGGTTTCCGTCGACAGGCTTATCCTTGTCGGCCTCTCTACCCTTTTTACCTCTTGTAAGGACAGCTCGTAGATTAGAGGTTTCAGCATCATTAACGCGTACAGCCTCAATCAAACTAACCCCACTACCACTTGGTAGCTCTTCCACTGTAGTCTTTGGTCGTTGAAGTATTTGTTTAGGCCCATTTTCTGGCTGGGAATCATTTCCTTGAGCACGATGATTGACAGGCCCTGGTTGCCGACTTCCTCGCTGGAGGGAACTGATCTTACTCCAGCAAGTAGCTGCTAAATGGCCAGATTTTCCGCAAATGTCGCACTTAACATTTGGGCAATTTCTTGGATAGTGCTGCCCGCCACACCATTTGCAACTAAACCTCGACGGTGCACCCTCCTCTGGGTATCTACTTCCTATTAAATTTTGTTGTTTTTTAAGGAAGTTGACATCAACAGCTATTTGTCGATACTGCTCCGTAATCATGTCGGTATAATGCTTCATCATGTCCTTAACCTCGCCAAGAACATTGGAAGAACTCAACTCATAGCCTTGGTCATTTCCATGTCGTTCAATCGGCCTAACAATTCGATTAGGCACAGGCTGTTGAGCTGCAGGCATGGTGTTAGAATTGACCGCCTGGCCTCCACCATTTGGAGCCATTTGACTGCCCGTAGGCATCGACATGCTAGGGGGAGCTGGTAATAAAGGCACATTCTGCATCATGTTCCCTCTCCCATTAGGGTTAGCCATCGCTATCCCTTGGCCACTACTGCCATTGGCTATTGCCATATTGTTTCCCAATACTAGACCCATGTTCGAATTGCCTCTAGAAGCATAGGCTGCTTGTAGTCGAGATTCCACCTCTTGTGCTCGTGTAATGGTAGTATCTATATCCCCCAAGGGGACACTACTCAACTGCAATTGGATATTGAAGTCCAACCCATGTAGGAAATATTGCAATTGGGCAGCTGCGGGGATAGGAATAGAGGTGTCCAACTTACGGAAAACCTCTTTTATCTTCTTCGCATAAGCACGAATATCCTCGTGTGGTTCTTGGCGGGTCACGTTGAGTACACGCAACCAATATTGCCCACCCCTTTCAGGGGCAAACTCCCTTCGAAAAGCTCCATAAAATGCATCAATGTTCAATATGGTTCCGGCTTCTAAACCATGATACCATATAGCGGCCCTTCCTTTGAGAGTCATATTGAAGAACATCATTAAATGTCCTTCTTCTTGAATGCGACAATTAAACATCAGCTTTTGAAACTCCCTAATGTGGAGTTCCGCATCTTCCTCAACTAACCCATTAAAAATGGGTAGTGGGTAACCTAGAGCCGGCAAATCCGTCGTTCCTGCTGGAATTGCAATAGACTGCGCCATGACGAGGATTGGATTTGCACTAGGAATAGGGAACGGTGGGGTTACACCTCCCGCAATTGACGTGGACTGCCTTATGGCAGGAAGGGGAGCACTAGAGCTTCCGCCTTCTCCTAACTTACTACTTGTGGTCCTAAGACCACTAGATCCACTCCCTCATAAGGGTTCAGCACCGCTACGCTTAGGGGAATATCTCCTAAAAATTTCAGCACGTCGCCTAGCTCTTTCGTCTCTTTCTTGCTTTTAGATTTCTGCTAGACGATGCTTATCAATAAATAACGGATCAAGCTCAGTATCCTCTGGCATAAACTGCTAGTTGGTCCTTAAACAACCAAGATTCGAGAACCGCCACTTTTAAGCAGCTCCCGGCAGACGCACCACTGATGGACCTACAAACGGGCCGGCACTGGCTCATGCACTAGCCGGACCTCGTCACTATGCACAAGACAACCCCTCGGCCTCGCGGCCAGGAGCGTCTATCAAAATCTCTGCCTTCCTAAACATTGCGTTTGTAATACGTTGTAGTCCAACTGATCCTAACCCAATATTGCTCCTCAGAGGGAGTCCCTTTCACATAGCCAAAAGGCTCGAATCACATACACATGGGGTTCCTCCTACGGCTGAATGCCGTCAACCCTCTGCGACTCTCCTACACCTCGGGGATTGGACCCTCGATGCGCCGCTCAACATTTAGACATTTCGCACAAACGTCACTCAAGGTACCAAATAAACGTATCCAGGAATGTACCATTGTCCTTACTTGACTTCCCCTATAACCCTCGACTAGCCTACAGCATAGGAACCTCACGCTCTCAACGGTGGGTCACAGGCCTACTGAAAACAATTGCTATGCATATCCAGGAGCTAACTCTGATACTTTTAATTTCCTCTAAATGATCATGCAAAGAGGTGGATGCCTAGTGCTCAAACATTTTAAAAAACCAGCAGCGTGTAAGTGCAAAACATCTCTTTCATGCTTTTCTTTCTAACCGCTTTGTGCTTCGCTGCAACACCTAGCACCAAAGTGATCTTCGTGCTACTAGGTTTTAATTTTTATCATTATTATTCCGTCCTAGATGCGATGCATATAAAATTAGCAAATTATTCCTCATGCTCAGCGGCATTTAGACATATTTCAACTTCTCTACCCTTCCCCGTTGATAGTGCATCATTGCATTCATTTCTTTTAGGGTTTCCTTGTCATTTTATGTGGAGAAAGGAAGGAAACACGCACTAAAACATATAAACAAGGCTGAACTGAAGCATAACTTCATGCCCCAGCCTTGCTATACATCAAAAAACATAAATCCTATTTTTCTATATTTTTCGTAGCCCCAAATGTATTTTTCTCCTATTTTTCATGGTGTTTTTATCATTTTCCCGCCATTTTCTTCTTTTTCTTGTATTTTTTAAATTGCTGAAAATGAAAACCAGTTTGTGGGCTGTGGCCCTTAGTTCATTTGCAACAAAATTGAAAGATTAGTTGATGTGTATCGACGGTTTTCCCCATTTATATGCCCAAAACCCTTGTTTTTTCCCCATTTTTCATGCGTTTTCGGGTTTCTTGACATTATTTCGAGCCATGAAATGCATGTTTTTCATGATTTCTGGTTATAAACAGTAAGAACTCAGAAGAATCAGCAACATAATCAAATCTTAGTCCATATGAACAGCATTCCATCAATCAAAAGCATAAAACACTAAATTTTCTTTGTAATTTTTTGGTTTACCGCTTAAACGCGTGTTTCGGGTTTTGTGTCCATGGCTGTAGACTTGGAAAACAGCAACACTTCATGTCCAGCAACATCACAAATCACCATTCTCGGCCCGTGGAGCAATCCGGTCCATGCCGGACAAGCCTCCATCATTCTTTCTTCTTCCTTCTTCTCCCCACATGATCTTGCCTTTAGAAGAGAGAGAGGGAGGAGAGAGAAAGACTAGAATCAGAAATTTCAAACCAGGCCACCATTGCGCGAGCGAAGGGCGGCGATAGAGTCCAGAGACAGAGGGGAATGAAGCCCCATAATCCATTGGGGGGGTTGTTTGCAACAGCCATGATGCCTCTCATCCATTCATGGCGCATTTTTCGGGCGCCATCTTCTTCCACGTTTTTTCATGCCTCTTCATTCTCTCTCCACGTTTTTTGCTTCATAAGGTGCATAAAATTTTTGGGGGGGGTCCAAACTCAAAAGGCATGCTCAAATTTGGCCTCCCAAGTGTCCACCTTTTCATATCTTGATCGTTTCCTTGGCCATTTCCCCGTCCGGACTCCGAATTGAGCTCTGAAAAATCCTGGGCGTCCGGCTTAGCATCCCGCATTGGCCAGTAGCTCGTGTCAACCCGCACAACCATCTGAAAAATTATGAAAAATCAACAAGTGTCGCTCGGGCGCCTTTAAAGCACTTTGGCGCTTAAAATCGTCCTAGATCGAGCCGCCGCCTTTGACAGTGAATATTTTTTCCTCGATCTTCATAATTTTTAGCTATTTTTAAGCACTTCCTGTCACCTAAATTCCGCTCTCAAAGAGAAAAAATCCCTTCTCAAACAATTTAAGAAAGAAAAAAAGAATGATAACAAAAACATATTGTTTGTCGTAACGTAGACAAAATGGAAAACGATGAAGGTCTTGTTGTTCAAGATCGCGAAGCGTATCTTAATCAGCGTGTCCCATGCCCTTGCTCTCAATGCAAGCTGGCAATTAGACAAAAACGTCGATTGTCTATAGAACACGTACGACACTTCGACGAGTTTTAATCTGGTATCATTGATCAGGCGATCTTGGATTTTCAGCAAACAGTAAGAAAAGTTAATATCAATCATGCATTGTACTCGCAAGCTAATTCAATACCATATACAAGAAGATTGGGTGTGGCTGATAAATTTTCTATCCAGGGAGGTAACGTCTTGTCCCAAGGAGGAGTGCACCCTTTGCGGTCAATTAGAAGAGTTCATGGGCGTGCGATGGATGGAGTGCCTGCGCCAATCCACCACTTGGAAGGTACTACCCAATCTATACCGCCAATACCAGAGGAGACATGCAGCCTTTCAGACCTACCTGCAATCTTGAAGCCTCAGATGGAGGCAATGATTGATGCATTGATTCCCATGGATGTTGAGACTTCTGATCTGCTTAGAGAGGAAGCATCCATACCTTATATGATGGGTGCTGAGTATCTCACCTGAAGACACTGCTTGCACTCCTAAGTGTGCAAGCAAAATACAAGTGGAGCGATGCAAGTGTGACCAAGTTGTTCAGGTACCTTGTATATATGCTTCGTTGATTTCTTTTTGGCACTATCATTAAAAACATTTGTGCTTTTTCAAGGTGTTTTATGATTTTTTTCAAGTTAGTGAAATATCATATATTACCACCTACAAATATCATGCCTGAGTCTCATCGTAATGATGCACGCCATGTTTTACAAAAGCTTGGCATGGACTACAACAACATCCATGCATGTATCAACGATTGCATACTGTTTCGAGGAAAATACGAGACTATGGAGACATGTCCAAAGTGTGGTGCTCATAGGTATCGACAGGACTTGCAAGGGCAAACCATCCCTCAAAAAATTCATAGATATTTTTCGCTTATCCCCTACATGAACCACATGTTTCCTACATTCGGCATGGCGAGCTTGACAATGTGGCATGCACAGAATAGGTCCACAGATGGAGTTCAACAAATATCAGTGGATTCACGTGCATGGAGCCACATTGACTCTACCTTCCCAGGCTACCAAGAAATCTTCGGCTTGGTCTTGCAATGGATGGTGTGAACCCATTCAATCTGTGCTCAACTTCTTACAGTGTGTGGCCTATAGTCCTTGTCAACTATAATATCCCTCCATGGCTTTCTACGAAGAAAGGACATCTCATCCTTAGCTTACTCATCCCCGACCGCTACAAAGTCAAAAATATGGACGTGTATCTTTGTCCATTAGTCGATGAGCTTAAGATTTTGTGGGAGGAGGGGGTCACCGTGCAAGATACGAGTAAGCGCGATGGTCGACAGTCTGCCAATATTCGAGCCATAATGGACTGTGGTATCATGGCAAGGTTCAAGCAGGAGAGCCAACGACGAGCAACGGATCCAAACACGGTTATAGATGAGATGGAGTATTTTGAAAACTTGCAAAGTATTGTTACGATGGATTACCGTAGCTTCTCCATGATACTATTCGATGTGCAGTGGTTCAAAGTGGTACTTGAAGGAGCTGGAGCAATAGTTCGACGAGGTCCATCTGGATTTCTCGAAATAGATTCCGAAAAAAAATGGAAGGATTTGCGCGACACCTTTGTATTGCCAGCCCATTGTGAACAGGTGTATGAACTCATTTGTTTGTTAATTGTATTACGACATGGTACATGTCACAATAGTTTAATCTCTCTTGTACGTGTTTGTGAATAGGTAATCTTCTATCCAAACCTCCAACAACCTCGATGGTGGTATGTTACACCTTTAGCTCCCCGAAGTGCGAGAGTATATGACCAAAGCGATGTTCGGAGCATAGATGAGGACAATATGCAAATAGAGGGGTTGATATTGCAAGGGGTGGATGCCAGTGAAAGCTTGGAGCATGTAGAGGAGTCGGCATCGGCTAACAATGATGGAAATACAAGAGTCCAAGAATTCTTTGAGAATGAGGTGGACTCATCCTTTTGTGGGGACATGTCTATTGACCTTCCAATGTATGCGGAGTTGTATCAGGAGATTGACATGGGACCATAGGATACTTCATACTTGGAGCATCCACTTACTCAATTCGTTGACTAATCGCTTATAAGGGTACATAAGATATGCATTTTAAGTGAGATCACTTTTCTAAGATTTATATTACCATGCTTTGTATAATTTAAACTGATTATGCTAACATCACTTTTTGTCTATGCAGGTGACCTTTTCAGGATGAGTCGAGGGATGAGTGATGAGGAGTTCAGGATATCTTCATGTTTATGTCTCCAGATCAGATGGCGAGATTCAGAGACATGATGGACCAGGAGCTATCTCAGACATCGTCAAGCTGCTCTATTAGATCTACTTCGGTGCGATCAGATGCTTCAGCTTCAAGCAGACGAGGTCGATGCTCCAGACTTGGGCCAGAGGGGAGGGAGTGCTTCAAGGTCAAGGGGATGCTATAGAGATACATAGGCAGTGAGCTCGCAGTCGGCACGGGATACAGGTGCGACTCCTTGCTCTCATGGCGGTTCCAGGGAGCGTGGTTAGGTGGTTGCTGTGGAGGCACAGATGTGATGTCTCCGTCTTGTCATTCTGCTAGAGTTGCATCACCTCCAGGATTTGTCATACCTGTGGGGATGTCTACTCCAGTTACTCCGGCTTTTTCTCAGGCGTCTACAGGTGGCACCCCTATGGGTGCTACACTAATAGATACTACCCCGGTCGGTACACCGAATATGTAGAGGTCTCCTGGATATGTCCAAGAGTGTAGATATAGGTGGGAGAGGACCCATCTTAGGCATACCCTAGAGAGATAAGCCTATCTTGTCGATGATAGGATAGGAGCCATAATCATGAATGATGAGGGGAGGAGGGTGATGGCTCGCATGAGAGAGTTGTGCCAACAAGCTTTTCGGCATAACGTCTTAGATCATTAGAAAAACATATCGAGGGGAGAAAGGACTACATAGTAGCATCCTTGCATGAGGAGTTTCCGGTTCTAGCCACAGCAGATAGATTTTCTACGGGTTGGATGATGGACTGCATGCGTGCATATATGTCACATAGACGATCGGACGCATGCAAGGCACTCATGTAATGTGTCCACATGTAATCTTCAGGACATGCTTTAGCAATCCATCGGAAAGAATGTCTAGAAAGTTTCGCCCGAGACTCTCCATGGAATGTCACGGGGTTTGCGATCTAGGACTTTCAGCGTCTGCCACGTAGCGGAAGTATTCTAGTCGTTTCCACTTAGGACCGACCTGAATTAGGGTTTTTCCTATTGGTCATTTCCTAAACGGCAACTAGCGTCTAACCTGAGCGAACTACTTTTCGCAGAAATGCCAGGTCCGGAGCGGATTCACGCTGCACTTGGTTCAAGGAGAATGGAAAACGAGAGGGATGCAAGGCTCGACCTCTCTGCCATAAGGCATAATCCCATTCCGTTTCCCTAAAACCGCGTAAGCCGAGATTATTGTAACTTAGATTCTAGGTCAACGCCCTTGCTGTTCGTGTCCTTTAAAGGATCTTCTTGCTGTCCATTATGATTGAGAAAAGTTCCCGGCCAACCGGGACCACCCATCCATAGGATGGACCCATGGCCACATCCACCGCACTTTTCTCAGGTTGTTTTAGTTATCTAATTACCTACCACATTTATTTGAATATGCATCAAACAGCTTCCTTAATTAGTCCGTTAGGCACCGGTTCCTTTACGTAATCATAACACTTGACATAGAAAAGCAATGTCAAACAAGTTCCTTTTCAACAGGTTATCATATTTATCTTTGAAATACATTTATAAAATCTAGCCCGTAGGCTAATCCACAATCCGCTCGAAGGCTATCCAACAATCCATAGGTATTACTAATCCAAGATTCCGCCCGTAGACTAGTATGCGGGCCTCGAGATCCAATCCCGAGTCACGTTGGCCTCTTGTGCAGGGTCGGGAAGAGGCGAGGGATTTACGGCCAAAGTCCCCCTCTGGCACCCAAGCCTCCACCTGCTCCAAGTAGCGCTCAACGGAGAGACCTCTCGTGGTGGGTTCGGTCCACCTTCTTGGTGCAGTTAACAATCCCCTTGGTTAGGGTCAGGCAGGCAGTCACGGGTAACTGAAGCTGCCTCTCCCTTCAGGCCTTCAACCTGAAGCATTAGATATCCATTTATCCTTTAATTCTTTGAGCAAACAAAGCAAACAGAGCTCTCTAAACGGTTATAAGCACAATCATTTCTAGTGGTCGTTATTTTGGCCAACTGCTAAGGAGTATATCCTTCTTTCCGAATGCATCCAGCACTCGATCCGGGATCAATTGCGACTTGGCAAGATTCCCAAGGGTTTGTTTGTTAACCCTATATCCCAGGGTTAGGGCCGTACCCTATTAACCCAACTTAACCAATACCTTAAGTTCTATTAGCAGTAAATATGTTATTCCAATTTACTGATTTGTCCTTTGCATCCAAGCAAATATCTAATCCGCATATCTTGGTCTCTTTACCCAAGAAAGGTACTATATCAGGACGATTATTCATCCTCTTGCAAGATAAACTTGCGTAAGAATCTGCCAATCTCATTTCAAGGAATTGGCCATTCCCTTGTGATCAATTCACAAGATCATGCGACTCTCCAACTTGTTGCACGAGTGTCACATCAAAACCCATGGGACTATTTTACCCATCGAATGGCGTCTTTTAATCATGAAATCATGATTAGATAGGAAACAAGGTTGGGATGTCTTCATAACAATCCATTCCCGATTGCACTAGGTTGACATTGTCGGTCCTAAGGTTCCAAATCCAAATCGAGTTTCATCCTTTTAGCGAGCGATCCTTAGGGTAAACCCTAGATCGTCTCTCACAAGTACGTCCTATTGTCCCTACATTCCGTGAATGTGGGCAAGTCTTTAGGTTTAAGAGTTTCAACTTTGGCGATAAGAGCGATTAGGTCATGTCCTCAGCGTGCTAAATCCCTGTTAGCACTTGGGATATGTTGCATCGATTTAACCATTCCTAATGAGTCCGTCGAGGTTTAGTTGTTTAGGTTAAACCAATTTACTTGTCTATCCTTGAAGCTATTTACCATACCATTTTTGTAACCATATGATTCATTGCTTACGTATGAGTCGATTTACAAGCCCTAACTTTTTTGGTTAAGATTAAAGCATATGTTAAATTATAGCATAATTCCAACTGATCCTTCTGTACATGCAATCAATATTCATGCTACTAAGCTTTAGGGCTTTATGATTGAACCATGTAGCCTTTTCCTAACAACTATGCAGTTGAAACGAGTTTTATGCCACTAGCCTAGAGTTTAATCTTCTTCATGCAGCCTAGAGTCATTTCCATGACTAGCAATTTCCTACAATTGTTAGCAACCTTCTTTAAAGAATCATTTCGAAGAAAAGATGTTCAATAATGTGATTTATTCCTTCCATGCATAATCGAAGTGTACTATCATTGTTTTGACTTGTAAAGATGGGCATTAGTTAATCTAAGTTCGTTACTTTGCAATGCATAAAACCCACTTACTAGGAATACATAGAGTTCTTATGCTCTTTCTTTGTTCGTTTCATTGCAAAATACCAATGACCAATTCCTTGACCGTAAGCTATTTCCTTTTAATTTATCCAAAGTATTTCAATCAAAAAGTGCATCCTAATTACATAAATGATCCATGCACAATCGAAATATTACGACATTAATCAAATTTAGGAAGAAAAACCTGGACTTGTGGTGAAATGTCCACATGGATGTTAGGAGATGATCCTCCTGGGGTTGTGCCTTGTGCCTTCTTAGGAGCCATCGAGACTTTGACCTTCTTGCCTTGGTCGCGGACTTATGATCTTGGCCCATCTCCTTCAAATGCGAAACTCCCTTTGTGACCGCTTGCACCGTCTTTCAGAATCGGCTTTAGAAAGGCTTTATAGGTTTCCTCCTTGAAGTAGGGATTTCACAATTAGGACCTTACAACCGTCAAGAATGACTTTGTGGAAATGCTAAGGGGCTTAAACTCCGGGTTTGAAAAACCTACTTTGTAGGGCCGATGGGAAAGGGGTTTGAAACCTGGAAATGAGGAGTTCCATGGGGAAGAGGGTGCTTAAACCTCGAGGGGGGGGGGGGGGGGTTTATAAAACCCTCTTGAGAGCCAATAGGAAAATGGGTTTTTCGAAACCCGGGGCTAAAAGATGGCTAATAAAAAAGATTTGTATGGAACCCCATGGGAAAAGGGGTTTTAAATGGACTTAATGGATTGGAAAAGGGAAGAAGGGGGATGTATAGATCGCCTGTGAAGAGGTTAAATCTCGGGGGAAAAGGGGTTTAGAAAACCTTCAAGAGGAAGGCTTAAGAAAGCCACAAGAAGGGGGGCTTAGGTCCCTCCCCTTAGAAGCTTCCAAGAAGCTTCTTGGAAGCTTCTATGGTCACAGTTAACCACGTGGGAAAAAGGAGATGATTTTTTTTATGGCAGCTTGGTGGCAGCCAGGCGAACTAAAAGGCGTGGCGGAACTTTTGGCGGCAGTTCCTCCTTCACGGCGTATAGCGTTGCACTCAACTCCCTCTGGTGGCGTTACGGCTCCTCCCTCCACTCTCAACGGCGGCGTCGGTCCTATCTCATAGCCTCGCTCTTAATGGTAGCGTGACGGCTTCCCTCTTCCAGCTCTACGAGAGCATCACGATGATTACCGCCTCCTCTCGGCCAAAATCGTCCTGGATCTCTCCCTCACAAGGTCTTTATAGGGACAGGGAGAGGTACCTCCCTTCCCCCCACGCAGCCATTTGCATGGCCTTCACCCTTCTGCGAGCTCCAACAAGGATGCTCAGTCATCCTTGCTATACCCCTCTCCTCCAGCACGACTGTCGGCTGGGGGAAAGAGGGGATAATTAAAAAATTTACCATAATTCAATGTTATCCTCATGACCTCTTCCCAAGAGGGGATTCATGCGACATATGCGGTTTCATTAAACCATAGTCTCCATTCTGCCAATGGAGATTATGATACATTGTGTTTAAGTTCGTACCGTCCGGGACCCACTGCCGGCATTGTCTTGCGTGAGTATCACGAGGGTTAGATATATTTTCAACTAAAATATTACATTGTCTCCCCCTTGGAGGAATCGGGATGTCCTCATCTCGAGATAAACTGGGGATATTGATGGTTGAGAGTACTTTTATCTATCCAAGTGGCATCCTCCTCAGGATAATCTTTCCACTAGACGAGGCATTCTCTTAAGGTTCTGGATCTCAGTTGTCTCTCCCTAACATCTAAGATCCTGTCAGGCCGTAGTTCATGGACTCCTTGACTAGGCATTACAACTTGTTGGTCATCAAGTACATGGTTAGGATTAGGTACGTACTTCTTCAATAGGTTGATATGGAATACATTATGAACCTTTAGGTTCTCAGGGAGTTGTAGTCTATAAGCATTAGATCCTAGGCACTTGAGGATCTTGTATGGTCCACAATACCTTGGACTTAGTTTCTTGCAACCTCCTAAGGATAGGGAACTCTTCTTTGGACGTACACGAATGAAGACCATGTCTCCTTCCTCGAAGATTCTACCTTGACGCTTCAAATCTGCGTATGCATTCTGTCTGTCCTTGACAACTTGGATGTCCTGCCTTATTGACTTTATTTGGTCATGCATCTCTTCCAACATCTGCCTTGAAGCTTCAACCCTCAAGGTTGGATCTGAGAAGTTTAGGGGACTTCGATAGTCATGATCATATAATTCTTGAAAAGGGATCATCTGAATGCTTTGTTGGTAAGAAGCATTGTAGGCAAATTCAACCAAAGGTGAGTATTGAATCCACCTTTTTGGTTCACGACAGCAATATGCCCTAAGCATATCCTTGATGACTTGATCAACTCGCTCTGTTTGGCCATCCGTTTGGGGATGGTAAGCTGTGCTAAAACAGAGTTGAGTCCCAATGGCTTCAAAGATAGCTCTCTAGAAGTGTGATGTGAAGAGAGAATCACGATCACTAATGATTCTTCTGGGTAGCCCATGTAGCTTGAATATCTCCTTGATAAACAACCTTGCAATGTCTGAATCTTTATAGTTTGTCTTTACTGGAATAAGGTGTATAACCTTAGTCAACATGTCAACCACAACCATAATGGAGTTGTATCCTCCCTGAACTTGGGGTAGGCCAATAACAAAGTCCATACTAATGAATTCCCATTTCATTTGGGGAATGTCGAGTGGTTGCAAATTCCCTGGCATCTTGACATGTTCGGCTTTGATACGTTGACAAGACAAACACTCACTGACATATTTGAGAACGTCACCTTTAAGCCTCTCCAATAGTAGCTCTTCCTAACTACATTGAGAGTCTTGGCATAGCCAGGATGTCCTGAGAAAGGAGAATCATGAGCTTCCCACAATATCTTCTGCTTAAGTGAGTGGCTTGCCGGTATACATACTCTCATTCTATAATAGGCAAGTCCACTATTGACAGAGAATTCATGATACTTAGCATGTAGCTTTTGGTCCTAGTCCTTGATAGAGATTTCCCTTAGCATCTTTTGATAGGCTGGATCATGGCATGCTTCCTCTCTAGCTAGCTCAAGTATTGGATTGTTTGGCATAGATACCTTTGTAGCTAGAGATCTAGCTGTTGATGGATTTTGCAAGATTAGAGAATTTAGGAATGCCTTGCGACTGAGTGCATTGGCAACTACATTCTCCTTTCCTGGTTGATATTTGATTTCAAAATCATACTCCTCTAGCACTTCAATCCACGGACATTGCCTCATGTTGAGCTCGTTCTGGGTAAAGATCCACTTGAGACTCTTATGATCAGTCAAAACTAGAGTAAACTTGTTACCCAACAAGTAGTGTCTCCAAAGCTTTAGGGCATGGATGACAGCTAACAATTCTAGATCATGGGTAGCATAATTCTTTTCATGGCTCTTCAGTTTCCTTGAAGAGTATGCTATAGGATGACCTTCTGGCAAGCATGAGCACACATCTTAAGGCAAGTGTACTAGCATCAATTACTACCTCGAACTCCTTACTGAGGTCTAGAAGTTTTAGGATAGGTGTTGATACCAAAATTTGCTTCAATTTATCGAAGCCAATTTGTTCGGGAGTTGACCATGCAATGGATGTTTGCTTCTTCAGTAGATCCGTCAGAGGTGCTGCAATCAAAGCATAGTTTTTTCTGAAGACCCTCCTGTCAGTCCAAGAATTTTGTGTATTTCTTTGACAGTTTTTGGTATTGGCCATTCTAGCACGTCTCTGACCTTAGCTGGGTCCACTGAGATTCGTTCCACTGATACGATGAATCCCAGATATTCAATCTGACGTTTGAAGAATACACACCTCTTCATCTTAGCATACAGCTTATATGCCCTCATTGTCTCAAGGAAAATGTTGGGGTTCATGATCTTCTTCTTGTTTAGAATAGACTAAAGTGTCGTCGAAGAAGACGAGCACGAAGTCATCAAGATATGGCCTAAAGATATCCTGCATTAACCTGTTGAAGGTGGCAGGCGCATTCGTAAGTCCGAATGACATAACTAGGAATTCAAAGTGTCCATATCTTGTGTTGAAGGCCGTCTTTGGGATATCTTCTTCCTTGATCCTTATCTGATAGTAACCAGATCTGAGATCAATCTTGAAGAAGATCTTCACACCCTGAAGACAATCAAGAAGTTCATCTATTCTAGGAATAGGGTACTTGTTTTTGACAGTTGATTGATTCAACCCTCTGTAATCAATACATAGTCGAAGCATTCCATCTTTCTTTTTCTGGAACAGTTTTGAAGCTCCCCATGATGAACTGCTAGGACAGATGTAGCCCTGATCTAGCAGTTGCTTGAGTTGTTCCTTTACCTCAATTGCTTTCGGGATGGACATTCTATAGGGTCTTTTTGCAATTGGCGCAGCTCCTAGTACTAGCTTGATCTCATGATCCACTTCTCTTTGAGGCGACAGTTCTGTCAACTCTTCAGGAAATACATCCGCATATTCCTTTAGCCAAGAAGGTCCTTCACTAGACTCTTGTTTCTGATCTAACTTGTTGAGCTTAATCAAGTAGACCGATAGTCCTTTTCTGACTCCCTTTATAATCCGAGATGCTTTGGCCAATTGAATTTTTGGCACTCTAGCTTCACCTTGAGTTATGACCGATTCCCCTTCAGAGTTCCGAAAGGAAATTTGGCCCTTTCCACAATGGATGTGGGCGTCATTTGGTTTGAGCCAATCCATTCCGAGTAGACACTCATGGATACCTAAGTTCATGACTCTGAATTTGACCGAAGTTGTCTTTCCTCCCAGAAAGAATTCCATCTTAGCAGTTTGCCTAGTACAAGTAACCTCATGACCATTTGCTAATTCCACAAGCAAGGTAGGTGCTTCTACTGTGGCTATTCCTAATCTTTTTGCATAACCTAGTGAGATAAAGGAATGTGTACTGTCACAATCAATCAAGGTCTTGAAACCTTTACCTTGATAGTCTGACGGTGTCTGAATCACCGAGAACTAGCGATTCGGACCTTTCTTGTGAAGAGCGGCATGGACTATCTCCCTTTCAAACTCTGCTTCCATGGTCGAATCTTCTTCTTCGCACATTTCCATGTGGCCAACATAGGCGGTTCTTCCTCTACCTCGGGTAGCGGCTCTCTAACCATGGCCAGTTCCTTAGAAAGGTGCTTGGAGATGTCCTCCTCCAAGCTTGGGACATTGCCTCTTGAAATGTCCTGGCTCGTTGTAGTGGAAACAATGGAAGTTCCGGCCATTGCTTTGGGTAGGGACAAAGCTGTTGGCATTATTAGTCCTTGCTTTCTTTCTTTGTCCCCGATTCTAACCTTGAACTCTCTTCATTTGAGGTCTATATGCTCCTATATTCGGGTCATTAAAAGACCAAGTTTTGATACCTCTTGGTCTAGCCTGCACCTCCTCAATTATAGGCGCAACTTGAATGAGTGCGTCCTGAAGATATGATGGGCGCATAGATTCGAGACGGATCTTCACTAGTGGATTTAAACCAGCACAGAATTTTGACACCTGATGTGTCATGTCCATTTGTGGCACACACTTAAGAAGTGAGACGAATTTAGAGTAGTATACATCAAGAGTGAGTCCTAGTTGTTTTAGCTCATAGAATTCATTCATTTTCTGCATGCGATACGCAGGTAGTAAGTATCTTCCATGCACGGATTTCTTCAGCTTCTCCTAGGTAACAGATCCTTCCGTGATCCCTTGATCTCTGCACCATTGTTTCCACCAAAGCTTGGCTTCGCAGGTGAGCTTCAGCTTGGCGAGCATAGCTTGGTTGGCGGGTGCAACACCGGTTGCTTCAAAGTAATCCTCTATGGATTCAATCCAAATTTTAGCATTTGCTTGGACGGACCTGCCTTTCCCATCAAATTCAAGCGGCTTAATTTTCTTGAGAAGAAACTTCTTCTCCTGGATTACAATAGTACTTGATGTAGAAGGCGAACTGGGAATCTGTACCTGGGGTTGTGTCTGGATAAAGGTTTCTTAACGTTATTACTCGTTAATCGTTATGATTTATATTTCATCTCCATTTCAGCAATTAACCAACAATCTAACCACTTAACTTCGAATCAATTCTCATCAACAAAACAAACCCAAAAAAAAAAGAAGTCTCATTCCATTTATATGGGCCTAGCCCTTTCGGAGTACAACATCTCTTGCTATGGCAAAGCAGTTGTTACATTTAGTTCGAGGAGAATAATGTTGTATTACATTTATCTATGTGAACTGGATAATAGTATGGTTTCGGGTCATGGATCTTTAGGAATCGGTTAGTCATTGGAAGATAAGGATATCCTTTTCTTTGGAACCCATTCTTCTTGTAGCGCCCTAACACTGATCCTGTCGGTGGGGATTACACAGGTCACTTCCTCATATACATATGAGTTCAGCTCAACCCTCCGACCTCAGATATGTAAAGTTGAGATTACGTGAGCCTCCACAAAAATGAACAGCTTCACGATCTTCAGGTCTTCCAACCACTTGATCCTCTTTATGTTGGTTTGAAGGTATACAAACCAATGGGCAGCTATATAGTAGATTCCTGAGGCACCAGTCCATCTTTGTTCCATGTACAAAGCCAATGGATTATAGATATGCTCTAGGATGTTCATCATCTCAACCCTTTGTTGATAATGCAGGGAACGCATCGTAGTCATAAACATGACTCGGAACACTAAGAACCTGTTCCATGCTTCATAATTGTGCAAGAGAGCATCGAAAGTAAGGAAATGTTTGGAAAGGCAATATTTGCTTTACTTCATCTTATCAAGATTTCTTAAAACAAATCCTTCGTTGGTTTGCTCTGATACCAACTGTAACGTGTCCACCTGTAATCTTCAAGACACGTTTTAGCAGTCCATCCGAAAGAATGTCTAGAAAGTTCCGCCCGGCACTCCCATGGAATGTCATGGGGTTTGCGATCTAGGACTTTCAGCGTCTGCCATGTAGCAAAAGTATTCTGGTCATTCCCACTTAGGACTGACCTGAATGAGGGTTTTCCCTATTGGTCATTTCCTAAACGGCAACTAGCGTCGAACCCGAGCGAACTACTTTACGTAGAAACGCCAGGTCCGAAGCGGATTCACGCTGCACTTGGTTCAAGGAGAATGAGAAACGAGAGGAATGCAAGGCTCGACCTCTGTGCCATAAGGCATAGTCCCATTCCGTTCCCCTAAAATAGCATAAACCGGGATTGTTGTAACTTAGATTTTAGGTTAACACCCTTGCTGTTCGTGTCCTTTGAACGATCTTCTTGCTGTCCATCATGATTGAGAAAAGTTCCCGGCCAACCGGGACCACCCATCCGTAGGACAGACCCATGGCCACATCCACTGCACTTTTCTCAGGTTGTTTTAGTTATCTAATTACCTACCACATTTATTTGAACATGCATCAAACAGCTTTCTTAATTAGTCTGTTAGGCACCAGTTCCTTCATGTAATCATAACACTTAACATAGAAAAGCAATGTCAAACAAATTCCTTTTCAACAGGTTATCATATTTATCTTTGAAATACATTTATAAAATCCAGCGCGTAGACTGATCCACAATCCGCCCGAAGGCTATCCAGCAATCCACATGGATTACTAATCCAAGATTCCGCCTGTAGACTAGTATGCGGGCCTCGAGATCCAATCCCTAGTCACGTTGGCCTCTTGTGCAGGGCCGGGAAGGCGAGGGATTTACGGCAAGAGCCCCCTCTGGCACCCAAGCATCCTCCTGCTCCAAGTAGCACTCAACGAAGAGGCCTCTCGCGACAGGTTTGATCCACCTTCCCGGTGCGGTTAACAACCCCCTTGGTTAGGGTCAGGCAAGCAGTCGGGGGTAACTGAAGATGCCTCTCCCTTCCACCCTTCAACCTGAAGCATTAGATATCCATTTATCCTTTAGTTCTTTAAGCAAAGAAAGCAAACAGTGCTCTCTAAACTATTACAAGCAGAATCATTTCTAGTGGTCGTTATTTTGGCCAATTGCTAAGGAGTGAATCCTTCTTTCCGAATGCATCCAACACTCGATTCGGGATCAATTGCGACTTGGCAAGATTCCCAAGGGTTTTCTTATTAACCCTATATCCCTGGGTTAGGGTCTTACCCTATTAACCCAACTTAACCAATACCTTAAGTTCTATTAGCAGTAAATATGTTATTCCAATTTACTGATTTGTCCTTTGCTTCCAAACTAATATCTAATCCCCGCATCTTGGTCTCTTTACCCAAGAAATGTACTATATGAGGATGATTATTCATCCTCTTGCAAGATAAACTTGCGTAAGAATCTGCCAATCTCATTTTGAGGAATTGGCCATTCCCTTGTGATCAATTCACAAGATCATGCGACTCTGCAACTTGTTGCAGGAGTGTCGCATCAAAACCCATGGGGCTATTTTACCCATCGAACGTTGTCTTCTAATCACAAAATCATGATTAGATAGGAAACAGGATTGGGGTGTCTTCATAACAGTCCGTTCCCGATTGCACTAGGCCGACATTGTCGGTCCTAAGGTTCCAAATTCAAATCGGGCTTCATCCTTTTAGCGAGCGATCCTTAGGGTAAACCCTAGATCGTCTCTCGCAAGTACGTCCTATTGTCCCTACATTCCATGAATGTGGGAAAATCTTCAGGTTTAAGAGTTTCAGCTTTGGCAATAAGAGCGATTAGGTCATGTCCTCAGCATCCTAAATCCCTATTAGCACTTGGGATATGTTGCATCGATTTAACCATTCCTTACGAGTCCCTCGGGGTTTAGGTGTTTAGGTTAAACCAATTTACTTGTCTACCCTTGAAGCTATTTACGATACCATTTTTGTAACCACATGATTCATTGCTTACATATGAGTCGATTTACAAACCCTAACTTTTCTTGTTAAGATCAAAGCATATGTTAAATTATAGCATAATTCCAACTGATCCTTCTGTACATGCAATCAATATTCATGCTACTAAGCTTTAGGGCTTTATGATTGAACCATGTAGCCTTTTCCTAACAACTATGCAGTTGAAACGAGATTTATGCAATTGGCCTAGAGTTTAATCTTCTTCATGCAGCCTAGAGTCATTTCCATGACTAGCAATTTCCTACGATTGTTAGCAACCTTCTTTAAAGAATCATTTCGAAGAAAAGATGTTCAATAATGTGATTTATTCCTTCCATGCATAATCGAAGTGTACTATCATTGTTTTGACTTGTAAAGATGGGCATTAGTTAATCTAAGTTCATTACTTTGCAATGCATAAAACCCACTTACTAGGAATACATAGAGATCTTATGCTCTTTCTTTGTTCGTTTCATTGCAAAATACCAATGACCAATTCCTTGACCGTAAGCTATTTCCTTTTAATTTATCCAAAGTATTTCAATCAAAAAGTGCATCCTAATTTCATAAATGATCCATGCCCAATCAAAATATTACGACGTTAATCAAATTTAGGAAGAAAAACCTCGACTTGTGGTGAAATGTCCACATGGATGTTAGGAGATGATCCAACTGGGGTTGTGCCTTGTGCCTTCTTAGGAGCCATCGAGACTTTGACCTTCTTGCCTTGGTTGCGGATTTATGATCTTGGTCCGTCTCCTTCGAATGCGAAACTCCCTTTGTGACCACTTGCACCGTCTTTCGGAATCGGCTTTAGAAGGCTTTATGGGTTTCCTCCTTGAAGTAGGGATTTCACGATTAGGACCTTACAACCGTCAAGAATGACTTTGTGGAAATGCTAAGGGGCTCAAACTCCGGGTTTGAAAAACCTACTTTGTAGGGCCGATGGGAAAGGGGTTTGAAACTTGGAAATGAGGAGTTCCACGGGGAAGAGGGTGCTTAAATCTCAAGGGGGGAGGGGGGGGGTTTATAAAAACCCTCTTGAGAGCCAATAGGAAAACAGGTTTTTCGAAAGCCGGGGCTAAAAGGTGGCTGATAAAAAAGATTTGTATGGAACCCCATGGGAAAAGGGGTTTTAAATGGACTTAATGGATTGGAAAAGGGAAGAAAGGGGATGTATAGATCGCCTGTGAACGGGTTAAATCTCGGGGGAAAATGGGTTTAAAAAACCTTCAAGAGGAAGGATTAAGAAAGCCACAGGAAGGGGGGCTTAGATCCCTCCCCTTAGAAGCTTCTTGGAAGCTTTTGTGGTCACCGTTAACCACGTGGGAAAAAGGAGATGATTTTGTTTATGGCAGCTTGGTGGCGGCTAGGCGAACTGAAAGGCATGGTGGAACTTTTGGCGGCAATTCGTCCTTCACGGCGTGTAATGTTACACTCAGCTCCCTCTGGTGGCGTTATGGCTCCTCCCTCCACTCTCAACGACGGCGGCGGTCCTATCTCACAGCCTTGCTCTTAATGGCAGCGTGACAGTTTCCCTCTTCCAGCTCTACGACAGCATCATGATGATTACCACCTCCTCCTCTCGGCCAAAATCGTCCTGCCTCTCTCCCTCACAAGGTCTTTATAGGGACAGGGAGAGGTACCTCCCTCCCCCCCACGTAGCCATTTGCATGGCCTTCACCCTTCTGCGAGTTCCAACAAGGATGCTCAGTCATCCTTGCTATACCCCTCTCCTCCAGCACGACTGTCGGCTGGGGGAAAGAGGGGATAATTAAAAAATTTACCATAATTCAATGTTATCCTCATGACCTCTTCCCAAGAGGGGATTCATGCGACATATGCGGTTTCATTAAACCATAGTCTCGATTCTGCCACCACCAATGGAGATTATGATACATTGTGTTTAAGTTCGTACCGTCCGGGACCCACTGCTGGCATTGTCTTGCGTGAGTATCACGAGGGTTAGATATATTTTCAACTGAAATATTACATTGTCTTCCCCTTGGAGGAATCGAGATGTCCTCATCTCGAGATAACTGGGGATATTGATGGTTGAGAGTACTTTTATCTATCCAAGTGGCATCCTCCTCATGATAATCTTTCCACTAGACAAGGTATTCTCTTAAGGTTCTGGATCTCAGTTGTCTCTCCCTAACATCTAAGATCCTGTCAGGCCGTAGTTCAAGGACTCCTTGACTAGGCATTACAACTTGTTGGTCATCAAGTACATGGTTAGGATTAGGTACATACTTCTTCAATAGGCTGATATGGAATACATTATGAACCTTTAGGTTCTCAGGGAGTTGCAGTCTATAAGCATTAGGTCCTAGGCACTTGAGGATCTTGTATGTTTCACAATACCTTGGACTTAGATTCTTGCAATCTCCTAAGGATAGGGATCTCTTCTTTGGACGTACGCGAATGAAGACCATGTCTCCTTCCTCGAAGATTCTATCTTGATGCTTCAAATCTGTGTATGCCTTCTGTCTATCCTTGGCAGCTTGGATGTCCTGCCTTATTGACTTTATTTGGTCATGCTTCTCTTCCAACATCTGCCTTGAAGCTTCAACCCTCAAGGTTGGATCTGAGAAGTTTAGGGGACTTCGATAGTCATGACCATATAATGCTTGAAAAGGGGTCATCTGAATGCTTTGTTGGTAAGAAGCACTGTAGGCAAATTCAACCAAAGGTGAGTATTGAATCCACCTTTTTGGTTCATGACAGCAGTATGCCCTAAGCATATCCTTGATGACTTGATCGACTCGCTCTGTTTGGCCATCCGTTTGGGGATGGTAAGCTGTGCTAAAACAGAGTTGAGTCCCAATGGCTTCAAAGATAGCTCTCCAGAAGTGTGATGTGAAGAGAGAATCACGATCACTAATGATTCTTCTGGGTAGCCCATGTAGCTTGAATATCTCCTTGATAAACAACCTTGCAATGTCTGAATCTTTATAGTTTGTCTTTACTGGAATAAGGTGTACAACCTTAGTCAACATGTCAACCACAACCATAATGGAGTTGTATCCTCCCTAAACTTGGGGTAGGCCAATAACAAAGTCCATAATGATGAATTCCCATTTCATTTGGGGAATGTTGAGTGGTTGCAACTTCCCTAGCATCTTGACATGTTCGGCTTTGATACATTGACAAGACAAACACTCACTGACATATTTGAGAACATCACCTTTAAGCCTCTCCAATAGTAGCTCTTCCTAACTGCATTGAGAGTCTTGGCATAGCCCGGATGTCTTGAGAAAGGGGAATCATGAGCTTCCCACAATATCTTCTGCTTAAGTGAGTGGCTTGCCGGTATACATACTCTCATTCTGTAATAGGCAAGTTCACTATTGACAGAGAATTCATGATACTTAGCATGTAGCTTTTGGTCCTAGTCCTTAATAGAGATTTCCCTTAGCATCTTTTGATAGGCTGGATCATGGCATGCTTCCTCTTTAGCTAGCTCAAGTATTGGATTGTTTGGCATAGATACCTTTGTAGCTAGAGATCTAGCTGTTGATGGATTTTGCAAGATTAGAGAATTTAGGAATACCTTGCGACTGAGTGCATCGGCAACTACATTCTCCTTTCCTGGTTGATATTTGATTTCAAAATCATACTCCTCTAGCACTTCAATCCACGGACGTTGCCTCATGTTGAGCTCGTTCTGGGTAAAGATCCACTTGAGACTCTTATGATCAGTCAAAACTAGAGTAAACTTGTTACCCAACAAGTAGTGTCTCCAAAGCTTTAGGGCATGGATGACAGCTAACAATTCTAGATCATGGGTAGCATAATTCTTTTCATGGCTCTTCAGTTTCCTTGAAGATTATGCTATAAGATGACCTTTCGGCATGAGCACACATCCTAAGGCAAATGTGCTAGCATCAGTTACTACCTCGAACTCCTTACTCAGGTCTAGAAGTCTTAGGATAGGTGCTGATACGAAACTTTGCTTCAATTTATTGAAGCCAGTTTGTTCGGGAGTTGACCATGCAGTGGATGTTTGCTTCTTCAGTAGATCCGTCAGATGTGCTGCAATCAAAGCATAGTTTTTTATGAAGACCCTATACCATCCTGTCAGTCCAAGAATTCTGCATATTTCTTTGACAGTTGTTGGTATTGGCCATTCTAGCACATCTCTGACCTTAGCTGGGTCCACTGAGATTCCTTCCACTGATACGATGAATCCCAGATATTCAATCTGACGTTTGAAGAATGCACACTTGTTCATCTTAGCATACAGCTTATGTGCCCTCATTGTCTCAAGGACAATCCGAAGTTGGGGTTCATGATCTTCTTCCTGTTTAGAATAGACTAAAGTGTCATCGAAGAAGACGAGCACGAAGTCATCAAGATATGGCCTAAAGATATCCTGCATTAACTTGTTGAAGGTGGCAGGTGCATTTGTAAGCCCGAATGACATAACTAGGAATTCAAAGTGTCCATATCTTGTGTTGAAGGCCGTCTTTGGGATATCTTCTTCCTTGATCCTTATCTGATAGTAACCAGACCTGAGATCAATCTTGAAGAATATCTTCACTTCCTGAAGACAATCAAGAAGTTCATCTATTCTAGGAATAGGGTACTTGTTCTTGACAGTTGATTGATTCAACCCTCTGTAATCAATACACAGTCGAAGCGTTCCATCTTTCTTTTTCTGGAACAGTACTGGAGCTCCCCATGATGAACTGCTAGGACAGATGTAGCCCTGATCTAGCAGTTGCTTGAGTTGTTCCTTTACCTCAATTGCTTCCGGGATGGACATTCTATAGGGTCTTTTTGCAATTGGCACAGCTCCTAGTACTAGCTTGATCTCATGATCCACTTCTCTTTGAGGCGAGAGTTCTGTCAACTCTTCAGGAAATACATCCGCATATTCCTTTAGCCAAGAAGGTCCTTCACTAGACTCTTGTTTCTGATCTAACTTGTTGAGCTTAATCAAGTAGACCGGTAGTCCTTTTCTGACTCCCTTTATAATCCGAGATGCTTTGGCCAATTGAATTTTTGGCACTCTAGCTTCACCTTGAGTTATGTCCCATTCCCCTTCAGAGTTCCGAAAGGAAATTTGGCCCTTTCTACAATGGATGTGGGCGTCATTCGGTTTGAGCCAATCCATTCCAAGTAGACACTCATGGATACCTAAGTTCATGACTCTGAATTTGACCGAAGTTGTCTTTCCTCCCAGAAAGAATTCCACCTTAGCAGTTTGCCTAGTACAAGTGACCTCACGACCATTTGCTAATTCCACAAGCAAGGTAGGTGCTTCTACTGTGGCTATTCCTAAACTTTTTGCACAAGCTAGTGAGATAAAGGAATGTGTACTGTCACAATCAATCAAGGTCTTGAAACCTTTACCTTGATAGTCTAACGGTGTCTGAATCACCGGGAATTGGTGATTTGGCCCTTTCTTGTGAAGAGCGGCATGGACTATCTCCCTTTCAAACTCTGCTTCCATGGTTGGATCTTCTTCTTCGCACATTTCCATGTTGCCAACATAGGCAGTTCTTCCTCTACCTCGGGTAGCGGCTCCCTGACCATGGCTAGTTCCTTGGAAAGGTGCTTGGCGATGTCCTCCTCCAAGCTTGGGACATTGCCTCTTGAAATGTCCTGGCTCGTTGTAGCGGAAACAATGGAAGTTCCGGCCATTGCTTTGGGTAGGGACAAAGCTGTTGGCATTATTAGTCCTTGATTTCTTTCTTTGTCCCTAATTCTGACCTTGAACTCTCTTCATTTGAGGTCTATATGCTCCTCTGTTCGGGTCATTAAAAGACCAAGTTTTGATACCTCTTGGTCTAGCCTGCACCTCCTCAATTATAGGCGCAACTTGAATGAGTGTGTCCTGAAGATATGATGGGCGCATAGTTTCGAGACGGATGTTCACTAGTGGATTTAAACTAGCACAAAATTTTGACACCTGCTGTGTCATGTCCATCTATGGCGCACACTTAAGAAGTGAGTCGAATTTAGAGTAGTATACATCAAGAGTGAGTCCTAGCTGTTTTAGCTCATAGAATTCATTCATTTTCTGCGTGCGATACGCAAGTGGTAAGTATCTTCCCTGCACGGCTTTCTTCAGCTTCTCCTAGGTAACAGATCCTTCCGCGATCCCTTGATCTCTTCACCATTGTTTCCACCAAAGCCTGGCTTCGTAGGTGAGCTTCAGCTGGGCGAGCATAGCCTGGTTGGCGGGTGCAGTACCGGCTGCTTCAAAGTAATCCTCCATGGATTCAATCCAAATTCTAGCATCTACTTGGACGGGCCTGCCTTTCCCATCAAATTCAGGCAGCTTAATTTGCTTGAGAAGAAACTTCTTCTCTTGGATTACAGCAGTATTTGATGTAGAAGGCGAACTAGGAATCTGTACCTGGGGTTGTGTCTGGATAAAGGTTTCTTAACGTTATTACTCGTTAATCGTTATGATTTATATTTCATCTCCATTTCAACTATTAACCAACAATCTAACCACTTAACTTCGTATCAATTCTCATGAACAAAACAAACCACAAAAAAAAAAGTCTCATTCCATTTATATGGGCCTAGCCCTTTCGGAGTACAACATCTCTTGGTATGGCAAAGCAACTGTTACATTTAGTTCGAGGAGAATAATGTTGTATCGCATTTATCTATGGGAACTAGATAATACTATGGTTTCGGGTCATGGATCTTCAGGAATGGGTAAGTCATTGGAAGATAAGGATATCCTTTTCTTTGGAACCCATTCTTCTTGTAGCGCCCTAACACTGATCCTATCGGCGGGGATTACACGGGTCACTTCCTCGTATACATATGAGTTCAGCTCAACCCTCCGACCTCAGATATGTAAAGTTGAGATTACGTGAGCCTCCACAAAAATGAACAGCTTCACGATCTTCAGGTCTTCCAACCACTTGATCCTCTTTAAGTTGGTTTGAAGGTATACAAACAGATGGGCAGCTATATAGTAGATTCCTAAGGCATCCCTCCATCTTTGTTCCACGTACAAAGCCAATGGATTATAGATATGCTCTAGGATGTTCATCATCTCAACCCTTTGCTGATAATGCAAGGAATGCATCGTAGTCATAAACATGACTCGAAACACTAAGAACTTGTTCCATACTTCATAATTCTGCAAGAGAGCATCGAAAGTAAGGAAATGTTTGGAAAGGCAACATTTGCTTTACTTCATCTTATTAAGATTTCTTAAAACAAATCCTTCGTTGGTTTGCTCTGATACCAACTGTAACATGTCCACCTGTAATCTTCAAGGCACATTTTAGCAGTCCATCGGAAAGAATGTCTAGAAAGTTCCGCCGAGCACTCCCATGGAATGTCATGGGGTTTGCGATCTAGGACTTTCAGCGCCTGCCATGTAGCAAAAGTATTCTGGCCATTCCCACTTAGGATTGACCTGAATGAGGGTTTTCCCTATTGGTCATTTCCTAAATGGCAACTAGCGTCGAACCCAAGAGAACTACTTTACGTAGAAACGCCAGGTCCGAAGCGGATTCACGTTGCACTTGGTTCAAGGAGAATGGGAAACGAGAGGAATGCAAGGCTCGACCTCTGTGCCATAAGGCATAGTCCCATTCCGTTCCCCTAAAACAGCATAAACCGGGATTATTGTAACTTAGATTCTAGGTCAATGCCCTTGCTATTCGTGTCCTTTGAACGATCTTCTTGTTGTCCATCATGATTGAGAAAAGTTCCCGACCAACCAGGACCACCCATCCGTAGGACAGACCCATGGCCACATCCACTGCACTTTTCTCAGGTTGTTTTAGTTATCTAATTACCTACCACATTTATTTGAACATGCATCAAACAGCTTTCTCAATTAGTCCATTAGGCATCGTTTCCTTCACGTAATCATAGCACTTGACATAGAAAAGCAATGTCAAACAAATTCATTTTCAACAGGTTATCATATTTATCTTTGAAATACATTTATAAAATCCAACCCGTAGACTGATCCATAATCCGCCCGAAGGCTATCTAGCAATCCACAGGGATTACTAATCCAAGATTCCGCCTGTAGACTAGTATGCGGGCCTCGAGATCCAATCCCAAGTCACGTTGGCCTCTTGTGCAGGGCCCAAAAGGCGAGGGATTTACGGCGAGAGCCCCCTCTGGCACCCAAGCGTCCTCTTGCTCCAAGTAGCGCTCAACGAAGAGACCTCTCGCGACGGGTTTGATCCACCTTCCCGGTGCGGTTAACAACCCCCTTGGTTAGGGTCAGGCAGGCAGTCGAGGGTAACTGAAGATGCCTCTCCCTTCCAGCCTTCAACCTGAAGCATTAGATATCCATTTATCATTTAATTCATTGAGCAAACAAAGCAAACAGTGCTCTCTAAACTATTACAAGCACAATCATTTCCAGTGGTCGTTATTTTGGCCAACTGCTAAGGAGTGAATCCTTCTTTCCGAATGCATCCAACACTCGATTCGGGATCAATTGCAACTTGGCAAGATTCCCAAGGGTTTTCTTATTAACCCTATATCCATGGGTTATGGTCTTACCCTATTAACCCAACTTAACCAATACCTTAAGTTCTATTAGCAGTAAATATGTTATTCCAATTTACTGATTTGTCCTTTGCTTCCAAGCAAATACATAATCCCCGCATCTTGGTCTCTTTACCCAAGAAATGTACTATATCAGGACGATTATTCATCCTCTTGCAAGATAAACTTGCGTAAGAATCTGCCAATCTCATTTTGAGGAATTGGTCATTCCCTTGTGATCAATTCACAAGATCATGCGACTCTGCAACTTGTTGCAGGAGTGTCGCATCAAAACCCATGGGGCTATTTTACCCATCGAACGTTGTCTTCTAATCACGAAATCATGATTAGATAGGAAACAAGTTTGGGGTGTCTTCATAACAGTCCGTTCTCGATTGCACTAGGCCGACATTGTTGGTCCTAAGGTTCCAAATTCAAATCGAGTTTCATCCTTTTAGCGAGCGATCCTTAGGGTAAACCCTAGATCGTCTCTCACAAGTACGTCCTACTGTCCCTACATTCCGTGAATGTGGGAAAATCTTCAGGTTTAAGAGTTTCAGCTTTGGCAATAAGAGCGATTAGGTCATGTCCTGAGCGTGCTAAATCCCAATTAGCACTTGGGATATGTTGCATCGATTTAACCATTCCTTACGAGTCCCTCGAGGTTTAGGTGTTTAGGTTAAACCAATTTACTTGTCTACCCTTGAAGCTATTTACGATACCATTTTTGTAACCACATGATTCATTGCTTACGTATGAGTCGATTTACAAACCCTAACTTTTCTGGTTAAGATCAAAGCATATGTTAAAATATAGCATAATTCCAACTGATCCTTCTGTACATGCAATCAATATTCATGCTACTAAGCTTTAGGGCTTTATGATTGAACCATGTAGCCTTTTCCTAACAACTATGCAGTTGAAACGAGATTTATGCCATTGGCCTAGAGTTTAATCTTCTTCATGCAGCCTAGAGTCATTTCCATGACTAGCAATTTCCTACGATTGTTAGCAACCTTCTTTAAAGAATCATTTCGAAGAAAAGATGTTCAATCATGTGATTTATTCCTTCCATGCATAATCGAAGTGTACTATCATTGTTTTGACTTGTAAAGATGGGCATTAGTTAATCTAAGTTCATTACTTTGCAATGCATAAAACCCACTTACTAGGAATACATAGAGATCTTATGCTCTTTCTTTGTTCGTTTCATTGCAAAACACCAATGACCAATTCCTTGACCGTAAGCTATTTCCTTTTAATTTATCCAAAGTATTTCAATCAAAAAGTGCATCCTAATTTCATAAATGATCCATGCACAATCGAAATGTTATGACGTTAATCAAATTTAGGAAGAAAAACCTCGACTTGTGGTGAAATGTCCACATGGATGTTAGGAGATGATCCAACTGGGGTTGCGCCTTGTGCCTTCTTAGGAGCCATCGAGACTTTGACCTTCTTGCCTTGGTCGCGGACTTATGATCTTGGCCCATCTCCTTCAAATGCGAAACTCCCTTTGTGACCGCTTGCACCGTCTTTCAGAATCGCCTTTAGAAGGCTTTATAGGTTTTCTCCTTGAAGTAGGGATTTCACGATTAGGACCTTACAACCGTCAAGAATGACTTTGTGGAAATGCTAAGGGGCTTAAACTCCGGGTTTGAAAAACCCACTTTGTAGGGCCGATGGGAAAGGGGTTTGAAACCTGGAAATGAGGAGTTCCACGGGGAAGGGGGTGCTTAAACCTTGGGGGGGGGGGGGGGGGGGGGGGGGGGGTTGGGGGGTTTATAAAACCCCTCTTGAGAGCCAATAGGAAAAGGGGTTTTTCGAAACCCGAGGCTAAAAGGTGGCTAATAAAAAAGATTTTTATGGAACCCCATGGGAAAAGGGGTTTTAAATGGACTTAATGGATTGGAAAAGGGAAGAAGGGGGATGTATAGATCACCTGTGAAGGGGTTAAATCCCGGGGGAAAATGGGTTTAAAAAACCTTCAAGAGGAAGGCTTAAGAAAGCCATAGGAAGGGGGGCTTAGATCCCTCCCCTTAGAAGCTTCCAAGAAGCTTCTTGGAAGCTTCTGTGGTCACAGTTAACCACGTGGGAAAAAGGAGATGATTTTGTTTATGGCGGCTTGATGGCGGCCAGGCAAACTGAAAGGCATGGCGAAACTTTTGGCGGCAGTTCCTCCTTCACAGAGCGCAGCGTTACACTCAGCTCCCTCTGGTGGCATTATGGCTCCTCCCTCCACTCTCAATGGTGGCCTCCGTCCTATCTCACAGCCTCCCTCTTAACGGCAGCGTGACGGCTTCCCTGCTCTAGCTCTACGATAGCGTCACGATGATTACTGCCTCCTCCTCTCTGCCAAAATCGTCATGGCTCTCTCCCTCACAAGGTTTTTATAGGGAGAGGGAGAGGTACCTCCCTCCCCCCAAGCAGCCATTTGCATGGCCTTCACCCTTCTACGAGCTCCAACAAGGATGCTCGGTCATCCTTGCTATACCCCTCTCCTCTAGCACGACTGTCGGCTGGGGGAAAGAGGGGATAATAAAATTTTTTACCATAATTCAAATATTATCCTCATGACCTCTTCCCAAGAGGGGATTCATGTGACATATGCGATTTCATTAAACCATAGTCTCGGTTTTGCCAATGGAGATTATGATACATCGTGTTTAAGTTTGTACCGTCCGGGACCCACTACCGGCATTGTCTTGCATGAGTATCATGGGGTTTAGATATATTTTCAACTAAAATATTACAACTCAAGAGTGGGGCTGCAAAGCCTGAGTGGCTAGATGCGGACGACTGGCGCCGAACTGAGGGAGGAGGCTACAGTTTCTCCAAGACATTGGAGTCAACAGCGCAAGGAGGCAAGGGCACGACTAGAGGCCGGAGTGGTCCATCATCTTGGGAGCGACGGCCACAAGACATATCTAGAGGACTTTGTAAGTTTTTCTTTTGTTTTGCTTGCTTTTTTTTTTTTGCAATATCCTTTGTATTGACAATTATATTTCTAACAGTGAGTATTTTGTTTTCTTTGCAGCACTCCATTACAAATCGCGATCCAACTGGCCTCGAGACTCGATATACAGAGAGGCACGATCTCACTGCATTGATCGACCGATTGTATAGACACGGCGGCCCTGTAAGTCACTTATCTTTCTTGTCCGTAGTTACCATGTTTAACTAAAATGCATTATTGTATGGTGGACTGATGTGTAGTTGTTTCTTTTTTTCCAGCGTCCGTTGGATGCTCCTTTGTGGTGTGATGAGTTTTCGAATGGCGAGGATATGTAGCTCGCCCTTGGATCCTTGGAGCTCACACACCCTTCTTTTTTGGTCACCTGATCTGTGTAGACATTTTCTATGTAGTAGTGATATCTTGTCATGATTGTACCAATCGCTTTCATTATGCAATCATGTATTTATTTCATGTATCAATGTTATGATTTAAATACACTTTGTTTTGGTTTACACGAGCATTGTACACAGTGCAGAAACTATTTTGTATGGCCCAAATAAAGCATACAATGCTATATGTGGCTGCCCTGCCACATTTTTTTTTCCTTGTTACCATCGCTATTAGCGTTGCAAATTTACCTGCACGCGTCGTTTTTTGCATTGGTATCACCGACACAAATAGCAACACTGATAAGGACACTGATACTGACTGTTCTATGGCGTCACCAATAACGACGCTTTTTTCGACGATGAGGGCAAATTTTGTTATTTACACTTTCGTCACTTTTAACGTCAGTATAAGGCCTATATCTTGTAGTGGCTACAAGAGAATACAAAAATGGATCATAAGGACTCTAGAATGATGTATAAACTGCAATCATGTTAGTACATAATAACCAATTGTCTCTCTTTTCCACAAAAATAGCTTATTGACAAGCCACATATAATCCTATGATATCCCATATACTCTTTCCCTAACTTGATAATTGAATGACTAATGAAACTATGCTACAAAAACATAGACATATGATATTGAATGTTAGATCAAATAGATAGAAGATTGAAATGATATATTAAATAAAAAATCTAGAATGTAAATAATCGTATCGAAGCACAATTTTGTTATACATATGCTACCTTTTGTTGTTGGTTGTGATGCAAGCTATGTATGATATAATCTTTGTGGATCATGTCCTGCTTTCTCCATTTCTCACAACGATGCCATGATGGTATACCTATACTACAAGCCCATGCAACCTCGTAATGAGCTTTTTCTCTTCATTATTCATGACCAACTGACTTGTTTATTTAGCGATTATGTATGACATGTCGTGAGGGGTCTTAGGGATGCTCACCTTGTGAGGGGTGGTAGTCTCTAGGTGAGGGGAATGGTTACCATCCATAGATAAACTCTATGTCTCTGAGCAAGAGTAGTGACTCCAAAATCATGACTACCTTGATCAGACTTAGTGGAGATATGGATATGATTAGTGGATTGTTTGATATAGCCATGGTCCCATGGATCTAACGTCAATTTTCTTAGTGTAGGTAAACAAGAACGATAACATTTGGAGAGATTTGAGATCTTGAAAATACCTTGTAAGAGATCTTAAAAAGCAAAAATATTTTAAGAAATAAAATTTATATTTTTATCGTTTAAATTTTATATTTTGATAAGTAAATATATCTAAAATCGTTTAGATTTTATTATCATAATATTCTTGTGGCTTAAATCAAACCTAGAAATATAGGCTGCCATAAAGGCGACAATGATTGACTTAATGAAGATCCTACCTTCTCTTGATGAAAGTGAAAGTGAATATTCAATTTGAATTTTTTAGATATTTGGTTACCTCCCTCCATCCTCATTCTCTTCTTTCTTTATTATTCTCCTTACTAGTTATTTTCTCATTATTCTTCTTTTTCGAATTTGCATAGTTTTCTTACTCAAAGTTACAAATCACATCCTTAGCTATGGATCAACCATTCAATGATCTTTATAGCAATATAGTAAAAGAGCTCTCTATTATCTTCACATTGAGCTAGAATGTGAGTATGAACCAATTATGAAAAGAAAAAAACAAAATATTGTTTCAAAATCTATGCAACATGTCTTGCAATTGGAAGAAAATAAAAATCTTGATATTTGGTTGGATGGAAGGTTATATCCCAATTATAGGTCCTATAAAAATTAATACTCATTTTTATAATAGATATTCACTTATGAGAAATATTGGTTGTAGTTATAATGGATTTTTAGGTTGTATGCTTAATCTTTTTGTAGAAAATGATATCTTAGATTAATTATCAATATTGAACAAAGCATAGAGATGGCTTATTGAAAAAATTATAGAATTTTTAACAAAATATATGTGCATTGGATAAATGTGTCAATGCGTACTAGTGGAAGCAAACTATTTTAGACCTTTAAAATTGATAAATTAGACCTTCAAATAAAAGAATCCAAGTAGCAAGTTACACCTTTTTACTGAAGAAATATTGAATATAACTTTGCTTATAATAATATTTGAGTTGTGATATTGATCTTCTTTAGGTCTCTTGTTGAGCCAAACATAAGTGAGAGAAATACTTCAAAGGCATCTCAATTTTATTATTGTCTTTTTTCCTCAACAGCCCCGAAGGATATTCTTGAGAAGAAAAAATTCAAAAAAGTAAAGAATTTCTTGGATTGTTTCATTAAGCATCATTGTTTGGATTTTGAGCTAGTGTCAAATACTGTGGATATTAGTTGAGATATATAATATTATAAAAAAATAGCTAATACAATTTTTAAAAAAACAATCTCAGTTGTATAAATTTTTATTTTCAAGGACAAATATGATAAAAACTATTAGACAAGGAATTAGTGGTAAAGTGATCAAAGTTTTGGGTGAGCCTTTCCATATTAAGGTCAAGTTTAAGAGCAAGAAAAAAGAGGTTATTTCCAACCAACATTTTTCTTGACATGCCATGCAACTTTTGATTATCAGATTCTATGATTTGTCTTAAGAAGAGGCACAAGGAGTAGCTAGGTTTGTAATTAAACTTGGTAAAAGTGAGATTTTAAAGTACAAAAACTTAGAAAATGTCTCCATTATCTTAATGTATAGAGCACTTTCATCAAGCAATTTAGTGATTTTTGCTATTTTACAATATTTCATGGTTAGGAGCTTTTGATGTAGACATAGAGATTGTGATATACATACTATTTTGAATTTTTCATTAAACTTCAATATCTGATGTGATTAAGAGTCAACAAGTAGGAGAAGTGCTATTTGTCGAGAGATTTGGGAACTACAAGATTGAATGGCACACAGTGGCAACTTGACAACACTCAAGTCAATGTATAATGTGTCAAAAGAAGCAAACTCTAGATATCTCTACATGTATTGCATGTCTCCAATTACACAATTGACATGAAACATTTCCTATCCAGCCTGTCATATTTCATATGTTTTACATATTATTTTTGCATCATCTTGATCACCTCTCATATAAAATACAAAAACTCTTATTTTGTGTTTCTTGTAAACTTAATCTCACGTTTCATACATTAGTAGAGGAAGTCTATATGGATGTCATATGAAATGTGAATGTAGTTACTCCTTTGCTTGATGGACATGGTTTTCATATTTCATACAAAAAACTCTTGTTCTATGTTTCTCACAAGCTCGATCTCACATTTCATATGTTATTAGAGGAAGTTTATATGGCTGTCATATGAAATTTGAGATGGACATGGTTTTCATATTTCATGCATTTACTATTTTTAATTGTGTTCTCTTGGAGTGTGTCGTATGAAACGTGATTCTACTAGCTATGTTTTCCTTAGATGGCCTAGTTTTTTGCATTTGATATGTCTATCCAAACATTATGGGTGATTGAGTGTATTATTAGGACTTTTTTATTTTGCAATTGGTGAGTTTTCACTATGGCTAGAAAAAAATCCACTACAAGAAAGCTAAATTTTGATCCTAAGAACGTTGCTCAAAAGATTCATTGGTGTTCCAAGCCATCCAAGCTGTCAATAAAACATAAGAGAAGATTTTCATAAGGTGTGAGATGTCTAACCAAGATCACAAACGCAATGAAGGATCTTAATAATGCAATTCCAAAGCTACCATTCCAAAATCTTGTTAGGGAGATATGTGATAAGCATAGTCTCAAATAAACTCCTTTTCGCCTTCTAACTCAGTCCACTACCACCTTTTATCCTCCTTTGCTTTCTCTAATTGTGAGAGAAGCTCTTTGACATGCTCATCACAGTTTGCAAGTGGTGTCATTGTTGTGGGAATGGAGGTTGTGTGGATTTCCACCCTCTACCTCTTAGGGTCTTGTCTCGACTCGGTGTCTATTGCTACCCATTGCTTGGTTTCTACTACAGGGGCACCTTCACCTATCCCTTGGGCCATCTCTTTATTAAACAAGAATTTCATCCAGACCAACATGTTGCTAGCATCAACTTTAGGCATGGAGCCTTGGGTGGTTATGGTTGTTGGGGTAGTGGGCACTAAGAGAGTAGGGATAGGTTCAATTAGGCCCTTGCCCTTGCCTTCTTTCATCGAAGGGGGCGTGATCTCTTGAACTTGGGCACTTGAGCATGGGCCTTCATCTTGTGGTGGGCTTATAGCACCAAGCTTGTCATGTGTGCACTACAGTTCTATTGACATGCGCATTGCTAGCGCAATGATTCATTTCAATAAAGATTCTTGAAGAATTTGCAAGAATTGAGCAAGAATGGCCAAAGGTTCAACCTCAAAAAGCTTCTACATGGAGTCAAGACTTGGGAAAAACAGGTTCAATGCTTCAATCTTAAGCTTCTAAAGCTTCAAGATTGCTTTTAAGTATTAAATGCACAAGGATTGAAGGTTATTTCAACAAAATTGAGCAACCAAAGGCTTCATCGAGCATTTGGGGATCATTCAAGCCTTCATCAAGCTACCAATAGATATTTCTCTTTAATTCTTAATCTCTCTTATTTATCCAATTGCTTAGCTTCATCCATTTGATTAAGAGATTAAAGTGTTTCACATTTTCCATTTCATGGAAAGAGTTGAATGAAAATTTCAATAATGCTATGTTGATATTCCCACTGAGGAAAATGGTGGATGTCAAGGGAGATAGTGGGACAATAGAGAGGTGACCCTCCCCAACTATTAAAGATCCTGAAGGGGTGCAACCAACCGACCTGAGGGGAACTTTGCCCACTTCTTAATTATTTGAAGCTTGTATATGGAGTCTATCTTGTTGTTTTATCCCTCACATAATTACTGTGAGTGGAGAATCAAATATTGAAGCAACTCTCAAAGACTCAAGTACCTTGAAGATCAAAACAGGGTGAAACATGGATTTTACAAGACATTTTAGGGTATATATAGGTCATTACAGGTACCATCTTCATCATTGAAGTATAGGTGCAAGTATTACAATTGCCTACAAGTCCTATCCAGCTTCCCATAGGGTTTGGAAGCTCTTAAGTACTACCATTTTTCTCTCACACATGGAAATATGGTACTTATAGGTTAAAACAAAGTGGATGCCTGGATAGTTCAGCCTCAGAGATTGAGTTGCATATTTTTTTGTCCTAAATCTATTATGATGTACTATAGATCATATTAAAGAGGACATCATTGGATCCATTTTGAATTTAAAAATTTGGGAATGGGAGTTTCCTAGCTCAAGTTATAGCCAATTTTCTAATAGGGGATTTTGCAGGATTGTACTACTATGGTAGGTCATAAGGGAAAGACTAAGACTCAGGATGAATATGCTCAACAAATTAGAGATTCTGTATCAGAAAATACACCTCAAGAGAGCCTTGAAGAGCTTCAAATATAAGGAGAAATTAGTGTACTTAATAATACCATGTGTGAACATGAGAATAGGCATGCTCAAAGGCATATGGAACTACTATCCAGAGTTGAACATATGGTATTATCTAATAATGAGACGAAGTCTTCCATTGATAAGTTGGTAGATTCTACTACCCAAAATGAAGGCTTGGATTAATAAATTAGTATAATCCAATGCCCAAATAATAGCTCAATTCTCCCAATGGATGCAAATGCAAATGGGAACCAATGAAGCTAGGGAGAAAGCTCAATTAAATATTGATCCGTCAGTCCCACTTCAACCACTTAATCAAAATGGTCAAAATAAAGGAATCATTGGATGAAGGAGCATTCCTAGTTCTCTCTCCTTAATTGCTCTACATCACTACATTAAGATTATGTGATTATTTTTTATAATATTCTCATCATGTTAGTAGTTGAATTACACATACACAAGTGATATTACACTTCATATACATTCACATCTCCCTCTCTTAATTATTTGTATATATTTCGTAATTACATCATGATGTATTAGTACTTCAATTGTGCACACATGAGCAAAACTATCTCCCCTCTCTCCCTTCTTTCCACGTATTTTATTATTACATCTTGATGTGTTAGTACTTTAATTATGCATATATGAGAAAACTATAGATACATCCACTTATACTTTCACATTGCTCTCTCTCTCTTTCTCATTTTATTATGCTTATATATGGATTGAAGTTATGCATTTGTTTACAATAGACCCTTGCAAGCAATTGCTTCACAATCTTTGCAAAATCTAGCTCCATATTGCTTTATTACTTGTAGCTATAATATTTTAACTTCTAAATATCAACAATCAAATATTTTAATATACTGATATATTTCATATTTTACAGCATGAACTTACTACAAAAACTACCAAACAAATACTAAATCCACAAATGCATTTGCAAGTTAGTGAACTACTACACGCCAAGCAAATGAGCATATTTATTGCAAATATTAAATATCAATCCATTTGTCCATTCCCGGAGGGTAAAATGGGTGCTCTCTAACAAACTCCTAAACTCCCCTATGAAAACCTACTAGCTCAGTCAAACATGGAAGCACGTATTCCAAGAGGATAGTATTGAAGGGATTTTTCTCAATCAAATAGAGAAGCATGCATTTGAAGAGAATGGTATCCATGCAATTTTCTTGAAATGTAAATGGATATGTAAAGGAGTTACATGGGTCACATTGCATCTTCTTTATGCTATCATCCACAGTAGTATCATTGTAGGGCTAAAGTGTGGCTAAAGAATGAGTTACAAGAACAAATGCACTTGAGGTATCACTTTCCTACAAAGTGGGGCAACCTTGGCAAGATCATTACTAGCTAGGTTGGGAGTCACTCCAAATACCAGTAGGAGCCAAAGGAAAATACCCATAGTTGCAAAGTAACTTGATAAATACTAGGCCTAAATACTAGGCCGACAATGACCCTACAACTTTGGCAAGTAGTTTGAGCAGGTGTGCAAGGATAATAACCTCATAGACCCCACTTAACGAGCACAAGCATTTAGTCTTTGCTTGGGAGATAAGGGACGGACTTGGTTCACAAGTCTAGACAACAAGAAACATAATGACTTTATCCAATTGAAGGATATCTTTATCAAGAGATTCTCAAAGGTAGGATACTCTGGTAACCTCATTGTTAAGCTGATGAATTTCAACCAAAAAGACAAAGATGACATACGAGACTATGTCACATATGTGAGGAGTCTCTATAAGAGGATATCTGTAAACTGAGTGACCCAATAAGAGAGCAGTCTCTACCATATTAATTAACAGGATCCGTAATGAAGAACTCTATAAGGCCCTTGCAAGCAACTCAAACTTGCAAAGAAACATGCTTGCAATAGTCTTTGAGGAAGCCATACATGTAGATGACTTGCTTAGGAAGAGAAGCTCTCAAGCTACACAACAAGGTAGTAATGCAATTAGGAGCATTGAGAGAGCTACAACAACTAGTGAATCACTAGCCCTCAATGAACAAAAAAGAGGGAAGAGTGTTGACCAAACCCAAGCTATAGCTGACCTAAAATCAAAGCTAGCAAGACTACAAGAGTCAATACGAAGACCAATATGACCTCACATGCATTGTGTGCACTATGGAGGAAACCACATGCCTTCTGAATGTCCTGATCCCAAATCAAGGCCTTATGCCAATTGTGGAAAAACCTAGCATGACACCATGCAGTACCAGTTACCACGATGGTTTCCTTACTAGCAGTCTTATACTCAGCCATACTATCCAGGAATTAGACAACTATATCTCAAAAGGGGAGCCCCTTTGGCTCCTTTTGCACTTAACAACTCAAAACCAGCCAGTCAAGGATAGACATCAACTCCGACGGGATTTCATATACCTCCATTTCCTATCGTGACCCATCCACCAAGTGAAGCTCTAGTGCACTTTGTGGAGGAACTACAAGAGGAGGATTCTTACTTGAACCCTTACATCTCTTATGACAAAGAGGGAAATCCCATATTAATGGACTATAGGCATGTGTCGATCATAGCCATAGGCAAAATAAGAGGTAGAGGCCTAGGAGGACCTCAAAACTAGGATCCCATAGCATGTTGGACATGTGGCCACATACGGCCATCCAGTGCATATCTCATTTTACTACCCTGAAAAGGAGCAAGCAAATAGAGAGAAGGTCTCGACTTGAGGTGGGGAGTCACACATCTATTTGTTGATTTCCTTAGGTGGAAACCCTACATTAGCTCAACAATTGTACCATCTATACTGCTTGGACTCCATTAGCTCAACAATTGTACCATCTATACTGCTCGAACTCTTTTGTGTTGAGTCACTTGACAACAATGCCGCACCTTTTCCCTAAATGTCATGATACAAGCTCAAACAAAGCAAGTAGGTATCTCATTACCTGGACCTAGCAACCTGGATACATCCTCTATAGGGAAGAAGAGTCGACAATGAAGGAAAAAGAGAACCGAGGCAAAAGTAATTCTCAAAGATCGAGAGTGAGACCACATTAACCAAGGGAAAATAGGTCACAGATGCTGAAGCAGAAACATCTACTCCTAAGGCTAGAGAGAAGGGGAGCACTAAGTTTGGAGAGTACCCTAACCCCAACCAACAGCTGAGGGCTTCAGACAAGGTCAAGGAGTGGATAAAAGAAGCGCAAGATCACCTTCAAGATGCCAAACCTCCACACTTTGGCAAGAATTGAAGTGATGAGTAGAATGCAATAATGACCATGAGCCATAGAACCTTCTAGACCATGATTCCAAGACACACAAAATAAGCCTAACATTGAATCCAATATCTAAGTTCCCACAAGTAAATGCCTTTTAGGAGGGCACTAACATGCACGCAATCTTACCTATAGTTGCCTTAGAGGGGATACTACACAAAAGTGGATAGTAGATATGGGAGTAGGGGTTAGTGTACTTAGTCACACAATCTTATAGGCTTGGGGCAACCCTCCTATGGAGATTGCTAGATTTAACATAACAGTGGCTAAGAGAATGAAGGTTAGACCCTTCAAAGTCCTAAAGGAGTGGCCATTAAAGATAGTAGAAATCCAATTCTAAGTAAACTTCATAGTTACAAAGGGGGTGGATTGTGATATCCTACTCAAAAGATCTTGGATGAGAAATGCTAGAGTAATAGAGGACTAGGGTAACATCCTAATATTCTTCAATAATAGATCAAAATAAATTCAAGTAAAAATGGACACATGGAAAACCTCACCAGTGTAGACTTAAATGCCATCTCTACCCTACTAAAGGGAGAACAAGGTACATTCCCTACCCTAAGGATGAGCAAGACTAGATGCACATATTGGCAACCATTGATCTCTCATTCTAGGAGGATCAAGGTGGATCCAGGCAAGCTATAGACTTAGCTAGAAAACCTAAGATTTCCCTCACTTCTAACCAACCTATGGTACCCTTGTGCATGATGGCTGGAAGTTTCATGGGTCAACCAACACTAATCACTAATCATGTCCCAGCTAACAAATTAGAACTCCACAAAATCCCTGAGTACCTGTCAAGTTAGGTTTTACCTAGCTACCAATTTAAATCCTCTTAAGGGTCTTATGTAAAGCAAAGAGTGGCAATGGACTAAGGTACATGATCTAAATTTGTCATATAACTGGACTCTCATGACAAGTGGAGAAGAGCTCGGAAGTAGGAACCCTACTAGCAACATACAGTCCTAGTATGAGGATTCTGATGACGAGTACGAAGACTGTTGTTCCATTAGTAAGGAGAGCAAAGAGGAAGCAGAGACCATAGAAGATGACACCGAGGGAAGAGTAATTCAACAAATCAGAGCAAACACTAAATCCCAAGAGGTCGAAATGTTTTAAGTGAGCAAAAGGAGTTTCTAGGGTAGATTGCGATCGAGCTTGGTTAGAATGTCTCGAGGTGGTAGATTATGAGCAAGCGAGATTAGCTCATTCTTGCACCACACCATTATTTGGAGTAGAGTGAGCTTCAGATTTGCGAGCACCAAGGGAGACAACCTATTCTAGTGAGGATGACAAGTACAATTTCGAGTCAGAGGTGAGCTCTGATAGTGATACTGAGATACAAGGGGACCTTCCAGTCCACCTGAGGCACAAAAGGCTAAGGGAGGAGAAAAGGAAATAGTCAAAGTCTTCAAAAGCTGAGTGGTAGAAAAAACCCCAAGACCTACCCAAGCACTTCATGAAGTACAAAAAGGGTGATCGAATAGTGGTGCTAGTGTAGGCTAAATGGAAAGGGCAAGCTAGTGAGCCCATTGAAGGACTAGCCAAGGTTAAGGAGGTTAACCTAGTAGGAGGGGAGGACAAGCCTCAACCTATGTACATAGCAGATGACCTAATTGAGAAGGAGGAGCATAATCTCATCAATCTCTTAAGGGAATTTGACAATGTGTTTGCATGTCCCTTAGATGACCTAAAGGGTATAGATCCAAGTATTGTGACTCACAGCATCCCCATGACCCCAGATGATGTAGCACTAATCAAGCAATGACCATACATAAGAGATCCTAAGTATGCACACATCGTAAAAGAGGATATTGATAAGCTATTGAAGGACGAATTCATTTACAAGATAGATGTTAACCCTCAAATAAACAAAGGTGGAAAATCTAGAAAAGCTAAAGCCGAAGACAAAGACAAAGGCCAAGGCAAAGAGAAATGGAAGACAAAGACGCACAAGGAGAAGAGTCCTAAATAAGGAAGAAAGGCGCACAAGGAAAAGCACAAGTCAAAACTTTTGTAAAAGAGCGCAAGCGCATCATGGTTTAATTCAAGGAGAGCCGGGCTCTCACCCGTGCAATTTGTAAATGTAGATGGGCGCTGGAAAGGAAGCTAGGAAGATAGAAGGACAATGGGAAAAAGGGCCTAGGCTATGGCCAGCCATGTAAAAAAGGGGAAAAGGGGATGACCGCCCAAAAGGGATTTAGGGTTTTGTATATAAAGTTGAAAAGTGAATGAGAAGCTCATTCTTGTGTGTGGCCAAAAGTAGCTCTCTTCTTGTTCTTCTTCTTCTTCTTCTTCTTGCATGCTTGAGCTTGTGCTTGAGAGAGGGAGTGTGAGAGTGTGAGGGAGTGAGTGTGTGAGGGTGAGGGACCGAGGAGGAGAAGCTCTCCATCTTCTCCTCTCTTCTTCTCTTCTCTTCTCTTCTCTTGTCTTGCTCGCGGCAATGGAGCTTGGAGCTTGGAGCGGGAGGATTGAGCTTGCTTGAAGCTTGCACTTGGATCGTGGAGCTATCGGAGTGCGCGGGAGAGGAGATAACTCGAACGGCACGGAGGTAAGCTCACTACATCCATAGATATGGATGGCACGTCGGTTATGTGAGAGGTAGTCATTAGTGCTCGGCTTGGAACGCTTGAAACAATAAGCAGTCGTGGGTCTTGGCGGTTGAGTGAAAGCTCCCACATTTTGGTTCCATTGCCGGGACCAACGGATTCAAGCCTTGAGCGCTTGGCGCTTCGAATCAAGCATCAAAGTAAGGGGTTTCCCCCGAACCGGTGCTTGAGATAGGTAGGAAGTGAGAGGGTTGAAGATGGTATTCGATCTCCTTGGCAAGTAGGTTTTTTGATTTTTTGAGATTTATGTTATGAGATGTAGTGTAGGTATTTACTTTGTGATTGGATGCATTTAGGATAGGAAAAAACAAAGAAAAAGAAACAAACAGTAGGGTTTTCTGTTGCTATATAACAGGCTAAAACAGGAAAATAGGGGCACAGATCCTTGGAGTGCCATTTGATTCGAGCACCATAGTGATTCCAAGCATGTCTGGCACTTCCTGGTAGTGTTTTGCACCTATCTAGAAGGCACTCGACGATTTGGTGTAGTAGACGTCAGCCTAGAGGCATCGCGTGCAACTCGCAGGCCGTCGTCCGCGCCGTCAGACCAGGCCGTCCGAGTCCCAGAATCGGACGTTCGGACAACCGTCCGATCGGACCAACCCGTCCGATTTTGAGAATCGGATGCTCGGACCACTCGCACACTCGGACTTGGACCAACCCGTCCGATTTTGGAAATCGGACCACTCGAACTCGGACTCTCGGACAACCGTCCGATCGGACCAACCCCGTCCGATCGGACCAACCCGTCAGACTCAGACACTCGGACACTCAGACCACCCAGAATCGGACCAGACCAGTCAGAATCGAACGAGTTAGAATCGGACTACCCTGTCCGATCCAATTCCCAGAATCGGACCACTTTTTCAATCCGACTCCCAGAATCGGATGTGACCAAAATCGGACCACTAAGCCGATCGGCCCAACCCAAAATCGGACGTCCGATTCTGATAATCAGACTCTTGAAAATTGGACACCTGAGAATCGGACAAAAAAGTGTCAAAATCGAACAGGTATCTAGAACACAAATTTTGACACATCTAAACCCCGAGATTGACCCAAAGGCTACGTAGAGCTAAAGGCACATCACAGATCCATCACTGGGCTAAAATTTAGAGCACGTAGTTCAAGATTTGGCTATAAACGGTCCTCCAAATTGTGTATGGATTTTACCGTAACGGCCCTGCGGGCCGGGGGGACTGCCCCCCCCCCCCCAGACCCCCGCAGAGGCCCCCTCCGCACCTCCCCCAAGTAGGTTGGAGAGAAAACACACGCTGTGACAAGTCCTCCAAATTAGACCCTAGTGTAGCAATGCCTGTGCACCAGCATGGAGTCTCACTTGCAATAGAGCAACCAAAAGCCCATACCCGAACAGAGAGAAACAGAGACCCTAGAATATCAATGGGCCAATCTAGCCATCAAGGGCAAAAAGGCTACACCATGAGAACACAAAGACATTGTGTTCAAACCGTGACTAGTTAGAGAAAAATGCAACTTCAGCAAGCTACAAATGCGAAGATGACTAGACATGACACTCTTAATGAGAGATGTACCTTGAATAGCACTGCATTGACGATCCAAGACAGCAGTGGAGAATCCACATCTGGTCGTGCAGTCGAGAACTCAAGGGCATCTGTCAGAAGGCTTAAATTTACAAGCCAAGACCCGGAAGATGAAGACATAGTACCACCTTCTTATCTTAGGGTCAAACTCACCATGAAAAGAGAGCATACTATTGATGCTCTAATTGATGAAGGAGCAGATTTTAATATCTTGACCTATGAATCATGGACCCTACTAGGCCAACCAGATCTCACACCGACTGAGGCAACTCTTAATCCTTACGGGGAACACTCACAAGCACTTCTAGGAAAGTGCAGAATCCTTGTAACAATTGAAACAGAAAGCTTGCCACTCCTGTTCTATGTTCCTCCCAATAGCGAGAATGGTGGAAAGGAAAACCTCCTAGGAAGGCCCTTCAAAAAGGCTACCAAGTGTGAGGCTGACTACATAGCTCAGAGAATACACTTGACACTACCGGGTGTGAGGATAGTCACGACCTTTAGCAAGGGTGACCTCAGCAAACCTCGAGGGGAAGGCAAGAAAGGTGCTGACGTAACAGTCAAGCCCATTAACGAGAGCAAGGACTTGTTGGAAGAGTTAATACAAGCACAGGTCGAACAATGAGAGCCAGTGAGTGAGGCCATGCCTGAACCAAGAAGGTCAAGAGACAATGCCAAGGACAGGCTTTGGACTTACAAATATCATAGAAGACCCCAAAAGAAGCCCAAGCCTTATAGACGCAAGCATCGATGGAGAGCTAGCACAATGCCACAATGGATATCCAAGGCGTTGCTTCAGGCTCAAGGGTATTATGCAAGCAACCGATGGATTTGGGTGCCAAAACCCCTTGCTAAACCTCCGTGGTCGACTGAAGGCCAGATCGTATCAAAAGCAAAGAAGCATAGGAGGAGATCTAAACGAAAAACCAAGTCTCGAGTCAACAACAGTGGAGTGACCGAGCCCCTCATGGTCGAAATCAAGAAACCAAACGGGACCAATCGGAGGGTAGATCCTCAGCCTAGCGTGCTTGACAACCAGATGCCATATGTAATTGTTGAGGATACGCAGAAGCCGCTAGTGCCCAAGGAGCTTTTGATTCCCCAAGAGGATAGAAAGCATCATAGGCACAACATTGCTCAGGGCAAGGTTAAATGCTCAACAAAGCAAATAGCACAATCATCTATCAGCCACGAGCAAATCTCCCAGCCAGTGTCAAAGCCACTTAGGAGTTCCAAGCCTCCTACACCCTCTTCCCCTAAACGGACACACGAAGCACAACACTCGTCAAGTGACGCTACTCAATCCCAATCTCTACCTACATCAGAGCTTCCAAATGTCCAAGAGACAGGACACGACACCAACCTTATCTCTCAACCTAAGGATGTGCCTGTGCAATCCACCGTGGCTAGCCCAACCGCTACTCAATCTGCATAAGTGAATACGCAAAGGGCAACAAAAGGCACGACCACTTTTGATCTGCCTAAGGACTTGACACCTCAAGCTACCAATGTTAGCCAATCCACTGAACTAGCCACCACCACTTCCAATCAGAAATCACAGCAGTCACAGCCCTTGGCCGTGACAACGCCCCTTGTGGAACATGTCCTTAGTAGTTTACCTGTGGGGGAGGTGTCGCAACCAACTTCCTCGACAACTCCAGTACTTTCAAAGTTCCTAAAGCCTAGGACGGAGGAGTTAAATGCAAGGGAGTTGGTTGAAAAGCTAGACTCTCCGAAAAGAGTGGTAGTTGTGCCCTCACAACCGGGCAAGGCTATTCAGCAAACCACGGCTATGTCCCATAAGGACACACTAGAGAAGGAAAATGCTAAGGCCCGACCAGGCACATCAACGGTCGATATAGCCCAAGGTCCTGAGATGTTAGATGCACCTGCGTTAACCAAGAAAAAGAGGAGAAAACAGCGAAAACAACAATAGTTGCAGGTGGTTGTGGACCCCAAGAACATTGAGACGAAGGGCACTGGAGAGCTGATGAATAAAGCATCGAGTCCATCCACCAATGAACACATTAATGCCTCTCCTAATAGCAGTGAACCCTCAGACACATCCGTGTGCTCTGAAAAACCAAAGCAACAGTTGCCATTAATAGTTGCTTGCAACACTCTATCCACTGACAATATAACTCACATTGATCAATCAAGAGTGGATACAACGCTGTCACAACAGGGTGACAAGGTCCTACCAGTCACACCTGAGAAGAACATGATGAAATAGCAGCAAAACCTTAAGAGAAACGTGAGAACCCCAAGAGGATAAGAAATCCTAGCGTTGACCAATCTTGCTCATCTAGGCCTGAGCCCCCAGCCATGCTAAAGCCTAAGGAAACTCTTAGAACTTTGCATGAGATAGCAACCAAGCAAGCCCTCGTTGAACATAGAAGTGTCACAAAATGCTTAATTGAGTTGGATGCTAAGCTCAAAGTGGTCGCACGTGTCTACGTCCTTGTGGACATGGGCACAATCCCCAAGGAGCAGCTTGGAGATTACTTGTCCTTCCCTTTATCTTGGGAAGAGCAGGAACATCTTAACGAGCACTATGACATGCTCCTGTATGAACGCATGCGACTCATCTCTGATGAGGAGGCTGACGAACTGCGCTTAACCGTCGCGTTCAATGAAGTGCTCTGCCGACCGAATCTCGTAGACATAGAGCAACTAAAGCGACTGACAGCACGCCAGAGTCAATTTGAGCAGCGTTGGTGCGAAACCCGCGTTGTAATGGCCGAACTAGGGGCTCAGATCATGACAGTCTCTGAGGAGCGATTAGCCAAATGGAGATCCCAAAGGGACCCAACCTATGTGGCACCAACTTCCCTTCGAGTGCTAACTGGCATTCGGGGTGCGGACTTAGCTGCAACTAGCCTAGAGAGCCCTCTGTTTGATGTGGCAAAATATCTATCAGTACTAAGTAAGCTGCCAGGAGTTACATGTTGCCAGTAGACTCGGACTATCTATCGGTACTAAGTAAGCCCTCTGTTTGATGTGGCAAAATATCTATTCGGGGTTCTCACTAAAGAGGAGTTACATGTTGCCAGTAGACTCAGACAAGGGTCCATGCTGCTCAATGTGGCAAAATATCTATCGGTACTAAGTAAGCTGCCACGAGTGCTGGATGCGTGTGCCACTCTCCAGTACAACCCCGAGTTCTACAATTGGTTCTTATCCTCGTGAAGTGACATGGATTCATAAATATGTATATAAATAAACACTGATTTTTGTGTCACCCTGTATAGATACTATCAACACACACAAGCAATGATAGTCAAGCGTAGGGAGAAGAGTTGGGTTTGACAGGCTAAGCTCCTCAGGTCCTCCTCTCATCACACTTTTAAAAGTCGTGTAACCATTCCCACCTCCAAGTGAAGGGCATGCAACCCTCATTACCGCCATAGGAAGCCTTAACCAATGACTCTGATGGTGTAGATGGGGTACCATCCCTTTCTATACACCTTTCCCCCTTTCTGGTCTATCCTTCCGAGGAGGAGCTCTGCCTAAATCCGTGATGCCAGCCGATGTAACTCGGCGTAAACCAAGATCTGCTAATGGCAGGAGGCTAAATATACATCATGGGGGCCATCCCTCTACAACAACACTGCATGCCCCACCCCTCCCCTTCTCGTCCTATGCACTTGATAACCCGCACTATAATCCCTTACATATGAATGGTCTTATCATGTAACAAATCCTAATCCTTCATTCGCATCTTACAGGTCCCCCTGCAAGGAAAGCATGGAGAACCAAGGGCAGCTAGCTTGCAAGGACGCTCTTCGCAGTAGACAAGAACATGCAGCACATGCCCCTCCGTCGAGGCACTATGTGCCCACTCTTAAAAGGTACGCCAAGAAATGCTGCCCCAAGCGACACCACCCCGGATGAAGGCCGAAGAATCCATGGGCCAGGGGAGAAAATGCTCAAGGAGGCACACACAATGTGTCCCAACGTACACTCGGGCACCAAGTGCCCACGAAGAGAAAAGGCGGCCTGGGACAGGGAAGAATTTAATGAACTGTTTAAAGACATTTTGGAAATGGTCGCGGCACGGGACTACACCATTCATGTCCCAGCCGACATGTTCCCTGCCCAACCCCACGAGAGCCCGCACCAGCAGAGCCCCAATCGCCCGACCACCCAAACTCGACCCGCCTCGTACAAATAGAGTAGTCCCATGATGTATAAAGGCTTATTAAAAGCTACCTGGCCAGGACTCTTTGTCTTCAAATGGTTAAGTGTTGACATGTTCCCGAATTGTACGAACTTTTCATATCTGCGTTTAATATATTTCATGTCTTTAACAAAAGAAAAACTAATCAAGTGTAGGTGATAAATATCTAAGTCAACACCATAGAATTCAGATAAGTGATATCTCCTTGCATTGCACTGGTTTATTATAGTTGCGGCATATACCATGCATGTATTGTCATGAAGTGACAAGTGGATACAGGATGAGACAGGTCTTTGTGCGAAAGTGTTCAATGCTCGATCACCGCAAGACCATTGACCCCACAAAGAGCCGCGACAAAGCCACGGTGCCGACCGCCCACATTGCATAGCCCAAAGCATATTCATGGGCTACGCTCTCTTTCTGGGTCAAGCTCTATAGTTGGCTCACGGCAGTTGTTACCTCAATTGTACTAACATCGCATGTGTCGCAAGGAGGTTTGCAATATCTCAAGTGTATCTCTTCATCTCAACAACAGTTCCTCTAGCATCAAGGCTGGTGACACCATCCTCTCTGTAATATCCATTCTTCATAGCCTTTGAATTCCAGCATTTCTCAATCCAAATGAAAGGCTAATAGCCTCAATGTATGGCATTGATTGTATTCATTTTTTTTCCACCAAAAAAAAAAAGAGAAAGAAAAAAAGCAAGAAAGAAAAGAAAAGAAAAGGAAAGGAAAAAAGGGAAGAAAAAAGAAAAAAGAAAAAAGAAAAAAAGCACACACAATCACAGCACCGCACCTAGGGGTCCTCAAATTAGGTACGTCCCGTGACCTTGGTCAGCTGGCTCCATCCCTAATCCCCTAGCCCTTTGTATATCCCCCACAATTGGTCAGGGCACATTAAGGCCATGACATACCTAGGGAGCTCACCTCGCCTATGGTTAGACCTGTCACCCTGGACCACTTGCACAATTCTTTTGCACTCCATCTCAATGCCATTACAATCAACAGTGGTAAGCACGGCATGAAAGACAATGGAAAAGTACACCATACTTTTCAAGCACTATGAGTAGCCACTAGCTACCAAAAGCTAAGACATCACAGAGCTTAATTATGCTACATTGCCTTGACAAGACCATAATGATGTCTCAAGCAATCTTCAAGTGTACTCCCTGTCTTCATCGACAAATTTTTCCATCAACTAAGCCCTTGCTTCACTAACCCATTGCTATATAAGGAACCAATCCGACAGTCTTCTAGCTAAGTAATACCTAAATATGCACGAGCACTCACATAATATTTGCACCGAAGTATATACACAGTTTGGGTCCTCAAGTGCAGGACAATACTCCAGGCTTGCTTAGAGTTCGACCTGTCTCCCAAACTAATCAAAATATATATTGTGCACGATAAGAAGACTAGCACTACCCCTTAGGGAGAGACCACATGAGAGGTTTTCAATTGCAGGTGTTGAAGACTCTAATGAAAGTGTCGTTTGCTCTTCATCAACACCCAACTCTGAATGCTTATCCCTTCCCTTTCGACAAGCCCACAACGAATCGTCATAAGCAGAATCCCCAACAAACAAACACATGTGCTGGCCATCAATGCAATCCCCAACACAGCATAGCCCTACCACCAACTCCAAAAACCTTCCACTAGCCACCTTGGCCACCAACAAGCCCCCAGGACCTTCTGCCACACCACCACCAACACTCCTCCATGGAAACCACAGGCGTCCTTGTCACCCACGTCTTCGGTGCATGCTACAACCTGCTATCTACGACGGTGAGTGCCATGGGACTGGCACTCGTCTAGGAGGGGGGTAATGTTAACCCTCAAACAAACAAAGGTGGAAAATCCGGAAAAGCTAAAGCAGAAGACAAAGACAAAGGCCAAGGCAAAGAGAAATGGAAGACAAAGATGCACAAGGAGAAGAGTCCTAAATAAGGGAGAAAGGCGCACAAGGAAAAGCGCAAGTCAAAACTTTTGTAAAAGAGCGCAAGTGCATCATGGTTTAATTCAAGGAGCGCCCCGTGCAATTTGTAAATGTAGATGGGCGGTGGAAAGAAAGCTAGGAAGATAGAATGACAATGGGAAAAAGGGCCTACGCTATGACCGGCCATGTAAAAAAGGGGAAAAGGGGATGACTACCCAAAAGGGATTTAGGGTTTTGTATATAAAGTTGAAAAGTGAATGAGAAGCTCATTCTTGTGTGTGGCCAAAAGTAGCTCTCCTCTTCTTCTTCTTCTTCTTATTCTTGCTTGCTTGAGCTTGTGCTTGAGAGAGGGAGTGTGAGAGTGTGAGGGAGTGAGTGTGTGAGGGTGAGGGACCGAGGAGGAGAAGCTCTCCATCTTCTCCTCTCTTCTTCTCTTCTCTTCTCTTCTCTTCTCTTCTCTTGCTCGCGGCAATGGAGCTTGGAGCTTGGAGCGGGAGGATTGAGCTTGCTTGAAGCTTGCACTTGGATCGTGGAGCTACCGGAGTGCGCGGGAGAGGAGGTAACTCGAACAGCACGGAGGTAAGCTCACTACACCCATAGATATGGATGGCGCATCGGTTATGTGAGAGGTAGCCATTAGTGCTTGGCTTGGAATGCTTGAAACAATAAGCGGTCCGTGGGTCTTGGAGGTTGAGTGAAAGCTCCCACAATAGAGCATACGGACTAGGTGTCATCCATATTCATAGTCATGAAAAAGAATGGGAAAGTTTGAGTGTGTGTAAACTATAAGAATGTCAATGCAACTACCAAGAGAGACAATTACCCACTACCATACACAAAGAATGTGCTAGAGAGAGTGGTAGAAAAGAAAGCCTACAACTTTTGGATGGCTTTTCAAGCTACAACCGAGTGCAAGTCTATCCAGATGACACACGCAAGATGGTATTCACCACTAAATAGGGGGGGTGTTTGTCTGTATAGTCATGCCATTTGGATTGACCAATGCTCTTGCTACCTTCCATCGCCTCATGTGTGCCATTTTAAAGGACATTATTAGGAAATGGTTGGAAGTATTTGTCCATGACCTATGCATCCACACCAACTGGGAAGAGCACTTGAAAAAACTGGGAATAATCTTTGAGCGATGTCACCAATATGGTCTCTCATTGAATCCTTTAAAGTGCCAGTTTTGGATGAAGCATGTTTGCATCTTAGGGCACATCATGTGAAGGAATGGGATAGCCACAAACTTTTCTAAAGTCAAGGTGATTATAGACCTTCCCCCTCTGACCAACTTCAAGGAAGTTCAATATTTATTAGGCCAAACAGGATACTACCAACCCTACTACGAGCCCAAGGATACTATGAGGGTAACACCCTATTGTGGTTGCCTAAACTCTCAAGTGCTATGTATGATCCTCAATCTCATGCCCCAAAAACCAAGCTTCAAAAATGTCAACCAAAACAGGGAAAAAAAGAACTAAAAGGAAGGCTACTCAATACTTGAGTTCTCAAATGGCCTATCGATTCAAGGCTCAACCAAGAGTCCATGAGCAATTGCTCATGAATGAGTCCCCCACCTAATGGCTCTAAGATTATCACCACTACAAAATCGACATGAAGCATCAATCAAACTTCAAACCTCGCAAACCAATCCTACCACACCCATTGAGCATCTTCAAGTGGAAGTATCGCATATCAACTTGTCTTGTTCAACTAACCCCAAACCACTAGTGGACCTTCTCTCACCGCTGTCACAACAATCCATTCTTGAAGTGGCATCCAACATGTGCATGGACACAGAGGATGACTTGGCTACATGAATCTGATGGCTCGATTCAACTTTCACACTATTTGCTAGAAGTTATGAACGTTTAGACCTAGGCCTACTTGACAAACCCATAGCACATGAGGTACATTCATTGTTATGTTCTATGGAAAATTAGAGTGCAAGCCAACATTGAAGTATGCATAAGAGGGAGAGAAGAGCTCAAAAGTACAAGAACAAGTCTTGCTTATTGAGTTGCTCATGAAAGTACAACTTGGGTCACTCTCACTCATCAGTTGTTTGATGTAGACCCATGGGCTGTTTATACAGCCCCAACTAGCTAGGGTTAGGGTTTCCCCTTCCCTTTGTTAGAGTAAAAGGCCCTTGGGCCTACCCGTGTACAGTGACTGCCCATATTCTTTATTCATATATACATGATAGTGCAATAAGGCTGTCTACACACTTTTGGACAGCACCTACATTGTGTGTGCTCTTCTCTACTGCATCTTCCTCTTCTCCTTCTCCATTGCCATTGCATCCCCTTCAACTAGTATGAGAGCTTTGGATCAAAGCTTGATCATGGAGCTTGGCCCAGCATTACTTCAGCCTAGATTGAAGACCTAGAGCTTGGAGCTTCAATGCCAACCATGGCTTCTTCCCCTCGAGGTAAAATTTCATCTCCCACCTCTCCCTGGCCCTCATAGGCTCTTTGCAGGTGTTCCTTGGTTTCATTAGGCACCTTATATGCCCCCATTTTCCCCCTTATCCTCAAAATAACCATCAAGCCCCACAATAGCAGCTCACGTTTTTTTGCACCAATTTCGCTCAAAAATCCCATATTTTCTCATATCTCGAGCATCTAGTACCCAATTTAGGCAAGGTAAGGGTCTACTAACTTGGGGTTTTGGCAAGCTCCGAACATAATGGAGATGTCAGATCTGCCAAATTATAATCACAAAATTTTTTGCAACAGACCTGAGTTGATTTACATGAAGAAAATGATATACCTCATGTGCCCTAGGTAGAATGCCCCCCCCCCCCCCCCTTAACCCAAACTAGGATGCCTTTATAGATCAGGCTACAAGAACACTTATAGGCAAAAAGAATACAGGACTTAGAAGAGTCAATTATCGATGGATTGGGAGACAAAATTGGCCTCCAATCCCTTAGGTTCATGATGGTTAGGACATTTACTCGTAATATATCATGTCTTCTTACATTTATTACATTTCATCTTTTTTGGGTATTTTTTTCAATATTTGTTTACAATATGCCCTTTCTTCTTACAAAAGATACACTTACTGACAATTGTATGCACCAAGACTTGGTCATGGGATGTTAAAGTAGATGTCTGACTGCTAGTACTTTCTTCTTTGTAATTCCTTTTTTCTTCATCCAAATAGGATTGGATGGTACTTGCCAAGTTATGATTGGGAATATTAGTAAGAGTTGTTACAAGTGTGGGAAAGACCTTTTTACTTCTTTTAAAAGAATGGCAATAGCATCCTCATCATGGATTGGTGCTTGCACTGAATAAATTTTGCCATGAGGCCCTTCATATGAGAAATAAATTTTCCCAAGTCTTCTCCTCTATATTCTAAGTTGAAGAATTCAATCTTAAGGAAAGTCTTAGTGTTTTTACCTGTAGCACCATCGAGCTTTTCAAGCTCATCCCATTTCTCCTTGGCAGTGGAGAGCTAATCAACATGATGAATCAAGGATTCATCTTAGTACAACATGATTATTGCTTGAGCGCATTGATCATCCTCCACATCAAAAAGTTTTGTAGGATCAACAGCTCTAGTCCCTTGAATGAGAGGCCAATAACCTCTCTCCATCATTTTGTACTTAATGAGTACTTGCCAGGGGTGAAAGTCTTTGCCATCAAATTTACTAATTCGAGAATGAAGGTCGGCGTAGGCTAAGGCCATAGGAAGGTCTTAATACTTGCTTAGTGCAAGCAGTAGTGTCTAATCCTTTACAAAGTGCAACTAATGCAAGAACAACAACAATGTAGATTTTACAATTAAAAATTCAAGGTTGAGAATTGTTGAAAATCATACATATGGAGTATTTCAAAATAGGACTTAGGTGGTCCTTTCCTTTGACAAATCCTTTTTTTATGTTTGATTGTTTTCCTTGGCTTTAGTGAAGTGAACTTAAAGTGCACTTGTGGCTTCTCTTGATAATGTGGCCTATTAGATGAGCTCTTGGTGGAACAAGGCTGATTAATCAACTCTATGCTATGGGATGAATCAGAGGAGAGTACAATAATACTCATTTCTCTAATTTACAAGTAAGAAACAATGAGAAACATCAGCTAAATGCATCATTAGTGCTAAGAAGCACTTGTACCAACTCCCATTCTTCTACTCATAATGAAGGTCGATCTTCACGAGCTTAGTAGTGCCCATGAGATGAGAAGAGACTATGCATTTGAGCTTCACATGGTAGTAACAGATCTTGACAAGGGTTTTTTAGTGATTAGAACAATTGTTGATAATGCCTAGATTGAAAAGAATGAGAATAGGAAAGCTTGAAGCTTCTTAACTATGGCTGCCAAGAAACCCATATTTAGGGTTTTGGTCACAACAGACAGTAGGAGTGGAATGAGGTCAAACCCTCTTAGAGGGAGATGGCCCACTAGAGGGCTAAAAAGCCCTATGGTAGCCAGAGATATTGCATTGCCTAGTGATCACGCTAGGCTTTGAGACGCCATGTTGCCTAAACTACGCCGTTTTTTGCAATCTTAGCAATGATGGCTTCCACGTTGCTTGATGTTTGTTTTTATGTGCCGTGCTAGAGTGCCTTGAGCTTGGGGTGAAGTTTCTAGAAGAAATCAAGAGCCAATATTTCCTCCTCTTCCCACATGATCTCCTCCAAGGTTAGGGGGTCAAGTTGTGGCTATGGAGGTCAAGAGGTAAGATGGAGAATATGAAGGCTCATGTGCACTTACTGGTGTAATGAGGTTGAGGGAAGCTAAGGATCAAATGTGGCTCTAATACCATGTGGAAAATCAAAGTGCAAGCCAACATTGAAGTGTGCACGAGAGGGAGAGAAGAGCTCAAAAGTACAAGAACAAGTCTTGCTTATTGAGTTGCTCATGAAAGTACAACTTAGGTCTCTCTCACTCATCAGTTGATGTAGACCCATGGATTGTTTATATAGCCCCAACTAGCTAGGGTTAGGGTTTCCCCTTCCCTTCAAGACCGGTCATTCACACCTACCAACCCTTATCCACTCCTGCATAAGGAGAGTTCATATGCCTATACTCTCAAAATGTTCATGGGAAGAATATGAATTCATTTTTATTAAGACTTCCACTATTGCAAATGAGATGATTGGCAATGAAATTTCATGAGAAAATGTCATAAGCCAATGCTTGATCGTATCCTATAAGAAAATTAAAATCTCCATGCCACCATAGAAACTTTCTGAACTCCAATGACTCATTGAAAGTGAGTCCAATTTCTTACACAACTAGTATTATTTGTGCCTTGCATAGGCTCAAGAGGGTTACCAAATCATGAACAATCAAGCTTCACCCATACTTGGATGGTATTCTAACGGAGGAGAAGCTCCACATTGCAAGCCGACTCAACTCAGTGACCTCTTGAATGATGTATTAACTTATATCATGCAAGTAGGAATTTTCCCACAAGATATGGACTATTATGCGACTCTAGAGTATAACCCCAAGTTTCATGACTTGCTCTTAAGAAAGTGAAGCATACCAGAGATGCAGTGAATGCTCATACATCTTGATTTCTGCAATCCTAGGAAGATTTTTTATCTTCTATAAGAGAAAGGGGCATAATGGATGAAAACTCAAAATAGAAATTGAATTTTAAAAGGGAGGAGTGAATGTGTAAAGTGTGTGGATTGATTAGTATGAGAATTCTTATTTTGTGGATTATATTCCTCATTGTTGGATACTAATCTTTCTAGTTATTTTACTTTCTGTGTAAGAGATGCCCTTTGAAAAAAATTAATTATTGGATATTTTATGGCAACCGGAACCAAAATGGAAAATTAATAGGATAAAGCCAACAGGCTCCACTTCTCAGAGGAAGAGCATAGGAGATATGGATTAGCCATGGAGATCAGAGCATTCAACCAATTAAAATATCACATCATCCACAATGTGGAAGAAATGGTGACATCCAAAGAGGCAATGGCATAGATGATAGAGCGATGTAACCTTGCCAAGTACCTGGAAAAGATGGGACAATACGTTGACCATAGTAAATGTAGAGAGTTCCTGAGGACTCTCAATGTCCAAAGGAACACTGGCACAATGACCATCAGGCAAGGCAAATAGAAGGGTGGAAGTTGCCCTTACTCCAGAGATTGTGGAAAAGGCATTGGGATTAGCTGGGAAGCTGAAGAAGAGGCCAAAGAGAGACGTGTATGGGATGTTGGGGATGGATAAAAAGAAGGTCTACACAAATGATGGAATTAGCCTGGCTGACATTTCGGACCCCACCATTCGGCTGGAGGCTAAAGTGGTCCACATAATTTTCTCAAGCTAGAGGTATAATGCTCTCATTAACAAAATAGGCATACCATTGTTGCTGGAGAGTCTTGTAGCCAACACCTTGGATGAGGTAAATTGGAACGCCTATGTCCAGACAATACAAGCATCAACAAATGTACTAGCCACAACACCAAGGGTGGCAAGAGGGGAGTCTCCTACTCTACCACAGTGGAGTCCAAGAGGAAAAGACCTACCTCCAAGGCTTTGACTATAGGCTTTGGAGGAGTGTTAACGGCTATCATCTAGGAAGCTCTAGGGGAGATGAAAAGAGAAGTAAAAGAGGAGACCCCAAAGCTATCACCAATCTAAGAGAAGCATCACTCTCCCACCCCCAACAAGCCCAACCATCTTGCTTTCAGTAGGAGAACAAGGGGAAGAAGAAGTCCACAAGGAGCAGTAGAACAACACATAGAGAATTGCTAGTGAAAAGGAGAATGACCAACCATATCAACTACAAGAAACCTCAAGCGAGGAGACAATCAATGAGCAACAATGCTCAGAGTTGTCAAGCCAAGGGGGGCAAAAAAATATTACCCTCAAAATCATCGTAAGAAGAACTCGATCCACCTCTGAGAAAAATAGAGAGCTACAAAGAGTGGGAGGAGGAATCAAAGAGACTAAAAGAAGAGCACATGAAGAGGCAAGAAGAGAAGGAAGAACGACTAAGGTAACAAGAGAAGGAGGCGATTTCCCTAGCCATTTGGAGATCCATGGAGTATCCCTCCTGATCGGAATTGGCAATGATCAACCCAGCACAGGAGGATGTGCCAAGCACAAGCACAAACCAAAGAGGTAGGGCCAAGACTACTAGCGGAAGGCAAGGATAAAGCCCCTCAACACCCAATTCCACCAGACATGGCCACATCAACAATCATCCCAATACAAATAAATGTGAAAGGGGTAGTCAATGAAAGAAATATCATGGCCTAGGTGCAGTACTTAGCTAGCAAATTCCTATGAAAGAGGTAGTCAATGAAAGCAACATCATGGCCTAGGTGCAATACTTAGTTAGCAAAGTATAGGAATTTTCACCTGCACCTAGCAAAAGAGCCTCCCTTGTAGGAACAAAGAGGCTAGTAGCAACAACAAAGCCAACATAGAATCATGACAAAGGCCAAAGGTACCCCACTTAGAAGTGTCAACCACTTCAATGCCTTTTGGCCATGTGCAACAATGAAGATCACGACAAACTGGTAAATAAACTTAAAAGCCAACTCAACAAGGCAATAGAAGAAAAAAAGGCTATGCTAGTGGAGCTTAAAGAAGAAAAGATTGCATTCGTTGCCTACAAGGTGGAGCAAGCAAGAGTAATGACCATCATAAACAAGAAAGTAATTGCACTAAAAGAGGCTTTAAAGGCAAGGGAGGGGGAAGAGAGTCTAAAGGAGTTGTACAATGAAGAAAGAGAGAATCGCATCTCCTTAGAGAATATGTGCATCTTCAACTCCCGGAAAGAGAGACATCCTAGAGCTAGAAATAAAGGAGTTAAAGAGGCAAAGAGAAGAGGCAAGGGTAGAGCTGGAAGTAGTAAAGAACCAAAGAGATGAGGAGGCCACGAAGAAGCTAATGGAATTGCACAATCAGCTTCAATCAACTCTCCATTAGCAAACCATATTGAGGGAAAAACTAGAACATAAAAACTAGGAGCAAGAACAAATACACACATTTTGGTGGAAGCAAGAGTAGGTGATTGCAACCCTAGCCTAGTACCAAAATCAAGGGCTAGAGTAGATGAAGGAAAAAGCAGAGGAATGGGTAGCCAGACAAAATCAAATACTTAGCTTATAAGATGGCCTATTCCAAGAGTGAATGCCTCCTAGATGGAAAGCAAAGCCATGGATATCGAGACAAGAATGTTGAAGCAACAACGTGCATTCTTGAGAACAATATTAAATATCACACAGCCAGAAGGAGAAGAGACATTGGAACAACTAAGAAGAAAACTAGAACTAACAAGGAGGGCAATGCAACATGGACTACACGCCAAGGCACTCAATCCTAGCACTAGCTTGGGAGTAGAGGAGCAACACACTTACTTGATCTCAATTGGTTTAACTACATAGGACCTCTCCTTACTAGGTCTTGTGCGGAGTGAGAACAGCAAATTCAACCACCGCAACAAGAACTACTAGAGCCAATCCAAGAAGAAGGGCATGATTTTGAACCAAACCACTAAGAGGAAGAACGAGTGTAGGAACCAAGCCCCCCTTTGCAGCCATAAGTAGAGCCAAAAGAACAAGGGGAGGAAGCTAGGCCACCTGAAAAAATGGTGGAGATAAGGCACAACCATAGAGAGCAAGTGAAACGCACCCACAACAGGAAGTTGCAAGCCAAGTCATTGCAAGTTCCACAAGTGGCCACCCCTCAAAGTCAGAAGTGTGACCCTATTTAACTGGGGCTAGAAACTTGCAGCGTGAGAGCAATGGGAAAACCACAGCCACCCCTTCGAGTTATCTTCACCTTTATTGGACATTAGACAAAGTATTATCTCCTAGGGTGGAGGAGGACGTCATTAAGCTTTCATAAGGCTAGGAAGGAGATGGTTGGAGGAATGGATGAGGCACCCCACAAGGTGGCATTAGAAACCTAGACTATTAGGAAGATAAGGCGATGGAGGTATCTTGGAGAGTGGAGGGATACGAGGCACAATATAAGTGGTGCAAGAACATCTGGGACCCTAGTTTAGAGGCCTAGATTGCTTTTTTCATCACCCTACACCATAAACGGGATGATCCTATCTACATGCCCTACCCAAGAAGGTTTGGAGTTGATTTCAACTGGGAGGTACATGTAGATATAACTTCCCCATGATCTATAGCATAAATGCATCAATCCCTAAAGAAAGCTTGATCTTCACTAAAAGGGACCTCTGTTCATCTATAGCAAGTGTCCCGATCCCGCCTTCATCACCACATGTAACTACCTCCGCATATTGCAAATATTACTAAAACAAAAACCTATTGCAGAGGAAGAGTGGTTGCTACCTCTCTCTTTTTATCTAAAGGGGTATCTATAGAGTAGGTCATTCCTAAGTAAAGCCCTCAAGCAACCACACAACCTGGCCCCCTTGCTCATCAATGGGATGCTTCTTAATGTACTTCCCTTATAATCCAAAAAAAAGAAAAGAAAAAGGAGAAGGACAAGAAGGAAAGAAGTGAAAAGAAAAGAAATATCACAATGAAATTAGCCCATCTATACTCTACAAGCGTCACAAGCATTGCATCTAGGGAGGACCACCCTAGCTCCTTCCCCCACTTCACATACTAAAGGCACTTCAAGGGCATGACACATCTAGGGGGCTCCCGCTCACCTATGATTAGACCTATCTCCCTACTAAGTCATACCCACAACACCTTCCCTTGTACATGAATCGGGTCCTCAAGTTTGGGATAACACCATGAGCTTTCAACCCAACCTCCAGTTCCACTAGTATAGACAACATGCATTGCACTGTGAGGTAGACATACCCCCAAGTAGTGCACTTCCTTTTTCTTTTCATGTACATTTGCCAACCCACGATCAACCACTGACATTGGAGGTCCCCCCTTTACTACCCACTCAATCTATCCTTGGCCTCTACAACCTCATATCCATATTTTTTATGCTTCTTTTCCACAACCAATCTCCCTAAAGCCCCATCATTGACCCACATGGAAAACCTTCAACCACCCAAGCCCTCACCAACAAGTATCATGGGATTGATACCCAACTAGAAGAGGGGTAATATTACTACACCTTTGGAAGTCCAAGACGAAAAAGACCCAAAAAATCAAAAATGGAAGACAACCCCAAGGTGAGAAAAATGGAAGAGAAAGGCAAGCTCAAAAAAAGTACAGGAAAATCCTCAAATGTAAAAGGAAGCACACAATATTAAGTGCACCAAATATTCTAGTAAGAAAAGCGTTGGGTGCATTGTAGTTCATTTTGTAAATGAGTAGTAGGCTCCCTCTTGTGCAATTGTAAACTTAGATGGGCAAGAGTGAAGGAACAATGTAAATAGGAAGGAATAGGAAAAGTGGACCTAGGCTAAAATAACTAATCATGTAAAAAGGGGATGGGTGCCCAAAGAGAAATGAGACATGTATAAAAAGACAAAAAGTAAATGAAGAAGATCATTCTTGTGTGTGGATAAAACTAGGTCTCTTCTTCTTCTTCTTCTTCTTCTTCTTCTTCTTCTTCTTCTTCTTGCTCTTGCTTGTGCTTGTGCTTGAGAGAGGGAGTGTGAGGGAGTGAGGAAGTGAGTATGTGAGGGTGAGGAACCATACTAGAGAAGCTCTCCATCTTCTTCTCTCTTCTTCTTATCTTCTCTTCTCTTCTTCTTATCTTCTCTTCTCTTCTCTTATCTCGCATACGAAAATGGAGATTGGAGCTTGGAGCTTGAGGATCGAGCTTACTTGAGCTTGCACCTTGTATCATGGAGCTATCGAAGAGCTTGTTGGAGGAGGCAACTCGATCAAGCATGAATGTAAGCTCATTGCACTCATAGGTATGAGAGCACACGTGGCTATGTGAGAGGTAACCATTGCACTTGGCTTGAAATGCTTGAAACGATAAGCGGTCCATGGATCTTAGCAGTTGAGCGGGAGGCTCCCACAATAGGTATCCAATACCTACAGTTGATGGTTTGCTTGATGAGCTCAAGGAGACTAGATTCTTTACCAAGATTGATTTGAGGTCAAGGTATCATAAGATCCTTATGTGAGAGGGTAATGCAATTAAGACTACCTTTAGTATTGATCATGAGCTATACCATTTTCTAATAATACCATTTGTGCTTAAATGCTCTTGCTACCTTCCAAAGTATGATGAACAAGATTTTGCAGCCTTTCCTCTTTCAGTTTATCCTTATCTTCTTTGATGACATATTGATTCACAACAATAATTTATAAGATTATTTATCACATATAAGGAAGGTTTTTGATGTACTAAGGCATCACAGACTCTTTGCTAAGGAGAAGAAGCGCTCTTTCATGTAGAGACTGAGGTGGAGCACTTGGGCCATATTGTCAGTGAAAAAGGAATACATGTTGATCCTAAGAAGATGTAATGTGTTAAATATTGGCCAACACCTACTACCACTACTTTACTTAAAGGGTTTTTGATATATTGTTATTTTATCATCGAATCATTAAGCATTAATTAGCTATTGCATCTTCTTTGACTTACAGGTTAAAAAAGAAAGCTTTCTTTTGGGATGCACTTGTAGATAGTAGCTTCAACTAGTTAAAGGAACTCCTTACTTCTGCTCCTATTCTAGTATGCCCAGATTTTTGGAAAGAGTTTACCATACAATGTGATGCTAATGGCTACATCATGGAGTTATTGACTTGAAAAGTCACAAGCTTACAAATAAGGAAATGGCTACAAATGTCTATAACCAAGAGATGTTAGCTATCTTACATGCCATAAATAAGTGGCACCATTAATTTATATGGTAGTCGATTTAGAATTTAAAGTGATCACATGGTCCTAAAATATTCCCTTACTCAGTCCAATCTTACTCCTAAGTAGTGAAAGTGGGTAGCTACTCTGCAAAATTATGATTTTGACATCACTCATATGAGGGGCAAAGACAATGTGGTAGAGATGATTCTCTTTCTCGCATGTGGACATGTAAAGTTTTAGCTATTGACAAGCTACACAGTGATTGGATTGAATAATTACAGGAAGCCTATCTTTTGGATGATGAGCTTAGCTATGTTTCTTAGAAATTACAGCAAGGTCTCATGGAGAAAAACTCGTATTATCAGCTTAAAAATGGCCTAATCTGGTTAAATGGCAAGATTGTTATTCCCTCTACTTTTTCTCTTACACAAAAAATTATGGAGTTGCACTCTTCACCTTTAGCTAGACATAAATTTGGAGTTTTTAAAACCTATGATAAGATCAACAAAATTTTTGATTGAAAAGGACTATGTAAATATGTTAAGGATTTTATTATGAAGTTTGTCATTAGAATAAGGACATCACCTAATCCTTGTATATTCCTAACCTTAGTTACTTTGTAGATACATATTTTTTTGGCTCAATGTGTAACACCAACCAGAACCAAAACCCCTCTAACTTTTGGAACAATGCTCCATTTTATGCGATGGTAAGCTCCAAGGTACAAGATCTAACTTTTGTTTTAGATAGAGTGGCATAGAGCTACAAAGTTGTCATTAGTTCTTTCTATCTTTTGCCTTTGAATAAACTGCATGGTATTCTCAAGGTTTCACCAAGTGAATGTAGGAAAATAGTACATGATACAATAATGTAAGGCAATATGTATTTGAAGCCAACATCATTAATAGTAGATTCTTTCTTTGAAGATTCCAAGCTATGGCAACATCACAACAATAAGATCATTTGAGAGACTCTAACAAAAGACAAAGATATCAAAGAGCCATCAATACTGATATCCTAATTTATTCATCCACCACATACCTTCACTACAAACATCCATTGGTCATCTACTTCTATAGGAGGAGTTGAAAATTGCTTCATTGACCAGCACATAATTCTTCATGAATAGTTTGGTTCATCAACCATCACTTCATCATCAATAAGGCAATGGTCTTTCCACGTCCCACCTCACTAAATCTCCATTGTGCATACACCTATTTATGGCTCCATTCTTGTGAGTCAAGTTTATTATCTCCCTTTTAGCCTTCAAATTTCTCATACTTCCACTTTGATTTTGTAAGGCTCCTAGCCAAGTTGTTTGACATAATGTTATTCAAGAAAGAGAGTAGAGGAAAAAACATACAAAGAAGGAGAATAATAAAAATAAATAAAAAGGAAAAGAAAAGAAAAATATACGTGCACTCACATGCACTACACCACATCTAGGGGTCCTCAAGTTGAATGTGTCTAATGACCTTGGTCATTGAACTCTGTCTCTAACACCCTATCCCTTCTCCTATTTCCCCCACATTTACTTAGGGCACGTTAAGGTGAGGACATACCTAGGGAGTCTTGGCTCACCTTGGCTACACTTGTCTCCATGAGTCACTTGCACTTTCTCTTTTCACTTCATTCATCCTCATGCCCACAACTCAACTTTGAAGCAAGTAGAAAAATGTACTTCTAGTAGAAAGGGCCCAATTGTATCAACTATTACATGTGTTTGATCCAGGAAAGAAGCATGTGCTTCAAGAGTTTATTATATTGGACTCCACCTTTTTTCCATCTCATCAATGGTGTCTTTCACACATCTTTATTAAGAAGCACCTTGTATTTATCTCCCACATTGTATTTCTCACACTTGTAATTGTTGTGTACATATTACACATATGTATTGTCATTTATTAGTGCAAATTAGGTGTATTTAGGTAAAGGACAAAGCACACTTCAAGGAATGATTGACCAAGAGTCCACAAAATATAAATTGGGGCACAAACCCTAAAACGCAAACAGAGGATCACCCTAGAGAAGTGACCTAACCCTAGCCCTAATCATGGTCTATTTATAAGGATCTGAGGTCTCAATTGTATTTACCCTTTTGGCATATCCATTCTATAGAAGCTCTTTTAGTGCAACCATTCAATCTTTCTACTCTATCATCTTACTTTCATTGTTGTGAGTGATTAAGAGAGAGTGTGTGTGAGTGAGAGGTGTGTGGAGTGAGGGACTAAGGGAAGTGAAGCTATTTGTCATCTTCTTTCTTTTCTCTTCTTCTTTATTAGCTTATTGACTCATTGGTTTAATTGATGGTGGATGCCAAGGAGCGATGGTATCGGATCGTATTCATTTGATTATGGAACCATCTTCAAGCCTTCAAGCTTTTGGACTACAATGGGGGAAGGTAAGATAGGTAAGTTCACTACACCTCAAAGCTATTCTCATATTCCTATTGGTTTAGAGAAGATGATACATGGCTAGTTAGAGTGAAGTGTTGAGAGACAAGGTGAGATATTGTCTCTAAAATGAGTCATAGCTTCTAAAATAATAGAGGTCCCCATCTAGTGACCCAACTGCTGTGTGTTTAGACAAACATTGAAAATAAGAAAAATAAGATATGCATATACATATATTACATTGGACCCAAGGATCCTCAAGTTGGATGCATCAAATTGCTTCAATTGGCTAGCTCTATCTCTATCCTCCTAGTGATTTTTCTATTTTTTCCCAATTTATCTAGGGCACATGAGGCTCAAGACATACCTAGGGAGTTTAGGCTCACCTTGGTTAGACCTATCTTCTTGAGAGTCATTTTTACTATTTTCCTTTCCACTTCCTTTATCCCTATCCCCATGCTGGAAAATCCATTTCAAAGCAAGCTAGAAAAGATATTTCAATCAAAAGATAGTAATTCCATTAACTATCACCAAGGTTTATCTAGCAGAGAATCATGTGCTTCAAGAGCTTTTTGGATTTGACTCCACCTTTTTCCAACTCCCCAATGCTGTCTCTCTAATAACTTTATTTTCCCTCAACCATGCTACTTATTTCCATATTCATCGAGTTCATGATGCTGTGCTTCATCATCCAACATGAAAAGAAGAATCCTTGGAGCCATCTTCTAAAACTAAGTATCAGACTATGTAAGCATGTGCACTCATATAATATTTGTGATATAACCTATTCATGGTCTTGGGTCCTCAAGTATGGGACAACTCTTCAAGCTTTCTACCAATCTTCCAAACCAATAATATTCTATGTTCTATCTACAAATTGAAGACTAGCACTCTCCCCTAGGAAGTGAATGCATGAGAGGTTTTACTTTGCAAGTAAAAATGTTTGTGGAGACTCAGATCGCTCCCTTCTAAATCCATGATTGAATCTTCCATCTTTTGCAGCCTCCTCTTCTTTCTTGGTAGGCCTTTAAGTTCTTTCTCCTAAAATAACCATCAGTCAAGTATCTCTTCCTTTGAATGGAAATCGTCACACAATATCCTTCTTTAAAGGCTCCATAGCTTTCTCTCACAATCTCTCACTCATAGATACATTGTTTTGCATAAATTTGGCTCTCTCTCTCTCTCTCTCTCTCTCTCTCTCTCTCTCTCTCTCTCTCTCTCTCTCTCTCTCTCTCTCTCTCTCTCTCTCTCTCTCTCTCTCTCTCTCTCTCTCTCTCTCTCTCTCTCTCTCTCTCTTCTCTCTCTCTCTCATACATGCTCTCTCACAGTTATAAAATGAGATAATCAAGAATGAGCATCCATAATCCCTCTTTGGTCATGGATACCCCTCCCAAGAGGTATGTCTGATATGAAAAGTCACCAGAGCCACTACAATGTCCCTTGAGAGCTCACTACTATCACTGTCACTTCAATCTTTACTTCAAGTCTTCAGTAGCTACTTCTTCGAGCTATTTTGAACTTGTATTAATCTATTCCCAATATTTAAAAGCTTCCCTAAGCTACACATTCATCCATCATCACACTTACAGAGGCATAGGAAACATAACAAAATAGAGACAGAGGCTCTACAAAAGCTCAATAGAGGGTTTACAGTATCATACAGAATGTCATCAAAAAGCCTTTAGCTCATATTAAATCTTTCAAAACCATCAAGAATCAATCAATAATCTTCCAGACACTCTAAAACTTCATCAATCATTATTCTAACCCCTCATACGGAAGGAAAACAGAGCAAAACAAAAGGTCAACATACCCAAATAGAACCAATCAAACACTATCATGACATCAACAGAACATGTCAAAACATCATATCTCCACTATAAACCATCATGAGCTTCCAAAACATAATCAACCTCATCCAAAACACTCCCAAACACTTTCAAAACAACTAAACATCATATGAAATCCATCAGAAATCAACCATTGAGTCCACAAAACAACAAAAATCAACCAAAAAATCAAGTCATTTCAACCCTCAAAATATCCCCACACTTAATCAAGGAAGCGTCCTCGCGACCTAGGAAAAAGAGAATACAAGTTCAAAGTATAGGTCATCTCGATCTTCCTCAACTTCTTCAAAAAAACCATCCAAGCACGACCCCAACTCATAACCTATAGCTAATAAAGGATACAAGGAAATGAAAACACATTTATCCATTATCACAACTTTGAAACAGAAAAGCATGACAAACTGTTAAAGGATATAAGAGGTTCTTAATCTTTCGCATCTTGAGATATCCAGTTAGCATCATCACCACCATAAATCTTGAAAAATATAGCTTCTTAAACAGTATTGAATCTCCCACTACAACCCCATCATAGAACAAAATAACCATCACACACACACACACTTACACAAAACAACTATTTGAATGGCACCTCCAAAAGAGATATCATTATGAATCATTAAAAATTACATGCATGGGTATCAATGAAGATGATCTCTCTTGAAGGCTTGGTGATTATGGAAGTGATACATCAAGAAAGATTCATCTACGAAAGTCTTGGGAGGATTTTGGAAAATTTGCAAACAACACATCCTCTCCACCAAGACAAGATATCTGTTAGGAAAATAAAGAGCATGAAAGTACAAGATATCCAACTGTTGAGGATCAATAGTCACATTCACATTCATGCACAACTTTGGTATTGACTTCTAATCATTATGTGAATGCCTATGCATATACGCCAGATACCAAGCTAAGTGAGTAGTCAATCTCATTGAAGAATCTGAAGACTGTGAATGCTACTGAGCAAAATAAAGATAGTTATGAAAAGCTTGGCTAGCAGTCGTCCATTCTCCTGGAATCAATTGCCAATTGATATGAGGTTCTATGAGTGAATCTCATGCACTCCATCCTCATCGTCTAGGAAACTTCTGATCAAAGCGTACATAGCCACTAACCAACTGAGGGGGATGAGGGATAGAAGTAGTAGGAGAGGGAAGAGGAACCAGTGAAAAAGGATGAAGGGATGGATAAGGAAAATCATAAAAGTAAGAATGATCTAAAGAGGGATTTTAACTGAGAACTTAGGAGAATTTATTGAAAAGGATGTTAATAAATAGACTGGAAAAGTGGAATGAATATTTATAGATGGGGAAGGACAAAACAGAGGAGGGGAAAACATTCAATTCTCAATAAAAGGACATTGAGTGAAAATAGAAATTTGAGGAGCACCTTGAGGTTGAAAAAGAAGAGATAAAATAACAGGTGAGTTAGATTTATAAAGAAAAAGATAAGCATCATATCTATGGGCCATCTATTGATAACAAGATAAGCCAGGAACTAATGGACCTAAGACAAATCAACGATGGTAAGCATCAAAGAAAGATGAATTGAAAGGAGGTTGTTTTAAAAGGTGGACTAAGAGGTCCACCCTCTGTTGGTTAATGTATGCCAAGAAGTATCAAGGCAATCAGCCACTTTAAAGAATAGGCTTGGAATATTTGATCAATCTGCAACTCCAAATATTTGACATACAATATAGCTTGTAATACCACATCCCCTACATACCAAGCCCAATCTTCATCATCTAGTATTAACAAATCACTTCTCAAGTACATATAAGACATCAGTATAGTGTTTGTAGTCACAAAAGCTTCAAAAACCATTCTAGCCACTTCAATCAATAAATCAACAAACCAAGCTCCACTCCAATCATCCTCTAGAAGAGGCAAATCCATTATTGAAAGCTTGATATAGAATGCCAACTTGTGTTGTTGATAATGAACAAAGAAAGAGTGGTATGGAGGAATAAACTCTTGAAACTACTCAAATGAAGTTCACCATAAATCCATTTTGGATTGAGTTCTTTCCACCTTGGCTTGAAATAAGGAGCATAAGATATTATTCCTTTGAAGGATCGCAAAATCCATAGGGGATAAGGAAGAAACTAGCTGTACAGTATGACTCTTTAAAGTAGAATGGAACTGAGCCAGTTGTTCTTTAACTTGTTGAATCTGATTGTTGCTCTGTTCTAGGGTGGTATTAACTAATTTAAGCGCTTCTTTCTAGGCAGCTCAAAGCTTTAAGCTCCTAAGACTCTTGCAACAATCTATCCCTCTCCTTAGTCATAGTAACCACTTGGGATTTCATTTCAGCCAACTGAGTTTGCAAACTAAAAATCTCCACTTTCTGAGCATCAATGATATTAGTTTGCTGCTCCATATGGGTACAAAGATCAAAAAATCTTTCTTGAGCAAAAGCTAGCTCATTATTCACTTTATTCAACTCTTATTTGGACTACTGAACTTCTTCATAAGAATAAGAATAAAGCTACTGGATACAAGCAGTAAAACCAAGAGTTTAATAGAACTCTGGATGTCTTTGCATAAGAAAGGAATTGTGTCTCATGTCACCAAGGATTGTAAAAAGGGATTGGAAATCTCTAGAGTACCATCTCAATCTGCTCTAAAAAGATTCGGCATTGTGAGGAAAGCTGCCAATTGACTACTAGACTAAATAGGAGACTGAAGGAGGAGCTAGGGCTGATTCAATCACTCGTTTAAGTCACTTTCTCTAAATTACCACAATCGTGAGGGGACCAATATTCTCAATGATTACATCAGTACTTTCAATAGAAGGAAGAGAAACCTTTGGAGGATCAACTAATAAGGTAGGAACTTCCTTTACAGGGGTAGCATACACCAAGAAAATAGAAAAATAGGAACCAAATGTGACATTAGTCACATTACTCCTTGTGGCTCTGACAAAATGTTGATCCATCTTTGATAGGAGATAGGAACTCCAATTAATAGTAATATTTTCAACACCATTTGGAAAGCTGTGAATAACTCCTCCAAAAGGTAGTTAGAAGGTGTTTTGGTAGGCATAAACCTATTTTGAAGGAATTGGCATAATTGCTTCCAGACAAGATTAGAGATCATGGAGACACTAATGCATGAAAGTAGTAGTAACCCTCTTAGGGTCCAATACATCTTGGGTCTGCTTCTGTAACAACTTGAGGATACCCTTGTTAGAGAACAATTGTCAATCAATAGGAAAAGGCTCTCCTCAATATGGTAAGGACATGAGCTTTGCCCAAGCTTTTAGGCATCATATGGATAATTGTTTCCCTAACACTTATGATCCAAACCTCTTATTGTAAGAGGCTAAAAAGTAATCACAAACATCTGTATTCTCTGGGATAAGTGGCATCCCCACACTTAAATACGATTGACTCATATAATCAAAAGGGATAGGGTTAGAACAACTTGGCTCGATTTGCAGATGGTCAAGGGGAACCATCGTTGTTACATGAAGGATCGTACTCGTCGCGGCAGGAGGTACCATGGCTCACCACATCACACTTGTCTAGCATGGTAAGGACCGTGTAGTAGCACCTAGGGAGGCAGCATTGTTGATGAAGCATTGGTTAGGTTATTAGTGGCGAGGTATCCATCACTCGATCGCGATAGTCATTCATGTTGAAATGATAGATCAGTCGCTCACCCCATGGCTCACATCTCTCGAAGAATAATGATGGAAACCTAGAGCTCACATCCAGTTTAGAAATCAACAAGGGCGGTGATTTAGAGGAAGTGTGCCAATGTGCACAGTGGATGGTGCATCGATGCGTCCCAACCCATTTGGCATAGGTAAAAGAAGGAAGGCTAGGGAGCCATAGTGTGCAGTAGTGCACCAAATAGAATGAGGTGTATAGTGATGGCGGAGAAGGCCTGGCCTATGTGTGCATAGGAAAACGAGAATGTACGTCTCCAAGTGTCAGAACGTCCCTTAATCCTCACCTCTCAGTTGATAAAAGGGGAAATCAATCACACTCAGTCCCCCTCTGTCTCATGGTCTATTGATGATTACAGGATGGAAACCTAGTTCCTTATACCCCTTTGATTAAATCCTCACTACTGTCACTTGTGCGAAGGTTGTATGCCTTGTGTGCAATTGATGGTGCAATAGTGCAACCCACTCTGTGTCAGCATGTGGTCCGAGAAGGATAGGGAGCCTTATAGTGCCATGCACACAGAAACAAGTTATGCTTTTGTTGAGAGTGGAAAAAGACTGAATTTTTGATTGATTTTTGTTGTTTTTGAGGTCTGAATGGTTGATTTTTTATGGATTTAGAGTGATGTATGGTTTTTAATGGAAGTGTTTGAGAGTCTTTTGGATGATATTGATTATGTTTTGGAAGTCTACGATGATTTTTAGTAGAAATAAGAGGCTCTGTGATGTTCTGATTGGTTCAAATACCTTTTGTATAGTTTCTGTTTTGTTCTGATTGGTTCTGATACCTTCTGTATAGCTTCTGTTTTGTTCTGATTTTCTTCTATATGAAGCATGGATTGATGATTGATGAAGGTTGAAATCTTTTGAAAGTTTATTGAATAGTTTTTGATAGTTTGGAATGGTTTTAGTATGAGTTATGAGGATCTACTGCTCTCTGATGATCTTCTGTAACCCTCTGTAAATCTTCTGTAGAGCCTCTGTCTCTGTTTTGTCTCTGCTCTATTCTTATTCTGTTCTATTTTGTAAATCTTTTGTAAGTGTTATGTAGAATGTATGTGTGACTTTGGGAAAGTTTTATAGCTTTTGGAAAGGATGAATCTAAGTTCAAAAGAGCTAAAACAAATGGAAGAAGCAGTTGTTGAAGACTGAAGAGAAGATTGGAGTGACAGTGACAGTAGTGAGCTATGAAGAGACACCGTAGTGGCTCTGGTGCCTCTTCGCATCAAACACACCTCTTGAGAGGTGTATCCACAACCTAAGAAGGATTATTGAGAGTCATCATTGAGTATTGTAGTGAGGAGATGATGTACTATTGAGAGAGAGAGAGAGAGAGAGAGAGCCAGAGATAGTCAATTCTATCAAAACAATATATCTATATATGAGAGATTGAGAGAGAAAACTATGAAGACATTGAAGATGAATACTATGTGACTGATTTCCATTCAAAAATGGTGTATTCTTTTATATTCTTTGTTCTATTGATGGATTCTATAAAGATGTTGAAGATCCCTGGCAGATATCTACCATAATGCTGCATGAAGATTTGTTGTTTTCTTTGTTTTGGTCATCAAAAGAATGACATAAAAGCTTGTTGATGTTACAAGATAGATTTTCTTGTATTAAAATCCCCTTTTCCTTGGTGTTCCTCTTGGGGCTCCAGCTTTGTACATTGAGAGGCCCATCCCGTGCGTGCAACACTCCATTCACACATCTCACCTCTCGGTTGGATATAAAGAGCAAGGACTAGTCACTCACCCCACCCTCTGGCTCATGCTCTTTTGATGATTATAGAGAGCATCCCATACTCACATTCCCATACGGTTAGGATGATAGCTCTCATCTCTCAAGATTTGTTGATGAAGATTGGCTTTGTCAAGTTAATGATGCCAACTTGGATAGGTTGATGAAGAGACGTACCTAGGGAGGTAGCCAATAAGTTTGGGACTTGAATTGCATGTTGGAAACATCATCTACTATAGGAACCATAAGCATTAATGGGGTTACAAGTTTCAATGCACCAAGGAAGGCGGCTTTCGAACTTCTTCTAGAAGATCAATAAATGATTAAGCAATCTTGGACTATGGCGAGTTACCACCTTTTCCACAGCCAGCTTCCCATCCAAGGGTGTGTGTCACCTTTTCTTGGAACGAGGCTTGTTTTTATGACAAGGAATTTCTTCCTTCTCTCCCATAATAGTTTTGATTTTTTTTTTGTTTTTTGTCTCTTTTTCTTTTCTTTTACCCTACTCCCAAGGGTGTTTCCACTTTTTCTCAAAGAATAGGTCAACATGATAGGGACCAAAGTCCTTTTCTCCCATAACCAGTATATGTTTTTTTTCTTCTTCTTCTTCTTCTTTTGAAAGAGGAGAATGGTAGAAACACCATGTATCAAAACCATCCTCGCCACCTCTCTGGATCAGACAAAAAAGAAGCAAAGGAGGGGTGGAAGGTGGCTCTTTGAGGGGTTAACTGAATGAGGCCACCTCATTAGGATAAGCAAGAGGGCTACTAGGACAAATAGGTAAAGTTGTACCAACCGACGTGCAAAGAATGCAGGAGCTATCGGCACTGATTGTCAAGATTCCCAAGGAGGATAATACTTCTTTAGACGATAGCCATTAATCAAGAAAGGATCATCAGAAGCATTTGTGGGGCGTTTTTTTATTTGTGCCCCAAAAATTGGGGATTTTTGTGCCTTTTCATGCCTCAACAATCATGAGAGATGATGATGGATCTCTAATCTATGGAAGAATAGCAAGATTTTGGCTGTAATCTTATGAAATATGATGAAGGGAATGAAATTCTGGAAATCTAATCTTTCTCTCTCCTCTCTCTTCTCTCTCCTTGATGTTCGTTCATCTAGATCAATTCATGAGAAAAGGAGGTGAGATGTGATGAAGGATGTTGATCAAATGACGATGTTGGAGTGGTAGAGATCGTAGATCAGGCTGAGAAATTATGTCAATGGTCAAGAAAGAGTATTAAGGACCTCCCAACCATGAAGTAGGAGCCTCAAAACTGCAGTTTTTATGTGAAATTGATTTTTTTAATGATAAATGGTTAAAGAAATTTCTTGAGAATGATTGGTTTTGGTTTCCCATGCTGTGTTTTCTCAAAAATATTAAAGAAAATCAAAAAATTCAGTAGTATAATATTTTTTTTCCTAAACATGCAAAACCCAAAAGTTATAATTTTCATAAAAATAATGAAATTTAGGGGTTTTTTGGGTTCATATGAGATGAAAATGAGTTTAGAAATAATTTTGAGCATACTTGATCAAGAAAAACTAATAATTTTAAAATACCATAATTTTTTGACAAATAAATGTGGAAAAGTAGTGGAAAATAGAGGGAAAATAGGATTTTTGTATCTAAAATCAAGGAAAAATATGATTTATCTGTGTGAACGTATAACAAGGATGAAGCATGAGGGAGAAGCCTTATTTCAGCCTTGTTTCTATGTTAGAGTATGGTTTTTATCGATTTTTACATGAAAAACTATACAAAAATGAACGTTACACCTATCCAATGAATGCAAAACCTAAACGGTAGGAGAAAAGGGAGGGTGTACAAGTGAGTGGTCACTGAAAATGTTTTAAATTTCCTTTTATTTGATCATGCATAGCATACAGGGAAATCACCATTTAAATTCAAGAGAGACTAGTAGCACGAGCAAACTCGGTGCTAGTCTCTAGCAACATCGCAATTACGAGTAGCTTGGAAATCATTAAAAGATTGGTTTTCCACCTCACGAGGATGTTTTCTTTTATCATAAAATGCTTGAGCATGAGTTGTGCCATCCACAATTGCATTATGCATATCACATGGTAACTCCTGGATGCATATAGCACTTAGCTTCTCCCTCGTGGACTTCATATCGTGATTTTTGTCAAGGGGATTGTTTATTTTCTTGTAGCAGCTTAATACTTTTTGTGGTTATGTATATGTAGAAGTGATATGGTTAGAGGCACCTAAATATATATACCATACATCATTCTTTGATGAACCATTAGCAGTCATAGTATTCATAAAGTCCTACATAACAAAAGTTGTTCACTTCTGTCGTCATTGTTTATGCTACCAGATGCATAGTTACCTTTCTACTTTTTTCCATTTCTAATTTCAATATTCTTTTTTAATACTTTTTAAAAATGTGGCCTTTTTTACCACAATGCCAACACTCTCTATTATCATCAGAATTTTGTTGTCTATTAAAATCTGTAATTTGTCCTCTTTGGCTCCTCCTTCCTCTCCTCCTCTATTTTGTTGTGCATCATAACCTTGACCATGACTACCACCTTTTCTCTACCATGATCTCTACCTCTACTACTAGAGTAAAATACTTGCATCACCCAATGGTAAACAATAACCGATGGTGGCACGTCATCCCCATATCTAATCGTTCAAAACCAATACATGGCAATGCTACCAACATAGAGATAGTTGATGACAATCCAACAATCAATGATGATGTACACGATGATGCCATGATCGATGATATACATGATGTAGTGCAAGATGATCCCTGCGAGGATGTTCAAGGAAGCGCAAAAGAGGATAACAATATGGTTGCAGATGATGATGAAGAAATTGAGCATAGCAATACATCTGACAGTGGGATAGACTTATTTGTTTCATTGCCTATTGGTAACATAGACCTAGAGGTAGATAGTCTAGCAAGGACCGAGATCTCATTGAAGATGAGATTGATCATTCATTGTAGCATATATAATTAGCTTTGAATGATTGGATGTATATTTGTAATACTCAGAAAGAAGTAAAGTTGGTAATGTATTCAAAAAAATACTAGCTGTTAAGATGTTTGGTCATATTTAGGGACTTTATGAGAAATGAAAAATATGTGTGTTTATTTTCGCATCTATAGGCGCGTTTAAAAACGCGGGTTTATAGACACGTTCTATATACTAGCGCGAATAGACGTGCTGATAAATGTGCTGATAAACTAGTAGCTAGTACAGTGCATGTCTATAGGGCCTTTCTTTTGTATTGATTGATATATACTAGTAGCTAGTATGGAAGGCTCACTATATCTGAAAATACCACATAAATTTACAAAACGAAACATGTGTATTCACATGTGATTGGTTTTAGAGAAATATGATAGCTCACTCAATGAGTCTAGCTTGCCTTTATTTATAATGAACTAGACAAAGTTCTTGAACAATAGCCTAGATCACAACCTAGGCAACTACTCAAAATCTTCATGTAGTTTCATCAAACTAGGGTTACCATCAATTTGAGTTTTTGGCATTGTAACATGTTTGCCATTTGGTACAGATCTCTTCACACCCACAAACAATTCACCTGAGTAATACCCACCTACAAGGGTTGGGAGGCAATGAAATCATTCAGAGCTTGAGGACCTTGAAGCCACTCTAATATTTGGCTTATTTTTCTTCATGAAGCCAAAGCCATGTACTACAAGGCCAAAGACAAACAACTTCTTTGATATCCACAACTCCTCTATGAGCTTTGTTCTCGGGGGGTTCACTATATATATATTCTCTATATAACGTGCGTTCATGTCCTATTTATAAATATCCTAATCCGTGAAAATTTTTTAAATAATACACAACCTTTTTCTATTCAATCTGTAAGTAACCCCTTTATATGACACCTTTTGTATGCAAAAAATGTATAAAAATGGTGTTTTAAAAACCCTTTATTTTGAACTCACATTATATATACATATATTTATGAGTGACCCCCCCCCCTCCCCGAGGCTTTGTTTGAGCTTGTGAGTTGTAAGTATAGCTACTGAGTACCCTTCATGAGGACTTCTAATAAATATGAAGGATTGAGGTGTAATAGTACCTGTAATTATGACTATCATTTTGTCTTCAACTTCTACCATTTAGACTTGTGAGCTTAACCATATATGGATCCAAGTCAAGTTGATAATTTACGAAGGTACTAGAGTGCTTCTTAGAGCCGAAAAAGGATCCAAGCACTCATGTCCAACATGATTGGTATTCCACAATCCCTCTTCCATTAGGATTACAGGTGGTAAATGGTTTATAATAAATGACACATTGGTGCTCAAGATTCTAAATGATTGATTGTTTGTTGGACATGTTGGCATAAAGAAGCTATCCATGGAGTACTCCATAGTGTTGAAGATTTTGTACGTGCAATAATTCATAGAACTAAAAATGTTGTCACCCAAATTTTCTCTCCGTGCAATACTTTAGTATGATAATACCATGGTGTTGAAGTTTCAAGTACTCTCTCACCAATGTGAACACATATTCCAAGAGAGTGTTTGGAAGGGGGGAAAAGATTTAAAAAAGAAGATTTTCTTTAACCTAAGCATCAAGAGAAGGTACAAATTGTTGTGGGTAAAGGCATCTTTGCCTAGCCACCCATGTAATACTAGAATGAAAATACCCATGCCTACACACTACAAGTGGTAGGCACCCATCACTATCACTTCATTCTTTATTCTTTCAGTGACACTTGAATAAAGGAAAGGCCATTCACATACACTACAAGGATATAGGAGTATAGTGACGGCCATTTCCAACAAAAATTAGCAGTGTCACTATTTGCATCACATTTGTGACGCAAATATCAATGGTACTCAGGTGAAAAAAAAGCCGTCGAAACCCGAGTGCGGCATTTTGCACGAAAGAGCGAAAGAGAGAGCGAAAGGGAGAGTGAACTGCATCTTGCATTTGAGAGGGAGAGGGAGAGAAAGAGAGAAAGAGGGAGAAGGAGAGCTTCTCACCATCGCCACTGACGTTTGTGAAGAAGAGAAGGAAGTGCAAGGAGGGCAAACAGGAGCCGCCGTCGCAAAGAGAAACCGCCGAATCCATCCTCAGGCCTTTGTGGTGAGTGCATTGTTCCCTCTTCAGTTCTTTTTGTTTTTTCTCCTTTTGTTTTTCTTGTTTTTGTTAAAAATGATATGTACTCAGAGAGAAAGAGAGGAAATGAGAGAGGGAGAGGAAGAGAGAAAAAAAAACAAGGAATGAGAGAGAGAGAGAGAGAAAAAACCATGAAACATAATAAAGAAAGAGAGAAAGAGAGAGAGGGAGGGAGAGGGGAGAATGAATGGATAAGAGAGAGTAAGATCTTGTTTTTTAATTTATTCTTTTCTTATTTCTAGTGGTAGTAGTAGTGGTGGTGGTAGTAGTAGTAGTAGTAGTAGTAGTAGTAGTAATAGTAGTTCTTTAATTTCTTCTTTTCTTATTTCTGCTGGTGGTGGTGGTGGTGGTGGTGGTGGTGGTGGTGGTGGTGGTGGTGGTGGTGGTGGTGGTGGTGGTAGTAGTAGTGGTGGTAGTAGTAGTGGTAGTAGTAGTAGTAGTAGTAGTAGTAGTTCTTTAATTTCTTCTTTTCTTGTTTGTTGTTGTTGTAGTAGTGGTAGTGGTAGTGGTAGTAGTAGTTTTCTTGTTTATAGTAGTAGCAGTAGTAGTAGCAATAGTAGTAGCAGTAGCAGTAGCAGTAATGTTTGTAGCAATAGTAGTAGCAGCAGCAGCAACAGTAGAGAGAGAGAGAGAGAGAGAGAGAGAGAGAGAGGTGTTTTATTAAAGGAAATGAGAGACGAAGAGGAAGAGAAAGAAAAAAAGAAGGAACGAGAGAGAGAGGGAATAAACACAAAACATAGTAAAGAAAGAGAGAAAGAGAGAGGGAGGGAGGGAGATAGGAGAATGAATGGATTAAAAAAATAGAGAGGGTAAGATATTGTTCTTTAACTTCTTCTTTTCTTGTTTGTAGTAGTAGTAGTAGTAATAGTACTGGCAGAGATGGTGGTGGTGGTGGTGGTGGTGGTGGTGGTGGTGGTGGTGGTGGTGGTGGTAGTACACACACACACACAGAGGTTTTGTTAAAGGTGCACCTTTGGTATGTTTGAGAAGGCGAGTAGTAGTAGTAGTAGTAGTAGTAGTAGTAGTAGAGAGAGAGAGAGAGAGAGAGAGGTTTTGTTAAAGGTGCACCTTTGGTATGTTTGAGAAGGCGAGTAGTAGTAGTAGTAGTAGTAGTAGTAGTAGTGGTAGTAGTGGTAGTAGTGGTAGTAGTGGTAGTAGTGGTAGTAGTGGTAGTAGTGGTAGTAGTGGTAGTAGTGGTAGAGAGAGAGAGAGAGAGAGAGAGAGAGAGAGAGAGAGAGAGAGAGAGAGAGAGAGAGAGAGAGAGGTTTTGTTAAAGGTATACACAAAGGAAAAAAGGTGGCAAGGGCAAGGTCCGGTGCAATACCAAGGGACAGGAAACACTCCAGCATAGAGTAGCTACTCCCTCATCTCCATGCATAGCATATCAGACTTTACATACTGCAGGCCCATCCATACATGGGTGAGACTTTTCATATATTAATTTTGTTGAGTTACAAGAGAAGAAATCCCTTATCAAACAATTTAAGAAAGAAAAAAAGAATGATAACAAAAACAAATTGTTTGTCGTAACGTAGACCAAACTAAAAACGATAAAGGCCATGATGTTCAAAATCGCAAGGCGTATCTTAATCAGTGTGTCCCATGTCCTTGCTCTCAACGTAAGCTAAAAATTAGACAAAAACATTGATTGTCTATAGAACACATAGGACAATTTGGCAAGTTTCAATCAGAGATCATTGATCAGGCGATCTCAGATCTTGAGAAAAAAATAAAAAAAGTATATATCAATCATGCATTGTATTCGTGTTTAGACTTATTTTTGCTTTGAGAAGAAGAGAAATCCAGTTCAAGGTTCTCCTCCTTAAGTATTAGTATAGAAATCAAGTTTGTAAAATCAGGAACATCATCCCTCATATTCATAAATGACTTGAAGCTATTGTATTCATCTCCAAGTCCATCTAAGCATGCACACACAAAATTATCATCATCAACTACCATACTGATAGATCTAGGATTTTCCATAATACTCGGTCTTCAAGGCATAATCATTAATGGATAGGTTCCCTATTTTCACTTAGTTTAGCTCTAACTTGAGCTACAACTTTCTAGCCTTTGTATTTACTTCAAACAACCTTATAGAATTCTTCCATACAATAACGAGGATTTCAAATTCTTGAAAATGTCCCATCATGCTATCTCTCTGACACTAATAGATTGCCAATACATAACTTTACTATGTGTCTACTCCCAATAGGCGACTGATGTTTGATCCTATTATCTTCTAATTGTCTCTTGAATGTTATTGTCGTTCTCTTCCAAATTGCTCAATCGATCATGGTTATGGAAATAGGAAGAAACAGCATAGTATTTAATGGTCAGCAATTCTCTATTGCTAAATACAATGTATGCTTTAGGTTTGAATATATTGCCTAAACATTATGGAGTGTTGATGGCTGTAAATCCATTCAAGAGGTTCTTTGTTGTATTGTGATGATCTCTCAAGTGGAACATTTTGGTTTGAATTGTTATGATCACGAGAATTAAGGGAGGCATTGGAAAGGCAGCAGTAGCATGAAGTTTTTCTTGCTAATGTAGAGATTGTGGCAGTATTAAGCAAGCTAGATGAAGAACAAGCTGTACTTGATAGTCAGGGTGATCAAGATGTGGGTCCCTCTGGGGGTACAACAACCGTTTATAATTCTCCTATTGGTTTTGAAGAGTCTTTTCCAACCCCTCCAACTCCTGAAGGTTCACTTGATGTTTCTGAATATGAGGAACTAGCATTATCACTTAAAGATCAAGAAACTTCTCCAAAGTAGGCACTTGAAAGACTGCAACATATAGTGCTTGGGAGATCATTTCTATTGAAAGATATAGCTTCTCAATCTAAGAAGTCTTTAGAATTTAATCCTCTACTGCCATTGCGGAGGCCTCATAAGCCGAACATCATGAATCCAAATCCGATTGTTAACCCAAAAATTAGAGCCTTTAAGTTTTTAGGAAAGAGAAAAGAATATCTAGATTGTCATGTGGCTTAGTTTGAGACAAGATGGACAGCCAGTGGCTTCAACCAAATGTATGGGGACCAGGTCAAACAGCAATAGTTTGCTGCCACTTTTCAGGAGAAAGCTATGGAATAGTTTGCCAATTATGGTATGGCACCCTTCAATTCATATGATGCTCTAAAAATAGCATTTTTAGGCAAGTTTTGTAAGGATAAAACTCTAGGAGATATTCTAAGGAAGATCAAGAAGATAAAATAGAAGACTATGTTGGTGGAAGATTATGCCCAGAAATTTAGGAACCTGTTGAATAGATTGGATATACACCTTCACTGGAAATGCACATTACCTATTTTATGAAGGGCTTGAGAGGTAAGATTTGGAATCCTATTGCCAATGTAGAGATGGGTTAGAATGATACATTGCACACATTGATAAGGGCAACTATGAGAGTGGGAAAAAGACTTGGTACCCCTAGATCTAAGAACAGTAAAGATGAGGATTCTTTAGACTCAGATTTTGATGCAAGTTTAGGGTCAAATTCAGACACAAACAATGATGATGAGGATAGTGATTACAACTTGAATTCAAATGATGATTCAAGTAACTCTGATGAGGATAACTTTAGCAGAAGAGCAAGCATAGAAAGAAAAAGAAGAAATCAGGATCAACCAAGACTAAAAAGAAGAAAGCAAAGGATAAATATAAGAGGAAGTCAAAGGATAGTAAGTTAGATCTAATGAAAAAATAGAAGTTAAAATATTTGGATATTTCTAAAAGTACGAAGAAGGAAAAGCATTGTGAGATATGCTAGAGTAAGGGCCATGAGACTAGGACTTGCTAGTATAATCATAATGTCAGGATGGCATAGCAGATATGTGTTGGTGGTGGCTCCAATTTTACAACCTCCAATATGGGATTTATGTTTCCATATTTTTGTTGATGCATCTGATCTGGCTGTGGGAGCTGTTCTTATCCAGGATAAAGTGTCTGGTTGGTACAAACCAATTTATTATGAAAGCAAGACATTGAGTGATGTGGAGAAAAACTATTCAGTTATAACGGAAAGGGAAGCACTTGGAATGGTCTTCTCAGTACAAAAATTCAGACATTATTTACTGGGGAATCAGGTTGTTTCCCATGTGGATCATCAAACATTTCTATTTTTTATTAATAAACCCCGTTTGACAGGCAGATTGGCTAGATGGGTGTTGTTGTTGCAAGAGTTTGATTTTAAGTTTGTTTTCATACCCCTAGAAAAGAGCATGCCATTGTTGATTATCTAAGTAGATTGAAAACTCATGAGCTTGAAGTAGGAATTCCTTATCAATTACCTGATGTTGAATCGTTTGAGGTTCAGGTGCTTGACCCCGATTCATATTATGACTAGATGTTGCATTTCCTGAAGTCAGGAATTATGCCTGCGCACCTTTCAGCAGATCAAAGAAGAAGGTTGGCATTAAATAGTAGATTATTTTAGGTCATTTTGAACACACTCTATAGAAGGGGAGTTGATAATGTATTGCAAAGATGTGTTCCTGAGTTTGAGAAACTGGCAATATTGCATGAAGCTCGTTCTAGATTATCAGGCGGTCATTTTTTAGGAGAGATTACATGCAGGAAAATTTTGCAGGCAGATCTTTGGTGGCCTACTGTGTTGAAAGATGCTCATCAATATGCCAAAGAGTGTTTGCAATGTATGAAGGAAGGTCAACCACTTGATAGGGATAGGATGTCTGATCATCCTGTATTACCACTTGAACCATTTCAAAAATGGGGAATTGACTTTGTCGGGCCCATCAAACCAGCAGCTAAATGGCCTAAACTTTCATGCCGGATAATTATTCTTATCAATCTTTTCGCTGACAATCTAGCTGAAGTTGTCAGACATTTTAACAAAATGGAAAACCTTGCAAAACTTGCAATCTACAAGCAAGATGATACTAGGTACACCACAACTAAACATGCAACCTTTTTATTGACTACACAACAATAACTGCAATCTGCAATCTGTATGCATATGTCTTTTGTATTAACAATCCAACAAACACTTGAAACCTTATATATTCAAAATTTATAACCTATATATACTTATAAATATTAAACACATCCAAAAATACAAGTATATTTAAAAACTAATTTCGAAACTGCTAACAGGTCCACAACAAAGGCTAAAATGATCTTAGATGCCAAAAAACACAATATGCAAGCCCTAAAAATCTAATTTGCAGTGTATATAATATTCTTCTTGATCACCAAGTTTCATTATAATCAGAGACTGTAGCCCTGCCAACCTCATGAGCCTCCTCTGTGGCTATAATCTAGGTCAAATCGAGTACGTGGAAGAGCGTCTTACATGTTGCTTGCTTACTTTCTTTTGTGCTCCAACACCTTCACCTTATCCTTCAATCGAGCTTCATGCAATTGTCAATGGCTCTAATACCATGAAAATAGACAAGAGAGGAGAGAGGTGGAATACCCAAGAGCACACACACACACAAGTAATCGAGACTTGAGAACACAGAGAGATAGGGCTAAAATCTTCTTCTTCTTCTTTCTTCTTTTTCCACAAAAGAACTAAGTCTACAACATGATAAAAGAATAATATGAAAGTACCACAATGTATGTACATGTGATCACTAAGTGTGAATCCGTTAGGAAGGAAGAGGTGGCCCAATAAATATACCATAACCAAGGATGGACTACATGGATATAGTCCACAATTATAGAATAAGTTGTGTATTCTCATGTCAGTCATCTAACATGCCAGTGAATAATATTGTGCTATATCACCAAGGCACGTAGTAGATGCCAGCTCATATAGAGCTTGACATTTCAACAAAAAGGTCATTCGCAGCTACCATGATGTTATTTTTCATGCAGAGAAAATACATAAGAAGCTTGATCAATTCATTGAGGTATGCATGGTGATATTTTAGGAGGAGCCTCATGTTATTGTATAGCATGCTAGACAGCCTACAACAACGGATGCTCCAATGGCCTATGACCATGATGTTAGATAGGAGGTACAGACTCCACAACCAATTTGTGGTGATCTACTAGAGACAGACATCAGTCCAATTGGTTTGCACCCTCTATGGATTATGTTATGGTGACAAATATTCATGAGCCTCTTACCTATGATGATGCCATGCTTGCATAAAGGTGATAGTCACTCTTGGAAGAGGGCCATGTAGTTAGAGTATGACTCACTATAGAAAAATCATCTATGGGATTTGGTTCATTTATCTTGGAAAACATGTTTTGTCATACAAGTGGGTATACAAGTTGAAGAGTATCCCTAAATACCCAAAGTTAGCCTATAAGGCCAGTTTGGTTGCTAAGGGTTTTAACTAGGAGCGTGGTGTTGACTTGAATGAAGTTTTCTCTCCTATTGTCAAGATGACTACTCTACTCTTGGTTTTGGCTTTGGTTGTGTAGCTTCTCTCCTATTGTCAAGATGACTACTCTACACTTGGTTTTGGCTTTGGTTGTGTAGGTTGATCTACACCTCTATCAAATGGATATCAAGATGGCTTTCTTACATGGAGACTTGCATGATGAGATTTATATGTAGTAGCCTAAGGGCTTTGAGAAAAAATGTAGGAAACACCTAGTATACAAGTTGAGAAAGAGCCTTTATAGCCTTAAGTAGGAACCTAGGAAATGGTACCACAAGTTTGATGCTTTCATGTATTCATAGGGATATAACCATAGTAATACGGTTCCATGTTTATACACGAAAAAGGCCTATGATGGCAGCCTTATGAGGAAAAATATAGAAAACACTTAATGTGCAAGTTGAAAAAGAGACTTTATGGCCTTAAGCAAACACCTAGTGAATGGTACCACAAGTTCGATGCTTTCACATTCACAAGGATATACTTATAGTAGTGATATGGATCCGTGTTTATACATGAAGAAGGCCTGTGATGGCAACCTTATGATTTTGGTACTCTATCTGGATGATATGCTAATTGTTGGGAGTACTCATGATGAGTTGGATGCCTTGAAAGGTCAACTCAAGAAGAGATTTGAGATGAAGGACATGGTACAAGCCTCGCATATTCTTGGGATGTGCATCACTCATGATCGCTCTAAGGGGCTCCTTTACTTATCGTAGAAGGAGTACATCCAAATGGTTCTTAAGCAATTTCATATGCAAAATGTTAAGCCTATTGGATATCCTTTACCTTCTCATATGAAGGTTAGTTTGGGTGATTATCCATAATCTGATGAGTAGAAGGTTGAGATGGCCAGGATCGTGTATGTATCCGCAATGGTGGGCAGTTTGATGTATGCCATGATAGCCACTCACCCTGGGAGATATGGCCCACTATATGGCTACACTTGGTAGGTGGCATTGGAATGTTGTAAAGGGTATCATGAGGTAACTTAAGGGTACTATAGATATGTGCATATGTTATGGTGGCCAAGATACACGAGACATGGGGTAGACTCACTTTGATTATTCAGGATATGCAAACAGTAGAAATCAACCTCTGGCTCTGTCTTCACCTCTACTAGAGATACTATTTATTGGATGTCTAAGGTGTAGAAATACATAGCCCTATCTACTATAAAGATAGAGTATGTTGCAACCATAGAGGCTTGTAAGGAGACTCTCTGGTAGGCCATGCCTTGGTATTACTAATGTGGTCTCAATGCTACATCCAAATTCTATGAGTGCTTTTCAATTGGGTAAGAATCCATTCTTCCATGCAAAGACATAGCATATTGAGGTACATTACCACATTATCCAAGAGGTCATTGAGGACAAGTCCATTGAGCTTGTCAAGATCTCAATTGAGTAAAATCATGCATATCTACTTACTAAAATTCTCTCAACTGAGCACTTTACCTTCCTTAGGATGCTAATGGGCATTGGATGAGATGTCGTCTTTCTCATCCTATTGTACTTTATATACAATTGTCCTTTGTCACTTTTTTGTTGTTCTCTCCTCACTAGGATCACATTCGCCTTTAAGTGGGAGGTTGTTGGGAGTAAAGGTGTCTATGCCTAACTGCCCATTTACTCATTGCACTGACAATACCCACACACATGTACACTACAGGTGGTGAGCACCCATCACCGTCACTTCATTCTTTATTCTTTCAGTGTCATTTGAATAAGGGAAGGCCAGCGGTCACAATTTTGATTGCTATTGGAGTTCCCCCCCCCCCCTCTCTCTCTCTCTCTCTCTCTCTCTCTCTCTCTCTCTCTCTCTCTCTCTCTCTCTCTCTCTCTCTCTCTCTCTCTCTCTCTCTCTCCATTTTCCATAGCTCTTGCTTTGCTCTTACTTCCACCATAGCTCTTACTTTTCTCTTACTTCCACTTTTGTGCTTCTACTCGAGCTCTACCTTTCAATTTGATTAAGGACTAGATGGGCACAACATGCAAATTGGATACTATTGAATATATCACCAAGTATAGTAATGTAGTACAAGAGAATGAATAGTGTTCTAAGATGAATTTGTACCATTGCAATACAATTGAGTAGAGAAACATAGTACAAGGGAATGAGTAGTGTTCTAAGATGAATTTATACCATTACAACACGATTGATCCTAGTATTTACATCAAGAAACAATGGAGGTATACCAGTTTCATATGGTGTAGGCAACTAGTGCAATAACTTTCCCAACAATCAATTTCTAGTTATGAAAGATGGATCTTGATAATTGAGAGCTGGATCTTAGGAGCCGATTTTGAGTCGTGCTTGAAGCATTTGAGGTCATTTTTGGAGCAGAAAGTTCTCGAAAAGCTCCAAAGACCAAATTTTCATGAAAAAACAAATGGTAGCGGATGGCTGGAGTTTTCCTAAATGTATTTTGACATCACAGGAATCCAACGCAAGTCTCAATTCATCAATCAAAGGTTTTTTGACCCCCCAATTTAATCCCCACAAGGTTTGGCATTATAAAGCAGCTACTGGATCTGAGAGCTAAAAAGTATGTAAGGAGGCCCAAGTTTATAGATTTTGATGCTGTGAAGCCACCTAGCCCGAATCCGAGTTTGTTTGCCTCCTCAAAATCAAAATATCCACTTACAATGCAGTCTGAACATGCCAAGCTAAACTGGTTTTTTTTTAATCATTTAACCTTAGGCTTAGTAAAAGAAGCCTAAAACTCAAAGGGGAGCGAGGCACAAATTTTTTTGCACCCTCTCCAAATCCAGTTGATGCCTCTTCAAATCAACAAATTTTTAGAGAGAGAGAGAGACAGAGAGAGATTCTTGATCGGGGTAGAGAGAGGGAGCAAATGGCTATAGTGTTGTTGATTTTGATGGAGGAATAAGAAATCTTAAAATTCAGTATTTCTCTCTCCTCTCTTTACTGTTGTTCATTTGGATCAATTCAAGAGAGAAGGGGGAGGGGTGTGATGAAGAATCCAGATAAAAATATGATGTTGGAGAGGTAGAGACCATAGATAGGACTGAGAGAATGCGTCAGTGGCAACGAAGTAGCGTTAGCGGCCTCTCGTCTGTGAGATATGAGCCTCGAAATCGTGGTTTCTATGCGTGAGTGGTTCTTTTGTTTTATGAAAAATGATTGATGAAAGTGCTTGATTTTGTTTATTCTTGATTTTTCATGTTGCATTCTCTCTAAAATAAGAAAGAAAATCAAAAAATACAATGATATATTAATTTCTCACAAAACACGCAAAACTTATGAGTTGCAATTTTTATGAAAATAATAGAATGTAGGGTTTCTATTGTGTTTTTTAGATTCATATGGTATCGAAATGGATATGAAAATGATGTTGAGTGTCCTTGATTAATAAGAACTCATAATTCTAAAATATCACATTTTTATGATGAAATAAATGGAAAAAAATAGAGAAAATAGGAGAAAAATTAGGGGAAAATACATTTTACGTATGTGAGCATATAACAAGGCTGGAGCATGAGGATTAGGCCTCAATCAAGCCTTGTTTCTATGTTATAGTATGTTTTTCTTATTTTTCATATGAAAATTTACATAAAAATGAACCCTGCACCTACCCACCAATGAATGCAAAACCTAATCGGTAGGAGGGGAGAGGGTTTGTGAAAGTGGATAGTTGCTAAAAATGATGCAAGTTCTCATTTGTTTGTGTATGCACAACAAATAGGACGGATTATCGTTTGAACTAAGAAGACTAGTAGCACAAAGAAATTCGATGCTAGTCTCTATCAACACCACAAGTATAATTAGTTTTTGAAAATCATTGAAGGGTTGTTTTTTGCACTTCACCTAGCTAGTTTCTAATGATAAAATGCTTGAGCACAATGGTCATCCACACTTGCATTGAGCATAACATGGTATCAAACATGGACACATTGCAATTGTTTGCCAAATATTGATCTATGTGGAGTGTGAAAGGAAACTCGAGAGCTATAGGGTAGACGAATGGTTTCTTGGGGGAAAGCTTGGTAAGGAAATATCAAATCTCCTGGATCATTCAAAGTATATAAGAGTGGATATTTTTCGTACATTATTTATGTTAGAGTAGCACAACAAGGGGCCAATCCTGTCGGTGTAGAAGAGCTGTAGTGGGGCCACGACATTCCAACCGAAGGGTTGCCTCCTATGTTTGTGTTACATGGTATATTATACCAAGATATGTGGGATCTCCCTCTGTGGAGTAAGGAAGAGCAATCATTGGACAACATTCTACTGCAAATGCAATATCTACAATAGTGATTACGGTAGTGTGTCCCTTCGCTTGACGCTTGTAGCCGCGAGGCCGTGTGAGGTTGTCTTGAGTGTTATAGAAGCCCGACTAGTGCCTATGGCCAGTGTTGGGCCCATTTTAGGTCCCAATAGGTGGTGCATTTGCCAAGAGCTGCCTACAAGTGGCGGTTTTGGTGCCTTGGTCAATTGGGACCTATTATCTAGTGTATGCTAGAAATTAGTGAGCTAGACTCACAAGACCATCAAGCAGAGCTCCAAAAGCAAGAAAGGGTTGAATGAGCTAGACATCGGGCTGAGATAAATAGAATATACTCTCTGCAAAGGAGTAGCCCGATATCTTTGCAAGGGCATGGTGTTAATAACCCTATCTCGGGGGAGAAAGCTCTAGTATTTTCCCCCTCCAATGAGTCTCTCCACTTTGACTGGAGCTCTAGTTTTGGTTGTTTGAACCCTTGTATTGAATCCAATTGTTACCATGGTGGCACAACCTATTGTTATACCTGCTGGAACAACGGATTTTCTAGCTTTAGGTTTCCCCCTACCCATCTTTAATGAGTTATCAGAAGAAGATGTGAAACTGCACATTAACGAATTCCAGAAGTTGATGTTCAACTATCGTATCCAAGACGAGGACATTTAATGATGTTCTTTAACATGACTCTCAAAGGAAGAGTTGCCATATGGTATCACAGCCTAGAGGCCGAAACCATAACCACTATTGATTTATTCTTTGAATCCTTTCAAAGGGAGTTTTCCCTTGAAAGGGGTGGTCAATATTTGACTATGGGTACTAAATGTGACACATCAAGAGCCACATGAGAATATCAGAGCATATGCTAGAAAGTTAAAAGAGGTCTTTCACAAATTACAAGCCTCTATTCCTATCCCAATAGCTGCCCAACTGCAATATTTTTTGCATGGTCTAGATTTCAACATTCACGTGCAGTTGAGTAGTGTCACTTTGCCGGATGTAGACATTGCCATTAGATGAGCATAAGAAGTATAATCCCGACTACAAGCAGCCTATGCCCTCGAACCAATCTTAATATGGGTCTATATTTTAGAAATAATTTGGCATTGACCAATGGCAATGGAAGTCAAGGAATAGCTATGACTAACCTTAATGTGAGAGGAAGCATGGTCCAAAATGTGCCTTTATTTCCAGCTCCTCTTAATGTGGCTATGCCTATTGGCTAGTCAAGTGGCCCCACCAAATGTTGGAGGCCAAGCATTGAACCCTAACGTTGTTTCTACGAGTCAACATCCAATGCCCAATCAAATTGTTAGGCCAATGGAACAACGAATAGACGATCATGGCTATGAGTCAAGTACATCGAATGTCCTTCGCGAAGTTAAGGATATGATGAAGCACTACACTAACATGATTTCCAAACAATGTTGGCAAATAGCTATTGATGTCAATTTCCTTTAAAAATGACAGAATCTGATAGGAAGTAGATACCCTAAAGAGGGTGCACCCTCAAGATTTAGTTGTAAATGGTGTGGCACCGGCACTGCCCTAGAAATTGTCCAAATGTTAAATGTGATATTTGTGAGAAGTCTAGCCATTTGGCTGCTACTTGTTGGAGTAAGATTAGCTCTCTCCAGCAAGGTAGTAGACAACAAGGTCATGTTAACCATCATGCACAAGGGAACAATCTTCAACGAGATGATAGACTAAAACAAATACTTCAAAGAGGTAAGGCTACTGTAGAGAAGCTGCCCAATGGCAATGGAGTTAGCCTCATTGAGGCTGTACAGGTTAATGGCACTGCAGCTTCTAAAATGTGGGCCATTACAAGAGGTCAAAGGGAGAGAAGGTGACAAAGACAATGTAAAACCTATCGATGGTGGCAACCCTAAGCAAGACAACAAAGGGAGTCAAGTCCTTAACCCCGACATGGAAGGAGGACCTTTAAAACCCATAGGGAGTAAATCTGATGCCAAGAACAATAAAGAATTACCAAGGAGAAAGGAAAAAGCTAAGAATGAATCACCAAAGCCAGTTCAACAACCAAAAGAGAGAATGGTCTAGCAAGAGAAGAGAGCTCTAACGAATTATCACGAATTCGATTTGGCAAGCTCTCTTTGTGAAGTTAAACCAGACGTAAATCTCTTGCAGTAGTTGACTAAGCTGTCTCTAGGAGTGCGCAAGGAATTTAAAAATTCCTGCGTACTAGGTATGGAACCTTTGGGAATAGTGCGAGTAGGAGATGATTGGTGGGAGCATGCTGAAAGGCATTGCCCAAGGATTGCAGTCTATGTTGATGGAATACTACTGGATCATGCTATCATAGATACAAGATCATCTATTAACATCATGAGTTCAGAATTGATGGAGAGACTGGGTCTAGCAATCCAAAAGGATGCCTCCACAATTTTGCAAATGGCTGATGATAGTTTAAGACAACCTAAAGGTTGTGTTACCAAAGTCCTTGTGATCATTGCTAGTGTGGAATGCATTGTGGACTTTAGGGTTATTAGGTTCGCAAGACGGCCAAGCTATCAAGTATTGCTAGAAAGGCCATGGATCTTGCAATCCGATTGTGTGGTTGATATACATGCTGGTTGTTTGATTTTTGGTAGAAGTGCCAATCGTGTGGTAGTAGATACATATCATTTGTCTCCTCAAAGCGAGAGAGCTCCCCTATCCTCCATGGAATTAGAGACATTAGAAGATGTATCTGCTAGTGAGACATCATCGAGTGATGAATCCAAAGAAGGGTCAACTACAGAGAACATCTATCAAATAACTTTGAATGAGCCAATAGAAGCTCAAGATCGAATGAGAGACACAGATGTGATTGAGTTGGATCTTGGCATGCCAAATGATCTGCGACCAAATAAATTAGGGTCCATGCTTAGTGTGGAAGAAAGGGAGGACTATGTAATCCTTATCCAAGAGTTCTACGACATCTTTGCCTAGAGTTATGATGAGCTAAGAGGTATTCCTCCTAGCCTGGCTATTCATACAATTCCTCTAAAGGAAAGTAGTCGTCATGTGCGTTAGAAAGTAAGGCATATGCCTTTCTAACTAAGGGATGGGCTGTTCGAGGATTTACAAAAATTGCGGCAAGCTAGTTTGATCTTCCCTATTCATAGCACACTGAATGGTGTTCACGTGTTGTTATCAAGAAGAAGAAAAATAATCAAATCTGGCTTTGCATATACTTTAGAGAGCTTAATAAGCAAACATTTAAGGACTACTACCCGTTACCCTTCATTGACTTAATTTTGGACTGGTTAGCGAGTAGGAAAATATATTTGTTTATGGATTGCTTTGTAGGATACAACCAGATAGCAATTACAAAAGAAGATAAGGTGAAAACAACTTTCATTAATGTCTTTGGTATCTTTGCATACCATGTGATGGCCTTTGTGTTTGCAATGCACCTGGTTCATGGCAACAAACAACAGACAAGACCTTTGGTGAAATCTCTCCAAAGGAGTTGAAAGTGTTTATCGATGACCTAGGGGTAGCCACCATAAGAGAAAGGCAGTTGATCTTTTTAAGGAATTGTTTTGAGCATTGCAAATAATTTTGCATAGCTCTCAACCCACGGAAGTGCATCTTTAGGGTGCCTTATGGGATATTGCTAGAACATGTGGTCAGTTCAATAGGGATTGTGACTGACCCTAAAAAGATCAAGGCCATAGTCACCATGAGTCCACCACCACGCACTCCGAAAGAAGTACACAACTTTTTGTCATCTGTAGGGTACTACTAGAGGTTCATAAATGCCCTGGCAAAAAGAATGTTTCCACTAACAAATCTATTATCTTTTAGTTGTCTATTTGAATGGAGTGACCCTTGTAAGGTAGCTTTTGATTATGTGAAATTAGGAGCTAGTAAAAGCACCAATTTTAAAAGCATCTAAAAGGGAAAAAATATTCTACATATTTTCAACAGCCACCATGCATAGTATCAACTGCTATTTATCCCAAATCTGGGAGGAAAAATGGTACCATCCGATCACTTTTGCTTGTTGAAAGTTGGGCATATCATAAATAAACTGCACCTACATGGAGAAGTTGTGCCTTGCAATGGTAATTGCAACTAAAAAAATCAGGCACTACATCCTCTATGAGAAGGTAGCTTTCTATACGAAGGTAGAAGGACTTAGATTGTTGAGGATGAACAAGCTACAATTGCCTGATTGTTTAGCAAAGTCGTTAACTACTTTGTAGGAATTCGATTATGAGATTAGAAGTAAGCTACCAAAACTGTAGGGTTTATGGAATGCCTTGTGGATTTCGGGGAGCAGAAAGAGACTTTAGTTGAAGGAAGTGACATTGAGAAAATGTTTAAATTTGATCCAGCTTTGATCCCATCTTGGTATGCTGCTGCTATCACGCATTACCTATCAATAGGAGAGATTGGAGCCGACAATTTATCAAAATTAGAAAAGAGGAAAATTATATAGCAAGCTTTGAAATTTTCCCTGATCGCAGGAATACTATATCGGCAAGGGGTTGATGATATCTGTCAATGTGTGATGCCTAACGAGGTCTCATTTATTTTGGAAGACAGCCATGAATCTGCTTATGGATGGCATTTTGATGGACAACTAGCTACCCAAAAAGCTTTAAGAGCTGGATATTGGTGGCCATCCATTTTCCAAGATGCATTCAAGTATGTTAAGAGATGCGATACTTATCAAAAATGACATGACAATAGGAATAATAGGAAGCGACCACTTACTCTGATTATGGCTATACTTTCATTTGAGAAGTGGGGCATCGACTTTGTGGGTCCTATTACCTCATCATCTTCTACACAGAAAAGATATATCATAGTGGCGACAACTATTCTACAAAGTGATCACAAGCATGAGCGACGAGGAAGGACGACACAAAAGAGACTATCAGTTTCCTATTAGAATAGATTATATACCGATTTGGTCTACCAAAAGAATTAGTATTGGACCATGGAACCCATTTCCTCAACAAGGTGATTTAAAAAAAATTTGACTGAAGCGTGGCAAATTAAGCACAACAAAACAACTCCTTATAACCCACAAGTGAATGGGCAAGTTGAAATCACTAAAAAAGAAACTTGTGGAAGTTTTATCAAAAATAGTGTCTGAAAAGAAACAAGACTGGGATAAGAAACTATATGTGGCAGTGTGGGCGTATAACACAACGTTTAAATGATCCACTAGCCATACCCGCGTTCAAGCTAGTCTATGGGGAGGAATGTTTTTTGCCCTTAGAGATTGAGTTTTCGACCATAAGATTCGCAATCAATCATTCTTCGGGTAACGAGGATTCCCTTTTCGAGCACTTTATGACTCTTGCCCACTTGGATGAGCTCAATTTGCAAAGTCTGTTGCACCAAGAAGTGGCTAAGCATCAAATGAAGCAACTGCATGATTTAAAAGTGAAGAAATATATCTTTAAGAAGGGACAATTAGTTCTATATTATAATGCACGTAGAGAACTGTTTCCAAGAAACTTGAGCCCAAATGGGATGGTCCCTACAAGATCATAAGAATAGGGAAAAATAAGTCCACGGCATTACTACCTGACCTTGAGGGAGTGGAGTTTAGAAATAAGGTTAATCTTAATAAAATTAAACCTTATTACCTTTAAATGCACTAATGAAATAAATGCCTTGCATGTCAATGCTAGGCTAATCAAACACCTACAATAGAAAATATTGGTTGATGGGGCAGCTTATTCCTTACATGGAACACCCATACCTGGAGTAGAGATATCATTAGGGGAAGCTTATCTGGTGGAGTAAAGGATATAAAGTGATTGAGCAAGAGGACGGATCATTTGTCTAGGAAATCATAGTCTTCTATCATCACTACTTATGAATTCTGACAAGCATCCCTGTTGTATTCAATGAAGAAGGTGGGATGGAGCCTTCAATACATCCTATTAATATGCTAAATTTTGACTATCATAATTATGAGTAGAGGTGATGATGGTTAGCTGTGTGAACCCATTGTGGATGTACACATTGTACTTTGATGGAGCGTCCAAGGGTCCCACCAAGAAAGGGAGGATAGGGGTAGTTATTAGAGATCCTTGACATAGATTTGTTTATGAATTTAGTTGTTTATCTCAAGGCAGGATTTACCAATAACATGGCGGAATACAAAGCTTTAATCATGGGCCTAAATATTACTAAGAAGGGCGATAGTCATGAGTTGTTATAGGGGGATTCCCAATTGATATTGAACCAATTTAATGGGACCTACATAGTACAAAATCCCATTCTTTCTATGTATTGTCACACTACTATGACCATGCTCAACGAGTTTGAGAGAGTGTCTCTTCAGCTGGGTTCCACATTATTGGAATACTTCACTTATGAAAAAGACATTTTCTTCAGCTGTGGTCCTGGTTTGAATATTTCTATTAATAAGGGGAGATGGAACCCGATTGATTATGGGGGCTTTTATCAGAACATGCCCTATATGGCAGGTGATGGTTAGCATGGGTGATACAAAGAGTGGCCGAGACCATTTGCCTTTGTTATCTTGGACCCATAGGTTGGTCAAACGACACGTTATGCGTACACCTCTTGCTATTGATGCAGGAGGCATGGGTCACAATTTGATGCATTTAGTTTAGGGTAGGACCCCTATTCCCTCCTTGGGATGGAGCATCTTGTTGTATATTAATAAGATTTTATAAGGGGGGATATATACGGGCTGTTTTTTTTTAGTTCCATTAGGCCAAGAGAGTCAGTTTTTGTCGAGGTTACATATTAATTTCATTAGGCTGAGAGGGCCAATTAGATTGCAGTAAAATGTTCTATTTTATCAAGCCAAGAGAGCCATATGTTTCTTTGGTGCAGGTACATTTAATGGTTTTCTGTTTTGGTGATTGTATCACACAATTTGACGAAGTCACTAGAGGGAGCCTTTGCAGTAGAGGATCTTCTTGTGGCCATTCCAGGTGGTATCGTCCCCTTTCTGAGTTTTCCCTTAAGTCGATAATGTTATGTGTGTATGTATGGGTTACTTTCTTTTTGTTTGTTGGGGACCGGTAATCAAGGCATGAAGCCCTAGGGTATGGTTAGGTATATCTAGGGGGATTTGAGTAGTTATCTACCTCCTGTTAGGGCATTGTCAGGCAATAAAGACGTTTGATAGAGGATAGTCCTTGTGACCATGTCCTTCTTACTTGCTAGGCAGCTCTCCTAGGAGTCCTTGCTAGTGTGAGGTGGTTAGAGAAGCATGCCAAAGTATTAAAAAGAAGAGCAAGTTCTGAATCTATCTAAAAATACAAATTACAGAGGTGTATAAAAATGTGTTCTAATCTCTCAATAGGAAAAGAAAAAGTAAAAAATAAGAAAGTTTACGTACACTGTTGATTATCGCCTTGCAGAGGCTTGGTAGGTTTCTGGGGGGACGGGGCCGATGCCTTGTCTTCCTAGGGGTAGCACCTAGCTAAAAAGAAAGAAACAGAATGTTGGAGTGAAAATAAAAGTTAGTGTTTAAAAAAAGGATCCAGTGTCGCCTTGTGAGAGCTTGGTAGGTTCTTGGGTATCGAGGCAAGACTTGAGACCAATGCCCCCTATTCTCCTTGGGTCACTCTATGCTCAACTCCCTCTTTTTTACATGCATGAGTATGAAACCCTAACTAGAAAATGTGTTAAAAGAGAAGAATAGGATGACCAAGCTATAGGAGTCCTCGCCTAGTAGGGAGGTCCTGGTCCAGTTGTCCTAAGTTCAGTAGGTAGTTCAGACCACCACTAGGATGACCTCTTTGATCGGATTTTTAGACAGTCTATGTTAGAGCAATTGGTTAGAGACTCGCTCTGGATTTCTGTCTGATTATGTTGGGCCTATCCCTGGTGGATTTCCTACCTTGATTTTGTCAAGGGGTAGTGTGCAAGTTGTGGAATGTTTTGTTGTGTATTTTTTGTATCAGCCTGATGCTCTTTGTGGTTATGTATGTGCAAATCTGTTGTGGGATTCGATGAGTTGAGTCACCCTATCTCATGGTCACCAATGAGAGCTAGATTCTAGGAGCCGATTTTGAGCCGTGCTTGAAGCATTTGAGGCCATTTTTGGAGAAGAAAGTGCCCGGGACGCGCCAAAGACCAAATTTTCATGAAAAATCAAATAGTGGTTGGATGGCCAAGTTGGAGTTTTTCTAGATGCATTTCGACGTCGGGAATCCAACGCAAGTCTCCATTCATCGATCGGAGATCGTTTGACACTCCATTTAATCCGCGCAAGGTTTGGCATTATAAAGTAGCTACTGGATCCAGGAGCTGAAAAGTATGTGACGAGGCCTATATTTATAGATTTCAATGCTGCGAAGCTAGTTGGCTAGATGGATCTCAAATCCGAGTCCATTTGCCCCCTCAAAATCAAAATATCCACTTCGATGCAGTGTGAACATACTAAGCTAAACCAATTTTTTTTAATCATTTAGCCTTAGGCTTAGTAAAAGAAGCCTAAAACTCATTAAAAACAGATGATCGGGAGGGGGGGTTTTGCGCCTTCTCCAAATCAGGTCGATGCCTCTTCCAATCAACACTTTTTTAGACAAAGAGAGAGATTCCTAATCAGGGCAGAGAGAGGGAGAAGATGATTGCAATCTTACTGATTTTGATGGAGGAATAAGAAATCTGAAAATTTAGTCTTTCTATCTCCTCTCTCCTCTTTGTTGTTGTTCATATGGATCAATTCAAGAGAAAAGGAGGAGGGGTGTGATGAAGAATCCAAAGCAAATGATGATGCTGGAGCGGTAGAGATTGTAGAATTGACTGAGACAACGCGTCAACAGCAAAGAAGAAGCATCAACAGCCTCCCATCTATGAGATATGAGCCTCGAAATCGCAGTTTCTATGTGTACGTGAGACACGTTCTTTTGTTTTATGGAAAATGATTGCTAAAAATGCTTGATTTTGTTTGTTCTTGATTTTCCATGTTGCATTCTTTTTGAAATATGAAAGAAAATCAGAAAATACAATGATACAATAATTTCTCGCAAAACATGCAAAACCCATAAGTTATGGTTTTTATGGAAATAATGGAATTTGGGGTTTTTGCTGAGTTTTTTGGGTTTGTATGGGATAGAAATGGATATGAAAATAATGCTGAGTATGCTTGATCAGTAAGAACTCATAATTTTGAAATATCACATTTTAATAAAGAAATAAATGGAAAAATTTTAGTCTTTCCGCCTTAAAAATTAGAAAAAAATACATTTTATGTCCATGAGCATATAACAAGGCTGGAGCATCATGATTAATCCTCATTCGAGCCTTTTTTCTATGTTATAGTATGTTTTCATCGATTTCTACATGGAAAGACAACATAAAAATGAACCCTACACCTATCCAACGAATGCAAAACCTAAACACTAGGAGGGGAGAGGGTTTGTGGAAGTCGTTAGTTGCTGAAAATGATACAATTTTTTATTTATTTGTCTATGCACAACATATAGGCCGATCACCGTTTAAATTTAAGGAGACTAGTAGCACGAAGAAGTTCTGTGCTAGTCTTTATCAATGCCGTACGTACGATTAGTTGAAAAGTCATTGAAGGGTTATCTTTGCACTTCACCTAATTGGTTTCTAACGATGAAGTGCTTGAGCAAAATGGTCATCCACATTGGCATTGAGCATAACATGGTATCAAACGTGGATGCATTGCAATTGTTTGCCAAATGTTGACCTACATGGAGTGTGTAAGGAAACCCGAGCTATAGGGTAGATGAATGATTTCTAGGGGGGAAGCTTAGCAAGGAAATATTAAATATCCTAGATCTTTTGAAATATATATAAGAGTGGAGATTGTTCATATGCTCTTTATGTTAGAGCAGCATATCGAGGGGCCAATCCTCTCCGTGTAGGAGAGTTGCAGTGGGACCATAGCATTCATCTGAAGGGGTGCCTTCTTTATGTTTGTGTTACGTGGTATATTATACCAAGATGTGTGGGATCTCCCTTTGAGGAGTAAGAAGGGGCAATTGTTGGACTATGTTTTACTACAAATGCGATATCTATAGTAGCAATTAGGGCACTGTGTCCCTTCGACGCTCCTGGCCGCGATGATGTGTGGGGTTGTCTTGAGTGTTATAGAGGCCCGGCTAGTGCCTCTAGCTAGTGTTGAGCCCGTCTTAGGTCTTGACAATAATTATTGAATGAGTAGTGTTCTAAGATGAATTTATACCATTACAACACGATTGATCCTAGTATTTACATCAAAAAACAATGGAGGTATACCATTTTCATATGGTGTAGGCAACTAGTGCAACAACTTTACCAACAATCAATTTCTAGTGATGAAATATGGATCTCAATAATTATTGAATGAGTAGTTCTAATATGAATTTATACACTACAACACAATTGATCCTAGTATTTACATCAAAAAACAATGGAGGTATATCATTTTCATATGGTGTAGGCAACTAGTGCAATAACTTTACCAACAATCAATTTCTTGTGATGAAAGATGGAACTTGATAATTATTAAAGTCTTTTATGAAGCTATTAAAGGGCACTTTGAGTTCCCTTGGCTAGAATAAGTAAATCTTCTTTAGTGTCTCAGTTTACATGTTAGGGAATTTTGGAATCTTACACGCGTCATAAAGCTTGGAATCATAATTTTGATTGTGCATCATTAGATATGGAAAATAGAGTAAATCCGCTCATATGGAAGTGAAGAGCAAAATGCAAACTAAGTATGCTCATTTTCCTCTAGGGCAATATATTACCACTTCAATTTGCAATCTAGTGAAAGTTCTAATAAAATATGCACACATCATCATTCAGATTGTGTGCTCATTTTCTACCAAGGCAAAGTATCACCACTCTAGTTGCAATCTATTGAAAATCACTAATAAAATGTATATACATCATCATTCAAATTGGCCCACAAAGTGATTGCATATCAGTAGAGTAAGGTTAGATTGCTCCAATAATCCTCTTGTCATGTCACTTTTGATTACTTTATCTAGATTTTTTAGTAGGTAGAACTTCAAGTCTCCAATGCTCCCTTTGTAGTTCAATATTGAACTTTTATTGCTGCTCCATGGTGAAGTCAATTTTATCCTAGTTCCTAGCATTGTTGATGGGGGTTGATCCTTGTCCTACCGTAGCACATGACATAAGGGCTTTTTTTCCATGGGAATTTTCAAGTGGATTAGTAATATAGATTGATAACATCATGAATCTTTACCTTTTGTTTCCCTTTATCTTTATCTTATGTAATATTCCCGCTCAAAAATATTACTATAACAGACTCCCCGCACGCCGCGTAAACTCGGGCAAAGGTTATCTTCCGTATTGGAATTGCCGGCAGTCTAATCCGTAACCCGAACGCGTGAATATGGGACCTCCGCATTGACAAATCAAGCCCGAGGGTTCCAATCCGCAAACCATGGGTAAACACCCTCTTGGGAGGGCCAAAATGGATATTATTAAAGCAAATTTTCTTATGTTTATCCCTTTCCCCCAGCCGATGCACGGCTGGAGGAGAGGGAGTGTGGGGGGATGGGCTTAGTGGAGTGGTGGGCTGCATGAGGAGGGGGAGGGAAGCCAAGCAGTGGCCACATGGTGGAGCTCCCCTCTCCCCCCCCCCTTGGCCTATAAACCCACCCCCCCCCCAATAGGAGGTAAGAAGGAGGAAGCAGAGGACGTCGTGCTGAGGTCGTGGAGAGAGAGAGGGAAGCTATTGTTGATGCCACCCAACCGTGAAGGTCGCCGCCCAATCCAGCCACCAGCACCGCCGCCTTGCGCCGCCATAGGCCGTTAGGCCGCTACCAAATTCCCTGGCAAAGTCAACCCCCCATTCGACGTCATCTCCCATTTCTTTTACCCCTCAATCATTCCCTTTGACCACGTGCCTCCTGGGGAAGCAGAAGCTTCCTAGAAGCTTTGGAAGCTTCTAAAAAACAAGGCTTAAGGCCTTGTGCACATGGGTTCCATCCTGGGGGTTAAAAGCCTTCCCTAAAAACCCATTTTCCATAAGCTTATTTCCCGCAAGCCCCATTCGTAAGGGCCCTTTCCACAAACAAGCTTTAAAATCCCACAAATCTGCTCGTGAAAACCCCGATTCCCGCAAGCCCTCATAAAGTTCTATTTCCGCAGCTCTCCCGCAAAAGGCCCAAGCTCCAACCCCTAAGGCCTTCCATAAGCCCAAATCCCACAAACCGATATTTTCAAGGATCTGTACTTTGGAAGGGATCTCCTACGTACGAGGAATAAGGGCAAGATCTTGAAGCTGCTTACCAAGGTTGGAGGAGACTCACCGATCGCGTAAGGGTAAAGACAAACCGGAAGTCCGTAAACACGCCTACGATGGCCCCTAAGAAATCACAAGGCGCGCCTGCGGGAGGATCTTCTCCTAACATTCACGTGGATATTTCCCCGAGCCCACAAGTCCAGGTTTTTTTCTATTTTTATTTCACGCAGAAGTAATGCATTATGCACGATAATTTCATGGACTAGGAAGCACCTATGCATGTCAAATCCACCCAGCTAAATGCAATGGGAAATAAATTGACTATTTGAACATTTACTAGAATTAGCTCATGATATGAAGTTGGTCATTGGAATTTTCAATGTGATGAACGAAAAAACGTAAGTTTTCTATGCATCTTACGACCTTATCAGTAAGTTGCCTTTTCATGCATTTCAAAGTGACGAGCCCAGAACAACTGTTGCCTATCATTATAAGGTTGAATTGTTAAGTGCACCTTTGACTAGGCATGGAAAGATTAATCGCATGTTTCATTTTTAGACAGATCTTCATTGTAATGATTCATTAGGGAAAGTCATTAACCCCCATGGGAAATAGAAGAGCACAGAAATGATTCTATGAACTTGCGTGTGGCATGTGATTGTAAATTGGAATAGGTTAACTCCAGGTTTTTTTTTTGGCATGAATTTCACCACGTTGTAGTTAGGGAAGGAGTGCATGTTGCACATTCGTCGTACGAAAAAATTCATTCATCAAGAGTTGTATTTAGGGAAAGGCTGCATGGTTTATTGAAGCATGAAATCTTAAAAGCTTAGAAAAAGAATTGTGGGCATGATTCTTGAATGCAAGTGTCCTAGTAGGATCAATGAAATTTATGCCGCAACGCGCGCGCAAGAAAAGAGAAAAGAAGAGAAGAGAAGAGAAGAAGAGAAGAGGAGATGGTGAAGAGCTTCACCCTCTTGATCCCTCACTCCCACACACTCACTCCCTCACACTCTCACACTCCCTCTCTCAAGAGCACACACAAGCAAGAAGAAGAGAAGAAGAGAAGAAGAAGAGAGCTCTTATTAGCCACACACCAAAGAATGAGCTTCCATTCACTTTTTGAACTTTATATACAAGCCCTAAAATCCCATGGGCACCCATCCCCTTTTTACATGACTGGCCATTGTGGCAAGGTCCTTTTTCCATTTTCCTCTTCTATCCTTATGCCTCTAGCCTATGCCCGTCTAATATTTTACAATTGGTACAGGAGGGAGCCTGGCGCTCTTTTACAAGAGTTTCCAAGTTTTTTGAGGCGCCTTTCATTTAAAATTGCGCCTTTGGTCTCGGCTTAGCTTTTAGAGGTCGCCCGTGTGTCTTTGCTCTTCTTCCATGCTTTTTTCACTTTTTCCTTCATTTTCCGTCATTTTTCACCATCTTGACTTGGGGTTAACATTACCCCCCTCCGAGACAGGTGCCAGTCCCATGGCACTTCTGTGTTGTTGTAGGATGGTAGGCACTTGGACAATGATGGTGTAAAGAGAAGGGCCACATGTAGATTCAGGTGCGTGTGGAAACTGATGTTTGTCAAGGAAGCTAGATGGATAGAGAGTGGTTGATGGGGTCCTCCGAAGTTGGTGATTTTCCGCTTGTGTGATGCCTGAAAGGAGAAGGTGCGGTGATCTTCCTAAGGGAAGTGTCTATCTTACTGTGTTAGTGCAGTGTGCTCGTGCTAGTGGAATGGGGAGGTGGGTCTAACCGCAGGCAAGCTTGGGTGATGTCCCACACTTGAGGACCCCATTTGTGTTAAGGGAAGTGCGGTGCAAGTGGCTTAGGGTGACAGGTCTAACCATAGGCGAGTATTAGCTCCCTAGGTATGTCCTGCCCTTGATGTGCCCTAAGCATGAAGTGGGGAAGCAAAAAGGGCTAGGGGGTTAGGAGCGGAGCCGACCGACCGAAGCCATCGTGCACGCCTAACTTGAGAACCCCTAGGTGCAGTGATAGTGCTCTATGTGGTGTTTAAGTGCTTCTGCAAGTGAGTGCTTGTGTACTTTTCCTTTCATGTTATTCTTTTCTTTGCTTTGACTTTTTCTTTCTTTCTTTCTTCTCTTTTAGTTGCAGTTGTGGAATGACAGCCAGGCCTAATTTTCTTCATCTGAATGAGGAGGGGAAGGGGGTCGGATGGATTTGCTCAAAAATTTGTAACTTTGCATGTATCCTTTCAGATTCATGCGGACATGGAGAGAAGTGGTGGAGAGGAAAGGGTGATTGCACCTAGTGAATTGGTTGTCATTCATATCTTCTAGGAGGGCTAGGCAAAAAGGGGGGAGGAGACTAGCCCTCATCATAAGACGAGCCATGGCATAGCTGTCAATAGAGTTAGGGTCAAAGAAGAGGGGAGGTAGGCCGTGCTCTTGTGGAGTCGGTTCTTGCTTAAGGAGTAGCTTAAGTAACCTAAGGTAATTACAGAATGTTACAAAGGCGGGGTCAGGGCATGAGGAGAAATCTGCAAGAAAGCGTGTCATAGAATCATCTAGGCTTTCGGGGTTAAAGAGAAGGGCATGCTCGAAGGATACTACATTAGAGTTATAAATAATAGGGAAGTCATACCACCCATGGAGGGTGGCATCAAAATCCACACCTACCCTTTGAAGGTATGCCATGTAGGTGGGGTTGTTTCGCTCGAATGGCAGGGTGTTACAAAATGCCATCCAGGCGAGCATACTGATGTCGCATACTCGCCTCCTCCACAGGGGTTGGCTTTTGTAGCCCTGTACAGTGTGTGAAACTTCAAAAACTTTGTTCTGCCAGTAATTAGCTGCTTCTGTTCCCCAAGAGGTCGGGGTTTTTTCTCGCTCTTCTAGCCATCTTTGCCCCAACCGGCCACCAATCGCGATCACCTCATCCATCACCTTGAGCGGCAAGACCCTCTGCAGATTGTTGGGTAGGAGAAAACTAAAGGTGAATGGATCCTTTTCTTGTTCTTGTCTCTCCCATAGCACCAGTTCTGCATGGAATCCAGCAGAGATAACATCAGGGCAAGGTGGGAGGGGTGCGGACGGCAGCACAGCTGGTTTGGCTCTCAGCTATTTTCTGGCTTCCTCTACTAGCTTTCTGCGTCTTTCCCTAGATACAGCTTGTCTTTCCGCAGATGGGTCCTCCTGTGGTGGCTCGTGAGACTGCGGTGAGGGGGGTTGTGGGACTACATCCTCCCGAAATCGGTTCATGTCGATCTCAAGTTCAGCTTCCTCCCCCTACCATTCTCCCTGTGGTGCTTCCTCTTCGAATCCGAGGGCATCGATTTCCTGGGGGTTTAGGATGGCCTGCAATAGGTATTTTCGTTGCTCATCCAAGCTCAGCCTAACCTCCACAAGTTGGGGTAGCATTTGCAATCCAGTATGTAAGGCTCTGTGTGCGATACTGAACTTTCTTTGTGTCACCTCCAATGACTCTCCTTGCTCCGAGTGGGTGGTATCCATGATGGTGTCGAGGAAGGCTTTTTGTTGGGCACCGAAGACCACTTGGGCGGCTTCCGCCTTGCTCTCTGTAATGATTTTCTGCTTCTCTACCAGAGCAAGGCGTCGTGCCAGTGTCTTCACCCTCTTTTCATTATGCACAGCCCACTCCTCTGCTCTCTTGTTCATTTCCTCCATGCTCTCTCCTTGCTTTAGGGATAGTGTCATGAGCCTTTGCTCTTGGTCCTCCAACTCCCTGACCAGTCTCTCTTGCTCTTCTTTTTCAAAGTTTAGTTGATCTGTCAGGCGCTCAATTTCTTCTTGCTACTCCTCTATGTCTTGTTTTCTCTCCTCATCTCTGGCATTCATCTCAGCCACAAGTGCCTCAACCTGAGCGGATTTCATGATGAGCTCCTGGTATTGCACTATCAAGAGCTTGTGCTCTCTTTGCATCTTCACTAGCTTCTGTGTTTCATTCTCAAGTTGTTGTCTCCAATGCTTCTCCCTGTCATCCTTAGCCTTGATTGTTTGTTTGAGATCTGCGATCTCCCTTTGCTGCATGGCTATCATCCTTGTTTTATCCAGCTGGAAGGTGGCTACTGATTCCTTCTCAGCTGCAAACTCGGCCCACGGCTATCTTGAGTTCCTCCTTAGCTTTCTCCAATTGGGAGAGCAACTCGACGACGTACTCGTCATAGTTAGCCGATGGCGTCATCGTTGTGTGGATGGGTGAGATTGAGGCTCTACCTTCTGCCGTTTAGGATCTTGCATGGATTTCGCATCAGTATAGCTGGTCTCTTTTGTCCTGTGGCTGTGGATTTTGTGCTCTGTCCATGGGCCATCTCTTTGTTGATGAAGTATTGTATCCATACCACAAAATTTGACACGTCGGCACTGGTCGGGATGCTAGGGGTGATGGTGGTGGGTTCAGTGGAAGGCATCAGGAGGGTAGGAATTGGATGAATTGGGGCCTTGCCCTTGCCCTCAGTGGCTGCAGGTGGCATGATCTCTGGCACCTGTGTGCTAGGCCTTGGCCTTTCTTCTCTATGTGGGCTCAAGTTCCCCAATTCATCAGCTCAGCTTTGTTGCTCCATGGACCGGCATGTGGCTTCAGCTAGGTCCTCTTCCGCCTTCCTTCTTAGATCTTCCTCTTCCTCATCAGCCTTTCTTCTCCTTTCCTCCTCTGCTTTTCTCTGCTCTCCTTCTTTTTCTCTTTTTCTTCTTTTTTCTTTCTTTTCTTCTCCTCTGCTTCATGTTTCGATGCCTTCTTTGCTTTCTGTAATTCTTCTTTCTCCTTCTCTTCCTCCTGTCTCTTCTTCCTCTCTCTCTCCTTGGCCTCTTTTAAGGACTCTTTCTTTGCCCTTTCCAAGTCTTCTCTCTCCTTCTTTCTGCCTTCGTCATCCTTCTTCTTTCTCTGTGTTGTCTTCTTTTTGGGCTTCTTGGTTGTCTTTTTGCTTGTCTGTCCTTCCCCTTCTTCCTTTGTCTCAGTTCTATCGGTGGACCTATCCTTGTCCTAGTGAGGAGGCAACCTTTCTGGTGTTTCTCCTTCTCCTTCTTCTGCATCCTATGCTTCCTTCATTGCCTCCTCGATGAGCACAATCAAGACACCTCCATACCCATTGAAGAAGGCTTTGGAGGAGGCTTTCTTTCTTTCTATAGCTTTAGAGGCTGGAGATTCTCCTCCTACTGGCACACTTCCTAAGGCCAATGCTTTGGCTGCCTGGTCGATCGTTTTTCACACATACCCATTCCAGTCCACTTCATCTAGGGTATGGGCTGCTACATTCTCCAGCACAGGTACGCTAATTCGATGCATCAATGAATTGTAGCGCTGGCTGGAGAAGAGGACATGTATCAGCTTGGCTTCATCCTGGCTTCTGTGTCGCGGATATCTTGGTTGCTTATGCCGTCATTTGTGAGCACATCTTCCCTCTTCATTTTAAGCATGGCATAAACATCCCTTTTCTGTTTCCTCTCTGTCTTTGGCTCCAACCCCAATGCCTTCTCCACCAAGGCTGGGTCTAAGCGGACCTGTATCTTCTTTGCATTTTCTCATCTACCCATTGTCACAGTGCCACATTCTTGATGTGGGTTGTACATTCTGAGGAACTCCATGCACTTCAGGTGGTCTGGCTCCTACGAGAACTTTTCAAGTTACTTCGTGAGGTTGCATTGTTCAACCACCCTCGTAGTTGCTTCCTCCTTGGCCACCACAACTTATATGTTGTGGATGGTTCAAAATTTAAGCTAGCTGAAGGTGTGGTTCTCTAGGTGGATGCGGTATTGCTCTCTTTCCTCGTCTGTGAGCGGGAGTCGATGGGCGCGGTCTTGCTGCGACATTTTATGTTCCTGCCATAAATCATAACTTTCATTAGTGCTTTCCACATATTAATTCGCTGATTGCTAGAAAAGAAAAACTCTATGCTTTTTGAATAAATTCATTAAGAAGCAATGTAGATTTTCCTTTTTAGACTTGGACTCATTTCACCTTACCCCCTCCCCTTCCATCTTGAGAAGAATCCTTCCTAGGATTGAGGGTCAAAAGGTCAAGGGCTTTCGGCATGTTGGTGTAGGAGTTACTTGTGAAGGAGCCAAGTATAGAAATTTGGATTGTACTCCAATAGAGCTTCGCGGTCCAAATCAAAGGGTCGAATTCCCACGTGCATGATGTATGTGAGAACATCTGTGAGGAAGTCACCAGAGTCGACACGGCTAGCAATGTGTAACTCTTCCTTAATCAACAAGCGATCGAGGTAGGGGTATCCTTTGATGTGTTCTTCCATGGGTCGGCCCCGAAGAGTGGTTAACACTCTATACGAGGTGGGTGCGATGTAAGTGGGATCATACTCTGCTGTTTTGATGACGCGGCGTTGCTCAGCGTTGGTCATTATGCGACATCCTTCAACTTCCCATTGCAACCTAAGAGCGTACCACTACCTCAAGAAAGGTGATCCAGTATCAGCGAGTTGTGATAACTCCGCGATTTCTTGGTCAGTGATAGCAGAAGTGGTTTGTGGATCGTATGGCGTGATAAGGTGCTGTTTCATGGCTTGATCCTTGGAGATTTCGCTGTTAATCAACTCAGCAGCAGAGCGACAAGCTTTTGCAAACGCGAATTCAAAGGTTTCCCAAGAGCAAGGCATATTTTGCACTTTAGTTGCAAAGGATTCTTCTAATAGACCTAAGTCCAAGCGGTAGTAGCTTAGTGCGAGTGACACAAAAGTGTCATCTAGTCTTTTAATACAATTCACCACGTCATCCCCGATGTCCTCAGCGAGGTCAGCGGCTAGCGCTAAAAAGGATTTTCACTCATAGAAGTGCGTAAGGCCAACAGGTGGTTGAGGTTTGACAGAACAAGAGCTTTTAACAACGAAGATGGGCGATTGGGAGGGTTCGTGAGTTTGTGGTTGGGCCGCTTGGATGTTGAGTGGATTAGGAGCAACCACGACGGATGGGCTGTTGCATTCAGGTTGGAGTTGGGGAGGCAGATTGACTTCGGTGGGTGATGACTCTTATGAAGGAGCCTGCGGTTTGGGCCGGTAGGCTTGTGGGACTCTCTTGGGCCTAGGCGTGGATGAGGCGGATGGTTGTGGTTCAAGAGAGCACTGTGGCTTGTGGTTTTGAGGGTTTACGGAACGCAGTTTGATCGAGCTTGAGGGCGGTGTATGAATGGTGCCCTTGGCCGTGTGGGCCTTAGGGATCCACAGCCAGGTATTTCCCTCGTAGTAGCCTTACACACGTAAGAAGGCTTTAGGGACCCATCTTTGCTTGATCATGCGGCGCTTTCTGTGACTACATCTTGGCCTCCTAGGTTTAGAGTTTTTGGTTTTATGAGGATAGGAGCATCGAATCCTAGGCGGCGGTTGCGGCTGCTTAGGCTTCCATTGAAATCTAGGCTGTTGAGCCTTATGTTTTGCTACTGTGGGCTGTGACTCCTGAATTCTAGGAGGTGGCGGCCGCACACTACCCCCTCCTTAGATTTGGTTATGGAGAATTCTATTGGTGGCTTTGTGGACGGTGATGAAGCTGCGCAGCCCTTGCTGAAAGCTGTGACAATGCAAACGTTGCCTATTGCAAGGTGGATGCGCTGCGACTCATAATCAACATTGCAGTGAGTCTGCTTTTTGAAAGTGCACCCTAGCAGCTCCGTGCCTGCGTCTTTAGCATTTGGCAACACGTAAAAAATCATTGCGACAGTCTCAAACTCGATAGAAACGGCTACTTTGCACTTGCCGAGGAGTGCGTAGGAATGGGCCCCATAGGGGCTTAATTTAGCATTCATGGGCTGAAGTGGTGGTCTGCCAAGTTTGGTCCAATGATCATGAGTTAGGACATTGAAGTCTGCTCCCTCATCGATCAGAGAGTTGAAAGCACATGTTTGTTTTGCAATGACCGTTATATGGAGGTATGCGGGCTCTACGGCTTCCTCATCCTTGTCATCAATCTCAGTGATTGTGGCCACTCGTACTTTGACAGGCAGTTCTAACATCGGGGGCTCGTGCAAAGGATGGGTGGGAGGGTAGTACTTCTTGGCACGACTGCCATTGAAGAAGCCTATTCCCTCACCGTCTAAGGTTTTGAGTTCGATATTGCCTGTGCGGCTCATCGCACGAACTTTGAAGGGTCCAAGGCCTTGAAATTTCCTTTTCTGTTTATGTCCCTTAACGGAGTAGAGGAGCACTAAGTCGCCCTGCTCAAAGTCGCACTGCTTGACATGCTTGTCAAACCAACTCTTGCAACGGGCCTTCTCACATATAAGTGCATGGGTGGCTAGAAGACAGGTCTCTGATAGAGGCGTTCAAGCTCAACTAGGTGTTGCGTCCATGCCTCCTTCCCTTTCCATCGTTCTTGAAGGGCTATTCTCAGGCTAGGAACAAAGAATTCTAAGGGTAGGATTGCTTCTGTTCCATAGGTCAGCCTGAACAGGGTTTGATAGTCATTTTATAAGCTGTACGGTAAGCCCACAGAGCTACCATAAGCTTGTTGTCCCAGTATGGAAATAAACAAAAAGAATTCTATTCCAATAGAAAACTTTTAAATACTTTTGAAAAAGAAGTTGATAAACAAATTATCCATGATTTTCCAGAGGAACCGGGTTTTCGGCATAAGATCAGGATTCATGAAGAATTAAAGCATTCTATTTCCCGTTCTGAGATCGGTATGCACTAATTTCATCTATTCTCGTTGTCAACTAAATCGAGAATAGATTTGTTAATTATTTTCATTAACAATATTGACCGCAAGTTTTTCGAATTCTATAGGTTTTTAGTACGTCGTAATAATGACTGTTACCAAAAGGATTCTGATCGGGGGGATTCTCAGATCTTCTAATCGTAAGGTCGCTACGTGAGGCTGAGATTACTTTGGTCAGGACAATGATGAGAATCTTATTCGTGGATTCTGCCTGATCATTTGCCTAAGGGTAGTATGGCAATGATTTGCGATGGATAATGAGAAAGGTGGATAGGAGATGCGCTATCACTTCATTGATGAAGTGAGTGCCTTGGTCACTGACCAGTTCGATGGGGCAACCAAATTGCGAGATCACTTGCTCCCATAAGAACTTGGCAGTAGTCCTAGCGCCGTTTTTACGTGTGGCTCTTGCCTCTACCCATTTCGTGAGGTAATGTGTGGCCACAATGATGTACTTGGCTTGTGAGTACTGCGCCGCAAGACTGATGGGTCCTATGAAGTCGATTCCCCATTTTTCGAAGGATTGTCGAGCAATAATTGGGGTCAACTCCATCTGATCCTTGTGAATCGGGACTTTTGTCCATTGGCACTCATCACAATGCTTGAAGAATCGTGTGGCATCGCGAAAAAGCATGGGCCACCATAGTTGAGACTGCAGTACCTTCCATGCTATCACGTCTCCGCTAAAGTGTCCTCCCGCAATGCCGTTGTGTGCCTCCGAGAGCACATCGTGCATCTCATGCTCACATACGCATCTACGCAGAAATCCGTCTTGCCCTAGCCTATAGAGTTGGCCTGCAATCAGCTGATAGGGCTAGATCTTAAGGGTTAAGCGCCTAAGTCGGGCTTTTTCTATTGGTTGCTCAGGTAGTCCGTGCTCAAGCACTTGGACTATGTCATCCGCCCAATATGGCGTTAGATCAGCGTTAAATAAATCTCTCTCGCTGGACAAGTGGAATAGATGGGCGTCGGGTAATTCATCAACGATGCCTTGTCCAGCGGCTTCTCCCGTGGGAATGCGTGATATATGGTCAGCCATGTAGTGCTATTTTCCTTTCCGCACAACCACAGAGAAATCGAATTCCAAGAGCAGAAGGAGCCATCGAGCTATGCGTCCTGTAGCACAAGGTTTGTTTATTAGATAGAGCAGGGCTTGATGGTCCACGAAAAAGATGAAGGGTGTGGCCAATAGATAATGCCGGAATTTCTTCACAGCGAACACCATGGCTAATCCCTCTCTTTCTGTTGTCGGGTAGTTCATTTCCGTCTCAGTGAGTTGTCTGCTAGCAAAGCTCACTAGATAATCTAAGTTATGCTCACCAGGTTGGCACAACACTGTCCCCACGGCAAACTTAGAAGCATTGATGTGCACATGGAAGGTAATGGTCCAATCTGGGGCTCATAGAATTGGTGCTGTGGTTAGAGTCTTTTTCAATTCTTCGTATGCTCTTTGGCATGCCTCGGTCCACTCGAAGACAATCAGCAGCTTGTACAATGGTCTGGTGATCAACGCATAGTTCAGTACAAACTGTTGATAGTAGCCCGTATGGCCTAAGAAGCATTGAACTCCCTTGTAATTAATTGGGGGTGGAAGGTCAACAATAACCCTAACTTTCGAGAAGTCAATGGCAATGCCGTTCTTCGACGCCACGTGCCCTAAGATGCATCCGTGCTTTACCCAAAACTAGCACTTTAAGGGGTTCAAGGAGATACGATATAAGCGACACCGTTCAAAGACTACGCGGAGTTTGTCTAAGTGTTCGATCTAGGTCGAATGGACACACAGGTCGTCGACAAAGACTTCTAACTCCTTACGAAGCATGTCCTTAAAGATGGTACACATGAGGCATTGGAAAGTGGCAGGGGCGTTAGTCAACCGGAAGGGCATAACTATGTAAGCAAAGACGCCCCACTCAGTAGCGAAGGCGGTCTTGTGCCTGTCCACAGGATGCACTTGCACCTGGTTATACCCTGAGAAGCCATCCAAAAAACTGTAGGCTTCCTTACGTGCCACCTCTCAAGCATGTGCTCGGTGTACGGCAATGGATAGTTGTCCCTCTTTGTAGCAGCATTAACCTTCTTGTAATTGACACACACTCGGATTTTTCCATTCTTTTTTATCACGATGACTGTGGGTGATACCCAATTTGTGTGCTCAATTTTGTAAATGAATCCCGCTCTCATCATCTTGTCAATTTCCTCTTTGACAACATGAGTGTGTTTTGAATTCATAGGGTACGGTCGTCGCTGCTTGACCGGCGTTGCGTCTGGCGTCATGGGTATGTTGTGAGTCATGACACTCGGATCTACCCCCTTAAGCTCTTCCAAGGACTAGGCAAATACGTCTATGTACTCTTGCAAGAGAGCGACAAGACTAGTTTCTTCTTCCTCAATCAAGTCATCGGTAATGAAGATTGGTCTGGGTGTTTTCCCTTCCTGGGCTAGATTCACCTCCTTCACCTTGGCTAGTCCCTCGATTGGTTCATTGGTTTATCCTTGACATTTGGCACCTAACAGAACTACTACCCTATCCCCTTTTTTGAATTTTGTGAAGCGCTTAGGGAGATCCTGCAGTTTTCGTTGTTCTTCCGTTCGCATATCCCTGGGTTGTTTTACCTTTTCCTGCCTTAACCGTCTACGCCTCAGGTGGATGGGTAGGTCCCCCTTCATGCGTCTAGTTGTGAGCGGCCTAGGGATTTCTAGATCATTGTCCGAACTAACCTCGAACTCAGAGTCGAACTCCCCGTCTTCGCTAGAAGAGGTAGTCTCCCTTGGTGGACGTACTTCAAATGGTGATTCTCTCCTAAGGGCTAGTATAGTCCCTCGCTGGGCTAAGCCTGCTTGTTCAAGGTCTATGGCTCCTACGTGTTCCAACTAGGCACAGTCACATTCCATGCGCATGACCCCTCACTCTATCCTAAAGATATTTCTTTTTTGCGGCTTGGAGTCTACTCGTATTTGCTCTATTTCTTGTCCTTCAGTGTCGTATTCTACAGTATCTACTTCACTCTCAGTTCCATCACACTAAAGGATTGGCAGTCTTTGTATTCATCGTTAGAATCCCCTTCATCAGACTGCTCGTCATCTCCTAGGGCTTGATACACCTCTTGTCATTGGTCAGGGAGTAGGGCCCAGTTATACATGAGGTTTAAGTCATGCACTCTGGTCCATTGCCACTTGGATTCACCTAAGAGATCCTGTAGTGGTTTGAAGTTTGCAGCTGAATTGCCAGCTAGCTTGTCTGTCAAGTATTCCAGCATCTCCTGGAGTTCCCTTTTGTTAGTTGGGACTTGGAAGTTGACAGGCTTAGGCTTTCCCCGAAGGGTTCCTGCCATCATGCAGACTGGTACGGAGAGTGTGTTGCTAGGCTTGCTGATCGTTTTCATGGTTTGCTCATATGCCTCATGGTCTAAGAATGGCAGGTCGATTGTAGCAAGAACGTGCATCCAATCCTACTCATCCTCTGGGCATGGGATATACTTGGTCAAGGGCCCATAGGACTCCTTGACCTGAGTGTTACCCTTGAGCATAGTAGAGATGGCATCTAGGTTGACCAGTGAGGTCTTCCAAGTATCCATCTCTATCCTTACGGCATCCGCTCTATTGCCAAGGAAGATCAAGTCATTACCCCAATCTTCGATGACTCTAGCGTTGCGCATCTAGGGTCGGCCTAATAGGATATCGTAGTCCACTCCCTTCATGACTATAAAGTCAATAGAGAACTGGACACCTGCAATCTTTACTGGCCAATTCTTAAGTACCCCAAATGGCTTTACTCTCATACCGCTTGCTAGTGTGACATTAAACCTAGCAGTTTCAACAAGCGAGTTTCCCCAAGTTTGAAGCATTGCGTGGCTATGCACACTAACCCCAACTCATGTGTCTACAATTCCCTTTCTTGTTGTGTCGCCTAGGGCTAGGACCGGTAAGACTGCGTGCATCTCAGAACCTTCCCAAAAGACATTGATGTGCAAGGATTTAGGCACAGAGCGCAGCGTCAAACTCGGTATTTGCGTTTCTGCATCATGGTCTTGAGGGTCTGCCGTGACTTGCTCTCGTGACCCTTCGACCCACTGCTTAAGATCTTGCCATAGGGTAGGATGCTGCCTAAGTAGATCTCCCATGCTAACTGTTACAGGGGTAGTCACTAGCGTGGTCAGGAGATCATTGGATACTCATCGCTCCCCTAACCTGGATTGTCCTGGCCAATGGTCATGACTGATCTGCGGCTCTGTAGCGTCAAGGCTTGGTCTTAGCGGCACTGCTTGTGGTGCGGTTGCTTCTGCCAACTTAGGTTGAGGCAGTGATATTGGCGTGCTTACACTGGAGAGATCATCGATCTCGTCCTCTATGATGGGCTCAGTGTCCTTGAGATGCTATTGAGCCTCCTTCACCCATTCCTTCATCTTTTCTAGGGCCTCTAAATGTCGCTTCGAATGCGAGTATTCCACTACCTTAGCGCTTCCCTTTTCAACTGTCTTAGGGGCTGAAGTCTTTGCCTCTGCATCTGAAACCTTCTTTCCAGCAAGTAGAGTTGTAGCACTCTCGATTTTTAGTGCGACTTTAGCTTCCGATCTCTTCTTTTTCCACCTGCGGCTTTTCTTCCCTATCGAGGCTACGTTAAGATAGCTAGGTCCTGGCAGAGAGATGCCGGCCTGCTTCGTTTGGGCTTGGGTCATGACCCGCAATGGGGTAGGTGTGGCCTCCCCATCGAGGTTTTTGACACCAAACAGCCCCAATGGGACAAATGGTACGTTGGCTGAGCTAGAAGATGTCTTTCGCTTTGGGCAATCTATGAAGTGATGGGTGATTCTGCACTCTGCGCACCTCTGGTCAGCCTTGTCTCTGTTTTGTTGCTCTCTTTTAGGGCAGCGTGATGAGACATGACCGGGTTGACCACAAGTCCAACAGATGATTGGATCCTACGTCTGCCCTCCTAGTCCTCTACCTCATCCTCTTCCTAACACCATCACTCGCACGGGTCGATAGTCCATGAGGACAGCATTGCCCTCGTCATCATGCGAGACATAAGGGTATATGTAAGTTTCTTCCTCACTTGGCTCTTTCACGTAGTGGACTAGAGCATCGCTCGGTGGATGGGTCATGTAAGGACCAGGCAATCTAGGGATGCCTATAGGATTTATTTCCATCCTAGGAACAGCTGGCTTCATATCGTTAGGCACAGGAAGGGTCAATGGGGCTCCCCTTCCAAAGAATGGTTGCAGCCTGTTCGCTAGGTAAGGTTGGCCATAGGGTTGCGAGCACGGAATTCTTCTTAGTAATCTACAATGTGCGACATCATGGCCAAACCTACCGCAGTTAGCACAAGGTCTTGACCTAGGGTCTTAACACTCGGCCAGTAAGTGGTTTCTGCCACAGTACACACATTGAACATGCAGGCGCGTTGGTCGTCTCAACATGTCTTGCAACTTGGCTAATTCCATCTTGACATCAGCCAAGCCTTGGTCTGTCTTGGTGGCCTTTCCTTTATCTTGGGATGATGGGATTGATCGCTCACTAGAGGCTGACGCTCTCTCTGAACCTCGCGAGTTGGTCTCCTCTACGTTCGAGCTCCTAGAGCTCCGCTCTTTCAGCTGATCATCGACTCTGATGGCTTCCTCAAACATCTAGCTACCATGTCTCACTACAAGCTTAAATTGCCTACCAAAGCCTTATATAACTCCTCATCTCAAATTCCACTGATGAATACAGTCGAAACTGCTCTTTCAATCGGCCGCTCACCCAGAGGGATTCTCTTGAAGAGACTCCTCACATGGGTTACGTAGTCACGAATGTCCTCCTTCTCTTTCTGCTTGATGTTCATCAAGTGTACTAGTAGGTTATCAGAGTATCCAGGCTCGGTGAATCTCTTAATGAAGAGATCCTTCACGCCATTGAAGTTGGCTCGCTCTATAGCATCTAGGCTCGTATACCACGTCCTACCCTTGCCGCCTAGGCAAAGCCCAAACGCTTACGAGCGTTGAGTTAGGTCGTTTAGGCCATTGGCTTCGCAGACTTGCTCAAACTGCTCAACAAAGCTGTATGGGTCGTCATGGGGTTGGTACTTGTCAAGTTGCTTGGCAACGATCGGTATTTTGGATTGGCTCTTTGAGCCTTGGTTCGCCCCTAGTCCTTTGAGCAGCGATGTCGCTAGTGCCGCGGCACTTTGTTCTACAGTCGTGTTATCTAGCAGTCGCTTCATGAGAAGCTCGCTCAACGTCAAGTCCCCCTCTAGGGCTCTCTCGTGATCTGTTCGGTTCCTACCTGCTAAGTTCAACACTCGCTGCACCTCGCACAACTCTGTACTTTGCGTTTGGCTTCTAGCCTGCTGATCCCTATTGTATTCGGCTATGCTTTGCAATGCTTTGCGGGCTAGCTTTCTCTCCTCTTCTAGATCTGCGATGATAGCGTCTGCTGTCCTACCGCGGTGCTCATACTAGGTATGTGCATCATAACTGCTTACCAGCTCTGCTGAATAGCATCTGGAAAGACGTTCAAATCGAGTTCCTCATTAGACCAGTGGTCTGAGCTTTCCTATGCCATTGTTGAGTTGTCTTGCTCCACCAAGCTGTCGATCAGGTTCAGTAGACTTGTTAAATCCACGTCGTTGGCACCCCTTGCTTGGTCCTAATCTGCACTTTGATGGTTTGTCTATGTCTTGGGTCCTCTCCTATTGGTGGGTTCCTTGAGTGGTTTATATGAGTGAGTTCCTTAAGTTATTGAATACAAACCTCAATTTATGATCACTCAGTGCATATGTCATTTCTCGTGCACTTGTGCTCAATCAGGCTTTCAGCTTTCTTAAGTGTACTTCAAGTGCGGAAATTCAATGTGAGTGCAGCAAGCAATTCCTCATTGTCTTATGCACTCTCGCTTGTTTCGGGCCTGATAGGCTTGTAGATCAATTTTCTAGCCATTTTGTCAGGGTTTAGGGTTTTTCTCGTATATCGCCTTGTTTGTTTTTGGTCAGTCAGGTTTTACAGCTCAGTGGTTCGCGTCTAAGTCCTTGGGTCTCGCAACTGCCTACTTCTAGCTGCTAAGCAGCTACGTGCTATGATTTTTTTCCTATTACATGTGCCAGAATCAAGTTCTGAACACCCGAAGGGTTTCGACATTTTGCACTGCTGCGTTTTAGCCGGGTCAGGTCAAGTTTTTGAAAATTTTGATAAAAATTTACACTCATACCAACTGGTCCAAATTGCAGGGTCCGAGTAGGTCACTCAGACGGGCCGAGGGCCAAATTTTAGGGTTTGACTTGGACGGTTTTGATTCGAACGGGCCAAATGGCAAATTCGGACAAGGTGATTCGGACAGGCCGGGGCACTTGGGCCAAGGGCCAAATGTGGAAAGTGGCCAAGGGTCGAATTTGAGACTCGGACGGGTTGTTCGGATGGACCGAGGCCGAATGTGCCACGTGGCCGAAAGTTTGACTCGGACGGGCCAAATGGGTGGACTCAGACGGTTTGCCTCAGACGAGGGCCGACTAATGGGCCGAGTAGGCCGAGTGACAGGGGCCGAGGGCCGATTATGGGACTTAGCCTAGAAAAGGCCACTCAGATGGGCCGAGTGCGGCGCACGTAAACAGCACGAACACAAATTTGATCGATTCACAAGATCCAAGCAAGCACAATGGCCATGCACTTCTAGATCCTATCTAGGAGAGTAGAGGGAGAGATTCATATACCTGAACGGGCCGGTAAGCGCATCGGTGATGCGATCGAATCGATTCGGGTTGGAGCTCTCTCTCTCTCTCTCTCTCTCTCTCTCTCTCTCTCTCTCTCTCTCTCTCTCTCTCTCTCTCTCTCTCTCTCTCTCTCTCTCTCTCTCTCTCTCTCTCTCTCTCTCTCTCTCTCTCTCTCTCTCTCTCTCTCAAATGGCACAAATGAGCTCTCCCTTGGCCTCTTGGCTCTAATACCCCTTCTCGGGTGTGGCGTTGATGCCTCCAATCACTCGCTTGCCGATCTTAGGCATTACTAGCGAGCGTTTTACCAATGTTTGCACGATTTTTGCCCTGTTTTGCCCTATTTTGAAACAGTAAACCCTATCCTTCTCCGTTTTGATTTCCTAATTCTAACCTTCGCTAAATGCAACAAAAATCGAAGGCAAAAAAGTAAAATACATTCTCCATGTTTTCCAATCATCGAACAACCAAAATATCCCAAAACACTTACTTGTTTTGAAGATTAAAAACACCCAAACTTCCTACCTATCTCAAGCTCCGTTTTGGGGATGAATCCCCTACTTCGATGCTCGATATGAGGCGCACAAGTGCTCAAGCTTGAATCCGTTGGTCCTAGCAACAGAACCAAAATGTAGTGGGTGCTTACGCTCAACTGCCAAGACCCACGGACCGCTTATTGCTTCAAGCATTTCAAGCTAGCTCTAATGGCTATCTCTCACCTAGCTCACACGTCGTTGATCGTACGAGTGTAGTGAGCTTACCTTGATGTCGATGTGAGTAGCCTCCTCCCTCGCACACCTCGATAGCTCCATGATTCTTGATGCTAGCTCAAGCATCCTCAAGCCTCCTCCATCTCCAAGCTCCATCATCCATAGTCGCACGCGCGAGAAAAGAGAAGAGAAGAGAAGAGGAGATGGTGAAGAGCTTCACCCTCTTGATCCCTCACTCCCACACACTCACTCCCTCACACTCTCACACTCCCTCTCTCAAGAGCACACACAAGCAAGAAAAAGAGAAGAAGAGAAGAAGAAGAGAGCTCTTGTTAGCCACACACCAAAGAATGAGCTTCCATTCACTTTTTGAACTTTATATACAAGCTCTAAAATCCCATGGGCACCCATCCCCTTTTTTACACGACCGGCCATTGTGGCAAGGTCCTTTTTCCATTTCCCTCTTCTATCCTTATGCCTCTAGCTTATGCCCGTCTAATATTTTACAATTGGCATAGGAGGGAGCCTGGCACTCTTTTACAAGGGTTTCTAAGTTTTTTGAGGCGCCTTTCATTTAAAATTGTGCCTTTGGTCTTGGCTTAGCTTTTAGAGGTCGCCTGCGTGTCTTTGCTCTTCTTCCATGCTTTTTTCGCTTTTTCCTTGATTTTTAGTCATTTTCCGCCATCGCGACTTGGGATTAACATGAAGTTAACATCTCTAGGAATGGTTCGTTCTTGTCATAAGACAAGTAGATCAAATTATCTAAATCACCGAACTTGAAAGGGATTCGCATAGGATGGTTCAATCGATACGAAAAATACCCCAAGTGCTAAGTAGGGTTTAGCACATTAAAGACTCGACCTAGTTTCGCACTTGTTGCCAAGTCGAAACCCTCATACCCAAAGGTCCTACCCACATTCACAAAATGTAGGGATAATTGGATGCTCATGCAAGAAACGATCTAGGGTTTCTACCCTAAGGATCATTCGTTCAAATGTTAAAACTCGGTTTGAGTTTGGAATCCCTAGGACTGTCGGCCTAGTGCAATTAGGAGTGGGTTGGGTAAGAAGACACCCTAAACCCTGCTTCTTGTCTAATCATAATTCTTTGGCCAGAAAACATCGTTCAATGGGTGAAATGATCCCTTGGAATAGATGCAACACTTGTGCAACAAATTGCAACGTCGCATGGTCTTGTGGTTTGATCACAAGAGAGTTGCCATTCCTTGGAATGAGGTTGGCAGGTTCTTGTGCAAGTTCAACTTGCAAGAGGATGAGTAGTCATCCTATTATATCACCTTTCTTGGGAAAATTTGCCAAGTTAAGGGAAGTTAGGTATTTGCTTGGGAGCAAAGGATCAATCAATAATTTGGAGTGACATGGTCGCCAGGATTTACTGTTAATAAAACCTAAGGTATTGGTTAAGTTGGGTTAACATGGTATGGCCCTAATCCAAGGACAAAAGGGTGAACAAACAAACCCTTGGGGATCTTGCCAAGTCACAATTGATCTCGGATCGAATGCTGGATGCATTTGGAGATAAGGATTCACTCCTTAATAGTTGGCCAAATAAATGACCACTAGAAATGATTGTGCTTCTAACAGTTTAGGAGCACTGTTTGCATTGTTTGCTCAAGGAACTAAAGGATGGAAAGATATTTAATGCATTTGGAGATAAGGATTCACTCATTAGCAGTTGCCCAAATAAACGACCACTGGAAATGATTGTGCTTGTAATAGTTTAGGAGCACTGTTTGCATTGTTTGCTCAAGGAACTAAAGGATGGAAAGATATTTAATGCTTTAGGTTTAAGGCCTGAAGGGAGAGGCAACTTCAATTACCCAGACAGTTTGCCTAACCCTAACCAAGGGGGTTGTTAGCCGCACCGGGAATGTGGACCGAGCTAGCCGTGTGAGCTCTCTCCATTAAGTGCTACTTGGAGCAGGAGGACTCTTGGGTGCCAGGGGGATCTGGCCGTAAATCCCTTGCCTTCCGGGCCCTGCACAAGAGGCCAACGTGACTCGGGATTGGATCTCGAGGCGGCCCGCATACTACTCTATGGGCGGAATCTTGGATTAGTAATCCTTGTGGATTGTTGGATAGCCTTCGGGCGGATTATGGATTAGCCTGCTGGTTGGATTTTATGGATGCATTCCAAAGATAAATATGATAACATGTTAAAAAGGAACTTGTTTGAGATTGTTTTTCTATGTCAAGTGCTAAGATTACGTGAAGGAACCAATGTCTAACTGGCTAATTAATGAAGATGTTTGATGCATGTTCAACTAAATGTGGTAGTTAATTAGACAACTAAAGCAACCTTGAGGAAAGTGCGGTGGATGTGGCCATGGGTCCGTCCTACGAATGGGTGGTCCTGGTTGGCCGGGAACTTTTCTCAATCGAAATGGACCGCAAGGATGCCCTTCTCAAAGGAAATGAACAGCAAGGACACTGACCTAGAGTTTAGGTTACTATAATCCCGATTTATGCTATTTTAGAGGAATGGAATGGGACTATGCCCTATGGGCAGAGAGGTCGAGTTTTGCATCCCTCTCGTTTTCCATACTCCTTGAACCAAGTGCAACATGAATCTACTTCGACCCTGACGTTTCTGCGTAAAGTAGTTCGCTTGGATTCGACGCTAGCTGGTGTTTAGGAAAGTGACCATTAGGGGAAACCCTGATTCACGCCGATCCTAAGTGGGAATGGCCGGAATACTTCCACTACATGGCATACTCGAGAAGTCCTAGATTGCAAACCCCGTAACATTCCATGGGAGTGCCATGCAGAGCCTTCTAAACTCTCTTCCCGATGGGCTGCTAAGATGT